>NC_059119.1:10826250-12269375 GCF_020740685.1 Jaculus jaculus | reverse complement strand
CTAGCAACTTCATATAGGTTTAAAGTTTTTTTTTCTTTTTAATTTTTATTATTTATCGGGGGGGGGGGCAGATAGAATGGATGCGTCAGGGCTTCTAGCCACTGCAAGTGAACTCCAGATGCATGTGCCACCTTATGCATCCACCTTTATGTAGGTACTGGGACATCAAACACATGTCTTTAGGCTTGGCAGGCAAGTGCCTTAACCACTGAGCCATTTCTCCAGCCCTGAATTTTCTTCTAAATATACAAGTGAAAAGAATAAATACCTAGGAGTACACAACAAAATGTTGATATTTTAGGCTGCAAATGTGCAATTAACTTTTTTAAATTGTTCTTAATCTAGACCTTTCTACAATAACCCCGGCCTAATTGTGTATACACTACTTTGAATAAGCTTTTATGACAAGCTCATAGAGTAATACTATTTGACGCCCCTTACAAATACTTACACATCCACAGGAATCGGGTCCCCCATTGAACAGGGAACATGCAATCCTTACAATTTCCGCCTCTAACTTGCGTAGTCCAGGGAAGATGTCTGGATGCAGCGGGTTGCTCCAGGCAAAGTCTCCATAAGCCTGCGAAGAAACGCGGGGGTCAAACGTGCTGCTGTGCCGGCCCAACGATCACGGCTGCGGGAAATGGGAAGAAGGTGGGATGTTCCCCAATTTCAAGATTAAAACAGAAGAAACAGAGGCGAGATCAAGTGTACAGTGTGGTCAGGGAGAAAGTATGCATGCCGTTAGAAGCACAGAGTGTACGACCACAGCCACCCACAACTTTGCCTGTCGCTTCTATCCAGGGAGGTCAGTTTCCTCAGAGCACAGGAAGCTAAGGACGGCGACAACCTCCCAGGGTCTTAGCACAATTAAATGGCACACGGCACATAAACAGTGAGTAGAGGGCCCAACAGAGCAGCCATTGTTGCTGAGCACCCCACTTGACTTATGTGCTGGGGGCCTGAGGGGGGGACTAACACCCCAAGTGCCCGGGCAGAGTCTGATGAGAGAAACTTGAGAGATAAACAGGATTCCTCATATGGAGCAGGAGGAAAGAAGTGGGAAGGGAAACAAAACAGAGTATGTGTACTTAGTGAGTAGCGACGGCAGGAGAGCGTCTGCATGGAGAAGGGATGGTTAGACCACAGGCGGGTGGGAGGGGCTCAGCTGCCTGCCCCATGAGGACTTGGGCTTCATCTAGGGTAACAGGGACAAACTCGTGACCACAGCATCATGCCAAAATATGGCCAAGCTGAATACAGCGAGTGCTCTATCAATGTGACACTCAGGAGACACACTCCGGGCATGCCTGTGGGAAGTTCACAGAAGCCACGGTGCGGGTGGCACCGCCCACGGGCTGGGGTCCTGAACTAGAGGAGAGAGAAAGGGAGCTGAGCCTCCCTGCCTCCTGACTGACTGCAGGTCCGTGACCAGCGGCCTTAGGCTCCTGCCAACCATGGCCTCCCTGTCAAGATAAACTCTACCGTCGAAGAGTGAGCCAAAATAAGCCCTGCCTTCCCTCCTTCGGCTGCCTTGTGCCTGGCACCGTGCTGCAGCAAACAACAAAACTGAAACCTACCCCACTAAGGTGTGCTCAAGTTTTCTAATCACGAATGCAGAGGCCTCGGGTACTACCAGTCCAACCCCAATTACATGGGATGAAGAAGCAACTTTAAAAAATAAATTTGGGGGCTGGAGAGATGGCTTAATAATTAAAGCACTTGCCTGCAAAGCCAAATTATCCAGGTTTGACTCTCCAGATGCACAAGGGGGCACACGCATCTGGAGCTTGTCTGCAGTGGCTAGAGGGCCTGGTGTACCCATTCTCTCGCTCCCCCTCTTTCTCCTCTCAAATAAATAAAAAATAAATAAATTTGGGGGCTGGAGAGATGGCTTAGTGGTTAAGATATTTGCCTGCAAAGCCAAAGGGCCCAGTTTCAATTCCCCAGTGCCTACATAAGCCCAGATGCACAAGGTGGCACATGCGTCTAGAGTTTGTTTGCAGTGGCTAGATACCCTGGCATGTCCATTTTCTTTCTCTCTCTATCTGCCTCTTTCTTTCTATCAAATTAATTAATTAATTAAAAATTAATAAAAGTTTGGGCTGGAGAGATGACTTAGTGGTTAAGGCTCTAGCTTCTGAAGCCTAAGGGCCCAGCTTTGATTCTCCAGATCCAATGTAAGCCAGGTGCACCTGGTGGCACATGCATCTAGAGTTTGTTTGTAGTGCCTAGAGGCCCTATTGTGCCTTCTCTCTCTCTCTCTCTCTTTAATACATAAGTAAAAATAAAATGTTTTGAAAATAAGTTTGATGAAAAATGGAAAAAGCTAAAGAACATCACAAAGTCAGCACACGGCGAGCCCACAGCCCAGCCTGGGTTGTGCACACAGAGGATTTCACGACCCAGGGGCCCTCACCGTCTTTATCAACGAAGCCTGTCCTATCACTAACAACCCAAAGTAGAGGACTCCTCTAGCAGTCCGCCTTCTTCTTCGCAGAGCTTTGTAAAGTTAAGAGACACAAGGAACATTTCACTTTCTCACAGACGATGTCTGATACTCACTTGTCTGGTGAAGAGAAACTTTATAACTATGGTATTATTTCAGTAACAGCTTTCTTTAAGCAATTTTTTTAAAAAAAATTTCACTTATTTGTGTGTGAAGGGGGTGAACATGCTCTGGCACATGTGTGGAGGACCGAGGACAACCTTGAGGTGTCTATGATCCACCTTCTTTGAGACAGGGTCTCTTAACAGCCAGACTGCAAACTGCATGTCAAACCAGCTGGCCTATGAGCTTGGCACATGTAGGGAGCACAGATGTAGATGGCACTTTATATCCAACTCATGTGGGTGCTGGGGAATTGAACCTGTGCCAGCAGGTTTTATATCTCCACAAAGCCATCTCCCTGGCCCGTGATGATCACTACTACAAGAACAACGGAAAGAAAGAAGAGTGAGGTCACAGGAACTGGCACAGCATCTGTGGGCTCCCCCGCCCCCCCCCCATTCACCTGAACCAGCAGCTCCGTGAGCTTCTGCTCCCCATTGTACACGGCTCCCGAGGCCTTCCCTTCTTGCCAGAAGACATCTGCAGAGAAAGGTAACATCACTTAAGTCAGCAAGCAGGCACCTCTGGAAGACAGGTTTTTAAAAAGACAAAACTGGGGCTGGAAAGATGGCTTAACAGTTAAGGTATTTGCCTGTGAAGACAAAGGACCCAGGTTCAATTCCCTAGAACCCACTTAAGCCAGATGCACATGGTGGCACATGCATCTGGAGTTCATCTGCAGTGGCTAGAGGCCCTAGTGTGCCTATTCTCTCCCTCTCACTGATAAATAAAAATTTTTAAAAAAATTTTTGGGCTGGAGAGATAGCTTAGCAGTTAAGCGCTTGCCTGTGAAGCCTGAGGACCCCAGTTCAAGGCTCAATTCCCCAGGACCCACATTAGCCAGAGGCACAAGGGGGCGCATGCGTCTGGAGTTCGTTTGCAGTGGCTGGAGGCCCTGGCACACCCATTCTCTCTCTCTCTTTCTCTATCTCAAATAAATAAACAAAAAAAAATTAAAAAAAAATTTTTTTTGCCATCCATCTCTTTTTTAAATTTTATTTTTTATTTATAATTTCCATAATTATAGATAATAAAGTGTATGGTAATTCCCTCCCTTCCCCCACATTCCCCTTCACAACTCCACTCTCCATCATATACCCTCGCCCTCTCAATCAGTCTCTCTTTTATTTTTGTTGTCACCATACCCTTTTATTATGATGGTCTTGTGTAGATAGTATAGGTGCTGTGAGGTCATGGATATTCAGGCCATTTTGTGTCTGGAAGAGTGCATTGTAAGCAGTCCAACCCTTCTTTTGGCTCTTATATTCTTTCTGCCACCTCTTCCACAAAGGACCCTAAGCCTTGGAAGGTGTGATAGAGATGTTTCAGTGTCGAGCACTCCTCTATCACTTTTTCCTCAGAATCTTTAAAAAAAAATATGTAAGACAAAACTACAGCCAGGTGTGGTGGCGCAAGCCTTGAATCCCAGCATTCTGGAGGAGAAGTAGGAGGACTGCTGAAAGTTCGAGGCCACCCTGAGGCTACATAGTGAATTCCAGGTCAGCCTGAGCTAGAGTGAGTGAAACCGTACCTCAGAAAACCCCAAAAAAATAAGTGAGAGGGGGAGAGAGAGAGAGAGAGAGAGAGAGAGAGAGAGAGACTTGAAAGAATCCCCCCCTCCTCAGGGAACAAGAGAAAAAAAATCAGTTGAGTGGAATCCTGATGTGTTTATATGGAGAAAGAAAGAGTTTCAATAAAGACCTACCACAGCACAATAAAGGTAACAGACCGTCATTATGGTCAACAGAGGCATGAAAGATAAGGACACATAGGACACTCCCTCAGCCTGGACTGCCTCTCTGGGCAGAAGAGCTGCCCTTTGCCTTCTCATATTCCCTCTTCTCTACAGGACTGAGTGACCCTCCTGCACTGGCTCCCTCCTTTTCCTCCCCCATCTGTGCTGGTTTGATTCAGGTGTCCCCCATAAACTTAGGTGTTCTGAATGCTAGGTACCAGTTGATGGAGATTTGGGAACTAAGGCCTCCTGGAGTGAGTGTATTGTTAGGGGTGGGCTTATGGGTATTATAGCCAGTGTCCCCTTGCCAATGTTTGGCACACTCTCCTGTTGCTATTGTCCACCTTATGTGGGCCAGGGGGTGATGTCCACCCTCTGCTCATGCCATCATTTTCCCTACCATCACGAAGCTTCCCCTCGAGCCAGTAAACTAAAATCCTCCTCCTTTTCCCACAAGCTGCTCTGGGTAAGGTGATTTCGACCAGCAATGGGAACCATCCAATCTAGAAATGCAGGAACTGCTGTAAGCAGAGCTTCACAGAAGAACCAAAGTGTGCGATCTTAGTACATAAGCCCAGAGCTGGAGCCCAGGCCAAGTGTGCTAGTGTGCTGGGGAGGAGCTCCAAGACCCAGCACCACACCCTTCAGCCAAGCCTCGAAACCCGCAGAGAAACAGCGTGCCTCCTGGGCCAAAAGCAGGCACAGTCAACCCTGGGACAAGGCTAAGGCCAGGCTCCCCACCAGAAGTATTCCTGCTTCCCAGACTCATCTGTACCAACAAGCCAGCTGGGGTGGTGTCTCAAGTCCTTTTCTATAAAAGACTGCCCCCTTTCAAAGTGGTCTGTGGGGAAACTGCCACAGAACCACACTGACTGAGAAGTGCACCGGTTCTCTGGTTCTCTGGCCCTTCACAGCAGACCTCCGACTCTACCAGCAAAGCAGAGGCTAAGCAGCAAAGGCACAGGCGAGCCCCTCCCTCTCGGCCGTGGTTCACTCCTTAAAGGGCACTGCTCTGCCCTGTACTGTGGTCAGCAGGCTCAAGGACAGGTGCTTCCGCCTCTTGGTCTTTGACTGTGCTGGAGAGCAAAGCGGACCATGGTTTAAAAATCTATGCACTTGAAAATACAGACTGCAACACAAGAGGAATGCGAGGACAGGAAAGCCTCCTACTCACGGGAACCTTGACGACACCGGTCTCAGGATGCTAGCCTCGGCCGGCCGCAGCCTCACATCCTAGACTGTATCTAATTCTCTTCTATCCAATATCAAGGATTCCACAGCGCTCAAGAAAAAACTTTAAAAACTGTCACAATGTAGTGTGGTATGCTGAACTGGACCCTAGGGAGGTCCATGAGTAGAACAGATTAGAAAGCAGCAGCTCCTTTGTTCTCGGTGCCGTAGCAATGTCACCCTGGGAGCGCTGACAAATGAGCAGAGGCCACAGACGGTGTGAGCAACAGATGGAGGACGCAAGAAATCAGAGTCTCAGTTGACGTCAAGCTATTAAGTCTGTTCACAATCTTTGTGGGACATTAGCCAGCATGAAACGTGCATGTTTACAGTAGTAAGAGCAGGAACAGCCAACAGTTACTGACCACCTACTGTATTGCCATATGCCAGGTACAACACGCACGCCTTTCTGTGTATGATCCCAAGCAACCCCATTACCACCCTTTCAGGGAAGCAGAGGTTATAGGGATAAACTGGGCCATTGGAAGGTCAAGACTCCCATAGTCACAATTCAAGTGCAAACTCAGATGTGAATGCAGACCAATTCTAGGGGTACACCCTTGAACGTTAAGCTAATGGTGCGTTCATCCTTCCCGCAGTGGCCGTGCACATGCGGAGTGACACTGACGTCATGAGCTATGCAGCAAAGGCACGTCATCTCTACAGGTACAGACAGGACACAGGTCACCTAGCTCTACACATATTCTGTGTTCAAGTTTTAAAATCTGTTCTGTGTGTGTGTGTGTGTTGTGTGTATGCATGGTGTGGAGGCCAGAGCACAATCTCAGGTCTCATCCTCAGCAACACTTGACTACTTTTTTGGAGGCAGGGTCACTCAATGGTCTGGAACTTGCCTAATCAGGCTGGACTGGCTGGCTGGCCCTAGAGGCCCTCCTGTCTCTTACCTCCCCAGCACTGGGACTATAAATGCATGTCACCAGGCCCAGCATTTTCACACAGGTTCTTGGGGTCTAACTAAAACTTACACCCTCACACTTGCAAAGCAATAACTTTATCAGCTGAGCTCCCTAACCCACCCTCACTAACTCTGCAATAAGGGGGGAGGGAGAGAATGGACACTCCAGGGCCTCCAGCCACTTACACGAACTCCAGACGCATGTACTACTTTGCACCAGGCTTTATGTGGGGACTAGGGAATTGAACCTCGACTGGAAGGCTTTGCAAGCAAGCACTTAAACCACTAAGCCATCTCCCCAGACCCCCATTTATTTATTTATTTATTTTGGTTTTTCCAGGTAGGGTCTCACTCTAGCACAGGCTGACCTGTAATTCACTACGGAGTCTCAGGGTGGCCTCGAACTCACAGTGATTCTCCTACCTCTGCCTCCCGAGTGCTGGGATTAAAGGTGTGTGCCACCACGCCCGGCCCTCTTTCATTTTTTGAAACAGGGTCTCACTCTATGTCAAGCTGACTTAGAACTCACTCTGTATCCCAGACTGTCCTCAAACTCAACAGTTATCCTCCCAGCTCAGCCGCCCAAGTCCTGAGATTAAAGGCATGACCCAACACACAGTCTGTTTTTTAATTTTTTGGTTTATTGAGGTAGGGTCTCACTCTAGCCCAGGCTGACCTGATATTCACTATGTAGTCTCAGGGTAGTCTTGAACTCATGGTGATCCTCCTACCTCTGCCACTGCCTCCTGGGATTAAAGGTGTCAGCCACCATGCCCAGCTTGGTTATTTATTTATTTTGAGGTAACATTTCACTATGCAGTCCAGGCTGGCTTGGTACTCACTATGTGGTCCACACAGGCCTGAAACTCACAGTAATCCTCCTGCCTAAGTCCTTCAAGTACTTGTGGTCATTTTTGATGGTGGAATTATGGCGATTTTTTTAAACTTTCTTTTGTGCCTAAACAGAGATATCATAATTTTGCCATGACTCTGTATTTCATGTTTTATTATACATCCTCTTTGAAATATGGAACGACCTGTGACCTTGGCTGCCACTAACCGGGGGCACGGGAGAGACGGCGCCCCGCAGGAGTGGCTTACCCATGGAGCTGTACTCCTTAAGCTTCTCCAGAACGGCGGCCGGGCTCAGCCCCTGCGCAGGCAGCGTCTTCACATACTCTCTGTCCACCTTCAGGAACGCCATGTACTTGCTGACATTCTCCTTGGTCTTCTCCAATTCTCTTTGAATCTCCAGAGGTAAAAAAGAGACAAAGTTACCAAGAAGCCTAGAGTGGAGAAGCCAGTTACACCATCTCGCTAGCTGCTTCACAGGAGGAAGAAGAAGGGTCACTCCTTCTGAAGGAGATGCGACATTGTGCCTGTTTTCAGAAAGGACTGTCCTGTGGCCCTCAGGAAAGCCACTCCTCTAAAGCACATCAGCACTGGCAGGCACAAGAGCCCACACTACTAGACAGCACTGAGGCATGCTGTGGGCACAGAGATATTTTCTAAGTTGCTGCCCATACAGCAACCACACCACAGAAGATACGACGAAAGCTGGGCACTTGTGCACAGATTACTCAGCTTCGAGAAAGAAAATGGGCCACAATACCACTGAGAGGAGTATTAAAAAGTACAGGGACGGAAAGCTGGGCGTGGTGGTGCACGCCTTTAATCTCAGCACTCGGAAGGCAGAGGTAGGAGAATCACCATGAGTTCAAGACCACCCTAAGACTACATAGTTAGTCCCATGTCAGCCTGGGCCAGAGCAAGACCCCACTTCAAAAACACAAAAAATAAATTAAAATTATAAAGTACAGGGCTGGAGAGATGGTTTAGCAGTTAAGGCACTTGCCTACAAAGGACCCAGGTTCAATTCCCCAGGAACCTCATAAGCCAGGTGCACAAGGGGCACATGCATCTGGAGTTCGTCTGCAGTGGCTAGAGGCCCTGCCGTGCCCATTCTCTCTCTCTCAAATAAATAGTTTTAAAAAGCACATCCACTACTTTCTCACTTCAAATGCCTATCTCCATCTCATCCCTAAATTTATTGCTAATGAAGTTTTTATGGGTTCACTTGTTTCTTTTCTATAAAAGGCAAGTTCCATAAGAGGAAGGACTTGGTTTTGCTTACTATGGTATTCCCAGCAAAGCAGCAGAATACCGAGGGCTGAGGAAGTGCTCCAAAGTGAGGAAGCGACATGCACACAAGTGCGTACACGCAAGCACACACACAGTCACACGAAGCCTCCGGTCTGCTCCTGACCAACGCAGGCAGCTAGACGATCTCCACAGACATGCCAATCTGTAAGCTCATAAGTTTAAGAGTGGGTCCGGGACCCCTAGCACTTTTCTGCCTCAAGTATTTTGAGGTGCTTGGAAGTGGCTCAGTGGTAGGGCTCCTACTCAGAATGTGTAGGTTCTGTGTTCAATGACCACCACCACCACCACCACCACCAACACCATCAACACACCACCACCGATAAACCTCAACAAGTGGAACATTCCACGTGAAAGAGCACCTGCCTAGAATGTGTAAGATCCCAGGTTCAAGCCCTAGTACCACCACTACCACCACCAACAACAAAAATATTTCTCTGGGAATGCAGTTCAGTGGTAGAGTGCTTGCCTCGCATGCAGGAGACACTGGATTTGATCCCCAGCACTGTAAAAACAAACAAACAAACAAACAAACACGTAACAAAATATTGACAGTGAAGGAGAAAAGTAAAAAGGGTGAGGACAGGAAGAAGGGGAAAGTCCTTCTATCGTTGTGGGACGGCCTACCCCCAGAAGCACCCTTCCCCCCCCACCCCACCCCCGGGAACCAAAAGCCACAAGGGAAGGAAAACTGGAAAGCAAGTCACGTTGGGAAAGACCAAAGGGAAGGTAAGGGACAGGGCAGGTGCTGGGGACAAGAGGACACCAAGGACTCAGCTGCCTTCTCCCGGGCTTGCAAGGAGCAGGCCCTGCTTATCATCCCCAGATAAAGAACCCTCAGGACACTCGGTGAGGGATTATCTGATCCCAGCCCAGCAAGTGACAGCAGAGAGGGCACCCGGGAGACAGCGACTCCACGGTAAACAGTGCAAAGGGCAGACCCGAGCTGTGTTCTCTCTTTACAAGCCTAAGCCTGGATTAGCAAACTAGCTGGCCTACCTGTTTTCCTGTTTTTGTGACATAGCCAGATTCATTCTTTAACCTGGCCTCCTCTTACTGTGACAGCAAAAATACGGCCCAGAGTCTGAAAGTGTTCCATATCTAGCCCTTTACAGAAAGGTGGTTAGCCCGACTTAATTCCTAGATAAATACAAATATCTAAATTCAGGCCAGCCGAATACTGCTGTACAGCACGTAACACTTCACAGCAGGTTTTCTAACTACAGGTCCTTCCAGCCCAGAGCTCCTCTCTCCTTCGGCCAACTATGTGGAAAAAGGGTTATTAAATCAAGGTTTTTCAAACTTGGTCCTTTGGCATCTTGAGCCCAGGTAAGTCTTTGGCTATGGTGCCATCCTATGCACTGTAGGATGTGTCCCAGCATCCCTGACATCTACCCACAAGATGCCAGGAGTCTGCCATCAGAGCTGGGACAACCCAAACTGTCTCTAAACATTGCCCAGTGCCCCACAAAGGTGAGGAACAAAACTGCTCCTCCTCTGGGAACGGCCAGGCCGGGCACGTTGAACAGGAGAGCAGCACAGGCCGCACCTACCATGCGGCCAATGAAGGGCGTCTTCCTGATGAGCTTGAAGCATTTCTTTTTCAACCTTGACCACAAACCTACAAGAAATAGACAGTTCTGTCATGCACATAAATGTCCATGGCTACAACCTACTAGTCAATAGATGCAGTCATTAGTGTCTTACATCTTTACTTCCCCATCACAGGAAGAGTTTCATTTATTCATTTTTTTGAATACACAATATACTTATGTGACTGACCCAAACTTTTAATTTTTGTTCATAAGAAAAGAAGAAAAGGGCAGATTCGAGAAAGAATAGGCATGACAGGGCCTCTAGCCACTGGAACAAACTTCAGATGCACGCACCACACTGTGCATCTAGCTGTACGTGGGTCCTGGTGAGCCAAACTGAAGGAGAGTCTTACCCGATAAGCCCTCTCTCCAGCCCCCGAAACGTTTAGGAAATAAACACAGCAGGGTGTTTTCTTGCTGCCATTTACCTCATAGGTAGGTGTCATCTGGCCCTCAGATAAACGCTGTAGTTTCTCACACACTCTTGACATACATAAGAATAACAGTAAGTTCTTTTTCTCAGTGTCCCACACAAAGCAGCCTGCTGGCACCGCCACGGGCCTGTCCGCGCAGCAGGAAGAGGCCCGGGCTTCTCTCCCGTGGCTGCCGCCGTCCCACCGAGGGGTGTGCTCTAGTCTGTTCCGCAGCCCCTCTCAAAGGGACTTGGGTTGTCGCAGGCACTTGCTATTACAAACCACTGAGGTCAATGACCTTGCCACACACACCACTGCATTCATCCATGCACCATGCTCACAGCTAATTCCCAAAAGCAGAGTGGCTGGGTTAAATGACAGGTGTTCCAGGCGATCTCAAGTGTTCCAGATCTCTCTGCCCTTACCCCAATGACTCGCTCATGTTTTTTTCCAGGAACTACGCTGCTGTCTCTCATTCAACAAAGACCCTGACAATATTTTCTGGACCTCAAAAGAACCTGAAAATCATGTCCACTCTGTCAGGCAGCACAAAGGACAGAAAATTATGAGCCTATAATTATAGTAATTATGAATACATGTGTCTCCGCAAGCTGATAGGCCTCTTAATTCTTCACAATGAGTACATCTAAACCAACTCTGCAAGAAGGTCTAGATGGCTTTCCAGGCATCCATCCAAGAGTGACATGAAAGCAACTGAGAATCAGAACTTGCTCAAGCACAGGAAAGACCAGGGAGAGAGCAGAACAAGATTGTTTGTTCATTTTTGTTTTCAAGGTGGGGTCTCACTCTAGCCAGGCTGACCTGGAATTCACTATGGAGTCTCATGGTGGCCTCAAACTCACAGTGACCCACCTACCTCTGCCTCCCCAGTGCTGGAATTAAAGGCGTGCGCCACCACACCCGAGATAGCAAAAGTAACGGATTTTATGTTATCCACATGCTCCTCAGAGGCCCTAGACCACCTTGGGTCCATAGCATGAGTTTAATACGAACCTCGTTGCATACCTAGGACGCCTGGGCACTGCAATCTCAGGTCTGCTCCCCACAGACTTGTCTAAACTCACATTCGTACTGAGACACCTATATCCTTGCTGCCTTGTTTGCTTAGGTGACACTGTCCTTCCTCACCCAATCAACACTCTGCAAGCTGCGACAGAGCCAACCCAGGAACACACAGACCAGGAAGAAAAATTGTTTGTGGGTACATTTCATTTCCAAGTATGTCCTTCTAGTCCTATTCTACACACTGTAATACAAAGCTAGAATTTTGTTTTGCAGGGCTGGAGAGATGGCTTGGCAGTTAAAGGCGCTTGCCTGTGAAGCCTAAGGATGCACAAGGGGGTGCAAGCATCTGGAGTTCATTTGCAGTAGCTGGAGGCCCTGGCTCACCCATTCTCTATCTGACTCTTTCTCTCTCTTTCAAATAAATAAGATACATTAAATTTTTTTAAATTTAATTTTAAGATCTTATTTTACATAAATTAACTACATCCTCTTCTCATTTATAGCATCTTATACAATAAAAATTCTTCCTGCTACAGAGATGGCTTAGCAGTTAAGACACTTGCCTGCAAAGCCAAAGGACCAATGTTCATTTCCCCAGGACCCACATAAGCCAGATGCATAAGGTGGTGCATGCGTCTGGAGTTTGTAGTGGCTGAAGGCCCTGGTGTGCCCATTCTGTGTGTGTGTGTGTGTGTGTGTGTGTGTGTGTGTGTGTGCGCACGCACGCTTCTTTCTCTCTCTCAAATAAAATAATTTTTAAAAAAGGGGGGGATTAACTTAAAAAAAAATCAGGCGTGGTGGCACAGGCCTTTAATCCCAGCACTCGGGAAATAGAGATAGGAGGATCACTGTGAGTTCAAGGCCACCCTAAGACTACATAGTAAATTCCAGGTCAGGCTGAGCTACAGTGAGACCCTACCTCAAAACAAAAAAAAGCCTCCTAAATTTTTTTGTTTGTTTCTCAAGGTAGGGTCTCACTCTAGTAAAGGCTGACCTGGAATTCACTATGTAGTCTCAAGCTGGCCTCAAACTCATAGCAATCCTCTTACCTTGACCTTATTAGTACTAGGATTAAAGGTACGACCCACCTAGCTAGACGTGTTGACACACGCTTTAATCCCAGCACTCAGGAGGCAGAGGTAGGAGGATCACCAGGAGTTCCAGGCCAGCCTGAGACTACATGGTGAATTCCATCCAGGTCAGCCTGGACTAGAGTGAAACCCTACCTCGAAAAACCAAAAAAAACCCACAAAGGTGTGGCCTACTATACCCATTCTTCCTAACATTTTTAGATGTTACAATGCTGAATATTGTAAGTCAATTATCTCTAACATCACAGGAATAAAGATTCAAAATCCCTTCCTCCTCTAATAGATGATGTAATTAATAAGCAAGAAAGCTAACAACCAACCAACTAGGCTAATCGCCTAAAATATATCAACAGGCTCACTAAGGTTATAAGAATAAAATAGGATGGTCAAAAATGACAAAATGCAGGGTCAGCCAGTGATGGAGGAATTAAAGGTGAAAAGACCATGTGACCTAAAGCGATCATTCTAGAAGCAAAAGCCTCAAGGGTGTGGGGCATTTGCTTGTAATCCCAGCACATGGGAAGTAAACAGGGAGGTTGGGAGGTTCCGGGGTTCGAAATCATTCTTGGCTACAAAGTGAGTTCAAGGCTAGCCTGAACACATAGCAACACCTAGTCTCAAACAAAACAAACTATATGTATTTTTAATTTCAAATTTATTTTTTATGAGAGTGTGAGAAAGGAAATTGGCATGCCAGGGCCTCCAACCACTGCAATAGCACTCCAGACCTTATGCACATGCATGACCTTGTGCAACCGGCTTACGTGGGTTCTGGGGAGTCAAACCTGGGTCTTTAAGCTTTGCAGGCAAGCACCTTAACTGTGGAATCATCTCTCTAGCCCTCAAATTTATTTATTATTTTTTATATTTTTTTTTTATTTATTTACTTGAGAGAGACAGAATAGGCTCACTAGGGCCTCCAGCTATTGCAAGTAAACTCCAGGCACATGCACCACCTTGTGCATCTGGTTTATGTGGGTCCTAGGGATTGATCCAGCGTACTTTGGCTTTGGAGACAAGCACCTTAACTGCTAAGCCATCTCTCCAGCCCCTCAAATTTATTTAAAAACATTTAAAGCTAAAATAGGAAGCACCAATGCAAAAGCAAATCATGCGACTTCACTACAAATGCTTTCACAGAAAGGACACCTACCTGCCTCAGTGTCTCATTAAGACAAGCACCATTATGCCTGCTTGACCGTGAGGACACAGGCCAAGAGAGCTGCTGCCCAAAGCGCAGCACAAGACACTGACTGCTCACTCCTCCTCCAGCACGAAGTTACTTCCGTGAAGAACTACGCAGACAGCCTGGCAGTTAAAGCCAACGCTGAGACGGGCGAGGCCCCTGAGACTACAGAGTGGATTCCAGGTCATCCTGGGCTACAGTGAGACCCTAGCTCGAAAACACAACAAAAGCAACAACAAAAACACTGGCATACGAAGAAGGAAGCTATGAGCTGATAATCAGAGAATTAGGGAAGACAGAGCACCTCCGAGCTGATAACCCTGGCCTACATTCTTGCTGCTGCCAGTCTTACTTCCTCCGATCTCTACCCTTTGTCCCAAAATTATCCTCTAACCTCAGGAGGAGAGTCAAAGCCCAAAGATCGGCCAGATTTAACACCAGAGACTCCTCTTGTGCAATATGCTAAGATTGTTCACATATACACAGCACACTTCTCTCAGAGCAATTTCATCAAAGTAGCCCCCAATTTTAAATTTTCCTTTATGTATTTACTTTGAGACAGGATCTCACACTGTGGCCCAGGCTTGCCTAGAATCTCATTATGTAGCCCAAGGATGGCATCCACTTCCGCCTCCTGAGTGTGGGAATTACAGGCCTGATCTATCATGCCTAGATTATGGAGGAATGACATTCTAATCTGTGTCCGAAATTTCATTTGTCAGTTACAAAATAAAAATTGAGTTGCGGGGCTCCTTCCCGCTCAGGTAGTGCCAAGGGAAGGACCAGGCCTGCTGGTTCCTCCCCAGGGGTTGAGAAGGATGATGAGCGTCGGACGACTCAGAAACCTCTCCTGGCCACCGGAGAAAAACCACACTGAGTCGGGAGTCTTTTCGATGCAGGAACTCACAGAAACAACTCGCTTTATTACTCTGAGCGGTTGCCTATATCATGTTGGGGACGAAGGCGGGAATTTTTGGATGGGGGCAGAGATAAGGGCCAATAATGAACTCTAACTATTGAAATGGTAATTACAATTACCACACAGAAGTGGCAGGCCAGAAGCCATTAGGCGTCTTGTTGAGTCCTAGCTGGCCAGAGACAGGTCGCCAAACTTTATTTAGCTAGGCTCAGGAAGTTCCATTAGGCCTCACGCCTGGGCCTTTCAGAGCCCAACATCAAGTGTATGTGTTTAGTTAAATGAACTGTCAATATTCACCTATTTTAAAAAATATTTTTATTTATTTAGTTGCAAGCAGAGAGAGAGAGAAGAGAGATAGAGAGAATGGGTGTGCCAGGGCCTCCAGCCACTGCAAACAAACTCCAAATGCATGCACCATTGTACATGTGGCTTTACATGTATACTGGGGAATTAAACCTGGGTTGTTAGGCTTTATAGACAGGCACATTAACCATTAAGCCATCTCTCCAGCAATCTGCAGCCAGGTATGATGGCACACACCTTTAATCCCAGCAGTGGTAGGAGGATCACCATGAGTCTGAGGACACCCTGAGACTACATAGTGAATTCCAGGTCAGCCTGGGCTACAGTGAAACCCTACCTCAAAAACCAAAAGAAACAAAAAATATAAGTACAAAAGAACAAACAAACAAACAAAAAAACTCTATTTTGCATGAGTCAACCTAACTAAGTTTACACACAGACACCACAATTAGTGGTATCCTTTGGTAGTAAGTTGAATTGTTCTCTATGGCTTATCCATATTGTCTAAGTTTTCTACAGTGAGCATGAACTGCTTTTGAAGAGGAAAAAAATATATATGGCTTAGTATCCTACCCAGAGATGTAGATGGCCTATCTTAATAATACACATCTCATGAGAAATTAATACTTGGAGCAGCAAGTAAGCAAAGTACTTGGACCTACGATGGCCACGCTCCTTCTACCAGTTACGCCAAATGCATGGCCGAGCAAGCTGATACCGGAAAGCAAAGCGCCAAGAGTCTGGGGCAGTGGATGTGACTAGATCCACTTAGCCTTCCACAATGCACAGACTTCAAAATAGCAGGCTGTACACAATATTTAAAATGACTAAGTTATTGTTGATTAATTTTTAAATACCTGAGTTATTACTACCATAACAAATAAATGCAAAACTTCCACAGTGCTAACATCAGTCTGGCTTCCTAACAGAACCACCTTGACAAGGAAAGTGCCCCGAATGGTGGTTTCCAAAGGCTAAGGGAATGGAGAGTTTGGGGGATTTTTCTCAATCTTGAGACAGGTTTATGTAATAGCCAGACTGCTTTCAGACTCACAACCCTTTTGCCTCAGCCTCCTAAGAGCTGGGATTGCAGATGTGCGCCACCAAACATGGAAAAGACAGCTTCAGAAGGGCCAGTGGCACCAACTGTTAGCACGTGGTATTCTATGAAAGACAGCTGCAGCTTAGGGTGGTAATGAAGTTCAGGGGGTGGATGGATGTGGAGTTGTACAGCAAAGTGAACGCCACTGAACTGAACACTTAAAAAAAGTGGTTTAACTTGCCGGGCATGGTGGCACACACCTTTTTTTAAAAAAATATTTTTTTGTTCATTTTTTATTTATTTATTTGAGAGCGACAGACACAGAGAGAAAGACAGATAGAGGGAGAGGGAGAGAATGGGCGCGCCAGGGCTTCCAGCCACTGCAAACGAACTCCAGACACGTGCGCCCCCTTGTGCATCTGGCTAACGTGGGACCTGGGGAACCGAGCCTCCAACCAGAGTCCTTAGGCTTCACAGGCAAGCGCTTAACCGCTAAGCCATCTCTCCAGCCCCTACACACCTTTAATCCTAGCACTCGGGAGGCAGAGGTAGGAGGATTGCTGTGAGTTCGAGGCCACCCTGAGACTCCATAGCGAATTCCAGGTCAGCCTGGGCTAGAGTGAGACCTTACCTCAAAAAAACAAAAAAAAATAAAAAAATAAAAAATAGTGGTTTAACTAACAGGCTGGAGTGTAGCTCAAAGGTAGAGTATTCATCTAGTACCAATCTCCAGCACCACAAAATAAATAATAGTGTCATTCACCACACACACAGCCCTCTACATTGATATATCACCTCACAATACAAAGAAAAAAAGCCGGCTAAGGTGGCCTGACTTGTAATGGCAGTCTGGCGCACAGAGGGAGGGAGGGAGGAAGATAGGAAAATAGGAATGAAAGAAAAACCTCCAAACCATGCATACCGCAGAAAGGCTACTGATGAGAGAACCTTGCAAGACTACGAGCTAAGGACAGGCTCTTGAAGCGCAGGGCTCTATGCTGTGCAGCAGGAGAGTCACTCTCGTGTCCACTCTAAAACAGCGGTGTGGCTCTCTGCTATCATGCTTTATGACACTTACTCTGCTGTAACTGCAGTGTTTCTAAAACAGCTCAATGGCTGTATGGTAGAAGGATGATAAACAATGTGGCTTCTAAACTGACTTTTAAACTGACTTTCCCCCCCTGGGGAAAGAAAAGAAAAGCAGAAAGGTATAGTTAAAGAGCCCCTAACAGACGCTTAGGGAAGCAAAGCAATGCAGGATTTCAAGGAAGTGAGAAATGACTTGATTCTCTTCAAAGTGACTTGTTTCTTCTAACAAGGAAGTTACTCAAGACACCCTGTAAGTGTGGAGAAAGAGCGTAGGAGTCACAGTACCCACCACACCCACTGTTTGGACTGTAATCAACCAAACTTACCAGACACAGTCTGAGGGGAGACAATTATAGTCCCATGTAAGCACCTAGGGTTCCAGGTGGGGAAGAAACAGTGGGCCAGCAAGGGGCTTATACCTTAGGAAGGGGCAGGGGCATTTACAAGCAGATCATTGACAGAGTTCTCATCTTCTGAGGCACCTGATAATGGCCTCCTTTCTCTCATGTTTATCTGGTGCTGTGAGTCACTAGATTTGTCCAAAGGCATCAGAAGTTCAACTTCTAGGGGACAGAGACCCTACATGAATTATGCGGGTATGCCCAGAGCTCAATGCAGTGGCAGCCACATGAGTGTCTTCCCACATTTCACCTCACCTTTAGGGAAAAGGAAGCCCCAAGGGGGAAAAAAAAGGGGCTTACGTTCTTCTACACCTGTAATCCCCACTCTTTACAATGACTAATTCCTGAGGAGTGCTGTGTAAGCTACAGATGCAAGAGTAAAATAAAATAGACAAGAACAGTTACCCAATCAGAATACAAAGTGCCATTTTCCACTTAAAGGGATTTTTTAAAGCAGAACTAAACCACAGAAATTAGTCCGACCCATGAGCCATGAATGCCAGGGCCAGTGACCCTCCACTTTTCCTTTACAGAAGGGCGGCATACTTACTCTCTGGCTGGAAGATAAACTCATACACCCAGACTACCAGCAGGGTACACAGGACACTCCACGCAATTAGCTGCCATGGCTCATATTTGGTGCAACACCCATTCACATAATTCTTGGCTTTTGTAGAGTAAGCTTCCAAAATCTCCAAGTAAGGCTCAAAGGCCTTCTAGAAATAGAAGAGAAAAACAGAAATATTACATTCAGAAAAAGAAACATCTATGCTTAGTCTGTTCTTCAATTCTCATTTTTCAAGGGCAGAGCCATTCACAACACAGCCACACCTCAGCAATAATCTTATCACCCCCCACAGCTCCCCGCGCTTCTGCATCCACAGCTGCCCTGGAGCACTGCCACTCACAAGCCACGTGGATTTTGACATGGATTTTGATCTGCTTCTTTTGTAAAAGAGGGCTGAGCTTGAGCATCGTGTCAGTGCTGACGCCTTGATATGATGCCAGCAGGCTCAGCCAGGCCCTCCACTCAAGCAACCTCTCCTGGGTGTGGCTTCTCGTCCTCTCTATCTGACTTTCTCCTTGTGTAAAACGATCTGTTGACATCCACTAAACTTTAAATGTATATTCATCTTGTCCCAGAAATGCTAACTTTTGGCTTACATATACTTGCACATGTTAAGAAAGAAATATCCAAGGATGTTCATTTCAGTATTTTTTCTAAAAGCAAAAGAAACTAAGTTAGGCAGACGGCTTGGTGGTTAAAACTACTTGCTTGCAAAGCCTGCCAGTCTGGGTTCGACTCCCCAGCACCCATGTAAAACTAAATGCAAAAAATGGTACAGCACCTGGTACTCATTTGCAGCAGCAAGAGAACTTGGCAAGCACATGCAAGTAAATACATTTTAAAACATTTTTAAGTTGGGCGTGGTGGCGCACGCCTTTAATATCAGCACTCAGGAGGCAGAGGTAGGAGGATCTCTGTGAATTCAAGGCCACCCTGAGACTCCATAGTGAATTCCAGGTGAGCCTGGACCAGAGACCTTACCTTAAAAAAATAAACCAAAAAAATAATTTTTTAAAAAATATAAGAAATGTAAATGTCCATTCATAGAGAAAAGGCTAAACTAACACATAATTTATGTGCACACTGAAGCACTGGAAAGAATGTGGATCTTTTACACAGACAAGCTTCCAAAACATGACTAAAGAAAAGAAGCAAACTACAGAACAATTCCACCAGACACAGACTAATGGGCACACCCAAGTCTTTTGCTTAGACAGAATTTGGTGGAGATCAGTAACGGGAAGACAGAAATTAGAGCAAAAATTTTAAATCAAGAGCTGGCATGGTGGCATGCTCCTTTGATCCCAGCACTTGGGAGGCAGAGGTAGGAGTGAGTTAAAGGACAACCTGAGACTACATAGTAAGTTCCAGGTCAGCCTGGGCTAGAGTGAGACCCTACCTTGAAAAACCAAAAAATTTTAAATCAACAACTGATGGAAAGATAAACTGGACTTGCCCGTAAGTATTACAATATTGGTGATGAACAAATAAGGAATATATTTTTTGGGGGGTCTTGTGTGTTTGAGTGTTTGAGAGAGTGAATGAGAGAGAAAGAGACATGAACATGGTAGCCCAGGCGGACCTGCAACTCACTACGTAGTCCGAGGTAGCTTTGAACCCACTTACCAGCCTGCCTCAGCCTCCCAGTGCTGAGATTATAAGCATAAGCTACCACATCAAACTAGTAATGCTGAGTCTATAGATATTTCTAGGGGTAGGGCAAACTTGAATTTAATAATTTCCTCAAGTATGGGATCGTGGAGTTGGGATAATACAGATGGTGCCAAATGTCAAGTTCAAGTCTGAGCAGTTAGTTAAGCAGTGTTACTGGAAGAGGAAAAGCTTAAGAGGTGCATGCCTGAGTTATGTCCTAACTGAAAACGTGCTGTCTGGAAAGGCACCAAAGTGCCTAAGAAGGAGGGGTACTTAATTGCTTCTTGAACCCATCATGGACTGAAGGCTTATGTTGCCCCCAAACTCTTAATGTTGAAACTTACCTTCCTACCAGCTAGTGTGAGAGCCTTTGGGAGGTTATCAGATCATAAAGGAACCCCTATGAAAACGCCTCGTGCCGTTACAAAAGAGGCTGACCCCAGAGAGCCAATATGTCCCTTCCCCCACGTGACCCCACAGCCAAGAAGGTGTCTCTGTGAACCTTCTGAACTCAGCTCTATGAGGGCCGCCTTCTAGGAAGTGGGCCTCAATCTGCTGCTGCCTTGATCTTAGACTTCCCAGCCTCCAGGACTGTAAACAATACACTTTTGTTGTTTATAAGCCACTGGTATAAGGCATTATGTTATAGCAGGCCAAATAGACTAAACAACACCCTTAGTGATTACACTGTTTGTAAAAGGCAATTACCATTAGGCAAGTATTAGTTTCCCTGAGGACTATCCATGGAAACTGCTGATCTCTGACCGGGTAGCCATTTCCCAGAGCCCACTGTTGCTACCAACAACTTCGACCTTGCAAAGCAAGGGGAAAGGCTGGAGGGAGAAGGTATGTCACCATTTTCAGCAGATAAAACTGAGCAAACTGTATGTATGGCCAAGAAGTGTGTTATGAGTGGGACGATGAATGCTCACTCAGGTGAGGGCTAGTCACACTCAGTCCTAATTCACAGTAAAACTAGAGGTCAGCAGTGTCAGAGGATGACCACAAATCCTAGCTCTTCCCAGCAGAGTGAAAACGTGACAGAACTAGCGTTGGAAACAACAAAGGACCAATAAAAGCAAAAAGCCTTAAAGCGGCAATAGAAGAGATTCTTAATTAGTTACAAAATTAAATTCAGCTGAAATGAAATGTATTTTCTTGGTAGTTGTATTGATTCTTAAGAAAATATTTTTAAAATATTTTTTAATTTATATGTGTGAAAGAGTGAGAGAGAATCTGAGAATGAGTGTGTGTGTGTGTGTGTGTGTGTGTGTGTGTGTGCGCGCGCGCGCACGCACAGGACCTCTTGCTACTACAGATGAACTACAGACACATGCAGCACTTTGTGCATCTGGCTTTCCACAGGCACTGGCAATCAAACCTTGGCCAGCAGGCTTCACAAGCAAGCGCCTTTACCCGCTGAGCCATCTCTCCAACCCTCGAAGATAGATCCAAGTTCTCTGACTCTAAAGACAGAACGGTACTGAAGGTGGACGGCTGCTGGCAAGCTTCCTGAGTAGGCAACTACTAGGTGGCAGGACTTCTACCTCTGGTGAGAGCGGTTAGGAGCAAGAGCAAGGTGCTTTCTTTAGCAGGTAGTCAGTGTAGGGACACAGGCCCAAGAACACAGATGTGGCCCTGCCCTGGAGAGCCTGGCAGAGAACTTCAGTCCAGACACATAAGGAGCAGCTTCCTGGCTCTTCCTCCTTGCCCAGGCTTGTCCCCATGGGCTGGCTCTTTCGAATCTGCACTCTCGCTGCCCCCACCCCCACCAGTCAACCAGGGTTCTTCATATAAATGTGAACTTGGTGGGCTGGAGAGATGGCTTAGTGGTCAAGCACTTGCCAATGAAGCCTAAGGACCCCGGTTCGAGGCTCGATTCCCCAGGATCCACGTAAGCCAGATGCACAAGCGGGCACATGTGTCAGGAATTCATTTACAGTGGCTGGAGGCCATGGCGCGCCCATTCTCTCTCTCTCTCTCTCTTTCTCTCTCTCTCTCCCCCTCCCTCTTTCTCTTTCCGCCTGTCGCTCTTAAAGAAAAATATAAATAAATAAAGGTGTGTGCCACCATGCCCGTTTAAAAAAAAAAGTGAACTTGGCAATGAGGATCATTCCCCCATGGGATTCCAAACTGATTAAAAAGACATGGTTTCAAGTTGCCATGTGGATTTTCCCTTGGTTCTCTTCTCAGCTTGGTAGCTTTTCTGCTTTTCTTCACTAATCTCAACTCTCAAAACCTTTCATAACTTAACCTTTTTCATGTTTATGTTTTTCAACTACTAACTGTAGACAAGAACTTGAGACTTAAGAGCCACAAGCCTGAGGAGTCCTAAGCCCACCCAGAACCAGAGCCCCAAGCCCACAGTGACGGCATCATCCACAGGTCCTTCAAGCACCACAAACAGCCTGGGCTCAGTCCCCAGTGAGGACACCTCGCCACCCAGGACGGCTCACTGCGCTACTGGGCTCTGTGCGGTAAGGTAGCCTATCTCCTTGGAAAAAAGGATGTGGCAGTTCCTTTGGGCCCTGAAAACAGTACAAGCCCCAGGAGGGTCCTGATGCAATATTCTAGCCCCTAAGAAGCATACCTGAAGGAAGCCTTAGAGATCAAATGCAACCTTCTCACTTTATAAGTAAACAGGGTCCACAGGGAAATGGTATACTCCTACAAAAACCCAAGCCTCCTGACTCAATGCCCAGTACTCTCTGCTTGAGTCTCAGTATTCCTGAGCAAAGGATCACCCAACATATTACCATCTGTGGTGGTTTGAATAGATGGCCCCCAATATATTCAGTATTACTTTGTAGTTTGCATCTGCAGCCACCTGGCTGGAGGCAGTGTCACTGGGCATCTTAAGGTGTTGTGGTGGGATTCAGATTTCAATCTACAGACATGCGAAGTGAGCCTAGTGTGCTATGTGGCTTTTGGCTTTCTGGCTTCTGCTTCTCTCTCTCTGCTTGGTCCTGTGAAAGCAGGCCAGCTTCTTCTGCCATTGTGGAATTTCCCCTGGATCTGTAAGCTTCAATAAATCCCTTCCTCCATTAAGTGTGCCAGGTCTAGAAGTTCATCTCAGCAAACCTGAAGCTGTCTGCTACACCATCTAATGGCACCCCAAGAGTTTTCTTTTACCACTCATGTTCTGAGTAGACTCTACCTTGGACATATGATACCAATCACAACAAATTAAACTTGTATAACTGGGTCATGACTGCAGAGTAACATCTCAAATATAGTACAAGAAATTAATAGTATCTCCCACAACAGTAATTCTACTATTGATCTTTAACCCCGTGGAAAGTAAGGGGAGACAGTATGATCAAATGAAAAGTACACACAGGTCCTACAGCTTGTACCCCTCAAACGGCCTGCTTGTTGCACATGTGACCACAAGAGGCCTCGGTGGAGCAATGGCTTGTCACCCAAGAAGCCACTCAAAACAGCAATGTCTTAATGATTTCACTGATCTCTGCAGATCATTTTAAGATAATGCTGATGCTGCATAGACTCCTGAGGGCTTTGTTTTAATAAGATCCTGGGAGGTTCTGCCTCCCTTGGTTACATTTCTCCCACTTAAACTGTTCGAGGTGCAGAGGCAGGAGACAGGTCTACAGAGCAGAAAGGCCGATCATTTGTAACTGAACGCGGCGCACGTCCAACTGGAAAAATGGCAGATCATCACAGACACAGCACAGGCCACCAGAGCCCTCACGTAAAAGTTGGAAGCTATGGAGGAGGACTTCTGTAAATCCAGCACACCTATGAGAGGAAGAGAAGTGAAACTTGAGAGTTTCAGAGAAAACTGCCTCAAAATGAGGTAGAGGGACCAACCATAAAGTTCTCCTATGCACACACACAAAAATAAAGTAAAAAAAAAAAATTACCTTCAGATAAATAAATATCGAAAAGAGTAACAAACCTGACTTTTTAATGGACAAAAAAAAATTGTGCTTTAAAGCAAGGATGAGTGGATGAAAAAAGAAAACCCTGCTGTGAAAACAGACGAGTTATTGCATGGACCCTTAGTTGGCCTAGAACTAAAAGCCAAAGCTACCCAAGTCTGATCTTCTTTCATATTACGTTCTGCAAATTTTCCAAGTGCAGAGCAAGTAGGTAAGAAAACACCGTTGTCTCTAAAGGCATCAGAGTTCAACAGCAAAAACAGAACCTAAGCCCAAAGGGGAAAAGCTCCTGGGGTCACTAAAGAAGAAGTGAGACCGGAGCGATGCCCAGCGCGGCATGGGCACGTTTGCAGGGCCAGCCTCAGTCCTGAGGAGAGCAACACGCGCAAGCCGCACACTTCCCTAAAGCCCTCGGCGCGGGTCACCGCACCCAGCATCTGAGAAGCCCATCTCAGCGCTCAGCAGTGCCCACACTCCCTTCCCCGCCAGATGCCGCTGTCAACGCCAGGCGTGTGTCGTCAGCACTACTCCACAGCACTTCCAAGGGTCCCTGCTCTACACGTAGCAGGGGCGTATTCGGCAAAGCACCATTCCACCACTGGTCATGGGGGGGGGGGTGCGATGTTCCAAGTCGGCAGGCGGGCACACGGGGAAAGCGAAAGCCTGAGCTCAGGGAAGTCGGTGGGCCAAGGAGTGCTGCCAGGTGGTTCAGTTACCCGCTTGTCTGGCTGTAGCCAGGACAAGGTGTCAAGGGAAGACAGATGCTGACGCCCTTAAGAGAATCCTGCGTGCCTCTCTCCTGAAAGCAGCAGCAGGGTGCCGCAGGCGCTTCAACGAGAAGTATAAAGTCCAGCAGCCTGAGAGACGCAGAAAGAAGAGCGATTACGGAGCCCCGCGCCATGCTGCGCTCCAGAGGCTGCGGCAGTACCTGGAGTTCTAGGCCATCCTGGGCTACACAGCAAGATTTGGTCTCAAAAAAGCCCAAATAGGATTTTTCAGATGAACACACTCTCAGTTCTGAGTTCCACCAGTGCCTATTAACGTACTGCAAATGCCGACTTTCTCACAATAGTCAAGCAGCTGGCGGCACATGCAGTGAAGTTGTCTTACTTTCTTTTCCTTATTTTATTGTATTTAGTTGAGAGAGAGAGAGAGAGAGAGAGAGGCAGATAGAGAGAGAGAACCTCTAACCCCTGCAAATGAACTCCACATGCATGTGCCACCTTGTGCATCTGGCTTACGTGGGTACTGGGTATCCAAACCTGGGTTCTTAGGCTTGGCACTAACTGCTAAACCATCTCTCCAGCGCCCCTTCCCCTTTTGGGGTGTGTGTGTGTGTGTGTGTGTGTGTGTGTGTGTGTCTCCATAGCACGCACGTGGAGGTCAAAGGACAACCTCTGGCCAGGCTTTGCCTTCCACCTTGCTTGAGGCAGGGTCTCTCATTAATTATGCTGCTCTCACTAGGCAAACTGGTCCATGAGCTTGTAGGGGAATTCTCCTATCTCCATCTTCCACATATCATAGAAGCACTGAGATTACAGAAGCCCATTACAGCTTCTGGGCTTTATATGGGCTCTTCCATGATATCCATGACCTCACAGTGCCTGACACTACCTACACAAGACCATCATGATAGGAGGAAAAGATCATGACATCAAAATAAAAGAGAATGATTGAAAGGGGGAGGGGATATGATGGAGAGTGGAGTTTCAAAGGGGAAAGGGAGGGGAGGGAGGGAATTACCATGGGATATTGTTGACAATCATGGAACTCAGGTCCTCACACTTATAAAGCAAGTGCTTTATTCACTGAGTCATCTCCTTGTCCCATAAAGTTGTCTCTTAAAGGACAAAAGAGGACTGGAGTAATGGCTTAGCAGTTAAGGCCCTTGCCTACAAAACCAAAGGACCCAGGTTCTATTCCCCAGGACCCACATAAGCCACATGCACAAGGTGGCGCATGCATCTGGAATTCACTTGCATGAGCTAAAGGGCCTAGTATGCTGTCTCTCTCTCTCTCAAATGAATAAAATAAATTTCAAAAAAATAAAAGATCCAAAGTGAGCTATCCTTCAAAGACTAGAAATGAGTTTTTTTAATTAAAAAAACCAACTGAAAGAACCCACTATTATTCACAGAGAAGTTTCAATTTCCCTAAGCACATCACAACTGAAGCAGAGGTTGGCTAAGAGTTAGCTAAGTACACTTACCTTAGGTTATCTACACCTGTCAGAGCTCATAAACCCAGACTGAAGATTTTAACTGTTTATAGCCCTCACTCCCTAGGGTTGGAGAGCTGGCTCAGCGCACTTTCTGCACAAGTGTGAGGGCCCAAGGGGGACTAAGACCACCAGAGGCGGGATCTCCAGATCCCACATAAACAGCTGAGCATGGCCACGTGTGCCGGCAGGGGAGCAGAGATCTGAGAACTGTTGGAGCCCCACAAGCTCCAGAATCGGTAGACTCTAACTCAAAACAAGACCAGGCAGAAGAGCAGTGGAGCAGGACAGCCCAAGGGCTACCTTAGGCAAGCACCCCCAACCACCACCACCACAAGAGAGCATGTGGGGCACCACACACCACACCCACACAAACAAAAACAAAAAGAAGAAAGAAATCATTCCCTACAAGAGCCGAAGGAAGGGTAGGACTCCTTACAATGTGCTCCCCCAAGACACAAAATGGCCTGGATATCCATGACCTCACAGCGCCTGACACTACCTACACAAGACCATCATGATAGGAGGAAAAGATCATGATATCAAAATAAAAGAGAGATTGATTGAGAGGGGGAGGGGATATGATGGAGAATGGAGTTTCAAAGGGGAAAGTGGGGGGAGGGAGGGAATTACCATGGGATATTGTTTACAATCATGGAAGTTGTTAATTATAAAAAATAATAAAAAAATTTTAAGTCATGCTATTATTATTTCTGCATAAACTTTGAATTTATGTACAACCTAAGTTATGAGCTCCTTGTCTGGAGATTCTTGACATGCAATCTTGTTTAAAAGGATAAAACAGACCTAATCCTTGGTCTGACAGACCTTAAACATACACACACATACACCCTTGGGAAATCTGCCATCTAAATCTAGTCACCAAGAAGCTACTTTTGAAAACAAAAATAGGGCTGAAGAGATGGCTTAGTGGTTAAGCGCTTGCCTGTGAAGCCTAAGGAAACCAGTTCGAGGTTCGATTCCCTAGGACCCATGCTAGCCAGATACACAAGGAGGCACACACGTCTGGAGTTCGTTTGCAGTGGCTGGAAGCCCTGGCGCGCCCATTCTCCCTCTCTCTATCTGCCTCTTTCTCTCTGTCACTCTCAAATAAATAAATAAAAATGAGCAAAAGAAAAATTTAAAAACTAAAATAACCAGGCATGGTGGCGCACGCCTTTAATCCCAGCACTCAGGAGGCAGAGGTAGGAGGATTGCCATGAGTTCAAGGCCACCCTGAGACTCCATAGTGACATAATGAATTCTAGGTCAGCCTGGGCTAGAGTGAGACCCTACCGGGGAGGGGGGGAAGCTGGGCGTGGTGGTTCACACCTTTGATCCCAGCACTGGGGAGGCAGAGGTAGGAAGACTGCCTTAAGTTCAAGGTCACCCTGAGACTACATAGTGAATTCCAGAGCGAGACCCTACCTTGAAAAAAAAAAAAAGGCCCCATGACATAAAAGGTAAGCTCAAGACCTGCTGTCCTTACCTTCATGTTGCTGACACAAAGCACCCAACCAAAAGCAGCAGCTCATGGGAGGCAAGTTGTTTACTCTGCCTCAGTCCTGAGGGGAAGCTCCATGGTGGTAGGGAAAGGTGGCAGAGCAGAGGCTGGACATACCTCCTTGCCACAGCAAGTGGCAAACAGCGACAGGAGAGCAAGTTAAACTCTAGCAAGGGGGAGCCGGCCCTGAACCTGCACTGAACAACACACCTCCTCCAGCAACACTCCACCTCCCAAACTGACACCCTAACCCCCCAAAACTTATATATAAATAAATAAAACACACACACACACGCATGACTTTGCAAATGTGAACATGGGATACATGCTCAAAAACAAAAAGCCGGCATGCATGTAATGCCAGAATTCAGGAGGTGGAGCAGGAAGATTGCCACGAGGTCAGTGCTAGCCCAGGCTACATAACCAGCAGCAGGCCGGCCAGGGCTACGATGTGAGACTGTCTCAAAACAACAAAAACTCCAGGCTTGGTGCACAGGACACGGAAACAGGAGGATCAGGAATTCAAAGCCAGCTATGGTTACACACCAAGTTCGAGGCAGGCCTTGAGTACAGGAGACCCTGCCAAGAACAAGAGCAGGCAGTGTGGTAGTGCCACTCACATTAGCCCACAAGCGGGCTTCAACTGAGTGGAGAATGAGGAAGCGCCTAGAGGGCTGGAAGTTTTTTATATGGTGATCTAGCACGGTGACTCCAATTTCTTCACATACAAATATTTATTGACAAGTACAGATTCCTGCCCATTATCTTTTTTAAAAAAAGCCAGGCATGGTCACACACGCCTTTACTCCCAGCACTTGCAGAAGTAGGAGGAACACTGTGAATCTGGGGGCAGCCTGGGAATGCAGAGTGAGTTCTAGGTCAGCCTGGGTTAGAGTGAGACCCTACCTCAAAAAAAGAAGAAGAAAAGAAAAGAAAAATTTAAAAAGCCCTACAAGTTTTTTTATGCCTAAGTGCTCTGATTCACTACAGGGGTGACAGGACACAAAACAGCATGAGAAGACGGGTGAGGAGCGCTGTTCAGCTTATACAATAGGCAGTCCATTCACCAAGCACTTACTAAAAGAAAGCTTATTTTGCCTACTGCAAGAAGCTTATGGAGCAATCATATATTAAGCAAAAAGCATTATTACGTAAAAAGCCAACTTACTAGGTAAGATGTAACTATTTTAATCTGTGTACGCCCATGATCAAACTCCCAGCATATACACCACAGAACCCAATTGAACGAGGAGAAATAATCACCTAAGTGTGAAGGTATGTGGCTGACAGAGGCACCCACAAAAGAGGGAACCAAATGATTAGCAGTCAAGGGCAAAACTCTATTTCCTGAACTTGAGTCGTAGGTATATATGGTTGATTGATATTGTCTTAGGAGAGGGGAGGGGAGGGGAGGAGAGGTCAGAGGAAAGGAGGAGTTGGAAGCGAGGCTTCTTAAAGGCCCTTCATACAGCAATTAAGATCCCACGGGCTCTACCACGACAGCAGCTCTGGGCTTGCCGGCGCCAAGGCGACACTGCCTGTGAAGCCCTCCTGCTGCCAGGCACATGGCAGCTTTCCTTTCCTAACAATCCCGCCCTGCGCCTTTCCAAGATTCTGCTCAAGCACTAACGTCCGTCCGCCTGTTAAAACTAACTTGCCTAGCTTCAACGTAGTGGGCATTCTCGCTTTCTCCCCCAGTTCCTCCACTTGACCTCCTCCGGTTCCATGTGTGCCTCACAACAAGGCAGCCCATTCCCATGGGGCGGACCACCAGAAGCACCAGTGGGAGGTCAGGGCAGGAAAGCAGCCAGGCTTCTTCCGGCAGCCCAAGCTCCCGAATGCTACAGGTTACCCTTGCCCTCTTCACTTAAACTCTCAAGGTGCAGAAATCATACTTGCTTCATCAGCCTAAGAGAGACAAAGGCACTCTCTCTGTAGCTCTGGATGTCCACCGTTCCCATGCCGGCCTGGAGCTCACCAGGTGGCCCAAGCCAGCCTTGAACTTGGGATCCTCCTAACTCCTGAGTTACAGGATTACAGGCATGTACCACCACACGTGACTCCACTGTTTTCTTTAACTTGCCCCATCTTGCCCTGTCCCAGAACCTCTCGGTTACACAGCTGGAGTGTGTCAGGTGACTGACAGAGGCACACCACCGCGGCTCTCACTACTCCACGTCCCAGGGGGTTCTCATTTCCCCGCACCCCACAGCTGGGGCTTTTCTCTCAGTAACTGAGCTCTGTGTGTTTACACATGAAGACTGAATCAGTACAGAGCAGTTCCCTAGGGAAAATCCTTAACCCCAGACCAATTCTCAATTCTGCCACCTATGTGCATAAATGTGAGTGTAATATTAGATTTGGAAAACTAATTTGGAAGGCAAATGTTACTAAAAATTCCTGGCATGCAGACTGCAAAGCTAGCCAGATCCTGGGATTTGGAGCGTGTCAACGTATAACACCTCTTTCCTTTAGACTAAAGGCTGTTCATGAGACAGGAACAATACCAAATACAGAGCTCACCCTACAATGACCAACAGAATGCCAAAAAAAAATTTTAAATGCCCTATTAACTTTTCCTGTCTTCTAGTTAATTCTATAATCAAGAAACCAAGCCGGGCGTGGTGGCGCACGCCTTTAATTCCAGCAGTCGGGAGGCAGAGGTAGGAGGACTGCCGTGAGTTCGAGGCCGCCCTGAGACTCCATAGTGAATTCCAGGTCAGCCTGGGCCAGAGTGAGAACCCATCTCAGAAAAAAAAAAATAAAAAGGGTTCAACTACTAGAAAAGAACTTGTATGTGTCTGTGCGTTACGTGATTACGTGTGTGTAGTGTAAGCATGTGTGCAGATACATACACCCCTGCACACATATCTGGAAGCCAGATGTGGCTGCTATCACTCATCTGCATGAACCTGGAGCTGGCGTTTCTGGCCAGACCTGCAAATCCCATTCACTCTCCAGTCTCTGCTCCCCATAGGATGGGGGTTACAGGGTTGCATATGGATACACCAGCTGTCAAATAACTTTTAATGTCAGTCTTTCAGTTTACTAATTAAGTCCCATTGAGACTCATAAAGAAAGCATGTGTTGGAGCCAAGGGTCAGGGAGGAAGTTCAGAGACCTGGAGAAATACGAGTTCTGAACCAAAACCCAAAATGAATGAGGCCTGTTGCTTTCCCGGGAGCTGCAGGAACCCGTGAGGGGGAGCGCCTGTTTGGCGGCCCAGGCCATGCTGCACAGGTCCAAGGTAGCAGGGCTTGATCCCCACTAAGGCTGGCTGCAGAGGCCATTAGACGCCAGGCCTCCTTCCACACAGGATGCAGGGGGCAGACACCCAGTTATCTCTCTTACAGAACCACAGACCCAGGGTCCTATGTACACTGTAGCGTGTCCAGTTGTGGCCCTGGCCTGTACCTAGTGGATGTGGGTAGGCAACCAAAATGTCCCCAGGGATTGCCAAAGTCACTGAGGAGTAAAACTGCCATAGGCTGAAAACTGCCCTAGATAAACAATTACCATTCAAGCCCCACCAAGCTCCCCAAGGTAAGACTAAGTTTCCAATAAGCATCAGCAAACTTATTCATCACTGGATAGTTAGTAAAAGAGAAATGATGGGTTGTAGATAGCTATATGAGAAATCTTTTCCTTTCTAAAATACAGACAGTCCCAGTTAGGGAAAAGTGAATTTGAATTATTGATAAAATGTTGTGTCTGATTTTACATAACAAGTTTATTAAATATATTTTTGTGGAAAAAAATTGCAGGAGCTCAGCATGGTGGTGCACGCCTTTAGTCACAGCATTTGGGAGGCAGAGGTAGGAGGATCTATGAGTTCAAGGTCATTCTGAGACTATGTACTGAATTCTAGGTCAGCCTGAGCTAGAGTGAAACCCTACCTCAAAATATATATATATAATTGCAGAAATTTTGGGCTGGGGAGATGGCTCAGCTGTTAAAGACACTTGTTCTGCAAGCCTGACACCCAAGTTTGATCCCCAGCACCCACAGAAAGCTGGACTCAAAGTGGCACATGGGTCTGTAATCCCAATGTGCCTACAGCAGTCAGAGTCCCAAAGCTCACAGGCCAGTTAGGCTGGTCTTTCCAGAAGCAAAATGACAATAACATGAGAGGTGAAGTGGAAAGAAAGGACCAATACCCTGAGGTTGTCCCCTGACCTGCGTGCGCGCGCACACACACACACATACACACACGCACGCATGCACACTTTTTTTTTTCAACTACGAGAACTTACAACTTGCAGAGTATTAACACTCCATGGGATGGAGAAGAATAAGGATAAAAAGACTGGTTGCTGTAGTAGTTTGAAAGAAAAGGGTCCCGAGCCTCCTGGGTTAGTGATAAATCCTCGTACTTGATCAGCTGGCTCACTCACACTACTTCCGTCCTCTGCCACTGTGACAAGACGCAATGCTCAGCTGTCTGCTCTGCCACGCTTTCCCCACCATGGTGACATGTCCCCTGAAGAATGTCAGCTGAAATAAGCCTTTTCCTCCCAGAAGCTGCTTCTGGTCAAGGGTTCTGTCCCAGTAAGGAGAAGGTAACTGCCATAGTTGCCCAAGTAGAGAAAGGCTACTCCAAAACTGCCACACTTGTGCGTCCCCGGAAGCATCACAACCCTGTAGAGGAGTACACTCACTACACTCACCTGATATGCCAATAACAGCAGATGGAACAAGGCAGGTAAGTCGCCCGAGTCAAGAGCAGAGACACGCAGAGAGCAGGACCACAGTGAGGGATGCCCGCTCAATCAGGACCACAGTGAGGGATGCCCGCTCAGGCAGGACCACAGTGAGGGATGCCCACTCAGGCAGGACCACAGTGAGGGATGCCCGCTCAATCAGGACCACAGTTAGGGAGGCCCGCTCAAGCTCCCTGGTCTGGATTCAAACTTTGCTTATAACAAATAACTTTATGATGCCCTTCAAAGGTCATATTATCCCCTAAAGACAGATTTTTAAATCTCAATACCCTAGCTACAATATAAAGGAAAATTTTTTCTTTTTTCTTCTTTTTTTGGTTTTTCAAGGTAGGGTCTCGCTCTAGCCCAGGCAGACCTGGAATTAACTACGTACTCTCAGGGTGGCCTTGAACTCACGGCTATATAGCTTCCTCCAGAGTGCTGGATTTAAAGGCATGCACTACCACACCCGGCTAAAAAGAAAGATTTTCTAATAAGACACATATCATTCTAGAAGACATGAATCCTGTTGTCCCTGTTTCCGTATTTCCAAGTTGCCATAATTCCATGTCTTAGAGGGCAGAACAATGCTACCCTTCCTGCTCCTCTCTATCAGTCATGACAGTTAACAACCTCTGTACCCAGCCAGGGCCCACAGGCCCCAAGGCAGTGCCACAAAGGTAAGAGGAAAGGATCAGGAGAGGCCACACCACATAAAGCACACCAGGTTAAAACAGGGCTACACAACTTCACTTTGTGCTACTCACTGGAAATCTAGTTCTTCATCTATTAAAGGAAGGTGCGGGCTTATTTTCCAAAGGGAGTTTCATAAAATTTAATCAACACAAGGAACACCTTTTTCTGCACCTAACATTAATACACTTGATTTTAGCTGTAAGAGCTATGAGTCCAGAATCCACCTTACATTATTTCCTATTTCCTAGCTTTTACCTATCTTATTCTGCTAAAAGGAAGAAGGACCACACATGCATTTATCACACACTCCAAAGATCCACATGCACTGTAAGAAACTGTACCATATTTATTATTATTATCTTTATTTTGATTTTTCATGGTTGGTTCTCGCTGTAGCCCAGGCTGACCTTGAATTCACTATGTAGTCCCAGGATGCCTTCAAACTCAAGAGATCCTCTTACCTCTGCCTCCCAAGTGCTGGGATTAAAGGCATTAAAGGGTCCAGGCCTGCCTCTACCATACAACTATTAAGATTGGTTTTAAACTGAGCCCATTGGGCTAGGTAACTACAAGCTCAAGGGTAGCCTGGACAACTTAGTCAGACCTTGTCTCAAATCAAAAAGTAAAAACATAGCTACAGATGATTGGGCTTCTGCGTGAGAATGAAAATACTTAGTAGCAGAGGCCAGGAAGTTAAATAGGAGACATAAAGGGAAGAGAAAAGGAGGGAGGAGGGTACTTAATAGGTTGATATTGTATATATGTAAGTACAATGATTGTGATGGGGAGGTAATATGATGGAGAATGGAATTTCAAAGGGGGAAGTGGGGGGGAGGGAGGGAATTACCATGGGATTTTTTTAATAATCATGGAAAATGCTAACAAAAATTTAAAAGAAATAAAAAAAATTTTAAAAAGTAAAAACAGTCCAGGTGGGGTGGCATACCACATTTGTTTAGTTTCCAGTATTTCTAACATAATACTGTTGTCATAAAAATTCAAATTAATAAGGCTATTTAGTACCTACTGAAAAATCCATGAAATTTGGGGCAAGAATCTGTTTTAGGTGAATTTTTCATTAGGCTTTGAGGCTAAACCAAGGATGATTGCTCTGCCTCTTACACAGAACCTAAAATCTTCCTGTCCTCCACCTCAAATTTGAGGGGATCAAAAGGCAGTGCACTCCTCCTTCCTTACCCTCCTGCCGGGCCTGGCCACCACAGGAAGTCAGCAGGGGTTGTAAGAAAAACCTCACTCCTAGGTTTTACCAATTTCTGAGTGAAAAAACAACCCTCACAGATAGAGGGATAAAAATGACAGATAGGGCACAAGGAGGTTATCAGACTCAAGAGAAGTGACTTATTGAACTAAAACTAAACCCACATAGTTTTCTTGTTTTTGTTTTCTGCAGCAGGGTCTCACTCTAGCTCAGGCTGACCTGGAATTCACAATGTAGTCTCAGAGTGGCCTTGAACTCATGGTGATCTTCCTACCTCTGCCTCCCATGAGCTGGGATTAAAGGCATGTGCCACCATACCCGGCTCCCACATAGTTTTTCTGTATTGCTATTTGAAAGCTACAGGTTCAGGACTCACAAATGTTCCCAGAATAAAACGACATATTGGTAAATGTGCACTGGGCAATGCTATGACCCCTGCTCCATTTGAAGGAAAGGAAAGGAAAAAGGAAAAAACAAGACTGGGGAGATGGCTTAGTGTAATGGTGCTTTCTTGCAAAGCCTGTTGGCCCAGGTTCAGTTCCCCAGCCACCCACATGATGCTTGATGGGCATGCAAATACACATACATATACACATGCAAACACACACACACACACACACACGCATGCAAATAAGTTAATAATTGTGTAAAGCACATTAAGATGTCAGCAGAAAACCAAGTATGAGGGACTAGAGATAGATGGCTCAGCGGCCAAGGCACTTGCCTGCAAAGTCTAATGACCCAGATTCAATTTCCCAGGACCCACGTAAAGCCAGATGCTCCAAGTGGCACATGCATCTGGAGTTAATTTGTAGCAGCTGAAGTCCCTGGTGCGCCCATTCTCTGTCTGTCTCCTCTCTAACACTCTCTGCTTGCAAATAAATTTAAGAGAAAAAAGAAAAATGAAAGCCCAGTATGGAATAAACAGCACTCAGGAGGCCGAGGCAGGACTGCCCTGAGTTCAATGCCAGCCGGGGGTAGAGAGCTCAAAATACAGCAGACCTTGATCAACTGTAATAGGTTTCAAAAGCGCTTGTCTAGCTCTTGGGAGCCTGAGGCAAGAGAATGGCACGTTTAAGGCCATAAGGGGCTCATGGTGGCCAGCCTAGGCTACTTAGGGAGACTTATCAAAAAGAAAGTGGGTGTGGTGGTCATGTCTACAATCTCAGCACTCAGGCGCCTAAGGCAGGAGGATTTTTGAGAATTTGAGCACAATCTGGGCTGCAGAGCAAAAGCCTGTCTCAAAAAAAAAAATTGTTTTTAATGTTAAAAGGCCAAACAAAACAACAACAATAACAAAAGGGCACACACCAGTGCCCAGGCAGGAAGACTGCCAGCTGACCAGCTGGTTTGCCTTAGCAGCTCATGGCCAGCTAGAACCAGACAGCGGGACCCTGTTTCAAAAGCGAGAGGGCTAAGAAGACCAGCCTGAGGTTCAATTCCCCAGTACCCACAAGACCCAAACTTGGTGACACAAAATGTCTAGCATTCTTTTGTAGAGATTAGAGACAGAGAGACAGAGAGAGAGAGAGAGACACCCTGGCACGACCATACACATACATATATATGTACACACAATTTTAAAAGAGCAAACAAAAAAAAATTCCTTTAGTAATATGCAAAGAGATTAAAACTCCCAGCAATAATTCTGGTAGCTAGATTTTTCTGAAGTTAAGATTTTCCCAGAATTTCTAACATCTTCTTATACCGTATTCATGTGTTTATCTTTTTTTTTTTTTTTTAAGCGATGGAAATGTTCAGCTACTAAAACCAAACATCAGATTTGAAATCGCCATTGGATCGGATCCTTTGGACGAAAAGTAAAAGTTAGGAGACAAGAGTCCTCTGAGGAGGTGGATGATGGGGGAAGGACTCACCAGCATCACAAGGTCGGTACTGGGCATCTTCCTCTTCCGATGGCCCCTCGGTGCCCCTTGGCAAAATCTGGAAAGGGGAAACAGGTCTGATTACTTCTAAATCCTTTAAATAGTTTGTTTATTTATTTATTTATTTAAGAGAGAAAGAGATGGGGCAGATAAGACAGAATGGGCGCGCCAGGGCCTCCAAGCCACTGCAAAGGAACTCCCGATGCCTGCACCGCCCTTTGTGCATCGGGTGTTCGGTGGGTCCTGAGGAATCGAACCTGGCTCCTTTGCTTCTAAACCTCTGCAAGTGTGTCTGGACGCTCCTCCTCGCTTCTCCAGAGCAGCCCAAGACCGCACGTCGGGGAAAGGTCCTTGGGAAGCCCCAGATTTCTCTCCACCGTCCACCGCAGTCCCAGACATCGATCCACCCATCCCCTCGAAGGGCTTCTCCCCGGCAGAGCCAGGAGGGAACACGCGCCCGCCGCCCTGGCCCGGCTGGTACCCAGCATCCCACCACCTCCCTCCCCGCCCTCGGGTAGGACCATCCCTTTAACAGACCCCGCGCTCGCGTCGGAGGACCAGGAAGCCCGGCGGCCCAGAGCCGCCCCAGCGCGAGTCCGCCGGGCCCCGGCCGCCCGCCCGCCCGCCCGCCTCACGCTCACCCGGGCCCGCCGGCCTGCCCGCCCGCCCGCCCGCCGGCGCTCTCCCCTCACCCGCCGCCGCCGCAGCAGCTCCTCCCGCCTCTCTCCCCAGCGCGCGACTCTCCGGCCACCGCCGAGATTGGAGTTCGGCCCCCGCCGGCCCGCCCCTCCCGGAAATGGCCTCCGAGAGAAGGCCCGCCTCCTCCTCCTGGAGCCGCCCCCCCCGGCGTGCGCGGCCCCGCAGCCACCGGCCGCGCGCACGTCTCGACGCCAGGCCCAACCCTCTTCGGTACGCTCACCCCACGACGCGTGCGCGCCGCCTGCTGGCAGGGCAGGGATGATTCTCTGCCCACGCGGGAGAGGTTTTCAAGAAGTCTGGCCGGAGCCACTGTCTGCCCCTGCTCGTTCTTTTCTTCTCTTTCAGGCTACCTTTTTCTTTTTAATTCATTTTTATTGTTTATTTAATTTTTTTGAGGTAGGGCCTTGAACTCACAGCCATCCTCCTACCTCTGCCTCTGGAGTACTGGGATCAAAGGTGTGTGCCACCACACCCCGTCAGGCTAACTTTTATTTATGTATTTTTTCTTAAGTTTTTTTTTTTTTACATTTCTTATTTTTATTTATTGATTTATTTGAGAGAGTGAAAGAGATAAGTGTGCCGGGGCCTCCAGCCACTGCAAACAAACTCCAGATGCATGTGCCACCTTGTGCGTCTGCCTCACATGGGTCTTGGGGAATGGAACCAAGGTCCTTTGGCTTTGCAAGCAAGTCCCTTAACCACTAAGCCATCTCTCCAGCCCTCTTTTCTAAATTTTTTAATTTATTTATTTATTTTTGGTTTTTCGAGGTAGGGCCTCACTCTACTTCAGGCTGACCTGGAATTAACTGTGTAGTCTCAGGGTGGCCTCAAACTCACAGCAATCCTCCTACCTCTGCCTCCAGAGTTCTGGGACTAAAGGCTTGTGCCATCATGCCCGGTTCTAATTTTTTTAATTTTTTTAAACATCAGGGCCTCCAGCCACTGCAAACAAACTCCAGATGGATGTGCCACCTTGTGCATCTGGCTTTACATGGGTCCTGGTGAATTGAACACCAGTCCTTGGGTTTTGAAGGCAAGCCCCTTAACTGCTGAGCCATCTCTCTGGCCCCTTATATATTTATCTTTATTGTGAGACAGGAGCTTACTAAATTATCCAGGCTGGCCTTGAACTCACTTTGCAAGCCAAGCAAGCCTTGAACTAGCAATCCTCAGTCTCCCAAGTAGCTAGGATCACATCCTTGCACCAACAGGTTTAAATATTTTATAAATCAATAATAATATTTGTAAGCAGAGAATGGGGGAGCAGGAAGAGAGAGAGGGAGGGAATGGGTACACCAGGGCCTTTTGCCACTGCAAAGGAACTCCAGATGCATGTGCCATTTTGTGCATCTGGCTTACATGGGTACTGGGGAATCAAACCCCGGACCATCAGGCTTTGCAATCAAGCACCTCAAACCACTGAACCATCTCTCCAGACCCTTGTTTTGTTTATAAGACTGTGTCTCTCATGTTGTCCAAGCTCAGCTCAACTGTGTAGCTGAGGATGACTTTGAACACGCTACCCTCCTGCCCCTCCTAAGTGCTGAAATTACAGGTGGGGACCACCACTTCCTGCATTTGTGGGGTTTTTTTGGTTTTTTTTGTTTTTTGGGTTTTTTTTGTTTTGAGACAGGCTCTCACTGTATAGCCCTAGCTGGCCTCATCAAACTTGCAGCAATCCACCTCCCTCAGTCTCCAGAGCACTGAGTTATAGGTGTAAAGCTTTTTTTTTTTTTTTTTAAATAAGATAGCTTGAGCTGGGGGTGTGGATGCTCGTACCTGTGATCCCAGCACTTGAGAGAGGCTGAGCAAAACTACTGCTGCAAGTTTGAGGCCAGCCTATAACATATGTGAGTTCCAGAATGAACATCACATATATATATTTCAAGACAATTTTCAGGACACAGTTGGTCACTTTGAGCCTCAGAATGACCCTGTAGACACACTGAACTAAATCACCTAACCTGAGTCTCTAAAGGAAGGCTTTGTGGTTATAATGGGGGACTATTGCAGCCAATGTCTCATTGCTGGCAGAAAGTATCTGACCAAGAGCAGCTGGGGAGGAAGGGTTTATTTTGGCTTACAGACTTGAGGGGAAGCTTCAGGATAGCAGGGGAAATGTGGCATGAGCAGAGGGTGGACATCACCTCCTGGGCAACATCAGGTGGACAACAGCAGCAGTATGCCAAACACTGGCAGAAGAAAGCTGGTTTTAACACCCATAAGCCTGCCCCAACAATAAATTACCTCCTGGACACTCCAGTTCCCATTAACCAAGAATTCAGAATGCATTAAGTTTGTGGGGGATACCTGAATTAAACCACCACAGGGACTAAGTCCCTTGTCTCTCTCCTAACTTTATAGATACTTGATTTTGCCATCAAGGGAAATGGTGCCTGAAGAAAACAACATGGAAACTCGGTTAATGGAAACACCACTCCCTTCCTTCACTCCCACAAGAAAATATCAAATAGGAAGCTGGACAGATGGCTTAGCAGCTAAGGAGTTTGCTTGAAAAGCCAAAGGACCTCTGTTCTATTCCCCAGGACCCACATAAGCCAGATGCATAAGGTGGCGCATGCGTCCGGAGTTCGTTTGCAGTGGCTGGAGTTCCCCGCATGTGACCATTTTCTCTCTCCCTCTCTCTCTCTCTCTCTCTTTTTCTCTCTGCTTCTTTCTCTCACACTCCCTCAAATAAATAAATTTTAAAAAAGGAAATAGCAAATAAAGGACAGATATAAGGTGCTAAGAAAAAAACGTTATTTTCAGGAACATTGTTGGGAATTGTCTAAAATTTAGATGAAAGGCCCTTCAGGGTCACAAAGTCTCCTAAATTGCTAGGTGAAAAAGCTAACTTTTGTTTTGTTTTGTTTTTCAAGGTAGGGTCTCACTCTAGACCAGGCTGATCTGGAACTCACTATGTAGTCTCAGGGTAGCCTCGAAATCATGGTGATCCTCCTACCTCTGCCTCCCAAGTGCTGGGATTAAAGGCGTGCACCACCATGCCTGGCTTTTCATGACTTATTCTTTTGTTTGTTTGTTGTGTGGGGGGGGTTGGTTTTTTTTTTTTTTTTGAGGTAGAGTCTCCCTTTAGCCCAGGCTGACCTGGAATTTACTATGTAGTCTCAGAGTGGCCTCAAACTCATAGAACGCCTTCTATCTCTGCCTCCAGAGAGCTGGGATTAAAGGTGTGAGCCACCACACCTGGCATGACTTATTCTTAATTATGTGGAAACAGAAAGCAGCATCGTTATATGATTTTTTCAGTAGGGTTTTAAATTTTAATTTAATTTTATTTATTTGCCTCAGAGAGAGAAGAACAGGTGTGCCAGGACCTCTTGCTGCTTCAAATGTACTCCAGATGCATGTGTCACTTTGTGCATTTGGCTTTACTTGGGTAATGGGGTATCAAACCTGGCCCTTCAGACTTTGCAAGCAAACACCTCAGTAGGTTATTTTATTTTTTTAATGTTTTATTTGTTCATTTATTAGACAGAGAGAATGAGACAGGTAGAGAGAATCAGTGCACCAGGGCCTCTAAGCACTGCGAATAAAATCCAGATGTATGCGCCACCTTGTGCATCTGGCTTAGTAGGGTACTGGGGAATTGAACCTGCCTCCTTAGGCTTTCCGGGCAAGCACGTCAACTGCGAAGCCATCACTCCAGCCCCATCAGTAGGGTTTTTTAAAATTATTATTATTAACAACACTTAGATAGAATCTTGAGATCTTCCAACAGAAGTGGCACTAATAAAGATACCCAATTCCATTCCTTTACAAAATGATAATATGCAAATTAGAGTGTCATGGTGATTACGCTCCTTATTGTCACCTGGTATAGTTAGAATAAAGTCCTGCATTATCGCAGCCACCCTCCTCTTTTTCCTTCTATCAGTGCTTCTCAGTTTCCTGGCCAGAGGACGTCAGCCAGGTTCTCTAGAGCCTTCCTCACTGCTCATCCCATCAGAAATCCCAGGCATCTGCCGCCACCTACCACCCAGACCCCCCGAGCCGGACACTGACACCCTCATATCTCGCGCCTCTTTGCTGCTGCTCCTCAGCGGGCATTCTCAGTGTTGCGTGGTCAGAAAATGTTCAGGGAGGGGTTCTGCCAGCGCCCACTCATCAGGAGTTGCATCTGGTATGCCCTCCCCACTCCTCGCCCCCTGCCCCTGTTTTATTTCTTCTTTACATCATAAGAACGGCCCCTCTAATCCCAGCACTTGGGAGGCCAAGGTAGGAGGACAGCCATGAGTTTGAGGCCACCCTGAGACTACAGAATAGATTCCAGGATAGCCCGGGCTAGAGCGAGACCCCTCAAAAAGAGCAAAAGAAGGGCTAGAGAGATGGCTTAGTGGTTAAGGCGCTTGCCTGTGAAGCCTAAGGACCCATGTTTGACTCTCCAGATTCCACATAAGCCAGTACACAAAGGTGAGGCAAATGCAAGGTCACATGTGCCCACTAAGTGGTGCACGCATCTGGAGTTCTATTGCAGTGGCCGAGGCCCTGGCATGCCAATTCTCTCTCTCTCTAAAAAATAAAATAAGGGGCTGGAGAGATGGCTTAGCAGTTAAGGCATTTGCCTGCAAAGTCAAAGGACCTCAGTTCAATTCTCCGGGACCCACCTAAGCCAGATGCAGAAGGTGGCACATGCTTCTGGAGTTCATTTGCAGTGGCTGGAGGCCCTGGTGTGCCTATTCTCTCTCTGCCTCTCTCTCTCTCTCTCTCTCTCAAATAAATAAAGAAAAATAAATTAAATAAAGCAAAAGAAAAAAGCTGGAAAGGCACAGCCCCCATCTCCTCAGATGCCACCTCCGATCCTTTAAACTAGAATCCATGTATCCCGATGATTGGAGCACAGTGTCTGATTTCCCTGCATCTTGATTTAAGAATCTGATTCTTCCCAGAAACAGGGCCCAAGCCAGCCCTACTGACTGATCCCTCCTTTGCCAAGAACTGGACATCTGTACGTACAGACTTTATGGACGCCCTAGCTTGCTGAGTGGCTTGTCCCTACTCCCCTGCCCGCAACTGACAAACAAGGTAACGATCTCCCAAAGTCACACAGCAAGGTGGGGTGACACAGGGGTGGGAGGCAGAGTCTTCAGACTTCAGGGGAGTCTGCGGGGACAGCAGTGTTAGAAGTTGGAGGGGCCTTCGGCTGTTTGATTAATCCCAGAGAATACATATGGAGAAACTCGGGCCTAGAGTGGAATACAGCTGCTGGCGGGTCCCAGCAGAGCCCAGACTATGTAACACGGGTATGGATTTGTACCCTCGCAGTTCCCGAGGCTGAGAGAGAGAGAAACTGGGCTTTCGCTTCTCTAGACCACAGTCCTTTAGTCTGTCTGCAGAATAACATGAGAACTTCGCCTAGTGGGAGGCAGAGGGAAGGCTGCCTAGAGCTCCCATAACCAAATTATAGTTTCTTCATGACATCAAAATAAAAGAGAGACTGATTGAGATGGAGAGGGGATATGATGGAGGATGAAATTTCAAAAGGGAAAGTAGGGGGGGTGAGGGAGGGTATTACCATGGGATACTTTTTATAATCATGGAAAATGTTAATAAAAATTGAGACAAAAAAAAAACAAATTATAGTTTCCAAAAGCATTTTGGGCACCACCTAGGAGCTTGATAAAAATGCAAGTTTTAAGACAGGCGTGGTGGCACACACCTTTAATCCCAGCATTCGGGAGGCAGAGGGAGGAGGACCGCAGTGAGTTCGAGGCCACCTTGAGAATACACAGTGAATTCCAGGTCAGCCTGGACCAGAGTGAGACCCTACTTCTAAAAGCAAAAAAAAAAAAAAAAAAAAAAAAAAAAGCAGGGTTTTGGACACCCCCCTCCCCCACTGCTGGCAAATCCAGACCTCTTGAATCAGAACCTACATTTTAACAAGGTCCCCAAGTGACATGTGTGTATAATGACAAATCCCTGGACACTGTGCTTGCAGAGAAAGCATAATGTTCTTATTTTAACATGTGTTTGTTTGCAGTAGTTTCAGAAGGTCACTGAGGAAACTGTGGTGTGTGAGGGGGAATCTGGGGCCCCTTTGGTGTTTTCTAAGGTGAACAGAAAGCGAGGAGCTGAAATTCCTGCCGAAGCAAAGGGGGGGGTGGGGGATGGGAGAAGACGCTCTGGGCATAGTCCCCTTCAGGCCGATTCTTCAATGTAGGCTGGGAGGCTCTCACTGCAGCGTCGGCCTCTACCCATTGTGGAAAAACACAGTAGCAAATCTGGTTCTTACAATGGCAGCCACCCGTGGCCAAGTTTGTGACACTCCCTTCATACATTGGCACACACGCGCGCGCGCACACACACACACACACACATGCACATGCACACCCTAAAGTGCAGGCCTTCCCTGCCCGTGCCTCCACTCCTACTGCGGACACTCCTTGCTCAGCTAGGGACCATCTTTGGGTAGCTTACCTCAGGACAGGGAAGGGAGAAGATCTGAGGAGAGCTGTGGCCTCTGAATCCCCGTCGGAAAGGAACGGCCCAGGCGAGAGTCACCTACAGGAAACCAACAAAGAGCATACAAAGCCCAGAATGTCCAGGCAGGGGCAGGAGGCCAGCAGACAGCTCCAGCAGCAGGCTGAGTGGGTCACAACAGGACTGAAGGCCAGCTGGACAGACTTGGGAGCACCCACAACAGGGAAGCAAAACACCCGGGCATTACGGGCATTGCCACATTGTGGCACGTTGCCAGCAAGTGGGAGTGAGTCAGTGCTCGGCCATGACTTGAGTGGCCCCCAGCTTCCTCAGCACAGGTACCAGGTACCAATTCCCAAAGCCGCTGTGGCCAAACCCTTAGAGACCCGAGACTTACTTCCCAAGGAAGCCCCACCCTTCCCAAAGATGCCCACTCTAGACAAAACATCAAAAAGAGAGTGATTTGATCAAAAATCAAACAAACACAAACTTCCTTGGGCAGAAGGAAACCAGGGACCTGTGAGAACAGAAACAACTTTGAAGGTAGGTGGGCCTGTACCCACACACCACTGCGTGGGTTTCAGCAAGTCTCCCCACCCCAGAGGTTTTTTGGGGGGGGTGTGGCAGGGGTTAGGGTCTCTCTCTAGCCCAGGCTGAGCTGGAATCCACTAGGTAGTATCAGGGTAGCCTAGAACTCACAGTGATCCTCCTACCTCTGCCTGCCGAGTGCTGGGATTAAAGGCGTGGGCCACCACTCCTAGATGCACCCCAGATTTTAAAATATTCTAATAATTGGGCTGGAGAGATGGCATAGCGGTTAAGCGCTTGCCTGTGAAGCCTAAGGACCCCGGTTCGAGGCTCGGTTCCCCAGGTCCCACATTAGCCAGATGCACAAGGGGGGGTGCACGCGTCTGGAGTTCGTTTGCAGAGGCTGGAAGCCCTGGCGCGCCCATTCCCTCTCTCTCCCTCTACCTGTCTTTCTCTCTGTGTCTGTCGCTCTCAAATAAATAAATTTAAAAAAATTAAAAAAAAATATTCTAATAATTAAAATAATTTGAACAAATTGGGCTTGGTGGCGCACGCCTTTAATCGCAGCACTCGGGAGGCAGAGGTAGGAGGATCGCCGTGAGACAACGTGGGGTCTCTTTGGCTTTTTGCCACTGTGAACATCACTGCTGTAGGCATCGTGGACATGATGCTATAGAAGGATGTGCTACTTGCATCTGGCTTTACACGGATTTTAGGAATCTAGGGGTCCAAAGTCCAGTCATCAGTCTTGTGTAGCAAGGATTTGTAACCATTGAATCGTCCCCTGAGCCTGCCCCTCATCTTTTTTGAGACAAGGTCTCAATGTAGCCCTCACTGGCCTCAAACTCACCGAGGATGACCTTGAACTTCTGATCCTCCTGTCCCCTCTTCCCAGGTGCTGGGATTATGTGACGCTGGGGTTGAAGCCAGGGCCTTGTGCATGCTGCACAAGCCTTTTACCAGTTGAGTTCTATCTCCAGCTCCATGGCTTTTTCAACGGATGGTTTCACTCTAGCCCAGGCTGACCTGGAATTCACTATGTAGTCTCAGGGTAGCCTGACAGTGGTCCTCCTACCTCTGCCTCCCAAGTGCTGGGATTAAAGGTGTGCGCCACCACGCCCAGCTTTGCCTTGAATTTCTGATGCTGCTGCCTCGACCTCCTAAGTGCTTGGATTAAGGGCGCATCTCAGCATGTTGGGCTTCCAAGGATGCTTTCCAAATCCCCATGTTGAGTCTCCTGAACACAGAGTGAGTGAGGAGTGAGGGCCACCACGTGTGTGCCATCCACTCTGGACAAGAGCTACTGCTTCCTGTTTTGTCTCTTTCTATCTTGGCACCATAGCAAGGGGAGACTGGACTAGAACTCCTGATATGCTCGTCCCCAGAGCCCAGGCCCAGACAGTGGAATGACTGAGACTCATGTGCTATGTGGCTTTGGATGCACCATTTGCCCCCACTGGACCTCAATTTCCTCATCGCAGAAATGTGGAGAGAGAGAAAGAGAGATGTGGTGGTGCAAACTTGTAACCCTAGCACTGGGAGGATGAGGTAGGAAGGCCTCCAAATACAGATCAGCCTGAGATACATAGTAAGACCCTGTCTCACTACAACGCCGCCCCCAAAACACACACAAATAACTGGGGAGAGAGAGAAAGAACACTGCTCTCCGCGTCTGAAGTCGATGGACCACTTCTCTGTGGACGACTTCAGTTACACTTCCCAGAAGTCTGTGTTTGGTAACTGCATTTAGCTGTCGCCGGGTTCCTAGGAAGGGCTGTCTGTTATTGCCTACTTGTTTGGGGAGGTGTCTGTTCTGGTCCTGCTGGGAGGACAGGGGTGTAACAGCCCGAATACCCTTCATGTTGTTGACACAGATGGAGCCTGGTGAAGAGCCCCAGGGGAGCCTAAATCCTGGGTAAACAGACAAGCAATGAGCCAATGGCAAATCTGTTGTGCCCACAATTTCCCCTGGCCTGCCCCCGTAGAACCAGTTCCCTGGATGACTCAGAAGCGTGGACTTGGGAAGGGAGGGAAAGCACCTGTGTCTTGTATGGGGTGGAGAGGGATATGAAAAGTCTTTTATGTCTTTAAAAAATGTATCATGAATGCAGGCCACAGTCAGTGAAGGGCTTGCCTCAAGCTAGGAAGTCCTGGTGTATCCATTCTCTCTCTCTCTGCCTCTTCCTCTATTAAATAAATAGATAAAATATTTTTAAAGGGTGGTAGAACAGCCGGGCGTGGTGGCACACGACTTTAATGCCAGCACTCGGGAGGCAGAGGTAGGAGGATCGCCGTGAACTTGAGGCCACCCTGAGACTACGTAGTGAATTCCAGGTCAGCCTGAGCTAGAGTGAAACCCTACCTTGAAAAAACAAAAACCAAAACAAAACAAAAAGATGGTAGAATGGAGGCAGGATATCACCTCCCTGCCAACGGTAGGTAAGAAAACAGTAGCCGGAGAGCGAGCTGACCTCTAGCAAGGGGGAGCTGGCTTAGGGAGTGTTTGACCAGTGCTGGGATGGATAAAAGCTGGGGACTTCCAGAGTTGGACTGAATGCATTTTTACCTCTCAAAATGGTCACGAGTTTATGGGAGCCAGGAGCAGAATATGATGGTTTGACTCAGATGTCCCCCACAAACTCTGAATGCCTGGTCCCCAGCGGGTGGCAGTTTAGAAGCTGGGGCCTTGCTGGAGGAGGTGTGGTGTTGGGGGCGGGCCTTGGGGGTTTTTAAGCCAGCTTCCCCCTTGCCAGAGTTCAGCTTATTTGCTGCTGTTTTCCACCAGCTGTGGCACAGCTGATGTCCAGCCTCTGCTCATACCATGCTTTTCTGAGCTAACATGAAGCCTCCCCTTGAGACTGTAAGCCAAAATAAAAACTTTTTTTCCCACCAACTACTTTTGGTTGGGCGTCCTGTATCAACAGCATGAAGGTAACTACACACGCAAAATAAGTAAATAATAAATAAATACTGAATGAAAAGTTTTCTCCAGTAGGTTTTTGGCCAGTTATCCTCCTTACCAAATGACACTGACCTAGCCAGAGGGCTCAAGGACAATGTCTGAGCTCAGAGACAAGCAGGAGTAAGCCAGGCCGGCGCCAGCAGGGACTGCCACCAGCTGTAATCGCCCAGGCCACTGGAGGGGACAGAAAGGCAAGGGAGGGCCAGGCATGCAGCTCAGCAGCTGCAGATGTTCAGGTCAGGTACAGCAAATGCATATGTCTTTGGGGGTGGAGGCAGGCAGGTCATGTGACCTGATGTTTGGGAATATAATTCTTAGGCTCAATCATTCACTCATCTAACTATTGTAGGTGGCAAGGTCATGGGTGTGGGATGCATTGTGGAGCAAAACAAAGATTCCCTGCCCTGTGCAGCAGATGTTCTAGTGACAGGAGACAAACAGATAAGAATAATAAACAAGCAAGCCGTATGAGGGGCTAGAGAGGGCTTGTTAAAGTCAGAAAGCAGTCTTAGAGTTTTGTTAGGCTTACTTTGTTTAGTTGGTTGCTGTTGTTTTGGGGGGTCGGGTTGTTATTGTTTGTTTGTTTCAAGGCAGAGTCTCACTTTAGCCCAGGCTGACTTGGAGCTCACTCTGTAGCCTCAGGCTGGCCTGGTACTCAAAGCCAATCTTCTACATTTGCCTCTGCATCACAGTGCCTGGATCGTGGATTTTTTTGTTGTTTGTTTGTTTGTTGTTATTGTTGTTTGGGTTTTTTGGGCTAGGGTCTTACTCTAGCCTAGGCTAGCCTGGAATTCACTACGTGGTCTCAAGGTAGCCTCGAACTCACGGCAGTCCTCCTACCTCTGCCTCCCGAGTGCTGGGATTAAAGGTGTGCACCACCATGCCCAGCTCCCTAAAGGTTTTTAATTGAAGTATATGGCGTGCACAGACGAGTCCACAGACACACGTGTCTGCCCGGATGAGTGTGCATCATGTGAACAGCACTCCTCAGCACTTCCAGATCAAGACAGTCTCACCAGTTCCATCAGTTTTAAATCAATAAATACACCCACCTAAGATGCCAAGGTCCCACAGGTTACAGTATTTTGATCTTCAGTCAAAGAGCCACCAGCAGCCGCTGACACCATTGGCAGAAGGGGCGCCCGGCATCTGTCAGAGTGGCATTTGAAAACGGCCCATCTGTGGAATATGGAGCATGGCGGGGTGGGCACAGACAGGTAGATGGCTCTGAGGCCGTGGCTGTCACCCAGGCAGAGAAGGAAGGCAACAGGATCTTGGGTGGAAGAGCGTAAGTGCAAAGGAGGGACCCTGGCAAGGGGGGTCGCTCATTCAACAGCCGCAAAGCTGCTCCCTCATGTGTGCCCCTGCAAGAGCAAGGGGAGTCACTCGTATGGCACCAAGGACCCCAACAGAAACAAATTTCCTAGGTGTGGTCTTTTTCTTAGCTTAATGTTGAGCAGGAATATTTTTTTCAGGAGACCTCCATATACTCTTTTTAAAATTTCTTTTATTTTTTTATTGTTGTGTATTTTTATTTATTTATTTGAGAGTGACAGAGAGAGAGAACGAGGCAGATAGAGAGAGAAAATGGGCACGCCAGGGCCTCCAGCCACTGCAAACAAACTCCAGACGCGTGCGCCCCCTTGTGCATCTGGCTAACGTGGAACCTGGGGAATTGAGCCTCGAACCGGGGTCTTTAGGCTTCCCTGGCAAGCGCTTAACCGCTAAGCTATCTCTCCAGCCCAAATTTCATTTATTTATTTGACAAAGAGAAAGAGGGAAAGAGAGAGAAGGGGCGCACCAGGGCCTCCACCCACTGCAAATGAACTCCAAGCACAGGCACCACCCCATGCATCTGGCTAATGTGGGTCCTGGGGAATTGAACCTGGGTCCTTTGGCTTTGCAGGCAAATGACTTAACCACTAAGCAATCCCTCCAGCCCCTCCTCTTTTTTTTTTTTTTAATTATTTATCAGAGAAAGAGAGAGAGAAAGGCAGATAGAGAGGAAATTGGCACACCAGGGTCTCTAGCCACTGCAAAAGAACTCTAGACACATGTGCCACCTCGTGCATCTGGCTTACATGGATTCTGGGGAATCAAGCCTGGGTCCTTAGGCTTCACAGGCAAGTGCCTTAACCAGTAAGCCATCTCTCCAGCCCAGCATATACTCTTGTTGTAGTCTTTGTTGCCTCACAAATCAAACCTTGTGGGCATTTGAAATAGTCAAGGAAAATGGGTAGACAGAAGGAGTGGCTCTTTGAAATATGTCTGAGTGAGTGGGTTTCCTCCCAGTGCTCCAGTGACATTTGTCCTTAGGGGTGTACCACGTAGTTGAAAGCAGCAGCTCTCTGCAGCAGAGCCACAGAGCCTGCCTTCAGGCTGCTTGTCCACCAAGAAGCCAGTGGGCAGTGGCTGCTTGCAGGGCTCTGGAGGCCGCCCACCCCAGCCTCACCATGGATTCTGGGATGGAACAGGAAGTTGGTCTATTCTTGTTTTGTTTTAGTTTTTGTTTCTTCCAAGTAGGATCTTACTCTAGCCCAGGCTGACCTGGAATTCACTCTGTAGCCCCAGGCCGGCCTCGAACTCACAGCGATCCTCTAGAATGCTGCCTCCAGGGTGCTGGGATTAAAGGCTGGTGGTGCATTCAGACATCTAGCGTTTCTCATGCCGGGACCATCCTAGAGCCAGTTAAATGTGTTTCACTCAAGTATCCACACAAGGCCCTTCAGGACCCCAATCGCAGCAGTTCTTTAGAACAAACTGTTCGCAGCAGTAGGACCTCCTGTTTACCCCAGGGAAGCCTTACAAAGTTTCTGGCTGGGAACAGAAAGCTCGGCAGGGATTGCCCAATGTTGTCTCTGGATGCAACATCACAGCCACAAAAACAAACCCAGACCCAAGGCTTGTTGGCGGAGGATCAATTACAGGACATGCATCAGTGAAGGTCAACAGAGGTTGCCCGGACCTCGCTCCTGGCTGTGTGGAGTCCTCGCCTGGGAAGCGCTCCGTGCCTGCGGACCCATAGCAGCGGTCACCCGTCAGTGGATATTCTTGCCCACCTATGAACCCAAGCAAGGTATCAGAGGGAAAGACACCATCCGAAGCCTTCTTGGACTTGGTACCTGAGGCCCTTGTGTGGTCAGCCCTGCCTCTGTCCACCTTCTCCTCTGTTTCCACCTCACCCTCAGACTTCACACCCAGCCCGACTATTCAGGTTACCACCCAGGCTGTGACTGGGACAGCACACACGAAGTAGACTTCTGGCTTGGTTCTTCGAGGTAGGGTCTCCCTCTGGCCCAGGCTGACCTGGAATTCACTATGGAGTCTCAGGATGGCGTCGAACTCACGGCACTCCTCCTACCTCTGCCTCCCCAGTGCTGGGATTAAAGGTGTATGCCACCATGCCCGGCTCTATTTTTTTTTTTTTTATTATTGACAACTTCCATAAGTATCCACAATAAACCATGATAATTCCCCCTCTCGCCACTTTTTCCTTCACAACTCCATTCTCCATCATATCCCCTCCCCCTCTTAATCAGTCTTTCTTTTGTTTTGATGTCATTATCTTTTCTTCCTATTGCACTGGCCTTGTGTAGATAAGTACCAGGCACTTCTAGGTCATGGGTATCCAGGCCATTTTGTGTCTGGACGAGTGCATTGTAAGGTGGCCTGCCCTTCCTTTGGCTCTTACGTTCTTCCTGCCACCTCTTCCTCAATAGACCCTGAGCCTGGAAGGTGTGATCGAGATGTTTCGGTCTTCTAGTCTTCTAGGGGTCTTCTGGGGTGGGCTTGGGCTGTCTCCATCTCCCTAGCACCTGCTATTTATCTTAGTCCATCTTAGTTTCTCTGGTTGCCCACCGACCAGTAACCACAGACCAGGTATGACGCCTCTTCGTCTTCGTAAACTCTCTAGCGTTTTCCCTGCAAGTACTGAACAAAAATATCCCAGAAATGATTTTAGAATTATCTCTGAGAACAGATGGATGTGAGAACCAACCTCAACTACCTGAAGGGTCATTGTAGCAAAAGAGGCTTAGCTTTGATGTGTTTGGCTATAAAGACTCAAACAAGAGCATCTGGAAGGCTCCAGGAACAAGATTTCTGCTCAATATTAAGAACTTTCTAGTAGCTGGGCATTGTGGCCTATGTCTTTAATCTCAGCACTCTGGAGGCTGAGACAAGAGGATCACTGTGAGTTTGAGGCCATCCTGAGACAACATTGTGAATTCCAGGTCAGCCTGGATTAGAGCGAGATCTTACTTAAGAAAAGGAAAGGAAAAAAAAAAAAAAAGAACTTTCTGGTCAATAGAACATGAACAGGCAGTCTTGGGCAATACAAGATACTTATTGCGAGAGGGGATCGATTGACAAACAGTAGCAAACACTATGAGAATAAGGTCAGGCTTCAGGCACGCAGTAGGTGAGTGGTCTGGATAGATACCTAAGTCTGATGGACTGTTTCATTCATTTATTCACCCAGTCATTCATTTAGTGCACCTGAAGCGCCTGGATGCTATTTTCAGAGCTTGATAAATGAGCATAAACAGACACACCCATGTTGAGAGGGGATACAGTTAGGGGGACTGGACCCCTGAAGGGAAAAAAGGCAGGAAAGGGTGCACTTGCTAGAAATCAGCGATGACCTGACTTAGCTCTTTGCCTAGTTCCCTAGACCAGTTTCTGAACAAACAACCTTTTCTGGGAGAGAGGTCTTTCAGAGGATTTAAACAATGTGGTTGATCAAGTTCAGCCCCCTGAACTTGGTGTCGGGGCTGGCCTCTTCCTGAGACAGCCCCCAGTCCTCATCAACCTGCCGACCCTCTGGCGCACCCGAGCCAGAAGACAGCCCCCCACCATAAGGTCAGAAATACCTTTGCAAGGGGCGGGCAGGCTCTGACCGCTTGGGAACTTCCAGCTGTGGGTGAGGTTTTCCCTTGGCCGAGCCTCAGCCCGGGCCGGGCCGGACGGGCCCCCCAGCCCTGACTCTCCACACGGGCTCCTTTATCCTCTTCAGCTCCCCCCATAGCAGGAACTCCTTGGATTTTCTTTTCTCTCTTTTCTTTCCATGTTTTTTCCTCCCCCTATACCCTCCATGTGGGATCTCTAGCCACGTGGGTGCCTTTCTTTGGCTGTGTACTTCTTTCAATAAATATAATAATTTAATAATTATCCTTCTCAGTCTTCTTTATTCAATTCTTTGATTAAAATTAGAAACTAACCTAGGGTTTGGGGTTCAGGGACTTTTCTGGACCCATAGCACCCTGTTACAGTGTGACTACCACACATATCAAGGTCCTGTGTGTGTTGACAAGCAGGATGGGTGTGGCCTTTGACCTCTTAGGACGTATGAGCTTGCAGAAGGGATGTAAGGGATGTGTGTAAGAGCCACTGAATACTACTAAGAAAAAAAAAATGATCCGGGCGTGGTGGCGCACGCCTTTAATCCCAGCGCTCGAGAGGCAGAGGTAGGAGGATTGCCATGAGTTCAAGGCCACCCTGAGATGACAGAGTTAATTCCAGGTCAGCCTGGACCAAAGTGAGACCCTACCTCAAAAAAAAAAAAAAAAAAAGATGAAAGCAGAGAACTGGAGGTGAAGGTCAGAGAAGAGGCATTTCAGTTGAAAAGGGCTACGTGTAGGAAGTCTGACCTTGGGCTTTCTAGAGCGCTCAGGCCTATTATCTCTCCCAGGCCTGCTCTTCCAGTTCAGTGACCTGCCCAGCTTCTGACCAGTGGACAAGTGTCAGTGCCCAGCATAGTGTCTCACTCAGGTGACAGGTAACCAGGCAACTCTGATCATCCCAGGGGAGACAGGTCTGGCCTTTAACCACACTTCCTCTTCTTCTCTTCTTTCTTCCCCTCTTCTCTGAAAGACTTATCACGCCTTCTGTGCCAATCACCCAGACCTCAAGACAATGAAGGTGCAGGCAATGTCACGGTAGATGTACCCCGAGAGCCTGGCATAGACTCAACTCTCACAGCAACCGCGCTCACCAGTGCCCTCAGTGGGACTGGCTGGGATCCAATACAAAACAGAGAAGACACGGCAGGTGCAACAGGGGAATATGATCACAGGATTTTCTCCTAAACACAGATAGGGAATAATATCAACATATAGCAGCCGTTCATGAACTGTTTATCTGATTTTAGTTTAAAAACAATAGCATGCATCAAGGTTTAAACATGGGCCAGGCCTTGTGCTCAGCGAACAGACAGGTATTATCTGTGTTTTAAAGAAGTTTTAGAGGCTATTTTTACTTATTTATTTGAGAGCAGGGAGTAAATATGGGTGCCACAGGGCCTCTTGCCACAGTAACGGAACTGCAGATGCATGCACCACTTTGTGTGTCTGGCTTTACATGGATACTGGGGAATTGAACCTGGGCTGGCAGGCTTTGCAAGCAAGTGCCTTTTACTGCTAAGCCACCTCCCTAGCCCTGAATTAGAGAATTTTTAAGGGCTGGAGAGATGGCTTAGCAGTTAAGGTGCTTGCCTGCAAAGCCAAAGGATCCCAGTTTGATTCTCCAAGACCCGCGTAAGCCAGATGCACAAGGGGGCACATGTATCTGGAGTTCCTTTGCAGTAGTTGGAGGCCCCTGGCATGCCCATTCTCTCTCACTCTCTACCTCTTTCTCTTTCAAATAAATAAATAAATAAATATTTTTAATATTTTTATTTATTTATTTGAGAGTGACAGACAGAGAGAGAGAAAGAGGCAGATAGAGAGAATGGGCACGCCAGGGCTTCCAGCCACTGCAAATGAACTCCAGATGCGTGCGCCCCTTTGTGCATCTGGCTAATGTGGGTCCTGGGGAATCGAGCCTTGAACCGGAGTCCTTAGGCTTCACAGGCTAAGCCATCTCTCCAACCCAAATAAATATTTTTTTAAATAATTTTTATTTTTTTGTTTTAAAATATTTTATTTGAAAGAGAAAGAAACAAGCAGATAAATAGAGAGAATGGGTGTGCCAGTGTCTGTAGCCACTGCAAACAAACTGCAGACTCATGCTCCACCTAGTGCATCTGGCTGTATGTGGGTACTGGGGAATCAACCTTGGGTCCTCAGGCTTTGTAGGCAAGTGCCTTAACTGATAAGCCATCTTTCCAGCCCTTTAAAAATATTTTTATTTGAGGCTGGGCATGGTGGCACACGCTTTTAATCCCAGCACTCGGGAGGCAGAGGTAGGAGTATTGCCATGAGTTCGAGGCCACCCTGAGATTACATAGTGAATTCCAGGTCAGCCTGGGCTAGAGTGAGACCCTAGCTCGAAAAACAAAAAATATTTGCACATGTAGCATGCATGTGTGCAAGTGTATGGGCATGCCAATGTCTCTTCCCAGCAGATGTTTGTGCCACTTTTGGGGTCTGGCCTTTATGTGGGTACTGGGGGATCAAACCTGGGCTGGCAGACTTTGCAAGCAAGTGCTTTAACCCTTGAGCCATCCCCCCAGCCTGTTATGTAGATACTGCTTCATTCAATCATCTAAAAGTTCCAAAAGATTGGCAGAATCAATATGGTTCTTTTTGGTAGATGAAGAAGTTGAGGCCTAGAAGTCGTCAAAATTTCTATTCACGGTCACAGAGCTAGAAAGTGGTGGTGGCTTGAGAGTCTCTGAGCCTGTGCTGGAGGTTCCCTTCTACAGAACCCTTCACGGAACTCAGTGAGATCCCAAGTAAACAGTGAGTTCAAATGAGCTTACCTCCCTGAGCTCCAAAAGTGGAGAAGTCTCACAGCAATTTAGTAGGAGAAGAACCAAAAGTATGAGTTCACAGCATAGATAGAATAAGAAGAAAAACAACTGAGAAAAACAAAATCTTATTCAATTCACAGAGGGATCTTCTCTTTAATATATAAATGTGTATATTCATGGGCTGGAGAAGATGGCTCAGTGGTGAAGGTGCTTGCCTGAAAAGCCTAAGGACCCAGGTTCAAGTTCCCAGTACCTATGTAAAGCCAGATGCAAAAGGTGGCTCATGTGTCTGGAGTTCATTTGCAGTGGATGGAGGCCCATTCTCTCTTGCTAATAAATAAATATATAAAATATGTTTATTAAATATATATATATATATATATATATATACACACACATACATACATACATACATACATACATATATATTTGGGCTGGGGAGATCCCTCTATTTTATCACTATTTTATTTATTTATTTATTTGAGAGAGAGAGAAAAAAGCAGAGACAGAGAGAGAATGGGCACACCAGGGCCTCCAGCCACTGCAAACAAACTCCAGATGCATGCACCCCCTTGTGCATCTGGCTTACGTGGGTCCTGGAGAAGTAAACCGGGGTCCTATCACTGCCAAGCCATCTCCCCAGCCCCATGATAGACCTCTTTTTTTTTTTTTTTTCGAGGTAGGGTCTCACTCTGGTCCAGGCTGACCTGGAATCAACTATGTAGTTGCAGGGTGACCTCGAACTCTTGGTGACCCTTCTACTTCTGTCTCCCAAGTGCTGGGATTAAAGGCGTGCACCACATGCCCGGCTATAACCGAGCTCTTGAAATATCACTTTCTTAGTCCATCAAAGCTTTACGCCTCTTTAACTGAGGCACTGAGGCAGAGGACCATACCTCAAGCCACTCCTAGGTAGATTTCTGTCACTTTTTAAAATTATTTATTTATTAGTTTAGGATCTCACTCTAGCCCAGGCTGATTTGGAACTCACTCTGTAGGCCCAGACTGACCTTGAACTCATGGCAATCCTCCTACCTCAGCCGGGCAGCGGGGATGAAAGGCATATGCCCAGCTATCCCTAGCTTTTTGAAGACAGAATCTCCCCTATGTGGTCCAAGATGGCCTTGAACTCACAGTAGTCCTCTCGTCTCAGCCGCCCACGTGCAGTCCTATACCGAGTTCTCTCCTGTTTCTAGTGCTTGCTTGGAAGGAAGAGCGTCTGCAGGTTTCCCACCCCTCTGCAAACGGGTGCTGAGGTCTCTTCCTAAGGCATTCCCTGACCCCCCCCCCCCAGCTGCAGACTGCACACACACCCACGCAGCCCCAAATACAATGCAAGCATTAAAAGGCGTCCATGGGGAGGGCGTGGGGGGTGGGGGCTTTCCCCTCAGCTGGGTCAGCTTACATGTGGGAACCCCCCCTTCCCCCACAGAGTGCTGAAAGCCACAGGGAGGAGCTGGTCATGACAAGAAAGCCTTCTCTTCTTTCAAACACAGCGTGACTTGTCTCTTGTCACCAAGCAGGCCTGTGGCCTGCACGTGATGTCAGGCTTATTTCTAAAGAGTCACCTCAACCCTGCAGAGAGAAGCCTAGGAAAAGTCCCCTCTCAGCAAATTTCCTGACCCACATGAGTGGAGAAGCCTCTGCAAGCCCAGGGCCAGGGGCCACTCTCTGTGGGCCTCAGCAGTGGCCCGGATCTTCACCTCCTCCTCCACCACACACACACTTCAGCTGGCAGGGGCGGAACCTTAGCCAAAATGAGGTAGCCAAAGAAACAAACCCCCTCACTGTGCGTCCTGTCTCCATTCAGTGACCAGTGATAATTATTACCGCCATCGTCTCGTGTACCTATGACCAGGTGGTTCACTCCCGTGATCAGCGCTGGAAGCGTCACTTGCTCGTTCTGTCTCCCGTAATGCTCCAGGCCTCTTTCTACCTGAGCTGTCCAGGCAGAGGACCAGACCTCAAACCTCTCCTGTGTGGATTCATTGGCTTTTCTGGGCAACTCCTGAAGTAGATGGTGGTGTTCGTGTCCCGGCTCCAGACACAGAAGTACCAGTAAGAGATTATATGTGATGCCACACACTCTTCCTTTTATATACATATATTTTATTTATTTATTTGAGAGACAGAAAGACAGGAAGAGGCAGATAGAGAAAATGGGTGCATCAGGGCCTCCAGCCACTGCAAGTAAACTCCAGACACATGTGCCACCTTTGTATATCTGGTTTACGTGGGTACTGGGGAATCGAACCTTGGTCCTTAGGCTTCGCAGACAAGTGCCTTAACCACTGAGCAATCTCTCCAACCACCCTTTTTTAAAAATTTACTTATTTATTTATTTATTCATTGGTTTTTCAAGGTAGAATCTCACTCCAGCTCAGGATGACCTGGAATTCATTATGGCCTCAGGATAGCCTTGAACTCACAGTGATTCTCCTACCTCTGCCTCCCGAGTGCTGGGATTAAAGGCATGTGCCACCATGCCCAGCCCTTATTTATTTATTAGAGAGAGAGGAAGAGAGAGAGAGAGAATGGGTGCACCAGGACTTCCAGCCCCTGTAAACAAATGCCAGACACATGTGCCACCATGTACATCTGGCTTACGTGGGTCCTGGGGAATCAAACCTGGGTCCTTTGGCTGTGCACATAAGCACCTTAACTGCTATGCTATCTCTCCAGCCCCCACACACTATTCAAGGTAGGGTCTCACTCAAGCCCAGGCTGACCTGGAATTCACTATGGAGTCTCAGGGTGGCTTCGAACTCACGGCGATCCTCCTACCTCTGCCTTCCGAGTGCTGGGATTAAAGGCGTGCGCCACCACGCCTGGCCACACGCTATTCTTAACACTTTAATGTCTTTGACACTTAAATTCCCAAGAGGCAATAAGTGGGTGTGACATCTCCCTTTCCGAGATACGGAGACCAAGTCTCAGAAACCCTGGGTAAATTATCTGAGGGCCACACAGCCAAGGAGTAGCAGGATGGGGATAATAAACCACTATTCCACATCTCTAGCAGTACAGGCTGCTTACCCAACTGACAACCCAGAATCCTTCCAACTGCCCACCCCACCACCAAGGGAGGCCGGAGGGACACAGGCAGGGCCTGTCTGTTAATCTCTCCTGTAAGCGACAGTGTGCTGAGTGTTGATCCCCAAAAGCAGAGCTCACGGAGGCAGACCCCCGACCACCACCCTCACACAGCAGCATCAGTGGCATCAAGCTGGGACCCTCGGCCAGCCTCTTCCTCTACCTGCTGCTGACTGGCTGAGCCAGATAGTCAACCTTCTTTTCCGGGTCCCCAATGGAAATGTTTGGATGGGAAATGGAGGAGGAGCTTGGAGGGACAAGAAGAAGATCTCAGCTTGAGGGAAAGAGGAGCTGGGTGGGGGTGAGGCAGAAGGGTGATGGAGAGCTGTTCCGGAGTTGCAGGGAACAGGTAACCTAGCAACCTGGGCTCAATATAGTCACAAAGCAGCAGGCTTGCTCACAGCTCTGACGAGCCTTGCCCTTAATTAGTGTTCTTAAGCCTTCCTGCTGGGGCAGCGGCGGCTTCTGGCTCACATGCTCTAGCGGGCATCCTCCTGGTGAGTCCAAAGACCTCTCTGGGGGAAGAAATAGATGCTGGAACCAGATGGGGACTCAGGGAGGGCCCCCTCGAGACAGAGGACCAGGGGGGGTGTCCTATACTGGATTAGTGGCCACTTTGGGATCCAATGCACCTGCTGTCCAAGAGCCCAGTGACAGAGACAGAGACGGGCAGAGGTGGCTGCAGTGGCCCCTGCCTGTCCCCCTCTAGAGAAGGCAGATTTGTGATGTCTCTACCGACCTCTTGAGTGTGGGTAGTGACCCACAAGTGGTCTTATTGTGGTAGTTGAACGGGTCACGTCTAACATTCCCAGAGCAAAAAGAAAGCACAGGATGAAAAAAAAAAACAAAAACAACACCTGTGTGCTTTACATGGGATAGCGGTGACTATTGCCTTTGAGTCTGTCTAAAGAGCCCTTTTTGCTGTAGGCAGCTGGGTTCCAGGCCTTTAAACGCCCTGTTGCCAAGCATGAAACACCTAAAACATCGAGAGCCCAAGCCCTGTCATGGAGGATGCCCACCTGAAGCTTCCTGAAAAGGAAACTCACTGCTCACTGTCTTCAGAGGAAAGATCAGGAGGAGCCTGTGAGTCTGGGTGTTGGTCCCTGGCTGTGCAGCCTTGAACAAGGACAAGCCCTACCTCTAACCTGGCAGAGCCTCTTGGGACCCCTTGCAGATCTGTGACTCTGAAGGCCAGTTCTCAGAACCTACTTAGGTCACATTCTAACCCCATCCCTGCGACTTTCATCAGGTCCATGAATTTGAATTTTTTATTTTATTTTATTATTATTTTTTTTTTTTTTGATGGCCAGGATCATTGAATCTTAAGTGTTCAGGGAAAGCTGAACACAAGACGGCTCCACTCCTGCGTCTTCTCAAGTGCTTCCTCCTTGCGCTTGCCCTTCTCCTTTCCTACTTGGCGAGATTTGGCTTTCCGTTCCAGGATCTTCTTGCGATCTTTATCCAGTTTTAGCCTGGTGATCACCACCTTTCTGGGGTGGATGCCCACATGGACAGTTGTGCCTTTTCCCTCTGAACCCGTTCAATGTAGATGACATATTTCTTCCTGTATACCTGGACTGCTTTGCCAGTCTGCTGACCTTTATGATGTCCTCATACCACCTGAACTTCATCATCCTTTCGGATAGGCATGGAACGAACATTGTACTTCTGTCTCAGCTCTTTGGAAAGAGGGGAAGACATAATCTTCCTCCGGATGTGGGAAGATGCATTGAAATGCCTTTTACGGTTCTTGCTTCGGTCAGAAGTCACAAAGGGATTGAACTTCATTTTGGCAGCTACCACTCTGGGGATGGCCGCTAAAGGGAAGAGCATGAATTTTTTATATTTTCTTCTTTATTTCTTCCCTTCCTTCCTTCTTTCTATCTTTCTTTCTTTTCTTTACAGAGAGAGAGAGAGAGAGAGACAGGGGGAGAGAGAGAGAGAGAGAATTGGCACGCCAGGGCCTCAGCCACTGCAATCAAACTCCAGATGCGTGTGCCAGCTAGTGGGCATGTGCCACCTTTGTGTGTCTGGCTTACGGGGGATCTGGAGAGTAGAACATGGGTCCTTAGGCTTCGCAGGCAAGCACCTTAGTCACTAAGCCATCTCTCCAGCCTTATCTTTCTTTCTTGAGAGGAAAGACAGAGAGGGACGAAGAGAAAAAATATATATGGGCACTGCAAATCAACTCCTGATGTATACACCATTTTGTGCATCTGGCTTCACCTGGCTGATGAGGAATCAAATCCAGGCCAGCAGGCTTGACAAGTAAATACCTTTAACTGCTGAGCCACCTCCCCAGCTCAGGTCCATGAATTTGACACCTACCATCTCCCATCTACCTCGCTTAATTTGCTTTTTGATAGTATTGTGGGCTGCAGCCAATGAGCCACCTAATCCCAAGAATTAAAATGTCACCACTAGCACATTTCTTACGTGCTTTTTGGCTTTTATCCCCGCCCAGAAGTAACCACTATGGGGATTGGGAATTTCTTTGTTTTTTATTTTTATATTTGTGTGTGTGAGTGTGTGTACATGATTGTCTGATTGTAAGTTTATGATCATTTTGTTTGCCTATGAACTTTTATTTTAAAATATTTTATACATTTATTTTTATTTTGGTGGTTTTTTTTTTTTTTTTTTTTTTTTGAGGTAGGGTCTCACTGTAGTTCAGGCTGACCTGGAATTAACTATATAGGCTCAGGGTGGCCTCAAACTCACTTCAATCTTCCTACCTCTGCCTCCCGAATGCTAGGACTAAAGGTGTGTGACAACATGCCCGGCTCAATGTTCTTTTTTGTTGTTGTTGTTGTTTATTTATTTATTTGAGAGCAACAGAGAGAGAGAGAGAATGGGCACGCCAGGCCTCCAGCCACTGCAAACAAACTCCAGATGCGTGTGCCCCCTTGTGCATCTGGCTAACGTGGGTCCTGGGGAATTGATCCTTGAACTGGGGTCCTTAGGCTTCATAGGCAAGCGCTTAACCACTAAGCCATCTCTCCAGCCCTCAATTGTTCTTTTTTAAACTTATGTTTCTTTTTATTTTTGATATTTTGAGACAGGGTCTCACTCTAGCCTGGAATCTGTAGCCCAGGCTGGCCTCAAATTTACAGCAATGCTCCTGCCTTAGACTCCCAAGTGCTGGGAGAGCAGGCAACACCGGGGTGTGAATAGCAGTAGTCTTCTACATAACTCCTATTAAACTCCCGCAAGAGTTTTTGTTTCATATTTGGAAGAGAAAATGCTGGGAAAGACAGTGTACAAGCCCTGAACTTGATCCGATATTATCCTCTTTCTCTCCAAAGTGTTGGCTCCAGCCTATGCTCCTGGTGCCAGTCCGCGAGCGCACCTCACGCCCGTCCTGAACACGAGCTTTGGATTCAGGAGTCTTTCCCCCACTGAAACCCCACACTGGCTATGGAGGCCAAGACTCAGCTGGCTGAGCAGCCAGTGACGAGGTGAGGCCCTAAATGCTCACATGCGGACCAAAGCATGTGTTGAGGCCAGGGGAGCCGGGGTCCCTGGAGCCGGGAAAACTCAGTAAACTGGGGTCCAAGATCCTTCCTCCTCCTTCTCCTACCATCTACTAGGGCCCTGGTGGCCGAGTTAGCTCAGGTTTTGGGAAGGGCCTGAGCACAGGCATTCTGGGGGTTTCTGGTGACATCACTTTTTAAAAAAATTTTTTTATTAGCATTTTCCATGATTATAAAAAATATCCCATGTTAATTTCCCCCTTGCCCCCCACACTTTCCCCTTTGAAATTCTATTGACATCACTTATTAATTGGGGGTACAGGATGGGTAGCCAAATGCACTTTCAAAGGTTATTTTGCTTTATGTCTTTTTTGTTTTTATTCATTTATTTATTTTTTGAGGTAGGGTCTCACTCTAGCTCAGGGTGACCTGGAATTCACTGTGTAGTCTCAGGATGGCCTTGAACGCATGGCGATCCTCCTACCTCTGCCTCCCAAGTGCTGGGATTAAAGGCGTGCTCCACCACGCCCGGCACTTTATGACTTTTTAAAAAACATATTTACTTATTTATTTGAGAGAGAGGGAGACAGCAAGAGGCAGATAGAAAGAAAGAGAATGGGTGTGCCAGGGCCTCCAGCTGCTGCAAATGAACTCCAGATGCGTGCACCACCTTGTGCACTGAGCTTCTGTGGGTTCTGGGCAAATCAAACTGGGGTTCTTTGGCTTTGCAGGCAAGCGCCTTAACTACTAAGCCATTTTGCCAGCCCTATGCCTTTTTAAAAATGTTTTATTTATGTGAGAGAGAGAAAGAGGCAGATAGAGAGAATGGGCTCAGTAGGGCCTCTAGCCACTACATATGAACTCCAGACACAAGCACCCCCTTGTGCATCTGGCTTTACATGGGTACTGGGGAATCGAACCTGGGTCCTTTGGCTTTGCAGGCAAACACTTTAACCACTGAGCTATCTCTCCAGCCCATTGTTTTATGTCCTTAAGTCCCAGATTGCCTGGAGGCGAGAGGAAAATGGAACAGGAAACTCAGGACCCCCCTGCCCAGCAAAATCCTCCTAAGGATCAGGGGCAGCAAATGTGGCTTAACGCATCCACAGTCCATCTCTGCTCCTCCAGCCAGGGCCAGCAGGAGAAGGGAATACAGACAGACAACAGGTAGAGATGGCTTTTCAGGCCCACGTGGCCTCCACCTCTTCCTTCAGGGGCAGAGGCGTGGGGCCCTTAGGATGGGATGGGCGCTGGGAACCTGAGCAGGCTCGTGTCCAGTGAAGCCTCACAGAGCCGCGGACCTTCCCGGCAGCTTTGGCGTCAACTCCTCATCTGCTGGGAGGGTCTCTGTGGAGAAAGGACTTTTGCCAGGCCCATCTGGCCTTGGTGCTGAGTCTGGGCTAGGACTGTCCCCAAGGGCAGAGAGGGGAGGGTGACCGCCTGCAGCTGGCTTCTTGAGGCTGCCAACAGTTTGGCTTGGGGAGAACCCCTGCTGAGGCCAGCCCTCTACTCCTGGGGTGCAAGATTTAAATATAAGGGGCCACTGGACCATCCCAGGTGTACGGTGATTAGGTGCATGTGAGGCTTCTCTTTCTGGTTTTAGATCTGGTCTCTGGGAGAAAACAGGGGTCCTGGGAGATTCCATCTGAGTGCTCACAAATGGGCTGCAGTGCCCTTCCAAGGCATCTTGGGAAGGCAGAGGCTTGCTGGGACCAGTTGTCACCATTGGGAAAGGACTCTGGGGGAGCTGAGCTTTGGGTGCCATAGGGTGGGGGTGCTAGGGTCTGAGGAAGGAAGATTTTAGTCTCTGGGATTGGGCTCCTTGACAAGCAGGGAGCTCTGAGGCCAGGTGGGCACGTGAGCCAGAGGGAGCACCGCTCACATCTCTCTAACCCTCCCCTTCAGCCCAAAGGTGTCGCTGAAGCCCGAGAAGAAACCCAAACCAGCGCACAAGCCACAGAACACTGGGGATTCCCGGGCCCAGAAGGAGCTGATGACCCCAGGCATCGTGGATTTCGGGCTGATCCAAGAGTCCTTCAAGGCCCCCCACCCCCTCCAGACCCCTGGCACTTACCGCTTTGGCCGCCTCAGTCACCACTCCTTCTTCTCCCGACACCACCCCCACCCCCAGCACGTGACCCACATACAAGGTAAGGCCAGGTGGGCAGGGCTGGTCAGGGCTGGGGAGGAGCAGAGCGGGGGTCACTGCTTAGCCTTGGGATCTGGGCAGGAGGCACACACTTTAGCCCCTGTTTTCGGGCAGGAGTCAGAGAGCATGAGACCTGGCCAGGGTCCCAAGACTGTCCAGTGGCCAAGCCACAAGTGAACTGGGGGACGGGAGAGAAGCAGAGGCTCCAGGATGTATCAGAGGACCCCTACAGGATTTCCCTTCCTGCCCAATTCTCCCACTCTATAAATCAGCGAAAGGAAGAGGCATTCTGCCTGAAAACCCTGCTCTGCCTTCCGATTCAGCTGTCTCGTCCTGGCAGCCATCCCTCTGTGCATCCCACCCACCCACACATCCATGTGTCCATCCGTCCATCCGTCCCCAGCACTTACAGAAGGAGATCTACAGGAAGGCACTTCTCTAGGCTCACAGGACAAGGCAGTGAACAAAACAGTCACTGATGTCCTGAAGCTTACATCCAATGTGGCAGGGTGAGGAGATTAGACCAGATGTCAGAGACAGGCTACAGAGGCGAGACTGCCATTTTCAAAAGGTGCTCATGAAACCCTTAGGCAATCACTCGATACTGAGCAGAGAACTCAAGGAAGCATTGATGTGAACCACTGCAGGGCTGGATCAAGCAGGCCTTGCAGGCCACTGGTGCTGCCTGAAGCCATCTTAGCCAGGTTATGATCCCAGAACTTTCAAGGCAGAAGCAGGAGGCTCAGCACAAGTTCAAGGCCAGCCTGGTCTATATAATGAACTCCAGGCCAGCCAGGGTGACATAGTGAGACCCTTTCTCCAAAAGCCAAAAAAAAAAAAAAAGACTGAGTCAGGGAGAACCATTTGGAGGGTGACATCACAAAAATAACAGAAGTGACAGCTGTGAGCTATTTTCACAAGGTCAGCCTGGCCTCTCTCTTGACAGTGGCTCATTCATCAAGCAGTGGGAGATTCCATGACCCTTCTCTAGAGGTACAGAAGGGATAGCCCATGAGATTTAATGACTGACCATAAAAATGGTGGGTCAAGGTGGTAAGGCATCAAGGCCCACTCTGGGTTCTTGGCCTGGAGAAACTGAATGACCTAGCATCAAAAAGCTATCAAGGGGGCTGGAGAGAGGGCTTAGCGGTTATGGCGCTTACCTGCAAAGCCTAAGAACGCACACTCGAATCTCCACGTCCCACATAGCCAGTCATCAGGTGCCGCAAGCACGCAATGCCACATGTGCTCACAAGGGGGCGCATGCGTCTGGAGTTTGTACATAGCAGCTGAAAGACCCTGGCGTGTCCATTCTTTCTCCCTCTTTCTTTCTCTATCTTTCTCAAAAATAAAAATGAAAATAAAACTCTTAAAACAGCAATCCAGGGGCTGGCGAGATGGCTTAGCAGTTAAGACGCTTGCCTGTAGAGCCTAACCATGTGAGCTTAGTCCCCCAGTACCCACATAAAGCCAGATGCACAAAGTGGTGCATGCATCTGGAGTCCGTTTTCAGTGGCCAAAGGCTCATTCTCTCTACCTCTCTCTATTGCAAATAACTAAATTTAATAAAAAAATTTTAAAGCCACCAAGGGCCATTTTGGAGGAGTGCGGAGAGTACAGGTAGGGATGGGCTGGGGGAGATGAAAGATATGAATCATGAGGTAGCGTTTACGACAGGGGAGGCTGGGGACGGACGGCTGTGAGGAGCATTCCAGAAGAAAGGGCGTGCCAGAGTGGATGGTGGAGACCCAAGAGAGCAGAACTTGGGGGACTGAGTAGTTCCCAGACCCCAAGACTAAGAGATTGAAAAGACTGGAGTAAATCATTAGAGAAGACGAGGAAAGACAGGGAGGCAAGAAGTGGCTGTAGAGTGAGGATCCTGGGGCCAAAGGAGCGTCTTCAGGAAGGAAGTTGCCACCATGTGGAGGCCTAGCCAGGCTTGTCCTCAAAGCTGGATTCCAAGTGACAATGTCACTGTTGTCCAGACTCTGAGTCTGGACTGGAAAGACCCTCACATGTAAACTTGTCCCCCACCGTCTCCAGGCTCAAAGCGAACAGAAGATCTGTCTAGAGGGTCTAATTCAGCCTCTAGCCCAGGCCCCCTCCCGCCAGACTGAGGCTGACCGCTCCCTCTCCACTGTTCTCAGTCTTAAGCTATGTGCACTCCTTGGGCCTGGCCCAGGAAGTCAGAAGGACCTCAGAATGAGATGCCCACAAAACTGGGTTCTTCCCACTCTCAGTGGGTAAGGGGGCTACTGGTCTAGGTTGTTGACTGACGACACAGGCTTCTGGTTACAGGAAGAGAAATCAGAGCCTCCTGGGGTCCAGCCAGGCTACCCCAAGCCCACGGATTTCACCCCCTCCGCAGATTCCACGGGGAAGCCTGTCTGTGTTGTCAGGGACGAGTCCTCCCTGGTACCTTTGCCTCCGCCCACATTCTTATCCTACTGTCTGATGGGGATGCCCACCATTTCTGACCCCATTGGGGACCCACAGTCCAATCGGAACCCCCAGCTTTCTTCTGGTGAGTAGTTGGGTCACACCCTTCTATGGGGATGAAGGGGTCACACTACCCCCGCCCCCAAGGTCTGCATGGCTTGAGCAGGTGCCCAAGAAGGAAGGGGCGCTGCTCTTCAATCGGGACTCCCCTTTCCCCTCATTTCTTGTCCTTGCAGTACTTTCTGCCTTGTCCCCAGGTCCTAGCCCTCCAAAAAAGCCCCCTTGCTGGGATTTAAGGTGCTTGAGGAGCAATAAAAATCAGGAGCCCGGTTGATATTGACAAGTCACGTGACAGGAGTGACACCTGGAATATTTAGTGGCAGATACCGTTGGACACCAGCTGATGCAAACCATCGGCCGTGGTGCTGGAGGGACTTTGGAGGAACCAACCTTGCCCAACTCGGCCTCTCTGAGGCTGTGGGTGTGGCATGGTGGAGATCCTAGGGAAGCGATGGTGTCGGCACCAGGCAGGAAGGTGCCAGGGCCAGCTGCACAGTACTGGACCAGATTTTCCAGAGAGTGGCCCATTGTCTCAATCAAGGGCAAGGCATCTTTTCCCAAGTCCCAGTCCTGGTTCCTTGAGGCAGATAAAGCCAGATCAAACCACATGCATCTAGACACAAGTAGCCTACAACATTCTCCAGCAGTCCCCGGAATGGCATAGACTGTTAATATAATACTAGCGCCCTCCAGAAGCGATCACCCACGCGCAGCGCAGCTCCTAAACCTACCTCCAGGGCAGAGAGGCTTAAAAAAGTGGGGCGCATGCCTTTAATGCCATCACATAGACCCTACCTCGGAAGACCAAAAAAAAAAAGAAAAAAAGAAAGTAGGGCTTTCTCTGCCGTCCCAGCCCCAGGGCCACAGGGAAAGCCAGCAGGACCCCAGGATTTTGTCCCTTCCTCCCAGACACCTGGAAGAAGGAGTTGAAAGAGCTGACTTCCCGCGTAGCTTTCTTCACCAAGGAGGATGAGCCGGTGATGAAAGAGGTGGGTGCAGGGCAAAGGAGGAAGTAGGGAAGTAGACCCCCGCGCCCCGCCCCAAGGAAGTCCCCTCAAAGCTCTGCCTCTGCCTCTGGCAAGAGAGGCTGATCATGAGGGAGAAGCCGGCCGTGAAAGGCTGGGGAGATGGCTGAGTTAGTAAGGCGCTTGCTGTGCAAGTGTGATGATCTGAGTTCAGATCCCTCCCATGTAAACGCTGGGCAGGAAAGAGCGGGTCCGTCATCCTCGCAGAGGGGAGGTAGACATCAGAGGCTCACTAGCCTCACTGGCCAGCTAGTGTAGCCGGATCAGGGAGTCCCAGGTTCCGTGAGACACCATCTCACAAAAACAAAGGAGGAAAGTCATTGGTAAGTTGCCTGACATTGACCCCTGGCCTCCACATATGCACGCATGTGCGCATACACACACTCACACACACACACACACACACACGCATGCAAACACACTCAAACATGCATACATGCACACCACACATACACATACACAGAAAAGGGGGATAAGGTGAGACTGAAGGTGTAGAAATCCAAGAAGGATCCCCCCAACAAAACAGGCCGCTAGGGGTGTGATATACACTCAGATACCACTGGCAGGTCTTCTGAGCAGAGACTCCAGGCACAACAGCTACCCTCCTGCAGGACACTGTGAGACCCCAGGGCATGGAACACGGGAGGGAAGTGGGGAGCAATGGAGAGCAGGTGAGGAGGAATTTGTGTGAAACTTCCTGGCATAGATTAGTGTCCAAACTCCTAAGAAGGCTTTCAGACAGAATGGAGCTGACTTAATGGGTGGTGTTCTGTGACACTGTAAACTGGTAAAGGCAGTCTGGAGGTGGTCTTGGGACAGAGCTGGCCTATACAACAGAGTGTGTTTTGAGCAACCGGGGTGGAGAGGCAGGGGCTGGCTTCCTGTCCCTTCTTACTGCTAACACACTTACTCTAGTGAGCTCTGACTAGGACTCTGTTTCTTACCTTTAAAATAGGCAGGGCTGGAGAGTTGGCTTAGTGGTTAAGACATTCGCCTGTGAAGGCTAAGGACCCAGGTTCGATCATTCAGGTCCTATGTAAGCCAGATGTACAAGGTGGCGCACACGTCTGGAGTTTGTTTGCAGTGGCTAGAGGCCCTGGCTCGCCCATTCTCTCTCTCTCTCTCCCTCTCTCCATCTGTAATAAATAGATAACTAAAAAAATCTTAAATAAGGGCTGGGGCTTAGAGGTTAAACTGCTTGCCTGCAAAGTTAAAGGACCCAGGCCCGATTCCCTAGGAGCTACATAAGCCAGATACACAGGGTGACACATGCATCTGGAGTGTTTTTAGGGGTTGGAGGCCCTGGAGTGCCCATTTTCTCTCTCAAATAAATTAATAAAAATAAAATGGGGAAGACAGGCTGAGGAGATTGCTCAGTGGTTAAGGCACTTGCCTGCAAAGTCTAATAACCCGGGTTCAACTCTCCAGTACCCACTTAAAGCCAGATGCACAAAGTGGCACATGTATCTGGAGTTCATTTGCTGTGGCTAGAGACCCTGGCACACCCATTTCTTCTCTCTCCTTCTCAAATAAATAAATTAAAAAAAAAAATAGGAAAGCCGGGCATGGTGGCACACGCCTTTAATCTCAGCACTTGGGAGGCAGAGGTAGAAGGACCACCATGAGTTCGAGAATTCGAGGCCACCCTGAGACTCCATAGTGAATTTCAGGTCAGCCTGGGCTAGAGTGAGACCCTACCTAGAAAAACCAAAAAAAAAAAAAAAAAAAAAAAAATAGGAGTAAGTCAGGCCTAGGGGCACACATGTGCAATCCCAGGATTCAGGAGGTTGAGGCAAAGATCGTAGTCAGTTCAGGCCAGCTAGGTCTAGATAGCAAGTTTCGGGCCATCTAGTGGTATTTAGTGAGACCCTGTCTCAAAACATACAAACAAAAATGGGCGCCAGGCATGGTGGCGCACGCCTTTAATCTTAGCAGTCACTTAGGTGGCAGAGGTAGGAGGATCGCTGTGAGTTCAAGACCACCCTAAGACTACACAGTGAATTCCAGGTCAGCCTGCGCTAAGGCAAGACCCAGCCTTGAAATAAAACCGGGGAGAGGGCCTGGGGAGAGGGCTCAATGACTAAAGGAGCTGAGTTCAGATTCTCAGGCCCATATAAAGGCGGAAGCTGTGAGTGGCTCCTATAGTCCATTGTGCCCACAACAAGAAGGGAGGCAGAGAGAGAAGAATTTCTCAGAAGCTCATGGGCCAAATAACCTGGTTACCGCGGCACTGAACAACGCAAATGAGTGACCTTGTCCCAAAGACGGGCTGACACCAAAAGTGGTCTTATGACTTCCATACTCACACACGAATACATGCACGCACTACAAGTCTTGGCTGCAATTGTAAAGGCAGGGACCCCGCGTCTTGCACCTGGAGTCCTGGCTTTCAGAACAACGGAGAGATATCAAGCTGTGGAGGCCAAACCTGTCGGACCTCGGAATTGGTGTTGATGTTAGGGCTTGGTTCAGGGTGCCGTTCTCCCATCTGTGAGGGGCCCGGCCAGGGGCAGCAGGCAGGGCCTGCCCAGGAGGAGGAAAGCTCATGCTGCATGCAAACCTGAGGGTAGAGGGAGCCCGAGACCATGAAGACTGGGGTCTAGGGCAGAGTGGGGTCGGCCTGATGATGGCCCAGTCCCTGACATTGCAGGAATATGGGGAGGATGTACCTGAAGGTGTGTGACATGGCCCTCTTGTCATCTCCCCCACCCTGCCTTCTCCCTTCCCTCTCACTGGCTCCTGGAGTCTCCGGTCACTTTTGTCCCGGCAGAAGGAGGAGCCTCCCAGGGAGCAAGGGGCAAAGTATTCCGCTGAGACGGGAAGGCTCATCCCGGCTTCCAGCCAAGCCCTGACTCGCCGGAGCTCCCGCCAGGGCCAGCGGAACCATTCTTCTAGCAGAGACAGAGGAGTCCAGGATTTACTCCTCCAGGACCAGGAGCTGCTGGTGAGCCCTATTTTGGGGGCAGGGGCTCCAGTGGTCCTTGCCTCCTGGTTCCCAGGCCTTCAAAGCAGGACCCTTCCAGGCTACCTTAGGGTGGCCTGTCTGGGGAGTCCAGCCTCCAAGACAGAAAGACCAGGAAGACCTCGGCCCAGGCATCGGCGTTCTGGGCGCCGAGTCCCACTGCCTCTAGGGAAATGGTACCTGCCTGGCACTGTTTGTGTAAGTTCTCTCCTCACCCACGAGTCTTGTCGCTATGACGTGGCCAAAACTGGGAGCGTGTGTACATTACCACAGAAGATCCACCCCCGTGGTGACATCTGTCATCCACGCAGGAATTGAGATGTTTGTAAGGCTGGTCCCAGACCAGTATCCCATCATAGTTTTTCATGGTTTTTTTTTTTTTTTTTGAGGTAGGGTCTCACTGTAGCCCATGCTGACCTGGAACTTACTCTGTAGTCCCAGGCTGGCCTCAAGCGCACAGGGATCCTTCTATTTCTACCTCCCTAGAGCTGAGATTAAAGGCGTGTGCCACCGCGCCTGGCTCAGTCTCCCGTCTTGGGCTCTGGCCTGAGTTTCCCACCTCCCCACGCTCATTTCTCCTTCTAGCTGGAGACGGGCCCCAGCATGCGACGGCAGACCAGGCCGCCAGCAAGTCCCGTGAAACTGCGCGTGTGTTCCCCTGGGAAGGCCCAGTTTGCCACCGCCTTCCTAAAGGCAGTGGACCCAGAATAGGGGACAGAAAGAGACAGGTCCCCAGGTTCCCATTCCATTGACGAGGAGGACAAGGCCCTGACACGTAGTGGTCTATGGCCCAGGTCCCCAGAGAAGGAGCGCTGTAGCTAGGGACCGGAACGGGTACTCTCTCTACCATAGGATGATGACCTCACCAGACGCGGAACTGGGTTCTCAGGTCCTATGGGGAGGGGGCACAGGAAAGGTAAGATAGATGGCAAAGATGACGGTAGAGCCAGGGACAGATCAGGGTGGGTCACCGCCACAGCTGGATGCTGGCCTGGAGGGTGGGCACCATGCAGGCAAAGGCCTGGGGAGAGGCCCAGCCCAGTTCCCACTCAGCCAAGGATAAGGCAGACCTGCTGGGATCTGACAGACCCCACCAGGTCCCAAGATGGCTGGCTGGCAAGTGCTGAGGGAACCTCACTTTCCTAGGACTCTGGGGGTCCTGCCTCCCACTGTGGGCCTCCACTCCAGCCAGCCATAGCTACAGCCACCGCCAGCAATCCGGCCTGGGAAGCTCCCAGAACACATGCGGGATAGATCTGGACCACTTGCTGCCACTACTTGACTTGAAGAGGCAGGGGAAGCCACAGGCTGAGGAGGCAGCTGGGAGCCTGCAGTCCCGGTTACTCAGCTGGTTGGAGCCCCTCGCCGGGCACCTGGCAGAAGCAGTCCGCTCTGACCCGCAGGCTGCCCGCCGCGAATCCCCATCCTCCTTGCAAACAGCTCCAGGCTCTGGGAACTCCAGGGTGGGGAGGCCCGTGGGGTACCCCAAATCCCCACCCAAAAGATCGCAGCGTGCAGAACTCGGTGCGTCTGTGAGGAGGTGACTGGCTAGCTCTGATTTTTGCCATCCCAGTGAGGGAGGTCCTGGGGGATTCAGTTAGCCCAAGGCGGCTCCAGCGATGAGGGCTAGCTACCTATGTGATGCCTGAGCTTGACTCTGCCACCAGGCCCCTGCTCAGTGTCTTTGCCTCGCCTGGCCTTCAGTGCTTTCCATGTCTAGCAGGGAGGGTAAAAAAAAAAAAAGATCTGTGGAGCGAAAAAGTCTCCCACAAAGTGCAAGGTCTCATGCAGACAGGAGGCAGGGACTACCACGGGGGACCAGGAGAGTGAAGCGTATGACCCGGGGAGCCCAAGTCAGAGGGACGGGCCCTTGGTGGCCCTGAATCCACTGTTGGCTGCAGTGTGCTGGGGCCTCACGCTGACCTAAGCCTGTCCTCCTGCCCACAGATTCTGGAACTTCTTTGTCAGGTTTTGCAGACAGATTCTTTGAGAGCTATCCAATTCTGGCTTCTCTACGCTCCGCCGAAGGGTGAGGACACAACCGCATGGCCCCCTTGCGAGGCGGGGGCTGCCGTGAACCTACTTGTTGTGCGTGTGTGTGCGTGTGTGTGTGTGTGTGTGTGTGGGTGGGTGGGTCAGAAGACAACCTTGGGCATTGCTCCTCGGGAATGCTGTCCTTTTCCAAAAAAAAAAAAAAAGTCGTTTATTTTTGTTTATTTTTATTTATTTGAGAGTGACAGACAGAGAAAGAGGGAAAGAGAGAGAGAATGGGTGCACCAGGGCTTCCAGCCGCTGCAAACATACTCCAGACACATGCACCCCCTTGTGCATCTGGCTAACTTGGGTCCTGGGAAATTGAACCTTGAACCTGGGTCCTTAGGCTTCACAGGCAAGCGCTTAACCGCTCAGTCATCTCTCTAGCCCTGTTTGCTTGTTTTTGAGGTAGGGTCTCACTCTAGCCCAGGCTGACATGGAATTCACCCTGTATTCTCAAGGTGGCCTCGAACTCACAGCGATCCTCCTACCTCTGCCTCCCGAGGGCTGGGATTCAAGGCGTGCGCCAGCCAGAACACATCTGTGTCTTCCTCAGCAGGGTCCTAGCGGCCCCACTCTTTGGAGGGGACCTTTCCTTCACGCAGACCCCAGGCCTAGGCACTTGTGGGTGGGGGAGAAACACGAAGATTTTACAACCCCTCTCCTCTATGGTGGGATGTGTGCACACTCAGGTGCAAGCCCAAGAACACTCCGGCACGTGCACACGGGCGGTGGGTGGAGGGGTGCGTGTCAGGGCGCAGTGGTGAGGGCTGGAAGCTGACTGAAGAAGGCTTCTTGGAATGAGAGAAAGGACTGGGGAAGGGAGTAGAGGGAGATGAAGAAGGCAGACCCCAGCAGGCTTCCCAGAGATTTTTTTTGGGGGGGGGGGATAGGGCTCAGAGCAGCTTGTGAGGCAGGAAAGGGTGTGGGTGCGGGCATGGATGCTCTGTACGTGGGCTGGGGTCATGTGGAGACGTGTGGGCAGCATGTGGTTAGGGAGGAAGCTTGCGCTTCCCCAGGGCTGGGAGTAATGGGGCCAGAGCTGAGCGACAGCTGAGGACACAGCCCGGCCCTGTGCTTTCAGAGAAAGATCTGGCTCTGCGGCTTCTACAGACAGCGGTGGCCCAGCTCCTCCCCCACCCCCTGACCTCCATTCCAGCAGAAAAACTCTTGAGCCATCTCCAAGACATTCAAGACTTGACTCCAGAGAAACAGCTGTCCTCCAGGTGGGTTCCAGGCCTCTTCCCATTTCCTTTACAGGCATCGTCTGTCTTCCCACAGAGGCTCAGTGGGCCCAGAGAAGGGGTTCTGGCGCTAGCCACAGCTGAGCAGACCAAACCTATCCTGAGCTGCCCCCCTCCCCACCTCAGGGTCCTCCAGGTCTAACTGAGCTGTCTGAGGGCCTTCACCACTAGGCTGAACTTGCTGCTGGCTCGGGGTTGATGGAGTGGGTGTCAGTTGTAACCACCCAATGCTGGGTAAGCCCCACCTCGAGAGGCTGCAGAGACAGCTCAGCAGTTGAGGCGCTTGCATGCGAAACCTAAGGACCCGGATTTGATGCTCTAGGTCCCCCATAAGCCAGATGCACAAAGTGGCGCATGTGTCAGGAGTTCGTTTGCAGTGTCTAGAGGCCCTGGTGCACCCATTCTCTCCCTCCCTCCCTCTTAACAAAAAGTAAATAAATAAAAATTGAGAAATACGTATATAGGAGGGAAGGAAGAACACAAGCCATGTGTTGTTGCAGCTGCCTTCATGTTGCTGGGACAAAATACCTGACCAAAAGCAGCTAATGAGAAGAAAGGGTTTATCTTGGCTTACAGTCTCATGCTTGCAGGGGAGGGAGGGCCGAGCGGAGGTTGGACATCGATCTTGCCACAGCAGCTGGCAGAACGCATCGAGAGTGAGTGAGCTAGCTCTGGCAAGGGGGTCCCTGTTGGCCTATCTAATGTCTCAAAGTCTGCCCCCAGTAGCGCACCTCTTCCAGCATGTCTCCACCTCCCAAACTGCCACCATCCAGGGACCGAGCATTGAAAGCTCATGAAGCTATGGAGGACATCTCACTCGAACTACCACAGCAGGCTATGTGGTTGACATGGGGTAACAAGGGTACCTTACGGCTGAGGAGAAAAGGGTTTATTACTCACGAATCGTGGAAGCAGGGGAATGCTTCTTGAGGTGCACTTTGTTTGCCCAGCACAGCTGTGTGTCTTCCGTACACTGCCTTCAGCGTACATAGGGGAAAGCCGGGACAAGGCTGTGACCACCCCGGAGGAGCCTGGCTGGTTGGCAGCAGAGTGGGACTTGGCTTATCTGACCCCCCACCCAGGCTAGCAATACCCAGCCCCATTCGGGAAGTCAAAATATGCAGTAGTGGTTATAGGGTAATCCTAGCGTGGGCAAGAGCCTGGGCTCCCTCTCCACCCCACACATACCACACACACCACCAACAACAACAAAATGGGGCTGGAGAGATGGCTTAGCAGTTAAGGCGCTTGCCTGTGAAGCCAGAGAACCCAGGTTTGATTCCCTAGTACCCAGGTGATGCATTATATGGTGCATATAATGTATATACATACATACATATATGCCTCTATCTCTCTCTCTGTCTCTTAAAGAAATAAAGTAAATAAATTTAAAACATTTTTTAAAAAGGATCTGAAGATTCTACTATATGAACACCCAGGTGAAGAAAGAGGGGAATGTTTATTTTTAACTCAAGTATTTCTGGCAGAACTTAGGGGACACTAAGAAGGAGTTGAAGCAGCAAATGAGAGGCTGGGAAAAGGCCAGCCCAGGAAGTGGGAGGGGGTCCGGGCATGGTGGTCTGGAATGAGCCAACTCTAGGGAAGAAGAAATGGCCTAGGTTTGTGGAAGGCATGGTTTTTGTTGTTGTTGCTGTGAGTTTGTTTTTATTTTGTTGTTGTTTTCCAAGATAAGGTTTCACTGTAGCTAGAGTGGCCTCAAATTCATGGTGATCCTCCTACCTCTGCCCGCCCAAGTGCTGGGATTAAAGGCATGCACCACCATGCCCAGATTTTTTTTGTTCATTTTTATTTATTTATTTGAGAGTGACAGAGAGAGAAATAGGCAGAGAGAGAGAGAGAATGGGCACACCAGGGCTTCCAGCCACTGCAAATGAACTCCAGATGTGTGCGCGCACTTGTGCATCTGGCTACTGTGGGTCCTGGAGAATCAAGCCTCGAACCAGGGTCCTTTGGCTTCACAGGCAAACGCTTAACCGCTAAGCCATCTCTCCAGCCCCCAGCTTTAAATATTTTTATTTACTTATTTGAGAGAGAGAGAAAATGAATGAGCACAGCTATTGCAAATCAACTTTATGCATGCACCACCCTGTGCATTTATGTGGGTCCTGAGGAATCAAACCTAGGTCCTTTGGCCTCACAGGCCTCACTAAGCCACCTCTCCAGCTCTGTTTGGTTTTTTTCTTTGAGGCAGGATATCACTCTAGCTCAGGCTGGCCTAGAGCTCACCATGATTCTCCTATCTCAGGCTCCCCAGTGCTAGATGAAAAGTGCGAGTCACACACCTGGCTGGCATAGGCTTTTGCTTATTTGTTTGTGTTTTTGAGACAAGATCTTATGTATCCCAGGCTGGCTTCCAACTTTCTACGTGTCTAAGGATGACTTCGAACTTCTGCTCCTCCTGCCTTGATACCTCCTCAGTACCGGGATTACAGGAACATAGCGCCATGCCCAGTTATACGTGGTGCCAGGGGTTGAGCCCAGGGCGGTGCGCACGCTGGCCAGGCCCTTTAACAGCTGAGCCATGTCTCCAGTCCTAAGGCACAGGTTCTTGCTCTGGGACTGGGCTTGGCTTTTTTTTTTCCTCTTTGAGAAGACAGAAGAGGGACTGGGGATGTGACTCAGTGGTAGATGGTTGGGTAGTGTGCACTAGGTCATGGGTTCGATCCTCATAACCATGGTGACGCTATACGCCAGAGGAGGATGGGCGTTGTGAGGAAGGCGGGCAGCGCAGGGAGCTTAGACACATGACTCTCTGAGACCCTCCCTTTCGCTCCTTTTCCCAGAGTTGTAGGGGAAATGTTGCGGGGGTGTAAAGGGCTTCAGCACCGTAAAACCTATGTGACATACAGGAGCATTACTCCCCTGTCAGTAACCAGCTTGAGGGAGGCAAGGGTTCGGTCTTCTCCCCATAAGCCAGTCGCCATTCCTTACGGCTCCCGGCAGGAGGGCGGCCTCGGTTCCCAGTGGCTGCAGCAGACACAAAATCACAGTTGTCCAGGTCCTGCTTTGGGGAATGAAAGGTAGTGGCCTGAATCCAGCCCATGGGCAGGCACATGGCAGCTGTCTAGGGGAGGTGGCTTGCCTCTCCTAGGAGGTGACAGCTGACCTCCCCTGCGCCACCACCCACCTTCTCACCCGCTGTCTGCAGACCTGACCTCCCAGCCCGTCCTTTGTTTTTTGGTTACAGTTCATCTTCAAAGAAGATGAAGACATCACCTCTACCAAAATGTGAAAGACCAGGTAAGAGCTCGTGGAGTGAGTCATCGTGGGAGCCCGGGGGCCCGCGCTGTCTGTGTCCCCTTGCACCGAAGCTGCTCTGGTCGTGTCTCCACTCAGCAGACGTCTGCTGAGCCCACACTTCGTTGGGAAGAGTTCAGAGGAAAGCACTGTAGGGGGCGTCGAGGAGGAATGGGAGATGCACTGGAGGTCACCCGCAGGGTGCGGCGTGGCCCTGTGGCTGCTGTGTGGAGCATGGATAGAGGGGTGGCAAGAAGGAACCAAGGGGCACCCGAGAGGCCCCTGCAGTGGCCCAAGTGCCTATGACTAGAATGGAGAAGGGTGGCTGGAGTGGGTAGAAGAGAACCCGGGTAGGAAGGGGACAGGATTCTCCCCCAGCAGGATCCCAGGTGCCGGGCAGAGTGCCTGGCATAAGTAGGCAATCGATTGGCATTTGCTACCTCATGAGAAAGGAGAGAGGTGTGGTAAGACTCAGAGGAAGGACTCAGCTTGCCCCAGGCCCTTGCTCGGGCCTCTCTCTCCCTGTCTGTTCTTTCTCATCCCCTGGGAGAAGGAAACCTCTCCTCTCCTCTGCCATTGTCTCTCTCCCCCGCAGAGTGCATGGGCAAAGCTCAGGTCCTCCGGGTTCACTCCAGTGAGGACACAGAGGAGAAGGTCTCCGAGTCAAAGGCCGAGGGCTGAGGAAGCCCGCAATGGAGCATGATGGCCTCTGCCTGGCTCTAAGGCTCCCCCAGTGCTCAGGAAGGCGACTTTCTGCGCCACCACCGCAACGCGAGCAGCCGAGTCTAGTTAATAAAACCCCGTCTCCCCGGGTGAGGACAGTTGCACCCCTTGCCGTAGTGGCTCTTTCTTGGGATATCTCTTCCAGAAGAGGACAGCGCTGTGCTTTGTCACCAGGGGTCCTGCTCAGGATAGGGAATCCTCACGTCCTTAAAAAGGCCACCGTCACCTGTCGCTGAGTTTCCTCCATGCCTCTGGGCTCTGAGGCAGCGTGTTCGTCACATTGCCACTGCTGGGACAAAACACCTGACCAAAAGCAGCTGATGGGAGGAAAAGAGCTTATTTTGGCTTCCAGTCTCAGGGGGCAGTTCATGATGGCAGGGAAAGAATGCTAGACACAGGAGGCCACCAGGCGTGGTGGCGCACGCCTTTAATCCCAGCACTTGGGAGGCAGAGGTAGGAGGATCACCAAGTTCAAGGCCACCCTGAGACTACATAGTGAATTCCAGGTCAGCCTGGGCTAGAGTGAGACCCTACTTCAGGGTGGGAGAAGAAGAAAATGAGGCTATGGAGGGACATTTCATTCAAATCACCACAGGTAGCAAGAGGTCATGTCTAATGAGCACGTGTCAATGTCCTATGACATTTGTACGCGTTACTTTATGTGACACTCTCCCAATCTCCTTGCAGCAGAACATTGCCTCCTTTTTTGTTTTCTTTTTTGAGGTAGGGTCTCACTCTGGCTCAGGCTGACCTGAAATTCACTATGTAGTCTCAGGATGGCCTCAAACTCATGCTGATCTTCCTGCCTCTGCCTCCCAAGTGCTGGGATTAAAGGCATGTGCCACCACACCTGGCTTTTCTTTTTAAATTTTTAAAAATTTATTTTCAAGCAGAGAAAAAGAGAGAGAATATGGATATGCCAGGCCCTTTAGCCATTGCCAACAAACTCCAGGTGTATGCACCACTTTGTGCATCTGGCTATACATGGGTACTGGGGATTCAAACCCAGGTCATCAGGCTTTGCAGGCAAGCGTCTTAACCACTGAACCATCTCTCCAGCGCCCCCTTCTGTAAATGAACTGAGGCTCAGGAGAAACAACATGTCCAAAGTCACATAGTTGGAACGTAGCAGAGCCAGCGTATACAAACCCTGCATATCCGGCTATAGAATCCCTGCTGTGACTGTCAGGCACTGCCAGGCACAGGCTGGAGCCTTCAGGAGAGGGGCCCGGGCTGCCAGGCATGGCTAAGGACCTCCCTGGGCTACAGGAGGCCAAACCCAGCACACCTGGATCCCTGTAAGCATTGGCCAGTTGTCTAGGAAACTCCTTATAGGCTATCAGCCAGCCGCCTTCACACAGCACATCCCCCTGCGACCCTCTGCCCGCCACTATGTAGATCACCTGACTCTCTCCCTACTTGCTGGAGTGTTCCCACCACTATGTAGATCACCTGACTCCCTCCCTACTTGCTGGAGTGTTCCCACCACTATGTACATCACCTGACTCTCTCCCTACATGCTGTAATGAATGTCCCTAGGCATTGGCTAGCAGCCTTTGGACCCACCAATCCCCTTAGGACCCTCTTCCCGCTCTCAACTTCTTATAAACCCATTTCCCTACTGAATAAATGAGAACCACTCTCTGAAGTCTTCTCTCCCGAGTACACATCCCATCGCGCTCACGGCCGCTCAAGACCCTGCTCTCCACGGTTGCCTGGATACCTTTGGGGAGCTGCGGTCCTGAGGATCCAGGGACATACAGAACAACCTTCACCCCATGCATAATGGTTGGCAAAATCAAGGAGGAGGGCATTGTTATGTGTGACCCAGAAAAGACGGCCTTGACCCTGTGAGGAGTCCAATGTCTATCTGGAAAATCCCCCGGAAAACTGAGTGGGGAGAGCCAACAGTTACAATGCCACGACCATCTGTGGCTCTGACAGTTTACTCCACAGACATGGCTGGGGCCATGTCTCAGGGGGACTCACAGCACTCTACACTTGAACCCCGCACCACCCCATGTTCACTCAGGAGTCTGCACCCATGATTTCTCCAAACACCCCATTCACACAAACCTCTCTATGGAGAGGCAACGTCTTTTTTTTTTTTTTTTTTTTGAGGTAGAATCTCACTCTAGCTCAGGCTGACCTGAAATTAGTTCCCAGGTTGGCCTCGAACTCACAGAGATCCCCTCACCTCTGCCTCCCAAGTGCTGGGATCAAAGGCATGCGCCACCACTCCCGGCCTGTGGAGAGGCTTTGATCAAGGTCGGTGAGGAAGTTTACGGGTCTGGGGAGATTGCCCAGGGGGTAAAGCACATGCCATACAGCATGAGCAAGTTGCAGTCAGCCTCGTGCTGCTGGCCAGACATCCGACCAGAGGCAGCTTGTGGGAGGAAAGGGTTTACTTTGGTTTACAAACACAAGGGGAAGCTCCATGATGGCGGGGGAAATGTGGCATGAGCAGAGGGTGGACATCACCTCCTGGCCAACATCAGGTGGACAACAGCAGCAGGAGAGAGTGCCAAACACTCTGGTGAGGGGGAGCTGGCTATAGCACCCAGAATCCCACTCCTAATGATATACCACCTCCAACAAGGCTCCAGCTACCAAAATGCCACCAGCTGGGGTTCAAGCATTCAGAACACATGAGTTTATGGGGGACACCTGAATCAAACCACCACATCCAAGTTTCGTTCTCCAGCATCCATAGAAATCTAGGCATGGAGGTATGCATCCAGAACCCCAGCCCTCAGGAGCCTCCATACCCTCTTGCCTCAGCCTCCTGAGTGTTGGGATTACAAGTGTGTGCCACCAAATGCAGCCAGGACTCACTTCTTATTTTTAATTTTTATTGATTTATTTGCAAGCAGGGAAGTCAAAGAGAGAGACAGAGAGAATGGGTGCACCGGGGCCCCCAGTCACTGCAAATGAACTCCAGATGCATGCCCCCCCTTTGTCCAGTGTGGCTTTATGTGGGCCCTGGGGAATGAAATCTGGATCATTTGGCTTTGCAGGGGAAGCACATTTTTATCAGGTAGAGAAGCTCCAGGGACTTTTCTGATGAGGTGGTGAGGAAGATTTGGGAATATTGCTATTAGATTATTGAGGATACTTTTGCAGCATTTTAAAAGTATTTTATTATTTATTATTGTTATTATTATTATTTTTGGTTTTTCGAGGTAGGGTTTCACTCTAGCCTAGGCTGACCTAGAATTCATTCTGTAGTCTCAGGGTAGCTTTGAACTCACAGGGATCCTCCTATCTCTGCCTCCAGAGTACTGGGATGAAAGACATGCGACGCCACGCTTGGCTTTTATTTTTATTGACAACTTCCATGATTGTAAACAATATCCCTTGGTAACTCCCTCCCTCCCCCCACTTTCCCCTTTGAAACTCCACTCTCCATCATATCTCCTCCCCCTCTCAATCAGTCTCTCTTTTATTTTGATGTCATCATCTTTTCTCCCTAGTATGATGGTCTTGTGTAGGTAGTGTCAGGCGCTGTGAGGTCATGGATATCCAGGCACAATTGATTTTTATGTCACATGTCAACACAAGGATCCAGAGCAACCTGAGGGGCAAATAGCTAGAAAGTGAAGGTTCAAGAATGAGAATGCAGGTGAGCCTGACAGCCCGCGCCAGGGTGATGGAGACAGACACTGAGGCCACTCAAAACTCACCAGAGCAGACATTCAGAAGCTGCTGAGAGCTCAACACTGATATAGACTTAAAACACACCCACCGGACTGGAGAGATGGCTTAGCAGTTATGGCACTTGCCTATGAAGCCTAAAGACCCAGGTTCGATTCCTCACTACCCACGTAAGCCAGATGTACAAGATGGCGCATGGTCTGGAGTTTATTTGCAGTGGATGGAGCCCCTAGCATGCCCATTCTTTCTCTTTCAAATAAATACAGTATTAAAAACACACACACACACACACACACCAAGGCTCAGAGAATTCTGTGGAAGAGGGAGCAGAAAGAAGGTTAGAGCCACAGGGTGGGATGGAACGCCCCCGCCACAAAGACTGACTGCTGCTCTCACAGCTCAGAACCCATGGCCCTTGGGTACCAGCCATCCCGCTGAAGAGGACACTCAGTGCCGTGGGGGCAGGGAGGAGGGCAATGGCGGTACCGACACATGATGTCTCCATGCAATAAAAGAAACGCACTAGGGCTGGGGAGATGGCTTAGCGGTTAAGCGCTTGCCTGTGAAGCCTAAGGACCCCGGTTCGAGGCTTGGCTCCCCAGGATCAAGGGGGCACACGCGTCTGGAGTTCGTTTGCAGTGGCTGGAGGCCCTGGCGTGCCCATTCTCTCTCTCTCTCTCTCTCCCTCTTTCTCTCTCTGTCACTCTCAAATAAGTAAATAAAAATAAAAAATATTTTTTAAAAAAGAAACACAATAGAAGGAAGATGCATCTTACTCTAGAGCCATCCTCACAGTCCCTGACAAGACCCCTTTCTTCCTGATCTAAACCATGCCCTTCCTCGACCGTGAACTTTGTTATAACTGTTCATCACCTGTGCGATTCCTTAACCTTTCTTTGTTTCTTCCCTTTATTTTTGTTTCTGCTTCCTCCCTCCTTTCTTTTTTTTTTTTTTTTTTGCATGGGCGTGGTATTGTGGGGGGGGGGTGCATGCGTGTGAGGACCCACACACCCCATGCAGAGGAGAACCTCACATGGGTCCCGTCCACGGCTCACCTGCATGCTTTTCCTTAAGACGGAGTCTCTCGCTAATGCCGGAGCTCGTCTTCTTTCACGAGCCCCAGCGAAGCTCAGGTCTCTGCTGCCCACAGGACCGGGAGTTACAGGTATGATGACCATGCTCCGATGCTTGTGTGGATACTGAGGAGTGGAGCTCAGGTGGTCTCAGGGTCTCAGGGCTCCCTCAGACCCTCCTGCTTGTGCGGGCAGCACTCTTACCTGCTGGGCCATCTCCCCAGCCCCCAATTTTATTATTATTATTATTATTATTATTATTATTATTATTATCATTATTATTAGCTTTTCGAGGTAGAGTCTCACTGTAGCTCAGGCTGACCTGGAATTCACTATGTAATCTCAGAGTAGCCTTGAACTCACGGTGACCCTCCTACCTCTGCCTCCTGAATGCTGGATTGAAGGCATGTGCCACCACACCTGGCTACTTTTTAAGTATTTACTTGATAGAAGAGAAGGAGAGAGAGAATGGGCACACCAGGGTCTCCAGCCACTGCAAACTAATTCTACCTTGTGTGCCACCTTATGAATCTGGTTTAAGTGGGTACTGGAATCGAATCTGAGCCCTTAGGCTTTGCAGGCAAGAGCCATCTCTCCAGTCCTAGCCCCCACTTTTTGAGGCAGGGTCTCATTATTTTAGCTCTGGCTGGCCTGGAATTAGTTATGCAATCCAGGTTGACCTCAAAACTCACAGAGATCAACCTGCCTCTACCTCCCAAGTACTGGAATTACAGGCATGAGCCACCACAAAGAGCTTTAGTGATTCTTAAATGTGCCTTTTATGCCTTTAAATGTGCTACATCGTGACTTGGATGTATTTTAATTAATTTCTTTTTTTAAAGTTTTGAGGTACGGTCTCACTGTAGGTCAGGCTGACCTGAAATTCACTCTGTAGTCTCAGGGTGGCCTTGAACTCATGGCAATCCTCCTACCTCTGCCTCCCAAGTGCTGGGCTTAGACATGCACCACCATGCCTGGCTTTTAAATTTTATTTTATTTGATTTATTCTAGAGAGAGATAGAAAGATGGGGAGAAAGAGAGAGAGAGAATGGGTGTGCCAGGACCTTTATCCACTGCAAATGAACTCCAGCCACATGCACCACCTTGTGCATCTGGCTCACGTGGGTCTTGAGGAGCCGAACCTGGGTCTTTTGGCTTTGTAGGCAAATGCCTTAACCACTGAGTTCTTTCTCCAGCCCTGGATGTATTATTTATGAGTTTCTCATACACATGAAATAAATACAGACATTATCACCTCAAACATTCCTCCCTAACACGCAAGTTCATCTAGTCTGCAGTCAGAACCTCCTGCCCACACCTTGGGAAGTGCTGATCAGAACAGGTTGTAAGTTGGAGATATGATCACCACCTCGGGGATTCTTGGTTTATGAAGACACACAGGAGTGGCCCAGTCCCTGGATTCTGCCACGTGGTTCACCTGCTGGCTCAACATCCAGGTCCTCCCCTGCCCTACTTCAATAGGTGAGGATGGTACAGAAACTTGTCTTCAACAAGACGGGGGGGGGGCTCCCCCATGGGAAGCCCCCATTGCAATACCCACACGACAGTAGCCAGCCTCGACTTGAACAACTCCAGTAACAGAAAAGTGGGGTGCTGATTTTCTCACTGTTCAGACCTTACCTGTGCCCACAAAGCCACCAAGGTCAAGTGTGTCCTTTCTTCCTCTAGCCATCCAATTTTGCCCTTATCCACCCTCTTTTATAAGTCTCTATCAGACCAAAACCTCTTTCAAGTATTTACACTTCTTATATTTCTTATCTGATTGTATTAGCTAGTCCAGAAAATTATAGTCAGTCATGACATAGACATTTTAATATTGTTAAGTTTATTTATGTATTTAGTTGCACAGAGAGAGAGAGAGAGAAGAGAGGCAGAAAGAGAATGGGCGTGCCAGGGCCTCCAGCCACTGCAAATGAAATTCAGACACATGTGCCACCTTGTGCACCTGGCTTTACGTGGGTACTTGGGTATGGAACTCATGTCCTTAGACATTGCCACCTCTCCAGCCCCGTTTTAATATTTTAACGAAAATGCTTGTCATCACTGGGCCCCCCCAACGTGGTGCCGTGGAGCAAGGAAGTGCTGTGTGAAGAATTGTGCCTGGAATCCCAAAACACAGGAGGTAGAGGCAGGAGGATTTGCCACAAATGTGAGGCCAGCCTGGCCTGCATAGTGAGTGTTGCAGTCCGGTTTGCATTGCTGGTAGAAATCACCCAACCAAGAGTAGCTTCTGGGAAAAAAAAGGTTTATTTTGGCTTACAGGCTCGAGGGGAAGCTTCACGATGGCAGGGGAAAACGATGGCATGAGCAGAGGGTGGACATCACTCCCTGGCCAACATAAGGTAGACTACAGCAACAGGAGGGTGTGCCAAACACTGGCATGGGAAAACTGGCTTTAATACCCATAAGCCCGCCCCCAACAAGACACTCCCTCCAGGAGGCATTAATTCCCAAATCTCCACCAGCTGGGAACCTAGCATTCAGAACAACTAGGTTTATGGGGGACACCTGAATCAAACCACAACATTCCGCCCCTGGCCCCCATAAACTGATATCCATGCATGATGTAAAATACAATGCATTCAGTCTGACTTTAAAAGTCCCCATAGTTTTTTATCAATCCCAATGATGTTCATTCATCCCCATAGTCCAAGATCTTTTAACTGAGCCATAATACCAAAAAATAACCTCAAAAAACCCATAATGACACAGAATAAATATTCACACTGCAAAACACGGCATTGGGCATAGCAAAGAAACATTCAACCAATACAAGATTTAAAACAACCAGGGCAAATATCAAACTCTGTAGCTTCGGGCTGGAGAGATGGCTTAGCAGTTAAGCACTTGCCTGTGAAGCCTAAGGACCCCGGTTCGAGGCTTGGTTCCCCAGGTCCCACGTTAGCCAGATGCACAAGGGGGCGCACGCATCTGGAGTTCATTTGCAGAGGCTGGAAGCCCTGGCGCGCCCATTCTCTATCTCTCCCTCTATCTGTCTTTCTCTCTGTGTCTGTTGCTCTCAAATAAATAAATAATTAAAAAAAAAAACAAAACTCTGTAGCTTCAAGTCCAACAACTCTAGCCAGTGACAAATCTTCAAGTCCGATAATTCTAACCAGCAACAAGTCTCTGGCATTCCAATTCCACCCCTCCAGCTAGGCTACTCACAGTCCTGGGAAACTTCATCAGGGCTGGCAGCTCCTCGGCAGCCATCTCATGGTCCCGGCATCTCCACTGGGTCTCCACTGCAAGCCACGGTTCATCCTCATGGCCCCATGGGGTCTCTATGCAGGCAACCAGCAAACCTGCTTCACACTGCCCATGGCCATTTCCAAAACACAAGACCGTGTTGCAAACTCAATGACCCTCTTTCCAGCATTACTTATACTCCACGATACCAGGTAGGGTGCCAATTTATTAATCCAGGGGGGAATAAAGCAGACTTTAAAGAACAGGGCACTCCTTGAGCACTCAGGCTCCTTCAAAAGAGTCGACATTCTTCTTGTTGCCCCAGCGCAGTCAGCTAGCCCAGTCTCAAAGGTTGTAATCTCTCAGTTGCAACTGAACGGGGAACAATTCACCCAAAGATTTTTCTTTCTGTGCCATATCCCTCTGCACACACCAGTTCATTTCTACACAAACCAACCCTGCACAACTTCTCAGGACATGGGCATAAGAGCAAGCTTCTCACACAGACTGCTAGCCCAGTCCAAGCAAAGCTCTTTCTCACCCTCATAAGCCAAACCTCACAGTCCATAGTTCTTACTGCCTTCAGGTCTTTCAGCTCTGACCAGGATAGACCATCAAGCTGTACTTACAGCACTGCAAGGCATCTCTTAGACCAAGGTTTCAACTCCTTCCACATTCCTTTTGAAAATCAGCTCCAAAAGGCCGAAGCCACAGTCAGGTGTCTAGCAGCAATCCCACTCCTAGGTACCACTTTACTGTTGCAGTCCGGTTTGCATTGCTGGTAGAAATCACCCAACCAAGAGTAGCTTCTGGGAAAAAGAGGTTTATTTTGGCTTACAGGCTCGAGGGGAAGCTTCACGATGGCAGGGAAAACGATGGCATGAGCAGAGGGTGGACATCACTCCCTGGCCAACATAAGGTGGACTACAGCAACAGGAGGGTGTGCCAAACACTGGCAAGGGAAAACTGGCTTTAATACCCATAAGCCCGCCCCCAACAAGACACTCCCTCCAGGAGGCATTAATTCCCAAATCTCCACCAGCTGGGAACCTAGCATTCAGAACAACTAGGTTTATGGGGGACACCTGAATCAAACCACAACAGTGAGTTCCTGGCCAACCTAGACTATAGAGTGAGACCTTATCTCTAAACAAAACAAAACAAAACAAAGCATCTGAAGGCTCTGCCCTCGGGACCCACTAATGTCATGATCATAGAATTGGGTAATTTACAGAGGGGTTTATTTTATAGTGCCCTGTAGACGTGGAGGGCACACATCTTGTTTGGGCTGTGTCGTCCTGTGGCAGAGGGAGGAAGGCAATCGTGTGTGTGCAAGGGAGAGAGGAAGGAAGAGACCAGACACCTTTTGATTCGCAATCCGCTTCTATGACCATGATGGCTCCACGCTGGGGGCCAGGCATGCTTCCATTCCTGCAGGCTTCACAGTGACATTTCAGAAACCGGCGCTTTTGCCTGACACCCTCTGACTTTCCACTTAATAGACCCATTTCTAGTTACTTGTATTCCCTTCAGGTCAACTTAATATGCAAAGGGAGATAAAAAATAGAAACAGGGCAGGAGAGATGGCTTAGCGGTTAAGCGCTTGCCTGTGAAGCCTAAGGACCCCAGTTCGAGGCTCGGTTCCCCAGGTCCCATGTTAGCCAGATGCACAGGGGGGCGCACGCGTCTGGAGTTCGTTTGCAGTGGCTGGAAGCCCTGGCGCGCCCATTCTCTCTCTCCCCCTCTATCTGTCTTTCTCTCTGTGTCTGTCGCTCTCAAATAAATAAATAAATAAATAAATAAATAAATAAAATAAAATAAACTCTTAAAAAAAATAGAAACAAAGGGGCTAGTGAGATAGCGCGCTGGTTAAAGCACTTGCCTGCATAGCCTAAGGACCCAGGTTTGATTCCCCAGGACCCACATCACGACAGATACACTAGGTGGTGCATGCGTCGGGAGTGCGCTTGCAGTGTCTAGAGGCTCTGGCGCACCTATTCTCTCTCTCTCTCTCTCTCTCTCTCTCTCCATCTCTCAAATAAACTAATAAATATATAGAAACAAAGATACCATAAGATGAGTGTTTGGGACTAGGGATTTGATCAAACAATAGGGAGCCTGCCTAGCACGTCCCATGCCCAGTTTCCATCTCCAGTCCCATAAACAAACAAAAACAGTAGCTATTTGTGTTGGATTGTCACCAACTTGGTTAGGAAGGCCTAAAAGTTGGCATAGGAGTAAACCTATGAAAATCAACCCAGGTGGGAACAACAGTCTGTTGCAGAGTTAATAGGAAATGGTGGTTTCCCCCCCCCAAAAAATATCCTGCAGCAACCATGAAATGCCACAATCTCAGGGGCCCGGGTGACAGCTCAGCAATTAAAGGTGCTTGCTTGCAAAGCCTCCTGTCTGGGTTGAGTTTTCCAGTACTCATGTAAAACCGTATGCAAAAGCATGGAGAGTAAGTCTTTGCAGAGGCAAGAGACCCTGGTGTGCCTCTACCTACACAAATGAATAATTTAAAAATAATATTTTTATTTATTAGCAAGAAGAGAGAGGTAAGGAATGGGTGTGCCAGGGCCTCTTGCCACTGTAAATGAAATCCACATACGTGCACCTTTTCTTTCATATACACAAACACACATACACATGCGCATGCACATAAACACGTTTTTTTGAGGTAGGGTCTCACCCTAGCCCAGGCTGAGCTGGAATTCACTATGCAGTCTCAGGCTGGCCTCAAACTCACAGCAATCCTCCTACCTCTGCCTCCCGAGTGCTGGGATTAAAGGCATGTGCAAGAGAGAGAGAGGGAGAGAAAATGGGTACACTAAGGCCTTCAGCCACTTCAAATGAACTCCAAACGCATGTGCCACTTTGTGCATATGACTTTACCTGGATAACTGGGGAACTAAATTCAGATCATTAGGCTTTATGGGCAAGCGCCTTAACTGCTGAACCATCTCTCCAGCCCCACCTCTTTTCTCTCTCTCTCTATTCCTCCCTCCCTCCTTTCTTTCTCCTTTCTCTCTTTCCTTCTTTCCTTCTTTCTTTCTCTCTTTCTTTGGTTTTTGAGCCTTCACTTCTTCATTAGTGTGGGAACTGTTTCCAGCAGGGAGGTTAGTTTCATCAATAGGCATATTGGATATCAACGGAGACTTCAGTCCCAGAAGCCTCAGACTTTTTCTGTTCATCTTTTTTTTATAAAGTATTTTATTTATTTATGTTTTTTTTAATTTTTTAATCTTAATTTATTTTTTCTCAATTTTAAAAACATTTTCCACGGTTATAAAAAATATCCCATGGTAATGCTATCCCTCCTCCCCCTTTTCCACTTTGAAATTCCATTCTCCATCATATCCCTTCCCCATCTCAATAAGTCTTTCTTTTATTTTGATGTCATGATCTTTCCCTCCTCTTATGATGGTCTTGTGTAGGTAGTGTCAGGCACTGTGAGGTCATGGATATTGAGGCTATTGTATGTCTGGAGGAACATGTTCTAAGGTATTTATGTATTTGAGAGAGAGAGGGAGGGAAGGAGAGAAAGAGGCAGCTAGAGAACAGTGTACCAGGGCCTCCAGCCACTGCAAACGAACTCCAGACGCATGTGCCACCTTGTGCTTTTGGCTTACGTGGGTCCTGGGGAATCAGACCCGGGTCCTCAGGCTTCACAGGCAAAGTGCCTTAATCACTAAGCCATCTCTCCAGCTCCTTTTTCTGAACATTCACCTTCTAGTAGCCGAGGCTATCTTACCTGTAGGGTTTCAGGTCCGTTTCACCAGCTATGTGGTTTCTCCTCAGCTGCCTGTGTTGGGATGATTTCTACCGCTGGGTGTCTGTGTGACTCTAGACCAGTGACAGCCCCAACTTCACAGGGCTGTCCTCAGGAGTTCGTGTAACAGGAGGTGAAGGGCATAGCATAGCCTTGTGTCAGAAGATATAGTCAATAAAGGCTAGTGATCTATTCCCTCCTCTCAAGCAGCCACTTATGGAAATCAACCTCGGACGAAAGCTGTGTCTTTACTCTCGTAGCAACTTTCCTGACAATTCTTTACATAGAAGACAGGGGTCACATTCCCAGGGATAGCAGAGCATTCAAGGTGATTAGTGTTAGGTACAAAGATGGATTTTTCTTTTTTCCTTTTTCTTTTTTTTAAGGTAGAGTCTCACTCTAGTCCAGGCTGACCTGGAATTCACTACATAGTCTCAGGGTGGCCTTGAACTCACAGTGATCCTCTTACCTCTGCCTCCCAAGTGCTGAGATTAAGGGCATGTGCCACCACACCTGGCTTGGATTTTTTTTTTTCTCAACAGGTTTCAAAAATATAGTCAATATTTTGAGGTGGAGTCTCACGGATGGCCCAGGCTGGCCCAAACTCATGACCCTCCCTCTATCTCAGTCTCCCAACTACTAGGATTCTAGTTTGTAAACATTCTCAGGTTTGGTTTTGTTTTGATAGGTTTGTCTGTTTTTGAGACAAGGTCTCATGTCTACAGCCATACCACCCTGAACGCGCCCCATCTTGTCTGAAATCAGGTCTCATGTAGCTCAGGATAGCTTGGAAATCCATGTGTAGGCAGAGCTGGCCTCCAATGCCAGACATTCATGGCTTAGCATCTCAGGTGCTGGGGTTACAAACTTAAACTTCACGTTCCTCTTACTATGCCAGGGGCATGAAGTGGGGACATAGAGCCTGTATGGGCACAAGATGGGGACACAAGGCATGAGATACAGGGACGCACAGCATGTATGAGGACAAGGCGGGGCCACATCACATGTGTTCTCTGTGTGTTCTTCTTGCTCAGTGTAATGAGCCAGGGCTACTTTCAGAGCTGGGGTGCTGGGCCAATAGAGGTCTCCATTGTGCCCAGACTACTTCCCATGGCAAGGGGTGTACTGGGCTAAAGGGAAGTCCTGCCTGGACCATCCTGGGCCCTCCCTTGAAGCCTCTATGCGCATCTAAGTCACTACGTGTCCATGTGGCTGCTGGTTGCAACGGAGCCCCTGTAGGAAGCTGCAGCGTCCACCCGCAGGGGTGGGGAATCCTCGCAAGTGAACAGGGGTCCCTGGGCTCAGGATCTCTCTCTGTACTCTGTCTTGGGTCCCACAGTGGTCAGGACAGAGCCAGGGTGGTGGTGGATTAGAGATGTCTGATGGACAGGGAGCACCGTGTGGTTTGCACAATGAGTTTAATCTCAGCTCTCCTGGTCCAATAAGATGCATTGGGGTCCCCCCCCCTCCTGTCTGGAATTCAGGCTCTGCTTGGAGCCATCTCTGGAAAGCTTGCTCGCCGCCTTCCAAGGAGACCCCCTTGAGGGACTGAAAAGCCACCTCCACCCTTTGTGTGGGGGCTCATCCAAGGCTCCCAGGGGCCCCTCCCTCTGCAGTCACCTCGCTGCCCCTGGGTCGGGCCCTCCCAGCTCTGGCTTCATTGTCTCCATTCCCCAAAGCAGAAAGAAAAATGCACTCAACACCACTTTTGGAGGTCAAAACAAAGCACCAAGAACAATGTTAATAAATACATAACATTTCAAACATCTGACTCTCCAAGGCACATGGTTATATCCCTTAACCCAGGCCAGACTGGTCCTCAATGGGAGTGGACTCTGTGGGGCCCCAGTGACCTGTGGAGGGGAAGGCGGTGATGGGGAGAGGTCCCGGCACTGCTCCCCAGGGAGCTTGCAGGCCAGGAGGCCCTAAGGTTCCTGCAGCTGAAGAGGGAGGGTGGGGATGCACCTTTGTTGCTGACCCTGAGATTGGGGACTTGGGCTGTGTCCTGAGAAGGCCATGAAGGGCACCTGAGCTCCACGTGTTCTCCTCAGCCCAGCAGGGGGCAGCATCCGTCACCCAATCCCCAGGGCCTGTTAAATGCACTCTCTGCTACTCAGCCTTGGGACCTGGCAGCCCCTCGGAAGGCCCACAAAGCTCCGCAGGGTGGCCCAGCTCAGGTAAGAAGAGAAGACTCCCAATTCCAGCAGGAGCAGGCTTTGGCAGAGGGTGACCCCTCGGGGGCACGCCGTGGGGAACCTTGGGTCTGCAGACCCCACCCTCCTTCAAGTCGCTGGCCCAGGCAGGATTCAAATTTCCACTTGGAAATCCCCCCTAGATGGTGAGGTCATGGGGTCCAAGGAGTCTGGCTTCCCTGGCGGGTTGGATGTGTGATTGGGAGGCCAGCCTGATAACCTGGAATCATTGGGAATTACAGAGCTGACCAACCACAGGGGAAGAGTGTGGCAGAAGACAGAACCCCATGTCCCCCAGCTACAGCTGAACTGGCCTTTGTCTGCAGAAGTCTCGTGGGGGGCCCTCAGCTGAGCAGAGCCACAGCTGAGGTGAACTGGGGTCCCCCTGCCCTGCTCTGTAGCAAGAAGGCCTCACCTCACACCACATCTGGCCCAGTTTCTTTCCCAGCCTCCTCTGCAAGCAACCCGCTTTCCCTTGTCTATCTGGGGCCCGTGCAAACCCCCTCTGTAAGTCGAACAGACCCCCAACGTGAGCTCCAGCCCTGCCAGGGTCCAGGGGCTATAGGTTGGGGGTGGTGAGTGCTGTAGGTGGGGTCCTGTGAGAGGCCTTGGGAGCCCCCCAAGAGGCAGAGCCCCGCTTCTCCAGGCTGAGGTATCTCCGGTTAGGGTAATCCCTGATCTTTCCCTTCCTCCCAGCCCCATTCTTGGGGTAAAGAGCATCAGAGGCCCGAACAGAAAAAGAAGGCAAATAACTTAAAAGGAAGTCTATGCTAGTTCCTGTCCCGTGTGTGTGTGTGTGTGTGTGTGTGTGTGTGTGTGTGTGTGTGTGTCCTCTGACCGGGCCACACAGAGTGTAAACGTGACTGGTCGATGGGAGGGGTAGGGCTCAAGTCACCAAGGCAGGAATGTCGGTACCCGGATGCTTTGGGCTCTCCCTGGGCTGCCCTGGACCCTCAGAGGCTGGCACAGCTGTCTGAGCCGAGCTCCAAGGCAGTCCCTGTGGGGTGGCAGGAGAAGCGCCCCCAAATGCTCCATGGCTTGGTGTCTGAGGGGTGAAGGAATGCGGGGTCACCGAGGGGCTGGCACCCACAGGTCCTGGGAGCGGTGTGGACCAGCCCCGCTGATGGTCTTCAGGCCCCGCTGGCCCCCTGGTGGGCTCCACGGCCTCGGACGCGGTCTGGGGGCCCGACAGGGGGCTGTCAGGAGTGGCGGAGGTGGGCAGGGAGCCCAGGCGGGGCTCCAGGCTGGTGTCGGGGCCTGTCGGCTTCCTGGTGCAGGTCTCGCAGCACAGCCGGTGGTAGCTGGGGACGGCGCAGTAGCGATCCAGTACCTCCATGTGACAGATGATGGATCTGTCCCCCGCGCAGGGCTCTGGTACACACACGCACACACCGGTGCAGGGGAGCGCCTGTCAGCTAAGTGACCCCTCCCACTCCCACTCCCACGCCAGCAGTGGTCCGCCTGAGAGTCCCAGCGCTCCCTACGCATCCTCCTCTTCCTCCTCTTCTCTCGCCCCTCCCCTCCAGCCAGGTTCTAACTAGGCCTGGGAGTCTGGGGCCACCTCCTGCTATGGTAACCGAGGGGGCTGAGACGAGGGAACGACCCCCTTCTGGTCCATACCTCAGCGCATCACCCAAGGTCTCGCCCTGCACGGCAGTTTCTCTCCTCCGTCAAACTCTCACTCTCTCTTTTGGTTCACTTGCTCCAAGTGCACACACCTCCTTTTCTCCCTCTCTGTCTCTCTCTCCCCCTGACTCCCTCTCTATCTCCTTCTTTCTCCCTCTCACTCTCTCGGGTCCTCTCGCCCTCTCTGGTGAATGTATTCCCTTTCCTTTCTCCCTTCCCCCATCTCTCCCTCCCTCTCTTTCCCCAGTTACAATAAAGTCTCAAGGAAACAGTGTCTACGCCTCTATCCTGTCCCCCAAATCTAACTCCACCCTCCTTCCCCTGCCCTAGCTAGACTCACTACAAAGCGTGTCCATAGGTCCACCTGAGGAGGGAAACTAAGACTGCCCCCCCCCAGAGAGATGGGTCCACAAATGGGGCTCCCCACAAGCAGATCAGCATTGCCTGGAAGCTTGGTATCAAGGAAAATTCCTAGGCCCGGCCCAGACCTACTGAATCGGAACCTCCGGGGAGGGAGGCGTGCGGCGGGCAGGGCTAACACTGCTGAAACGAACCCTCCCTTTAAGGACTCCAGTGCGTGGGGAAACCCTCGAACCACCCCGCCTGGTTCAGCAGCAGAATCGGCACTGCGAATCTGGGCAGTCTGGGGTGCGGCCTGAGCACCCTGGGCTGGATCGAAGTGGTAGCCTCGACCCCTCTTACCCACGCCCGTGGGGCGCTGAACCCAGCCCCCAAAGCTGTGGGGCCTTGGACAAATCCCTAGAACTCTCCGCGCCTTATGTAAGTAAAGGGGGGTAGGCAGGCTCAGGGGAGCAGTTCTCTGATCTGATCTGATGCTGGTGGCCTGTAGATGGCGCCAAAGTTCCAACATCAGAATTCGGGGCCCCAGGCTCCGTTTCAGCGCAGGAGCTGAGAAGCAGAGAGGTCAAAGGGTTGTCCCAAAGTCACACAGCCACCCGTCCTGTAACTAGAGCAGGGGTGGGGGCTGTTCCTTCGGCTTCTTGCCGAGGTTGGGGAGAGAGTGACAGAAAATCCTAGAAGCTGGAAAGGGGGCGTAGCTTAGCAGGTGCTCAGCAGCAAGTCTGCTCACATACAGATGGATGAACGGACAGAAAGAGCACAGGAAGAACTGGGGCTCCTGTTCAGAAAGGGGGGTATGTGGAGACATGGCTAGCCCTGTCACATGAGTGTGAGCTGACCACGGAGCAGGGCACGGCCATCAAAAGGCACCTCTGAGCCCCAAAGCGTGCAGCCGTTCTGTGAGAGAGCCTACCCGACCTTTAGCTAGTCTGGGTGAGGTACTGTCGCCACAGGAGTCATAGCAAACCTAGGACAAAAGGCTGTCCACATGAAGCATCTGGGGAGCACAGAGGACGTCGTGGGCCCGGACAGCATGACCCACGGACGGGTGTGCGTATCCTAGAAAGGCATGGGGAGAAGGGAGGAGAGCCCGGGCTGCACTTACTTGCTGATATTCTGTTTGTGGAAGGCAGGGGCCCAGTCTGGGGCTCCCACTGACCCTCCGTGGTCACATGGTCCCAGTCCTTGGCCTTCACCGTGGAGTTCTGAGGTTCTCCTGTGAGCATAGAGAGGCGGCGGTACAGGTGCGCCCCCCCTTCCCCATATTCGAAATGCTTGGGACCAGAATATTTTGGTTGTAATTTTTCTTCATATTTTAATTTTAATTTTATTTTTTTGTTGTTGTTGTTGTTTTTTTGAGGTAGGGTCTCACTCTATCCCACGCTGACCTGGAATTCACTGTGGAGTCTCAGGGTGGCCTTGAACTCATAGTGATCCTCCTACCTCTGCCTCCCAAGTGCTGGGTGGGATTAAAGGCATATGCCACCATGCCTGGCTCCAGATTTTAATGTATTTTTTTAAGATTTTTCATTTTTGCTTATTTATTTGACAGAAAGAGGCAGACAGAGAGAGAGAGAGGAAAGGAGAGAGATAGAGAGAGAACATGCCTTCAGCCTCTGCAAATAACTCCAGACGCATGTGCCACCTTGTGCATCTGGCTTACATGTGTCCTGGGGAATCATACCTAGGTCCTTTGGCTTTACAGGCAAGCGACTTAAGCACTAAGCCGTATCTCCAGCCCCAGATTTTTGAATATTTTCATAAGCATGATGGGGTATCTTGGACCTAAATCTTAACACACATTTGTTTCTTACACACACTGCATGGTATGTGTAAATGGTATGTACACGGTATGTGAAATAATTTTGGGAACGAAACAAATTTGTGTACCACAGCAGAAGGGTCCTTTTCCCCTCAAGGATGCTTGCTAAACTGTGCGCGGTATTGCATTTTGATCACAACTTGTCCCTTCCCCGTGAGACCCGGGGTGAAATTATCCCCTTGTCACATCCTGTCAGCATTCCAGAAGTTTTCCATTTCAGACTATTTTGGATTTTGGGCTAGGGATGCTCAACCCAGATTTGAGATTCCTAAGGACGAGGGTGCGTATGAGACAAGGCCGAGAGCACGGTCAAGGTCGCAGGAGCTGGGCCAGGCCTCCCATCCCGTCTGCTCACCTGCACAGGCGGGCAGGCTGCAGGCCCGCACGGTGTCTGGCTCGTCCCCCGCGCACTGCCCGAGAGCATTGGCACTGGTCCGGCACACCACCTGCCGCTGCTGGATGCCTTCTCCGCAGGAGGTAGAGCACTGAGTAGGAGCAGGAGGGGCCCGGCCTCAGTGTGGGAGCAGAGGAAGGGAAGGAGAGGCAGAGGACAGGCCAGAGAGCTTGAGGACAGAAAGGGTACTAAGGAGGATGTCACACCTTCACTAGACCGGATGGGCATGCAAGACCTGGAGTGTGCCCAGCACAGTCGTCTCCCGAACCAGTGATGAAAACCTGCCTCCCGAGCTCAGTGCCCTGCAGGACTTCCACAACCCAAACAGTGAACACTAGTCCCCAAAAAGGGACTTCTGTGACCCCCATTCCAGCTACTGCCACCTAGATCCACTGCCTGGTCTGTGTCTGGTTCTTTTGTTGTTCTTTTCCAGGTAGGGTCTTGCTCTAGCCCAGGGTGACCTGGATCTCACTCTATAGTCCCAGGCTGGCCTTGAACTCACAGTGATCCTCCCACCTCTGCCTCCCGAGTGCTAAGCTTAAAGGCGTGTGCCACTCTGGCAAGCTCTCCTGTCATGACCCACCATTGGACATGACCTAGAGCACGTGGAAGCCTGGATTGCACCAACTGCTGTCCTATTGGCTCAGTTTCCAACTCCATAAACCAGGAAAACCAGGGGACAGGGTCCCTATCTATGGGCCCTTCTGAGACATTCAATTGTCTTGGGATTTGATTCACTTAATATCGGCCTGCAGAGGCAGGTTCACACATAGAGAATTCCAGGCCAGCCTGGCTAGAGCGAGACCCTACCTCGGGGGAAAAAGAATGTGCTTGACTTTTCTCTCTGGGACATAGGGGATGAGCTGTGCTTCCACGTCACAGAAGCTTAGAGCGTACACAAGGGAACCCAGAGGCTTAGCGCAGACCCATACCAGCCCAGGGTACCCCGAAGCTACCCTACTTCCTTCTCAGAAAAGCCATCATATGTGGGAAACCCAGCCAGATGCTCTGACTGCAGAAACACCAGAATCCCCGCCCCCCCCCCCCGAGCCTCCCCTACCCAGACCGACCTCTGTCCCACACGTCCTCCACCGCCTATGGACCACTCACCTGGGACCAGGCTCCTGTCCGCCACTGAGCTGGACAGGGCACGCGGAGGCAGGGTCTGCGGGCCTCAGGTCGGTCTCCTGGACAAGTCTTGGCCGGCATGGCCTTGCGAGTGCCATTGGAGAGGGGCAGCAGGCACTGTACCCCCCGGGTCTGCACTCCTAGCTTCCCACAGCTCCGGCTGCAGGCACCCCACTCCTCTGCCACCCAGCTGGAGACAGACAGACAGGACAGAGGTGACATGAAGTAGGATCAAGGGGGCACTTCTCCCCCCCAAATCCAGGGACTGTCTCCCACTCCCAAAAGGCTACAGGAGGTGAAAGATGGACTTGCACTTCAGAATGCCTAGGGATGGGACAAGGGTCCACCAAGCTCCCTAGCCTCCTGGCCGGGAGTGACCTCTCCTTGCTATTTGTTCGTATGAGGGACAGGTAAACATTTAAACCCTGGCCCCTGAGGGGCCTTGGGCCAGCTATCAGCCCCTCTCAGCCTCAGTTTCCCCATGTTTAAGCCGGGATTGGTTCAATGGCCCGTGAATAATTAGTTGATGCTCCTCTTTCTGGACGTTGACCTGGGTGCTGAGCCACAGTGGCCCAAACACGCCGACACCCCACTTTCTCACATGCCGCCGCAGCTCTGCAGGGGTCTACAAGCCTCCTAGCAGCAGAGCCAGGCATGAGTTAGGCAATTGCCAAAACCCCCTGGGGGGGGCCGCATGGTGGGAAGGTAGCCTCGACTCCTTGTCTTTTTGGCAAGGCTGAGGCAGGAAGATCACCGCCAACTGGATGTCAGCATGGGCTGAATAATTTGTTCCAGGGCAGCCAGACCTATATAGCAAGACTGTGTCTCCAAATGAACAAGCAAACCCGGAGACTCGGTGTGGAACATGCACAGCCCGCCATCGCTAGTTTGTGGGAAGACCGTGACAGTGTGAAGTCGCAAGCAGAGGGAAAGTTCAGAGGAAGGCGATGACGTCCGGACACAGGACACAGCAGGGGCTGGGTGTCATAGCTTGGCTGGGCACTAGGAGAACACCGCCATCGGCTCCCATCCTGGTCCCTGATCACATGCGTGGCCCTGGAGAACAGGCTTAAAGGTTCCCCCATGCCTAGGCAGGAAGGCTCCTCAGAGAAGCAGGGGGTGGAGAAGGTTCCCTGCCAGGCATCTACCTTCTCACCCACCACCAGCCCTGCTCTTCGGGCAGGTTCAGGGGCAGCTCTGTCATAGGCTCCGAGGCCTCATCTTTCCTCTTCCTCAAGCCCAGCTCTCACCTCTTCCTGCAGGCCCGCCTGGGTAATAACCCAAGAGCATGACTTTGTGCTCAGAACTGCCTGTGTCCTCAGGCTAGAAAATTCCAACCAGGGGCTAGACAGACTTTGTTGGGGGACTCTCAGTGACCATGCCAGGTGGAGGTAATATATAGCATTATGATTTGGGGGTATCGATGAGCCCCGTGTATCACTTGGGAAACCCTGCCGCAGCTCCTGTCTATGGGAGGTAACATAGCAGCCTTCCATCCGCTGACAAGGGGAGTTCCTGATAATGTCTATACCATCTTGTGTAGAGGAGCCTGGCTGCAAGCTGTCTGCACGGGGGAGCGCTAGGGGAGCAGGCTCAGCCTCTTTCTGGAGCAGGGGGGACACAGGCAGGGGCCAGGTCCTGTCCGCACAGAGCACTTACGTAGGCTGGGCACACGGGTGCTGGTTGCAGCGCCTGCGGATGGGCTTGGGCCTCTTCTTGTGATCACACAGGTGCCGTGAAACCATGTGGTGGTCCCGGCGGTGCCGGCAGCCATATTTGGTGAACTGGATTCCTGTGAAGGGCAGGTCGCTCTGAAACCTGTTCCAAACAGCCCTGCCCTATCCCCAGATGAGCTACCTTCTGGAGAACCCACCTCCCTCCGAGCCTCTCCACTCTTTCCTGCCTGTCCAAATCACTTTCTGCAAGACACATTCCTCCATCGGTACTGGTGGGAAGTGGCTTTGGACAGCAGCCTCTCTCCATAGAAGATGAGCTCTTAGGGGCACAGGACCTGCCCTGGGTCCTTTGCTCTTGCAAATCCCAGCCCCATCCAAGGTTCTGCCAGGAACATCTTCTATGCCAATCTTCAAGAACAAATGGATGTGTGAGCAGGTGCATGTCAAATGGAGACACCTGAGTTGCCTCCACCTGCTCTTGACTCCTGTTCTCCTCAGGGGTCCTGAACTCCCCCCCCCCCACACCATCCAGCCTAGCTCTCCCTGCAAGGCACTAGAGGGTCAAGGAGAGTCCAGTACCTCCTCCACAGGCCTTGGTGCAAGGAGCCCAGCTCTTAAGCGCCCACTCATAGCTGTCCGTCTCCTCCAGGAGCACGTTGTTGCTCCCAATGAGGGGCAGCAGGTCCTCGTGGATGACATACTTGTAGGCCAGGCTGCCGTGAGGGCTATCCTCAGCAGGGGGAAGCACCTGAGGGGAGACAGGCGGCAGCAAAACAGGATTAAAGAGAGAAGGGGGGACTAGAGAGATGGTTTAGTGGTTAAGGTGTTTGCCTGTGAAGCCTAAGGACCCATGCTCAACTCCCCAGGTCCCACGTAAGCCAGACATACAAGATATCACAAGAGCGCAAGGTTGCACATGCACACAAGGTGGCGCCTGTGCCTGGAGTTCGATTGCGATGGCTGGAGACCCTGGTACGCCAAGTATCTCCCTCTTTCTCTCTCTCTTTCACACACACACACATACAAACCCACATTAAAAAAAAAAAGAGAAGTAGAGCCAGCAGGAACCAAAGAGGCTTGGGGTCAGAAATTTGTTGGGGGCAGAGGTAGCTGGAATGGGTGCCATACATGAACCCCTGTGAACCCCTGCTCCCCAGACTAATCACCCATGGTGTGCAGAGCTGGAGAGTGGTCTAGTACCAGGCCCATGAGCACTTTCCTTCCCACAGACCTGTGTTCTGCAGAGGGCCAGGACTCATGTCCCGAGGTGTTAGACTCTCTGTGACATCCACACTTCTCATCCCTTACCAGATTATTATTTGGAAACATTTTCCCCGATTCTGTGAGCCGTTCCGTGGTGGTTCGAATGTAAAATTTCTCCCCGCGCCCCCTCCCCCTCAGCCTCATGTTTGAAAGTGTAACCCCCAGCGGATGGCACTGTTTGGGAAGGTTATGGAACCTTTAGGAAGTGGAGCCTTGCAAGAGGAAGTGTGTCACTGGGGGTATTTTAAAAAATATTTATATTTTTAAGCAGAGGGAGACAGAGATCAAGACAGAATGGGCACGCTAGGGCCTTGAAACAAACTCCAGATGCATGCACCATTTTGTACATCTAGCTTTATGTGGGTACTGGGGAATCAAACTCTGGTCATTAGTCTTTGCAGGCAAGCGCCTTAACCACTGAGCCATCTCTCCAACCCCCAGGCCTTGCAGTGTTACAGCCTAGCTCTCTTTGGTGTTCTGGCCTTTTCTATTTCTTCTCTGCTGATGTGAAGATATAACACTGGTTGTCTGCTTCTGCTGTGCTTTCCCAGCCGCCATGGAGAAACCACCCTGCTACCGGGCTTGGTGGCGCACACCTTTAATCCCAGGACTCGGGAGGCAGAGGTAGGAGGAGCACCGTGAGTTCGAGGCCACCCTGAGACTACATAGTGAATACTGAGCTAGAGTGAGAGCGTACTTCAAAGCCACCCCACCCCCCCAAAAAAGAAACTGCCCCTTAAAACTGTAATATACTCTTGTGTAATATATACATATATTTTGAACTCTCGTCTTCCCTAAGTGGCTTTGGGTTGGGTATTTTGTCCCAGCAAAGGAGAAAGTTGCTGATATGGTGCCTCCTCCTCCTCTGCTTTTTGAGACAAGAGTCTCATTCAGCCCACATTGGCCTTAAGCTCACTGTGCAAGCGACAATGATCCTTCAGCCCCTGAAAGGGGGGTCAGGCTCTTTCAGGCAGTTAGGGTGACCGGGCCCCCGAAAGCATCCTTACGGTCTGCACTTGCTACAGACCAAAGGGTGATCTGAAGTCTTATCTCTTAGCTAGAACCGTTTTTCCACAAACAACCTGGGCCCCTCCGGGGAGGGAGGTCTTTCCTAGGATTTAAAACAATGTGGTTGGTCAAGTTCAGCCCCAGGAACTTGGGGGTCACAGCCATGGCTAGCCTCTTCATGAGACAGCCACGAACCCTAACCAAACAGCTGTGCCTCTGGCTCACCTGAGCAAGAAGGTAGGACCCACCACCATAAATATAAACACGTTTCAGAGGGGAGGGCACACTTCCTGTGCAGCCTGACTTCTGAACTTCCAGCTGCCCGTGAGTTCCTCCTTGGCTTGGCCCAGTGGGGCCGAGTCCAGAGGAGGAGAGCAGCCCCCCCTTAGCCCTTACTCTCCACATGGGCTCTTTACCCTTCAGCTCCCCACACGGTGATCGCTCTGTGAACTTTCTTTTCTCTCCGTGTTTTTCACAGGCCCTACACGTGAGCCCTCAAGCCACTTGGGTGTCTTTCCTTGGCTCTGTACTTCCCTAAGTAAATATAATAATTTAATAATTATCTTTCTCAGTATAATTTTATTCAGTTCTTTGATTAAAATTAGAAACGAACTTAGAGTTTGGGGTTCAAGGACTTTGCTGAACCCCTAACACCCCATTATATCTCTACTTCCAAAGTGCTGGGGTTCAGGTGTGCACCATGCCTAACTAGTTTTGCTTTGTTGTTGTTGTTGTTTTTGTTTTTTGGTTTTTCGAGGTAGGGTCTCACTCTAGCTCAGGCTGACCTGGAATTCACTCTCTAGCTCAGGGTGGCCTCAAACTCTCAGCCATCCTCCTACCTCTGCCTCCCGAGTGCTGGGATTAAAGGTGTGCACCACCACACCGGATATTTTTGCTTCTTTTAAAAAATTGTTTATATATTTTTTTCCAATTTTTTATTAACAACTTCCATGATTATTAAAAAAATCCCATGGTAATACCCTCCCTCCCCGCAAGACATATATAGAGGAATGTTACTATCCAGTAACATGAGCATCTTTTGTTGAGACTATGCATCGCCCCCCTTGCATGACCTGGCACCCTTTGTGAAAATCAGATGGCCCTAGATGTATGTGGGTGGTCATAAATACAAGGTGAGTGGAAATACAAGGTGAATGGAAAACATGCATTGGTTGGAACTAATATGCTGACATCAATAGTCCAAAGCCTGACCTCCAGGTCACCCCTAACCGTGTGAGGACTGGGCAAGACCAGAAACAAAACCTGCCCGAGGTTGCCCATCGCCGCCAGAGACAAGGACATGTGGATTGAGCTCTTGTGGGCTGATGTGTTCGTTTAACAATTCCTGACCCACAAGCATGGCCCAGGCCTGGGAAGAAGGTGTGGGAGAAATGGAACCCAGCCAAGAAGAGTGGCCCTGTCCCTTTCTCAGAGGCAGGCACTGCCACATATCGCCCTCAGTTCAGCTGACTTCCAGGCCAGAGAAAGCCGCTTTAGGACCCACACACTGACCATGTCACAGTGCACACTGATGCTGGGATTGCTGCAGTGACACGTGGGAAGAGCCCTCCTCCAGGCCCCACTTCCTTTGCTGTGTGAAGGACAGCAGACTTGGCGAGTGTGTCCTCCTGGGTCTGAGAGCAAGGTAGAACATACACACACACACACACACACACACACACACACATACACCATGCATGCATTCTCTCCTCGCTGGTCACTCTCCCAGCTTTTGTTTTTGGTTTTTCGAGGTAGGGTCTCACTCTAGCTCAGGCTGACCTGGAATTCACTATGTAGTCTCAGGGTGGCCTCCAACTCACAGAGATCCTCCTACCTCTGCCTCCCGAATGCGCCACCCCAGTTTTTAAAAAAATATGTAATTTTTCTTTATTTGAGAGAAAGAGAAACAATTGGGCAGGGGGAGAGGGAGAGAGAGAATGGGCGTGCCAGGGTCTCCAGCTGCTGCAAATAAATTCCAGGCGCATGCACCCCCTTGTGCATCTGGCTTACGTGGGTCCTGGGGAATCGAACCTGGGTCCTTTGGCTCAAATGCCTTCACCACTAAGCCATCCCTCCAGCCCAACTCTCCCAATTTTCAAGCTCAAAGGAGGGGTGCTCCAAGGAGAAGGAGGCTTGGTTTACAACAGACCCAGGAGAGGCAAGCTCCACGGGGGCTACTACACAGACCGCGAGGGGGGGACAAGGGAAGGAGAGGGACGCTGCGGGGAAGGGGAGACTCACCAGGACGGTGATGGCTTCAGGCAGGGGCCCGCTGGTCCTCAGGCTGTCCTGGGTGTCCTCCAGCGTGCGTTCCCACTCCAGGCCCAGCCCGGTGAAGGTCTTGCTTGAGGCTTCTTTGCCCTTGGGGTTGAGGATGAAGCTTCCGGTGACCTGGTTCTTCACCGCTGGCCAGGGGAGAGGGTCACAGGAGATATCTATTCCCCTCTACAGGGGCCCTGTGACCCTGTGACAACCAGGGCCTTCCCAGGAGACCCAGGAGGGACCCTTGTCTATCTGCCACTCCTCCCCTGAGGCCTCTCCCATTAAGGTCACACGTTAGGCCCAACAACTTGCCTTGTCTCTGGGCCCAGGTATGTAGACCACTGGCCCCTCCTCGCTGCCCTCCCTTTTTCCGCACTAACTCTCTCCACCTATAGTTATGGCGCCGCCTCCAGCAAGCCCCCTTTGGTGGCCCAGCCCTCAGGAACGCGGCCCTCCCTGCAGCTTCAGAACACAGAACAACTCAAGAGCTCAGGCTGTGGAGGGCAGGCTGGTAGTGGGGAGGTTACTTAGCTCTCACACAGCCTCCGTTTTGTTATCTGAAAAGCTGGAGAGATGGCTTAGCAGTTCAGGCGCTTGCCTGCAAAGCCAAAGGACCCAGGTTCGATTCCCCAGGACCCATGTAAGCCAGATGCACAAGGTGGCGCATGGGTCTGGAGTTCATTTGCGTGGCTGGAAACCCTGGCGCTCCCATTCTCTCTCTCTCTCTCTGCCTCTTTCCCTCTCTCAAATAAATTTTAAAAAAAGAAAAGTGGGAATGCTCATGATAGCCAGCACACAGGGCTTCTGGCATAGCAGGGTCATAGCACTAGAAGCCCCAGATCCCTCTCTCTCTCTCTCTCTCTCTCTCTCTCTCTCTCACACACACACACACACACACACACACACGGCTCCCTGGGCAATGAAAGGAGCCCATACATGGAGCAGCCTCGTGGGGCCCACGATGTGTGCCCAATGCTGCCACTGTGACTACAGAACCACATCCCACTCTGAACACTCCTGTGATTATAGTTGGCTGCTGCCCCATTAGCTTGTCCACAATCTCCATCTTGGGGTCTTCATCCAGCGCAATGCTCGGCATGGAGCAGTTTAAGATGCCTATGAAGGGGCTGGAGAGATGGCTTAGTGGTTAAGGCACATGCCTGTGAAGCCTAAGGACCCCAGTTCGATTCTCCAGGTCCCACATTAGCCAGATGCACAAGGGGGCGCATGCGTCTGGAATTCATTTGCAGTGGCTAGAGGCCCTGGTGTGCCCATTCTCTCTCTCTCTCTCTCTCTCTCTCTCTCTCTCTCTCTCTCTCTCTCCCTCTCCCTCTTTCTCTCTGTCTCAAGTAAATAAATAAAAATAAAATCTTTTAAAAATGCCTATGAAGGCCAGGTGGCACGTGTCTATAATCTCAGCCCTTGAGAGGCTGAGTCAGGAGGATCCCCAAGAGGTCAAGGCCAGTCTGGGTTATATAGTGAGACCTTGTCTCAGACAGAGCACCCCTCTCCCCCACACAAGATGAAAATAAAAGAGGGGGCTGGGAGCTGAGCTCAGTAGCAGAGCAGCTGCCTAGCACATACGAGGCCTTCAGTCTGTCCTCAACACTGTAAAATACCCATACATTGCTGTCCCTTAAAGTCCCTTAAAGTGACTGGCAACTTGTTACTGAGAGGCCAGGTGTCAGTTAAGGAATGTATAGATGCAGATCATGGGGGGCATCCTTGCCTACTCTGAAAGCAGCCAAGGCTGGGGAGGGCAGCAGACTGGAACCGTGGGGTATCAGGAGAGGGCGCCTGCAGAGCCTATCACTTTAAATGAAAAGTGCTGGTATTATAATGATCTGAGACTCTGACTCTCGCGCCTCTCTAGGTTAATCTCAGTTTCCTAAGAGGTGGGCTAGTAGACATAAAGATGAAAGTCTGAGGCTTCTCCCGGCCTTAGTCTAGACACGCAGTGAGCCAGAGCTCGGTTGGAGCCCAGCTTCCAGTGGCCTCAGGTAGAGGCATTATGGAAGGCTGCTCCAGGCCTCCTGCCCACGCACGCCTTCTAGGATCTTTTAGCCCTGGACCATGAGGCTACAAGAGGGCAGCTCCTCAGGCCAGGCCCAGAAGCTCAAATCACCCCATTGTCCTGAAGTACTCCCACAGCCCACAGCAGCTGCCTGTGGTCCTCCCCACGTCCCAAAGGTGAGGGGGACCAGCATGACGGTACAACCCAGAGCAAGCACTGCTAAGCGACCCGTGGACAACCCGTCCTGAGCCCCGGGATCCTCGGTCACAAAAGGCTGACAGTACCCCCCAGAGACTGTCATGAGGTGTAAGTGAGGTAATGGAAGAAACTCAGTTTGAACTTGGGCAAGGCGTTGACCTTCTCTGCCAAGGCTGCCAGCCGTCCCGGGCCTCTGTGCAGAGTCCAGTCCCTTTCTCTCACATGCAGCACCCACACGTAGCACACGTACCCGTGCCCGCATGCACACGGGCTTGCATCCCTCACCCACGTTCACGTGGGCACACTCCCCACATTTTCTCTTTTGTAAGTATTTTATTTATTTATTTGAGACGGGGGGGGGAGAGAGAGAGAATGGGCACTCTAGGGCCTCTAGCCACTGCCAATGAACTCCAGATGTATGCACATGCCACCTTGTGCATCTGGCTGTATGTGGGTCCTGGGGAAATTGAACCAGGGTCCTTAGTTTTGCAGGCAAGTGCCTTACCCACCAAGCCATCTCTCCAGCCTGTTCCTCACGTTTTTTGTTGTTGTTTTTTTATATATTATTTTTTTATTGACAATTTCCATAATTGTAAACAATATCCCATGGTAATGCCCTCCCTCCCCCCACTTTCCCCTTTGAAACTCCATTCTCCATCATATCCCCTCCCCCTCTCAATCAGTATCTCTTTTATTTTGATGTCATGGTCTTTTCCTCCTCTTATGATGGTCTGTGTAGGTAGTGTCAGGCACTGTGAGGTCATGGATATCCAGGCCATTTTGTGTCTGGAGGAGCATGTTGTACGGAGTCCTGCCCTTCCTTTGGCTCTTACATTCTTTCCGCCACCTCTTCCGCCATGGACCCTGCATGCCTCACACCTTCCACATTTTATGTTAGCATTTATGATGCGTAGCTACCAAGCAACATGACTTGGTGGGCCAAAAGGTCGGCAGGGCCTCTGTGACGGGCTGAGCTAACATCATCGTAGCCCATAGCCCCTCTAGAAAGGGTCTGAACATAGATCTATTGGGAGAACACAGGAAAACAGCCATTCTCCACAGTGCACAAGGCCCATCTCCAAACCATGAACCATACCCTTGGACTTGTAATTGAGTTATAATTCACACACCATGTCATTCACCCTACCAAAGCATGAGAGCCAGTGATGGTTTTTTTCAGTACATCCAACTGTCACCACTAGGTAATATAATCCCAGAACATTTTCAGCATCCCCCAAAGAAACCCAGTAGCCATTAGCATTAGCTGTCACCCCATTTCTTCCTGCCAGGCCCCAGATACCATGAAGGTACTTGACTCTATGGAGTAACCTCTTTTGGACATGTTTTTTTTTTTAACTGCCAATTTGGTCAGAGTAAAAACAAGACCAAGAAAACCAACTTAAAAAAAAAAAAAATCTCACATTACATGAATGCTCTTAACTTGAATTTTTAAATTTAATATACTTTGGGGTTCTAAGTTTTGATCTGTCTTGGCCTCATGTCTGTATAACTGTTAAAAGTGTTAAGTATTGCTTAGTGGTTCTGTCCATGTGGTTAAGAGATGGCTATCCATCCCTCCTATTTCTTTTTTTCTTTCCTTTTTCTTTTTTCTTTTTCCTTTCTTTCTTTCTTTTTTTTTTTTTTTTTTTTTTGAGGTAGGGTCTCACTCTGGCCCAGGCTGACCTGGAATTCACTATGTAGTCTCAGGGTGGCCTTGGATTCATGCATTCCTCCTACCTCTGCCTCTGCTGGGATTAAAGGCGTGCACCACCACGCCTGACTCATCCCTCCTGTTTCAATGACTTTACCTCTTCCCTATTGTGGTGGCGTGAGTGTAAAATGTCTCCCACATAGCCTCAGATGTGTGTGATTAAACCTCCTGCTTGGTTCCCAGCTAGTGGAGCTTCAGGAGGTGGAGCCTTGCTGGAAGAGGTTTGTTTCTGGGGTTAAACCTTGGGGTTATTCGTCTCGTCCATTGTGAGTTCAGAGATAGCTTGCTCAAACTGTTCTCTCTATCTTTTTCTCTCACTCTCTGTCTCTCTCCTGAAGTATAATGTGAGTCAGTTGCCATACTTTCTCCATCATGATGAGGCTTCCCCTTGAAACTGCAAGCCTGAAATAGATCATTTCCTCCCATAAGCTGCTTCTGGTTGGGTGTTTTATCCCAGCAATGAGAAGGTAACTGCTTTACCCATCAAGAGACTTGTGTTTCTACCCTTGGAACCAGGTTGGGTCATGTGACTTGGACCAATGCAACATTAGGAAATGATGCAAACATTCCTAACGTGCTTGCACTTTGGGGCTTAACTTCTCTTGCTATTCAGATGGCCACATGACAGATATCTTGGGAATAATCCCAGGCTAGCTTAAAAATGACCCTGTTACTCTCAGGACTCAACTAATTGCCAGTACCAATCCTACACTTCCTCAAGCAAGCAGCTCTCAACAGACCCATCAGCTGCCATCATTTGCCTGCGTTGCCCAGGCAACCAGCAGAAGAACTGCCTAGCTGAGCCCAGCCAAGATGGCCACTGAACTGTGAACTACTAACAACTATTGTTTTGTGGCCATTATGTTCTGGGATAGTGTGCTAACAGCAAAAAGCTGACCAATACAGTCTGTGGAAGTGACTTTCAAAGCTATCTACATGCACAAGAAATATGCACTGTGGTTGTCCCTTGGCAAAGAAATCGGTTCTGGAAACTGGGGAGACCTTCTGAAGTTTGAACCATGGAATGAGTCACTCCTTCAGAATAAATATTAAGAAAAAATTAAAATCATCGCCTGTCAACCATCCAAGTCTGTCTTATTCCATCTTAGCTGGAATCCAGCCCCTTGTCTCCCCACACCAAGTACTCACCAATGCGGTGGGGAGCCTTCTCCAGCAACTCAATCTGGATGTGTCTGGCGCCCGCTGGTATCTGCACCAGTTTGAGAGCTGCTGTTTCCCAGAAGCACCCAGAAAAGCAGAGAGCACCCTGAGTAGTAGGCTCAGGGCTAGCACCCCACCCTACCCTACCCCAGGGGACAGAGGGACATCTCAATCACAGAATCCTTCTGAACTTGTTTGCTCAGCTATTAAAAGAAGATGGGACCAATTTACCAAGGATGGAAAAAGCAAGTAAGAAGTAAGGCTGTGAATGCCTTGGAGCTCTATAGGCTAGGTGTGTGTGTGTGTGTGTGTGTGTGTGTGTGTGTGTGTGTGTAAGCAGCTATTATTTCCCACTGTCTTGACCCTCTTCTAAGCTCACTTCTTCCCTTCCCTCTCCTTTTCACTCCTCTATCCTCTCTTAAGTTACTGTGTGGATTTAGATGAAACAGTTTGTAAAAGTCCCAATGGCTATCTTGGACCACCCTCCCCCAAGATCTTCCTGACCCAAAACCTGGAAATAAGTTTTCATAGTCACCAACCATCCCCTTCCACATACAATGAAAGGTGAGACCAAGCTGTAAAACCCCAAAGGGAACTCGACCTAGTTCATGCTATAAGTATAAGGGATTAGTATCTGGCCATTCTCCATCACAAGTTTGATCAGATTAGAGGGTAGGAGTCAAGGAACATAAAAGTATTGGGAGTATACAGCAGAACATGACACAGTTGTTGTTTTAGTGAGAAAAATACCATCAATTCAGTCTTGGCCATGCCTTTAGTCTTATCTGGCCTTTCACCCTCACCAGAAGCCTCATGGCCAAAGAAATGACTGGGTCCCTATCCCACGTCACCAACAGGAAATGCCACTTGAGTTCCTGTGCTCACCCTCCCCAGTCCCAGAATTGGCATGCCTGGAACAAGGGTGACCAGCCTCCATAGACAGCCCAGGCATGGTCTGAAGCCAGGCTTTGCAACCCCATCCCTCCTTGAATCTCCTGCATGTGTCACGAGAAGAAGCCCGCCGGAGGGAACCCTGGTCAGGCCAAGCTCACCTGTCTGCTTGGAGGCCTTGCCCAGAGTCCCCTTCACAGTCCTGCAGTGAGAGTTGTCCCCTCCGCAGACGCCACACTTGTCATCTGCCTTCATGGACCCCACCTCCTTGTCACAGCCGACAGGCTGAGGGAAGAGTGGAGGTCAGCAGGGAGGAGGCTTGCCCTCCACCTCTTGGGTCAGCAGCAGCCCCAAGCTCCATCCTGACCAAGGGGAAACGCTGGCCCACAAGGGTTTCCAAATCCCAAAAGTTCACCTCAAGACAAAGGCAGGGGTCTTAAATCCAGTATGGTAAACTAACCACTTTCCACTCCAATGGTACATTAAGTGATCCCCCCACCCCTTGCAGCATCCCAAGGCTGTCCTGAGGGCCCTGGGCTACCCTGAATGTGGCCTGTGGAACCATGACCATCTTCCCAAGGAGCAGGAGGGAACAGGGCAACTCTCCAGACCCCACAAGTCGGCAGAGGGTGAGAGGCCCCAGAGCACCCACCACACACTCGCCGCGTGCACAGACGCTGTACGGGTCCCGATAGCTGCAGCGCGTCCCGTCGTGGACTACTTGGTTCATGAACACCACGTCTCCTGTATCTGCAGACTGGCAAATCAGTTCGCACTTCTGGGCCTCTGTGGAAAGAAGGACTCCACTGAGCACCTGCCGGGCTGATAAAAAGTGGGATGGAGGCCACGCGTGGTGGAGCACGCCTTTAATCCCAGCACTCGGGAAGTAGAGGTAGGAGGATCACTGTGAGTTCGAGGCCACCCTGAGACAACATAGGAACTTCTAGGTCAGCCTGGGCTAGAATGAGACCCTACCTCAAACAAACAAAAAAAATGTGGGAGGGCCCAGGATGACATTAGCATGTGGTACAGCCAAGAAGTCCAAGACCAGCTCTGGGCAGTGATGGGGCAAGGTGGAGGGAGCTCTGTGTGACTTACACTCCCTGCTAATGGCACTTACTGACTGATCACGTAGCTTGGGACAAATGTCTAGCCTCTCTGAAGCTCAATTCTTAGAGCTCTATTTTCTCTTTCTTTCTTTCTTTTCTTTTCTTTTTTTTTTTCTGTTTGTTTGTTTATCAAAGTACAGTCTCACTCTAGAACCCCAGGCTGACCTGGAACTCACTATGTAGTCTCAGGGTGGCCTTGAACTCATGACAATTCTCCTAGCTCTGCCTTCCGAGTGCTGGGATTAAAGGCATGTGCCACCACACTCGGCTCAGGGCTCTAGTTTCATGAGCCCTGTCGATAAAATGCCACATCAGATTGCTGAGAAAAATTAAGCAATAAAACAATACTAACAGGGGTTGCTGAAGAGATGGCTCAGGGGTTGGGGTACTAGCAATGCCCAGTGATCAGGGTTTGATGCCCCAGGACCCATGTAGAGCCAAACGCATGGAATGGTGTATGCATCTGGACATCATCTGCAATGGCTGGAGGCCCTGGCATGCCTATTCCTACCCTCTCTCCTCACAAATAAATAAATTTTTGTTTGTTTGTTTTTCTAAGGTAGGGTCTCACTCTAGCTCAGGGTGACCTGAAATTCACTATGTAGTCTCAGGGTGACCTCAGACTTATGGTGATCCTTCTACTTCTGCCTCCCAAGTACTGGGATTAAAGTGGTGCCCACGCCCAGCTAACTAAATAAAATATTTAATAAAAAAAAAAAAAAACACGGGCTGGAGAAGTGGCTTAGCAGTTGAGTGCTTGCCTGTGAAGCCTAGGGACCCCAGTTTGAGGCTCGATTCCCCAGGACCCACGTTAGCCAGATGCACAAGGGGGCGCATGCATCTGGAGTTTGTTTGCTGTGGCTGGAGACCCTGGCATGCCCATTCTCTCTCTCTCTCTGCCTCTTTCTCTCTGTCTGTCGCTCTCAAATAAATAATAAACAAAAAAATTAAAAAAAAAATACTAACAGGGCTGGAGAGATGGTTTGGTGGTTAAGGAATTTGCCTGCAAAGCCTAAGGACCTAAGGTTCAATTCGCCAGTACCTATGTCATCAGATAGATGCGCAAAGTACTGCATGCATCTGGAGTTCGCTGGCAGTGGCTGGAGGCCCTGGCATACCCATTCTCTTCCTCCCTCTGTCTCTGCAAGTAAATAATTTTCAAAAACACTAACAAGAATAAGCCAATACCTAATGAATGCTTACTATATACCAGACATGTCCAAAGCCTTTCCATACCTTAGAGAAACTTTATCTTTGGTAAAAATGTGTGTGAGAGATGGAAGGGTTCTTGTACACGTGTGTATGCATGCATGTGGAGACCAGAGGTTGACATTAGGTGTCTCCTCAACTATCTGCCACCTTATTATTATTATTATTATTTAGAGACAGGGTCTCTCTCTGATCCCAGAGTTCACCTATTTGTTAGACTAGCTAGCTATAAGCTCCAGGGATCTTCCTGTCTCTTCTTCCCCAGAGCTAGGATCGAAGCTGCTCTCTCCCGTGCCTGGCATTTTACCTGGGTGTTGGGGATCTGAACTCAGGTCCTCATGTTTGCTATGTAAGCACTTTACCCACTGAGCCATCTCCGTGGGCTGAGAAACAACATTAAATGTTGTCGTGACCAAGCTAATCCTCTCCATACTCGAGTAAGGAAGGTTCTAGCATTGGAAGGACACACACTCCTTCTTTTTCTCTCTGTGTGAAGCAAACCGAGGGTCTCGTGCACGCTAGGCAAGCGCTCTCCCATAGACCCATGCCCACCCCCACTTCGGCCCAAGTTCTAGATTCAAAGAGGAAACTGAAGGCCAGGGCTTATGGAATTTGCTCCCACCCCACATTGAGCAGTTCAGCCAGGCTTCCAGCAGGCCAGTCACTTGCCTTTTGCTCTTCCTCTACAGCCTTGGCTAGCCAGAGCACGGAAGGACTGACTGGACATGCATGTCTTCTTTCTGGTCTTTTTGTTTGTTTTGTTTTGTTTTGTTTTGTTTTGTTTTGTTTTGTTTGGCTTTTCAAGGTAGGGTCTCACTCTAGCTCAGGCTGACCTGGAATTCACTATGTAGTCTCAGGGTGGCCTCGAACTCATGGCGATCCTCCAACCTCTGCCTCCTGAGTGCTGGGATTAAAGGCGCGCGCCACCACGCCTGGCTCTTCTTCTTGGTCGTTTGAGTTTTTTGTTTCGTTTTGTTTATCAAGGTAGGGTCTCACGCTAACTCAGGCCAATCTGGAACTCACTCTGCAGCCCAGACTGGCCTCAAACTCACAGTGATCCTCCTGCCTCAGCATCCCGAGGGCTGGGATTATAGGCGTGCACCACCACGCCCAGCTGGGACCATGTGTCTTAACGAAGCAAAGTCCCTTTCATCTCCTAACTGTTGATGTCCTAAAAAGGAGGCTCCAGAGGACACATAAACACTTGCTGTACTTCTCAGAACAAGCGAGACTGGGGACTTAGCTAACTTCCTGGAATTTGTCTGAAAGTCCTGGGAAAAGCCTGAGATCCAGCGTGTCCCCCCAGCCTCCCTGCCCTGCTCTCTCCGCGTCCCAGCCCCTGTCTGCATTCCCGAGGGGCTGCCGAACCTTTCCAAGCCAGCCTCTGCCGAAGCCCACCCAGGGACCTATCCCAAGCTCCCAGGACACCTGGCCACTTCTTCTTCGAGGACTGAGGACTCCAACGTGGAGTCACAATGTCCAAGGCCACCTTGGATTTCCTGTTCAGGGGCCCCATTTCCAGTGGGGTCTGGTCCTGAGGGATTCACCTCCAGACAAGAGACAGCAGTGTCTAGCCACTGCTTGTTCCAGACGGGCAGGTGTCCGGAGAAGCAGCAGAAGCCAGGTGACAGGGACGCAGTGGCGAGCTTCCCAGAGCGGAGCCTGACACTGGCCTCTGAAGGCCCTAGTAACTCCTGAACTCTGTCATGGTGAAAGGGAGCCAGGGAGCTCGGGTCCTGCAGTGGACCCAGCCTGGAAGAGGCCATGCTTGCAGAGCTCCGACACCACGAGAATGACGGGCCGGTCGCTTCCCAGCACCGTGGGGATCTTCCAGGAGGAAGGTTCTGAGACACCAGGCCGGCATCTCAGCCCTCGTGGATCACGGAACGCAACTGAAAACGCGGGAGCTAACGTCAGCGTGGTCCCCACATTCAGACCCTCGGTCAGCCCCGAGAGCGACAGCCTGGGAGAGTGGCGGGGTTCAAGAAAAAGCTTTCCAGGCTCCCATTGGTTTATTGGTCAAATAACCTTAAGTGACTGCTGAGCTGGTATCGCACCCAGGAAACCTCAAAGCCTGGTGGCACCCCACCCCTGAGGAACACTGGCAGGCCCGGAGACCGAAGCACTTTGGACTTTCCCTGAGACTTCAAGATGAGCTCCAGAAACTGAGCTAAGCCTCCACCTGGATTTTCCTTTTCTTTCTTCTTTTTATAAGACGGTGTCTCATGTCACCCAGGCTGGTGCCTCCCCACCTCCTGAGGGCTGAACTTACAGGCGGGCACCATCATGACTGGTTTTATGCACTGCTGGGCACCGAACCCAGGGCTTTGTGTATACCAAGCAAGAGCTCTACCCAGTGAGCTACATCAGCATTCTCATTATTTATTTGCTTGTGTGTGTGTATGTGTGTGTGTGTGTACACACCAGGGTACTCCTTACTGCACCAAACAAACTCCAGACACATGTCTATCTTTACATAGGTGGTGGGGAAGAGAACGTAGGCTGGCGGGACTTTAACTGCTGAACCATCTCCCCAATCCCTCTTGTTCTTAAATACCCTCTGCAATTTCTTTTCTAGAACAGATGCCTTCCTATGCATAAGGCAAGAACAAATGTCTGAGAGGCACCCACTCCCACAACCACACCACCAGCCGCTCCACAGAACCTCTAGCAGAAGGGTCTTAACACCAGCCAATTGCCTCGCATCCGCTGGGAAACTGTCGTCATGAGCATACAAACCAGGTCTTGTTGGTGACTGTGACCCAAGGGGTACACACCACAAAACCCTGTGGCAAACGTGCCCCTGGGTATACCCTTTGATACTTCATGTCTCTACACCTCAGTGGGCGGGAGCCCAGGAGGGAGGTCCTGTCGGAGGGCACAGGGCTCCACACATGCCCAGGACTTGGGCAGAGCACGACACTCACCATCTTCAGGCTCATAGGGGAGCCAGCTGTGCTTGGCATTCTGGTGGGTGTAGTAGGAGTTGCGCTTGGCACACTGCTGCGCCCGGAAGTCCTCATAGGGCCCGGGGCATTCCTCACTGTTGCAGATCTGGTATTCGAACATGGGTCCTGAGCACGGGCGGCCTCCGTAGGCTGGGCTGGGGCAACAGAGAAACGGGGTGACCTGGCTTGGCTAGGAGGGCCGGGGGCAGGGGAAGGCGGCTCCCCTCACGGGCTGAGATGGGAGAGCTCAGCAGCAGGGTCGAGTCACCCAGCTCCACTAACTTATCAACACGCGGGAAGTATAAGACACTCAGTCCGTGGTGGATCCCATCCAAACCGGGTCGGCAACACTAACCACAGCCACAAACAGCCACTATGTCGGAGGGAGCTGGGGCCACTGTGTCTTGTCACCTGCCATTCTATCTATTCATCACGCCACTCAGTGCCAGGCGGCCTGGACCAGGCCCCACCCCTGTGAGAATTCCTAGGCCAGGGACTCACGCCGGCCTTAGCCCATCCCCTGCTTCTCATGAGCGTGTCTTTACAAAGCTGCTCTACCCTGGAGATGGGAACTAGGCAGAGCTGAGGCCCTGCAATCCCAACGTCACGGAGGCAAAGACAAGATCTTGCCAGAAGGAGGAAATGTCCCTTCAGGAAACTGAACCTGGGTCCTCTAGTTTTGCAGCTAAAACTTGGGTAGAAGGTAGAGGATTTGATATATATTTTCAAAAGTTTTCAAAAAATGAAAGGGGGGCTGCAGAGATGGCTCAGCGGTTAAGGCACTTGCCTGCAAAGCCTAAGGACCCATGTTTGACTCTTCAGGTCCCACTTAAGACAGACACACAAGGTGACGCACATGTCTGGTGTTTGATTGCAGTGGCTGGAGGCCCTGGAGCACCAATTCTCTCTCTCTCTCTCTCTCTCACACACACACTCTCAGAAAAAAAAAAAAGAAAGGAAAATCTGTGTGTGTGGTAGAAAACAAACCTGAGGCTGGTGTGTATATCGTGTTTAGACCAGTGTTTACACAAAGCTCAGTAGGTTCGGGTTTGGGGTAACTGGCCGACCTGCCTGGGCGGAATCTTCTGCATGTGAGAATTCAAGAGTCACCAACTCAGACACATCCAGACCTGGTGTGACACCAGGAAACAGGTGGGAGAGAGAGACTGCCCCACGCCAACGATTTGGGCGCCCATCCACAGACTGCCTGGTAGGGACCATTCTCTCCCGTACCCCGTCCCCTCACTGCCTTCCCCTCTGAGTCTGTCCAGCCCAGAGAGGTGGCCCCAGGCCAGCACACTCACGGAGGGCTGTCGCAGCTCCGACTGCGGGACCGCACTCCACCTCCGCACGACCGAGAACACGAGCTGAATTTGGTCCAGGAACTCCAGCCTCCATCCTGGCCGTACGTCTGCTCCGGCGACTTCCAGATGCAGTGGCCTTTGAAGCACCACTTGGGTGGGGCAGAGAGCGTGACGTCACTCCGGGCCACCGAGCGGGCGGAAGATACTCCCACAGACAAAGGGGGTAGCCAATGGGTACCGCGGGGAGCTCGGAGCCTTTGAAAGGACTAGCCTGGGAGGGGCAGTGAATAAAGTGCTTGCCTTCCAAGCATGAGGACCCCTCGGTGCCTACATAAATGCTGGGCAGATGTGGCAGCCCATCCGTACTTCCCACAGCCAGGAGCAGAAACTGGGGGGGGGGGGGCCTTCAGGAAAGCTGGCTAGCTAGACTAGATCAGCCAGCTCTGGCTTCTGAGAAACCGCCTTGGTTGATAAGCCAGAAAATGATCAAGGAAGATACCTGTTATCGACCTCTGGCATCTAGACACATGGACACAACACGTGTCTGAGCACTCACACACATGCTCCCGTATACATCAAACACACCACACACACACACACACACACACACACACACACACACGGAATGATCTGGATAGAATCTCAGATCTACTGGGAGCTGAGCAACCTCAAAGAACTAACCTTCCTGGAAGGAGCTACCCTTTCACCTGTACTATGCTGATAACCACATCTGCCCATAGCATTTGATGCCCAGCCTACACAGCCCTCCAGATGTGGCAGACGTGGTTCTGTGACAGCCACGGTGACAATGAATGACAACTGTTTCATTCAGCACTCCTACGGGAGGGCTGAGAGGGCAGGAAAGATGCAATCCTCCTATGCTGTCTGCAGCTGATCTTGGCTCTGTACACAGAATCCCATCAGGGGCCACACGCAGATAAGTATGCCGGGTCCGCCCACGCAGCCGAGGCAGCGCATGCGCATAGGGAGAAAGGTCTGGTTTCGAATCCCAGATCCGTGGTCATCACCAGCTGTGTGGCCATTCCACTTTACTTGCCGGCTAAGTGGGACGCTGGCTCTCTTCCCTTTTACTGCAGGCTGATGACAGAAATCGGGCCAAGCTCTCCAGGTCTTTTTCAAGAGCTGAACTTCACAACGTTGGAGTTACTTAGGGGCATTTTAAGACCCCGGATGTCTGGGCTTGTTCCAAACAGCTGAGTCAGTCTTTAGAGGTAAGAGCCTTAGGGAGCTACTATGAGATGCAGTTTATATGCATCGAAAGTCGGTGTCCAAGCCGGGCATGGTGGCGCACGCCTTTAATCCCAGCACTCGGGAAGCAGAGGTAGGAGGATTGCCATGAGTTCGAGGCCACCCTGAGACTACAGAGTTAATTCCAGGTCAGCCTGGACCAGAGTGAGACCCTAACTCGAAAAACCAAAAAAAAAAAAAAAAAAAAAAAGTCGGTGTCCAGGGCTGGAGAGATGGCTTAGCGGTTAAGCGCTTGCCTGTGAAGCCTAAGGACTCCAGTTCGAGGCTCGATTCCCCAGGACCCACGTTACCAGATGCACAAGGGGGTGCACGCATCTGGAGTTCGTTTGCAGTGGCTGGAGGCCCTGGCACGCCCATTCTCTCTCTCTATTTGCCTCTTTCTCTCTCTCTGTAGCTCTCAAATAAATAAATAACTAAAATAACAACAAAAAAATAAAAATGTCAGTGTCCAATTAAGGGACTTCTTTTCTCTCTAAGTTTTTATTTAATTTATTTGAAAGAGAGCGAGAGAGGCAGATAGAGAGAACGGACATGCCAGGGCCTTCAGCTACTAAAAACGAACTTCAGACACATGCGCCACCTTGTGCATCTGGCTTACGTGGGTCCTGGGGAATCGAATCTGGGTCCTTTAGCTTTGCAGGCAAGCTGCTTAACCACTAAGCAATCCCTCCAGCCCCAACTCAGTGACTTTTCGAGATTGCAATTATGTGACCTTCTCAGAAATCCAATGTCAGAACACTGCCATCACCCCAAAATGCTCCTCTGTGGTCCTCTGCGGTCACCTCCTGCTCTAGGGGCAGGAACTTTAAGTTTCCCCAGATGATGTCAGCATGTGCTGGCTAAGTCTGTATGTGGGGCTACAACTGGGGAGAGCCTAGAACTCTAACGAGAGTGTGCAGAGAGGAAGCTGGGGACTGGGAAGGGAGCAGGACACGTGGAGACCTCTCCTCACCCCTCACCTGCCAATCACTACTCCCTGTGCAGTCCCAAGGCGCCCCATGGCCCATTTGGGGGTCATTGTTTCATCTGTTTAACGGGAGAAAGCTATTCTGCTGGTGGACCTTGAGATCATGCTAAACCTGGCCAACTGAAGGATCCAAGGGCACTGTGTGTGGGAAAGAGGGCAGCGTGGGAGGCGGCAGGACGCCGGGCACACATCCACGGCACACTAGGCTGCTATCCACACGTGCACAGGTGGGACCCCCCAGCCCTTGCACCCATGCCCGGGGAGAGGCGGCCCACAGCCCGGGAGGGCCGCTTCCACCACAGCACGCCCCACCCCGCGCGGGTACCTTGCCTGCTGCGCACTCGGTCCCGTCCAGTGGGGGCCCCTTCTTGGTCTTGCAGAAGTAGGGGTTGTCTGGGTGGCTGCACCACAGTTGCTTGCAGGGCTCAAAGGTCCTGAACTGCAGAGCGAGGGGCATGAGGTTGGCAGTGATGAGGAGAAAGGCGGGTGAGGTGGATGTTGGGGCCCAGGGTGTTGGAAGGAAGCCACACACACATGCACGCACGTGTGCACGCAAACACACATGCTCACACACACATACACACACTCACACATGTACACACGCACGGACACACACGCACACTCACACACACGGACACACGCACACACACTCAAGCTCCACGCCACCCAAGTGCCAGTGGCTCCTGGCACCCTCCTCTCCCATGAGGGCACTGAGAAGGGGTCCTGAACAATGAATGTATGCCTGTCCTCTCTTTCATCATTTTGCAGCTCTGCAGCAGTCTGGGCCCAAGATCCTCTCAGTCCTGTGCCTACTGGGGGGCCCCGGGTGAGGTTGAGACTCCCACTTCCTCTACTGTGGACAACCAGTGAGTCCAGAGCTCGGTCACCTTGTGCTGTAGATTGTCAAAGAGCACCCCGATTTCTTTACTACTTTCTCAGCCTCCCCCCACCGGGCACCCAGGCATCTATCTATGAACACAACGCCGGGTGCTGACACCCCACACCCTGGTCTTTAGCCCCAAAGCAGTGCTGTGCTGCGCCAGGTTACCTGCCCCTAAGGGACCTGGAGAGTGGGGACCACACACCAGAATCCTCCTGTTACCAAGCAGGGCCTCCTATCGAAGGAAGGAGAGGAGGGCCAGAGGTGCATGGGACCTCTTAAGAAAGCCCCTCCCCTGAGTTGTCCCCTTTTCCGGGTCTCTCCTGGGTGTCTCAAGCTGACCTCCAGCCCCGAGGGTCTCCCTCTGCCCTGTCCTGCAGGGTGGGGACGGGGGGGGGTGCTCCCTGGCATGATTGATGCTTCAGGCAAGTAAGGACAAGCAAGTTCAGAAGTGAGGAGTTAGAGTGACATTTCCCACCATAGCCCCCAGTGGTGGGAGCTCTTTCTTCCCCCAGGCCCAGTCCCTGCCTGACCTGACACCTGGACCACCTCACAGGTAAACTCCCCAGGGGACTAGACCAGCACCCATAGCGGCTGGCCTGCTGTGTCCTCCTCTTTCCACCCTCCCTAGGGCCGGGGTCTGCTCAGGTCTGTCTACACATCCGGCCCACACGTAGAACTGGGTGCCATCTCCAACCCTGTCCCTACTGTCTCCCACCCCCGCCATGGCTGGCACCAAGCCTGCAGGCCCGCTGCTGCTGAAGTCTGGGCGCAAGATGTTTCCCAATCCTGTGTACACAGGAGGCCCCACTTCCCCTGGCGCCCCACGAACGACCGGCCTGGGTCACGCCGGCCCGCCGCCCCTGCCTACTCACGGCCAAGCAGGTGTGGTACCCAGCGCCAAAGTCGAAGCGGCACTGCTCGTCCATGGAGTAGTTGATCCCGGGCAGCTCCGGAGGCTGCGGCCAGGCGCGCTCGAAGGGGTCGTCCAGAAGACAGTCGTAAGAGCTGCGGGGGGGAAGGGGACCTGAGCCAGCCTGAGGACCGCAAGTCCCAGGCCCTCCCTTCCCAGGGACAGGCTTTCAGTGAGCAAGGAAGGTGTGCAGTCATGGGCCCGCGCACCCCTCCCTTCGAGGGTCTATCTCACAGAGTGCCACTTACGGCCGAGGGTAAAGGGCATCTAGACCTGATGCTCAGGAGCTCCGCTTGTAGGCGGCCTGGTGAGTCATTCGTGCCCACATTAAAGGGACACTCTACGGACGAGAACGAGACTAAGAGTTGATTCGTGAACAATTTGAGGGAGGCGCCCACCCCCACCATGCAGGCAGTGTGTCGGGCAAACTGCTCGGGTCAGCTTCTGGGGGAGGTCCGTGTGTGTCGCCCTCTGGCTGTCACACCTCCCCTGCGCCTCCTTGTCACATGTCCTGCTCACATCTAGGTCTCTGGGGAGAAGGAGCTCGCCCCCATTTAGGGCTCCTCACCTGCAGCATCGGGTTGCCTATAGAACTGGATGAATCCAGATTCCCAGGTCCAGCCCCCAGCGGGCTCTAAATGGCAAATGGGGCAGAGCCAGGGAACCCTGGTTTTCGATAGTTCTATGTCCATAGTCACCTGGGCACACTGAAAGGGGCGGCTGGATGCTAATTTGGGGTGTTTTAGGCCCGGGAGGGAGTTGGGACGAGAAGGGCCACATAAGAGCCAGGCCAGACAGGTGGTGTGAGGATGGGGGGGAGGGGACTCAGGCTGTGGGACCGGGCCACCTGCTCCCCTCCTGCATCCCGGGGGGGGGGGGGATGGGGAACCTACGGGAGGTAGCGGCTGAGCTCCAGTTTGCTGCAGCGGGACCAGTGGAAACGGTGGAACGCAGCCTGCACCAGAGGCGCCATGACGCTGCCCAGGGACGTCTCATCGTCACAGCCGTTGCCCTGGCTGTCATGCTCCATGCCGAGCCTGGAAGATGGAGGGTGAGGGGGTAAGGGGCAGTCATGTTTTAGAATCCTACCCCTGCAAAATTAGGCAGGTGGACCCGAGGCAAGAGATTACATCCTGACCAACAAATTTGCACCTGGGGGCTGCAGAGATGGCTCAGTGGTTAAGGCGCTTGCCTGCAAAGCCTGAGGACCCCAGGTTCGATTCCCCAGGACGCATGTAAAGCCAGGTGGCACGTGCATCTGAAGTTCCTTCACTGCAGGCTGGAGGCCCTGGTGCATCCATTCTCATTTTTTCCCCCTCTCTCTTTCTCTCATCTCGCTCTCCTTGCAAATAAATAAATAAATAAAATTTACACTGCATCTGCTGGCCTCAGTTTCCCAACTACGTTTTTTTTTTTCTTTTCTTTTTTTCTTTTTTCTTTTTGTTTTTGTTTTGTCAAGGTAGGGTCTCGCTCTAGCCCAGGGTGACCTGGAATTCACTATGTAGACTCAGGGTGGCCTTGAACTCATGGTGATCCTCCTACCTCTGCCTCCTGAGTGCTGGGATTAAAGGTGTGCTCCACCACGCCCAACTCTGTGATGGTTTTTATTGCTTGTCAGCTTGATAGGCCCTAGAGTCACCTAGGAAACAAGCCTCTGGCCATGCCTGTGTGGGACTGAGGTGGGAAGACTCTTTTTTAAAAATATATTTAATTTTTCTTAATTTATTTGAGAGAGAGAGAGAGAGAGAGAGAGAGAGAGAATGGGTGCACCAAGGCCTTCTGCTGCTGCAAATGAACTCCAGATGCGTGTGCCCCCTTGTGTATCTGGCTTACATGGATCCTAGGGTACCAAACCTGGGTCCTTTGGCTTCCCAGACCAATGTTTTAACCACTATGCCATTTCCCTAGCCCGGGAAGATCCATTTTCACTGTGGGAGGCACTAGTCCAAAGGCTGGGGTCTTGGACTGGGTCAAAAGAAGAGAGCTGGCCGAGTCCTCTGGCTCTCATGGCTCTCTGCTTCCCCACTGTGAGCTGAATGCTAACCAGCTACTTCCAAATCCCGCCACCACGCCTTCCCCGCCATGATGGATGGCAACCTTGAACTGGAAGGCAAAATAAGCCCTTCCTTCTGGCCAGCAACCCGGCAGTAACTAACACACTAACCTCGCCTCTGCTCCCCTCTCCTGGACGCCTGGCTTGCCCCCAGTCCCTACCCATATCCCCCGAGCTCCTGAGGATGGTTCAAGCCCCACTCCTGCTACAGAACCCCAGCCCCACGGCTGCACCCACGGGCTGACCTCCAGAGCTGGGGCCACCTGAACCACCCTTGGCAGCTTTGCCCATGTACCAGACCAAAGGCCTCTGTGTCCACAGACCAGGCTCATTCAACGCCTCAGGGTGTGAGTCTTGCAAACTCCCCCAGGCTCTGCAGGCCATAGCGCAGAGCTCTGCATGTGGTAGGTACCCACACAAGAGTTTAAATAAAATAAAATAAAATAGAAACCTTTGCTCTTTATGGCTAGCATTCAACACCAAAGCCAAACAGTCACAGTTTCTTCCATACTTCCAGTGGCTACATCCGGCCTTGATCATAAGACCTATAAGGCAAGGACCTCCATGCTTGACCCTGTCTCACTGAAGGGAGGGACCCCTGCTCAGGGAAGAGGGCGCCTGTTGCTCTGTGCAGGAGAGAATCTGGCCCATGGTCAGTGTTCAAGAAGCCCTAAGCGTGGGGCTGGGAATATGGCTCAGCGGTTAAAGGTGCTGCCGGTCCAGGTTCAATTCCCAAGCCACTCACAACAGCCAGTTCACAAGTGCATACAGTTGGTGTTCGTTTGCAGTGACAAGTGGTCCTGGTATGCCCATGCATGCATGTGCACACACACACACACACACACACACACACACTTTTAAAATTTTAAAAAAAGAAGTGCTGGAGAGATGGCTCGCAGTTAAGGTGCTTGCCTGCAAAGCCAAAGGACCCCAGGTTCAATTCCCCAGGACCTACATAAAGCCAGATGCACAAAGTGGCACATGTCTGGAGTTCATTTGCAGTGGCTAGAAGCCCTGGCATGCCCATTCTCTCTCTCTCTCTCTCTCTCTCTCTCTCTCTCTCTCTCTCTCTAATAAATAAAATAATTTAACTTTTTTTGAAAACAGAAGTGCTCAGTGAAGTCTGGCACGGTAGTGCACACCTGTAATCTCAACACACAGGAGACTGAGACGGGAGGATCAGGAGTTCAAGGTCATTCGCATCTACATGGTGAGTATGAGACCAATCCATACTGTAGGAGACCCTGTCTCAAACAAACAAACAAACAAAAACTAGTTAAGTAAAAAAAGATAAAATAGTGGGTGGGTGAGTTCTAAACAACATCCAAACCCACAGAGCTGGCTGCCAGTGCTCACCTGGCCTGCCACCCAAACTTAAAGAGTGTATGGTGGGCTTGGGCCAGCCCCTCTGTGAGCACCGGACTGGGCCACTGAAAGATCCTGAGGTGAAGACAGGATGGAGGGAAGCCAAGGAGAGAGACCACCCAGACAGCAGGCCCTGCTTAAGGCAGGGACATTGCCCCTTGCCTGCCAAAAGCTATGACACATTCGGTCCCCACGGCCCTGGGACTGGGAAGCTGGGCCCAAGACACCCCCAGAGCTGACACAGGCACGAGTCCCCCCTGCGGGCACCTGGAAGACGCGGTGTCTTGGTGACAGGGAGGGACCTGCCCTTTCTCCCGGGCCTGCAGCTTGGCCCGTGGCTCCAGAACTACCCACTCCACTCACGCTCCCAGTTGCACTTACACATGACCGGTCTCATGGGCCACCACAAAAGCCGAGGAAAAGCCATCCTCGTGGTTGAGGGCACAGCTCCTCAGGGGGTGGCACATGCCAGTGACAGGTGCATAGCCTGCCAGGGAGAGAGAAGTCACAGGTAGGTAAGGCGGGGCACACAGACGTGGATGCCCAGCCCAACCAATGCAGGGACATCCTGGCTCAGTGAGTACGGGAGGTTTCTGGAGAAGAATATTCTCGAATATTCTCCTCCCACGTTCCCTACGGAGCGAATGGACGCCTGGCTAATGTCAGCCCCCTGCCTACAGTTTCCCACGGTCTGTTGGTGACGCCTCCAAACACCTGGAGCTCCCAGACAGAACGCTACTTTCTTTTTTCTTGTTAACTTTATTTATTTGAGAGAGCAAGAGAGAAAGGGGCAGAGAGAGAACTGGCACACCAGGGCCTCCAGCCAGTGCAAATGAACTCCAGACATGTGCACCCCCTTGTGCATCTGGCTAATGTGGGTCCTGGGGAATTGAGCTGAGGTCCTTTGGCTTTGCAGGCAAGCACCTTAGCCACTAAGCCATCTCCCCAGCCCCGAGAAGGCTACTTTCTTGCCTTCTCCCTCGAGCCTTGCTTTAAGTCAGCCCTTCAGTCAATCTATCTCCCGTCAGTTCATCAACAAACCAGCTGGGTACGCTTTCTTGGTGGTGGTCGGGATGGTGCAATATTAGGTACCATGAGGGGCCAATGCAGGGCCTTTTGCCTGAAGCTGCTCCTGAGAGTCGAGACAGGAAGGACTGTTAGAGTCCAGGAGCTTGAGACCAGCCCGAGCAACACAGAGAAATCCATCTTGGTATAGAGAGTGGGCCATGGGAGGGGGTTACGATCAAAATACGTCATATACATGTATGAAAACTGCCAATTAAAAAAGTTTCAGGGCTGGAGAGACAGCTTAGCAGTTAAGACACTTGCCTGCAAAGGCAAAGGACCCAGGTTCAATTCCCCAGGACCCACGTAAGCCAGATGCACAAGGTGGCGCATGCATGTGGAGTTCGTTTGCAGTATCCATTCTCTCTCTCTCTTTCTCAAATAAATTTTTTGGGGGAGGAAAAACTCCTGGGTAAAAGGGGTGACTCAGATCTTGCCCCTGCTCCCAGCAAACCCCACCACGAAGGAAGGTCTAATCCAGCTGGGTGGCAATGGGCTTCAGGGCCAGTTAAAGGGCAAAGGGTCCAGGGAACGTGAAAGAAATGGAAGGAACAGCCGGGTGTGGTGGTGCACACCTTTAATCCCAGCTCTCAGGACACTGACAGGAGGTGTTCTTTGCCTATTGTCAAGTGTAGAGTTCCCCTTGTGTTAGAGTCGGGGCAGAAGCTGCCTTCCATTTGCCTAGGTTTGGGGACATAATGAGGGGACACAGGGGAAGTGGCTGGAGCGCCCCGACCATCCCGGTGCTTTGGGATTTTTTTTCCCACAAGCCATGTCATTCCACACACACGTGAATGTCTGTGTGTGCCTGTGCCTGTGTACACACATGTCTGGGTATGTGTGCCTGTACACGCATGTGCAGGGTCTCCACGTGTGCTCTATCTTACCGTGTGCACGCCTGTGTCTATGCGTGCATGTGTGTATACACGGGATTCGGTGGTTAGACGAGCAGTCCTGAGGGTGCAGGGCTGGCTGATCCATTTCCAGCAGTGAACTAGAAAACCCCCAAAAGTCCTCGATGTGAGGCCTGGAGAGCCAATGTGGCCTCAAGTCTACCGCTTGCCTTCCGTGGGGCACGGGTGAGCCTGCTCACCATTCTGCTCCGCACATGGGAAACTGAGAGGGTCGAAGATGCATGTGCTGGGCTGGAGAGATGGCTTAGCGGTTAAGGTGCTTGCTTGCGAAGCCAAAGGAACCAGGTTCAATTCTCCAGGACCCATGTAACCCAGATACACAAGGTGGCACATGCTTCTGGAGTTCGTTTTCATTGGCAGGAGGCCCTGGCGTGCCCATTCTCTCTCTCTCTCTCTTTCTTTCTTTCTTTCTATATAGCGCTCTCTCCTTTCTCTCTCATAAATAAATAAAATATTTTTAAAAGCTGCATGTGTTTGTTATAGATATGCACAGTGGTCAGCACTCTCTCATGAACGTTCATGCTCCTCTTGGCCCTGTGAGCAGCTGTGACTTGTGAGTTGAGGGCACCCAGGGCTGATGTGGTCCTAGGTCTGCAGAATGAGGGTTGGGGGGCATCAGCCTCCTTTTCTACAGCCCACACGCCCACCCCAAGTGCCTACAGCCAGTGACAGATGCCAGGACCTGGTGGGAGCTCGGGCATCACTACGTCACTACACTCAGGCTATGCTGAGACACTGGGCACCCCAAAAGGGGAATGTTTTCACTTGCCCTGGTTCCCAAGGTTCCCAAGCTCCAAGGCTTTTCCCCCACTGTCATCCAGGCTCTGTCCCTGCAATCCTCCCTGGGGTGGTCCCCGCAGGGAGCACCCTTCTCCAACCCCCGTCGTGAATTTCTACCTCTGCTCTGCAGGCTGCTCACACCTGGCCACGGCGAGCTCAGTAGCTTGCGTACCTGAGGGCCCGAAGTTCTGCCGGGTGAGGAAGATGACGTGGTCGTGGTGCTCAGTGTGGCTGGGGTCCTGACGCTGCTGGGAGAAGGCCCAGCGACACACCTGCTCCAGGCTGCGAGAGGGGTTCCCGCGCTCAATCAGGCTCAGGGACTGTAGGGACAGGGAGGATGTCAACGGTGGACTTGGCGGGGATCCTGGACACCCCAGGAGCTCCCTGTGGTGGTTTGAGTAGATGGCCCCCAATATATTCACTCTTCTATTAGTTAATAGTTTGCATCTGCAGCCACCTGGCTGGAGGCGGTGTCACTGGGAGGATCTTAAGGCGCGGTGGTGGGTTTCAGATGTCAATCTAAAGACATGCAAAGCGTGCCTAGCTGGAGCTCCTGAAGTGTGCTGTGCTGTGTGTGGCTTTTGGTTTGTGCTTCTCTCTGTCTGCTTGGACCTGTGAAGGCAGGCCAGCTGCTTCTGCCATTATGTAACTTCCCCTGGATCTGTAAGCTTAATAAACATCCCTTCCTCCATAACTGTGCCGGGTCTGGACGTTCATCTCAGCGAACCTGAAGCTGTCTGCCACACTCCCCTTGTACTTAGTGGGGGGATTCCAAGGCCCAGAGGACTGCAGTGTCCATCCCAGAGGTCACCAGCTATTTCCTCCTGGCTGCTGCCAGGACAGAGCCTCTGTGCATTGAGGAGGCTTCACGCACCAAGCACTATTTGGCTCCCGCATCCACTAGACATGGCACATCCTACTGTTTCCAATGCCCTCAAGTAACCTACAGTGCTAGGCTGAGCCCTTCCCTGTCCTGCACACTCGCTGTCTCGTCCAATCTTTACAGAAGCTTGTGGAGAAGATCTTGCTTATTACCACCCATTTAGAAAGGACAAGGGCCTGGTCTAAGACCAGAGGGGCCAAGGCCTCCAGATCAACGACGACAGCGTTGGACTCCATCCCTGCCCATCCTCCAGAGCCCCGCTGGCTCCTCAAGGAGAGAGGCCAGCTGCCCAAGGACACAGGTTGTTCCTCTGCAGAAACCTGTGATTCCTGCTTTCCAGCCGCTGTGCCTCCTGCCTCCTTGAAGCACTGGTTCTGATGGTCTCAGCGTTCTGACTCGGGTGTCTGTCCCTCCATGCCACACCACAGCTGGTCCTACGCTGGGGATTCCCAACCTTCTTCCTCCCAATCCCTGCTCGCTGGCAAGCAGGGGGCTTACCTGTCGATAGCCCACCATGATCAAGCGGACCAGGGCGATGTTCATGTGGGTCCCCAGGGACTCATCATGGTATATCTCGTCCACCTGCCCGAAGATGGCACATTTTAAGGGAAGCAAATAGACCCCAACGGGCCGTGACATGCTACACACAGAGCCAGACTCCTAATGTACGGTGCCCCCTTCACCCCTCCATGACCCACCCAACAGCCCTCCTCAGTCCCTCAGTCCTGCCTTACCATGTGAGGACACTAAGGCTGAATGATATGAAGCCTCGACCAAGGGCACGTGACTGGCAAACTAGCGAGCTGGGCTTCCAAACCATGGACGTTTAATGACAACCCTGAGCTCTTTCCACAAAGCCAGTGTCAATGGCAGAGGTTGGAAGGGGCTAGTCCTCAACTCGGCAAATTCTGGTCAAGACACTAATCTTTCTAACCCTCTGAAGAACTTCTTCTAGAAAGGTCACCTGACTGAGGAGCTCGCCCTCTCCTGAGAATGCCCACCTATTAAGTTGTCCATTGGACATCCCAGATTTAATTTTTTTTTTTGTTTTTTTGAGGTAGGGTCTCACTCTGATCCAGGCTGACCTGGAATTAACTCTCTCATCTCAGGGTAGCCTTGAACTCGTGGTAATCTTCCTACCTCTGCCTCCCGAGTGCTGGGATTAAAGGTGTGTGCCACCACGCCCAGCTCCAGGTTTAAATTTTTTAAATAGCTTTTTAAAAATATGGGCTGGGGAGATGGTTCATTGGTTAAAGGTGCTTGCTTGCAAAGCCTGCCAGCCCGGGTTCAATTTACAGTATCCACATAAAGCCATATGCACAAAGTGGTACATGTATCTGGAGTTCACTTGCAGTGCCAGGGGACCTTAAATGTACCCATTCCCTGTCTCTTTCATTGTCTGTCTCTCCTTCTCTCTCTCTCTCTCTGCTTGCAAATAAATTTTAAAAAAATTAAAACATTTCACTGTAAAAAAAAAAACTAAAAAAAAAATTAGAAAAAAAATTTTAAAAAATTAGAAAATTCAGGCTGGAAAGATGGCTTAGTGGTTAAGGCACTTGACTGCAAAGCCCAAGGAGCCAGGTTCCATTCCCAGCCCACGTAAGCCAGATACACAAGGGGGCGCACGCATCTGGAGTTCGTTTGCAGTGGCTGGAGACCCTGGCCCGTGCATTCTCTCTCTTTCCCTCTTTCTCTCCCTCTCTCGAGCTCTAATAAATAAATTTAATTTTTTTTTTAAAAAGAAAATTAAATAAGCTACACTAGTAGTGACCAGTCGTAATCACCTCAGTTAAGAGATCTCCTGCTACGCGGGCAAGCCCGTGGGTCACTTTACCAAGTGAGATCACACTGGACACGCATTTGCACTCCGTTTGCGTCGTGGACACGCCCAATGCCTTGAGCAGCGAGGTCCCTGGCATGCGCGTAGGCTACGCCGCCGCTGGACTCCTCCCCCGGATGGAGTCTGAGAGGCTCAGAAGTGGCATTCACGCAGCCAGTCAGCGCCACCAATGGTAAAGCAGCTACTGGGAGCCCGGGGGTCCAAACCCTAGCTCTGCTCTTTATCAGGTGCTGGCTGGAGACACAGCAAAAACAATGAAAATAAAAATAAAAATAAAAGCCTTCAAATCTTTTTCTACAGAATGAGAATGGGAACAATAGGCTATTATGTTAATGTATATGTCTGCGACTCACTAGTGAGCCCCAGAGGCATGGTCAGTGGGCAACGATGGATGCCTGCCCACATGGCTTCCTGGGAGCTGGGATGGAGCTTTTAAAAAAATATTTATGGGCTGGAGAGATGGCTTAGCGGTTAAGCGCTTGCCTGTGAAGCCTAAGGACCCCGGTTCAAGGCTCGGTTCCCCAGGTGCCACGTTAGCCAAATGCACAAGGGGGCGCACGTGTCTGGAGGTCGTTTGCAGGGGCTGGAAGCCCTGGCGCGCCCATTCTCTCCCTCTCCCTCTCCCTCTACCTGTCTTTCTCTCTGTGTCTGTCGCTCTCAAATTAAAAAATAAATAAATAAATATTTATTTATTTATGTGTGTGTGAGAGAGAGACAGAGAGAGAGAGAGAGACAGAGACACAGAGAGAGAGAGAGAGTGAGAGAGGATGGGTACACCAGGGCCTCTAGTCACCACAGATGAACTCCAGACACATGCACCACCCTGTGCATCTGGCTTTATGTTGGTACTGGGAATCGAACCTGGGTCCTTAGGCTTTGCAGACAATCGTCTTAACCACTGAGTCATCCCTCCAGTCCCTCCTGCCTGTTTTGTGCACACCAGTTCTAGCTCCCCTTACCCCACGGCCACCCACTGTTTCCCAAATAAATGTAAAATAATCAGTGTACTACGCTGTCCACCAAACAGAAAAGAACAGTGTTTCCCACCCCACTCGGGAGCTGGGAGGAGACCCAAAGGGCTGCGGCACACACCCGTCCTGGGCCGGCTGAGAAGGAAGCCAGGCTGCGGGCTCAGCAGAAGCTACAGGAACCACAGGGCCCAGCTCCAGCCTCTTGTCCCCATGCTCAGCGCTGGTAGCTGCCACCAGTGTATCAATGTGCAGACTTGAGAAGCCATCAGCATCAGGCTTCCGCCACAGACCTTCCTGGCACGCATGTCTGGATCCAACTAAGTACTGACCAAAGCCTAATGACCACCAGGGTGGGCACATGGGCCCTGCCAAACTCTGCCACGAGGCATGATGGACAGGGCCATAGCACAGGGCTCCCTCCTGTCCTCCTGCCTCCCTGGTGGGACAAAGACTTCATAGGAAGAAAAGGCCCCACGCCATAGAAATGACATCCTCCTCACCTGCAGGCCCAGGACTTAACCATGAGGGGAGGTGCCATCCTCCACACACACCCATGCTCCCTAAAAGAATGCCAACCTCGGGATGCTTTGCTGATCACCCCCTGGCATTCCGTTTTCAGGGAAGTGACTCTTATCCTGACTTTCCAGCCCCTTCAATGCCAGGCCATGGCTTGCTTTCCACAGCGGGCTACGGCCAGTGTCGTGGACAACGCAGATGGGGCGTGACAGGTGAGGCACAGGCCGCTCCTCCGCATGTGGCCCCCTCATGCACTTGCATCAGGCTGCCGCTTATCCCGAGGCAAAAGAGAAAAGCCGCTGGGGGGCGCTCGGGGTGGGCATCTTCTGGAGGGATCCCTGCACCACTGTCTTTCCCCCACATGCACACACATCAAGTTGCCACTTAGCCTGAGAAAAAAAAGAGAAGGGTCCCTGGGGCACTTGGTGGTGGGCATCTGCGGGGCTTCTGGGCATCTGGAAGAATCCTTGAGCCACTGTCTCCCCCCCACACGTCTCTGCAATAGGTTGGGCTGTGCACCAGAATCTCGCCATGTGACGGTCGGCTCTCTGTATTGGGCAACTGGGCACTGAAAACCTTTGCGAAGTCTGTATGAACACACTGATTTTGTTTTTCTTGCCATCACTGCCTAGACAATACGGTACAGTAGCTATCTGCAAAGTAATTGCATTGCATTCACCGTTATGATTCAAAGTATACAGGAAGGGACTAAGGATGTATCTCAATGGTAGATCACTTGCCTAGTATCCGTGAGGCCCTGGATTTGATCCTCAGCACTGAAGTAAATAAGTAGATAAATAAATATACACAAGGGACCCTGGAAGTTTTACAGTTGACTGGCCAGGCGAAATGTACCAACTGAGGCAATGATGGCCTGTCTGCTATGGGGCAAACCAACTGCTCTCTGATTGGACTAGAGGGAATTCCTACTTGGCACTGAAAACCTAATCACAAGCTTATGGCTTGGGAGGTCATAAATCCTAGGGGGAAACTACTGCTGGTGACTGGCTAAGGGGATATATTATGCCCACCAAACTGCCCTCTAAATCCTTAAGTTTATGCCCATGTATTAATGCTTCTCTCTCTCTCTCTCTCTCTCTCTTTTTTTTTTTTTTTTTTTGGTGTTTCAAGGTAGGGTCTCACTCTGGCCCCAGCTGACCTGGAATTCACTATGTAGTCTCAGGCTGGCCTTGAACTCACAGCGATCCTCCTACCTCTGCCTCCGAGTGTTGGGATTAAAGGTGTGCGCCACCACGCCTGGCTTCCTCTCACTTTTGGTTAGAGATGCTCCTCTTTTCAGACGGTGGTGACCACTGAGGTGACTCAACCAAAGTGCTGAGAAGTGACCATGGAGGGTTTAGCACTGAGTGAGGCATCTCTTTCACACCCTCCAAAGCTCAGGGACCATTGCGGAAGAGGTGGTAGAAAGAATGAAGAGCCAAAGGAAGGGGAGGAGTGCTTGTAACTCTGTCTTCGAGACACAAAGTGGCCTTGAGATTCATGACCTCACAGTAGCCAATGCTGCCTACACAAGACCTGAGTGATAGGAGGGAAAAATGGTGACTTCAATATAGATGACAGAGGGCTGGAGAGATGGCTTAGCGGTTTAAGACATATGCCTGTGAAGCCTAAGGACCCAGGTTCGATTCCCCAGGATCCACGTGAGCCAGATGCACAAGGGGGCGCATACATCTGGAGCTTGTTTGCAGTGGCTGGAGGCCCTGGTGTGCCCATTCTCTCTCTCTCTCTCTCTGCCTCTTTCTGTGTCACAAACAAACAAATAAATAAATAATATATTTAAAAAAATATAGAAGACAGACTGGCTGGAAAGAAGAAGAGACTCAATGGAGAGGGGACTTGGGAGGGGGGTTATGATTATGGCATATTGTTGATATTTATGGAAGTTGTCAATAAAAAAGTTTAAAGTGAATGAATAAATACCCAGGAGGATTGTGTAGGCTAGAGAGAGGACTTCAGCACCCACAGATTTGGGGGGCCAGGGTGGGGGGGAGGGTCTTAGAACCAATACCCTAGGGACACAGAAGGGTGACTATACTCATTTCTGTCATTCCCTTGGCAGGGCAAAGCCACTCATCGAGGCCTTCCATGACCTTCGTTCCAACTGCTATCCATCCAGCCCAGGACACTGATGAGGCGAGCCTTGTTCTCCCAAGCTCTCTGGTCCAGTTCTTCTCCGGGCCCTGGCATGCTCACGTGCGCACACCCCGAAACGTCCAGGCCGCGTTAGAGTTGAGTCACAGGCTTGGGATGTGACTGAACAGCCTTGAGGTCTTTTACGCACGGGCCAGGGAAGTGACTGGCTGGGCCCAGCATGTTGGCAAGGACCTCAGGCACTGCCTGGCACAGTAGCTGTGCCTACAGGGGAGGCCCGGGATCCTAACTATGAGCCACTGTCACCGGGACCTTCCATGGCCGTGTCCCAAATGCTGGAGGGGACAGAGGCCAAGGAGCCGGCCCGGGGGCCATGGCTGGACACAGGAAAACATGACATACACAAAGGGCAGAGAGAACAGTACGAGCAGTCTCCTCGCTTCTCATCCCTGAGCCAAGTTCAAAGCCACCTCTGCCAGGACCCCCAGGCTAGGGTTTGAAATCACAGACTGGCCTGAGATAGCCACTGGGCGTGTACCCGAAAAACAAGCAAAGGTCAGGAGTCTGGCCAAGCAAGAGGAAACGCAACAGCGGAGAGGGCAGGACAGGTAGAGAGAGTACTGGGGCTGGAGGGAGAGACTGCTGCTCCCCGAGCACCTACTGGGTGCCAGGCACTGTGCCTAGGACTTGGCGTACCACTTCACAACGCCTCATGGAATGATTCCCATCCCATAGGCAAGAAATCCAAGTTTCATGAGGGCTGGGGATATGGCTCGGGTGGCAAAGGGCTTGCCTGGTATGCAGAAAGCCCTCGGCTCGATCTCCAGGCACCACGTAAACTGGGCACGGTATTTCATGCCCGTAATCCCAGCACTCAGAGAGTGAAGGCGGAAGAGCCAGGAGCTCAAGATCACCCTCAGCTACTCAGAAGGTCTGAGGCCAGCCTGGGCTACATGGACTACGGGAGACCCTGTCTCAAAGAAAAGAAAATCGGGCTGGAGAGATGGCTTAGCGGTTAAGGCAACTGCCCATGAAGTCTAAGGACCCAGGTTCACTTCCCCAGTACCCACATAAAGCCAGATGCATGCGTAAGGTGGTGTGTGCGTCTGGAGTTTGTTTGCGGTGGCTAGTGGCCTGGCGTGCCCATTCTCTCTCTGTGTCTCTTCCTCTCTCTGCCTCTTTCTCTCTCAAATAAATAAATTAATTTAATTAAAATATTAAATAGAATCAAAAAAGAAAAGAAAATCCAAACCTCACCCCATCCATTTATATTCAGCTACTATGCAGTGATGGCTTCTGGGTAGCTGAGGAGATGAGCAACGTTCCCAGTTCAGAGGAGAAAGGCAGGCCCTTCCTCTGTACCCAACATCTGAGCCGACCAAGGGTGGCATTGCAGGAAACAGGCAAAAATGGAGCTCTTGGGCAAGGGCAGCAGAGCTGTGGGCCTGTCTTCCCTTGGGTCGGAACTCTGACCTTGCCACGGTCAGGAGCCACATCAATAGGCCCTGCCTCAGCGGGCACCTGGGAGGAGGCGGAAAGCAGGATGCCTGGTCTCTGGACGCGTCTCCCGTTGTGAAGGCCACCTGGCTCAAGTTCGCGACTGTGACCTTGTGTTTCATAGGGCTGGCAGCGAGCAGAGCTCACCCTCCGCTCACCGGCACACCTCTAACAGCACCTCCCCTGGGATCCAGCTCTTCGGCCCACCTGACCTCATGCCCAGGCTGTTTGTGCAGGGTGGCTCCAGAGGGCACGGCGACAGACCCACCCCGGCCAACAGAGACCCTTTCACCAGCCCACAATGCTCAGTATTTATCCTGCACACCCAGCGGTGAAACACAGAACCCTTCATGTCCCAAGCAGGCCTGCCTGGGCGTAAACAGAGACGCGCGGGGGCCTGGCAAGTCCTCAGCCTTTTCCTGTGGCCTGAGCTCAGTGTTCTAAACCCATCAAGCGCTTCTGCGCTGCGGAGGAGGCAGGAGGATGGCTGGCTAGGGCAGACACCAGGCAATTGGCGCAAGGCCCTGCAAAGAGGAAGCCTGGGCCAAGTCAATGGCGTCGGATAGTTTGAAACCACTTCCCGGGCTGGAGAGATGGCTCAACGGTTAAGGCGCATGCCTGCGAAGCCTAAGGACCAGGGTTCGACTCCCCAGAACCCACGTAAGCGGGATGCAGATGGTGGCACATGCTTCTGGAGTTTGTCTGCAATGGCTAGAGGCCCCGTTGTGCCCATTCTCTCTCTCTCTCTCATAAATAAATTTTAAAAATACTTAAAAATAACTGCTTTCCACTTTGGCAGTACCTTATATCATCTCAGAAATAGAATTTCAGGAGTCTGCCTGCCTCTGTGCTTTGTGTCCCTCAATGCTCTCTTCACTGTGAGGGGACCCAGAGCCATGGCTACCATGTGTCTCATGCCAGGAAGGACAGCCCTTCATGTTTCCTCTTTGAGGGAGCACAATTTCTCTCCGAGTGACAACTGAAGTTATTACTCAAGGCCAGAGTTCTTGCCACCATGAAGACTGGCAATTCTCGGTTGGGGAAGCTGTCTTAAAAAATATAAAATATAAAAAAAAAATATTTATTTATTTATTTAATGAGAGAGACAGGCAGAAAGAGAAAATGGGCACACCAGGGCCTCCAGCCACTGCAAACAAACTCCAGACGCATGCGCCACCTCGTGCGCCTGGCTTTATGTGTGTCCTGGGGAATCGAACCTGAGTCCTTAGGCTTTCCTAAGGCAAGCGCCTTAGCCGCTGGGCTGTATCTCCAGCCCTAAGCTGCCTTTTATACTGTGGGATGCTTAGCAGCCTTCCTGGGCTCTACCCACAAGATGCCCTGGGCTTTCCTTGCCCCTCCCAGAGCTCCCTGCTGTCACGCCCTGCAGCATGAGCCATGGAAGGGCAGGACGCGTACATTTCATGTTAGTTCTTCTTGTTCTTTTTGATTTTGCTTGTGTATGTATGTGGGTGGTGTGTATGCGTGTTTGCATGTATGTGTGCACACGTGTACGTGTGTTGGTGCACCTGCATGCACATGTTCACGTACGTGGAGGGCACTGGGCCACCCTTTCCTGGCCTCAGACAGAATGCCAGCATCCTGCCCTCTTGCCTCTCCATACAAGAGCCCAAACCACTGTCTCCTGGCCGCTCCCACTAAGGCAAGGCTCCAAGAGCTCGGGGCAGCCTCTGCCGCCTGCCTCCACACGGTCAGGTCTGAGTCCTCCACCCTGCCTCTGCAGTCCCACCACACTGCTGGCAGCCGCCACGCTCCGCCCCTCGTGCCCCCATCCTGTCCTGGTGCTAACCCCCTAAGAAAACCTTTCTGTCACCATCCTGTCTGCAGGGACCGCCACCTCCTCCTCTAAGCCCCTTCTGCACCGTTCTCAACAAGCCCTTGATGATTCCAGGGCACTGCGGCTTATCTGTGCAGCCAGACAGAAGCTTCTAGAATGGGTGTCCCTCTGGTAAGAGGCACATAACTGACACTGAATACTGGAAATAATTACCTCTTATGTTTCCAAGGGCTTCAGTGTTCCCTAGAGCTGAGAGCTGAAGAAATCTTAAGGGAACTAACCTGGTAAGAAATGGGGGAAACTGAGGCACACAGAAAGACGAGTCCGCTAACGCCTCCCAGAGGAGAGGGAGGGCTGAGGGGTGCGTCCTTGCCCAGCATGCGGAGCCGCGGATATGTGCAGCCCATCCCCGAGGGAGGGCGGGAGAAAGAAACGGTGAGGCCTGGTGCGCTCCGCAGCTGCCGTGACCACGATGGGACCGCAGCCTCCTCGGGTGACTGTCTCGTTCGCAACTTCCGCCCTCCCCTGGCTTAGCAGTTTTCTACAACTCCCTACCTAAGGGGTTTACCAGACCCTTCTGTCTGGGTCAGTTTCACAAGTACACTTTAAGGGCTGGAGAGATGGCTTATCAGTTAAGGCGCTTGCCTGTAAAGCCAAAGGATGCTGGATTAATTCCCCAGTGCTCACATAAAGCCAGATGCACAAAGTGGTACATGTGTTTGGAGTTCCTTTGCAGTTGCTAGAAGCCCTGGAGTACCCATTCTCTCCCTCCCCCCCCCCTCTGTCTAATAAATAAATAAACAAAATTTTAAAGTATATTTTGGCCCCAGACCTCCTCCTGGCCAGATGTGGTGGCATGTACCTGTCATTTGAGGAAGCTGAGGCAGAGGACTGAAAATCCAAGGCCTGTATGGCTACAGAGTGAGTTCAAGGCCAGCCTGTGTAACTAAGAAAGACCCTGCCTCAAAAGGTATGAAAGAAAAAAAAGAGAGCCAGAGATCGTGGTAGAGTACTTATTTCGCGTGGGCAAAGGCCTAAGCTCAACGCACACCACAAAAAAACAGGGACGTAAGGAAGGAAGGAGGGAGAAAGAAGAAGAGAAGGGAAGAAGGGAGGGAAGGAAAAAGGAAGGAAGAAAAAAAGGAAGGAAAGAAAGGAAAATGGAAGCAAATACAGCCCCCAACCTCTTTCTGTCCCCAAGGGAAGCCCCACATCTAGCTGGCGAACAAGCTCCCGAGCACACCCCCACCACCTTCCTGGCTGGGCTGCCACTGGCCAGCACCCTCGGTAGATTCGGGATTGGGAGAGGGATTCCTTTAAGCGGAAAACATTTGCAGAAGGAAGCCCTTCCAACTCCCCTGAAGAGCAGCAGCGATTTTCAGGAAAAGAGGCTACCGGTATTCACGCAGCTTCCCGGAGGCTGCTTAAGCAGCCATCAACCACAGACTGCCTCATCTCCATTCGCTCTCCTAAGAACCTTTAGTCTGGCCTAAAGATTAAGCTTCTTGGCTGGAGAGACGGCTTAGCGGTTAAGGCGCTTGCCTGTGAAGCCTAAGAAGGACCCAGGTTCGATTCTCCGGGTCCCACATAAGTCAGATGCACAATGGTGGCAATGCCTGTTTAAATGTCCCTTTTGAGTAACTCGCTCCGCAGCCTGAAAACCTACAAGTCCTTTGTCAGTTCAATTCACAGGTCCTCCAATACCCTAAGAGGGTAGGGCAAACGTCGTCCTCTCCTCGCACTTGGGTCACCAGCCATACATCATCACCTGGCATGGGGCCAGCAGGAGAGGGCGAATTCTGGGCGGACAGAGAGGAGCTTGGATCCCAGGCAGGGGGCTGACCACGTGGGAAGCCAGCACGTGACTCCAGGCCTCCCACCACCGGCATCCGGCTCAGCGGCGGGGTCCTGGTTTGGCTTACATTTAGTCTTGGGTTGGGAGGACAAGTGTGTCCAGGTTCAAGGCCATCCACCCTCCCCCCATTTCTCTTCCTCAGCTTCATGAGTCCAAGACCACCTGGTGTTCTCAGCGACAGGAGAAGCATCCACGCAGGGGCGTGTACCCTGCCCTCCCTGGGGGTCCTTCACTGGAGTTAATCTAGGGCCCTGGTCCTTTATCCACGCTAACGCAGCGGGCATTCTTCCCGTCCCAGACCTTGCCTCTCCCGACTGGTCCTCGGCCTTCTGGGAGCCGCTGCACGGTGGCCCAGGTGGAGGCATTGAGTCAGGCCACCACCACTTCCTCTGTCCCTCCCTCCCTCTCTCCCTCCCTCCCTCCCTTCCTTCCTTCCTTCCTTGGTGGCCTCAAACACCAGGGCACTCCTCCTACCTCTGCCTCCCGAGTGCTGGGATTAAAGGTGTACGTCACCACATCCGACTTAAAATCCTTCTTTATTCAGTGTTTGGGATCAAACCCAGGGCCTTATAGGTAGCAGACAGGTACTCTCCTTAATCCCCCTTTATTTTTTATTTTTATTTTTTTGTTTTGAGACAGGCTATCACTAAGTTGCCCAGGTTGGTCTTGAACTTGTGATCCTCTTCCCCAGTCTCCCAAGTGCAAGGACTAAAGGTCTGTGCCACTGGGCCTTGCTTTAAATCTCCCTTATAAATACTACACGTCTGACTTTTCTGGAACGTCTGTCTTGGCTAGGACAAGAACCCTGCGTGTGTGAGGGGCAGCCACCAGCCACATTGAGTGGCAGCCACCACTTTGGACTGGGTTTTGCAGCTGTATCGTCTGCACCCCCTCCCCCAACCTTTCTTGCTTCCTGGTCACCGTGAGCCCCCGTATCCCCATGCCAGGGTCATGGGAGCCCTCGCAGAAGGCTGGCACACACCTGCCCCCCAGCCTGCACTAGGCATCATTTCCAAGGGCCTAATGACTCGCCGGGCGACCACCTCAGTGACGCCTCGCCCTGAGCGTGCCCAGGCTCAGAACCCAGGGATGTCAGGCCAGCTCGCCTCGTCCTGCTTCTACCCTGGGCTTCGGGGCTAGCAGTCACTCCCCTGAGGGGGCCAGGCCTGGGACATCAGCACCGGTGGCCACCCTGCCCGCCCAACCCCGGGCACAGGGGCACTCACGATGTTCATGAGCGTGAGCACGTAGGTCTGGGTGTGCTCCTTGCCATGGAAGCGAACCACAGAGTCATCCACCACCAGCAGCACCTCGATGCTATAGCTGCCCGGCTTGGCATGTCGCCGCGTCCGCTCTGCGTCTCCCAGCTGGTCCTCTACCCGGTCCAGCACGTTGGCAAGGTCACCCAGGCCAAAGGCTGTAACCAGGACAGGAAGAGACAGAGGAGAGAGAGACTGTAATATGTATTGCTTTTTCTTTTTTAAAATTTTTTTATTCATTTATTTTTCTTTCTTTTTTTAAAATTTTTTATTTATTTTATTTGAGAGCAACAGACACGGAGAGAAAGACAGATAGAGGGAGAGAGAGAGAGAGAATGGGTGCACCAGGGCCTCCAGCCACTGCAAACGAACTCCAGACGCGTGCGCCCCCTTGTGCATCTGGCTAACGTGGGACCTGGGGAACTGAGCCTCGAACTGGGGTCCTTAGGCTTCACAGGCAAGCGCTTAACCGCTAAGCCATCTCTCCAGCCCCTATTTTTCTTTCTTTATTTTATCTCTCAGATAAAAATCCCAAGCTGACCTCAAACTTACTGTGTAGCCAAGGATGACTCCCTTGAACTTCTGATCTTCCTGCCTCTGCCTCTGGAGTGTTGGCATTACCTGCATGTACCAGAACCTCCAGAACCTCCAGCTCGTGTGCTGCTAGAGACGGAATCCAGGGCTTTTGCGTGCATCTCCAGCCCTTGAACTCACTTTATTAACCCGCCTGTGAGAGACTCGCCTAGACGGGCCAGGGGCCGGGAGCATAAAGACAGTGTCACCACGTTCCATGTGTGTATCGGGGTGAGGCCGGTAGGAGGGGCCCGCGGAGGGTAGATGGGCAAACGGCAGTTGGGTGGTGAGTGTGGGTGACAGAAATGGGACGGCACCCACATACAGTTGGCAAGTTCCTTACCCAAAATGCTGCGGACTGGCATTTTAGATTTTGGAACCCTTACATTGGCTTTCCAAGTTGGATGTTCCTGATGCAAAAATCCCACGCTGTAAATGTTCCTGATAGCTAAGCCCAAAGTGAACCCTTGGGAGAAAGGAGGGAAGACCCTTAAAGAGGAGAGGAAGGGGGGCGGGGACCCTGTAGGTCTCTGTGGCACTTTGAGTGTGAGACGCGGCCCCTCCCCATAGCCTCACGTGTTTGTGATTAACCCTTATGCTCAGATTCCCCCAACCAGTGGCAATTGGAGAAGTGCCACCTTGCCCGAGGAGGTGGGCTGCTTGGGGCGGGCCTGCAGAGTTATAGCCCACAGCCCCCGCGCCAGGCTCACTCTTGCTCCTGCCTCCCAGCTGACGGAACCAGATGTGAGGCTCGGCCTCTCCCCTCTACACCACGCCGAGCGGAACTAAACCCTTTCTTTCCACGGGTTGATTATCGCCAGTGTCTTGCCCCAGGAATGAGAAGGTCCTGCGACAGACTCCACGGAGCAGAGAAACACTCACGCAGCACTTGAGCGGCACCAGAAGGTTCTCTTGGGTTATTTTTCTCTCTCTCTCTTTCTCTCTCTCTCTTTTTCTTTGTTTTGTTTTTTCGAAATAAGGTTTCACTCTAGCTGAGGCTGACCTGGGATTCACTATGGAGTCTCAGGGTGGCCTCGAACCCACGGCGATCCTCCTACCTCTGCCTTCCGAGTGCTGGGAATTAAAGGTGTGCAACACCACGCCCGGCCACCAGGCCGTTTTAAGTGTGCAAGCGAACCACCCTGGACTCCCTCCCTTCCAGGCTCAGAGAGGTTCCCTAATTAGCCCTAGGTCACATAGCCAGTTCATGGCAAAAGCGCAGGCTCTAAACCTGAGCCTGCCTCCTCCATCACCACACCCTATCAGGGACCACCCAGATGTCCATCCTCACCCCTGCCGGGGGCTAGTATCGCAGGCAGGCTGTCACACCCACCCTGCAATCACAGGGTGCTGGGCACCCAAACACTTTCTTATATTTGTTTGGTAAGTGTTTCATCCACTGAGCCATCTCTCCACCCTCAGATTTAAGACCTATCTCTTGATTCAGAGCTGGCCTCAAATAAAGTGGGAGACTTCCTCCTCTGGCCCATAAGGAGGAGGGACCCTGATCACCACCGGTCAGCTCCTGAGCCTGCACCAGTCCTGGATGAAAGCCTCTGTCCACCCCACATCCCCGCAGTCCCGCCACCTCTTGTAAGCGGCACTTGGAGGGCAGCTGGAGTGTCGAGAGAGGCATCGTGTTTGGGACAAATGGTTTCGGGACATTCCTTCACAGGCGACCCCACCCCACAGGGCCCTGGCACAAGGGCGTGGCGGCTCACAACCAGATTCCACCCAGCCTTCGTCACCTCCTCTTGCTCAGAGGAGCTCCGAGACAAAGCTGAGCCGCACTACGGAGCGGGCTGGCCGTGGGCCCAGGAACAGCACCTGTCGCTTATAACCGTGCCATTCACTCAAGCATGGACCCTGAGTGACAGTCACCAGGGGCCAGGGACACCCCTGCCTCAGTCAGCTCCCACCCCGGGATGCCAGTAGAAATCTCACTAGAGTAAAGACTGCCTGATGCACGCCTCTTGCCGTGCTGGGATTTGTTGGTTTGCTTGCTTGTTTCTCAAGGTAGGGTCTCGCTCTAGCCCAGGCAGACCTGGAATTCACTCTGTAGTCTCAGGCTGGCCTCGAACTCTCGGCGATCCTCCTACCTCTGCCTCCTGAGTGAGAGTGCTGGGATTAAAGGTGTGCGCCACCACACCCAGCATGCTGGGCTTTTTACACACACTCGCTAATACATAGAAGAGCCTTAACAGGTAGACACTGACAGCCTTCACTTCACTGGTTAGGGTGAGGCTCAGAGATAGTAAAGCACTTGCCTAGGGTCACACAGCAGAAGTTAAAATGGTCCACTGGACACAGAGGACTTGCAATGGCCTCCGGAACCTACCTCCTGGGGCTCCCACACAGTGGAGTTGATTTTTACGGGGAAGAACCAACTGTACCCATTCCACCTTGTGATTCAGCTTGGCTCAGACACAGCCTTAAGAAGCAAGGACAAGGGGGCTGGAGAGATGACTCGGCAATTGAGGCACGTTCCTGCAAAGCCTAACAACCCAGGTTCGATACCCTAGTACCCACGTAGAGCCAGATGCACAAAATGGCACATGCATCTGGAGTTCGTTGGCAGCAGCTGGAGGCCCTGGTGTGCCCATTCTCTCTGTCTCTCTTCTCTCTCTGCTTGCAAATAAATTTTTTTTAAAAAACTATTTTTTTTTTAATAAAAAGAAGTAAGGAGGCTGGAGAGATGGCTCAGTGAGGTTATGGCACTTGTCTGCAAAGCCTAAAGATCTGAGTTTGATTCCCCAGTACCCACATAACACCAGATGTGCAAGGAGGTGCATGTGTCTGGAGTTCATTTGCAATGGCTACAGGCCCTGGTGCACCCATTTTCTCTTTCTATCTGTCCCTTCTCTCTCTCTCTCACAAATAACTAAATTAGAAGTAAGAACAAGCCCCCAAGAAATGCTAGAGTTCTGAGAATCCGTGCTCAGGGCACAAGTGGTCCCTCTGGCCCTTGGTTCCAGCCAAGTCTGGTCGCCCCTTCGATCCACTGGGGCTCCTGTGCAGGGACAGCGGTTCTGTGTGACCCACGCCCATTATACAGATGGGAAGGTCAGGCACTGAGAGCTCAAGGTCAGAAGTCACCCCTGAGGTGAGGACAAAGGTGGCAGTTGGGGGCCCTGGCCACAGCCTACCTTCATTGTGAAGGTCCTCGTGAGGCTCTGTCCGCTCCCGCCGGACAGCTTCCCGGCGGTACACCACGTGCGTCCTCCCGCGGGCCTCCTCGGCCTGGTGCCCTCGCTGCAGGGGCTCAATGAAGTAGTCTGAGCTGTCGGTGCGGATGAGACCCGCCTGCAGGGCGGGGGGGGGGGGGCCGTGAGAACGGGGGATGAAAGCACGTGCGTGCATGTGAGACCAGATCTGGGTCCAGGCTCTTCCTCCAGGCCCGAAAAGCCTTGAGTTTCCAGAACACTCTATGGCAGAAACGTGGTTAGGATGTGTGGAGAGGGGGAGCAGGGAGAGGGGATCCCCATTTTAAGAACAGCAGACTTGTGTTTCCATATATAGCCACGGGCACTCCATGTAACATTCCACTGGAACAGAGGGCTCTATTGTCTTGAAGTGGGGAGGACAAAAGCCACTCAGAGGGACACACGCTGAGCAAGGCGCAGCATTCACTGTGATGGAAACATCCCCAACTTCACCTACAGGCAGGAGGGGGAGCCCCCCAAGGGCAAAGGGGAATCACCCTTCGGGTGAATGCAGACCAGCTCCCTACAAAGCACTATTGTTTCAGACGTAATGCGCATGTGTGTATACAGCAGGGGACACATTAATGCTCCCCACGGGAACCAAGCCAGGCGTCAGGCGCGGCTATCCGTCTCTTGCTCTGTCTGTATCAAAATATTCCCTTAAAAAATAATCAGGTGCTGGCTTTGGAAAGAAAAACACACACACACAAAATCTAACCTTAGCCAAGCCCAGCAGATGTGTTATTAGCCACCAATGAAGGCCATCATCAAAGAGACCAATAAAACATAAATAGGCGTGTGCTAACATACATGAGCCTGCACATGCGCAGACACATGTGTGCACACACGTCACCTGTGTTAAGTATAAAACAAGCCCACCTACCACGGTGCGCGGAAAGCAGCCGGTAACAATATTTAATAAATAAATGATTGTCAATTTGTTCACTTATTCAACAAATACCTATTGAATGCCTTCGGCATACCAGGCACTGGGACCGCAGCTGTGAACACAGAGCTATGTACGAAGGGGCATTTTTATAAGCTGACGGGATCATTTCCATTTGAACTGGAGCTGCCCCCCTTTTAAAGCATCCACCACATGCCGCTCAAAGTCCACCCACGTCCCCAGCTCAGCCTGTCCGCAGACTGCACCTCAGGGAAGCCTCTCGAAGACCACCGAGTCCCCGACCCAGCAACCATGGGTCTTTTTCAGGTCCCTTCCTCTTTGTTGCAGAAAAGACAAACCAAGTTGGTCAAAATCAAGATGAGCAGTTGAGGAGAGAGCTCAGTCGGTGAAGGGTCTGCCTTCCAGGCCTGAGGGACCTGAGTTCGATCTCCAGAACCCACATGAGAAAAGGCCCAGCACGGGGCTAGAGAGATGGCTTAGCGGTTAAGGCACCTGCCTGCCAAGACTAAGGACCCAGGTTCAACTCTCCACATCCCACATAAGCCAGATGCGCAAAGGTGAGGCAAGCGCAAGCTTGCACATGCCCACTAGGTGGCGCAAGCAACTGGTGTTCGATTTTAGTGACTGAGGCCCTGACATGCCAATTCTCAATCTCTCTCTTTCTCTCTCTCTCTTAAATAAAATTTTTTAAAAATAATAATAATGAAAAAAGCTCTGGCATGATGGCACGCACTTGCAATCCCAGAACTAGGAGAGGCAGAGACAAACGACCCCTAGAGCTCTCTGGACAGCCAGTTGAGCCTACTTGGCAAGTTCCAAGCCAGTGACAGACCCTGTCTCAAAAAAAAAAAAAAAAAAGAAAAAAGAAAAAAAAATGGGTAGTGCCCAAAGAACCAAGACTACAAACACACACACACACACACACACACACACGCACGCACGCACGCACGCACGCACCCTCATACATAAAATCAAGATGCCTGTCTTTATGCCTCATTACAGACTCGATCAGAAGGGAAAATGGTGACCCTGTGACACACCTGTGGCTTCCCCAGGCACCATCTTGTCAGGCAGCATTCAACTGGCTCCCAAGTCCTGGGGTGCTTGTTGACTTGCCAACATCAAGCCCTATGCTGGGTGTGTATTCATTCCTTTCAAGGGTTTGGGGCACCTGCCACATGCTCTGGAGAGATGAGTAAGAAAGACACCGGTCTGGGCTGTGAGGAGACACCAAGATAATACAACGGGGCTGGAGAGATGGCTTAGCGGTTAAGGTGTTTGCCTGTGAAGCCTAAGGACCCAGGTTCAATCCTCCAGAACCCACATAAGCCAGATGCATAAGGTGGCGCATGTGTCTGGAGTTTGTTTGCAGTGGCTGGAGGTCCTGGTGTGCCCATTATCTCCCTCTCTCTCTCTCTCTCTCTCTCTCTCTCTCTCTCTCTCTCTCTGTCTCCCTCTTTGTCTGTTGTTCTCAAATAAATAGACTTCACCCAGCCTCCACCATACTCTGGCCTCCTTGGCCAGGTCCTCCCCTATCCCCCGACTTTTTTTTTTTTTTTGGTTTATTTTTATTTATTTATTTGAAAGTGACAGAGAAAGAGGCAGATAGAGAGAGAGAGAGAATGGGCGCGCCAGGGCCTCCAGCCACTGCAAATGAACTCCAGATGTATGCGCCCCCTGGTGCATCTGGCTAACATGGGTCCTGGGGAACTGAGCCTGGAACCAGGGTCCTTAGGCTTCACAGGCAAGTGCTTAACCCCTAAGCCATCTCTCCAGCCTTCCCCCGACTTTTTAACCAACTGCAGAGGAGCCTCCCAACCCTGCCTCGCGGTCTGCCCATCCAGTGTGGCTTGCGGGAGAGTCGCAGAGTCCAGGGACGTTGCGGGGATGGAGCTGTCACTGTCTTTCCACCCACGATCGCAGACCACAGACTCTGAAGCCCCAAACTGAGGGAGGCGTCCCTGACAGAAAGCACCCTCCCTCAAGTTGTGCCGTGCTATGTCCACGAGCACTTCTGGCATTTTCTGCCTGTGACGTATGTACATGTTTGTGTGCGCGCGTGTATGTCCAGGCTAGAGGTCAACGTCAAGTCTTTTCCTTACTCATTCTCCACCTTATTTTATTTTTATTTATTTGACAGAGAGAAAGGGGCAGAAAGAGAGAGCGAGAATGGGCATGCCAAGGTGTCCTAGGCACTACAAGTGAACTCCAGATGCATGTGCCACCTTGTGCATCCGGCTTTACGTGGGTCCTGGGGAATCGAACTCAGGTCCTTAGGCTTTGCAGGCAAGCACCTTAACCATAAGTCATCTCTCCAGCCCTAGGACATACTTTCTAATATTTCTCATGAGTGTTGGTTCTATTGGTTCCCAAGGATCAAGGGTAGATAGACCCTCCCCCAGAGATTGTTATTGTCCCATTTGGGGCATGACACCTGGACCTGATCCAGATGGAGGCTCCCCGTGGGCCTCAGAGACTTCCTGGGGGGGAGAATGAGAGGGTGAGCCTGGCCCCAGCCCCCAGCTCTAGCCATGATGACTCATCTTCAAGGGGTGACATACCTGAGCAGATGGACGCAGTCCCTCCCCCACCAGCCTCAGTCTCCCCCTGCATACAGCAAGAAGTTTGGCTCAAGTTCCCTTGAATCTGTGCCCTGGTCAGGAAATCAGGCACCACGCAGGGCAGACAGACTGGCAGAGAGGATCTCCTGGCCTGCTGCCTCCTCACTAAATTACTCCGTCTCTCAATTTATGAGATGTTTATGTTTCTGAAAAGTGGTAGCTAATTTTAAAGTACTAAAATCAAATCAAATATCTGGAGAAGACATCAAAGAAAAAGGGAAAAATAAATTCTGGTAGGCTGGAAAATAAATGTCAACTCTATCTGTTTCCTACCCACATCTTCTTTGGCAAACGGTACACAGGAGGAAATATATACTAGAACAGTTCTTCATGTAAGAAAACAAAACAAAACAAAAAAGAATAGCTAGCTCTATTCAATAGAGACACATGCCCCGTGGGCCCTCAGCCAGTCTCTCCAGATGGAAACTCTCCAAGGAGCAGGCCTGGCCACCCCAGCTTGGCAAGAGACTCCCTTTAATGTGGCCGCTTCCGAGGTTCCCTTCCTGGGAGGCGTGTGGCTGAGGGGTGGAGTTTGCGATGGGATGGGTGGGTGACATCAGTTCAGTGGTAAAAGCAACAGCTTTTTCTGCCATTTCTTTCTTTTAAAAAATATTATTTATTTACTTACTTATTTGCAAGGAAGGAGAAAGAGACAGAGAGAGAAAATATTGCCACAGCAAACAAACTCCAGGTATATGCACCACTTTGTGCACCTGGCTTTTACATGGGCACTAGGGAATCGAACTTGGGCTGATAAGCTTGGCACAAGCAGGTGTCTTTAACCTCTGCACCGTCTTCCCAGACCTTCCCCTGCCATTTCATTCAGAGGCCCCTAAGCCACTCTAACTGAAGTAGTCCCTAATTTTCTCCAGGAGAGACTCTCAAGTTCAGGGTGAAATCTCAGAGCACCTGAAAAAAGACACAATCACGAACCAGGTATGGTGGCACACACCTTTAATCCCAGCACTCGGGAGGCAGAGGTAGGAGAATCACCATGAGTTCAAGACCACCCTGAGACAACATAGTGAATTCCAGGTCAGTCTGGGCCAGAGTGAGACCCCACCTCAAAAAAAAAAAAAAAAAAAAAAAGAACAAGGGCCAGAGGCCAGAGTGGGCTGGAGAGTGGAGAGATAGCTTCACAGTGGTTAAGGTGCTTGCTTGCAAAACCTAAGGACCCTGGTTCAATTCTCCAGTACCCACATAAGCCAAATGCACGTGGTGGTGCATGTTTCTGGAGTTCGTTTGCAGTGGCTGGAGGCCCTGATGTGCCCACTCTCTCACTCTCAAATTAATTAATTATTTTTTCAAATGGAGGAAGAGGTAGGCCAGGAATCAAGCCAATGGCTCTGTAGGGTTTGCTCCGCTGCAACCAATACGCAGGTCCTGATGGGTCCCCCTGACCTCCGTCTCTGAGCTATGACAAGTGAGGGGCAGCCTCCGTCCTACACCTCGGAACCTGGCTCCCATCCAGGCTCTCCCAGATGGCCTGGGTCCCTTCTGCCCTCAATACTGCCTCATGTTTCCATAAGGCACATATTCTATGCACAGGCAGGGTGGGAGAGGGGACACATAAAGACATATGAGACCAGCCTTTGCTTTTGTGGTAGGAGACTTATATCTGTAGTACATGCACTTTAAAAAAAAAAAAAAAAAAAAAAAAAAACCTCCTGGGGAGCTGGAGAGCTGGCTCAACAGTTAAGGCGCTTGCCTGCAATGTCTAACAAGCCGGGTTCATTTCCCCAGTACCCACGTAAAGCCAGATGCACAAAGTGGCACATGCACCTGGAGTTTGCCTGTAGTAGCTGGAGGCCCTTGCATAACCATTCTCTCTCTTTCTCTCTCTCTCCCTATTCTGTCTTTCTTTCTCCTTTCTCTCTTTCCTCTTGCTTGCAAATGAATAAATAAAATATTTTAAAACCTCTTAGGCCTCACTAATTAAAAAAGAATTCAGTTTAAAAATGGGCAAAGGAGGGCTGGAGAGATGGCTTAGCAGTTAAAGTGCTTGCCTACAAAGCCAAAGGACACAGGTTTGATCCGCCAGGACCCATGTAAGCCAGATGCACAAGGTGGCGCATGTGTCTGGAGTTTGTTTGCAGAGGCTGAAGGCTCTGGTGTACCAATTCTCTCTCTCTCTCTCTCTCAAACAAATAAAATTTTAATAGTTAAAAAAAAATGGGCAAAGGAGGGGCTGGAGAGATAGCTCAGCTGGTAAAATGCTTGCCTTGCAAGCATAAAGACCTGAGTTCAATTCCCAGTACCCACATAAAAAATAAACAAACATAAAATGGGCAAAGGAGGGCTGGAGAGATGGCTCATGGTTAAGGTGCTTGCCTGCAAAGCCTAAGGACCCAGGCTTGATTCCCCTGTACCCACATAAAGCTAGATGCACAAGGTGGCATGTGCAGTAGTGAGAATGTGTCCAGCCCCATCCCCCTCTGCCTCTTTCTCTCATAGATAGATAGATAGACAGATAGATAGATAGATAGATAGACAGACAGATAGATAAAATATTGTTTAAAAGCCAGGCATCGTGGTGCATGCCTTTAATCCCAGCACTCGGGAGGCAGAGGTAGGAGGACTGACGTGAGTTCCAGGCCACCCTGAGACTCCATAGCGAATTCCAGGTCAGCCTGGGCTAGAGTGAGACCCTACCTTGAAAAAAAAATGGGCAAAGGATTTAATAGACATTTCTCCAAAGAATGTATAAAAATGGTCAAAAAGTACATGAGAAAATGTCTCTTGTGCCAGGTGTGGTGGCGCACGCCTTCAATCCCAGCACTCGGGAGGCAGAGGTAGGAGGATCACTGTGAGTTCAAGGTCACCCTGAGACTACAGAGTGAATTCCAGGTCAGCCTGGGCTAGAGCAAGACCCTACCTCAAAAACAAAACAGGGGCTGGAGAGATGGCTTAGCGGTTAAGCGCTTGCCTGTGAAGCCTAAGGACCCTGGTTCGAGGCTCAGTTCCCCAGATCCCACATTAGCCAGATGCACAAGGGGGCGCACGCGTCTGGAGTTCGTTAGCAGAGGCTGGAAGCCCCGGCGTGCCCATTCTCTCTCTCTCCCTCTATCTGTCTTTCTGTGTCTGTCGCTCTCAAATAAATAAATAATTTAAAAAAAGAACCAGAAAGAAAGAAAGAAGAAAAAGAGAAAGAAAGGAAGAGTAAGAGAGAAAAGAAGGGAGAAAGAAAGGGAAGGAAGGAAAGAAAGAGAGAAAGAGAAAAAAAGAAAGGGAAAGAAAGAAAGAGAAGGTCTTCTGTAAATCAGCAGGAAAGAACAGGTCCAAGCCACAGCGAAATGATGCCCCACACCCACTGTGCTGGCTAGAATCAAAGTCAGATAACAAAAGTGTCAGCACGGATGTGGAGAAACGGAAGCCCTCATGCTTTGCTGGTGGGAAAGCAAAACGCTACAGCAGCTTGGAAGACAGTCTGGCAATTCCTCAAACAATCAGACGGAGTTAGCGCCCAATCCAGGGCGTTCAGCCTTGGATACACACCCAGGAGAAACAGAAGCTTGTCCGTGGGTGTTGCGATGATCTCTCCTGATTATCAACTTGATGGGACTTAGAATCACCTAGGAGACACGCCCCTGGGAGTGTCTGAGAGACCATTTCCAGCTTGATGTAACTGAGGGGAGGACCCACCAGGAGTGTGGGCAGCACCGTCCCATAGGCTGGAGTCCTGCATTGAATAAAAAGGACAGAAGTTGAAAGCAAGCTGAGCATTCGCTGTCTGCTTCATGACTGTGGGTACCACGTGACCAGCTGCCTCATGCTCTGCCTCTGGGTAGACTGTAACTTTTTTGTTTGTTTGTTTGGTTGGTTTTTCGAAGTAAGGTCTCACTCTAGTTCAGGCTGACCTGGAATTCTCTATGTAGTCTCAGGGTGGCCTTGAACTCATGGTGATCCTCCTACCTCTGCCTCCCGAGTGCTGGGATTAAAGGCGTGCGCCACCACACCTGGCTGACTGTAACTTTTCTTAAAGTCTGAGCCACAATAAACCCTTCCTTCCTTACATTGCTTTAAAAAATATTTTATTTAACTATTTTTATTTTTTGTTATGTTTTATTTATCTATTGGACAGACAGAAAGATAGAGATGGAGAGACAATGGGCACGCCAGGGCCTGTAGCCACTGCAAAAGAACTCTGGACACATGTGCCGCCTTGTGCATCTGGCTTTACGTGGATACTAGAGAATCAAATGTGGGTCCTTAGGCTTTGCAGGCAAGCACCTTAACCACTAAGGCATCTTTCCAGCCCCCTTCCTTTGCTTTTGTTAGGCATTTTGTCATAGCAATGAGAACAGTCACTAATATAGATACTTATGGAAGCATTGTTCATAGTGGCCGAAAAAGCAGAACCCTCCCAGATGCCCACTGACAGAAGAATGGATAGACAAAAAAGGCATAACTATACAATGGAATAGTATCTGGGCTCTGGAAAGGAATGAAGTAATAATATGTACCACGATGGAAACAGGCTAGAGAACATGATACCGAGGGAAAGAAGCCAGATACGATTGGCCATATGCTGGGCTGGGAAGATGGCCCAACGGTTAAAGTGCTTGCTGGCAAAGTCTGCCGACCCTGGGTTTGATTCGTCAGAACCCCCATAAAGCCAGGTGCATAAGGTGATGCATGCATCTGGAGTTTGTGTGCAGAGGCAAGAGACCCCGCTGCACCTTTATATACTCTCTCTGTCTTTTCTCTCTCCTCATAAACAAATAAATAAACCATCTTTTTTTTAAAAAGACCGTAGATTAGATGAGTGTCTTTGCATGAAATGTCCAGAACAGGGAAATTGAGAGAGACGAGAAGAAGGTTAGTGGTGTAGGGGCCGAGTTAATGAGGGTTAGAGCTAGAGGGCACTCATTTAATCGGCTAATGAAAATCTTCCCACACTGCCTCAGAGGCGGCAACAGGCATCTGTGAGTAGAATAAAAATCCCCATGGACTGCTGCACTTTGGATGGTGAATTCCATCTCAGCGCGGCTGCAGATTCAAAGGCTGAGGCCTGCTCAGGCAGACAAGAGCCACGGCACGCGCGGCGCACAGGCTGCCCGCGACCACGGAGGAGAGGGTCAGCGGGGCTCAGATGAAAGCCTCAAACCTAATGTGAGGCCCCGACCACGGGAGTTCTGCCAGCCAAGGCCTCGGCCCGAGCCCAGGAGGGTCTTTTTTTTTTTTTTTTTAAACAACTTCTTTTTTTTTTTTTTTAAATTATTATTTATTTATTTATTTGAGAGCGACAGACACAGAGAGAAGGACAGATAGAGGGAGAGAGAGAGAATGGGCGCGCCAGGGCTTCCAGCCTCTGCAAACGAACTCCAGACGCGTGCGCCCCCTTGTGCATCTGGCTAACGTGGGACCTGGGGAACCGAGCCTCGAACCGGGGTCCTTAGGCTTCACAGGCAAGCGTTTAACTGCTAAGCCATCTCTCCAGCCCGCAGGAGGGTCTTTTGATTCAGACCAAGCCGCAGTCTTGGGGATAAACAGGAGCCCTTATAGGATGGGGCCGAAAACAGACGGGCTTGCACGCTCTACCACGTTCTAACCTGGGAGCAAGAGAAGCCCTGGGAGAGGACTGAGACGTGCTACAACCAAGAGTCTACAAGCTGGAGGGGTGCCTGGGATGACCAGGGCATCTCGGTTCCCAGGAGCCTGACTTCTTCAGGTCCTGGAAAGTGCTAGATAAAAGGCTGCCAAAGTGTTGCTGGGCCCAGGCCATTTGCAGCAAGAATCCTTCTCAGGGAAGAGCAATACTGTGAGTTAAAAAAAAAAATGCAGAGGGGGGCTGGAGAGATTGCTCAGTGGTTAAGGCACTTGCATGCAAAGCCTAATGACCCGAGTTCGAGTCCCCAGTACCCACATAAAAGCCAGGTGCACAAAGGGGCACATGCATCTGGAGTCTGTTTGCAGAACCTGGAGGCCCTGGTGTGCCCATCCCCTCTATCTCTGTTCTCTCTCTGTGTGCTTGCAAATAAATAAGTTCATATATATATATAAATATATATATATTTACTGCAGAGATCTTAAGTCAGAGTGCCCATAGTTCAAATGCTGGCTCTCACTCTCATTCATGTAATCTTAGGTAAGTGGTTATACAGTACTCTCTGGGCTGAAGAAAGGTAATATATGTGGGGCATATAGAATGGTCCCCAACAGGCAGTGAGGGCTGAGCAAGCATGATTTTAATTATCCTCACTCAAACCATGCTTGGGAGTCCCAGTGACTTGGGAAAGGAGTGGTGGGGTCAGAGATAGGAGTGACCTTCTAGAATCCTGGAGGAGTTTGTCCCTGACTCCTGACTTTGATCTGCGCAGGTGTCTTGCCTATAAATGGAAGGACAATCCCAAAAGGAAAAAATAAAATAAAACCCCAGTGGATAAGCACACTATAGAGAAATCCTTAGCAAGAAAAGAAGGCTGAGAAAGGATGGTTTTCGAGATGCAAAGAATGCATGGTGGGGCACACACAGACCCAGCCGGCCGAGAGTTGTCTCTGGATGCCAAAGTCATGTGTGTTTTCCTTCTCCTAAAACCTTTGCTGTTTTCCAAGTTTTTAATGATTTCCTCGTCTCAAAAGGCAAGCCTGTTCAGCCCAGAGGTGTGTCTATTGCCATCACCAACAAAGTTGTTTCCATTTTCACACTGATTTCGAAGAGGGGAAGGAGTTGTAGAACTCAGTTTGAAAAATGGAAACTGTGTTGGTAGCTTTTACTCACTGTGACAAAATGTCTGAGGCAATAAAGTTAAAAGGAAGAAAGGTTTGCCTGGCTCATGGTCGTTTGGAGCTTCTGTTCCGGGATCTGTGACGGCATAGCACAGACAGCTCACAGTACAGCAAAGCTGCTTGCTTAGCTCAGGGCAGCCAGGAAGCAGAGAAACAGGAGGGGCTGGGGTCCCCAAATACCTTCAAGGGCATGCCTCCAAACACTTAACTCCTTTCCATTAAGCCCTACCACCTAAAGGTTCCATTACTTCCCAGTATCAGCCCACGCTGGTGATCAAGCCTTTTACACTCAAGTCTTTGGGGGAATGTTCCAGAACATTCAGCACCAACACAACGTAACCTTCCTTTGCTATCATACGACTTTCCTGCCAAGTGGTGTCCAGGCTGCACAGGAAAGTGAGGTTCAGCCCCAGCAGGGCTCCTCCAAGCTGCGGGACACATCTGAGACCAAAGGGTTGCAAAGATGAAGAGAGTGCTGGAGCACGCCCTCGGCTGGAGGGGGGCTTCTTTCTCCCGCCTCCCTCCCCTTTCTTTCTTCTTTCTAGAAAACAAAATATATTTTTTAAAATTTATTTGCAAGCAAAGAGAGAGAGAGAGAAGCAAAGACAACGGGAGCTCCAGGGCCTCCAGCTGCCGCAAATGAACTCCAGATGCATGCGCCACTTTGTGCATCTGGCTTACGTGGGTCCTGGGGAATTGAACTCAGGTCGTTAGGCTCTGCAGGTAAGTGCCTTAACCACTGAGCCATCTCTCCAACCCTCTTTCTTTTTCCTTCTTTCTTTCTCTTCCTTTTCTCCTTCCTTACTTTTCCTTCCCCTTCCAAGGACCCTCAATATCACACTCAATCTTTCTTTCCTTCTTCCTTTCTTTTCCTTCCTTCCTTCCTTCTTTTCTTTTCTCTACCTCCCTTCTTCTCTCTCTCTTTCTTTCTTTCTTCACCTCCATGACCTGATCCCAGTTTCTCTTCTTTGTCAAGCACAGGGTAGCCCTTAATGAAGTCTATGACAATTTTCCTCGTGCCAAAAAAATTGTAGAACTCTCTCTCCATCCAGGCCACTCCCCAGCTCTCTGAAGACACCTCAGTGGATGGTTTTGTTTGTTTGGTGTTTTTTGTTTTGTTTTGTTTTGTTTTTTTTGACATCTATGTCTTCAAAGCTTCCCAGATGGTTCCCACATGCAGCTCTGGTGGAGAACTATGCCCCTGTGGAACAGTGCTCAGAGAATGTCTGGGGGCTGGTCTGGGTTTGCAAGCACAGTGCCAGGAAGCCAGGACTTAAAGTGGACAGCCATGCAGGTCCTGACATGGGTGGAGCCATTAGGATGGTTCTGCAGCATTATGAGCATCTTCCAGGGCTGAGTGTGACCCAGGACCCTTGAGATGCACTCAAGCTTGGTACAGACCAAGGTGCCCTCTCGAGACCTAACCCTTTCCTCTGTGAGTTAAGAATAATGTGCCAACCTTGTCCCAAAGACAGTGGGGATTGAGAGGATGAGAGGCTGTGAACTGCGGGCAAGTCAGTGACGTATGGCCTCCCAAGCTAGGAGTCCTCTGTGCAGAGAGGAGAACTATCATGAGCAGTCACCCTGTGCTGGTGTTTTCAGTGATGTGTGTGATGGCAACGATAGTTAATTGTCCTCTAGGTTCAATCAGAACTCAACTGCTTGGGTCTCAACAGTTAGGCAATGGACTGGAGGCCCACTGCATGGGAGGGAATACATCCCTGATACTGAAAACTTAAAACAGGGGTGGTCATGAGCCCTAAGGGTGTAATATCTGCTGCTGTCTGGCTAAATGTATATACTATGCTTATCAAACCACCCAGTAAGCACTTCTCTTAATGTTCACACCCATATATTAATGCTACTCTCACTTTTGGTAGAGAATCTTCTCTTTTCAGATGGCAGTGACCTTGGGATGATTCAGAAGGTATCATAGTGATGGAAAGAAGTGACCGGAGTGCTCAGTACTGTAACATCTCTATCACACCTTCCAAGGCTCAGGGTCCATTGCAGAAGAAGTGGCAGAAAGAATGTAAGAGCCAAAGGAAGGGTAGGAATCCTTACAACATGCTCCCCCCAGACACAAAATGGCCTGGATATCCATGACCTCACAGCGCCTGACACTCCCTACACAAGACCATCATAAGAGGAGGAAAAGATCATGACATCAAAATAAAAGAGAGACTGATTGAGATGGGGCAGGGATATGATGGAGGGTGGAGTTTCAAAGGGGAAAGTGGGGGTGGTATTATCATGGAATATTTTTATAATCATGGAAGTTGTTAATAAAAATTTGAAAAACAAAAAGTTAGGCAAGTCACGGTCTGTTTCTACCCCATCCCCAGAGGGTCCTGGTGCTGGGGTGGGGCGAGGCTCACACCTACAGGTGATCAGAGGCTAGCCGGGAACCCAGCCTGAAGCATGACAGTCCTTGGTAGGACCACAGCCACGCCAGGTCCCATTCCTTAGCACCCAGGAGCCACACGGCTCAGAGGCTATGCTACACGAGTCCATCCCCATCACGGCCCACCATGAGCGGGCCGGGAGCTCTGCCTGGCCCCTTGCTTGGCTCCAAGTCCTGGCAGTGGCTGTGGCTTCGGGACGAGGAGACAGGAAGCAGCCCATGAGTGCCAGAAGGCGGTGTGGCTGCCAGGCCCGGAGCAGAGGAGAGGCCCCCTGCATGGAGGCTCCGTGGTGTACACATCACGGCTCAGATGCCAGCCAGCCCCTGCAGGGCAGCTCCATCGAAAGGGTGCAGCCAGTCCCTCAGCAGGAGAGAGCCAGCCAAGAAAGAGCCCAGAAGGCCCCTGTTCCAGCCGGGCTTTCCTCTGATCAGCCCTACAGCAGCCTGGCTCCGACCAAACTGCTTTGGCAATATGTCACGCCTCTCCACACGAGCTCACACATGGAAAGGCTACAGACCGATATGGTCTAAGAAAGTGACAGATGAGGGCTGGAGAGATGGCTTAGCGGTTAAGGCGTTGATCTGCAAAGCCAAAGGATCCCGGTTTGATTCTCCAGGTCCCACGTAAGCCAGATGCACATGGGGGTGCATGCATCTGGAGTTTGTTTGCAGTGGCGAGAGGCCCGGGTGTGGCATTCTCTCTCTCTCTCTCTCTCTCTCTCTCTCTCTCTCTCTCTCTCTCTCTCTTTCTCTCTCTGTGTGTGTGTGTGTCTCTAATAAATAAAAATAAAATCTTTAAAAAAAAAAAAAAGAAGTTCAAGATCCTTCTCAAAAAGCAAGTGATAGCTTAGTGGTTAAGGCACTTGCCTGCAAACCTAAAGGACCTTGGTTCGATTCCCCAGGATCCACGAAAGCCAGATGCACACAGCGGCGCATGCATCTGGAGTTTGTTTGCAGTGGCTGGAACCCCTGGCGTACCCATTCTCTCTCTCTCTCTCTCTCTCTCTCTCTCTCTCTCTCTCTCTCTCTCTCTTTCCCTCTCTCAAATAAAAATAAATATTTTTTTTTAAGTGATAGATGAGTGTGGTGGTTTGATTCAGGTGTCCCCCGTAAACTTGGGTGTTCTGAATGCTAGGATCCCAGCTGATGGAGATTTGGGGATTAATGCCTCCTGGAGGCAGTGTGTTGTTGGGGCGGGCTTGTGGGTGTTATAGCCAGTGTCCCCTTGTCAGTGTTTGGCACAGTCTCCTGTTGCTGTTATGCACCTGGTATTGGCCAGGGGGTGATGCCCATCCTCTGCTCATGCCATCATTTCCCCTGCCATCATGGAGCTTCCCCTCGAGTCTGTAAGCCAAAATAAACCCTTCCTCCCACAAGCTGCTCTTGGTCGGGTGTTTTCTGCCAGCAATGCCAACATGACTGCAACAATGAGGGACTCCATGCTGGCCAAGGAGAAGGCTCCCTGACAGGTAAGCACAAAAGACAAAGAGGGGTGCCACCCGGCTCCAGCTCCAGGGATCTTGGACAAGAGATTTACCCACTAAGCACCACAATCTCCTCTGCACAGGGCGCGGGGACAGTAAAAACGCCTTCAATCCAGCTTGGGGATAACACCCAGGTTTCAGATGTCCAGAATTTTGGCATTGCACCAATACGTGTCTCAGTTAACAACATAAACATCCATACTGTGGTTAACAGGTCCCTTCAATCTGCAATGGCATTCATTTGCTCATTCATTCATCAGAGAATGTGAAGTAGAGCCTAGGTGCTGGTGACCTAGTCAAAAATGCCTCGTGGGCTGGAGAAATGGCTCAGAGGTTAAAGGCACTGGCTTGTAAAGCCCGATGGGCAGGGTCTGATTCTCCAGTACCCATGGAAAACCCAAAGTGGCCCATGCGTCTGAAGCCCCTTTGCAGTAGCAGGAGGCCTTGGTATGCCCATTCTCTCTCTCTCTTATAAATAAATAAAATACTTTTAAAAAGATGCCTCTTTGAAAAATGAAGTTATGAAATTTGCAGAAAAATGGATGGACCTGGAAAGGATTATACTAAGTGAGGTAACCCAGGCCCAGAAAGCCAAGCGCCACATGTTCTCTCTCATATGTGGATCCTAGCTACAGATGACTGGGCTTCTGCGTGAGAATGAAAATACTTAGTAGCAGAGGCCAGTAAGTTAAAAAGGAGACATAAAGGGAAGAGAAAGGAAGGGAGGAGGGTACTTAATAGGTTGGTATTGTATATATGTAAGTACAATGATGGAGATGGGGAGGTAATATGATGGAGAATGGAATTTCAAAGGGGAAAGTGGGGGGGGGGAGGGAGGGAATTACCATGGGATATTTTTTATAATCATGGAAAATGGTAATAAATTTTTTTAAAAAATAGAAAAAACATATTACTCAAGTATTCAACCAAGTTTAAGGGTTCTCAAGACGGCCCTATGGCTTTTAGCATCCATCACCCTCAAGCTGTTGCCATGGCTAGCAGCTCACTGGCCTTGATCACTATTTACATGAGTTCAGTCCTCTTCCATCGACTCAGAAATCGCTGAGGGATTATAGGAAGACCTGGAGCACTCCTGTCCACCAAAGAGGATGGTCACCTGTTGTCGTGTGACCCTCTGTCTCTTCCCTTCCTTGGACCTCATCTCCTTAGATGGGAAGTGACGAGGGACAGACTCGGAGGCTCCGGAGCCTCTTCCAGCCACCGCCGTGTCCCTCTCAGGCCAAGGCCAGAGTGGAGGGCACCAAGCCCCACGCCAGTAGTGTTCGTGGCAGAGGCTGTCTGGAGATCGCTGGGGGGCTGTCACAGGAGCCTTGAGCTGCCCACAATGAGGTGTCATGTGGACATGGTTATCAGTGGTGGTGGTTTGGGGACTTTGAAGGCAAGCAAAGCCCCCATGTTGGAAACACGATGTGGGGGCCTGGCAAGCAGTTTGAGAACTTTCCACTGTAGAGCTTGGGAGCTGGGAACCCCACGGGCTCCCTTGCTGGGAGCTCACCCCAGCCTCGGGGCCGACACGACCCTCCCCACATGCAGCCCCGGTGACCCCCTCTCCCGTCACCACCTGGAGACACGGCCGAGGAAAGAAAAGTAAACCAGCCCAAGAGGAGGCCGATCTGCTGCTCAGCAGCGGCAGCGAGGTGACGTCTGGCTTTGATTCCATATCATAAATGGGTTATTAATCCAGGGCAGACAGCGAGGCAGGAATGCAGGGAGACAGGGAGGCAAGATGGCAAGATCTGACTGCCTCAAGCGCTGGAACCCCCCCCCCAGTACCCAGGGCCATGGCCCCACCGGTGCAGACCACTACGCGGGCAGATGGCCCTCCCAGGAGCAAGAGGAAGAGCCGCCTGTGCAGGCAGAGGGGTCTGCAAGCAAACCTGCAGTGCATCCTGCCACAGATCCTTCCTCACTCAAAGACGCTGGCAATGATGAGAAGACACTCCCGCTCACATCCCAGGGCTCTGCGGCATCCAAACACAAAGTAGAGGCCTGGGAATACACTATTCAGTCAGTAGAGAGCTGGCCTAGCATGCACGAAGCCTTTGAGTTCATCCCTCAAGAGAAAGGCCAGGGGCAACGAGCCGGGGGTGGGGGAGCAGCCAGCCCGCCCGCAAGGGAACAAGACGAGGTCCCGGTGGCCTTGTGTGTCCGCAGCGGATGGCGGACGGTCACTCAGTCCCCTCACTCCCTGCCTCTCCATGAAAGCCTGGGCTGGCCACCTCCGTGGATCTGGTGGGAGCCATGCACTCCGACGTGGCCACACCTCACCCCCAGAGTAAGTGAGCAGCCATCTTTGAGGGTCACCTCGGGGTGACTTGTGGGAACTTTTCTTCCTGATCTTCTTAGTGCGTTACAACACAAGATAGTAAAGTCCATAGTTAATTTTTTTTTTTTTTTTTTTTTTTGGTTTTTCAAGGTAGGGTCTCACTGTAGCCCAGGCTGACCTGGAATTCACTATGGAGTCTCAGGGTGGCCTCGAACTCATGGCAATCCTCCTACTTCTGCCTCCCAAGTGCTGGGAGTAAAGGCGTGCGCCACCACGCCTGACCATAGTTAATGTTTTTTAAAGGAGCCAGCATTTCTAAGGGATCTGAGCTATAACTATGTAGCAAATACAATAAGCCCAGTGGCACCCTTGGAACGCGGATGAGGCCTTGTATGGTCGTCTGAATGTGAAATGTCCCTGCACAGCCTCATGTGCTTGAAATTAAGCCTCATTCCCGATTCCCAGATAGTGGCAGTTTGGAAGGTGGAGCTTGCAGGAGCAGGTGTGCCACTTAGGGACAGTCTTGGAACAATGCAGCCCAAGGCCCCCTGGCCAGCGCCAGTTCACTCTTGCTGCTACCTCCCAGCTGCTGTGGCAAGACGTAATGCCCAGCCCCTGCTCTGCCGTGTTTCCTGCACTATGATGAAGCTTCCCCTCAAAACTGTAAGCCGGTGGGGTGGCTGGAGAGACGCCTTAGCAGTTCAGGTGCTTGCCTGTGAAGCCTAAGGACCCAGGTTCGATTCCCCAGTACACACATAAGCCAGATGCACAAGGTGGTGCACGTGTCTGGAGTTCATTTGCAGCAGCTGAAGGCCCTGGAATGCCCATTCTCTCTATACATATATCTGCTTCTCTCCCTCTCTCTCTCTCAAATAAATAAATAAATGAAATATTTATTTTAAAAAACATGAGTGGAGCTGGGTGTGGGTGTGCATGCCTTTAATCACAGCACTTGGGAGGAAGAGGTAGGAAGATTGCCTTAAGTTTGAGGCCACTCTGAGACTAATTCCTGGTCAGCATGGGCTACAGCAAAACCCTGCCTTAAAGACCTCACCCCCCCCTCAAAAAAAAGAAATAAATAGGAGCTAGAGTCACTTCTAAAAGCAAACCCTCCCCCCAACATTCCCTCACTGAGGCAGTTTCCCTGTCCTGCACACTTGCCCAGGCCAGGGGGAAACACTCAGACCCTGCCCCTTGGGATACCTGCTCATGGTGAGACTGCCACCTGGGGCGAGAAACAAGGTATACCTTGAGAAAAGCTAACAGGCCTAAGGCCACACAGGCTCTGCCTGATGTCTGAGGGCCAGAGAACCCCTGGAATGGCCATCAGGCAGATGGGACGTCCCTGACATTCTCTTCCAGCCCGTCACCCTCTTCAGACCCAGGGGCTGCAAGCAATTAAGCCACAGTATTACGATGGCCTTGGCTGAGATGTTGGAGCCCTTAACACTCTGACAGCTCCAAGTCGTAATAATCCCCACTTTCCAGATAAGGAAACTGAGGCACAGAGAATTTAGGGAGTGCCCACGGTCACAAAATGTGCACAAGACAGAGCTGAGATTCCAAACCAGGCAGTAGCTCCAATAGTCCCCCCAATCCCCGCCTCCTCCCCCACTCACACCACCCACCATTTGGACTGAATATGAGTCCTGCCGTATCTGCACATTGAAAGCTAATCACCCCACGATTGTATTAAAAGGTGATTGAGTCAGGCGGACAGAGCCCTCAAGGATGGGAGAGGCCGCTTCATATGGGGAACTCACTAGGTCCGGTTTGTTTCTCTTCCACCTCTTCACGTGAGGGCACGGCATTTGTCCCCTCCACAGGACTAAGCAGTCACTAGACACCAGAGCTCCCAACACTCTGCCTTTGAGCTTCCCGGCTTCCAGAACCTTAAGAAATAAATATGTCTGTCTGTGTTTACTTGTTCTTGGACCCCAGAGCCTTATGAGAGGCTGGCACGTGCTCTACTGCCAAGCTGCACGCCAGCCCAATGTCGGTAGTTTGTAAACTTCCCAGTCTCCCGCATTTTGGTAGAACGGCATGCTAAGAATGACATCGGGGGCTGGAGAGATGGCTTTGGGGCTGCAGAGACGGTGTTAGTGGGCAAGTAGTTAAGGCATTTGCCTGTGAAGTCTAAGGATCCAGGTTTGATTCCCCGGTACCCACATAACCCAGATGCGCAAGGAGATGCATGCATTTGGACTGTTTGCAGCGACTGCAGGTCCTGGAGCCCATTCTCTCCCCACCCCCGTCTCTCTCTCCTGCCCCCCACCTCTTTCTTTCTCTCTGTCTCTCTCTCTCAAATCAAGTATTTTAAAAAAGAATGACATTCAACCAACAATCCCCATAGCCTCTAGCTATGAGACCAGCTGCTGGGCTCAGTCACTGTCTTAAAAATTAGAACATTGTATCGAAACATCCATATTTCTGATTTTTCCTTTAAAAAAAGGAAACATACTTAAAGCACTTGCAAAGCCACACTGGCCCTGGAGAGTCAGCTCCTCACCCGTTTGTCACAATATGACCTCTTTCTACCGTCACTGGCACTTAGCTTTCTCTTGGTGTCCATCTGCTCCTAGCCTTCCAACCGGGCATGGGGGCAGCTGTGTACCAGGCGCTGGAGGGTGACATGGAGCGTGTCCAGGGAGGGGAGGGCAAAGACATGTGGGAGCCAAGTAAATAGCATGGACCGGTGGGGGGAGGGGGGCTTGGAGGGTGAGGCAAGAGTATGATATTGGAGGAGATAAGAAATTGGCTAGGCAACTTGGGGGGGTGACAGGACCCCAAAGTGACAGTTTTCTTTTTTTTTTTTTTTTTTTTTTTTGACTAAATGCAGGAATTGTCCTTGGGCCTGTAGGAGAAAGCCTAGGTCATTATACATCACTATGGCGACCCCATATGGAGCCCTTCCACTCCCTCCTGAAAAGACTCTTCCTGGAGAATTAAGACCTCCGGGAAGATGTCCTTTTCTAAGAATCCTGAGCCCAGACACCTGACATCAGGTCTAGACTGTCTAAACCATCTGCCCATCCACGGGGCTCAGAAAAAAAAACCCAACCTGAATCTTGGCGTGGGTTTCTCAAATCTCCCCTTGCCTCCCTGGACAAGAGCTCTGCCTTTTCCTTCTCTTAAATTCTGTCTCTCTCCCTCCCTCCATCCATCCCTTCCTTCCTTCTTTCCTTTCCTCCATCCTTCCTCCAGCTCTTCTTCTCTTTAAAGCTCTCCCTCCTTAAAATTCTAAGCAATAATAAAATCTTTCTGAACCTTATCCACTGGTCTGTGTATTTCATTTGTTCAATTCTTAAGACAAGAATCCAGGGACATCCCTTCCCCCACCAGAAAAAAAATTTTTTTTTGTTTTTTGTTTTTTTAGGTAGTCTTATTCTAGCTCAGGCTGACCTGGAATTCACTATGCAATCTCAGGGTGGCCTTGAAGTCACAATGATCCTCCTACTTCTGCCTCCCAAGTGCCGGGATTAAAGGCATGTGCCACCCACGCCCAACTCCAAAATCATTGACGCGTTGGCATACAGTATTGGTGCATTGGCAAGGAACCCCAAAATTTCTATATCAATGTCATTGAATCCTCTGAATGCTAGTCTGCTCCTCCTCCTTACAGAAAAGGACCTAAGCCCAGAGAGATTTAGAAACTTGCTTAGGGTCACACCACCAGGGTAGAAAAGACCACCCTTCCCACATCCTAGACCACCTCCTCTTACCCAATACCAGCAACACCTTTGCACACCTATTTGTAGGCAGTTCACACGCCATACAGAGCACACCTCCGCCACTTACTGGGCTCCCCCCGGGCACAGCCCGCAGGCAGCAAGCAGCATTTCTTTAAAGCCCGTTCATCCCCGTCAGAAAAGGCTCTTGGCCCTTGCCCTCTGCAGCCCCACGTTAGAGACAAGAGGCTCAGAGCCACGCGGGGAGCAGGTCAGTGAGAAGCAGCGGGGCGGGGACTCTGCCTCCCCTCCCCCGCCCCTCCCACTCTGCCAAAAAGTGCTGCATCTGCAGAGTGGAAAAACGGAACCAGATGTGACAATTCTTACACGTGTGGCCTCTTCTGTGCCAGGCCCTGACTCACAGAGGCATTGAAGACAGTGGGAAAGCCCAGCACAGAGACTCACGGCCCAGGACCCTGGGAAGCAGACAGGGTGGGCGATGTGTCTCTGGGTGGGAATCCCATTCTGCACCCCACAGACTCTCCAATACCCACAAAGAACTGCTGCCCCGCCAGGTAACCAGCATTAGGAGCCCGAAAGAACTAATCGGGTCATTGCCACTACCAGAACATATGTCTGGAAGCATCCTAGGCTAGTCCTGCACGCATGCACGCGCGCACACACACACATACACACAGGAAACACTTCCCAGAAGCAAGCCTGCAGGGTGGTGGGGGTGGTATTCCCATATTCCTTGTTTGCCCAAACCATCCTCAAACCTGGCTGGCTAGATCAGTCTTTCTCTCTGTTGGCCCAAGGCCCAACACAACATCAAGTTGATGATGGGATGTTTGGGTCATCCTGGAACAATGCCACCACCTCCAGGGAGCCTGGGCCAAGTAGACCCTGGTGTCTCACCACCTAGGGATGGCCTGGCTGGGGTGTGCAAGGGCAGATCCTGCAAGCCCCTCCCTTCAAGCTGGAACAGGAGACGCTGGTGTCGTACCAAGCCTAGGACAGGAGGAAGGAGCCCCACCGTGTAGACAGAGCTGCAGCCATCTTGGATGTTCTCTGCTCGGGTGAGAAGCATTGTGTCTAAAGGGGTGCTCAGGGCCGGAGAGATGGTTTAGTGGCTAAGGCGCTGGCCTGCAAAGCCAAAGGACCCAGGCTCAATGAGCCCTGTTCAATTCCCCAGATCCCATGTAAGCCAGATGCACAAGGTGGCGCAGCGTGCGTCTGGAGTTCATCTGCAGTGGCTGGAGGCCCTGCCACGCCCATTCTCCTTCTCTCTAATAAATAAATAATAAAATAAAAATAAATAAAATATTTTAAAGGGTTGCTAATTGGGGCAGCAATCCTCGCCACCCCTCCTGCCACTCTGCAGAGCGGGTTCCTGGGACAGGGACTGCACCCGACAGTGAGTTCACACTCACCACTGGGGATGGACACTATCTTATCTGTGTTCCCGTTATCTTCGGATCTCCTCCATGGGGCTTTTGTCCCTGGTCAGTGTTCAGTATGCAACTTTTTTCAAGTACTTTTTTCTCCTTTATTCTTTTTGGCAGGAATCCTGGGGCTGGGGAAATGGCTCAGCCAAGTGCTTGCTGCCGCACAAGTGTAGGTAAGTGACTTTGGACCTCAAAAACCCATGTAAAGGCTGGGCCCGGTGCTGTGAGCCTGTCTCTGCCCCGGGGGAGGTATCAACAGGAGGTCTTTGGGCTTGCTGGCTAGCTAGTCCAGCAGAATCAGTGAGCTCCAGGTTCCGTGAGAGACCTCGCCTCCAAAACTAAGATAGAGGGCTGCAGAGATGACTTAGCGGTTAAGGTGTTTGCCTGCAAAGCCAAAGGACCCTGGTTCGATTCCCCAGGACCCATGTAAGCCAGATGCACAAAGTGGCACATGAGTCTGGAGTTTGTTTGCAGTGGTCAGAGGCCCTGTTGCACCCATTCTATCTGCCTTTCTCTCTCTCTTAAATAAATAATATTTTTAAAAATTTTAAAAAGCTCAGCGGAGCCTGTGAGACCTGACCCAGCCTCTGCCAAGCCACACAATCAACCCCCACCCACCAGTGAGTGTCGGGGCGGCCTTCTTAGGTCCACTGAGGAAGAGTGAAGTCCAAAGATGGGGAGCGACTTTCATAAGGTCACACAGCTAGAGAGGACATTACTCAGAGGCCACCGAAACTTGGCAACATCATCTAGGGCATGCGTGAACCCAGGCCTACACATCAGTCCCTTCATCCACCAGCCCCAACAACCAGGCACAATGCTCATCAAGCACGCGGCATGGTGTGGCCACATGGTCGCGTTCACAGGGTGCTGGGACATGATCTCCCGTGACAGCCAGCGCCTGTCAGCAGGCTGCTGAGCTGGTTCAATGACAAGTATGTTCTTGGGGAGGCTGAAATGGTGCTGATCATCCCCTCGCACCTCACTTGAGGGCCAACCACACACTGACTGAGCTCTCTCCATGCGTCACTCCAGGATGATGGCCAAGCAGCAGACCCCAAGCCCCAAGGGCATCTGGGCAAGCTCTCATGTCTCCCCCCGCCCGCCACATACAATCAGGATTTCTCAAAGTCCACCTATGAACCCCTTGCCCCAGATCACCTGTAAAGTTTGGTTGGCAAAGCAGATTCTGGGTCCCACCCCAATGGGGAAGGCATTGCGGCTCTAATAGAGCGCTCAATGGCTCACACTCAGCCCTGAGAACCAGCCACTACTTAGGCCGTGTCTTTCCACCATGGCCCTATTGCCTGCAGTGGTCTGAAAACCGTTGACAGGAAGGCAAAAAAAAAAAAAAAATCATTGTTGAGCCAGGCGTGGTGGCACACGCCTTTTATCCCAGCACTCAGGAGGCAGAGGTAGGAGGATCACCATGAGTTCGAGGCCACCTTGAGACTACATAGTAAATTTCAGGTCAGCCTGGGCTAGAGTGAGACCCTACCTCGAAAAATCAAAAAAACAACAAAAAAAAAAAATCATTGTTTATACATATCTGTATGGGTATATGAATAAATCTCCGAATCCACACAGTACATAACACTTGTGGTATTAAACTTGTGGGTGAGCTTGATTCGGAGGACATGTCTAAAGCAACCTCACAGGAGGCTGAAAATGAGATCGAGACACAAGGGACAAGGGGCTGGGTCAAATGCCAACTGTGCAAACATGAGGACCTGGGTTCAGATCCCCAGCACCCACGGAAGTGCCAGGCAGGCACGGGGCCTGCCTGTAATCCCAGTGCTCCGGGGATGGAAACAGGAGATCCTGAAAGTGTCCTGGCCAGCTAGGCCAGCTGGATCAGCTAGTTCTGGGTTCAGTGAGAGACCCTGCCTCAGTAAACAGCGACTCACGAAGACACCTGACGCCAACCTCTGACCACCACATGCGTTTGCGCACCCACCCGCGTGTCTGCACGCATACGAACAGCCATACACACATGCACACGACACACAAGTAGATGTGAAAAAAAAAAAGAAGAAGAAAAAGAAGAATAGGGCTAGAGAGATGGCTCAGCGGTTAAGGTGCTTGCCTGCAAAGCCTAAGGACCCAGGTTCGACTCTTCAGATTCCACATAAGCCAGAAGCACAAGGTGGCACTCATGTCTGCAGTTCGAATGCAGTGGCTGTAGGTCCTAGCATGCTAATTCTCTCTCTCTCTCTCTCTCTCTCTCTCATTTAAAAAAAAAAAAAAGGCCAGTCTGTTGGGCTTGACTCAAATAAATAAATAAATAAATAAAAATAAGAAGCCATGGGCTGAAGAGATGCTTAGCGGTTAAGGCGTTTGCCTGCAAAGCCAAAGGATCCGGTTTGATTCTCCAGGACCCATGTAAAGTCAGATGCACCAGGGGGTGCATGCATTTGGAGTTCACTTGCAGTGGCTGGAGGCCCTGGAGTGCACATTCTCTCCCTCACTCTCTCTTTCTGCCTCTTTCTCTCTAATAAATAAATACTTAAAAAAATAAAATAAGAAGCCGAGATCATCAAGTCCAGGCAGCAGGGAGACATCTTAAGCAGTGTTCACAGCCCTCCCTTTGGACAGACCCTTACCAGGCCTCCTCATCTCCATCTGATTCAGCTTCTCTCAACGCTCAAGGCCACAGCAAGTGGGTCTCTTCCTGAGATGCATCAACCCATGCCCATTGTCGCTGGCAAGGTAGATGGTGGCAAGAGCTGTGCTCCAGGACCCGAAAGCAAGCTCCAGGGGCTTGACACACCACGGACGGGCAGGACGGGCAGCCCGGGGAGCCAGAGCCAACACACATGGGGAAAAGGAAACCACCGGAGCGTTCTGCCTTGACACAGGAGCCGAGCAGCCAGGACATTCCTAGCATAGGGGAAGAGGATTCCAAGACAGGGACCACGTGGGACGGCAGGGGAAGAACAGGTGGCTTTGGGAGACAATATGGACAGGAGGAGAAGAAAGACATGGTATAACAGCAGTGGTACTAAAACCCATGAAGACCACTGTGCCGGGCTGGCGGGGTAGGCCACGCGCAGGCATCACGAGAGTTCGGTGACATCACGCAGAACAGAAACTCTATGCCGGACGGATAAACAAACCCAACTCGGGTGTGTTGGTGCACAGGTACAATCTCAGCACTGGGAGACGGACATAGGAGGATCTTGAGTTCAAGGCCAGCCTGGGCCCTGTCACAGCAATAATAAGTAAATCCCCATTTTATGCATAGTGAAAAGAAGCACAGAAAAGTTCAAAAAAAGCCAAATCCTCCTAACTAGTGAGTCACCAGGACACCCCAGAGCCCACCTTCCTCGGGCTGGCATTAGTCTGGGCCAAGAGGCCCCAGCCAGGTAGCTCGTGGTCCAGGTGGGCTCCTGGATGGTGAGATGGGTATAATAAAGGGACCGTCCCGACTAGGCTACTTCATGCCTGGCAGAGCCTGGTGACTAGCTATGGCCGGTGGGACCCTGTCTGGAAGGGAAGCCCAATACCACACCTCTGGAAATCCCAAATGCAGAGACGCTGAGGGCTGGGGAAGAGGCTGCCTGCTCAACAGGATCGAGTCCTGTGTCCCTTACCAGTCCGTCACAGTTGCTGATGGCAACGGCTGCCCCGGGCATCCCGGTGATGCCTCCAGTGTACACGCACTCCTGATGCAGGGGCTGCCGGAAGAACTCCCGAAAATCTTCGTGCCACTCCACCGAGGCCCCTGGTGCCACCAACCTCCGGTTAGGCCGGAGCCGCACGTGCAGCTCTTTCCCAAAGACAGTCACATTGAAGTAGAGGGAGTGGCGCCCCGACCCGGCCGACCTCGGGGTCTCTCCCTGGGGACTGCGAGCCACCCGGAGGCGTCCGGAGCTTGAGGCTGGGCTGGATGGCCTGTCCATGACCACAGTCCCTGCAGAGGCGGCAGCAGGGCCGGACACCACGTGGGAGAGGAAGCGTCCCCGGAAGTCGGTACTGCAGGGCACGGTCACACGATAGTCACTGAACTTCCCAGACAGATGCAGGTCTGTCAGAGGTAAACCAAGAGTTACTTCACTGTGCAGAGGAAAAGAGGATGTTGGGAGTCCCTCGGGGGCAAAGAGGGACGGGTACCACTGAGTACCATCATCCACAGATTCCGTAGCTCAAGTTCACGTACTTTCCACCCTGGCTTCCTGAGCTCCCACATTCCTACACTGGGATGAACGGTGTTCAGGTTGACATAATTTGTGGGTGTTAATTTCTCCCCGTGGGCCCCTGGGTCCTTTTATATTTAGCAGAAGAAAACAAGGGATGCCAAACAGTTCCGTCTCTCTAGCAACAAGCCCTCCAGCCTCAGGCACTGCCTGCGAAGGAATTGGACTTCTCGGAGACTTCCCTAGGCCAGATCTGCCCCAATTCCCCTGAGTGTGCTTTTCAGTCACCAGCCCAGCCTGGGGTAGGGCCTTCACCAAGCTCCCAAGAATGTAGCTGCCAAAACAAACACACCTAGAAACCCAGGGGATCCTGGCCCATGTCAGAGAGAAAGGTGGGGCTGGAGACGGGAGGGAGGGGGAAAGGAGGGAACGAGCGGTTCTATATTTTTCCAAGGTTACAAAGAAAACTTTTTTTTTTTTTTTTAACCAGCACAGTGGCTGTGAGATTTCTTTCTACATGGCCCAGCCCCAAGTCGGATAAATATAGATCTTCAAAAATAAAAGGAGACACAGGGGGTGACCTGCCCACTTTGGCTGAATGAAGTGTGAGGTCATGGCCCCATGCTCCAGGCCACGTGCCCCATCCTCAAACAGCTCTCCCTGCACCCAGTCAGCCCAGGCAGGGATGACAGCACACTGGCTTCCAGGCCTGGTGATTCATGGATATGCATTTGGAGGGATTTTTCATTTGCACACAGTTCCATGTCTCTCTTCCCCAATCCACGGCGCTGCTAAAACATAGAAAAAGGAACTGGCCTGAAGATCCCAAGGTGCCTGGAAGTGAGGGGATCTCTTCTTACTCGGGGGAGAGCGGAAGGCCATCATACTGCGCAAAAGGGGTCCCACGTTAGCCCATGAATCCTGCCTGGAAACGCCCCAGGGCATGTGCCCACTACCCAAAGCCCCAGGAGGGTACCCCATGCTGGAAGACGTGCATGGAGTGTGTCTGGTCAGTGCCTCGGTTGGGTGGGGTGTCTGGGGTGGAGAGGGAGATGAACACGTGCAAACCAGATTCTGTGTAAGAGTCAGGGCCCTGGGTTCTCCATGGTGGGGTGTGATCACCTGCTTGCCTGATTGGATGTGTGTGAAAGACAACCAGATACACGCACGTGCACACGCTCCCACGATTGGGAAGGGGTAGAGAGAGAACTCAGAAGAGACTTAATGTTCCCCGAAACCCCTCCTTGGGGGCTCAGCTTACCTCTAATGACAGAAAGGACCAGAATGCCTTAAAAGTCTCCCAAACAACCCAGCAGTGCCTTCCACCCTCTGGAGCCCTGTCCCAGCGGCTGGAGTATCCGAGAGAACCCTCAGCTCCCCCCAAGTCCCCGGAGAACCCCTGGCGTCCCCAGCGCCCCCGGCCCGCACGCACCTGGGCTCTGTCCACCCGCGGCGAGCGCGCAGTACCAGGGCAGCAGACAGGTCAGCAGCGAGCCGAGCGGAGCCATGTGGCCGCCTCGAAGGGACACGGGGCCGGGCAGCAGCCTGAGCCGACCCCCGCTTCCCGGGGGGCTGCGGGCAGGGCTGGGGCGCGTCCCCGAGCTGCCCCGGCGGCCTCGGTCTCCTGCGCTCCGGCTCCAGGCCGAGGCTCCGGGCTGGGGAGAGCGGAGCGGCCGCCGACGCGCCAGCGCCCCCGGTGCCTGCTGCTGCGGGCCGCTGGGCTCGGGCTCGGGGCTCGGGGTTCGGGGCGGGCCGGGGGTGGGCACACCGGGCGGGGCGGGGCGGAGCGGAGCTGGGGGGCGCCGGCGCCCGGGGGAGGGGGCGGGCCCGCCGAGGCTGCGGCGAGCGGCCGGCCCGGGATCGGAAGTGCCACGCGGAGCCCGCGCAGGGGCTGCAGGCGCACCGGGCGAGCGTGCCTTCCGCGGGAGCAGTGGCCCCAAGCTGCTTCTGGGGGCTGGATAGGGTAGGGGGGGCTCCCCCTTTCTCCACGGGCTCTGTTATCACTGTATTTGGAAGACTGGGGGTGGTGAACTTATACACACACCCCAAACCTCGGAACGGTCTTGATACCCCACTGACCACTTGCCTTTCCCCCACTTTGCAGAATACATGGCTACGGGACCCTAGAGTGCGTCTATAGTCCTGCGTCCTGGCCAAGTGTAGGGTCAGGCAAGGAGGGCAGAGGGCCCCACTTTCCAGCCAGACAACTGGCTCGGATTGAACTTTATGCCTGTGATGACTCCTAACTTTGGCACCTAGCAGATGCACAAGTATACTCCATCGGCTTCCACTGCAGGCGCCTGCCGCTCTCGCCCGAGTCCTCGGTGGAATGATGGGAGATTCTGAACCGTGAGATTGGACGTGGGCCTGGCAGTCACGTTTGAGATCAGTTTGCTAAGCAGCGCCAAGTGGCAACGGAAAAGCAGTGCCCTTGTTTCACTCTGCAAATTTGGAAATAAACTGTTATTTCAAGTCATCCACAGGTGGACCCTTAGAGAAAGGAGAATTTGGAGTTTTGTTGTTGTTTTGTTTTGAAATCTCTGGCATAAAGAATCTCTGGAATGGCTGGGCTTGGTGGCGCACGCCTTTAATCCCAGAAATCTGGAGGCAGAGGTAGGAGGATGGCTGTGAGTTCGAGGCCACCCTGAGGCTCAATAGTGAATTCCAGGTCAGCCTGGGCTAGAGTGAGACCCTACCTCGGAAAAAAAAAAAAAAAAAGAATCTCTGGAATGATGCTGACGTTTTGGGGGGCCAGCTCATTTCTGGAGCAAACTCAGCTGATGTGAGTAGATTCCAAGCAACACCAGAGTGCCCAGTTATTGGGAAATGGCACTATCAGATGGATCTAGATCAAGTTCTGGAAGAATAGGATGTTTTTCTTCTCTGTGATCCTTTCAGACTAGTGAGGTTGAGAGCCAGGCCATCAACTGCAAAGAAATACTGGGGAATCAAATCTGGGTCCTTAGACTTCGCAGGCAAGTGCCTTAACCCCGAAGCCATCTCTCCAGCCCTGCTCCGACCTTCTGCAAACACACCTACTGATCCCAGGGTAAAGGCTTTGCTTCCCGGGGTCTCCATTTTCCAAGGCGTAGAATAGAGACCTATAAGACATAGAGTATAAGGAAGGCTCACTTCCTTCCTGCTGAGAAGCCATGCCACAGAAGACTCCCCTAGAAAGCCTGGGGGACCGGGGTTCTGGCCCCACTCCACCCTGCCCCCTCCCTTCTTGCAGCTGTAAGCAGAGCAAGCCCAGAGGGACAGACTACAGCTGGGACCCCAGCCTCTGAGTCATAAGCTGTGGGCTGGGGCCAGCTTCCCCTGGAGCCAGCCTTGGCAACAAGAAAGCCAAAACCGGACCTCACCCTGTTTCTCTGCCCCCAACCCCCGCCTTCCCTGGGGCTACAATAGTTGCTTTTGTTGGCCAAGTATTGTGTGTCCCTGGGCTCTTTTCCACTGAGGAAGCCTTTGTTAAGAAGAGGGGCCTTGGGGGCATGATTCGAAGACTGGGCCATTAAGTAGGGAAATGGCAGGGTGGCCCCACTTCTGGAAATGCCTGCTGGGGACACTCTTGGAAAGGGAAGTCGTAGGTTTCTTAGGTTCCCTGGAGTCTTCCTCAGCTACATTCTGAAGAGACACCTGAGGCCCTCCCCCTCCATGTCACGTGCTCCACTGTTATCAGGCCACCAGAGGCTCTGCAGGTCTTGGGATAGCGTTCCCTTGGGACTTTGCACAGGTAAGAGTGACTTGGGGAGGATCTATGGCTGGTGGCTTTCCAACACCCACTACAAGGCCCTGGGGAAGAAGATGCTAGAAGTTGTTGCCACATGACGCTAGAACCCAGGCGGAGGCCAGGCATGGTGGCACACACCTTTAATCCCAGGCAGAGGTAGGAGGATCAACATGAGTTCAAGGCCAGCCTGAGACTACATAGTGAATTCCAGGTCAGCCTGGGCTACAGCGAAACCCTCGCTACCTTGGGGGTGAGGGGGAAGAAGGCAGGCAGAGGATGTGGCTTGTGGGTGAGGAAGCTTGAATCTCAGGTGACGGAAGGACAGAGAAATGCCCATGGATGGAGGGATGAGCAGAGTTATTATTGAGGACTAGGGGACGTTCTGGAAAGAGACTCCTGGAGGACAGTCTCATGGAAAGCATGGATCTCAGATGGAGAGAGGGAATTGTCCCAGTTGAGGACTGGCCTACATGTGGGCCGTGGGTGGGTCAGCCTGCCTTGAATGAATGTTCCACTCAGGAGAAGAAAAGGTCGCCCCAGCGAGAGCCTGCGATCTAAAACTGACTCAGGAACCCAGAGTCAAGGCAAGGGGCCGAGTCCAGACTGGAAAGGGGGCCTCAGCGAGGCAGACCTGCTCAGTGCGGAGAGGAGAGACGCGGGCCCAGTGGCTGCCGGTCCACACTTCTGTAAGCGTGCATTTGGATTCTCTGAGCCCAGAGTCACAGCTACGGGGGCTCCGATTCACTCTTGCACCCCAGTTACCCGCTTCCATTTTTCAAGGTAAACCGAGGTCTAGGGCAGCAAAAAGATGGGCCCACCCCAGGTCACAAAGCTGGGCACAGTGGGGCCAAAGCCCCTACTTCGCATCGGAGGCAGCTGCGCCCATACCTGTTGCAGCAAACCCCTTTCCTTCTCCGCCACTCATTACCCAGTGAAGGTGAGGTGGCTCAAAGTCGAGACAAAACGTCCCCTTCCTTAGAGGGACTCCCAGATGGCCTCCAAGGTGGCCAGAAGGTCAGCTTGAGAAGAGGAGCAAGAGCCAGCCCAGAGGCACAGTGCTGGCACAGCCTGTGCCCAGCAGGTGGCTGTCGTCTGTTGGGTACCAGCTGCTGTGTTTGATCGCCACCTGGAGGAGGTGAGGACCCCAAAGACACAGAAGTCAGGTGTCTTCTGGCACCCCCCCCCCCACTATTCCCCAAAGCTCTGAAGCCATCAGGAGAGGAGAATTTCACCAGAGCCCAATTGAAAGCTAACAGATTTTATACTCCTCTCTGACCCCCTAGGATCATCTCCAACTGCACCCAGAGGAGGGCTTTCAGACCGCCAAAGGCTCGGTTGACCTTAGGATTTTTTTTAATTAATTTATTTGTTTATTCATTTATTTGAGAGCCACAGACACAGAGAGAAAGACAGATAGAGGGAGAGAGAGGGAATGGGCGCGCCAGGGCTTCCAGCCTCTGCAAACGAACTCCAGACGCGTGCGCCCCCTTGTGCATCTGGCTAATGTGGGACCTGGGGAACCGAGCCTCGAACCGGGGTCCTTAGGCTTCAAAGGCAAGCGCTTAACCGCTAAGCCAGCTCTCCAGCCCTGACCTTAGGATTTTAAAGCGCAGACCCTCTGCCCACCAGCGTCCGGCCTTCACAGCCTTCCAGCCTACTTCCTTGCGGCACCGTATTCGTCCTGCCTCAAGGCCTTTGCCCGGGCTGTTCTCTCTTCCCTGAAGGCTCACCAGTCCGTCTTCACCCAGTCAACGCCTGACACTTTATGATGTCATCCTATGTAAGTTTCGGATTAACATCTGCTTCCGTTCAACCTGTGAACCCCACAGGAATCAGGAACCTGGTTCTTTTTTTTTTTAAGTTTATCTCACTGTGTCCTCAGTGTCTGTCCCTGCCTTAGGCACACAGTAGGCCCTCAACAACTGTTAAATAGAATAGGAGCTAGAGAAGGAACTCTTTGTGGACAATGTGGGGAGTTAGGTATTTCCCAGAACAAATGTTTCTGGGGAAATTTTGAGTCATGTGGAAGGTCTGAGGCCATCATCATCATCGTCACAAAGGTCACTGGGGCTCCACAGTAAGGGCAAAGACGGGGGAGAAGGGGGTCCTTTCCGTTCCCCTGATCTTTTTTTTTTTCAAGATAGGGTCTCACTCTAGCCCAGGCTGACATGGAATTCACTATGGAGTCTCAGGGTGGCCTCGAACTCCCAGCGATCCTCCTACCTCTGCCTCCCAAGTGCTGGGATTAAAGGTGTGCGCCACCATCCAGCTGTTCCCCTAATCTTGACAAGATATCGAAACTAGAAATGGCTGTCGTAGCTCATGCTTGCCGGCCAGACACTTTGCACATTTATATATCTCTGCTCCCCTCAATGGGCTGGCCAGGTTGGGCAGCTCACCCCAGATCCTACAGCTGACAGATATCCAGGTCGCGGGGGTTCCAGGCTCCCCAGCCCCTGCAAGACCCACCCCCGCCACCACGTCACCTGGTTTGTTTTGTTCCCTTTTTTTATGTTGTGTTCTATGGAAAAATGTCTTCTATGGAAAGGATGACATGTGCTGGAAGAATCATCTGCTTATTTCACAGGAGGGACACATTGAGGCCCAGAGGAGACGTCATTTCTCAAGGTCACGCTGTGAGGTCATTCAGAGCATCTAACACACCAAGTCAGTGTTCCTTGGACCAGCAATGGCACTGATTCTCCCTACCCGAGTTGGCTGGGCCTGAGGCTCAGTGGTAAAATATTTGCTTGGCATTCAATGATTCAAAGCCCAGTGCTGAAGGGGGAAAAAAAAAACAAAACAAGAAAACACAAACAAAAGTCCACCACAAAAGCCTCCCACCTGGGTTGGTCATTCATGGATGTCCCCCCCCCCCCCCGACCCCCACGCACACACACACCTCAGCCCAAGTGAAGAAGACAGTCTCTCTTCTTCCTGCTACCTAAGAGCCACAGTTTTGCAGAGGTGTTGAAGCCAGCGGTTCTCAATCGAGGGTCCCCTGATCCCTGACCCAGGGAATTCCCAGCCCCGCCCCTAGATGAGACCTGTGAGATTAGAAATCCAGGGGGCAGGCCCACAAAAAAAAAAAAAAAAAATCCGTGCTTTAATAAGCCCTCTGCAGGAATCCTGATGCCTGTTCAAATTCAAGCATCACACTTCTAAGTCAGGATATTAAAGCTGGGGCCGAATTAGGACGGCTCCTCATCCGGCTCCTCATCCGGGCGGCCACCCTCAGCTGTCCCAGTCTCCAGGGCCGGAGCTCAGCTGAGCCTCAGGGGCTGAGCCTGCGAATCCAAGATCAACAGCGCCTCCTGGTCTCATCCTCCCCCTTGTTCCCGGCGCTCCTTCCGCACGTTTTTTTTGGCAAGTGTCTAGTAACTGTCTCTAGGAGACCTGGTTGGGATAAGCTGACCGCAGTGACTTATCATGCATTACAGAGCAGCAGACGCCCTCGAGACCAGCTGGACCATGAGGTCAGTTAGAAACAATGCTGTTTGCGCCCCGTGTGTGATCGTTGCATGGCGCGGGCGCTGCGTGTTGAAGGACGCAGGGAAGGGAGGTCTCCTTGTTCTTGTAGGAGAAAGGCCAAAAGACCAGCTGTCTTCCCCACAGCCCCCAGCTCTGACTCTGCCACTCCTTCTCCCGAAACTGTAGGGTCGGTGATTGCAACACGGGCATCCTACGTGAAGCCCAGGCGCTGGCCTTGGGTTCAATAGAAATAGAAATAGAAATAGAAATAGAAATAGAAATAGAAATAGAAATAGAAATAGAAATAGAAATAGAAATAGAAATAGAAATAGAGCAGAAAGTAGCGACTGCCTCCATTTGCCTCCATTTGCTGGAGCCTCGGAGAGATTCAGTCCATTTCCCTCACACGGATTTCCCAACTCTGCTGCCCTCTTACATGTTATGGTGATGCCCTGCAGCTGTACCGGTCACTTGGGGTACTTTGGGTTATAGGCAACAGAATACGTTGTTTTTAATTCTTTTTTTTTTTTTTTTGAGGTAGGGTCTCCCTCTAGCCCTGGCTGACCTGGAATTCACTCAGTATCCTTAGGGTGGCCTCGAACTCACAGCAGTCCTCCTACCTCTGCCTCCCGAGTGCTGGGATTAAAGGCGTGCGCCACCACGCCCGGTTGTTTTTAAATCTTTAAGTTAAATATCATCTCACATAAGAAGACATCCTGGAAAGCTAGAGGGGTGGCTCAGCAGTTAAGGTGCTTGTCTGTAGAACCTAAAGACCCAGGTTGGATATCCCAGGACCCACATAAAGCCAGATGCACAAAGTGGCACATGCGTCTGGAGTTCATTTGCAGTGGCTAGAGGCCCTATCATGCCCATTTTGTTTCGCTCTCACTCGCTCTACTTGCAAATAAATAAATAATATTAAAATAAAATACAATAAAAAGGCATCCTGGGATTGGGGAGGTGGCTCAGTCAGCGAAGCACTTGCCTGGCAAGCATGAGGACCCGAGTTCAAATCCCCAGCACCCATTTAAAAGCCAGCTGTGGTGTGTGCCTGTAATCCCAGGAATCTGGGGAGGCAAAAGACAGAAGGATTCCTGGGACTTGACGGCTAGCTTCTCTAGCCTAACTGGTGAGCTGTGAGTTCAATGAAAATAAGGTGGAGAGTGACTGAGGAAGACGCCCAACATGAACCTCTGGCCTCTACATCTCCCTAGGGCATATTCACGTATGTGCTGGAGCACACACATGCACACCGCCACCACTGCCGCCACCACCATCACCACCACCACCACATACAAAAGCAAAAAAATAAATAAATAAAATCTTGAAGCGGCCGTTGTGAAGCTGGCTGATCTGACCACGAAAGGAACCACCCCAGCTGGAGAAATGGGCTCTGTGGTTGAGTGCACTTCCTGTGTAAGAATGAGGGCCTAGGACTGGGAACGTGGCTTAGCAGTTATGGCATTTGCCTGTGAAGCCCAAGGACCTGGGTTCAATTCCCCAGGACCCACATAAGCCAGATGCACAAGGGGGCGCCAGTATCTGGAGTTTGTATGCAGTGGCTAGAGGCCCTGGTGTGCCCATTCTCTCTCTCTCTCTCTCTGTCTCTTTCTCTCTCATAAATAGATAAATAAATAAAAATTTTTAAAAGGAGGGCCTAAGGAGAACTGAAATTCCCCCAAATTTGAATCTCTTGATCCCACCTAAAATCCTGGGTGTGGCCACATGCACCTATAACCCCAAGTGCTACAGAGGGGAGCAGACACCAGGGAATCACGTGGGCTCATGGAAGACAGCAAGCTCCGGTGTCAGGAGGAGAGCACGGGTGGGAGAGAGATGGAATGGGACACCTGGCTCTCTGCTCCAGCCCCCACTGCAAGTGGGCTCGTGGGGTGCTTCAAAGGCACAAAAACACGCATACATACCACACAGAGAGAGAGGGAGAAATCATCCATTATGTAATAGCCTAGGCGTCCACCAGCACATGAATGGATAAAGATGTGAGATAGGGACTGGAAAGATGGCTTAGTGGTTAAGACGTTTGCCTGCAAAACCTAAAGGCCCAGGTTCAACTCCTTATTCCCCACTGTTGCAGTCCGGTTCACACTGCTGGCAGAAATCACCTGACCAAGAGCACTTTAGGGTGGGAAAAGGGTTTATTTTGGCTTGCGGGCTCAAGGGGAAGCTCCATGATGGCAGGGGAAATGATGGCATGAGCAGAGGGTAGACATCACCCTCTGGCCAACATAAAGAGAGTGTGCCAAACACTGGCATGGGGACACTGGCTATAATATCCATAAGCCCTCCCCCAACAATACACTGCCTCCAAAAGGTGTTAATCCCTAAATCTCCATCAGCAGGGAACCTAGCATTCAGAGCACCTAAATTTATGTGGGACACCTGAGTTAAGCTATCACACCCACGTAAGTCAGATGCACAAGATGGCACATGCATCTGCAGTTAATTTGCAGTGGCTAGAGGTCCTGGCACGCCCATTCTCTCCTATCTGCCCCTTTTCTCTCTCTCTCTCTCTAATAAATAAATAAATAATATTTAAGGATATACATATATATATATATATATATATATATATATATATATATATAGAGAGAGAGAGAGAGAGAGAGAGAGAGAGAGGAGGGAGTCATCCAGCATCCTTCCTTCTTCCTTCCAGTCTGCCACATTTGGTGCAGAGTTGCCTGTTTAGCCTTGTCCCCTCTCGATCACAAAATCACTGCGCTGCGCCAGATGCAGTGATGACCAGGCACGGTGGCAGGAGTTCTTTTGCATTTCCCCTTCTACTTTATTATGTATACCCAAACATTCAGATGCAGACAGAAAAATATGAAGACCCCTCCATTTTCCCATTACCCCGTTCTAATCATGATGACCACAGGGCTAGTAAGTCAATTTTACCCCCTCACGCCATACCTGGCTTGTTTTAAAACAAACCCCAGACATCACTACTCATTCAGTATCCATAGCTAACAGACAAAACTCCTTTTTTTTTTACAACACAATCAAAATGTCGACAAAGCCCTCCATGTTTTTGGCACATCTAATCCTAGCTATGGAATTATAATAATATAATAATTTTAACCTAATAATAACTTAACAATATTAGCAATAAGTTCTTAAATTATTGTACACATGTCCCCAATTCTCTCTCTCTCTCACACACACACACACACATACACACACACACACACACACACACACAAACCAGTGCTAAGGATTGAACCCTAGTGTATATCCAGCATGTGCTCTATCACCTAGCTGTACTCTAGGCCTTGACTTACCTTCCTCTTCCTCCTGAGACAGGATCTGACGTAGTTCAAGATGGCCTCAAACTCACCATGTAGCCAAGGATGTCAGAATCATGCACCAAAACTGGTTTATACAAACCTAGGGTTTCTCACATGCTAGGTAAACACTCTACCAAGCGAACCACTTCCCCACCTCCTAACTTACTTTTTAAAAAGTTATGTATTTATTTGCTCACATACAGTGTGTGTGTGTGAGAGAGAGAGAGAGGGTCTCTTGCAATCAGATGTATATGGTACTAGCTTTACATGGGTGGTGAGGAATCGGACCTGGGCCATCAGGCTTCACAGGCAAGCAAGTGCCTTTCACCGCTGAGCCTTTCCCCAAGCCCGATGCCATACTTTTAAGACTTGGCTTGCTCAGGTCAGGGTGTGAGCAGAGCCCGTCCACTGCGCAGGGCTGATGCTCTCAGAAGCCGCCTTGCATCCAAACCACGGGGAGGAAACTTCACCTGGGGCCAAACCCAGCCACCAGCTTTGTATAAACTGCTCTGACTGGAAGCCAGCCACCCCCTTGTTTACGCGTTCTATGGTTCATTCCAAGTGACAGCAGCGTCGCTGAGCTCTCCCTACTCAGGCCTGATGGCTGTAAGGCCCAAGAAATTTATGACTTGGTTTTTACAGAAAAGAAAGAAGAAAAAAAAAAAAAAAAAACCTCACCACTTCCCTTCCTTATCTAAATAGTCTTTCTGTGTCTCTCTCTCTTTAAATCTCTTTCTCTGTTTCTCCATCTCTCTCCCTTTCTATCTAGAAAGGACCTTTGTCCTACAACTCCCCACCCCCCACACTGCACATCCTTGTGCCCCCTTTTTTTTATTTTAGAGAGAGAGAGAGTATTGGCACACCAGGGTCTTAGCCACTGCAAAGGAACTCCAGACAGTTGTGCCACCTAGTGGGCATGTGCGACCTTGCACTTGCCTCACCTTTGCGTGTCTGGCTTACGTAGGATCTAAAGAGTTGAACATGGGTCCTTAGGCTTTGCAGGCAAGCGCCTTAACTGCTAAGCCATCTCTCCAGCCCCCTTGTGCCCCTTTTGAAGAACAAGTTTCATGCTTCAGAAGCCCTGGCCCTAGAGTTCTCAGATCATCCTGTGTGGAGCCCTCTTTCTTGCAGGTTCCAAGGGGGCCAGAGCCCTCTCCTGGGGCCCATGGCTGCCTCTGAGATATAAACTGGATTTCTATGTATCAGAAAGGAGGAAAGAACACCTGCAGAAACCATGTAGGCAAGCTTGAGTCCAGCCTTCCAGAAGGGGTCAACTCGGCACTTGTTTGTGAAGCCTAAGGACCTAGGTTCGATTCCCCAGGACCCACGTACGCCAGATACACATGGAAGCACATGTGTCTGGAGTTCGTCTGCAGTGGCTAGAGGCCCTGTGCGCACATTCTCACTCTCTCTTTCAAACAAACAAATAAATAAGTTTTTGAGGTAGGCTCTCGCTCTACCCCAGGCTGACCTAGAATTCACTTTGTAGTCTCGGGGTAGCCTTGAACTCATAACAATCCTCCTACCTCTGCCTCCTGAGTGCTGAGATTAAAGGTGTGCTTTAAAAACAAAAACTGCAGAAGTGGTAAGACATTATTTGGTGTCTTAGGCGCTGAGGTTGGGAGGCCCAGGCCCAGGGAGCTCTGAGCCAGTGTTCTGAAGACAGCAGAGAAGTGAGTATGTCTATAGCAATCAGAGCAAACCCAGGGAACAGATTCCTCGGCAGGAAAGGTCTACTGAAGTGTCAAGAAAGAACAGGGCCTAATGGCCAAGATAGATAAGGAAAAGAGTGTATGGGGTGGGGAGACGGCTGGCTCTGCAGTTAAAGGCACTTGCTTACAAGGCCTGCCAGCTTGGGTTCGATTCCCCAGCACCCACAGGGAAGGACAGATGGACAGGGTAGTGCTTGCATCTGCAGTTCTTTTGCAATGGCAGGAGGCCCGGGTGCACCCATATTCATTCATTCATTCATTCATTCATCTCTCCCCCCCACTCTTTTTCCACAAATAGGAAAAAAGAGAATATATATATATATTCTATACTAGGTCCTCTAGCCACTATGAATGAACTCCAGACACACGCGCCACCTTGTGCATCTGGCTTACATGAGTACTGGGGAATCGAACCTAGGTCCTTAGACTTTGCAGGCAAGCGCCTTAACCACTAAGCCACCTCTCCAGCCCTCACAAGGCATATTTTAACATGACTGAGAACGTAGTGCTGTGATATTGAATCCCTAAAACCATGCCATGGAAGTGGCCATTTCTCTTGGTCCAAGCTAACTCTGGAAAATGAGCGTAGGAATGCCAGCCACTGCTGAGAAGGAGAAGCCCTTGCAGGGCCCCGGGAAGATGAGGCGCCAGGCAGAACGCCTCTAGAATCTCTTCTTCCTGCTCCCACCACACTTAGCGGAAAGCCCCCAGCGTGACCGAGAAACCCTTCCCTCTGACCAGTCGCGGGGCGGCCCAGCTGGAGGACGGCCTCCCCCCTCTCAAGCTGAGTCATGGTGCAGATGTATGGAAATTCCTGCTTTCCATTTGCTCAGAGCCGTCACAAGCCTTGTCGTCAAGGGTCATAAGTCCCACATTGTCACTTGTGTGACCTCCGAAGAAAGCCACCCTTTGACTCACCATCCAGCCGTGGAGGCAGACAGGGATCAGAAGGAGGAAGGAAGGAAATGGCATGTTGGGCGGCTCTTTAAGGTATATAAATATATGTAGATATTTTATTTATTTATTGGAGAGAGAGAGAATGGACACGCCAGGGCCTCTAGCCACTGCAAATGACCTCCAGATGCATGCGCCACCATGTGCATCTGTCTTACATGGGTTCTGGGGAGTCAAACCAGAGTCCTTAGGCTTCTCAGGCAAGTGCTGTAACTGCTTAGCCATTTGTCTAGCCCATAAATATATATTTTAAAGAGATGTCCACTACTTTCCCTCCCCTCTCTTTCTTCCCCCTTTCTTTCTCTCTTTCTCTCTCTCTCTCTCTCTCTCTCTCTCTCTCTCTCTCTCTCTCTCTCTCATCAAAAAAGACCAGTCTGGAGCCAGGTGTGGTGGCACAAGCCTTTAATCTCAGCACTCGGGAGGCAAAGGGAAGAAGATCACCATGAGTTCAAGGCCACCCTGAGACTACGTAGCAAGTTTCAAGTCAGCCTAGGCTAGTGTGAAACTCTACCTCACAAACAAACAAAACAAGGCTAGTCTGTTTGGTTTGCCTAAATAACAAAAGAAATGTCCAATATATATGATATATAATACATAATATATAATATATGTACATATGGTTTTATGTATCTATGTAAAATCTAGGATCCATACATGAGAGAAGACACATGATATTTGTCTGAGTCTGGCTTATTTCCCACCAAGCTGTGAGCCATGCACTCTTCCTCCCTTCAGTTGCTCCTTCTCAGGGATTCGGTCACAACAATGAGAAAGGTAATTCATTCACAGCATAATCACAGTGGCGATGCTAGTGGGGAGCGAAGGCTGCTGTCAAGAGGTGAGGCTCAGCGGACGTGGTGACGCGTGCCTGCAATCCCAGCACTTGGGACTTAGAGGAGACACGATTGGGAGATCAGGGTCATGCTGGGCTACACAGCAAGTCCCCACATTCACAAATATAAATAAATGGATGAATGGGGGGCGGGGGTTGTTTGTTTGTTTGTTTTTCAAGGAAGGGTCTCGCTCTAGCCCAGGCTGTCCTGGAATTCACTGTGTAGTCTCGGGCTGGCCTCAAACTCACGGCGATCCTCCCACCTCTGCCTCCCAAGTGCTGGGATTAAAGGCGTGCGCCACCACGCCCGGCTTACTGTTTTTAAAGAGACTGGGTACATCCTATTCAGACTTGCACCCAAGGGGCTAAACATTCAGAGTAGAACCTAGCCGAGGATAACTTCTCTCTCTGCCTCTCTTTCTTTCGCTCTAAAAAATAACTAGATAAGTAAGAATAAAATATTTTTAAAAGCTGATGTTGCTACCTTTTCCATGTAGCTTCTACAAGAAAAGTATTGTCTCCATTTTACAACATAATTGTGAAGGCCCAAAGACTTACATAGCCAGTGTCAGATCGCAATGTTGGCAGGGTGGCAGCGTTGGCACTTGGAGGCAGCTCTTCAGGCTCCAAAAGCCACACCCCCCAACACTAATGTCATATCTGCGGGCACTTGGCCCGTTGCTTCCTATCAAACTATCAGCGCCACAAGGATTTCACAGAGTACGTGGTCTGTGTCCCTTGCCTGGAACGGGATTGGAAGACAGTTGGATCTCAGGGGACACCGTGGGCCACTGACAAAGTCAAAGTGGCCCCTGCAGTCAGGCTGGAAGATAAAAAGGGCTACCAGCCTCCAGGGACAAGTCTTGGGAACCAAGAGTGAGTGATCCGTCACCTTCCCCAAAGCTGACGTGACACCCGTGAGTCACCCACCCTCCGGAATGCTGCTGTTCTTTTTATAACCCCAAGCAGCTGGGCCCTTCAACATCCCCACATGTTCAAGCTCCCGGGCCTTGGGGATGTTTTTGGCAAGGCCTTGAGCTCAATTAGCCAAGTCAGCACTGGGAAGCCAAGAGGTGGTGGGGTGGGAACCGGGTCAGAAGTTCCTCCCAGGGCCCCTGACTCAGTCACCAGATGGCTACCGGGGGCCAGTGGAGCCGAGCAGAAGCCTGGGCGGAGCTCTGCGGAGAGCGGCAGCTAGATGAGGTCGCGGAGAGAGCGAGGTGCGAGGAGAATTAAAGCGCAGTGTGAATGCCCAAATCCGGATGGAGCTACAAGAAAAGACCTCTAGATTGTACGCTACAAGAGGCCAAGCCGGGGGCCCCTGAACTGTGCATTCCCACAGCCTCGTGCAACTGGCCGAGAGGAAGCGCTAACCCTCCGCTGAATTTCCAAAATGGGCCCCACAGGGCAGGCAGCCCCACTGCGCAGAGAGCAGTGAGAGAAGATGCAGCCCCTCTGCGGACTGACACCCACAACCTCATCCTCTTCACCCAAGTGTGAACGCATGGGCGGGCAGGGAGGGAGCCTCGCACACTTGATTCCCCCAGCGTCACTTTTGCAACGAGTGGTGCACGGTGATCAAGGTGCGCAAGGTTACAAACAAGACTCACACTGGGCCTCTGGCTTCAGGAAGAAATGCCAGCAATGGAAGCCCTGGGGCCAGTCTGGGGGGAGGGCACCACCTCCCTGCCTCTGGGTCTTCTGTTTCGGCAGCCCTGGTCCACGTCAGACCCTCCTTAGCTCTCCACTAGCTATGGGTGTTAGCCAATGAGTGAGGCACACCCCTCCACTTTTTAAAGGCACAGAAAGCCGCTGTCCTTTTAAAAGATTATGAACCTCCAGAATTGTTCTTTTTCTGTTACAACTCTGGAAAAACTTACAAGGTCACCAAGTCACTCTGACTCATCCTTAGGCAACCTAAAGTAAACTTGGCTCATTAGAATACCGAACTGAGCCTGGCCAGGAGCATTCATGTCTGCCTTCTCTCCTTTCTGAACACGCACTCAGTGTCCTTGAACTGAGCATGCCCAGCAATGCCTTTCTTCCTTTCTTTTTTTTTTTTTTTTTTTTCTTTTGTTTTTTCGAGGTAGTGTCTTGCTAGTAGCTCAGGCTGACCTGGCATTCACTACGTTCACTATGTAGTTTCAGTGTGACCTCAAGCTCACGGTGATCCTCCTACCTCTGCCTCCCGCGTTCTGGGATTAAAGGCGTGTGCCACCACACCATCTCTCCTTTCTGACCTTGAACCGAGCATGCCCAGAAATGTGTCTGCCATCTTTCCTTTCTGAACACTCACTCATTGACCTTGAACTGAGCATGCCCAGGAACATGTCTGCCATCTCTCCTTTCGGAACATAACCTTAAACCTTCCTATATGAACCCGTGTGACATTCCCAATAAGCTCCTGGTGCTACCTTTGTTGGTGGACAGCATTGTTTTGCAAGTGACCCCCCCCCGCCCCCCGTGTTCTTACTTGCTGAAAGTAACAAACCTATCCCCATTCTCTCATCTCCTGGCTGTGATTTTAGTCTTTGCACCCATCAAGATGCAAACCTAAGGCTGGAGAGACGGCTTAGCGGTTAAACTCCTGCCTGTGAAGCCTAAACCCCAGTTCAAGGCTTAATTCCCCAGGGCCTGTGTAAGCCAGATACACAAGGTGGCGCATGAATCTGGAGTTTATTTGCAGTGACTGGAGGCCCTCATGTGCCCATTCTCTCTCTCTCTCTCTCTCTCTCTTTCTTTCTCTCTGTCTGTCGCTCTCAGATAAATAAATAAAAATTTTAAAAAATTTTTAAAGATGCAAACCTATTGTGTCTACTCATGTGGAGATTTCTTGGTTCTGCCTGCGGGAGAGTAAAGACTGGCTGACGTGACATTTGGGCAGCTTGTCCCCATCATCCCTCTAGCCTCCTTGGGAAGGGGGGATGCTTGTCCCTGATCCTCATTCACCAGGGCTTACAGATGCATGAGCGTTTTCACATGCCTTCTATCATGGCCTCCAGTCAGCTGTCCCAGAAATCTGTCTCCATCACTGCTGGCTCTCCTTGCCCAACCATATAAGGTGTGTTGCAGCCCGGTTTGCATTGCTGGTAGAAATCACCCAACCAAGAGCAGCTTGTGGGAAAAAGAGGTTTATTTTGGCTTACAGGCTCGAGGGGAAGCTCCACAATGGCAGGGGAAAGCGATGGCATGAGCAGAGGGTGGACATCACCCCTGGCCAACATAAGGTGGACAATAGCAACAGGAGAGTGTGCCAAACACTGGCAAGGGGAAACTGGGTATAACACCCATAAGCCCGCCTGCAACAATACACACCCTCCAGGAGGCATTAATTCCCAAATCTCCATCAGCTGGGAACCTAGCATTCAGAACACCTAAGTTCATGGGGGACACCTGAGTCAAATCAGCACAAGGTGTGTTGTGAGCCGTGACTCTGCCAGTTTCCTAGCCAATGATGTTTCTTCTTAGGGTTATTATGTGGGTCCTGCATCGTGGATATCCTAAGTAGACTTATCACCACTAGATGATCTCAGCCCAAGGGCTTGTTACAGTCCAATGAAATAGCAGACACCCATAACACCCATAAGCCTGCCCCAACAGTACACTCCCTCTAGGAGGTATTAATTCCCAAATCTCCATCAGCTGGGCACCTAGCAGTCAGAACTCCTAAGTTTATGGGAGACACCTGAACCAAACCACCACATTCCGCCCCTGGCCCCCATAAACTGATATCCATACATGATGTAAAATACAATGCATTCAGTCCAACTTTAAAAGTCCCCATAGTTTTTTTTTTTTTTTTTTTTTTTTTTGGTTTTTCGAGGTAGGGTCTCACTCTGGTCCAGGCTGACCTGGAATTAACTCTGTAGTCTCAGGGTGGCCTTGAACTCATGGCAATCCTCCTACCTCTGCCTCCCGAGTGCTGGGATTAAAGGTGTGCGCCACCACGCCCGGCTCCCCATAGTTTTTATCAATCCCAATGATGTTCAAACATGCCCATAGGCCAAGGTCTTTTAACTGAGCCATAATACCAAAAAATCAAAAAAAAAAAACAAAACCATATTGGCACAGAATAAACATTCACACTGCAAAAGATGGCATTGAGCATAGCAAAGAAATGCTCAACCAATACAAGATTTAAAACAACCAGGGCAAACATCAAACTCAGTAGCTTCAACTCCAACAACTCTAGCCAGTGACAAATCTCCAAGTCTGATAATTCTAACCAGTAACAAGTCTCTGGAGTTCCAATTCCACCCCTCCAGCTAGGCTACTCACAGTCCTAGAAAACTTCATCCGGAGCTGGCAGCTTTCCTTGGCAGCCATCTCGTGGTCCTGGCCTCTCTACTGGGTCTCCAATGCAATCCATGGTTCGTCCTCATGGCTCCATGGGGTCTTCATGCAGGCAACCAGCAAACCTGCTTCACATTGCCCATGGCCATTTCCAAAACACAAGAACATGTTGCAAACTCAACGACCCTCTCTTTCCTGCAATTCTTATTCTCCACAATACCAGGTAGGGTACCAATTTGTTAATCCAGAGGGGAATAAAGCAGACTTTGAAGAACAAGACACTTCTTGAGCACTCAGTCCCCTTCAAAAGAGTCGACATTCTTCCTGGTGACCCAGTGCAGGTCAGGGGGCCCAACCTCAAAGGTTGTAATCTCTCAATTGCAAATGAACAAGCAGCAGTTCACCCAAAGATTTCATTTTTTCTTGTGCCATATCCCTCTGCTCACACCAGTCCATTTTTATGCAAAGCAACCCTGCACAACTTCTCAGGACACGGGCATAACAGCAAGCCTCTCACACAAACTGCTAGCCCAGCCTAAGCAAAGGTCTTTCTGACCCTCATAAGCCAAACCTCACAGTCCATAGTTCTTACTGCATTCAGGTCTTTCAACTCTGACCAGAATAGTCCATCAAGCGGTACTTACAGCACTGCAAGGTGTCACTTAGGCCAAGGTTTCAAATCCTTCCACATTCCTCTTGAAAATCAGCTCTAAAAGGCCAAAGCCACAGTCAGGATTCTAGCAGCAATCCCACTCCTCAGTACCACTTTACTGTTGCAGTCCGGTTTGCACCCAACCATGAGCAGATTGTTGGAGGGTGGGTATTTGGCTTACAGGCTTGAGGGGGAAGCTCTATGATGGCAGGGAAATTGATGGAATGAGCAGAGGGTGGACATCACCCCCTGACCAACATAAGATAGACCTGCATTTCTGCAGGAGAGTGTGCCAAACACTGGCATGGGGGAACTGGCTATAACACCCATAAGCCCGCCCCCAACAATACACTGCCTCCAGGAGGTGTTAATTCCCAAATCTCCATCAGCTGGGAACCTAGTATTCAGAACAGCTGAGTTTATGGGGGACACCTGAATCAAACCGCCACAGCTGGAGTGTAATCAATGGATTTTTTTTTAATTTTATTTATTGGTTTGAGAGTGACAGAGAAAGAGGCAGAGAGAGAATGGGCACGCCAGGGCTTCCAGCCTCTGCAAACGAACTCCAGACGCGTGCGCCCCCTTGTGCATCTGGCTAACGTGGGACCTGGGGAATTGAGCCTCGAACCGGGGTCCTTAGGCTTCACAGGCAAGCGCTTAACCGCTAAGCCATCTCTCCAGCCCTAATCAATGGATTTTTAAGAAATATAAATGTACTTAGGACTTCCAGAGAAGCAGGAGACGTTGCACTTCCCTCCTCTGAAACTGCAGCGGGGAGAGTCCTCTGATGGTAGCGGAGAACTCTGTGACTCTGAGCCCGACCCCTTTGGACAATACATAACTACCTTGTGTCAGGAGACAGCTGCCTGGACTTAAGTTTATCTGACAGAGCCCTGCACTCACGGATGAAAATCTCTCCCCCTCTAATGGGAGCGTTCAGACAAAGCACATAAGTCCTGCACAATCCAAGTTCAAGGCCTCCGTCAGGGTTTGGCATTAGCCCGCAGAGGTCCGCGCGTCAGTAAAGGCTCTCTCCCTCTCTCTAAAGCGGATTTTGCCTGATTACTCTCCTCGACTCATTAATACCTATAACAGTGAGATGTTACAGTGCCGGCCAGTTTCCCGGCTAACCTCCCGAGTCAGAGGTCGAGGACTTCGTTGCCCAGGATAAAAGGCAGTGTGAACTAGAGAGCATGTCAGGAGCAGGGAAGTGGAGGCGTGTGCTCACACCAGCAGGCAGGAAGCAGAACGAGGAATGAGGGCAGGGGCTCGGCTAGCTCTCTCCCAGGACCCTGGACCTCGTGAGGTGGCTGCTCGTGATTATAACCCCAGCACTGCAGGAGGCTGAGAAAGGAGGGTCAGTGGAGCTGGCGGGATAGTCAGGGTCACTGAGAAACTGAGCCCCCTTTCAGTGAGCAAAAATGTTTCTAGAAGATAAAGTGGGAGAGCAATAGGGGAGGGTACAATGCCCTCCTCTGGCCTCTGCATGTGGGTGCCCATGGTATGCCCATCTGTAATACCTATGTAGAGATAGCACATACAAACCATACACACACGCGCCACTACATCTACACACCAGAAAAGATATTACTACTTACCAAAACAATTTTTAAATTTTGTTTTTAGATTTGTTTCTTACTATTTATCCATTTATTTATTTGCACGTGTGTGCACGCATGTGCATATGCGTGTGTGTGTGTGCGTGTGTGTGCACACTGGTATCTCTCGGCCCTGCAAACAGAAGCCAGACGCTGGGATTAAAGGCATGGGCTGCCATGCCTGGCTTATTTTTTTTTTTCTTTTTTTAATGTGAGAGAGTAAGAGCAAGCGTGCTTGAGACAGAATTGGCACACCAGAGCTTCCAGCCACTTCAGTTGAACTCCAGACACATGCACCATCTTGTGTGCACGTACGACCTTGCGTGCTCACATCAGATTGTGTGTCTGGATTACGTGGGTCCTGGAGAGTCAAACATAGATCCTTGGGCTTTGCGGGCAAGCACCTTAACCAACTGAGCCTCAGAACCCATGTAAGCCAGATAAACAAATTCGCTTGTGGCTGGAGGCCCTGGTGCACCCATTCATTCTCTCTCTCTCTCTCTCTCTCTCTCTCTCTCAATAAATAAATCAGGTATAAAAAGTACAGTGGAAAGCTGGAGGTCCTGGTAGACCCATTCTCTCTGATTCTCCCCTCTCTATTTCTCTCTGTTTGCAAATAAATATTTTTTAAAATATTTCTGAGCCTGGCATGGTAGCACATGCCTTTAATACCAGTATTTGGGAGGCAGAGGTAGGAGGATCACCATGAGTTCGAGGCCACCCTGAGACTACATAGTGAGTCCCAGGTCAGCCTGAGCCAGAGTGAGACTCTACCTTGAAACAACAACAACAACAACAAACTGCTGAGCTCTTGCCTCAGCCCCTTGAGTGCTGGCCCTGCTGTCACCACACCCAGATAAGGTGCTGTCCTCGCTGTGCCTTGCTCTCTTACCACTATGCCTGGCCCCTGTTTTCTTTACGAGTACCTCTGCCCAGTCTCCTGCAACAGCGTCTTATCCTGGTGATGTCGGGGGGCTAGCCCAGCCCAACCCCAGTGCTCCTCTCTCTAGGCCTGCACTTGTCAGGCGCTTGCCATCTCTCCAGGCCCTGGTTTTTCTTTTTTACATGTTTATTCCATCAGTTTTCTTTCTTTCCTTCTTTTTCTCGAGGTAGGGCCTTGCTCTATCTCAGGCTGGCCTGGAATTAGTCTCAGGCTGGCCTTGAACTCACGGCAATTCTCATACCTCTGCCTCCTGAGTGCTAGGATTAAAGGCATCCACCACCATGCCAGGCCTCTGTTTTTTTTTTCTTTAAAAATATTTTATTTATTTATTTGCAAGCACAGAGGTACAGGGAGGGAGAGAGGGAGAGAGAGAATATGAGCATTCCAGGGCCTCCTGCCACTGCAAACAAACTCCATATGCCTGCACAAGGGTGTAGTAAGGGGCCTAGGCAAAGGGCACACAGCATGGGCTCAGAAAGCCCGGGCGTCCTCCGAGGGCATCCTTATACACAGTTCTTCAACGGAAGGACGTCCCTCCTCCATGAATCCTGCCTGGAAACACCCGCACAGACCCGCCCCAGAGGCGACTCTTGCTCCAATCCTGATCTGGTCAAGTTGGCAGCAAACCTAACCATCACCCGGCTCCTGGTGTGTAGGCCACACAGCCCAAACTTGTACGGCTTCACTTGTTTCTTCCACTCAGTGCCAAGCCCTTCACACACATGACCTCATTACAACGATTGTCCTTATAGATGAGGACAGGGAGTGTTAAAGAGAGCAGATACTTATCCAAGTAGCAGAGCACAGATTTCTTTTTAAAAAAATATTTGTTTATTGGACAGAGAGAGATAGAGGGAAAGAAAGAGGCAGATACAGAGAATGGCTATGCCAGGGCCTCCAGCCACTGCAAACAAACTCCAGATCCATGCCCTACCTTGTGCACCTGGCTTATGTGGGTTCTGGGGAACCAAACCTGGGTCCTTAAGCTTTGCAGGCAAATGTCTTAGCTACTAAGCCATCTCTCCAGCCCCAACCCAGATTTTGACTAGGTGGCCTGGCTCAATCATGGAGCTAGAAACTTCCGTGGATGCCAGGCTCCTTTAAGGAAAGAACTGTCGATACTTGAGCTCAAGGTGGGTTAATATGCCCGGTACTTCACTGGTCACATGCCCTGAGCTACCAGGTCTTAAGGAGAAAGTTTTCTAGCTGAGAGGCAGGTAGAAATCTCAGGCACTGCCCAGTTTCTTCCAAGGAATCATTAGTCGGGCTCTTACTCAGAACTTCGTTTCTTTTTCCATTCAGGTTTCAGCTCAGGGACACATTTATGTTTTCACAAGCCCTTGGCCACAAGTAAGCCATCAGAAAACTCCGGGCCATGGCCAAGCGTGACTGGCCAGCCAGATCAAAATGACAGACAGATCCTCTCCATTCACAGAACCAACACCTAATTTTTAAATGCTATAACCTAAGGGTGCCATTCTCACAGAGAAATCACAGACCTTTCCTGAAAATATCAGAAACTTGGGGGCTGAGTGATGAGTTAAAAAATCCAATTTTTCCAGATGTTGGAATTTCCTTTGAACGGAGATTTAGAAGAAGGCTGAATGAGCACCCTGGCCTCGAGGCAGAAATCCTGGCTTTGGCCCTGTTCCCTCGCTTGGTTGTGTGATATTGGACAATGACTCACTTCTTCCTGTCTCAGTTATTTCATTTACAAAACAGGAACAGATAATGATATCCCACCTCTGTCACGACATTGTTAGAGTTAGATGAAACAATGAATGTAAAGCTCCTTGTTGGGACTGGAGAGATGGCTCAGCGGTTAAGACATTTGACTGCAAAGCCTAATGACCCAGGTTTGACTCCCCGGGACCCATGTAAATCCAGATGCACAAAGTGGCACGTGCAACTTGGAGTGTCGTTTTCAGTGGCGAGAAGCCCGCAAGTGCCAATACTCTCTCTGCCTGTATCTGTCTCACAGATGAATAAATAAAATTTTTTTTTAAAAAAACCTTCCTTGTTAATCTGTAAAGTCAGTGCAATAAAATCAAGAGAGTGACACAAGACTTCAGCTGTCATGTCGAGTCATGTGTGTATGTGTTTGCGTGTGTAAGTGTGCGTGGCTATGTGGTGCACATGTGTGCATGTGTGTGTGGAAGCCACAGGGCGACCTCAGCTGTCCTTCCCAGGAATGCTGTACACACTTGTTTGTGTCAAGTCAGGGTCTCTCCCTGGCCTGGAGCTCTCTAATCTGGTCGGCCAGCAAGCCCCGGGGTCCCTCCTGTCTCTACCTCCCCAGGGCTGGGATTATACAAGCAAGGACCACCGTGACTGAAATTTTTACGTGGGTTCAGGGGATCAAAGTTGAGCCTTCATAATCTAGAAGCGAGCACTATTCTGACTGAGTTTTCTCCCCAGCCTGGCAGCTGCTATTTTCTAACAGCTGTGAAGGGACCAGAAGCAAATGTATGGGCAGGGAGGGTCACATGGTAAAAGTGAGTCATAAAGTGGGGAAAGAAGAGATGACAGGCTGTGACATCTGAAACGAAACACAGGCAGATGGGGACAGGAAGAGACTGATGGCTTGGTACTTCAGATTTGGGAAGAACCACAAATTCCAAGCAAGATAAATTGAATGAAATTCATCTATAACATGTACTTTGTAGCAACATTTCAAAGAGTAATTGAAAGACCTTCAAAGAAAACAGCAGGCTGGAGAGATGGCTTAGTGGTTAAGATGCTTGCCTACAAAGTCTAAGGACTCAGGTTCAATTCCCCAGGACCCTTGTAAGCCAGATACACAAGGGGGCACATACATCTGGAGAGCATTTGCAGTGGTTGGAGGCCCTGGCTTGCCCATTGTCTCTCTCTCTCTCTCTGTCTGTCTCAAAATAAATAAATAAATAGTGTTTTTAAAAAGCAAACAGTTCAGCTGGGCATGGTGGCGCACGCCTTTAATCCAAGCACTCAGGAGGCAGAGGTAGGAGGAAAACATGAGTTCGAGGTCACCCTGAGACTACACAGTGAATTCCAGGTCAGCCTGGGCTAGAGTGAGACCCTACCCCGAAAAAACAAACCAGAAAAAAAAAAAAAAGCAAACAGTTCCCCTCTAAAAACAAAAACAGACAATTGTCTATAAAGTTATGAGAATTAAACCACAGCAGCAGCAGAAGCCAAATATAGAAATGCGATTCTTTCAACACACTGAGAGGTGTCAACCAGGCGTCACTTCAAAGCGGCCAACAGCTACAGCGCCAATTCAAGAACCAGTGTGGGGCTGGGGACGTGGCTCAGTAGGTAACACCCTGGCCATGCTAAGTAAGTACCTGAGTTGGATCCCCAGAACCCACATCAAGCCAGACGGATATTGTGGCAGGCGTCTGTAATCCCAGCCTATGGCAAGATGGGAGGCAGAGAGAGATTCCCCCAGGCCCATGCAACAACGTTCACCACCTGCCTCAAATGAGGTAGAAAGCAAGACATATCCGAGATTGTCTGTGGCCTTCCACGTGCACGCCATGGCTCACACATGTGTGCTCACAAACATACACACAAACATCAAAAAATAACAAAAGGCGTAGCATGGTGATGCACAGCTTTAATCCCAGCACTTGGGAAGCTGAGGTAGGAGGATTGCTGTGAGTTTGAGGCCAGTCTGAGACTAATTTCAGGTTAGCCTGGGCTAGAGAGACATTCTATCTCAAAAAACCCAAAATGGAAAAAACTAAACAAAACAAAGGTGAAGTCAAGGTGGGTCATAGATTCTAGAGGTTAAGGCAGGAGGATTGCAGGAGTTCAAGGCAAGCCTGAGTTACAGAGTGAGTCCCTATCTTGAAAAGGAAGGAGGAGAGGGAAGAGGAGAAAAGGGTGAAATGAAGCTATTTTTAGCAAACAGAAACTGAGAGTGTAAGCTTCCAGAGACAAAAAAAAAAAAAACATTTCTAGCGGGGCGTGGTAGCACAGACCTCTAATACCAGCACTCGGGAGACCAAGGTAGGAGGATCACTGTGAGTTCGAGGCCAGCCTGAGACTATAGAGTGAGTTCCAGGTCAGCCTGGGCTGCATAGTAAGTCTGAAGCCAGCCTGGATAACATGAAAACCTCTCAATAAAAAAGGGGCAGCCAGGCATGATGGCACATACCTTTAATCCAAACACTCGGGAGGAAGAAATAGGAGGATTGCTGTGAGTTCGAGGCCACCCTGAGACTATATAGTAAATTCCAGGACAGTCTAGGTTAGAGTGAGACCCTACCTTGAAAAACCAAAAAATGAAAACTGAAAGAAAAAGGAAGGGAGGGAGGGAAGGAAGGAAGGGAAGAAAGGGAAAGAAGGGAGGGAGGGACTGGTTGGAAAGGAGCTCATTGAGAGGAGGATGGGGAAAGGGGACAAAAAATGGTAATGGGGGGATTGTGATCAAAATACATTATGTACATGTATGAAAACTGCCAATAAAAGTTTTATAAAATGTCTATAGATCTGAACATTTACATTTGAAAAATTAGCATTATTAAAATTAGAATTACAGATTCTTCCCAAGCACACAGGATCGCTTACCAAAGCTGAGTCCTCCACAGACAGTTCAGATCATTGCTCCCCACAATGGAGAATGGGTGTCCTAGAGACAACATGCTCTGATGAGGATGGCCAAGTGATCTAAGGTTCTGTGTTCAGAAATCAGGATCAGGGGCTGGAGAGATGGCATAGCGGCGAAGCCTAAGGACTCAGGGTTGATTCTCCAAGTCCCAAGTCCCATGTAAGCCAGATGCACATGGTGGCACATGCGTCTGGAGTTCATTTGCAGTGGCTGAAGGCCCTGGCATGCCCATTCTCACTCTCTCTCTCTCCCTCTCTCTGTCTCAAATAAATAAATATAATAGATAGATAAAATGTTTAAAAAAGAAATCAGGACCGGGGGTATAGCTCAGGGGTAGAGCATTTGATTGCAGAAATCCAGGACAAAGTCCACAAGCTTGAGAAGTTGAAAAGCACAGTTTTAAATAACTCAAGGCCCAAGAAGAAATCAGAAGGAAATTTAGAAATTAAATGCAGTTAAACAGAGAATGCCAGAGCCTAAGTACCTCCTTAAAGAAGAAAGGCTGAAACTTAATGCATTCATCTTAAGGTACTAGAAAAAAGAACAATAGAAGAAACCCAATGGAAAAAAGGAAGAAAATGAAAAACAGAAAAATGAAATGAATAAAATGTGGGCTGGAGAGATGACTCAGCAGTTAAGGCACTTGCCTGCAAAGCCAAAGGACCCTAGTTCAATTCCACAGGACCCATGCAAGCCAGTGCACATGTGTCTGGAGTTCATTTGCAGTGGCTAGAGGCCTTGGTATGCCCATTCCCTCTCCTTCTCTCTCCCTCTCTCTCTCAAATAAATAAAAATAAATTATTTTTTTTTTAAGAATGAAATGAATAAAATGGAAAATGACACCACCTCAGGGAAGATCGGTGAAACATGAATCTTGGGGGGAAAAAATCAGGGACTGGAGAAATAGCTTAGTAGTTAAGACACTCGCCTGCAAAGCCAAAAGACCTCAGTTCAATTCCCCAGGAACCACATAAAGCCAGATACACAAGGTGGTACATGCATCTGGAATTTGTTTGCAGTGGCTGAAGGCCCTAGTGCACCCATTCTCTCTCTCTATCTCTCTCATAAATAAATAAAAATAAATTATTTTTTTAAATCAGCACAATATATAAACATTTCACCAAGACTGTGCTAGCAGCAGAAAGAAAAGCCAGAAAAAATACCGTGGACACAAGGAGGGCATGGCCACTGATTCAAAGTTTGTTTTTTAAGATAGGGCCCCAGTACCATAAACGACTTCAAGCCCACAAGTGTGAAATTTCAGGCAAGCTGTGAATCTTTTGAGAAATACATCACTTGCCAAGAAAACATGAATAGAGCTATGTCAGTTGAAGATCTGGGCTCAGAACCCACCCATAAAACAGAGTGCATCTTCGCCACCCCAACCCCCAATGGAGGGGAAAAGGATGGACTCTTCAACTCACTTCATGAGTGCCAGGGGTGGTGAGCGGAAGTGTGGGTGGCACATTAAGTGGGGAGAGGGAAGCGCATCTACGCTTCACTGTCCTGTACAGCAAAGGGAACCAAGGAAGAATCTCAGGGTGAAGCAACGGCCCTTGGGCTGCACTGTGGAGTTTTCTGATAATGATTACCATCTCAATCTCACTGGCTGCTTAGGGAGGCTCAGTGCAGGTCATGGCCACCGGTGACGTGTGTATCCACGAAGCTGCACCCAGGACCAGTCCCTCCCCCATGCAATGTACACAGTGTCGTCTCACTCTTCCTGCTGCTACAGCCAAAGACCTCAGTCTGGTGTCTCAGTCTGTTTTCAGTTACTATAACACAATAACTGGTGCCAGGCGATTTACAAAGAATGAAAGCTCCTTTGGCTCGCTGTTGTAAACCCTGGGGAAGTCCAAGAACATGGTGGTAGCATCTGGTGAAGGCCTTTTCTGCCGTGTCATAACATGGTGGACAGTGTCGCATAGAACGGCACAAATAGCTCTGGTCTCACCCTTTTCTTTCTTTCATTTCCATTCATTCATTTATTTATCTATTTATTTATTTTTATGAGACAGAGAATTGGTGCGCCAGGGCCTCGAGCCACTGCAACCGAACTCCAGACGTGGGCGCCCCCTTGTGCACATGCGTCACCTTGTATGTCTAGCTTAGGTGGGTTCTAGAGTGTCAAATCTGGGTTCTTAGGCTTCAGAGGCAAGTACCTTAACTGGTAAGCCATCTCTCCGGCCCTATTTATTTATTTTTGGACAGGGTCTCACATAGCCCAGACTGGTCTTCAACAACTCACTATGTAACCTGAGGATGGCCTTAAACTTCTAATTCTCCCACCTCCACCACCCAAGTGACGGGATTACAAGTACTAGTTTATGTGGTACTGAGGCATCAGACCCAGGGCCTTTGGCACGTTAGCCAAACACTCTGCCCACTGAGCTGCGTCCCCAGCATCTCCTCCATTTATCATAAAGTCATGGGGGAGGCGCACCCTGATGGCCTTATTCCCTCCTAGTTTCCTCCCAAAGGCTCAACCATGAGCATATGACTTTGAAGGTGACAGTTTTCAACACATGGATTCTAGGGAACACTGAAACCATAGCAGCTGGGTGATTGAGATGTAATAACATTCATTGCTCACAGTTCTAGAGACTGGGAAGGTCAGGATTGCGGCACCAGCACGCACAGGGCCTGGGGAGGGTGCACTCTGCCCCGTGGGTGGCGCTTGTTGCCGTGTTCTCACAGGGAAGGGGGAGAAAAGAGAACTGAAAGGCTCCTTCAAGCCTTTGAGAAGGACTCTAGTCCCATTGACCTCCTCAAGTCCCCACCGCTGAGGAAGACAGGGGTCGATGGAAGGGACAGGGAAGGGAAGTGGAAGAGAAGAGAAGTGACAGGAAGGGGAGGGGAGGGGAAGAAGTGAAGGAGAGAGGGAAGAGGAAGGAAGGGAAGAAGTCATTTCAAGATAGTAAATATCTTCAAAGCATAGACCTGTTAGCGTCTAGAATCCAAACTAAGGAGCTATAACAGCTGAACAACAGACTACTTCACTCAAAATGAGCAAGGGATTTGAACAGACATCGTTTCCAAGAGAGATAATAAACAAGTGGTCCAAAGGCTCATGAAATAGCACAGTGCTTATTAGCCATGAGGGAAATCTAAATCAACAGCATGGTGAGCTGCTGCTTCCTGCTCAGGAGAGCAGCTATCATCAGAAAGGCAGTCAGAAGGGCTAGAGGGATGGCTTAGTCATTAAGACGCTTGCCTGCAAAGCCAAAGGACCCAGGTTCAACTCCCCAGGACCCACATAAGCCAGATGCACAAGGTGGCATACACATGTCTGGAGTTCATTTGCAGGGGTTGGAGGTCCTGGTGTACCCATTCTCTCTCTCCCTGCCCCCCCACCATCTCTCTTTCAAATAAATAAATTAATTAAAATAATAATATTTTTTTAAAAGAAAGGCATTCATAAAGGTAGGAAAGGCTGTGGAGAAACTGCTGCCTTCATACAATGCTGGTTGGAATCCAAAATGCTGCAGCCACTTTGGAAAACAGTTCTTTAAAAATCAAAATGTGGAAAGCCGGGTGTGGTGGGGCATGCCTTTAATCCCAGCACTCAGGAGGCAGAGGTAGGAGGATCACCATGAGTTAGAGGCCACCGTGAGACTACATTGTAAATTCCAGTTCAGCCTGAGCTAGAGTGAGACCCTACCTCAAAAAACCAAAAATAAAAATAAAAATGTGAAGCTAGAGAGATGGCTCAGTGGTTAAGGCGCTTGGCTGAAAAGTCTAACACCCTGGGTTCAGTTCCCCAGTACTCAAGTAAAGCCGGGATGCACAAAGTGGCGCATGCGTCTAGAATTTGTAGTGTGTGCTCTCTCTTTCTCTATCTTTTCATAAATAAATAATTTTTTAAATATTTTATTTTTATTTATTTATTTGAGAGAGGGTGAGAGAAAGAAGCAGGCAGAGAAAGAATGGGCACGTCAGCACCTCCAGTCACTGCAAACCAACTCCAGATGCATGTGTCACCTTGTGCATCTGGCTTAGGTGAATCCTGAGGAGTTGAACCTTGGTCCTTTTGCTTTGCAGGCAAGCACCTTAACTAACCACGAAGCCATCTCTCCAGCCCCATTAAATAATATATATATTTTTTAAATCAAAAAAAAAGACAGGTGTGGTGGCTCATGCCTGCAGTCTTGGGATGCTGAGGCAGAAGGATCAATGTGAGTTTAAGACCAGCCTGGACTACAGAGTACATTCCTAGTAGGCTTGGGCTAGAGTGAGATCCTGTCTCAAAAACAAGCAAAGCAAAATATGTGGCAACCACATAACCCACCAGTTCCTCTTGTAAGGATCAACCCAAGGGATGAAGACATTTGTTCATGCAGAGACTTGTACACAGCTGTTCCTAGCAGCATTATTCATAAGGAAGAAAGGTAGCCGTCAACTGAAGCAATGATAAATAAAATGTCCTGTGTCCCTGAAATCAAGCACTACTCATCATGAAAAAGAATACAGCTTTGCTGGACATGGTGGCACACACCTTTAATCCCAGCACTCGGGAGGCAGAGGTAGGAGGATCGCCGTGAGTTCGAGGCCACCCTGAGACTACATAGTGAATTCTAGGTCAGCCTGGGCTAGAGTGCAACCCTACTTCAAAAACACAAAACAAATAAAGTTTGACACATTCTACAACATATTTAAATCTTGAAAATATTAATCAAAAGAAGCCAGACACAAAAGGTTGCACACTGCATGATTTTGCGTAACCAAAGTGTCCAACACAGGAAAATCCACAGAGATATAAAATGCGGGGAGGAAATAGATGCCAGTGGGCATGGGGTTTCTTCTGGAGAGTGGTGAAGATGTTGTAAAGCTGATCATGCTGATTAAGGGACAACTTTGGGAACGTACAAAAACCCACTCATTTCAGTGGGTGCCGACGTGGGCATGCGCGTGGTGTCTCAATAAAGCTGAGGAGAAACTGTGTTTGGTACACATTTTAACTCTCACTTTCTATTTATTTATTTAACTTATTATTAATTTGTGTGAGTGGAATATCAGGGCCTCTTGTATTTGGCTTTACATGGGTTGTTTAGAAAATGAACCCAGGCCAACAGGCTTTATAAGCAAGTGCCTTTAACCCCTGAGCCATCCCTCTTCCCCTCCCCGTCTGGACAGGACAACTGTCATGAAGCATGAAAGCTTAGCATGTTGGAAGCCTCAGTGTCATCATGACTCTCTAATGGGTACTTCCGCCAGGACCAGCATCGTCTCATAGACCCCAGCCACCGGGAACCTGCTAGAGGTACATCTAGCCATTCCCTGAAAGGGTTGTTACTGTTTGTAGGGTGGGGGTATGCCTGCCACTGCATGCATGTGGGGGTCAGTGGACAACCTCAGGGCGCTGGCTGTCTTCTTTCCACCTTACTTGCCAGGGTCTCTTGTTGTTTGGCCACTGGGAAGGCCACATTAGCTGGACCTCAAGCTTAGGATATTCCGGACAGCTTCCGGCTGCTGCGGGCGCCTTGGGATTACAGATGTGCTCAGCTTCACGTGGTGCTGCGAACTCACACTGTAGGCAACAGGCTTGTGGGACAAGCGCCTGTCTCCACTGAGCCAGCTCCTTAGCCCCGGCTGGGAGGACTCTTAAGATGCCAAAGGCCTCACTCTGATGATGGTGATGATGATGGTGGTGGTGACGGTGGTAGCAGGAATAAAAGCCATGGTCTTGCACATGCCAGGCAAGTATTGCACCACGGAGCTGCTTGCCCAGCCCCTTCCCTTTGATTCCATAGATTAGGAGAGCTGGGCTTACAAAGGAGTTAAAAATTCCTGCCAAGGGGGTAATGAATTCTGGGAGGATGGGGTTGGGGGGAAAAGATGGGGTCAGGTTCTGAGAAGGTAGCATAAGGCTGAGTTTCCATAAGAGCAGGGACACATGGGGGGGGGGGCAGATTCAAGAGACGAGCCTTAAGGCTTAGCCTGTGAGATGTGGCGTCACATGTGGTCTGAGACCTGTGGCGACTCGTTCCCATCACGTACGCAGTTGTAGGTGCTAAGCATTGCACGCCACCACCGCACACCCCCCCCCACAAGCAGGCCTGTGGCAACTTATTCCTATCACGTACGCAGTTGTAGGTGCTAAGAATTGCATGCCCCCCGCCAGCTTACTCACTTGTCCCCACCTCAGAACCAGTGTGCGTTTGCCCCCAGAAGGTGGTCTGTGAGTCATTCCACCCATGGAAACATCCCCCGCCCTGTCCTCAGGGAAGGTACAGTGGGGGAGAAGCATTTGGCCCCTGCAAATCTCTCACCATCCAGGACAAGAAATGCAGGCCAACCTTGACCACCACTGTCCCTGCTTCCCAGGGCGGAGGGGACAGTGACATGGATTGAAGGCCAGGCCCAGTTCTAAGCACTTCCCACAGAGAGACTCTCCTCATCACCGTCACACCTTGGGCATGTCTTGTGATCATCCCCGTGGCTAGTTGAGGAAACCAAGGCACAGAGAGGCACCTCGCCTGCTCACGGAAACCCAGGAGGCTCTCATCAATTCCCTCAAAAAGCCTGTCTCCCTCACACAGTTTATACGCCCAGGCCACAGATGGAGAAGGGCTAGCTATCCTGCTGGTCAGCGGCCACGTGGCCTTCACAGCTGGTTTCCTGAGGGCTGTCACATACCGGATGAGGAGGTGACGGCAAGGTGGGGGTGCTGGTGGGACCTGTGACCACAGTCTGAGGGCGGGGCAGGAAACAGTAGTGATGCGAAGGGGACTAGGGTGGGCCTGCCTCGGGGAGACACCACCATTTCACCACCCAAGGTCGCCCCGGCTCGACGGCTCCCTCGGCAGGACTCCAGGTAGGGAGGAAGAGGAGGGTGGGGGAGACGGAAGCTGAGGGCCGAGCTGGAAGTGCTGGGACCCTAAATCAACAGCCCTGGCTCGCCCAGGCCCCTGACTGTCCGCCTGTGGGCCTGATGGAAACGAAAGGGAGAGGGTCCCCATTCTCACAGTCCTGACAGCTGGAGCTGCTCAAAAAGCCCAGGAGGCCAGACGCGGTGGCGCATGCCGGTGACCTCAGCACTGAGGAGCCCCAGGCTAGCCTGGGCTGCAGAGCGAGACCCGGAAAAGCGAGGTTGGGGGGAGAGCGCGTGCCGTGCAAGCGTGAGGGCCTGGGTTCGGATCCCCAGACTGCACGTCAAGGCAGAAATGGTGTCTGTAGTGTCTGCGAGTCTTACAGGAAGAAGTGGGGGGGGGGGGGCGCGCGGAAGCAGGCGGCGCCCACAGGCCCCCTAACCTGGATGAAAGCAGGGTGCTGAACAGCGAGAGACCGTCCCTCAAACAAGGTGGATATGGAGGACTGAAGCTGTGGTGCCTGTGCCCACGCGTGCACACGCGTGCACACGCGCGCACACGCGAAGGGGTCAGGAGGGAAGGAAAAGTGCCAGTGAGGGGACCGAGCTCCTTGGGTTTATATCATGACAGGCGGTAGGGTGGTCGGAAGGAGGGATCCCCCTTCACCTGTTCACGTCCCAGCCTGGAGACTCTGCCTCCCAGGCACTCCTTGGGGTGGAGAACAGAAGGCTCTGGTTAAGGGGGTGAGATGCTCCCCCCCTTACATCCCCTGTCCCTGAGTCCTCTGTGGCAGGCTTGGGGGCAGCCTCTGAGGGGGCTTAGTTTGCAGGGAGATTTCAGGTCAAGAGCAGGTCCAGAAGAGCAGTTGGAGCCATTAGAAGAACCCTCTAGTCAATGGTTGGCCCGGAAGTTGACAACAGCTAGGTGCCCGCCGTTGCTGGAAGTCCACTGAGTTTGGCAGGGAATGCCAGACAGGAGACCAAAGGCAGCAGGCGGGGCACTGATGGGCACCCTCCTTCACACAGCCAGGGGTGTGGGCACGAGGCAGCTTCCACTCACTGCCGAGTAGGGCCGGAGCTCTTCCACCAGGCTCAGCTGCGATGCTCACGGCAAACAAGGGGGGAGGGGGAGGGGACACTGCAACTCCTTCCCTTCCCTGGTCTGAGGGGGCTGCATGAGGGGCAGAGGCCAGAGGGAGAGACAGAGACAAAGACAGCATAAGAATTAGGGGGGAGCCGGGCCTGGTGACACGGGATGTGATCATAGCTACTCAGGAGCATCCCAAGTTCAAGACCAGGCCAGGCTGAAGAGTTCAAGGCCAACATAGTGACACTCTATCTCATTTTTTTTTTTTTTAAATAGCCAGGCATGGTGGTACACGCCTTTAATCCCAGCACTCAGGAGGCAGAGGTAGGAGGATTGCCATTAGTTCGAGGCTACCCTGAGACTACACAGTGAATTCTAGGTCAGTCTGAGCTAGAGTAAGACCCTACCTCGAAAAACAAAACAAAAAAATAATAAATAAATAGATAAAAATAATGTAAAGTGGGACTGGAGATATGGCTTAGCAGTTAAGGCACTTGCCTGCAAAGCCTAAGGACCTATGTTTGACTCTCCAGATCCCATGTAAGCCAGACACACAAGGTGATGAAAGGTGCAGGGTTGTACATGCACACAAGGTGGCACATGTGTCTGGAGTTTGATTGAAGCAGCTAGAGGCCCTGGAGCAACAATGCTCCTCCCCTCTCTCCTTCCTTCTCTCCTCCCCTCTCTCCCTCCCTCTCTCTCATAAAAAGAGGACAGTCTGTTGGGCTTGCCTCAAAAAAAAATTGGGGGGGGGGTAGAGATGGCTTAGCGGTTGAGCACTTGCCTGTGAAGCCTAAGGACCCCGGTTCAAGGCTCAATTCCCCAGGACCCACGTTAGCCAGATGCACAAGGGGCCACACCCGCCTGGAGTTCATTTGCAGTGGCTGGAGGCCCTGGCGCACCCACTCTCCTCTCTCTCTCTCTGCCTCTTTCTCTCTCTGTCTATCACTCTCAAATAAATAAATAAAAATTTTAAAAAACTTTAAAAAAATTTTTAATAATAATAACATAAAGGGCTGAGGTGTAGCTCATCATTAGAGGGCTTGCCTACAATGCATGAGGCCCTGAGAACAATCCCCAGAATGGAGGATGGAGGGTCAGGAGGGAAAGGCTGACCTTTACTGCGGACAAAATAACACTTCTCCAGAACCTGGGCTCCCCTGGATCCCCAGGCCCTCCCCTAAACCTATTATACAACCTTTGTTCTCTCTCCTCATGAGCCTCCACTGGGTCATCAATTTAGCTTCCTATTAGGCCTTAGATTATGACATCTTCCTAATGTTGAGCTCCTTCTGACAATGTGACTGTGGGATCGACAGTCTCGGAGCCCCTGTGCACAATAGAGAGGGAGGACCCCAACCCTAAAGCCCAGTCTTAAGTCCTCCTGTTGATGCACAGTGGTCAGCCATCCCTCATCCCTCTAACCCTCAGCTCTCCAGGGCCCAGAGCTCCATGGCCAGGCACCAACTCCTCCTGGGCCTTCTCCTGCTGCTGCCCCCACTGGTCCCTGCCCCCTGCTACACGGCCACCCACTCGGAGTGCAAGCGGAAGCTCAGCTTCGTGCCCGGAGCGTGGCTGGCTGGGGAAGGTGTGGACGTGAGCAGCCTCCGCCGCTCAGGCGCCTTCCCAGTGGACACGCACAGGTTCCTTCGGCCTGATGGCACCTGCACGCTCTGCAAAAACGCCCTGCAAGAGGGCGCCCCGCAGCGCTTGCCCCTGGCGCTCACCCACTGGAGGGCCCAGGGCTCCGGCTGCCAGCGGCATGTGACCACCGCCAAGGCCAGCTCCGCCGAGGCTGTGGCCCGGGAAGCCGCTGCCAACATCAAGAACGACTGGAAGGCAGGACTGGACGTGAACCCGCAGCCCAGCAACAACGTGCAGGTCTCGGTGGCCGGATCACACTCCGGAGCGGCGGACTTCGCCGCCCAGAAGACCCACCAGGACCAGTACAGCTTCAATAGCGACTTGGTGGAGTGTCGCCTGTACAGGTGAGATGCCAGCTGGGGTCAGGGAGGAGGCAGGAGAGGGAGGAGGAAGCTCGGAGACGGCAGGGTACTTGTCCAGGTGTCCCACAATCCTGCTGCAAAGACTGCAGTTGCTACAGCCCTGAGACCCCCCCCCCCATTCCATGGCGACCCAAATCTGGATGGGCCCAGTGAGAGATGGGAACAAGACTATGCCTTAGCCCCAGCATGGTAACACTTAAGTGTCTCTCTTTGCTGGGCATTACCAGCCTCCTAGGCAGGGACAGAGATGGAAGACGTGGCTAGGTCCTCTCTCCTCACTGCTGTGTGACCTTGGGTATTTTCTCTTCCTTTCTGGGACAACTGATATGCACGCCTTCCTTTTTAATATTATATATTTATTTATCTGACAGAGAAAAAGAGGCGGAGGGGGGAGAATGGGCATACCAAGCCCTTCAGTCACTGCAAATAAAGTCCAGATGCATGTGCCACCTTGTGCATCAGGCTCATGTGGGCTCTGGGGAATCGAACCAATGCTCCTCTGTCCCTCTCCGCAGTTTTCACCTGGTGCACTCGCCCCCACTGCACCCCGACTTCAGAAAAGCGCTCAAGAACCTGCCCCCTCACTTCAATACTTCCACGCAGCCTGCCTACCAGCAGCTCATCTCCTCCTACGGCACCCACTTCATCAAGTCCGTGGAGCTGGGGGGCCGCATCTTGGCCCTCACGGCCCTGCGCACGTGCGAGCTGGCCCTGGAAGGGCTCACGGCCGACGAGGTGGCCGACTGCCTGGCCGTGGAAGCCCAGGTCAGCATCAGCGGCCGCGCCGACTCCTCAAGCCAGTTCAAGGCCTGCGAGGAGAAGAAAAAGAAGCACAAAGTCACCACCTCCTTTCACCAGGCGTACCGGGAGCGCCACACCGAAGCGGTCGGTGGCCACCACGCCTCCACGTACGACCTGCTGTTCGGGGCTCAGGCGGGGCCGGAGAAGTTCTCCGACTGGGTGTCGGCGCTGGCCGGCAGCCCCGGCCTGGTGGACTACACGCTGGAGCCCCTGCACGTGCTGGTGGAAAGCGGGGACCCTCGGCGGGAGGCGCTTAGGGGGGCCGTGAGCCAGTATCTGACGGGCAGGGCCCGCTGGAAGGACTGCAGCAAGCCCTGCCAACCAGGCCAGTGGAAGAGCCCCCGTGACCCATGCCAGTGCGTGTGCGATGGCTCCACGGTCACCACCCAGGACTGCTGTCCTCGCCAGAGGGGCCTGGCCCACCTGGAGGTGACCATCGTCCAGGCGTGGAATCTCTGGGGAGACGTGAGCACAGCGACGGACGCCTACGTGAAGGTCTTCTTCGGTAGCCGGGAGTTGAGGACCGGCACGGTGTGGAACAATAATAACCCCAGGTGGGCGACCAAGCTGGACTTCGGGAACGTGCTACTGGCCACGGGGGGACCCTTGAGGGTGCAGATCTGGGATGTGGATAATGGCTGGGACGATGATCTGCTTGGCTCTTGTGACCTTGCTCCAAAATCTGGCTCCCACGAGGAGCAGTGCAACCTGAGCCACGGCCGTCTGAAGTTCCTCTACCACGCCAGGTGCTTGCCCCACCTCCGCGGGGGAACCTGCCTGGACTATGCCCCCCAGGGGCTTCTGGGAGAACCGCCAGGAAACCGCAGTGGGGCCGTGTGGTGAGGGAACGGTGAGCTCCCAGCGCGGTGGCTGCAGGAGGCTCTCCCAGTGGGAGCCCTTCACAGTCCCATCAGATAGACGGAGACCGACGCTTGGACCTCTCATTAAGGCAGCCGGGCTCATAAGCCACCGTGAGTGTCCCTGTCCACACTACCTAGGCCCATCGATGTCCCCAAACTTACTTGAGAGTCTCTGCTGCACAGGCCAGAGCTAACTGGCCAGCAGCCTGTCAGAAGGCCAAGAAGTTGTCCCTACTGGGATTCTAACACCCTCCCGCTCTGGCGAGGGAAGTGCATCTGTTAGCCGAACTGCATCCCTCGCTGCTCTTCTGTTTTCTTCGTGTCCCCTATGTTGCCTCCGATAACTCAAGGCCTGTGTCATCATGTGCTTGAGAGGGAACCAATAAATATGTCATAAGCATGATGGATGTGGTGGCACAGGGGATTGAACATACCCCTGGTGGAAAGTGTCGATGTTAGTGATCCATTTTAATAAAATACACACATAAGTAATATAAATTTTTAAAATTCATTTCTCAAATAAATAAATAAAAATATTTTTTATTTATTTTTATTTATTTATTTGAGAGCAACAGACAGAGAGAGAAAGAGGCAGAGAGAGAGAGAGAGAGAGAATGGGCGCTCCAGGGCCTCCAGCCACTGTGAACAAACTCCAGACGCATGTGCCCCCTTGTGCATCTGGCTAACATGGATCCTGGGGAATCAAGCCTCGAACTGGGGTCTTTAGGCTTCACAGGCAAGCGCTTAACCACTAAGCCATTTCTCCAGCCCAAAATAAAAATAATTTTAAAACTGACTGGAGGGATGGCTTAGGGGGTAAGGCACGTGCCTGCAAAGCCAAAGGACCCAGGTTCTATTCCCCAGGACCCATGTGAGCCAGATGCACAAGGCGATGCATGTGTCTGGAATTTGTTTGCAGTAACTGGAGGTCCTGGCACATCTATTCTCTCTATATATTTGTTCTTCACTCTTTCGCTCTCTCCCTCTCTCTCAAATAAATAAATAAAAATATTTTTTAAATTAATTTGCATATATGAGTGTGAGCACGCGCATGTGCTTATGGGCACATCAGTGTCTCTTGTCACTGCAAATGGACATCAGGTGCTTGCATCCCTTTTGTTTATTATTTACAACTTCCATGATTACAGACATAATTATAGACAATAAACCATGACCCAGGTTTGATTACCCAGGACTCACATAAGCCAGATGCATGAGGTGGCACATGCATCTGGAATTCCTTTTGCAGTGGCTGGATGTCCTGGCGCACCCATTCTCTCCCTCCCTCTCTCTCTCTCTCTCTCTCTCTCCAAGGAGTCTCTCTTCCAAACTCAGGGCTAGCACAGATGACATTTTTGTTTTCTAAGCGGTTGCTATGGTTACCCTCATCTCTTTCCCACCAACTTTGTGGTCTCTAGAGATTATAATGGTGGAGTCTGACAAGCTGTTAACCGTAGAACTGGGTGTGTTAGAGGAAGGTAGTCTAGGGGTGAGAGATTCCTGGGGAAAGGGCAGGGCTCCCCACAGCCCTGAGAGGCTGGAGCACCTCCTCACTCATCAGTCATTCTGTGATGGCTGCTCATAATGGTCAGCTTGACTGGATTTAGAATGACTGGGGATGGGCTGGAGAGATGGCTTAGTGGTTAAGCGCTTGCCTGTGAAGCCTAAGGACCCCAGTTCGAGGCTCGATTCCCCAGGACCCATGTTAGCCAGATGCACAAGGGGGCGCACATGTCTGGAGTTCATTTGCAGTGGCTGGAGGCCCTGGCATGCCCATTCTCTCTCTCTCTCTCTCTCTCTCTCTCTCTGTCACTATCAAATAAATACATAAAAATAAACAAAAAAAAATTTAAAAAGAATGACCGGGGAGACCAGCCTCTGACATGTCATGTCAATGATGGTGTTTCCAGAGAGGATTAGTTGAGGAGGGAAGGCCCACCTGAAAGTGGGCAACATCATTCCATGGGCTGGAGGCCCAGATTGAATAAACAGGAGAAAGTGCTGGGTGTGATGGCGCACGTCTTTAGTCCCAGCATCATGAAGGAGAGGGAGGAGGATGGCCATGAATTCAAGGCCACCCTGAGATTACATAGTGAATTCCAGGTCAGCCTGGGCTAGAGTGAGACACTATCTCGGGGGGAGGGGAAGCAGGGGAGGAGAAAGTAAGCTAAACAAGAACATTCAGATCTTTCTGCTTCCTGACCACAGAAGTGACATCACCAGTCACCTCACCACTCTGCCGCCACGCCTTCCCTGACAGGGTGGTCTCAAGTTATACTTATTATATTTATCTCAAATTGTTATATCAGCCAGGCGTGGTGGCACATGCCTTTAATCCCAGCACTCGAGAGGCAGAGGTAGGAGGATCACCATGAGTTCAAGGCCACCCTGAGACTCCATAGTGAATTCCAGGTCAGTCTGGGCCAGAGTGAGACCCTACCTCAAAAAACCAAAAAAAAAAAAAATTGTTATATCAAACTATTATATTTGAGAGAGAGAAAGAGGCAAAGAGACAGAGAGAAAATGGGCGTGCCAGGGACTCCAACTGCTGCAAACAAACTCCAGATACATGTCCTACCTTGTGCATCTGGCTTACATGGGTCCTGGGGCATTGACCCTGGGTCCTTTGGCTTTGCAGGCAAGAGCCTTAACCACCAAGCCATCTCTCCAGCCCCCTTTTTTGCATATGTATACTTGAGAGAGAAAGGGGCAGAGAGAGGTCTTTCTTATCGTATCGATGGGGTTGTTACGAGCCCAGGCCCTGCAGAGTTCTTATGAATGGCAAGTACTGGCGGGTGACTGGCTGGATGACGAATGAAGCCCACCAAGGCCCTTCCAGCCTCAGCTTGAGACAGAGAGGTAGCAAGCATCTATCTGGATGGCTCCAACCCCGAGTCATCTGAGCTGTTATCTGCCTGCTTAAGCTGGGTGTGGTGGTGTGCACCTATAATCCCGGTATTCATGAGGAGAATCAGTTTAAAGCCATCCTTCACTATACAGCGAGCTCAAGGCCAGCCTGGACTACTTGAGATACTGTCTCAAAATTAAAAAAACAATGGCTAGTGAAATGGCTTACTGGTTAAGGTGCTTGCCTACAAAGCCTAAGGGCCCCGGTTCAATTCCCCAGGACCCATATAAGCCAGATGCACAAGGTGGTGCATGTGTCTGGAGGTCATTTGCACTGGCTAGAAGCCCTGGCGTGCCCATTCTCTCTATATATATATATATCTGTCTCTCTTCTCAAATAAATAAAATATTTTTAAATAAAACCCGCTTCCTTACAATAGTGAGCCACAGTCATGGCTCAGAGACTGTAGGTGCTTGCACCTCTGTCTGTGATCTTCTGGGCAGGAGGCTCCTGGGTTGGCATGGGTGCCTTCACTCACCACTCACTCTACAAAGAAGTCCTAGCAGGGCCACACACTGCGTGGCAGTGGGACCAGCCGCCCCTCTTGTTACTTCCTGTCCTGGAAAGCCACGATTTTCTTCCTTCCTTTCATGGCCCTTGACTGCTTCTGAGTGGCCCCCATCGCCATCTGCAGTCCCTAGGCAGAGCTGGTGTCCACTGAGCCTAGCCCGCTGGTGGGATCCCCTCTAGTCCCCCGCCCCCCCCCACCCCGAGCTTTCTGATGAGGTCCCTCCCAGAGTCCTTCGCAGCTGGCCACGACCAGCAATGGGTAACGCCTGGAGCAGCCAAGACCAATGTCACAGAGGAGAGGCTCATGAGAGGTCAGGATTAGGACTATTTGCACAAGAATCATCTTCTTCTTCTTCTTCAGCCACAGATATGACCCTGGAAAGCAACAAGGACTGACCTTCACAAACATAGACACCCTAGGCCACACACCCGCAACAGCATTAAGCTGCTCCCCAGGGCTGGGAAGCTAGCTCATTTGGTAAAGTGCTTACCTTGCAAGCATAAGAACCTGAGTTTGATACCAAAAAACCCACAGAAGAGTGAGGGGTGGGGCTGGAGAGATGGCTTAGCGGTTAAACACTTGCCTATGAAGCCTAAGGACCTTGGTTTGAGGCTCAATTCCTCAGGACCCACGTAAGCCAGGTGCACAAGGGGGCACACGCGTCTGGAGTTCGTTTGCAGTGGCTGGAGGTCCTGGCACACCCATTCTCTTCTCTCTCTCTCTCTCTCTCTCTCTCTCTCTCTCTGCCTCTTTCTCTCTCCGTCTGTCTGTTGCTCTCAAATAAGTAAATTAATTAATTAATTATAAATTATAATTATAAATACATTAAAAATTATAATTGTAAATTAATTGATTAGTTAATTTTAAAATTAAAAAAAAGTGAGGGGTGTGGTGTTGTGCACTTGTAATCTCAGTGTTGGGGAGGTGGAGACAAAAGGATTCCTGGGGGATGAAGAGGTGACTCAACAGCTAAAGCACTTGCCTGTGAGGCCTAAGGATTCAGGTTCAATTCTCCAATACCCACATAAAGCCAGATACACAAAGGAGCACATGCATCTGGAGTTTTTTGTTTTGTTTTGGTTTGGTTTGGCTTTTTTGCAGCAGCAGCTGGAGGACCTGGCATGCCCATTCTCTCTTTCTTTCTCAAAAATATAAATAATAAATAAATTTTTAAAATATATTTTGCAGAGGATTCCTGGGACTCACTGGCCAGCCAACCTAGCCTACCTGGGGAGGCCCAGGCTAATGAAAGACCCTGTCTTGAAAGGAAAGAAACCATGTTCCTCCAATCTCAGGAGTCCCCGGCTGTGATGTGAGGGGCAGAGAACATGGCTGACACGCAGCTTCCGGACTCAGGGGGTTCAGCTCTGGTTCTGATCGCTCTCTCACTCCCGCCAGTCCACACACAGGTGCCGCGCCGCAACGCCGTTCCCAGGCTTGGAGACGTGAAGGCTCTGCCGCCTCCGCCTTCGCAGAGGCCAGGCCCCAGCCCAGCCAGCCCAGCCCGGAACAGCTGCGTTGTTTTGCAGGCTCTAACCAGGCTGCGCTGCCCGCTGTGGGGCTTCGGCGGAACATCTGGACACACAGTCAAGCCTCCCAGCAGCTGGTTCTTGGTTTTGTCTTAAAAGGGGAGTGACGTCGGTTCTTTTCTCTGGGAACCCCAAGCTCCCTAGGAGGCTCCACAGCCACCAAACAAGGCTGACCCCAAGGAGGACAGCCTGGTTGCCCTTTCCTTGAGATTCACAGGACTTGGCACCACTGGGCTCACCCGGGGTCCTGCCACGGGCAGGAGGCAGTAATTGACCAAGGGCACTGTCCCCGCCCACGCCTAGCCTAGCTCACCCTGTGATTTCATCTCGCACAACATTTCTCCAAGTTGGAGAACAGGAGAGGGTCCTTGCTCCCTTCTCTGCCTCTTCATTTCTACTGTTCTTCTCTCACACAGAAGGACAATTTGAGTAAATGACATTTCTTGCACACTTGAGTGCTTTAAGCATGGGGTAAGTCTTTGCTTTGACCATTTTCCACCAGCCCTGTGAGGCAAATTCCCATCTCTTCCCATTTTTCAGGAAGCCGAGGTTTCCGGCTGGAGAGATGGCTTAGCAGTTAAGGCACATGCCTGCGAAGCTTAAGGACCCAGGTTCGGTTCTCCAGGTCCCACATAAGCCAGAAGCACATGGTGGCGCATGCATATGGAGTTTGTTTACAGTGGTTGAAGGCCCTGCAGTGCTCATTCTCTCTCTCTCTCTCTCTCTCTCTCTCTTCTGACTATAATAAATAAATAAAAATAAAATTAAAAAAAAAAGCTGAGGTTCCCCCTTCATCTCTGTGACCCCAAAGTGTTCCTACTGTATTATACACAGCCTCCCCTGGGGCTCTCCTCCACAGTCCCCACAACCATGTCTAACTGTCTAACTTAGCACCACAGGATCCACTTAGGGGTGCTCTTAGAAGCAGTGTGCCCATGTTAACCTGCTTTCCTAAACGGTGATCAAGAACATATAGCATATTTATGGCCAATGTGCCATTCAGTGGCATTGACAGAGTTGCAGCGTTGTGTGACTATCACTGCACCTCAAACTTCCCAACATCCTCAAAATAACTTTGGCCCACTAAACAGTAACTCACCCCAAGCCTCTGGAAGCATCATTCTGTCTTCTGTGACCCTGTCATTTGTCTGGTCTAAGTGGAGTCATGCAAATGAATTCTTAGGTTCTGTGTCCAGCTTACATCACTGGTCCAGCTGCGCTGTATGTACCAAAAATGACAGTCCTGGGCTGGAGAGATGGCTTAGAGGTTAAGGCGTTTGCTTGCAGAGCCTAAGGACCAGGGTTCGATTCGCCAGAGACCACATAAAGGACAAAGTGGAGCATCCATCTTGGAGTCCGTTTGCAGTGGCTGGAGGCCCTGGTGCACCAATTCTCTCTATATCTGTCTTCCTCTTGCTCTCTCTTTCAAATAAAAACAAACAGAGCCGGGCATGGTGGCACATGCCGTTAATCCTAGCACTTGGGAGGCAGAGGAAGGAGGATCGCCATAAGTTTGAGGCTAGCCTGAGACTACGTAGTGAATTCCAGGTCAGCTGGACTAGAACAAGACCCTACCTTAAAAACCCAAATAATAACAAATTTTTAAATGATATTCCTGTTGTGGCTGAGTAACAGCCCCTGGTATGTTGGCACGACACTCTGTGTCTCTATTCACCCATCTGTGGACATGTGGGCCACTCTCACCTTTGGCTATGGTGCAGAACATTGGTGGGGATATATCCATTAGAATTCCTACTTTAGGAAACTGGGGAGATGGCTCAGAGGTTAAGTGCACTTCCTGTGCAAGCATGAGGACCTGAGACCACCCCCAGTTGGATTCCCCCAGCACCCATGTAAATAGCTGGACATGGCCATGCACCTCTGCACCCCAAGCCCTATGTGAAGCAGACACATTGGCTTTTTGAGGTAGGGTCTCATTCTAACCTAGGCTGACACAGAATTCACTCTGTATTCTCAGGGTGGCCTCGAACCCATGGCGATCCACTTATTTCTGCCTCTTGAGTGCTGTGAGCCCATGCCTGGCTTTTTTTTTTTTTTTTTTTCAGTAGGGTCTCACTCCTAGCCCAGGCTGACCTGGAATTCACTATGGAGTTTCAGGGTGGCCTTGAACTCACAGCAACCCTCCTACCTCTGCCTCCCGAGTGCTGGGATTAAAGGCATGCGGCACCACGCCCAGCTTTTTTGTAACTTTTTGTTTGTTTATTTTTATTCATTTATTTATTTGAGAGCCACAGACAGAGAGAGAAAGAGGCAGATAGAGAGAGAGAATGGGCACACCAGGACCTCCAGCCACTGCAAACAAACTCCAGACCCGTGTACCCCCTTGTGCATCTGGCTAAGGTGGGTCCTAGGGAACCGAGGACACACATCTGACGTTTGATTACAATGGCTGGAGGCCCTGGCGCATCAATTCTCTCTCTCTCTCCCTCTCCCTCTCATAAATAAATAACTAAAACATACAGGAAGGAATGGACGTGGCCGTGACTGTGAGCTCACTGAGGGTAGGGTTCACTGCCTGCTCATCGCGGTGGCCCCGGCCAGCCAGGCCTGAGAGGAAAAGCCACAGACCAGAAAATGTTACTGAACCAAAGCAAAGTCAGATGTTGGACAACAGAGAATGGAATGGAACGTTTGGTCAGAGGTTAGGGGGAGGAAGTGTTGGGGTGTTATAGGAAATGAGAGGAGGGAGGGCAGGAAGGAGGGAAGAGGGGCATGTTAGAAAGGAAGAGAAGAAAGATAGAGAGATATGGTGGGAGGAGAAAGAGAGGGAAGAGGAGAGGAGGGAATGAGAGAGGAACAGAGAAGAGAGGAGGGGAGGGGAGGGGAGGGAAGGGAGAGGGATGAGTCAACACTTAGGGAAAGTACTTTTCAGGCAGACAGGTGCAGTCCCTCCATACTTCTCCTCCACCCCCAAAAGGCCAACTCTTCCCCCTTATATTTTTTTAAATATTTTAAAAAATATTTTTAGGCAGGAGGTGGTGGTGCACACCTTTAATCCCAGCATTTGGGAGGCAGAGGCAGGAGGATTGTCATGAGTTGGAGGCCACCCTGAGACTGCATAGTGAATTCCAGGTCAGCCTGGGTTAGAGTGAGACCCTGTTATTTTCAAACAAAGAGAGAGAGAGAAACAGAGAGAATGGGCATGCCAGAGCCTTCAACTACTGCTAGGGAACTCCAGATGCACATGCCATCTTGTACTTTACGTGGGTACTAAGGAATTGAACCCTGGTCATTAGGCTTGCAGGCAAATGCTGTAACCACTGAGCCATTTCTCCAGCACCACCACCCCCCCCCCCTCCACTTTAACCTGGAAATCTTGGAGACCCGTAGCTTAAAAGGACAGGATTTTGAGAGGTCAGGGCCTCTAACCACAGCGAGCCAAAGCGACCCTGCCCTCAGCCTCACAGGCAGAAGCGGCACAGTCATCACGTAAACCAAGATGACAAAGGGGCCTCAGGGCTCTGCCGTCTGTCCCTGCCGCAGCGCAGTCCCCTGTACAAATACATGACTGCATTTAATTTTCTTATTTTTCAAACGGGAAACTGAGGCTTGGGGAGCCTCCCCCCACCAGTATTTCATTGTTGAGAATGGTGAGACTTGAACCAGCATATTGGTGGCCAACAATACTGGGGTGTGTGTCCCCACCGTGCTCCCACCCACACAGCGCCGTCGACCTTCCCCGGACACTGCCCTTGCGGTCCAGCAGGCCCGCGGTAGCGCCCAGGTGTCCGATGTCCCCTTTCTCTCAGCCAGAGCCCAGAACTCCTGACGGCCACTTGCCGCAGCCCATCCCCTCCCTATTGGCCCATCCTGCCCTTTGAGGGTCGCAACCTTTGGCCCTTAGGCCATCCCAGGCAGATGGGTTTGACTCCCACAGGCGGCACGTGGCCCTCCAGGGAGACCTGGGCACTTTCTGAAGCGAGCTGGGGGTGGATTAGAGGATTTCAGGGAGCTTGAAGGAAAAGTGTGAGGTGTTTATAAGAATCCCTATGTCTGCCCCTGTTGGGGGCAGGCCGGTCCTATTTTTCTGTCACACTGACACCCTCTGTGGCAGGCAAGGGTTCCAAAGGCAGGACAGAGAGCAGCTTACTGTAGGCCATGCAAACTGGCCAGAGGTCCCTCCTTATCAGTCAGTCCCCACCTCCCACGCCCACTCCCCTTGCCCCAGGCTCACTGCTGAGGAAGCTCCCTGAGCAGTGACAGTGGAGTGACCCTAGCACATGTAGCTTGGCCAAGGACCCCCACCCCGCCCCCTCTACACACACACACACACACACACACACACACACACACACACACGCTGCTAACAGAGCCAGCTGGGCAGAGCAGAATCGGAAAGGCCTGGAGCTGGCAGCGGAAACACACACATCTGCTGTTGATGTTTCAAACACAACAAAAACAAGTTCATGAAACCAACTGAGAAGGCCAATGAGAGGCTCTGCGGTTACATAACTCTTAAGAAGCCAAATTGCTTCCAAAGACTCCGGAAGCCATTCTGATCATGGCAGCGTGCTCGTTAAGCGCACAAAAAAAAGGGAGGGGGTGCTGGAGAGATGGCTTAACAGTTAAGGTGCTTGTCTGTGAAGCCTAAGGACCCAAGTTCAACTCTCCAGAACCCACTTAAGCCAGACGCAAGAGGTGACGTATGCACAGGTTGTGTGTACGCACAATGTGGCACACATGTCTGGATTTGATTGCAGTGGCTAGAGGCATAGCACGCCAATTCTCTCTCTCTCTCTCATGCTCTCTCTCCGTTTCCCTCGCTGTCTCTTTCTCTCAAAATAAAGTTGAGAGCCGGGCATGGTGGCTCATGCCTTTAATCCCAGCACTTGGGAGGCAGAAGTAGGATGAGCACTGTGAGTTCAAGGCCAGCCTGAGACTACAGAGTGAATTCCAGGTCAGCCTGAGCTACAGTGGGACCCTACCTCAAAAAACAAACAACAACAACAAAAAACAAGGAAGGAAGCTGGAGAAATGGCTTAGTAGTTAAAGCATTCACCTGCAAAGCCAAAGGACCCAGGTTCAATTCCCCAGGACTCACATAAGCCAGATGCACAGAGTCACGCATGCATCTGGAGTTTGTTTGCAGTGGCTGGAGGCCCTGGAGTTCCCATTCTTGCGCTCTCTCTCGCTCTCGCTCTCTCACTCTCTCTCTCTCTTTTAAATAAATAAAATTAAGTAAAAAGGAGGCTGGGGAGCTGGTTCAGTGGTTAAAGGCACTTGCTTGCAAAACCTGCTGGCTCTGATACATCTCCAGCCACCCATGTAAAGCCAGATGGGCATTCACTTACAGCAGCAAGAGTCCCCGGCACATATACACACACTCTAATTAAAAAAGATAATCAGGAAGAATGGAATTTCAAAGAGGAAAGTGGGGGGGGGGCGGGAGGTATTACCATGGGATATTTTTTTATAATTATGGAAAATGTTAATAAAAATTATGAAAATAAAAAAAAGATAATCAGGGCTGGATAGATGGCTTAGCAATTAAAAGACACTTGCCTGCAAAGCCTAAGGACCCATGTTCAACTCTTCAGATCCCATGTAAACCAAACACACAAGGTTCCATAGCATTCAAGGTCACATATGCACACAAGGTGGAGCAAGGTTCCCGAGTTTGATTGCAGTGGCTGGAGGCCCTGGCGTGCCAATTCTCTCTCTTGCACTCACTCTTTTGCATTAAAAAAAAAAAAAAAAAAAAGAGCCTGGCGTGGTAACACTTGCCTTTAATCCCAGCTCTCCAGAGAACAAAACCAAAAAAAAAAAAAAAAAAGCCAGTCTGTTGGGCTTGCCTCAAAAATATAAACAGGTGACCAGAAAAAGAAACTATTTCCAAACACTGAAACTGAGAAAGCAAACAAAATTACAGAGGTCAGAGCGGTGTTTAAATATTTAAGACTATTACGTATGATTTGCCTTAATAGATTTGAAGATCCTGATAGATTGATGTCTTGTGTTGTTCTGGGAAAATGTTGCTAGAAACTGACCCAAGAGAAATAAAAAGCTCTGGCAAACACAGAAGAAACTGAGAAGTCCGTAAGAGATGCATCCGGAAACAAACATCCACCCAGCGCGGAGACCGGCAGCCTCGGTGAGCTGCTGCATACACCGACAGGACAGAAGGTGACCTCACGAGGCTAGTGTCACCCCGACAACTAACGCAAGGGTAACACGGAAGACCACCAGAAGCAGACTAAAAATTCTAGACATAACAAAGTGTTCAGCTCTGGTGGTTTATTACAAGGCTAAAGCACAGCCAGGTAACATTTACAAAGGGACACAATTATCAGCATTGAAAACTCTGGTCATGGGCCAGCACTAGGGAGGCAGAGGTAGGAGGATGCTGTGAGTTCAAGGCCACCCTGAGAAGACATAGTGAACTCTAGGTCAGCCTGGGATAGAGCGGAGACTACCTCAAAAAACATGAGATCCTGTCTCCCCCCCCGCCAAAAAAAAAAAAAAAAAACTTTTTAAAAGGGGCTAGAGAGATGGTTTAGTAATTAAGACTCTTGCCTGCAAAGCTTAAACACCCAGGTTCAATTCTCTAGGACTCATGTAAGCCAGATGCACAATGGGGAGGGGTGCATGCGTCTGGAGTTCATTTGCGGTGGCTAGAGGCTCTGGCATGACCATTCTTTCTCTCTTTCTCTCTCAAATAAATAAATAAATAAAAATTAAAAAGAGGGCTGGGGAGATGGCTCAGGGCTTGTCACACAATTCTGAAGTAAGTTTGGAGAGCCCACATAGAAAGTCAGGAGCTATGGTGGGCTTCTGTAATCTCAGTGCACCTGTGGGGAGAAGAGAGGTGGAGACAGGGGAATTTCTTTTCTGAGAAGCTCAGGAACCTCCGGTCTGAACAAGGGGCTGCTTCAAACGAGGTAAAAGGAGAGGACAGACCCAAAAGTGGCCCTCCACATGTGTGCACACGTTCCCACTCACGCGCACAAATATGCACACATACATATATGTCAAACACACACACATCAACTAAATAAGAGTAATGAAATCTTTGGGCTGGAGAGATAGCTCAGTGGTTAAGTGCTTGCCTATGAAGCCTAAGGACCCTGGTTCCAGGCTCGATTCCCCAGGACCCACTTTAGCCAGATGCACAAGGGGGCACATGCGTCTGGAGTTCGTTTGCAGTGGCTGGAGGCCCTGGCATGCCCATTCTCTCTCTCTCTTTCCCTCTTTCTCTCTCTGTCACTATAAATAAAAATAAAAGATTAATAAAATCTTTTTTAAAAGGATGAACAACAAAGAATGAAATGTCTACTTCGATCTATTACCTGTTTTTCTTTTTCAAGGTAGGGTCTCACTCTAGCATAGGCTGACCTGGAATTCACTGTGTAGTCTCAGGGTGGCCTCAAACTCACAGAGATCCTCCTACCTCTGCCTCCTGAGTGCTGGGACTAAAGGCCTGCGCCACCACTTTTTCTTTTTATTAACAATTTCCATATGTAAGGTTTTTTTTCTTTATCAGCTTGGCAAAAATGAAAGGCATGTGGCCTCTGATGCCCAGCTGGGAAAGGCAAAAGGACGCTTCATCACCTGCTGGTGGAGCCAGGCCGAGCACAGAGGAGCCCCGCGTAACTCCCAGGTGGGACACAGACAGGACAGCCCAGACCCTGCGGTGGGAGGCGTCAAGGACACTTCAAAGGTGAGCGTGACTAGAAGCGGTGGTGTGCAGGGCCCTGCTTGAAAGCAGGCCTCTGACTGGCTTTGGGTCAGAGAATCGCAAGAACTTGTGGGTGGCGTCTCAAAGTCGCAGTGATTCCCCTCAGTCCCCACCTCAGGCCCCTTCCTTAGTCACCCCAGCTTGCCAGAGGATTCCGCTATAAATACATGAAAAGATGTCCCAACGTCACCAATAATCTGGGACAGTCACATTAAGATAAAAGTTAAAGGCTTTTTTTTTTTTTTTCTTTCTCAGATTTGCAGAAATCAAAGACAGACGACCTCCAATGCCTGGCTGGCAAAGGGAACATGTCTTTCTTCTTTTCATTTCATTTTATTTATTTATTTATTTTGGTTTTACGAGGTAGGGTTTCACTCTAGCCCAGGCTGAACTGGGATTCACTATGTAGTCTCAGGCTGGCCTTGAACTCATGGCAATCCTCCTACCTCTGCCTCTCAAGTACTGGGATTAAAGGTGTGCACCACCATGCCCAGTTCATTTTATTTGTTGTTGTATTTTTTTATTATTTTATTAATTTATTTCCATTTTATTTTATTATGTATTTTAGTCAGAGTGTCACTGAGGCCAGGCTAGCCTCAAACTCACTTGTATAGCTGACACCTTGCACTCCTGATCCCCTGCCTCTACCTCCCAATTTCTGGGAACAGAAGTGCACTACCACAGCAGGTGACAGTTCTTCCTCTCTCCTTCTCTCTCTTTTTTCTTTTATTTTGCAGAAAGTGAGAGAAAGAGAGAGGCAGAGAGAGAATTGGTGCGCCAGGGCCTCAGCCACTGCAATTGAACTCCAGACACTTGCGCCACCTAGTGGGTATGTGAGACCTTACGCTTGCCTCACCTTTGTGCGTCTGGCTCACGTGGGATCTGGAGAGTTGAGAGTGGGTCCTTAGACTTCACAGGCAAGCACCTTAACTCCAGGTCAGGTAACTTTTTTGTTGTTGTTGTTTTTCAAGGTAGGCTCTTGCTCTAGCCCAGGCTGACCTGGAATTCACTATGGCCTCAAACTCACAACAATCCTCCTACCTCTGCCTCCCAAGTGCTGGGATCAAATTAATCCAATGAGAACATCCCCACCCAGAGCTGAGAGTCTTTGTGAGCTGATGTCTGTCTGTAAAACAGGGAGCAGGAGGATAATCTGCAGGTCAGCGTTCTGCGTGCATTTACATCTCCTGTCTGATCTTGAGGTCTTCTTGGGGGATGAATGAGCCCGTGACTGCAAAAGAAGCCAAATATGGTACCTAGAAAGGCAAGTACTCTAATAAAATTATAGCAGGGCTGGAGATATGACTTAGCAGTTAAGGCACTTGCCTGCAAAGCCAAAGGACCCAGGTTCTATTCCCCAGGACCCACGTAAGCCAGAGGCACAAGGTGGCACATGTGTCTGGAGTTTGATTGCAGTGGTTGGTGCCCTGGTGTACCCAATCTCTTTCTCCCTGTCTTTGTTTCTTTCTCTGTCTCAAATAAATATTTATTTTAAAAAAAGACTTCCCTTCTTTAAAAAAAAAAAAAAGATTAAAAAATAAACCAAGATTAAGAGTAAGTCAGCTCCAGTACAGCCTGAGTTATGTGGGATATTTTAAAGCTAAAAGCACATGTAACACTGTCTGGGGAGATGGCTCAGCAATTAAAGGTGCTTGCTTGAAAAGCCAGTCCGCCTGGGCTTGGTTGCCCAGGACCCATCTGCAGTGGGGGCCTCAGAGGGGACCTGAAGGACACGTACAGGGACACAGCGACCCTCCGGGTTCCTGAGACAGTCTTCCAGTCTGCAGTCCCACTGTCCCAGGGCCTTGCTGTTTGGCTCCCGGAGTCCTTCTACTGGCCATTTGTCTTGCAATTTCCCTGGGCCTAAGGCTGGCTGGAACCCTTTCCTCTGACGGTTCTAATTATCACTCCTGCAAACCTCGCATTGAAGACGGTCTGTGAATTCACGTCTACGAGGTGAGCGTGGAGTTAGTTGTTGGTGTATGATGTATGCATGAACAATGCAGATGTGCCGCCCCACGGGTACATCTGCCCTCGGCTCTCCTCCTCGACCGTTCTTCCACGGCTGTGACTTTGTGCCCCAACCTCATACTAAACTTGGAGCTGCTATTTTTTTTGCCAGACCTGTGCACCCACGAGCCCCAGGGACTCTCCCGGCTCTGACCCACACAGGGCAGGGTGGTAGGCTTCTGTGTATCCATGCCGAGCTGCAAAAGATTAGGTACAGATGTGGAAGAAGAGGGGATAATTTTTGTTTTTTGTTTTTTTTTCTTTTCAAGGTAAGGTCTCACTCTAGCCCAGGCTAACCTGGAATTCACTATGTAGTCTCAGGGTGGCCTCGAACTCTCGGCGATCCTTCTACCTCTGTCTCCTGTGTGCTGGGGTTAAGGAGGGGATCATTTTGTAGGACAGGGACACAATACCATTTCAGATGGACAGAGTTTGTAACTGAGCAGCCTCACAGGGCAAACTTTGACTGGAGAAGTCCTCACTGAAAGGGGAGCTCCCCTTTTTGTCAGGGAAGTACCCCTTCTTTACTGTCAAGGTCATAGGTTAAAAAGTTTCAAGTAGTAGGTAACAAACTAAGGAACTTAATGCACACCTTGTGATTGGTTATAAAGGCCACTCATCAAAGACACTGACATACTTGAAAGAGTATTGAAATTATGCTTTCCTAGGCAGAGAGGAATTAGATTTGCCAGTTCCATGTGTGGAAGTGGCAGAGATTGTGGCTGACGAGTCAGCTTTTTAAAATATTTTATTTATTTATATTTGAAAGAGAGAAAGGGGCAGAGAGAGAGAGAATGGGCACTCCAGGGCCTCCAGCCTCTGCAAGAGAACTCCAGACACATGCGCCACCTTGTGCCCCTGGCTTACGTGGGTACTAGGAGTGGAACCTGGGTCCTCAGGCTTCACAGGCCAGCGCCTTAATCACTAAGCCATCTCTCCAGCCCCAGCCCCGTGTCAGCTGTTTAAACAGAACGTCACAGCAGAGAATATATGAAGACAGCACATACAAGATTAATGAGATGGATTTATACCTGGGAATTAACATCACGCCAGGAAGGCGGGTACAGATAAAAGCACCCAGCCTTTTACACAAGTGCTAGGGATCCAACTCGGGCTCTGTGCTTGCAGAGCCAGGGCTATTTATCTGCTGAGCCGTATCTCCAGTCCCAGCTTAAACATTTTTTAAAATACTTTTATTTGCAAGAAGAGGGAGAGGAAGAGAGAACATGTGGAGCGTGCATGCGTGCGTGCGTTAAGGTTAAGGTGCTTGCCTGTAAAGCCTAACAACCTGAGTTCAATTCCCTAACACCCACATAAAGCCAGATGTGCAATAGCAGCTAGAGGCCCTGGTGTAGCCATTCTCTCTCCTTCTCCCTCCCCCCACCCCACCCCATCCACATCTCTCTCTTTCTCTCTCTCTCCCTCTCTCTCTCTCTCTCTCCCTCTGGCATGGTGGCACACACCTTTAATCCCAGCACTCAGGAGGCAAAGGTAGAAGGATTGCCGAGAGTTTGAGGCCACCCTGAGACTACACAGTGAATGCCAGGTCAGCTTGGGCTGAAGAGAGACCCTACCTGGAAGAAAAACAACAGAAACAAAAGGAAACAAAAAGATAAAACACTATTAGCAACAAAGTAGACTAACTACCCAAAGGAAGGACTTGCAAGAAATTTTAAGTATCCCACTCTGAGTCTACATAGTGAATTACAGGTCAGCCTGGGCTAGAGACCCTACCTCTAAAAAAAAACAAAGAAAGAAAGAAAAAAGAAGTTTTAAGTAACTACATAATAAAATGTTACAAAGCCATTTAAATGTTTCAAGGGCTAACAGCAGCAAGAAGTACTTTTGTTAAAGTGGAAACAAAGTTACTACAGAATTCTCTCCTCCTAATTTTATAAGGCATATACGGGCATGTGGTATGCCCAGATATAAGACTTGGCATTACCTTATACATGTATTCACAGAATAAAACTAGCAAGAACACACTGTCATCTTGCATGTGGTTTTGTCTGGACCTAAGAGTGCACATGATTTTCATTTTCTTCTTTGTTCTCTAAGCTTCCATCTTCTCCCGGAACCTTTGTGTCCCAAGCTGTAAGGTGGAAATCCAAACAAGGCAGCGTGTGTGAGCTGAGAGCAGCCATCACCCCACAGCCCCTCACCTCACGCCTGTCCCCCTGAAGCCAAGGTGCCTCTCATCTGTTCCTTTCCCATGGGCTTCCCGGAGGCAAGGAGCCACCCAGGGAAGGCTGTGGCGGGTAGGCCTGCTTCTCTGGTAAGCTCCGGAACTCAAATCAAAGACAGCTTCCCGAGGCTGATGGGCTCCATCTTGGACAGCACAAGGTTGGGCAGGTTTTCTGGAAGCTGGGCTGTCTGCCCCAATCCAACTGCACCGAGATGATGGAAACCCAGACTGGACATACCAGGGGCGCTCCTGCTGCTGGCGGTCTGTGTGGGACCAACTTCCTCCTTTCCCAAGGCTTGCCAGTGTGCCATCGTTTCAAAAAGTCAACGTGGCCGGGCGTGGTGGTGCACGCCTTTAAACCCAGCACTTGGGAGGCACAGGTAGGAGGACTGCCGAGAGTTCGAGGCCAGCCTGAGAATACATAGTGAATTCCGGGTCAGCCTGAGCTAGCGTAACACCCTACCTCAGAAAACCAAAGGAAAAACACAAAAAGTCAATGTGGCAGCTGGATGTGGTGGTGCACGCCTTTAATCCCAGCACTTGGGAAGCAGAAATAGGAGAATCGCCAGGAGTTCGAGGCCACCCTGAAACTACACAGTGAATTCCAGGTCAGCCTGGGCTAGATGGAGACCCTACCTCGGAAAAGAAAAGTCAGTGTGGTACATAGACTGAGCAGCCAACAGATTATCCAGCTCTCCAGCCTATAGAGAGCTGTTGCTGGATTGCCCAGATGTATCCTGTGAACTAATCCAATGGATCCCTTTAAGACGCACATTCCATTCTATCTGCTCTGTTCCTCATGGAACACGAATTACAAGGATAGGCCCTGCCTCCATCTCCGGAGCGTGATGATGACAGTGGGCGCTAACCCGCCCACTTTGGGAGGTGCCAGAGGTAGAAGCCAGAGCTTCATGGACGCTAGGAAAGCCACTCATCGACTGAGCCGTGTCCCCAACCCCCACAGAACTGGGAAAAGGAGGAATAAAGAAGGTGGTCTGAAGGCTGGAGAGATGGCTCAGCAGTTAAGGCACTTGCCCGTAAAGCCTGACGACCCAGGTTCAATTCCCCAGTACCCATTCATGCAAGGCAAGATGCACAAAGTGGCGCAGGCATCTGGAGTCCATTTGCAGCGGCTAGAGGTCCGGGCGCAGCCATTCTCTCCGCAGCCGAGCATGGTGGCGCACGCCTTTAGTCCCAGCATCCCGGAGGCAGAGGTAGGAGGACTGCTGTGAGCTTGCGGCCACCCTGACACCGTATAGTGAAATCCAGCCTAAACTAGAATGAGACTCTACCTCAAAAAAAAAAAAAAAAAAAAAAGAGGTGACCTTACTTGTGCGAATAAGAAATGAACAGCTTTTTTTTTTTTTTTTTTTTTTTAACACAGAAAGCCAATTTTAGCATTCTTGTTGTTGTTGTCTTTTGTTTTTTTGGTTTTCGAGGTAGGGTCTCACTCCTGCCCAAGCTGACCTGGAACTCACTCTGTAGTCTCAGCGTGGGCTCGAACTCTGGGTGATCCACCTCCCTTTGCCTCACGAGTGCTGGGATTAAAGGCATGCATCACCACACCCGGCTAATTTTAGCATTCTTTTTTTTTTTAATACCTTATTTATTTATTTTAGAGAGAGAGGGAGGGAGGGAGCGAGCGAGCAAACAGACACACCAGGGCCTTTAGCCACTGCAAATAAACTCCAGACACATGCACCACCTTGTGTGTCTACCTTATGTGGGTCCTGGGGAATTGAACCTGGGTCCTTAGGCTTCACAGGCAAGCACATTAACCTCTAAACCATCTCTCCAGGCCCAGGTTGAACATTCTTAATCCAAATGTTGGAAACATATTCATGGAAGGCAGAGGACCTGAATGACCACTGTTCAAAAGAAAAACAAGGGTTGGGGAAATGGCTTAGCGGTTAAGGCATTTGCCTGCAAAGCCAAAGGACCCAGGTTCGATTCCCCAGGACCCACATAAGCCAGATGCACAAACGGATGCATGCATCTGGAGTTCATTTGCAGTGGCTGGAGGCCCTGGCGTGCCCATTCTCTCTTTCTCTCTCAAATAAATAAATAAGTAAATAAAATATTCATAAAAAGAAAAAGAAATATTCAAAAGAGAGATAGAAAAGTGGTCAACATCACTATTAGTCTGGGTGATGCAAACAAAAACAGCAGGAAGATGTCACCTAGCAGTGTGATGGGGTGACGACCAAAGACAGGAAACGTCTCAAGGTCGGGGAGTGTAGGGAAAGAAACCCTTTACACTGCTCATAAGCACGCAGATTAGCATAGGCCTGTGGAGTAGTCTGGTGGTGACTCAAGCCAAACCATGTGATCCAGCAAATGCATGACAGCATGAATTACTTTTCTCGCTGCTGTGACAGAATGCCTGACAATAAGCGACTCAAGGGACTGGAGAGATGGCTTATCGGGTAAGGCATTTGCCTGTGAAGACCAAGGACCCAGGTTCGATTCCCCAGTACTCACGTAAGCCAGATGCACAAAGTGGCGCATGTGTCCGGAGTTCAACTACAATGGCTGGAGGCCTAGTGTGCCAATTCTCCCTCTCTCTGTCTCGCTGTCACTCTTGCGTTTAAAAAAAAAAGAAAAAAGAAAAGGCCAGTCTGTTGGGTTTGCCTCAAAAAAAAAAAAAACAAAATGGTTTTAGAAAGCAAGCTAAGAGCAGACAGGAAGTGGGGCGGACTATCCACCCTCAAATGTCCACCCCCAGTGACTCACTTCCTAAACAGCACCCCCTTCCCCGGGACAAAGTGTTCCAACAGTGCACGTGCGGGGCCCCTTCCTCTTCAAAGTACGACCGGTGCGTACGCAGAGGGTATGGAAGTTTGCAGAAGAGACCCACGCCACCCAAGTCCATTTCCCTGTCAGGACCAAGAATGGACAACAGCCCAGCAGGCTTCACAACTCTATTCCACAGCCTCATCTCCCAAAGCCTGAGTTTGCTGAGAGGCCTGGAGCCAAGGTCCTTTTCCACCTCGCCTTCCCCACTGCCCCTTCGCGTGCCCCTCTCCCAGCCACGGCTGTGTCCCAGCAAGCAGGGCCTGCAGGGGCTGGGGGCGGTCTCGGAGGAGGAGGAGGAGGAGGAGGAGGCTGAAGCCCACCGCCTGCACAGGCCCGAACTCCACTCCACCTAGACAAGGCAGTTCTGCACACTTTAGCGAGGATTCACTACTCGTATTTTATTCTAATAGGGCATGATGTGTCATCCCTGAGCATCCAATATAAAAAGGCAAGATGGGCCAGGCGTGGTGGTGCACGCCTTTAATCCCAGCACTTGGGAGGCAGAGGTAGGAGGATTGCTTTGACTTCAAGGCTACCCTGAGACTACAGAGTGAATTCCAGGTCAGCCTGGGCTAGAGTAAGACCCTACCTCAATCAATCAATCAATCAATAAAACAGCAGCAACAACAAAAAAGACAAAATGTGACTGATGACGTGGCGGAGGGAGAGTAATGTCTTCAAAATCCACTTTCTCTAAGCAGAAGTGCCAAGACAAGTGCCCCCTCTGTGCCCTGCTTCTCTGTGGAGGAGCATGAGACCACAACTTGTACAAACCGCGTGTCTACACTCACACTAAAGAAAAATCAAGCAGCCGGACACACTTCACATTTATACTATTTTTTTTAATGTTCAAAAACTCTGTACAAAAACGAAACGAAAAATCATGATTTCCTCACAACACCCCTGTGAGGTAGGTACACGAGTATTATTCTCCCATTTTACAGATGGGGAAACTGAGGCAGAGAGGTGAAGTGATCAAGCCAGTGAGTGGTCCCAGCACAGCTGAGAGTCAGGGCCGGCCAGGAGAACATGCAGGGCCCTTCCCAGGCCAGCCCTCATATCTGACTCCTCAGTTACGCTTTGTCTGCAAGGAAGGAAAATTCTGGAAGCATGCAGATGAAATGAAAGCAACCCTGAAAAGACGTACAGTAGTTTGCAGAAGAATTTCAGCTCAATGTCTGCCAGTGCTGGACAGGTATAAACAACTCTAGCTCCCTCTCTCCTTTTCAGATGTCATGGCCAACAAATGACAGGTCCTCTGTTTGTCCACAGAAAGGTATGAAGCCAACTCAACAGGTGTTCTTGTCCCCAAAGAGCCATGCAGGTGGCCAAGCCCTTGGATGAACAGGGCTGACCCCAACTTAGTAGTGTCCTAAGGAGGCAGCTGGCAACGGCGGCCCCACCTCCTTCTCTCCCTCACTCCCCTGTTGACAGGACAGACTGCCTAGTACAGACCCACAGCTGAGTGGGACACAATCCCCTGGGAAAGGAGGACTCATCCACACCCCCCGGTCAGCTGAATCCCACCCCCAGAACACACAGCGACCAGGAAGAAGGATGTAGCCCACCTTGGGATCCCATCACGCCATGAAGACCTGACACACGCCATCTTTGGACGGGTCACATCTCACAGTTCACGAGGGTCGCCCAGCCAACCGTTCTGAACCCAGCCAGCTACCCCCGGACCAGGTCCCCCACAAATTGAGCCTGCTTAACTGTATCAGCGGCCTCTGCAAGCTCTTGCCCCACACTGGGGGGGGGGGGTTACTCCTTGGTGTTTCCAGCTCCCCTGGGAACCTCCATCTCCTGCCAGCCCAGGGAGAGACAAGGGGGGAGACAAGGGGCCCAGAGAGATGACGCCCGGGCCGGCCACGGACGAGATGCGGTCCTCGCGGGACCTCAGGCTAAAGACAAGGGGAGCTGTACAGAGCTGAGGTTACGGCCGTCCACCCACCCAGCTCCACATCCTCTCATCGCATCCTCAAGCAGCTGCTCGGGCAGAAAAAAAGTGTGGCACGAGGGTGGAGCAGCCAGAAGTCAAGGGACAAAACTGACTGTCCACTGACGGGGAGAGAAAGGGACACAGTGAGGGGACAGCTGGTTGGCGGGCTGGGGCGCGGGCTCCGTGGCGGCCATCTGTCTGGGAACACTGGACCTCGCTGGCAGGTCTTCACGCACCTCTGGCTTTACAAGGAACAACTGTGCCGTCTACAGATCCTACAAAGAGCTCCCGCGCCCAGTCAGCGTCTTCAGGGAGCCGGGAATCATTCAGCGACGATGACATCAGGCCCCCAGCATGCCCCGGGGGGTGAGGCAAAGGGACGCCCTACAGAAAGTCCCTGGCGGCAGGAGATTCAGGCCCTGTGCTCTGCTCCAGCCAGCGGTGGCGCAGGCTCGACAGGGGCTGGTCCTCCGGGCTCTCCAGCTCAGGGAAGCCCAGTTGGTTGAGGATCTCGTAGACTCCGGCTTTGGATGCCACCTGGGGGAGGGCGGAGTAGGTGCAGAGCTTCAGAAGAGGGGGAGGGGCATCACTGGGCCTCGTGGCCCCCTTCCCTCTCTGAAGCACACAGGGGCACTCCACGCAGAAGAGGCGCTGGGTATGCCCACGGGACCAATGCACCACTGGCCTGGCTACTCCGGTGCCCACATCTGGCACTTGATATCCCAAGCAAGAACCAGACCCAGGGCTCTCTGCAGGAACCTCCCTGGCCCTGGCCCTGCCCCTCCCCCACTGCAGCTCCCCACCCAGCTGCACGCCCCTACACCTGGGGTCCTCACCCATCCTATACCCACTCCGTCTGGGCCACTGGCTCCACTCTCCACCCACACACCTCCTAGGAGCTAATTTTAGCCCCGAGTGCAGCTGAAAAGAGTCAGATGGTTGCTGAGGTCAGGAAGCTGGCCTTCCTGACCTGGGGGACGGATAATCACAGACTGCTGTTCGGGTAGGAAAGAGACCTTTCTCCTGACAGGCAGGTGCCCAGGTGGGAGGCTAAGTAGAAAGGGTTCACAAAGGTCCAGGGGCAAGGGGTGACGTTAGCTTGGGAGCCAACCAGGCAGCTTTAATGATCACCATTAATAAGTCACTAAACCTCTGCTTGGTTCCCCTCCCGTCGAAGGCACATTGAGCTATCCCTGGATTTGGCAGACTGTGTGTGTTTGTGTGTGTGTGTGTCAGAGTTCTTGCCACTTTTCCCAGCCAACATCAATCCTATCAACAAATAACTTCATTCTAGTCCTAAAGATTGCAGGCTTACAGGGGCAGCTTCCACGTCTAAGGTCATGGCGGGAAGGAGGCAGGAAGAACGTGACACACTTACCCTCGGGCCTTCTTAGGGCAGGGTGGGGGTTACATGCAAAAATGTGCCCAAGTGCCTACGGCACCCAGGGCTGACATTAAGGCAAAGCTGGCTGTGGGACAGACATATGGAACAGGACATCTGCAAGCAGGTGGCCCCGTCCATCTTCTTCCCTCCTTCCCCTATTCACTCACTCACATGTTGAAACGACTGGCTGCGGGGATGGGAAGATGGCTTAGCGGTTAAGGCGCTTGCCTTCAAAGCCAAAGGACCTCAGTTCGATTCCCCAGGATCCACGTTAGCCAGATGCACAAGGGGGCGCACGCATCCGGAGTTCGTTTGCAGTGGCTGGAGGACCTGTTGCGCCCATTCTCTCTCCCTCTCTCTCTCTGTCTCTTTCCCTTTCTCAAATAAATAAATTAATTAATTAAATTAAAAAGCAGACCCCCAGCTGAGTGGGACACGAAATCTCCTACGAGAGGAGGACTCCTCCCTCTTCGTGATTCCTCCTCCCCGCCCCCCACAGCACACACAGGGAGCAGAAAGAAGGGTGCAGTCCTCCCTGTGACCTCCTCCCGCCCGAGGCCTGGGCCTCCCCCTCACCTCCTGCATCCAGACGCTGAAGGGCCTCTTCCAGGAGCCGGCCTTCTCCAGGCGGAGGTAGGCGGTGAAGAGGATCAGGTAGACGTAGCGCTCCAGGTACTGTAGGCTCCGCAGGCGCAGCCGCTGGGCCCCCTGCGCGTCTTTGTCGGCCTTCGCCTGGAAGTGTGCGGAGGACAGGGTCGGGGTGCGGACTCCCTGCCACCACCCCCCGCCCCGCGCACGACCACGTGCGCCCTGTGTGTGAGCAAGCAGCCGGGGTAACCCAGCCAAGGGTGCCTTCCCTCTGAGAAAGCCTGTGTTTCCTGCCCATAGACCGTCCTGTCCTGAGGCTGTTAGCCTGAAAACTGGGGACATCAGAAGTGTGGACGTGATGCCATGTGCAGCCCTGGCGGCTAGGGAGGACCCTGCTGAACACACCCTTGTCACCCCCTGCCCCCCAGAGCTACAGGGAAACTGGCTCCGTCCCCCAGCTCCCTGACCTCTCCAGAGGGGTGTGAGGCTCTTATCATGGCCTAGAACGTGGGAGGTGGGGTTGTGGCCGAGGGGCCTCGACTCGGGGTTCACAGGGACAGGCTCCTCTTTCTCTAGTGAGGGAAGAAAATGCCATCTTGGCCTTTGAGCCAAGGTTGGCTGAGGGGGAGGGACCTTAAAGGGGTCTTTTAGAGGTCCTTCTGAGCACGGGGTCAGGAGGCCAGGTCACGGCTAAGGTCAGGACATGCCCAGTTAGCCTCTCCCCAGGGTGCTTGGCCACCACACCCAACTCTCTTCCTCTATGCACCACAGAGGTGCCACCCCATAGTCCCAGGGAGGGAGCTTGGAGGAGGAAGGCCACCTTGACCTATACCACCCCGTCACCAGCTTCCACCCAGGCCCGCCACAGCTCTGTGCTCTGGTAAAGAAAGTGGCACAGGGGTTGTGCCCAGGGTGCCAGTACCAGCTGAGGGAAAGCACACTGAGCCACAGGAGGCAGCGCAGCCTGGCCTCCCAACAGCCGGGCAGTAGCTGTAAGTCTTCCCATAAGATACACGATGCTTTCAATGCTGCCTACATGCTGTGGGAAAACTCCAGGGTGTTCCCCCCCCCCACTCTACCCCAGAGGTGGCATGTAGAGCCGTAAGAACCAGAGCTGGGAGGCTGCACAGGGCCTGGGGTACCCCACCTCCTCCTTTTGTCCTTTGAGCAGAGCCCCCAGAGTCATGGGGTAGAAAGTAACTGGCAAAGCCAAGGGTCCTGGGGAGGGAGGCAGAGGGGAAGAGTGACAGCGGACTGTGCCAGGAGGGGCTTGGGGACCGCAGCCAGAGCTCCTGTGCTCAGACAACGGAAACACGTGAGTTGGTCCGGGTCCCATCAACCTCTCAGCCTCCCAGTGTTCGTGGGTCAGATTTTTTAGCAAAGGGACATACGAGAAGGCATCTGTCACCTACACTGGCCCAGACCAGGATGGGGACCTCGAAGACAAGTCCTGCCCAGGTCTTGTCCTCTGAGAGGCTCAGGTGGCTGCAGAAAATGGGGCACAGAGGTGAGCAGAAGCCCAGCCAAGAATCTGGCAGACAAAGGGGCCAGAGCTGGCTCTGGGGTGGGGTGGGGGTGTCCCCAAGGCTGTTTATAGGAGAGTACGTGAGCGAGGTAAGGGCAGGATGCCCACTATCTTAAGGACTAGCAGAATGTGTGCTACAAAAACAGAAATCAGCCAGGCGTGGTGGCGCACACCTCAGGAGGCAGAGGTAGGAGGATCGCTGTGAGTTCGAGGCCACCCTGAGACTACAGAGTGAATTAATTCCAGGTCAGCCTGGGCTAGAGTGAAACCCTACCTCAAAAACAACAAAAAAAAAAAAAAGAAAAAGAAAAAGAAAGAAAGAAAAAGAAATCAGCCAGGCATGGTGGTGCACACCTTTAATCCCAGCACTCAGGAGGCAGAGGTAGGAGGATCTCCAGGAGTTCGAGGCCACCCTGAGACTACAGAGTGAGTTCTGGGTCAGCCTGACAACAGAGAACGCAGTCTGAGCATGGCCAGTTGGCCCATACTGCACAGGGCAGGTAGCCCTATCTCTCTGGCTACTTCTCCTCTCCCAATCTCCACTCTTAGGCTGAAATGTGTTCAAAACATGTCCTTAGAGAGAAGAGGGATTGCCAGGCGCACGTCTTTAATCCCAGCACTTGGGAGGCGGAGGTGGGAAGATCGCTGTGTGTTCGAGACCAGCCTGGGACTATAGGGTGAGTGTCGGGTCAGCATGGGTTGAAGTAAGACCTGACCACATAAAAACCAAAAAAAATGAAAGAAAGGAGTGGGACTGCCCACAGTTCTCCCAGGAAAAGCCATTTTACACCGCTTTCAACTAGCGCTCAGGAAGAAAGATTATGTAGAAATGACAAGTCTCGGCTCTCGCCTGGCCCAGTTATGCCAGCACTGTCCTCGCCATGGGACCAGCCCGTGGGGATAGAGGCCTGCCTGGTCCCTGGATACAGGCAAGGGTTAGGTCTGAGACATACTGGGAGAACAGGCGGGGAGGAATCCAATCCTACAGCCAAATTAGAATCATCTCCAAATACAGACACTGTGCAGATGATGCCTGGCATGCCCTGTCCGCACCCCACGCCCCCCAACTGAAGTTCACGGGCACATTGTGTGATTTCAGGTGACCCATCCGCCTATCATGGCCCCCGCTGCCTTGAATATCCCACGTTGGCATGATCTGGGAGGAGGCACCTAGCCACCTCCTGTACATAAAAATAGCCAAGCTGTTTTTGAATGGCCTGGCAGGCCAGGCTGTCATTAGCTGCCATCGACGTTTCCTCATCCCTTGGGACGGAGCCCTAAAATAGAAGGGAGCCAGCCAAGAGGCCAGGGCTGTGGGCACCACAGGTTTCTCCACCTCCGGCCCGTCGCGGTCAGTGCGGCTCTTTGGAAGCTCTGCTGGGCCACCAGGAAGTGACCCGCTCTGGAAGGACAGAGGACACCTTCCCCAGGGGAACAGTACCCTAGGAGTAAGCGTGGGGCCTCAGCGTGGGGCCTCTACCCTGTGCCATGTGTCAGGCTGAGTGGGCACACCCTGACCTTTGACCTCGGCCAGAGCCTACCACTCTCGAAGCGACCCCCGTGGACAGCACGAGCAGCTGGTGGCCAGTGAGACCGCCCGGTGAGCCGCTGTGCAGCGTCCAGGAGCATGTGGAACCTGACCGCGTGTGTCCACGCCACCACATGCCCCACACTCTGGCAGGTAACTGTCAGGTGTCCCAAAGTCACTAACCGTGTCCCAACAGTCCTCTGAGATCCCCCCACAATTGCTGCACCCACAAACACCACCATCCTTTCAGCCGCTGGGGCCTAACTTTGACTCTGCCTTCACTTCTCCCCTCCTCAACCCACATCCACTCCACCAGGAAAACCCTTCAAAACACACTCCCCAAGATGGCTTGGCGGCTAAGCGCTTGCTGGTGAAGCCTACGGACCAGGGTTCGAGGCTCAATTGCCCAGGACCCACGTTAGCCACATGTACAAGGTGGCGCATGCATCTGGAGTTTGTTTGCAGTGGCTGGAGGCCCTGGTGCGCCCATTTTCTCTCCCTCTCCCTCTCTCTCTCTGTCACTCTCAAATAAATACAATAAAATAAAATTTTTTAAAGCACTTCCCGAGACTACCCACCTCTCCTTAGTGGCTTCTAGCCACCTGCGGCCAAGTGACAGCCCCTGCTTGGCCCCCCTGGACCCCCTCTGCCCTGTCATCAATTAGCGAAGCTCTAGGGACAGGTGAAACCGGTGTCCCGGTTCATCACCCCGTAGCGGCTCCCCTCACACTCAGGGCGGAAGTCCCACCCACTCTGTCACCTGCTCTCTGTCCTTCCCTCTCCCCTCTCCCTCACTCTGCCCCTCATACAGACCAGGCACCTCCCACCTCAGGGCTTTCACACGCACAGTATTCTCTGTCTAGAATGTTCTAAACCCCCCCACACACACACACACACGCACACTGCCCCAGCTATTGGCATGGGTTCCTCCCTCCCCTTCCACTGGACTGTGTTCAAATGCTAAGTTTTCATCCAGTCCTCAGCTGACCATCAGGTTTCACAGGGCAGTGCTGGGGCAGGCGTGTGACTGCAGTGGTAAACCGCTTGTTAGGGACTTCAGGTCAAGACTGTGTCCGTCTCACCGCACTGCACCTCCCGGGGAAGGAAAGATAGACGCAGATCCCGAGGAGAGAACCAGCCCATCGCACCTCACCAGGGCCCCCAGCCGAAACCAAGAGTAACTGGGGAAACGAGCAAGAGCGCTGCTTCCTTGGTGAACCTGGTACCAGCACAGGGGTGAAGGAGACAGACACAGAGAACACTCACCTCCTCCCAAACCAGAGACCCAGAGACACGGAAGCTCCCCAGACCTCATCACTGAAGCAGACCTAAGACGAACCCATCGTGGCTCAGGGAAATTTGCGGGAGAGGGGGCGGAAAGGTTGTTAGAGCCACACGTTGGGTCATTATGCGCAGAGACGTTGCCTCTCCCCCATACCCGATCCCACAATGCACGACCCATGCTCCCCAACGAGGAGGGTCCCTGCGGAGGGGGGAGGACAGGGAGGAGGCTATCGATGGTCTCGACCTGGCTGTATACACACTGGGTCCACAACTAGTAATAAGAAGATAAGACAAAACCGCCTGTCTGGCAGGTGTGGGGGTCTGGGCTCAGGTGCTTGCCCCAGCAAGGGGGGCGGGGCGAGGCCCACCCTCACCGCGCCCCGCCCCTCCGCTGTTCTATTCCTCTCACAGACGAGTCACGACGTGGCACTGCCACCTCGGTGCGGTCCACTGCGGGGCTCCCTCCCTGGAGCCCACTTCTTGCGGGTAGAGGCTCTGCTTTCTGTCTGTGTAGCACCTCGCCCGGGATCTGTCTGGTGCCCAGGGCACTGGAACCAAGGTTAAACCAGTGACTAACCGGTGGTTCCATACTGATGGGGGTTTCGTCAATCCAGCCGCACAGGGCGCCCCGGGGCTGCCCGCATCATTCCTTTTGCTTTCCAGAAAGAAAAGCTAAGGTCAAGCAGGTGGGGAGTCCTGCCAGGGTTACAGAGTGGCAGGCTTTCTGGCCATTCCTGCCAGAACATTCCATCCACCGAGGAGACCTGTGTACAGGCCCGGGCAACACTCCAGTTCAAAGGGTTACTGTCAGAGCAAAGAGGCTGGCCTGTGATGTGTGTCAATTAAAAGCCAGCCCCTCGCCCGTCCCTATCGCCCAACTACACCCTGGAATGGCAAGAGACATGGCCCGGAGGCCTCTGCTTCCAGCTGAGAAGTCTGGGCTGGACAGGTGGCCTGAAAGTCCTCGCAAGTGGCGGGTCTCAGAGCCTAACCCCCTCCCTTTTCCCAGTACACACTACCCTATCCCCAGCAGATAAGGTTTACCCTGTCCCCCCACAAGAAATGGGGGCTCCATCTAAATCCTGTGCGCTTTCCCCAGGCCCTATAAACTCTAACCACTTTCCGCAGGCTTTCTGTCCGTATTGATCCCCGGAGCAGGGCCCTCCGCCCATGCAGGGAACTAGGTTCCCCAAGACGTCCGAGCTCGTTCAGCACTTTCCAAGGGCAAAAGGACCAAACCTGGCGGTGTACACCCTGCCGTCCCTCCCGCACTCAGTTCAGAAATGCCTCCAGACCAGGCGCGGGGCTCCAGCTAACAAGATAGGGCCCCAGCCCCTAGACTCCCCCATCTCTACATGCGACCACCAAGCAGGCTGGAGGTCCCAGCTGCCCTGCCTGCCCTCGGCAGCACTCCTGCCTCCAGGAACCAGCCTGCTCCTCAACACGACCCTTTAAGGCAGGTTGAACAGGGTAACAACCCAGTTGACAGACAGAAAAACTGAGGCTTGGGCAGGCCAAAGTCGCTCAGGGAGTTCCTGGCACAGCCAAGACGAGAAACCAGGGCCCTTTCCAGTGCCGAAGGACAGTATCTTGTCCTGGAAGACCAGCCGTGTGAATGAAGTACCCAAAAGGACGGGAAATAGACCCGTTTATTTACCCCACCTGCCATTTGCCCTCTCCCACTCACTTCGCAGACATGGCAGAGTTCTGCTGGTGCCCAACAGAGTCCTGGGAGCCAGGTGGTAGAGATGGTTCTGGGTAGCGAATCAAGCACTCCTGGTGGTAACTGTCCCCAGACAGGAAGAACCACAAGCAAAACAGCAAGTCTCTTAGGCTGGAGAGATGGCTCAGCAGTTAAAGGCATTTGCTTGCAAAGCCTGATGGCCTGGGTTCAATTTCCCAGTACCCACCTAGAGCCAGATGTACAAAGTGGTGCATGCGTCTGGAGTTCATTTGCAGTGGCAGGAGGTCCTGGCACACCTATAATCACTCTCTTTCTGTCTGCCTCTTTCTCTCTGTCTCTCTCAAGTAGAAATAAACAAACAGCAGACTCCCCCACAGGGCAGAGGGTTCCCCCAGCCTGAAGTGGGAAAGAAAGGAAATGAGGTCTTAGCTACTAATGGGGACTCTGTGTACAGGTACACACGCATGTGCACGCACACACACACACTACTGCACATACACGTACACTCACACACATGCTACCGCACGCACGCACACAAACGGTTCTGGCAGCCACGCCGACCCACTGGCTCTATTCTGGGCTGGGTGCGAAGAGCCTAGGGAAACAGCCCTTCCTCCTGTCGCATTATAGGAGACAGCTCACAGCATTCCAAGGCTGCTCTAATTGCAGGGGCTGGACCCAGGAGACATATTACCTACTGGAATGAGGTCTCCAGGGAACAATTTTGGCCATGCCCAGGTCTCAGAGAGGCCAAGAAAGACCCGCCTGGGGCTCCATGCCAGACCTGTCTCATTTTCTATTTTTCTTAGGAAATGACCGTAAGTCCTTAGGGCACTGAGCTGATCTTGCTGGCGGGCTGTGAGTTCCTGTCCGCGGGGCCTGCTCACTCCCCAAAGCCCAGGCAGCGCACCGCACGGAGTCACAGCAATGCTTCCTTCCCACTCTTCCTCTCCGGTTCCGCCACACGGACTCCTGGGTCCTGGCTGCCACCGTGGAGGGAACGGAATACAGGTCAAAGTGGGAGACGGAGCTCTCATCAGCCAGGAGTGGCTTAACATTTCAGGTGCTTGCCTAAGAAGCCTAAGGACCCAGGTTTGATTCCCCAGGACCCACGTAAGTCAGACGCACAAGGTGGCGCATGCGTCTGGAGTTCCTTTGCAGTGGCTGGAGGCCTCCTGGTGTTCCCTCTCTTCTCTCTCTCTCTCCTAAATAAAGAAGATATTTTTTTAAAAACCACCTGAGAGAGATGTCTCAGTGGTCAAGTGTGCTTCCTCCACAAACATGACGGCCTGAGAGGGCCTAAAGCCCCCGAGTCTGGCTCTCCAGAATCCACCTAAACAGCTGGGTGTGGCCAGTCGACCCCCCCAAGCCCAGTTCCACAAGGGGACGGGGAGAGCAGGGAGTTGCCGGGGCTCACGTAAAACAGCAAGCTGTGTTGTCAGTGAGAGACTCGAGCTCAAATAAGCAGGGGACAGAAAAACAATGGAATAGGACATCGCCAGTCACTGCAGGCCAGAGCCCCAGCTGCAGTTGAGCGCATGGGGCAGCACAAGGGCACACACACGTGCAAATAACACGCACACACACAGAGCACCTTCCATGCAGATAGCCAGCAGACAAACAAGAAGAAGAAAACACACTGGGGCTGGAGGGATGGCTTAGTGGTTAAGGCATTTGCCTGCAAAGCCAAAGGACCCAGGTTCAATTACCCAGGACCCATGTTAGCCAGATGCACAAGGGGGTGCATGTGTCTGGAGTTTGTTTGCAGGGGCTGGAGGTCCTGATGTGCCCATTCTCTCTCTCCCCCACCCTCCCTCTCTCTCTTTCTCTCTCTCTCTCTCCCTTCCTCTCTCTCTGTCAAAGAAATAAATCTTAAAAAAAAAAAGGGCTGGAGAGATGGCTTAGCGGTTAAGCGCTTGCCTGTGAAGCCTAAGGACCCCGGTTAGAGGCTCGGTTCCCCAGGTCCCACGTTAGCCAGATGCACAAGGGGGCGCACGCATCTGGAGTTCGTTTGCAGAGGCTGGAAGCCCTGGCGCGCCCATTCTCTCTCTCCTTCTACCTGTCTTTCTCTCTGTATCTGTCGCTCTCAAATAAATAAAAATTAAAAAAAAAAAACCCACCCTGACTTCCTCACCAGCTCCCTTGAGGCCCGGAGGAGACAAATGGTAGGTTCTGGAAAATCTGAACAGCAGTGTTCACAGTCACAAAAGCACAGTCTTCATAGCGTTGCCTGCAAGCCCGAGGACATGTCACTTCTCCGGCTGTAGCTGCCTTCGCCCCAGCCTTTCCTCTAACTGGCTCTGGGCAGGAGACACGGGAGACTGTCTTACAGACAGGGCACTCAGAATTACTGTCACCAGCCGATGCCAAGGAAAGTGCTGCTGGCATTAATGATGCCAGCAGGGCTTCCTCCAGAGCCCTGAGCTTGGTTTCTGTCACAAATATTTTTGCCCCTTCCAAGCCCAACAGGAAACAACTAATTTGCCAGAAAGGGTCACCCTGCGGGCTGGCAGCTATCTCGGAATCCCTCGGCCCGGGGCCTGGCCTTCTCATGCCCATCCCAACCTCCTCACGTCCAGCCTAACTTTATGAAATGACTTATTTCAAGATTTTCTTAAATTTTTTTTTTTTTTGCCATTCGAGGAAGTTCTTAAAGTTCCCTGAATTGAGGTTGAGGAGATGGCCAAGTGGTTAAAGGTGCTTGCTTGAAAAATCCAATGGCCCAGGTTCGATTCTCCAGTGCCCATGTAAAGCCAGATGCACAAAATGGTACATGCATCTGGAGTTCCTTTGCAGTGGCTAGAGGCTTTGTGCACCCATGCTCTCTTTTTGCAAATAAAGTGAAAAAATTTTTAATTCCGAGTATGTGTCTCACACACGCACGCACACGCGTGCACACACCCAGGGTGATCAGGCTTCCTTCAGTCTCACCACCGCCACCGTGGACTGGAGAATGGAGGTGTCATCCCCGTAACTGACGCCAGGCGGCTGAGCCAGGTGGAGGCAGGGAGAGGTGGCACTGTGCTACCATGTCAGGCCGTCCTGTGAGAAGTGCCCACGTACGGGTTTAGTGCCCCCACCTCAAGGCCATACTTGTGCCAGCCTCCAGGATACGCTCTACTCCTGGAGCCTCTATCTCCCGATCAGCTGGAATACCTTAGGGCTGGGCCCACAGCCTGGGGTTCTGATATCCCCGAGGGCTTCACGGAAGCCCAGGAGAGGTGTGTGTCACAGCCTTCTCCTCGGGCACTGTGCTAGGGCGGGTCCAAGTCTGATCCGCCTGTCATCCTCCAGCTGTGGATTCTGGAGCAAGCCCAGGGCCTCCTCCCTCCCCCCCTGGAGTTCACGCTAACGTATGTCACCCAGCACGGCCGCTGAGTGAGGACTGAGCCACGCTGCGGTGGGCAACCTGCACTGGTCCAAGTGCTGGCCCCTCTCAGGCTGTTGCTGGCTTGCTGGAGATGCTGGGACACACAGGCCCGGACCCTAGTAGGTCTCCAGCAATTTCTAGCCACCCCCCTCTCCTCCCCACACACCCCACCCTGCAATGTAAAAGTGAAAATTCAAAGGCAAGGTGTTCTGTGAAAGGCCAGGGACTGTTAAGAGCCGTTCGAAGCGCCTGCCTCCCTCTCCAACAGCACTTCCAAGAGCCCGCGGCTGCAAGTCCTCTGAGATCAATGCAGTGAGAGGCTCTGACACCAGAACCACGACAGAGAGTCCCCATTCTTCAAGTGTCAAGCTTGTAAACTGGGTGAGAACCTCAAAAAGAAGGCCTCCAATTGCCCCAGACCAAGCAAAAATATCCTGAGAAACAAACAAACAAACAAAAAACCAAAGCCTTCACGAATAGAGACGCAAAAGTCCTTGACAGAATACAAACCAATCAAATTCAAGAATATCAACCATGGGGCTGGGGAGACGGCCCGGCATTTCAAGGCATTTGCCTGCAAAGCCTGCTGCTGACCCAGGTTCAGTTCCCTAGACACTCACGTAAAAGCCAGACCCAAAAAGTGGCGTGTCAGGTGCTCCTTTGACGTGGCAAAAGGCCTTGGCATGTGTGCATGTGCATGCAGACTGTAATGAGTTACCACTCGTACCCGAGAAGATGGCAAGCTGTGCATGGCAGCATGTGCCTGAAATGCCAGCACTGGGGTGGCAGAGACAAGAGGATCTCTGGGGCTCACTGGCCAGCTAGTCTAGTTGGATCAGAGCTCCAAGGTTCAGTGAGAGACCTATCTCAAAAAAATAAGGTGGAGCCGGGCCCAGTGACTCACACCTTTAATTCCAGCACTTGGGAAGGTGAGGTATGAGGATCACCATGAGTTCAAGGCCAGCCTGGGCTACAAAATGAGTTCCATGTAACCTGGACTAGAAGGAGACCCTGCCTCAAAAATAAATAAATACATAAATAGGCTGGAGAGACGGCTTAGCAGTTAAGCACTTGCCTGTGAAGCCTAAGGACCCGGTTCGAGGCTCGATTCCCCAGGACCCATGTTAGCAGAGGTAGGAGGAATGCTGTGAGTTCAAAACCATCCTGAGACTACATAGTGAATTCTAGATCAGCCTGGGCTAGAGGGAGACCCTATCTTGAAGAAAAGAAAGAAAAAAAAGAGAAGAAAGAGAGAAAGAAAGCGAGCAACTGAGAAAAACACCCAAGCTTGACCTCTGGCCTGCATGTATGTGCACATGCCTGTCTGATACCTGTACACACGTATGCACACGCACACATGAGCACGTGTCCATACTCCACACAGAGGCTGCAAAGCACAGAAGGCGGCGATGTGCCCCGGCCAGGGTGTGGAGCAGCATGCTTCACCACGACTGGGGGGAACACAGGGTGGCGCTCACTTTGGGAGAGCCTGGGGGTTAAACTGAGAATCAGCCCATGGTCCAGGAGTTTCCACTTCCAGGTTCTGATAGGACTAAATGTGTTCTTGCTTTTCATCCATGGTTCCTGGCTCACAGCTTCCTCGCCAAGTAGAATCTGTCAGCCCCAAGGCAAGTCACAGAACAACTGGGTCTCGGATCGTGGCAAGTTCTCTAACGTACCATTGATGTCTGGGAGCTCGGGACCCACCTCTTCTTACACAAGCAGGGAAAGAGACCCTCTGGGCATCTCAGGTGCTACCGCTCTGTGGTGCCTTTAGGAATCTGTCTTACTGGCATGCACCCACCACCACCACCACCACAACAAATAGCTTATTCCTAGGATGCCAGAAAGCCGCACCTTGCAGCAGCAGATTGAGGGGAACCTGACAGTGGTTAAATATGGAACAACTTAAGCAATAAAATAAGCAATGGTTGTGATAAATTTAAGATCCTAAGGCAACACGTCAGGGGCTGGAGAGATGGCTCAGTGGTTAGGGCATGTGGCGGTTTGATTCAGGTGTCCCCCACAAACTTAGGTATTCTGAATGCTAGTCTCCCCAGTTGATGGCTCTTGGTTGGGTGATTTCCACCAGCAATGTGAACCTGACTGCAACAGTAAAGTGGTACCGGGGAGTGGGATTGCTGCTAGACCCCTGACTCTGTGGCTTTGACCTTTTGGAGCTGATTTTCAAGAGGAATGTGGAAGGATTTGAATCCTTGGCCCAAGAGATGGCCTTGCAGTGCTGTAAGTAAAGCTTGATGGACTATTCTGGTCAGAGTTGAAAGACCTGAATGCAGTAAGAACTATGGCTGTGAGGTTTGGCTTATGAGGGTGAGAAAGAGCTTTGCTTGGACTGGGCTAGCAGTTTGTGTGAGAAGCTTGCTCTTGTGCCCATGTCCTGAGAAGTTGTGCAGGGTGGCTTTGCATAGAAATGAACTGGTGTGAGCAGAGGGATATGGCACAGAAAAAAAAAAAAAAATGAAATCTTTGGGCCTACACTGCTGCCCATTCACCTGCAAATTGTTTGAGAGATTACAACCTTTGAGATTGGGCCAGCTCACCTGCACTGGGGCAACAGGAAGAAAATGTCGACTCTTTTGAAGGGGACTGAGTGCTCACGGAGTGTCCTGTTCTTCAAAGTGCTTTATTCCCCCTGGATTGGCAAATTGGTACCCTACCTGGTATTGTGGATGCTGGAAAGAGAAGGTCACTGAGTTTGCCACACGGTCTTATGTTTTAGAAATGGCATGGGCAGTGTAAAGCAGGTTTGCTGGACGCCTACATGGAGACCCCATGGGGCCATGAGGATACACCGTGGATTGCAGTGGAGACCCATTGGAGATGCTGAGACCACAAGATGGCTGCTAAGGAAAGCTGCTGGCCTGGATGAAGCTTTGTGAGAGTAGCCTTGCTGGATGGGCGGAATTGGAATACCAGAGACTTGTTGCTGGTTAGAATTATCAGACTTGGAGAGTTGTCACTAGCTAGACTTGTCAGACTTGGAGCTACAGAATTTGGTGTTTGCCCTGTTTTAAATCTTGTATTGGCTGAATGTTTCTTTGTTATGCCTACTTCCAGTGTGAATTTTGCAGTGTGAATGTTTATTCTGTGCCATTATGGGTTTTGAGGGGATTTTTTGGTATTATAGCTCAGTTAAAAGATCTTGGACTATGGGGATGTTTGAACATCACTGAGATTGAGTTGGACTGAGTGCATTGCATTTTAAATTATGTATGGTTATCAGTTTATGGGGGCCAGAGGCTGAATATGGTGGTTTGATTCAGGTGTCCCCCATAAACTTAGGTATTCTGAATGCTAGCCTCCCCAGCTGATGGCAAATGGAATTAACGCCTCCTGGAGGGAGTGCATTGTTTGGGGCGGGCTTATGGGTGTTGTAGCCAGTTTCCCCTTGCCAGTGTTTGGCACACTCTCCTGTTGCTGTGGTCCACCTTATGTTGGCCAGAGGGTGATGTCCACCCTCTGCTCATGCCATCGTTTCCCCTACCATCATGGAGCTTCCCCTCGAGCCTGTAAGCCAAAATAAACCTCTTTTTAACCACAAGCTGCTTTTGGTTGGTTGATTTCTATCAGCAATGCGAACCTGACTACAACAGGGCACCTGCCTACAAAGTGAAAGGACCTAGGTTCAACTTCCCAGGACCCACGTAAGCCAGATGCATAAGGTGGCGCATGTGTCTGGAGTTCTTTGCAGCTGCTGGAGGCCCTAACATATCCATTCTCTATCTTCCTCTTTCTTTCTCTCTCTCTCAAATAAACAATAACATATTTAAAATAAATAAATGAAGCCAGTTGTCGTGGCACACGCCTTTAATCCCAGACCTTGGGAGGCAGAGGTAAAAGGATTGCCGTGAGTTCAAGGCCACCCTGAGACTATTTAGTGAATTCCAGGTAAGCCTGAGCTAGAGTGAGACCCTACCTCGAAAAAACAAAAACTAAATGACACGTAAGTCTTAAACACTAAGAGCAGCATACACTCACACACACATATATATCCTTACCTACTGAAAGATGCCCCTAATAGATAATAGAATAAGGAAAACATCATTTGCAAATCATTATATTAATAATCAAGTCAGAAAAGAAACATCAGTGGATGCTGAAACTCATAGATCAAAGTAAGGAGAATAGATTTTACATAGCCTCCAAGTGTCTCTACACAAAATATCTGTGGTGGTTTGATTCAGGTGTCCTCTATAAACTTAGGTTTTCTGAATGCTATGTCCCAGCTGACAGCCATTTGGGAATTAACGCCTCGTGGAGGCAGTGTATGGTTGGGAGGCAGGATTATGGGTGTTATAGCCAATTTCCCCATGCCAGTGTTTGGTACACTCTCCTGTTGCTATTGTCCACCTTATGTTGGCCAGGGGGTGATGTCCACCCTCTGTTCATGCCATCGTTTTCCCCTGCCATCAAGGAGCTTCTCCCTGAACTCTATAAGCCAAAATAAGCCTTTTTTTTAAATTCCCACAAGCTGCTCTTGGTCGGGTGTTTTCTGCCAGCAATGCGGACCTGATTGCAACAATATCCACCCTTATAAAGAAGAAAAGCCAGGCGTGGTGGTGCATGCCTTTAATCCCAGCATTTGGGAAGCAGGGGTATGATGATCGCTGTGAGTTCAAGGCCAGCCTGTGACTACACAGTGAATTCCAGGTCAGCCTGAGCTAGAGTGAGACTCTTCCTCAAAAAAAAAAACAAAAAAACAAAAAAAAACCAAGGGCTAGAGATATGGCTGAGCAGTTAAAGACACTTGCCTGCAAGGCCTAAGGACCCAGGTTTGATTGCCCAGAACTAACATAAGCCAGATGCACAAGGTGGTGCATGCATCTGGAGTGCATTTGTAGTGGCTGGAGGCCCTGTAGTGCCCATATTCATCTTTTCTAAATAAATAAAAACACATTAAAAAAATCTGTCCTAGAGCTGGAGGGCAAGTGTAAGTCAACGGCAGAAACTGGGGGCGGGAGGGGTAGCCCTAACTAAGCCCGCTGGGGTCACCTAGTGGCCATACTAGGTGCATCTAGCCTCTGGCTCCTCCCGGGAGCCAGCCTCTCTCATGCAGACAGTCAGCAGCCACCCTGGCCCTGTGCATGGGGTTGGCGGTCAGAAGAGGAGGGACGGGCTCCCTGCTTCTCTTCTCTTTCTTAAACACCCCACTCCTGAGAGCAGCCCAAGCCGCCTCCCTTAAACACAGCCCCAACTCCCCACACTTCCTCCCCTGCTTGCTGTCAGGGGGCAAAGCAGGCCACGCCATCTAGCAGTTGTGGGGGACACTGAGCCACCAAGCTTGCCTTCGCTGCCTCTGAGCCCATTTTGCACCCTTCTGCCTGCCCCCAGCCTTTGCCCACAAAGCCCATCCCGCCTGAAGAGACTCTCCCTTGGGGCCGAGACCAGCCCTGTGGGACCACTCACCCCCCCAGCCCAGCTTGGGCATCCCCGCTGTCTGCCACACCACCCCCAACACACACACACACACACACACACACACACACACACACACACACGACGCATCACTGTAGATATCCAGGTGCAGAGTCCCAAGGTAAGGAGAGGCCATCAACTCTGGGTGGAGATTGGGGGACTCTAACAGGGCCTGGCCAGTGTGGGGTGGGGCTGTGGTACCCTGAAGCAGGCCTAGGCAACTCCCCCTCCCCCCTCCCCCCTCCCCCATCCCCACACACACTTCGCAGTTTATAGCCTTGGCCTTCCCAAGGTGCGCTCTGAAGCGGGTCTTGGCTCGGTGCTGCCACCTGGTGGCAGTATGCATGCAAGAACACAGCTACAGACGTGGGAGCAAACCCGTGTCCTTCTGAAATGCACCAAGTTCACTTCGGAAGCTCCTGACACTCCCTCCCCAGCGTGGCAACTCCTCTCCCTGAGCTGTGCCCCTGGTCAGCTCTTTCTCAGAGCCTAGGGGCCCCAGCTACCCTGCGTGACTGCTGCCTGGCCTCTGAGACCCCAATGATCCCACACTACAGTCACCTCCACCCTCCCAGGAGTCTCGGGTTGTGCTGGTTGGATTCAGGTGTCTCCCATAAACTCAGGTGTTCTGAATGCTAGGTTCCCAGCTGATGGAGATTTGGGAACTAACACCTGCTGGAAGGAGTGCATTGTTGGGGGTGGGCTTATGCGTGTTATAGCCACCTTCCCCTTGCCAGTGTTTGGCACACTCTCCTGTTGCTATGGTCCACCTTATGTTGGCCAGGAGGTGATGTCCACCCTCTGCTCATGCCATCATTTTCCCCTGCCATCGTGGAGCTTCCCCTCAAGCCTGTAAGCCAAAATAAACCTCTTTTTCCCACAAGCTGCTCTCGGTTGGGTGATTTCGACCCACAGTGCGGACCTGACTGCGACACGGGTGATCCTCGGGACGGGCCTTCTCCCCGCTTGGTCCCCCATCAGGCCCATGTGGGGGTGAGGTGGGAGTGGTGTGTGGCTTAGCAATGCTTCTCTTTCTGGGCCACCTCCCCTTCCAGAAGGTGAGAAGACACCGAGAGCTGAGGAGGGGTCCCCAGGACCCACCATGCTCCCCAGGCATGTGAGCAGCAGCCCGGAAGGGGGCAGGTGGGGCGGGGCGGGGCGCTCACCTGGCGGCAGGTGCAGATGATGATCTCCCGCAGGTGGTAGTGCATGGGCGTCATGGTCTCGCTGACCGTGTCCAGTGCCGCGTCCACCTCCTTCTTCACGTGGTGGCCGTCGGGCAGCAGCTGCACCAGCTTCATCACAACCTGGGACCACGGCAGGGCTGAGCGGGCAGAGGCCTCCGCCCAGCACCAAGGACACCGCAAACCGCGGCACCTACCACGGGCTCGAGGCACAAGCCTGGCCCCAGACTCCTACCCAGCTCACAGCCTGGGGGTTGCTTGAGCCCTGCTCAGACCACACCCTCATGATGTTTGTTTTTAATATATTTTATTTATTTATTTGGCAGACAGGGAGAGGGAGAGAGAATGGGCGTGCCAGGGCCTCCAGCCACTGCAAACGAACTCCGGACACATGCGCCCCCTCGTGCATCTGGCTTATGTGGGTTCTGGAGAATCGAACCCGGATCCTTTGGCTTTGCAGGCAAATGCCTTAAATGCTAAGCCATCTCTCCAAACCCTGCTTTTTATTTTTTTGTTCATAAGTGGGGGTTTATGGGTTGGGTACATTTCAATGTGTATACAATTTTCAACTCTGTCTGTGTGTGTGTGAGATGGGTGTGCGTGTGTGCGTACCTATGCGTCTGAGCAGAGGCACACACGTTCTCTCAGTCTGCCTCTCCTCGCTCTGCCACTGCTTGCAAATAAATAAATAAACATTTTTTAAAATGTAATTAAAGGGATGGAGAGATCGCTTAGCGGTTAAGTGCTTGCCTGTGAAGCCTAAGGACCTCGGTTCGAGGCTCGGTTCCCCAGGTCCCACATTAGCCAGATGCACAGGGGGCGCATGCATCTGGAGTTTGTTTGCAGAGGCTGGAAGCCCTGACGCGCCCATTCTCTCTCTCTCCCTCTATCTGTCTTTCTCTCTGTGTCTGTCGCTCTCAAATAAATAAATAAATAAACAATAAAAAAATGTAGCTGGGCGTGGTGGCGCACACCTTTAATCCCAGCACTTGGGAGGCAGAGGTAGGAGGATCGCTGTGAGTTCGAGGCCACCCTGAGACTCCATAGTGAATTCCAGGTCAGCCTGGGCTAGAGTGAAACCCTACCTTGAAAAACCATTAAAAAAAAAAAAAATGTAATTAAAGAGCTGGAGGGATGGCTTAGCAATTAAGGTGTATGCCTACAAAGCCAAAGGACCCGTGTTTGATTCCCCAGACTCCACGTAAGACAGACGCACAAGGTGATGCAAGGTAGCATCCTGTCTGGGCTTTGATTGCAGTGGCTGAAGGCCCTGGTGTGCCAATCTTCCCTCCCTCCCCCCCCCCTCTCTCTCTCTCTCTCTCTCTCTCTCTCTCACACACACACACACACACACACACACACACACACACACACAATGAAATGTAATCCAATAGCAAAAGCAAAACCAAACAAGCGCATCTCATGACAATTAGTGGCCTAAGGGGCTGGGAGATGACCCACGTAAACATAAGGACCTGAGAGGACCTGAATTTGATCCTCAGCACCCACATTTAAAAAAAAAAAGTATTGGGGGCTAGAGAGATGGATCAGCGGTTAAAACACTTGCCTGCAAAGCCTAAGGACCAGGGTTCAATTCCCCAGTACCACGTAAAGCCAGATGCACAAAGTGGTGCATGCATCTGGAGTTCGTTTGCAGTGACTGGAGGCCCTAACACGCCCATTCTCATTCTCTCTCTCTCTCTTCTCTCTTCTCTCTGTTTCTCTCTGCCTGCAAATAAATAAATAATTTTTAAAAATACATTGATCTGAAGCCAGGCGTGGTGGCGCATGCCTTTAATCCCAGCACTCGGGGGCAGAGGTAGAAGGATTGCTGTGAGCTCGAGAACACCCTGAGACTACATAGCTAATTCCAGGTCAGCCTGGACCAGAGTGAAACCCTACTTGGAAAAACCAAAAATAATAATAATAATAATAAAATAAAAATTAAAAATATTTATCTGAGCCGGATGTGGTGGTGCACACCTTTAATCCCAGCAGTTGGGAGGTAGAGGTAGGAGGATCGCTGTGGGTCCAAGACCACCCTGAGACTACATAATAAATTCCAGGCCAGCCTGAGCTAGAGTGAAACCCTACATCGAAAAACCAAAAAGTATTGACCTGGGCATCATGTTGTACACCTTTAAATCCCAGCACTTAGGAGGCTGAGTGAGATAAGAGGATCACAGTGAGTTTGAGACCAGCCTAGGGCTACAGAGTAAGTTCAAGGTCAGCCGCCAGGGCTAAAGCAAGATATTGCCTCAAGAAAAGAAAAAAAAAAACAAAAACATAAAAAAATAAAAGTAAAATTAGTAACTTGTACATCAACAGAGTAAAGAGGTAGAGCCTATAGAACAGGAGAAAACACATAATGATAATCACATATCTCATGAGGATCTAATACCCAGGATACAAAAAAGAGCTCAAATTCAGCAATTCAAACAGAAAGACCTACAATACACATTGCTCCAGATATGTAAAGTGGCCAATGAGGGCGTCTTATGGCTTTCCATCACTGGTCATGAGAAGTGGACAAACCAAAACCATAAGATGTATTGTTTAAAAATAAACAAACAGAAGCCGGGCGTGGTGGCGCACGCCTTTAATCCCAGCACTCGGGAGGCAGAGGTATGAGGATCACCATAAATTCAAGGTCACCCTGAGACTACATAGTGAATTCCAGGTCAGCCTGGGCTACAGTGAAACCCTACCTCAAAAAAAAAAAATAAAATAAAAATAAACAAACAGGGGGCCGGAGAAAAGGCTTAGTGGTTAAGGCACTTGCGGGCAAAGCCAAAGGACCCAGGTTCGATTCCCCAGACCCACGTTAAGCCACAAGCACAAGGGGGCGCACGCATCTGGAGTTCATCTGCAGTGGCTGGAGGCCCTGGCTCATTCTCTACCCACCTTTCTCGTAACTAACTGAATAAATATAAATAAAAAGGGGGCTGGAGAGACTCAGCAGTTAAAAATGCTTGCTCACAAAGCTTGCCAGCCCAGGTCTGAGTCCCCAGATGGACACAGAGGTTCACACTGCAGCCCACAAAGAAATAAGCAGAACGGCAGAGGTCAAGTGTTGGCACGGGAGCGGGAAAACGGAAACCCGTGTGCTCCACTGACGGGAAGGCAGGACTTACAGGAAAAGTCAGGCAGGCACCCCAAAACTAGAGTTTCCATATGACCCAGAAATATTACTTCTAGGCACATACCCAGAATCATTCAAAGCAGGAACCCAGCCGCGTGTGGTGGCAAACGGGAGGCTGGAGAGAGACCGTGTCCCCTCCCCCTATGGCCATCTGTCAGGGCCCCAGCGTCAAGCTGTTCTGAGCCACGGGTTGCCCATTTGGGAAGTGGAAAGAAAGACCTAACCACCCTCTAGAGCTTCCATCAGGATCCCAAGGACAGCCCCCCCACCGAACCCTATAAGACACGCTCACCTGAAACTCGCCTTTGGTGAACTTGGCATCGGGCACACTCACGAGCTCCTCCTCGCCCACCTCGGGACAGCCCTGAGAGACAACAGACACTAGGACAGCAGTCCTTCCCAAGCCACACCCTCCCCACCCGCATGCCCTTGCTGGGTCTCCCAGGACCACACCAGGGTGTCCCTCTGCCCACACCGATACACACCCTCCTGCCGTAACCAGCATCCGCCCTAGTGCCCACCCCTGCCAGAGCAGACCCCTGCCCCCACTTGGGAGGGCACACCTACCCGGATGTGCCAGAAGGCCAGCACAGCCACCACCATGGCAGTTGTGGTCCGCCCCTGGCCACTGAGGCAGCTGAACACAAAGCCAGTGCCAGGGTCCCTGGTGAGGGCAGCCCGGAGGGCCTCCAGCAGCCGGTCAAAGTCCTGGGGGAGGGTGGGATGGACACAGTCTGAATCCAGACTTCCAGTGCAGCCCACATCCACATGGCAACCCAAAAGGGACCCCGTGCCAGAAACTCTCTCTCTCCCACACACACAGAGCTCAGTAGGTCACACTCAAGAATATGTGTGTGTGAACAGCCACACTCTTCATTTTTAACATTCTATTTTTATGTATGAGAGAGACAGAATGGGCACGCCAGGGCCTCCAGCCAGTGCAAACAAACTCCAGATGCGTACTCCCCCTTGTGCATCTGGCTAACGTGGGTCCTGGGGAATCGAACCTGGATCCTTTGGCTTTGCAGGCAAGCGCCTTAACTGCTAAGCCATCTCTCCAGCCCCAACAGCCACACTTTTATGCACAGTTACAACCAGCCCCCCAGGCACCCGGGACTAGACATGTAAGTAGACACGGGGTACATTTCTGGGGCTCAAGTTGGCACCTTCCACCTGGTGAGACTCCAACTTGAGTTTGTCAGCCTGGTATGCCGTATCCATGCCCACCTGAGCTGCACCCAGGCCGGCTCTCTCTCCCAAGGGCAGGATCTGAGCCCAATGCAACCTGGAGCCACCAGGAGAGCAGCGCCCCCCAGGCAGTGAGCCCACGGAGAAGAGCGAGGCAGGAACACGGCCCTGAAGCCACTCTCACAGCGACCTCCGCGGGCAGAACGTGCCAGGCACACACATACCGCATGCATACGCATCCATGGGCTCAACAGACCAACAGACAGCTGCAAACATGCATCTGTCACGGACCCACAGCTGCCAAACCCTGCCTGCCTTTCCCTGCTACAGACGTCACGACCTCACACCCCGTCCGCTGCCCCGCGGAGGGACTGTTCCCACGGCCCTTTGAGACAAGACAGATGTCAATCCACGCCACATAGCCTGCCGCAGACATGCGTACACATGCTCTTCCCTGTGACACACAGCATGCATGTCTGTAACACGTGACACATGCACACAGGCCCCTCAACACATAGCATGCACAGGTATATACGTGATGACCAGGCATGCACGCAGCCAGGAGATGTGAATAACTCCCTTGGGCCACATCTGAACACTGTGACACAATCTCCCCACCCCCCCACCCTCCCGTGTGGAGTTGAGCTGCTCTTCTGGGACACAGGGGAGGCTGGGAGGTCTGCTGCCCATCCCCAGGCCTCACCTCCTCCCGGGGGGCACAGAAATCTGGCACAGGGATGCGGTGGTACGTGAGGCCGGGGCACGCGCCGCAGTGCTGGCTGAAGACCTCCTTCATGGTCAGGCACGTCTGGAACCTGGGGCCGGCGGGGCCCTTCATGTCTGGGGCAGGTGTGCTTATGTGGGCCTTCAGCTGAGCCTCCAGGGCCTGGGCAGGGCGAGACAGAGCGGCAGCTGGCAAGGCAAGGGCCTGCTGGGGGCCACACGCAGCCCTAGCTTCCCGGGCAGCCCAGCTCCTCCATCTATGCATAAGGAACGTGGGGCCCGCAGAACCCCCCCCACCTCATCCTCTTCACACCCCCCCCCCCGAGGACCTCCCAGGCAGGAGCATACGGAGTAAGAACCCTTACCTCCAGGTGCTCAGGGGCCAGGGGAGGCCCGGGGGGCCACAGGCTGTGGGTGTGACCATCACACTCCAGCACGGCCTCCTCCCTCAGGTTCACCCAGACCACCTGCCGTAGTCTCCGCTTGGCGTCGGTCAGGTAGGCCAGGATGCTGCCCAGGGCCTGGGGGAGGAGGGGCCGTCAGGGACAGGGCTAGCCTTTCCCCTGCCCCCACGTGCGGACCCGGGCCTGGGAGCTGGCACCTTGGCATTGGGCTGGGCTGTGCCGTAGATGGGCATGCGGGGCACACGCCGGAAGTTGGCCACATCCATCTCTCTGACCGTGCTGAGGGTGTCCAGGGAGACAAGATCGTCCGCCTTCTGTGGGAAGAGTACCAAGTCTGGGACGGCTGGCCTTGGCACAGCCAGAATCAGACAGCCGGGGAGGAAGAGAAGCAGTGCCCTACAGTCATCAGGGCCTGGTTGGTGCCATGGTGAGGACAAGATTGTGCCTCCAGAGAGGGCCCAGGTTCTACATCCTGGACTCCTGACAACCACCAAAGGCCGGGCTTTGAGACCCAGAAGAGAAGGTACCAGAACAAAGGCCAGAGCTGCAGGCGGTTCATGGAAATCAGAGCACTGGCACATGCGGTTCCCCACCCCCGCCCCCAGGAGCCCACCAGACTCGTGGTGATGTCTGCTCAGACCCACGGGAATCCGGAGCTCCGTGGGCCAGGGCCCAGCCTGCCCAGCCCACTCGACAGCCAGCCACTCACCAGGAAGCCCTTGGCGATGAGGTCCCCGGGTGCCATCGGCCCCACCGACTTCAACATCACGGGCAGGCGGTACAGCGAGGCATGGGCACACAGCCAGCGGCTGAAACTGAGGGCAAAGGCCAGGGGGTACTGCAGCCCGAGGCCGGGAGACATGGGGCATTGAGGGGTGCGGGGCTATCCTGAGCCCTCCCTGCCCGCCCATGGAAAAGAAGTCCCAAGAGGCATGCACACGGTCCCCAGGGGAGAAAGGGGGGGGGTGAGAGGATTCCAGGGTGTCTGCTGCCCTCGATGACTGGGGATAGGGAGGCTGGGCCTGAGACAGGCGCTGGGCGGCTCCCTGGACCAGGGCGAACAGAGAAGCGGCCTTCTTGCCTCTCCCAACTCCCCCACACTCCCCTTCCTAAGGGACCAACACACACAACCCCGCACTCTTTCACCACCCCACAGGGACCCTCTTGCCAATCGCCCTGGGGTGGTAGGGCTTGAGGATTCCCGGGAGGAGAGGGTGTGGGCCAGCTGCCCCCCCAGCCCCACCTGCTCATGCAGATAGCTGTTAAACAGGACCAAGTAAAAGTAACGCTCCAGGCTCCACAGCGCCCTCTGCCGGACAGCATGCTGGCCACCGCTTCCCTGAGAAAGGGGATCCCCAGGAGGAGTGAATAGGGGGCTGTCCCCTTGCCATGTATGTCTGTTACAGCAGGAGGTAAGCTTGGGAAATCTGTGCCGACACTCTCTCCAGCTTCATGACACCATTCTGCTAGGCTGGGAGTCACCCCGTGTATCTAACCGTAACCCATCGGCTGTGGTTGGGGACCACACCAAACACAGGTGGCTCCGGGTGCACGCACTGCAGGCAGGTTTCTGTCCCTGGGAGGGGGTGAAGGGGGTGCCCAAGCAATGGCACAACCAGCACCCCGTGTCATATTCCACCCCATGTTGAGGAATCAAGTTTGCACACCCACACACTTTTCCCTTTAAGGGATGCCCTCCTTAAAGAACCAGGACCCCCCCACACACACACTTACACACTGGTAACTAAGACCCTCACAGTGGCTCTCCATAAAGCATCATCACCGCTAATGATAATAATAAGCCGGGCGTGGTGGCGCATGCCTTTAATCCCAGCATTCAGGGAGTCAGAGGCTGGAGGATGGCCATGAGCTCAAGACTACCGTGAGACTACATATGAATCCCAGGTCAGCCTGAGCTACAGTGAGACCCTACCTTGAAAAAACAAAAACAACAAATAAATAACGCTTAAAGAAATAGCAGCTGGGTGCGGTGGTACACTTCTTTAATAACCCAGCGCTGGGGAGACAAAGGTAGGAGGATCGCCGCGAGTTCAAAATCACCCTGAGACTAGAGTGAATTCCAGGTCAGCATGGACCACAGGGAGACCCTGCCTTGAAAAACAAGAAGAAAGGAAAAGAAAAGAGGAAGAAGAAGAAAAAGAAAACAGCTTCCTCCAAGTCACACAACTGACGGCAAATACTGGGTCCTCGTCTCTCCAACTGCAGCCCAGAGTCCTCTGTTGCCCCAGCAACCCTCAAGTGACAAGTTTCTCCTGATGTGTCAGTAACATGAAGACATACCCCAATCAATTTAGCCTGAAGGAGGGTGACAGTCTCTGATCAAGTTGGACCCCATCTTTGGGAATCCTCACTAGTGGGGAGCAGGCTTTTTCTGTAGAATATGATAGGTGTGCGGTCCACCCCGTCTCCTCAACACGGCCCTCATGACAGTGGCAAGGTGAGCTGGGAAGACCATACCAATGAAACTAGCCCCAAAAAAGCCAAGCCTGGTGACACGCACCTTTGATTCCAGCACTTGGGAGGCAGAGATAGGAGGGACCGCCATGAGTTCAAGGGCAGCCTGAGACTACACAGTGAATTCCAGGTCAGCCTGGGCTAGAATAAGGTAGCCAGTCTCTGGGCTAGAGTGAGACCCTACCTCAGGGGTGGGGGACTATCACAAAGACAGGAAGCCGTAGGTTACTGGCTGCTGTGAGCCATGCTTTGATGGCTCCTGGACAGCTCATCTAGAGAGCAGAAGTCCCCTATGCTTTGATGACCTTCCCTTTAAAGAGCCCTGAGGCCACACAACTGTCAACAAGACTCTCTGGTCATCACAGCGGATGGCATTTGCCCCTTTTCTACCACCTGACTCCCAGCAGCCCTACGAGCTACTCTGATCATTTTGCCCTGAATCACAATTGGGACAATGGAGGCGCTGCCACCAAGCCCCCAGCCCTGTAAGTGGCCAGTGCCTGAGCTAGAACCAGTCAGCTGGCTGAAAATCCCCACTCTAGCCTATCAGGCCCAGTTGGCTGGCTGACCCCGTCATGAGTTTAAGTGATTGGGCCATCAGAAACCATCTCAGTGGGACTGGAGAGATGGCTTAGCAGTTAAAATGCTTGCCTGCAGAGCCTAAGGACCCATGTTCGACTCTCCAGATCCAACCTACAGACACACCACGGTGAGGCAAGTGCAAGGCTTCACATGCCCACTAGGTGGCACAAGCATCTGGAGTTTGATTTCAGTGGCTGAGGCCCTGGCACACCAATTCCCCCCCAATAAAAAAAATTTTTTTTTAATTAAAAAAGGAAAGAAATCATCTCAGTGACCCAAACCAGGTATCCATGGTACAATAAGCAGGACCCAGGTGACTGGGGTAGCTAGTGATTCAGATAAAGGAGCGAGGGAGCTTTGTTTCCTGATAGGCAGTTAGCTAGGGAGAGCCCACAGAAACTGGGATATCCCCTTCCCTGCTCTGGCAGGGATAGAACTCATGAGAGATTCAGTCTCACTCAAGATGGCCTAAGGCACCAACTCCTCAACAACAAAAACCAATTTCCTGTTTCTTCCTCAGCTCAGCCTCCTGGGTGGGCCCTTCCTCAATGTCTAGCCAGGGACCACCAGCCAATCAGGTTCCTCCCTACACACCTGAGCCTGGTGATGAGGCTCATTCTAATTGGATGTCTGATTCATATGCATGGACCTGAAACCCCTCCTCTCCTCTCTTCTTCCCTTCCCTGCCCTCCCCTGCTCTTCCCTCCTCTCCTCTTTTCTCTCCTCTCTTCTCCTTCCCTATGTGAGGGAGATTTTCTCAATCTCCCCTTCTTTTGATTTGGGGGACTTTTCTGCTTTGCTTTGTCTTTTATCCTAACATTCCCTAAAATAAATCATAATCTGCCCTTCTCCTGAGTCCACGTTTTCAGTTGTTTGCTAGCATGGATGAGAACCTGAGATGCGGAATAGGAGCTCTGGTCCCACAGGGCTCTCTCCTGCACCACCAGCTACACAGATGAAGACACTCAACCCAGATGTTCCTACAGCTGCGGGCTGCTGGGCTCAGGAGCAATCTCTTTTCCTTTCCTTTCTAATTTCCCTGTTTTCTATCATGGAACATGGCTTTTCAGAGATTTTTGGTGTTTTTTTTTAAATGTTAAAGAAGGAAAAGGCTATGCAGTCTTAGATTCCTTCCAGGAACCAAGAGCAAACACTTTCAAGCCCCGTTTTCCTCCCCCAAAGCTGGAGACAGAAGCCGTGAGTGAGCCCAGAGCAGGGTGCGCTTACAGAGCTTACAGGCGGGACCAAGGACTCTCTTCCCTGAGTAGCCCCAAGACTCTTCTCTGTCGGGGGAGCTCCTACCATTTGGATCTTCAAAGTCCCCCAAAATACAGGTGAGTGTTAAAGGCTTGATCTCCACCGTGAAGCTCTAACAGGTGGCCCCAGCAGGAGGTCCTTAAATCACTGGGGGATACCTAAAAAGTTATTCTAAGACCCCTGCCCTGTCTTCTTTATTCCCTGACCATGAGGTCAGAGATTATGTTGCCTGCCAAGCATGCCCACCATGACATGCTGCCCAGAGCAAGAGTAATGGGGCAAGATTATGTTGAATCTTCCAAAAGTTTCTCTCCCACTCCCACCTCTCTCTCTCCCCCAAGCCTGACCCTAGAACATATTACTTAGCCCAGGCTGACCTAGAACTCACAATCTTCAAGTCTCTGCCTCCCGAATCCCGAATGCTGGGATTACAGGCCCACACCACCCCTTGGCTAACCTGTACTCTAAGCTGACTGTGTCGGGTGGGTTTGTCATGCTCGTAATGTTAGGCTGACTAGCGTGATGATCTGGGAAGAGCCTGAGAGCAGAAGTCCCAGTGGTCCTGATCAGCAGCTCCTCTGTCCATCCTGTTTATTCTGCAGCTGAAGGACCTGGTCAGGGAAAGCAAACTTCCCCTCTTTCCCGTCCTTCCTGCTGGCCCAGCCTCCACACCACTTTCTGTCCTCTCGAAACTGCTCAGCCAGGAGCTGTCGAGCTGAAAGAAGCCATTCCCCCAGGGCCTGTCAAACAGGCAGGGCTCCCGTAAAGAAAGGGTCTGGCCTGGTCCTCCTGGCCGCACCTGCGCTGGACGGTCTGGCCGAACAGCTTCCAGCGTCCTCTGGTTCTCCAGGACCTCTTCCCTCAGGTCCTGCAGCTCTGCACACGTGGTGATTGCTCTGTCCACCTGCGGCAGAGAGGGGAAGGGGTCCGTAAGAGAGGGAGGGAGCAGGGGCCAGCAAAGATGGCAGGAGAGGAAAGGCAAGAAGATTGGCAGAAAGAAGGGGACGTCAGGGAGGAGAGAGCTCCCCCACACACACTAGAAGCCACCATGCCCTCCTCCACTGCCCGGGCCCGGCCTTTCACTCACCTCCTCCACCATCCTCCTTCCTTGGGGCACCATGCTGAGAAAGCGCTGGATGGTCGGGAACTGCTCCATGGCCAGGGGTTTGGTTGACAAGGGAGCAGCCCTAACAAAGTGGTGTGAGTATTATGGTCAGGGCTCCCAAAAGCCCCTGGGACACCCATGCTGCCCACCATCTCCCACCCTTAAGGCCAGTGGGAGGCATCAGACCTCAGGCCCCTTCTAAATCCTATAGGGGAAGCAAGGATCAGAAAGGTCAAGGGCCTCTCTCCAAACCACCCAGTTAGTTGGTGGCGAATGATCCCCAAATGCCCGGCACCCACACATAGCCCCATCATCGGGGAGGTAGCTTCCCCTCCTCCTTTTCTGTCCCCACAGCCCCTTGGCTAAGCAGTGTCCTGGCCACTCACTCGAGTGGAGAGGTGGTCCCATGGTAGTGAAACAGCACAAGGGTACCCAGGACCATGCCCAGGTTGGTCCTGCCCACACCTGACTGGCAGCTGAAGAGGAGGGCAGGGGGAGGCCCGTGGGCGTCGCGAAGCCGCAGCAGGCTGGGGGTCTCCTGGGGAAGGACCGTGAAAAGTTAGCAGGCAACAGCAAGACCCGGAAACCCTGAGGCTGAAGACCCAGTCAAGAAAGGAAGTCATGTGCTAGGGAGGTGGCTTAGTGGTTATGGTGCTTGCCCAAGAAGCCTAAGGACCCAGGTTTGAGTCCCCAGGACCCAGGTAAGCCCGACGCACAAGATGGTGCATGCGTTAGGAGTTTGCTTGTGGTGGCTAAAGTCCCTGGTACACCCATTCTTTCTCTCTCTCTCTCTTTTCTCCTCAAATAAATAAAAAAATAATATTTTTTAAAAGAAAGGAACTAAAGCTGGGCGTGATGGTGCACACCTTTAATCCCAGCACTTGGGAGGCAGAGGTAGGAGGATCACTGTGAGTTTGAGGCCACCCTGAGACTACATAATGAATTCCAGGTCAGCCTGGGCTAGAGTGAGACCCTACCTCGAAAAACCAAAAAAAGAAAAGAAAGGAACTAATGACAACCCATCCCCAGCCCACAGTCTGCAGCCCACTGAGCTCACGGGAATGGCGTGGTTTCTGACGGCTGGTGCTACAGCCAGCTGCGCGCCTGCCCCGGAGCTCGGGTCCTGCTCGGTGCAGCCTTGTGGGCAGCCAGAGGGCAGCGTGGACAGAAGGCAGCGTGTGGGGGTGGGGGACAGAAGTAAAAGCTACTCAGAGGGCCTCAGGCCAGTGACCTCCCAGAACTGCACAATGCAAATCAGACAAGGCAACGGGAAGGGGTTGAGATTCAGCGGAACAGTCTGTGAGGCTGGAAGCAGGAGCTTCACTAAAAACCTGAGGAAGGGCTGGAGGGATGGCTTAGGGGTTAAGGTGCTTGCCTGCAAAGCCAAAGGACCCAGGTTCAATTCCCCAGGTCCCACGTAAGCCAGATGCACAAGGGGGCGCACATGTGTCTGCAGTTCGTTTGCAGCAGCTGAAGGCCCTGGCGCACCCATTCTCTCCCTCTCTCTCTCTCCCTCTTTCTGTCTCTCTCAAATAAAGGAAATAAAATAAATGTTTAAATAAATAATAAAAATTAAAACATGAGTAAGTGGGGCTGGAGAGGTGGCTTAGCAGTGAAGGCATTTGCCTACAAAGTCTAAGGACTCATGTTCAATTCCCCAGGGCCCACGTAAGCCAGACACACGGCGACGCTAGCTCACAAAGTCGCACATGCGCACAGGGGGGAGCGTCTGGAATTAGATGGCAGTGGCTGGAGGGCCTGGCACACCAATTCTCTTTCACTCTCGCATTTAAAGAAAATGAAGAATGGCAGCCTGTTGGGCTTAAAACTTGAGGAAGCGGAGGTCTAGAGCGGAAGGGGGTGCAGTCTCCCAAGACCGTGCAGCAAGTTCATAGCCAAGCCACAATCAGAGCCCAATCCTGGGCTCAGTGCTAAACTCTGGGATTAGGAAGTGTGCCGTGCACACCTCTATACATGTGCATGCACACACAGAGACGTGTACACACACACACACACACACACACACACACACGAAGGCGCAGCACTACCCACGTCCACACAAAGTGGGCGTCATGTTAAGCAAGCACTGATGCTTCCTCTAAGGACAGCCAAGACACTGGCCATTGAGGCACCTGCTCCCACGCAGCGCTCCCACAGCCACTCACCCGGAGAACACTGACAAAGGCATCAAACTGGGCTTCCAGGGGGGCCCCCTGCTCTGGCAAGGGCAGACGGTGGTACCTGCCAGGGACAGGAATAGCCCATCAGCCAGGCCATGTCCCCACGCACCAGTCCAATTCCCCAGTTCTAAGAGCCGTCGGGAAATGTCCCCTATGGGGTGGGGGGAGAGGGATGGATGTGGGGAACATATTCTTGCTGAGTGGATGGGGGAACTGGGGCCGGTACTGGGAAGCTGGCCTGGGGGGGAGGGGGAACACGGGCCCCAAGGTACCTATAGATGGGCTGCAGAAAGAGCGGCCGCTTGTAGACTTCCTCCGTCACGTGCACGTCGTCCTCGTCGCGGATCCGCACGGCGTGTGGCTCTCCCCGCAGGTCATCCGTGTTGTGGTACACGTGGTATGTGTTCTCGCTAAGCTGGGCAAAGTCACGGATCTGGAGCGAGGTGCCGGCAGAGAGGGACGCGATCTGACCTTCAGGTCCTCCTCGACCGTCCCCAAGAGCTCTGGTGACCTCAGCATGCAGAAACTACCTCAGGCAACTTTGCCTCCAAGAGGGAACCACATGGCCGTGTGTGGAAGGATCCAGGAAGGCCACTACCCTGAGGGCAACCAGCACGGGCTGAGCACCCCCGGTCCCCATGGGGGCAGACTGGAGGGCACTGCCCAGTGGGCAGCAGGAATGCGCTAAGCCAACTGAGTGCCAGGTTAGGGTGAGGCTCGGCCAGCTGGGAGTTGGAAGCCAGGGAAGCAAGAGAGCTCAGGAGGCCGGAAGGGAAAGCAGAAAGATGGCAGTTCCCAGCAAGGCCCACTGTGACCCCTCACTCCGTGCGTGTGCCGGCTGACCCAGAGACTCACAAAGCAGGGAACCGACTCCCCAGGGACCGCATGGCAGAGGCACGGCAGAACCCCAGCCTTGGGCCCCATAATCCAGTGTTTCTCCCATCCCACCAAACCCCTTGCTAAACCAGAATGTTGGTCCCTGAGAGGGAAGCTGGAAGCCAGGCGTGGTGGCACACGCCTTTATTCCCAGCACTTGGGAGCCAGAGGCAGCATGAGTTCTAGACCAGGACAGGGTGACAGAGTGGGTTCCAGGTCAGCCTGGGTTTAAATAAGACCCTACTTTGAAACCCCCTTCCTCCCCCCACCAAAAAAAAAAAAAAAAAGAGAGAAACAGGGTGAGAGACAGGCAGAGGAAGGCAAACTGAAAACCAGAAGTCAACTTTGTAGGCAGCCACTAGCCCAAGCAGGGCACAAAACCCAGGAAGATTGGGCAAAGGGGAGCCGAGCAGCTGCCCGGGGAGCCTAGTCTGCAGAGCTGGACTCTGGGCGATGATGGTCCTGCCGGGGAGAAGCTCGCCCTCACCTCCTTCCGGATGGCCAACTCCAAGCTCTCAGCTCCAAGCCCAGGCCCCAAGCCCTGGAGGTTTGCGCGAAGGTTCTGCTTGTCACGCGGCGTGTATGACACAAAGTCGTCCTCGGCACGCAGGAACAGCACGGGCTCCTCCCTCACGCAGAAGATGATGCACTCCTGCCAGAAAGAAGCCATCCCCCACCCTGGTCTGCCACAGACGCTTGTTCCCCCGTGCAAACGCTACGCCTATGCTTTTCTCTCTGGACGGACTGTAAATTCCCCGAGGCAGAACCACGCCCTGGTCAATCTCGTATACCCACAATGCACGCTGCATGGAGTCCTACATAAACCAGCTTCTTGACTAATATCAGCTGAAGCAACGAATGCCAACCAAGCAGTCCATCATTCGCTCACTGAGCTCCGATCAGCAGAGGGGGAGGGAGGTTGGCAGCCTGCCCCTCCTCGAGGAACTTCAGCTCGAGCCGGGAACGTGGAACTTGCACAGGACCCCAATTCACTCTCATTCGCCCTGGCACTCAACCACACCTAAGGCCATTCAGAACCACCGCTCCGTGGTCACGGCATGCCCTTGGCCTCACCCCACAGACAGCAACACCCGCCTCTGAAAGCAGGCAGTGGGCTCTAGTTGCTGGCGTCCGGACCTGTGGGCACCGCTCACGAGCTGTGTGACCCTTGCCCTCTCTGGGCCTCAGTTTCCCCATGTGTAAGATGAGGGTGACAGCCCACAGTGAACAAGGGATTGAGCTGTGAGCTGTGCCCAGCATTTGGCAGTGGCGGACCTGGCCCCTCTTCTCACCCTCTCATTCCCTGGCTTCCCCAGAGTGTCTCTGAGTGGGGTACACACCTTGGGCTCCATGCCCACATGGGGCAATGCGTAAACATCAGGCAGAGTTTCCCAATCATTACCAATCCTCAGCGACCAGCGTGGTGGCCAAGGCTCAGCAGAGCCTGGCCCAAGCCACCCCCTTCTTCACGCTCCCAACTCACAGCCAGGGCCCCCTTAAATCTCCTGAGTCAGCCCTCCTGGGGGGCCCCCGCTTCCCTGATCAGTCTAAGGGAGAAGCAAGCTCACCTTGTGTCCGTCCTTCTGGAGCTTCTGGAGGACCCGCTGGAACCCCAGAAGACTGGGCTGTCCCATGCCAAACACGGGGAGCCCACCTCGCGCCTGGCGGAAGTTGAGGGCCCCACAGCTCCCTGAAGTGCCCAGCACGTCCATCTTCTCAGTGACATCCCGCACCAGGAAGTAGCGGCCCTGACGGAAAGAGAGGCGCATCACAGTCACTTGGGGCACAGTCACTCGGGGCGACCCCAGGGAATTGTCTTGGACTCTGCTTTTTGTTGTTGTTGTTCATTTATTTGAGTGACAAAGAGAGAAAGAGGTAGATAGAGAGAGAGAGAATGGGCGTGCCAGGGCTTCCAGCCTCTGCAATCGAACTCCAGATGCGTGCGCCCCCTTGTGCATCTGGCTAACGTGGGACCTGGGGAATCGAGCCTCGAACCAGGGTCCTTAGGCTTCACAGGCAAGTGCTTAACAGCTAAGCCATCACTCCAGCCCCTTGGGCTCTGTCTTGAGCTCCTGAGGACCAGTAGAGGGGAATGGCTGGGAGCAAGGGAGACGACATGATCCTGCCTTCAAATTGCTTGCAAGGCTCATATGAGACACAGACACGAGACAGCAAGGGCGTCGTAACAGGCAGGAGAGTGGAGAAGACTGTGCAGCAGACAGCCTCGGAGCCAGGCCTGGAAAGGAACGAGCAGGAGGAGCGCAGGCCAAAGCTGGCCCTGGGAGAGGGGCCCAGAGCTCCCCGAGAAAACAGCAGACTTCCCTCATTTCTACCAAGGCACATGGACATCCGGGAAACCAGGACTGAGCCGGAAGATGACAAGACCCAAGTGCTGCAGGAAAGAGACGAGAAAGTTGCCAGGATGGTCAAGAGCTTGTTCCAGAGCAAACAGAAGCCCCGGGTGGTCTTGGGTGACCCTGCTTCCATCAAGCCCCACACCTCCACAGCCTGACAGATGAGAAGAGGGATCTATACTCCCAGCCCAGCCGGAAACGCCAAGCTCTAGGAGCTGAAAACCTCCTCCCGGTAGACCAGCTGATAGAAAGCCGGAAAAAGCCAGGCTGCATGCAGCCCTATGGGAGAGAGGAGCCATCAGCAGTGAAAACAGCAGACACTGCAAGCCTTAAGTTGGGCCAGCCAAGCCAAATGAGCCAGTGGGTGCAGTAGTGGCATGTCTGTTCTGGGAGAAACCAACTGCTCTCTAATTGGACTGGAGGCCCTCTCTATGGGAGTAAATACTTGCCTGGTATAAAAACCTAATCAAAAGCCTATGGCAGGGCTGCAGAGATGGCTTAGTGGTTAAGGCACTTGTCTATGAAGCCCAGGTTCGCTTCTCCAGGACCCACATAAGCCAGATGCACAAGGTGGCGCATGTGTCTGGATTTCCTTTGCAGTGTCTAGAGGCCCTGGTGTGCCCATTCTCTGTCTCTCTCTCTCTCTCTCTAAAAACTAAATAAAAAATTTTTTAAGTCTATGGCTGGAGAGGTCATGAGCTCCAGCAGTGCAATGTCTGCTCTTGTCTGCTTAGCGGCACATGCTATGCTCACCAAGCTGCCCTGTGAGCACTTTCCTCAACATTCACACCCATGCATTAACGCTACTCTCACTTTTGGTTAGAGAAGCTTCTCTTTCCAGATGGCAGTGACCACTGGGATGACCCAACAAGCACAATAGTGCTAAGAAGTGACAGAGGAGTGCTCAGCACTGAAACAGCTCTATCACACCTTCCAAGGCTCAGGGTCCATTGCGGAAGAAGTGGCAGAAAGAATGTAAGAGCCAAAGGAAGGGTAGGACTCCTTACAATGCAATCATTCAGATAGAAATTGGCCCGGATATCCATGACCTCGTAGTGCCTGACACTACTTACACAAGACCCTCATAACAGGAGGAACAGATGAGGCCATCAAAATAAAAGACTAGTGGAGAGGGGGAAGGGATATGATGGAGAGTGAATTTGTGAAGGAGGGAGTGATCATGGTTTATTGTCTATAATTATGAAAAGTGTCAGTTGAAAAAAGCAAAAAAAAAAAAAAAGAAGAAGAAGAAGCAAAGCTAGAATAAGTTTTGAACTCTTGAAAGAGAAAATGGAGGCTCCCAGACTTGGGGGGATAGGAAGCTGGGGTACTCAGGGCTCCCGCTGCTGTGCCCCCTGGTGGTGAGGAGATAGAGTTGTGCTGGCCATTTAGAAGGGCTGGGGAGCTGGGCATGGTGGCGCACGCCTTTAATCCCAGCACTCGGGAGGCAGAGGTAGGAGGATCGCCATGAGTTCGAGGCCACCCTGAGACTACATAGTGAATTCCAGGTCAGCCTGGGCTAGAGCGAAACCCTACCAAAAAAAAAAAAAAAGAAGGTCTGGGGAAAAGGCATTGGGTAAACTCTGGGTTCAAGAAACTTTGCATAGTGACACACGCCTTTAATCCCAGCACTTGGGAGGCTGAGATAAGATGATCGCAGTAAGATCAAGGCAGTACACACATATGAGCCCACAAACAAGTGAATACACACACACACACACACACACACACACAAGAACGCAAATAATAAAGAGGCAGAGGAGGAAAAGGAGGAGAGCTAAGGGACTGGGATGTAGCTCAGTGGTAGAGAGCTTGCCTAGTAGGTGTGAGGCCGTGGGCTCCAGCCCACTATCATAAACAAGAATGGGAGCTTTGGGCTGGAGAGATGACTTAGCAGTTAAGACATTTGCCTGCAAAACCCAAGGACCTAGGTTCGACTCCCTAGTACCCACATAAGCCAAATGCACAAAGTGGCACATGTGTCTGGAGTTCATTTGCCATGGCTAGAGGCCCTGACACACCCATTCTCTCTGCCTCTCTCAAATAAATAAATAAAATATTTTTTTTTTAAAAAGGGGGCTGTAGCCGGGCATGGTGGCGCACGCCTTTAATCCCAGCACTCGGGAGGCAGAGGTAGGAGGATTGCCATGAGTTCGAGGCCACCCTGAGACTACAGAGTGAATTCCAGGTCAGCCTGAGCTAGAGTGAGACCCTACCACGAAACACCTTAAAAAAAAAAAAAAGGCGGGGGCTGCAAAGCCTGCAAAGCCAAAGGACCCAGGTTAGCCAGATGCAAAAGGGGGCGCATGCGTCTGCATTTCATTTGCAGTGGCTGGAGGCCCTGGCGTGCCCATTCTCTCTCTCTCTCTCTTTCTCCGTTAAATAAATAAATAAAAAGAATGGGGGCTAACCAGGCGTGGTGGCACACACCTTTAATCCCAGGTCAGCTTGAGCTAGAGTGAGACCCTACCTCAAAAAAGAAACAAAAAAGAATGGGGGCTGACACAAGCGGAGAGGGAAGGGGTGGAGGAGAGTAGGGAGGACGCCGGGAGAGGCGGGAAGGCGTGGCCTCACCTGGACCAGGTAGTGCTCGCGGGTGGCGTCCGACAGCCGGCCCGTCCTGTAATGGGCCTTCAGCAGCTCCTCGTGGACCTGGAACTCTTCCTTGCAGTTGTACCTGCCAGGGAGGGGCCGAGGGGACACTGAGTCAGACCGCCTTTGTGGTCAAGGTCCCCCCACCCTCACTGCCCCAGCCCCTCCCACGCCCATCTGTGTGCCCCTCATCCCTGTCCCCCAACAGCCACTCTCCTCTCCATCCTCAGGCACGGAACCCCAGAACCGAGCCGGGAGACCCGGACCACCCAGCTACGGGCTAGACTACATTTCCCAGCCTCCCTTTCAGCGATTTATGCTCATGTGGTTAAGCTTCACCAAATGAGGTGCGAGGGGGTGAAGAGCAAATTCTAGGCCACTTTTCTCTCTTGACAGAATCTAGAAGAGATGGCAGAACTAGAACAGCCATCTCACGTCTTAAGACAGAGGCACAGGCTGACCACGAGGTGCCTGGATGGTCACAAGGGCCACCGTAGCAGCCTGGACACCCAAGAAAGGGCTTGACCCAGGCATCCTGTCTGAGTATTAGTTTGTTATGATGGCCTACCACTGACCTGGATCAAGATATTGTCAGGTGGGCTGGAGAAATGGCTCAGCGGACACACACTAGACAATATAGTTGGATGGCCCACTCCTCAGATTATGCCTGGAACAATCCCCACTCCCGAAGCCGATGTGGTGGTTCAGCCCACAAGGGTCCCATCAGCCTTTTAATAATGGTTATGTTTCCAGGCACCCTAACTGGATAATACACCAACAGTGATAAGTGCCCACCTCAGTGCAGGGGCACAGGAAACATTCATGACCATGCCTATTGCCAAGAGCAGTTCGGCCTCCACATGGGGCCATTTAAAGAAACCCCCATGTGGGAGTCATGGTTTCTGTAGACAGTAAGTGAGGCCAAGGCCCAAGTGCTGACGCACGATGACTGTACACAGCACGCAGACGTCACAGTGGCCGGGCGCGGTGCCACGCCTGTAATCCCAGCACTCGGGAGGCTGAGGTAGGAGGATTGCTAACACTACATAGTGAGTGAATTCAGCCTGGGCTAGAGTGAGACTCTATCTCAAAAAAAGGGGCAGGCTAGAGGAATGGCTTAGCAGTTAAGGCATTTGCCTATGAAGCCAAAGGACCCAGGTTCAATTCCCCAGGACCCATGTAAGCCAGATGTACAAGGGGCACATGCATCTGGGGCTCGTTTGCAGTGGCTAGAGGCCCTGGCATGCCCATTCTCTCTCTCTGTCTCTTCTCTCTTTCTCTTTCCTTGCAAATAAATAAATAAAACTAAAAAAAAAGAAAGAAAGAAAGAAGGAGAGGGAGGGAGAGAGCGAGAGAAAGAAAGAAACAAACAAACAAAGAAACAAAGGAACAAAGAATCAGAGAAAGAAAGAAAAAGCCAGGCATGGTGGTGCACGCCTTTAATCCCAGCACTTGGGAGGCTGAGGCGGGAGATCACTGTGACTTTGTTCAAGGCCACCCTAGGACTACCGAGTGAGTTCCAGGTAAGCTTGTGCTAGAATGAGACCCTGCCTCAAAAAAATTTATTCACCGGTGTGTGAGTGTGCGTGCTGGCTTTCGAGTGTGGAGGTGCGCGTGCCCCGGCCCGCGCGTGGGGTCGGAGGATGACTTCAGGCGGGTTCTTGCCTGCCCGCCTCATCTGAGGCGACGTTCCTCTTTTGGGATTCTTGCTCTGCCACACTTGGCTGCACTCCCACGAGCTTCTGGGAGATCCTGTCTGTGTCCTGGAACTCACCTGTGCCCTCCTGTCACCCCATGGTGCTCAGTGGCAAATCCCTCTCCATCCCTGAAACCCAGCTTCCCATCTAGTCCAGTCTCCGGCTCTACAATGCACGGATCAGGGCTCCACAAGCCCTCACCGCGAAGGACTGGGACGAAGTGCTTCAGGCTTTGTGGGCCAGGCAGGCTGCGCTGTAAGTACCCAATTCTGCTGCTCAAGGGCCTGGTGGCCACCGGTGACACAGCAATGGACGGGCATGACAGTGGCCAGTGTTCCAACAAGACACTGTTTGCAAGGGGCTGGGGCCAGGAGCACTTCCTGTGCAAGCGCCAGGGCCTGAGGGGGTCTGAGAGGCTGTTCCAGCACAATCCCTGGTATCCACAGAAATAGCTAGGCATGGCCACACATGTCTGAGCCCCAGCCCTGTGGGAAGCAGAGAATGGAGAACCAGTGGGGCTGGCAAAATAAATGGCAAGCTCCAGGATGGGTGAAAGGCTCTGGCTCCAGTGAAAACAGGCGGAGAGAAATGAAGGGCACCTGACATTCCCTTGACCACCTCAGGACAGCGCAGCCCACCACCGTGAACACACGTGCACACGCCACACATACACACACACCTACACACACATACAAAAGAAACTACATTGACAGGGATCTGGGTTGATGGTTCAGCAAGTAAGAGCACTTGCTGTGTAAGCATAAGGGTCTCAGAGGACTTGAGACTTCACGAGTTCAATCCTGAGTCCTTGTGCTTGAAACCCCAGGCCTGTAGGGAGTGGAGACAGGAGAATCACCAGGGCTCACTGGTCAGCCAGTCTGATGAAAAAAAAAAAAAAAAAGATGCGGGGCGTGGTGGCACACGCCTTGAATCCCAGCACGCAGGAGGCAGAGGTAGGAGGATCACCATGAGTTGGAGGCCACCCTAAGAATACAGAGTGAATCCAGGTCAGCCTGGGCTAGAGTGAGACCCTACCTCAAGAAAACAAAAAAAGTGGGGAGCTGGAGAGATGTCTTAGCAATTCTCTCTCTCATAAATAAAAATCAAGTTTAGGTCTGGAGGGATGGCTTAGCGGTTAAGGCGTTTGCCTGCAAAGTCAAAGAACCCAGGTTCGATTCCCCAGGACCCACGTTAGACAGATGTATCAGGGGCGTATGTGTCTGGAGTTCGTTTGCATTGGCTGGAGGCCCTGGTGCGCCCATTTTCTCTCGCTCTCCTCCTCCTCTTTCTCTGTTAAATAAATAAATAAATAGAAAATATTTTAAAAATAAAAAATAAAGTTTAGGGCTGGAGGGATGGCTTAGCGGTTAAGGCGTTTGCCTGCAAAGCCAAAGAACCCAGGTTCGATTCCCTAGGACCCATGTTAGACAGATGCACAAGGGGCGTATCCATCTGGAGTTCGTTTGCAGTGGCTGGAGGCCCTGGTGCACCCATTCTCTCTCTCTCTCTCTCTCCCTCTTTCTCTGTTAAATAAATAAATAAATGGAAAATATTTTAAAGATAAAAAATAAAGTTTAGGTCTGGAGAGATGGCTTAGCAGTTAAGCGCTTGCCTATAAAGCCTAAGGACCCTGGTTCGAGGCTCAATTCTCCAGGACCCACGCTAGCCAGATGGACAAGGGGGTGCACGTGTCTGGAGTTCGTATGCAGTGGCTGGAGGCCCTGGTGTGCCCATTCTCCTCTCCCTCTCTCTCTAACTGCCTCTTTCTGTCTGTCACTCTCAAATAAGTAAAAAAATAAATTAATTAATTAAAAATAAGATAAAATAAAGTTTAAAGACAAAACAAAACAAAAGGGATGGGGAGATGGCTTAGTGGTTAAGACACTTACCTGCAAAGCCTAAGGACCCATGTTCAACTCTCCAGATCCCACCTAGCCAGACACACAAAGGTGAGGCAACTGCAAGGTCACACATGCCAACCAGATGGCACAAGCGTCTGGAGTTTGGTTGCAGTGGCCGAGGCCCTGACGCACCAATTCTCTCTCTTCTCTTTAAAATTAAAAAAAAAAAAAAAAAAAAAAGCCAGGTGTGGTGGCACATACCTTTAACCCCAGCACTGGGGAGGCAGAGGTAGGAGGATTGCCGTGAATTCAAGGTCACCCTGAGACTACACAGTGAATTCTAGGTCAGCCTGGACTAGAGTGAGACCCTACCTCGAAAAACCAAAACCAAAACAAAACAAAAAACCGACTCCAGGTTCAGTGAGAGAACATGTCTCAAGTAAAGAAGGGTAATTAGCAGCAGAGGTCTCCCTGCACTCTCCCCCCGCCTCCTGACACATGCACACTCACATGCACACGCATTCATATACATGCCACACCACACATACGGCATATGCCAAAAAAAAAAAAAAAAATCCAAAGCTAGGCAAGGTGGTGCACATCTTTTAATCCCAGCGATTGGAAGGCAGAGGTAGGAGGGTCACTGTGCTGTGAGTTCAAGAGCAGCCGGCAGCTACAGAGTTCCAGGTCAGCCTGGACTAGAGTGAGACCCTGCCTTAGAAAACAAGCAAAACAGAAAAGAAAAGATAGCAGGAAGGGAGGGAGGGAGGGAAGGAAAGAAGGAAGGACACCAAAAGAGAATTTATTTACATTAACAGAATATGGGCCAGATTTGGCCGGCAGGATGCAGTGAGCCGGCCCTGTACAGAAAGGTGACCTCTAAAGTCTCTTCCACCTTGAGCACTCCACAACCCAGGGACAGCTGTGCTCACGGCCAATTCCAGGTCAGATGGACAGTGTCTCTATTGGGTTTTTACAGCTAGCCAGTGGCGGTCTGAGCCACGCCATCTGGTTCAGTATTTCCCATGTCATTTCTACCTGTGTTACTAAGGACACTGAGGCCCAGAGAGAGACTAGAAGCCAGGCCCCCAAACATGCTTTTTCTAATGTTGTCTTCAAGGCACAGACCAACTTGAAGTGACCGTTGTTGGAACAGACCCCCATCAAGTCGCTTTTATGTGACATCTCTCTCCTCCCTCTTTCCTGAGCTTTGTAATTTATGGTGATGACAACTTTCCTGTCAGGCCAAGGGGTTAGCTGGCCAGACAGACCTCCCGCCCGCAGGCTTCTAGACACAGACAGCCTATCTCCTGGGTGTCTGCCAAACTCCTGGGATTGGGAGGAAATTTTAACTCCGTGTGGAATAGATTTAATTCTTAGCATGTCGAATCCCCCTTCCTGAACCTCAGAGGGGGAAGAGGGGGAGGCAGAGATGCAATAGGAAGAACAAGGCTTCCTGGCTCTCCAGGTGACAGATTCAATGTCCTGCCAGCCACTTATCCCTCGCCACCAACGCCCACCCCTTCACCCACGCTGCCCCACAGGACAAATGAGTCCCAGGCTCTCCTCTGCAAGCTTGCTCAGAGCAAAGCGTCCACCTCGTCAGCAGTCCTGAAGGCCTAGACAAGGAGAGGCCAAGAGAAGCACCCAGCTTGCCAGCTAGGCCTTGGAACAGCCAACTGTGAATTTAGGGCCAGAATCACTGACTTTGAAGGAAAAGTATCAACATCCTATGTGTCTCGGTACACACACTTCTTTGAAATTGTTTGGTCACGGGCTAGAGAGATGGCTTAGCAGTTAAGGTGCTTATGTGCAAAGCTAAAGGACCCAGGTTCTAGTCCACAGGGCCCATGTAAGCCAGCACACGGTGGCACATGCACATTGCAATGGTTAGAAGCCCTGGTATGACCATTCTCCCTCCCTCTCTCTTAAATAAATAAATAATCTTTAAATCATTTTCATCACCAGGCATAGTGGCGCATGCCTTTAATCCCAGCACTTAGGAGGCAGAGGTAGGAGGATCACCATGAGTTCAAGGCCAGCCTAGAACTACAGAGTGAATTCCAGGTCAGCCTAAATTAGAGACCCTACCTCAAAACAAACAAGCAAACAAAACCACATCATTTTCATTGGGCAGAGTGGCATACATCTTTAATCCCAGCACTGGGGAGGCAGGGGTAGGAGGGTCTCTGTGAGTTCAAGGCCAAACTGAGACTACACAGTAAATTCCAGATCAGCCTGGGATACAGTAAGACCCTACTTCAAAAAATAAAGATCATTTTCAAGAGCTGGACAGATGGCTCAGCGGTTAAAGGTGTTAGCTTGGGTTTAGTATTCCCGTAAAGTCAGATATGCAAAGTGGTAATGCATCTGGAGTTCATTTGCAGGATCAAGAGGCACCCATTCTCATTCTGTCTATCTATCTGTCTGTCTGTCTCTCTCTCTCATATGTATCTTCTTACAAATAAATAACAAAATATTTTTTAAATCATTTTCAAAAGCCGAGCGTGGTGGCACATGCCTTTAATACCAACACTTGGGAGGCAGAAATAAGAGGACTGCCATGAGTTCAAAGCCACCCTGAGACTACATAGTGAATTCCAAGTCAGCCTGAACTAGAGTGAGACCCTACCTTAAAAAATAAAACAAAAAAATCATCTTCAAGAGGACGTCTGTACCTGCAGCCCCTCTCCCTTCTCCATGATCACAGCATCATGCCCATCACAGGCAACTCGGGCGCAGAGATTCACAAGAGGCCCAGTATTGTAACCTGCTTGCTATGCAGTTATAGAAATACCGCTTTACCTCTCTAGAGCTTAATGTTTCCCATCTGAGAAACTGAAAGCAATTCGGTTTGGCTTTGTCTCATTGCTTAACTTTTATTTAGTCATTTATTTGCACGTGTGCGTGTATGTACACGCGTGTGTATGTGTGTATGCAGGGGGAGGGTGTGCCTGGATCTCTTTCCACTGCAAACCAACACCAGATTCAAGGGCTGGAGAGATGACTCAACCATTAAGGCACTTTCCTACAAACACTAGACACTTGTACCACTTTTTTTTATTGTTTGTTTTTCAAGGTAGGGTCTCACTCTAGCCCAGGCTGACCTAGGATTCCTTATGGAGTAGTCTCAGGGTGGCCTTGAACTCCTACCTCTGCCTCCCAAATGCTGGGATTAAAGGTGTGCGCCACCACGCCCGGCTTGTACCACTTTTTTGTGTTTGGCTTATGCGGACAGTTTGGGAATTGAACCCAGGACAGAAGGCTTTGCAAGCAAATGTCTTTAAACACTGAGCCATCTGCCCAGGTCCCTGAAGGCAATTTGTAAGCATGAAGTGTTAGATGCCACCATACCGCATGGTCACGCGTGCCCTGTTACTCACGTGATCACGACGGGAGCCACCTTGTTGGGGATGATGGACTTGGCCTTGCTGTTGTGCAAATTCGTGGGGTGGAAGGAGTGCACGCTGAGAGAATGCCGGCCGTCCATGCTGCTGCCGCCCTGCAGGCCCTCGAAGGGGGCGCTGGCGGCCACCGTCTGCGGAGCCGTGCTCGCCGTTGTACCCATGGTCTGCCAGCTGCCTCAGGACCCCCAACCTGCAGGAGAGACAGCGCGCAGTTCCAAGGGTCTGGAATGAGCCAGGGCGGGGGACTCTTGACTCACGCCAGCGGTGGCTCCCAAGGCGGCTGCAGACGGATGAGGGCCGCCATTGCGAAGCTCACCCCGGGTGTGCCGCGTGCCCGGCCTCTGTGGGCCGCCTCGGGACACTTACACACAGAGGGGCACAGACCAGATGTCGGGGGAGAGGGCGCTGCAGAGATGGTTCGTGAATAAAGTGCCTGCCGTGCAAGCTTGAGCACTGCAGTTCAGACCCCAGGTCCCTTGTCAAAGCCAGAAGCAGTGCAGTATCTCTGTAATCCCAGCACGCCGATGGCAAGGCGGGAGGCGGATCCAGGAGAATTTTCTGGAAGCTCCCAACAGCAGCCAGCCTGGCAAACACGGCCATGACTAATGAGAACAGGAGACTCTGCCTCAAAATGAGGTGGAAGGCAAGGACCAACATCCCAAAGTTGTCCTCTGACCCCCCACCCCCAACACACATCAGGACACTGGGCGTGCCGAGTCACATACAAGAACGTACGCGTCGTAACACTGAAGAAATACAAGGGGGGGCAGGAGAGATGGCTCAGCAGCTAAAGGCACTATTTTTGCAAAGCCTGACGACCGGAGTTCAATTCCCCAGTGCCCATGTAAAGCCAGATGCACAAAGAGGTGCATACACCTGGAGTTTGTTTGCAGTGTCAAGAGGCCCTCCTGGCACATCCATTCCCTTTTCCTCATACTGTCTCTCTGCTTAGAAATAAATACTGAAGGCTGGGTACTGTGGCCTCCATACTCACACATACACATGTATACACCATACTCACACACACACACACAAGAAGAAGACCAGCCCTGATCCCGAGGACTATATGCCCCCTGGCAAAAATAAAACAGACAGGAAGGGGTTAACCAGGCGCAGAGGTGACACTGGTTCAAGATGTCCAGGCCGCGAGAGGCAGGACAGAGTGACAAAGAGCCGAGCTGCCAGTTTGGGTAGGGATGGGACGCAAGGCATTCTCCACAGGCCCACTGCCACCACCCCCACACTGCGTCCTGCTAATCCCTGCATCATTCCGGTGTTGGTATGTGTGCTTCCAAAGAGTGTGAAGGACATTCTAGCCATGAGTATCATAAAAAGAGGCTCCGTGGATCAGGTACCTGTTACCCAAGCATGTCAGCACTGAGTTCAGGTCCCCCAGACTCCACGTAAAAGCTGCGGAGGGCTTCTGTCATCACAGCGTGCCAACTGGGAGGTGGAAGGCACAGATAAAGAATTTCCCAAAAGCTTTTGGGAAGGCGGGCGTGGTGGCACACGTCTTTAATCTCAGCACTCGGGAGGCAGAGGTAGGAAGATCACCCTGAGACTACATAGTGAATTCCAGATCAGCCTAAGCTAGAGTGAGACCCTACCTTGAAAACCAAAAAGGATAAAAGTTTTTGGAGCAGTCAGCCCTGCCACTGCAGCAGTGAGCAACAACAAGTTTGAGAGCTGCAGAGACCCTGCCACAAACAACTTGGGAGGCGAGGCCACTCAAAAATTGTCCTCTGGACGGGCGTGGTGGCGCACACCTTTAATCCCAGCACTCGGGAGGAAGAGGTAGGAGGATCACCATGAGTTCGAGGCCACCCTGAGACTACACAGTGAATTCCAAGTTAGCCTGGGCTAGAGCAAGACCCTACCTCAAAAAAAAAAAAAAGTTGCCCTCTGACCTCTGCATGCACATGCCCACACTCACATACATGAACATGTATACCCACACACACACATCATACACCAAAAAAAAGGAAAAAAAATATGAGGTCAGAACCATTATACTATGTGAGTGCTCCACAAATATTCGAAGAGTAGACCCCAGAACCCAACGCCAACATCTGAGAGGGAATGAGCTCCCCCACCCAAAGAATGCTGGGTCGCCTCCAGGACTCAAAGGAAACACTTAAGGATGTGTGTGACAAGGGGCCCACAATGGTGTTTTGCTGATTAGGGTGTTGACGGCAAGAATCAAGTGCTGAAAACAACTTCCGGCCAACAGCTTGGGGTGGTGGCTGAGTTATGGGAATACGGAGCAGTCTTCAAACCTCTGCCGCTGGCTGATGAGAGCGACGTCTGGGGAGCGGGAAGTGGACAGAGGGAGCGGGCTGGACCGAGCGCATTCAGCAGGGCTCTCAGGACCTCAACGAGTTCTCAACCCAAACGGATTACAGACAACTTTTTTAAAATACTTTTTAAATTTATTTATGAGAGAGAAAGAGAGACAATGGGTGAGCCAGGACCTCTAGACGCTGAAAATGAACTCCAGACACATGTGCCATCATATGCACCTGGCTTGCGTGGGTTCTGGGGAATTAAACCTAGGTCCTCAGGCTTTGCAGGTAAGCTGCCTTAACTGCTAAGCCATCTCTCCAGCCCTACAGATAACTTGTATTCCTCCTTTTGACTTGCCTGCTTTTCCTGGTTTGTCTTCTCTGAACGTAAGGAAATAAGTTAAAATCTGTTTAAAGCAGATAAAGGAAAAGTATTGGGAAGAAGGCTAGGACGTGATCAAATTGCTGCGAGGCGGCTAGGGCAGGACTCAGGGGTCTGCTGGGAAGGAAGGAGCTTGGAGTCCCAAGTGGCAGGGAGGAGCTCAGGAGTCTGGGCCCCCCACACACACACACAGGGCTCCAGGCTCCAGGATGTATGTGGAGAATCCAGCCCCCAACCCCTATTCTTAAAACGCAACCACCCGCCAAGATGCCTGCGGGGGGGGGGCGTGCATCATGTGGCTGGGACAAGGCTCCCAATCACCCACTGCTCCTCCCCACCACCACCCTCGCTCTCATCACCACAGGGGCACCTGTGAGTGGTGAGGTCACACAGGGCCAGCAGCCAGGCAGGCCAGATCAGTGGGCAGGCTGTGCTTGCCCTGCCCTTTCCAACTCCACACCGGAGCTCCCGGTGCCCATGCGGGAACCCCACCACCACCACCCCGGCGCCGTGCACACGGGCTCTTTCCCCAGAGTCTCCTCTTGCCCAGGGAACTCAGAAACCGGCCACTGGACTCATCTGCCCTTCTAGAAGTTTCTTCAAAGTAAGAAAGCCCCCCCCACACACACACACACAGACACACATATTTCTGCTCAAACTTGCCATCTTTAAAATCTCCCAGTAGAAGAAGGTGGGTGCGGTGGTTCACATCTGTAATCCCAGCACTCAAGACACTGAAGTAGGAGGATGGCCATGAGTTTGAGGCCAGCCTGAGCTACCCAAGTGAGTTCCAGGTCAGCATGGGCTAGAGTGAGACCTGCCTCAACCACAAACAAAACTCCAAGTAGCCTGGTGACAGGTTAGTTAACAGGTGCACCTCATGGTTCCAAGAGCCCATCTCCCTGGAATTCTCTCTCACCTCTCTCTCTCTCTCTCTCTCTCTCTCTCTCTCTCTCTCTCTCTCTCTCTCTCTCTCTCTGTGTGTGTGTGTGTGTGTGTGTGTGTGTGTGTGTGTGTGTGTGTGTGAATGAGCCTGTATGCTCCCAAGCAGAAAAGCAGGTGGCTCACAGAGAGGGAGCCCGCCCCCCCAGTGAACCCCAGCTGGCAAGCCACAGGGCGGGAACTCTCTCTACTTCAGCCTCTGCAGCTGCCAAGCCCCAAACAGCCCTCACCAAAAATTCCCAGACCCCTCCCAGCAGCCTGGACCGAGGAGTCGTGAGTGGGGGCAGCTCCAAGCAAGGCGCACAGGGGGCGGGCAGGGAGCGACACCTCGCAGAACGGGCCCGCAGCTGGCAACTTCTGGCCACAGCGGTCACCAAGGCCAGGCCCTGACCCGTTCCCACAGGAAGAGCTCCGTCCCACCCCTCCAGCCTCCCATCCCCATGGACTGCTCTGGGCTCCAGCCTGGCCCCCCAGGCCCACTGGCAATGGCAGGCTCCAGCTGGTACCCAGGAAAGGCGGCCAACAAACAATACAGATGTGCGCAGCTGGCAAAACAAGCATCTGGGGGTAGGGGAAAGGTGGCAAACATTGAAATCTGAGCCGGCCCCCAAAACGTATGGAAGAAGGAAGAGGTAGCCTTCACCCTAAAACCTCCGTCCACTGGGCCTCCCAGCTCAAAGGCCTTCACCTCGCAAGCCACAGCCGAGGGCCTTGGACAGCCTCCTCCTCTCTGAGCCCCAGTCACATGGAGGCCTGTCTCAGCCTTCCACAAGGTGGCAGGGGACTGCTTCCACCCCATGCCCCTCACTCCAGGGCTGCCTTTGTACATCCTAACCCAGAGGCCCAGCTTCGGGGGACCCCCCCCACCCCCGCTGACTGCACACCTGCCCCTGCCCCGCAACTCCAGCCGCCTGTGTGAGCCGCTCAAAACACTACACCAGCCATCCTGCACACCCCCACCCCCACCCCCCCCCCCCCGGCTCTGATCTGCCACTGGCTCAGAGAATGAGCTGCACACTTTACTGCCGCCGCAAGGAATCAGCTCAGGGGACCTGGCGGGGTCTCTCTGTGGTCCCTCCTGCCCAGACTGCTTGGCTACTGTCTCAGGGTCGAGACGCCATAGCACCCGGGGGACCTCACTTCAACACCAAGGGCACTTGCCTCTGAGTGGTGGGCGGGAATGTGTTATTTTCTTGCTTTTCTTTTTCTTTACTTATTTGAGAGAGAGAGAGAAAGAGAGTATGGGCACCTCAGGGCCTCTGGCTGCTGCAAATGAATGCCAGATGTATATGCCACTTTGTGCATCTGGCTCTATGTGTACCCATGTAAGCCAGATGCACAAGGTGGTGCATGTGTCTACGGTTCATTTGCAGTAGCTAGAGGCCCGGGTGTGCCCATTCTCCCCCCACTCATAAATAAATAACTAAAATATAAAACAAGGATGAGATAATTAAAAACTAAATGAGCCAGGCATGGTGGCGCACGCCTTTAATCCCAGCACTGGGGAGGCAGAGGTAGAAGGATCGCTGTGAGCTCAAGGCCACCCTGAGAATACAGACAGAATGAATTCCAGGTTAGTCTGGGCTAGAGTGAAACCCTACCTTGAAAAACCAAAAAAAAAAAAAAAAAAAAAGCCGGTCATGGTGGCACACGCCTTCAATCCCAGCACTCTGGAGGCAGAGGTAGGAGGATTGCCGTGAGTTCAAGGCCACCCTGAGACTACAGAGAGACCTTACCTCAAAAAATACCAAAATAAATAAAAATTAAACACTAAACTAAATGAAAGGCTGGAGAGCTGGCTCAGCAGTTAAGAGTGCTTCCTGAGCGAGAGTGCGGGCCTGAGGGAGCCTGAGATCGCTCCGTTCAATTCCCGCAGCCACATCAATAGCTGACCATGGCCATGCAAGTCTAATTGGGGCTTGAGCAAAGTGCAAACTGGGGGACCAGTGAAGAGCTTCTGTCTCAAGCAGGTAACAATGGAAGGGAACACCCGGCATTCTCCTCTGGGACACACACACACACACACACACACACACACCGTCACACCTACTACACACATGCAAATAAGTACTATGAAGTCTTCTGAGGGCTGGTATGGAAGGAGCCCCTTCAATGACTCCTAACTATTTTTTGGTTTGCTTCTGTGGCTCTGGGAATTGAACCCAAGACCCTGCACATGCTAGGAAAGTGTTCTACCACTAAGCTACATCCTCACCCCGTAGCTTTAGGTTCCTGAAATGCCTTTGGTCTTCCTAAACTGGAAAGGAGAAGACAAACATCCCAGGCAGAAGGCAGAGGAGCCCTGCAATGAGGCCGTGGGTCCGGCGGGTGGGCCTGCACGGTGGTCAGGTTTCAGCCTGCAAAGCGCGCGAGGTGGAGTCCTGAGAACATCAGCCCCTGTGGCCCACAATCCTCTGAGCTCCACAAACACACTGTGGCACACACACTGAGACACACACAAATAGTTTTTCTTTAAAATCCAAAAAGAATTCATTGAATGCATATTGTGAAGACCCCAGGAGAAGCTCTGGTTGAGCTCTGGAGGACTGAGAAATTGCATCTGAACTTGGGACAAAACCTTGGGATCCATAGGCCTGAAGGGGCCACGCGTGCTGTGTGTGCTTGTCCTTAAAGCGGCCATGTGTGCTTTGTGTGCTTGTCCTTAAAGCAGCCACACATACTGTGTGTGCTTATCCTTAAAGCGGCCATGTGTGCTGTGTGTGCTTGTCCTTAAAGCGGCCATGTGTGCTTTGTGTGCTTGTCCTTAAAGCAGCCACACATACTGTGTGTGCTTATCCTTAAAGCGGCCATGTGTGCTGTGTGTGCTTGTCCTTAAAGCGGCCACACATACTGTGTGTGCTTATCCTTAAAGCGGCCATGTGTGCTGTGTGTGCTTGTCCTTAAAGCGGCCATGTGTGCTTTGTGTGCTTGTCCTTAAAGCAGCCACACATACTGTGTGTGCTTATCCTTAAAGCGGCCATGTGTGCTGTGTGTGCTTGTCCTTAAAGCGGCCATGTGTGCTTTGTGTGCTTGTCCTTAAAGCAGCCACACATACTGTGTGTGCTTATCCTTAAAGCGGCCATGTGTGCTGTGTGTGCTTGTCCTTAAAGCGGCCACACATACTGTGTGTGCTTATCCTTAAAGCGGCCATGTGTGCTGTGTGTGCTTGTCCTTAAAGCAGCCACACATACTGTGTGTGCTTATCCTTAAAGCGGCCATGTGTGCTGTGTGTGCTTGTCCTTAAAGCAGCCACACATACTGTGTGTGCTTATCCTTAAAGAGGCCACATGTGCTTTGTGTGCTTATCCTTAAAGCGGCCATGTGTGCTTTGTGTGCTTGTCCTTAAAGCAGCCACGTGTGCTGTGTGTACTTATACTTAAAGCGGCCAAGAGTGCTATCAGCACATATCCTTAAAGCACTTCCCTTTTCCCCTACAAGCTGCCAGTCAGGCTATTTCATATCAAACCCATGATCTCAATACAATATTAATTCCAATCTCTGGCTTCTCTCGGAGTCTCTAAAGATGTGCACCAGCAGGGCTGGCCTCACGGAGGGGCCCCTTGAGCACCCCCTTCCAGGCCCAGCCTCCCTCAAGAGAAGCACTCAGAAGTGGGATAAGGCTCTCACCCTCCTGATCATTGTCTTCATTGCAGTCCTGGCACCTGCAGGTCTTCCTCAGAGCGCCAGCGTCCTGGCCACTCTTCCAAGAGGAGACCCTGTCACCATCAGTCATGGTCTGATCACAGAGAAGTCACCACCTCCCTTATCCCTGCAAACTGCCACTGAGCTGGCTCCTATCATCCCAGAAGCCTGTCTCCTTGGGCTCAGTCCAGCCTGTGACGTGTGGCCCTCTGGTCCCAAAGCAGGACTGACTTCCCTGGGAAATGTCCACACGAGGCTCTGGGCTCTGACACTTCTCCCAGTTTCTCAGCCTGGAACATCTTTAAGTCTGACCAAAATACCCACAGTGGGGCCGGAGACATGGTTTAGCAGTGAAGGAGCTTCCCTGCAAAGCCAGGCTGGAGTCCCCAGGACCCACATAAGCCAGAGGCACAAGGTGGCACATGCATCTGGAGTTTGTTTGCAGCACCTGGAGGCTGCCCTCTCCCTCCCTCTCCCTCTCTGTCTCTCTCTCTCTCTCTCAAATTAGTAAATTAAAATAAAATATTTTAAAATACCCATAATGCCAGGCTTGGTGGTACACGCCTTTAATCCCAGCACTCAGTAGGTAGAAGTAGGAGGATCGCTGTAAATTCGAGGTCACCCTGAGATGGCACAGTGAATTCTAGGTCAGCCTGGGCTAAAGCAAAACCCTACCTTGAAAAACCAAACAAGGGCTGGAGAGATGGCTTAGCAGTTAAACACTTGCCTGTGAAGCCTAAGGACCCCGGTTCGAGGCTCGGTTCCCCAGGTCCCAAGTTAGCCAGATGCACAAGGGGGCTCACGCATCTGGAGTTCGTTTGCAGAGGCTGGAAGCCCTGGCGCGCCCATTCTCTCTCTCTCCCTCTATCTGTCTTCTCTCTCTGTGTCTGTCGCTCTCAAATAAATAAATTAAAAATTTTTTTAAAAAAAGAAAAACCAAACAATAAAATACCCACGGCACTCACACACCCCCCAAAAAGGAACAAATACCACTTGCTTTTGATGGGGATACCCAGGGCCAAGATTTCATTGCCCACTTGCCTTGTATATACTTGGGTCAAATGACTAAATTCTAGCGACATAAGGGACAATGTCATATGCTAAGTTCCAGAATCTTCCCTCATAAAATCTTTTCCTCCCTGCTTCCATCCTGTTGCCTGGAACACCGACGCCACGTCCTAGGAATGGTAGAGGTCCAAGTGTCCTGAGAAAACCATGGATCAGAGCCACCGCTGCAGGTCTGCTCCCAGCAAGCACCGGGCTTGGGACAGGACGGAGAAATAAACTTCCATCTTGTGTAAACTCTTGTTATTTGGTTTTTCCTATGACTTAGAGCCAAATCTAATCCTGACTAGTGCACACTGTTATTTTCAGACTCTGACCCTCTGTGACCACAGGTCACACAGCCACGGGACAGAACTTCTTTCTCCTCCTGCAAGTTTCCCTGCTGGTGGGCAAGACAGGAAGCCCGGGAGGCAATGATGGAGGGATCACAGCAGCCATGATCCCCAGACACGGGAACCTGGGGATGGCTGAGGAGACATGTACAGGAGACTGAGAGCACCATTACCCGGCCCCTCCAGCTTCAAATACGGTGCTCCCTGCTGCTGATAGAAACCAGAGGCTGCTTCTGCTCCCACGAGGCAGAATGGCTGCATGCAGTGGTAGATACGGCCTCTCCTGACCCTTCAAACAAGCACTTCTTTTTTGTTATTGTTTGTTTTTTTGGTTTTTGTTTGTTGTTTTGTTTTTGGTTTTCCAAGGTAGGGTCTCGTTCTAGCCCAGGCTGACCTGGAATTCACTATGGAGTCTCAGGCTGGCTTTGAACTCACGGGGATCCTCCTAACTCGGCCTCTCGAGGGCTGGGATTAAAGTCGTGCGCCACCGCGGCCAGCAAGGAGCCCTTCTGAGTCATAGGAGTCCTTGCAAAGCCCCAAGGGGACATCAGGTGACTGGCCACGGGGGCCCACTAGGACTGAAACCTGCGGGCAGTGCACGCAGCGGGAAGGGAGTGACAGGCCTGTCCCCGGTTGCTGCCCTCTGTCCTCGGTGCATTAGGGTGGGCACGTGGAGCCTCAGGCAAGACCAAGACACGCAGAGACTCCCGGGAGCCACACAACCACTGCCCGCTGGCTCTCCTGATGGCTACGTGGGGCCTCAGATGGTCAGTGGTGACTTAACCCTAAGCCCCACTGTGGTGCCCAGCAGCACAGCAGGGACTCCAGAGGCCTGTCCCTGCCCCCTCCCATGTCCATGGCTTCCAATCTAAACGCCCCTGCCCAGCACTGAAGAGCCCTTATGGGGATAGGAGGGTCACTTGGCTTATATACTTATATACTTATACAGCCTGCATGAAGCCCTAGGTTTGATACCCGACACAACGTAAACCAGTGCCTGTAACCCCAACACTCAGGAAGGGGAGGCAGGCAGCGCACGAGTCCGTCCTTGGCTATAAGCCCATTTGAGGCCAGCCTGGGATCCATGAGACCCAGTCTCCAAAAAGAAAAAAATTCCAAGGCCATGCGAGGTTAAGAAAATAACCATGAGTTCGAGGTCAGCCTGGGACTACAAAGTGAGTTCCAGGCCAGCCTGGGCTAAGAATGAGACCCTACCTTCTACCTTTTAAATAAAAATTAAATTTAAAAAAAAGAAAGCCCCTTCCCACCCTCAGCACCCATGTGCCCAAGGCAAATCCAGGTGGCTGCTGTCCCTGGGCATTTATACTAAAAAAAGCCCCCCTTATTCTAATTTTATCTGAGAGAGAAAGAGGCGGAGAGAGAGAGAGAGAATGGGCATGTCAGGGCCTAAGGTCACGGCAACGGAACTCCACACGCAAGCACCACCTTGTGCATCTGGCTTATGTGGGTCCTGAGGAATCGAACCTGGTCCTTTGGTTTTGGAGGCAAGCGCCTTAACAGCTAAGCCATCTCTCCAGCCCTGAAAAAGTGCCCTAAATGTGGAAGTGTGGCAAACTCAGCCCTGGCTTTTGAGTAGGCTTCCAGATCAGCCCAGCCCTCACAGGCCACCCCAGTTTCCACACGGAAAGTAAGGGGCCAGATGGCACCCAAACACTTGACAGCTGAACCCTTCACGCAGAATCAGCATTTCATGACAGCTCAGTGCGCAGACAGCCATGAGCTGAGTCATCGAACTCACAGCTGCCAGGAAGGGGACTGCGGAGGCTTCCGTCCCTAGAGCCACCCCAAAAGCCCTTCCTGGGAAGAGGCTCCCAAGCTGCCTACGCCCTCAAGGGTCTCTCACGTCATGGACCCTTTCCCCTTCCACGCATCTAAGTTCCACCCCACCCACCTGTGGCCAGCAGAAATGCCCCATGAGGGCTGGAGAGATGGCTTAGCGGTTAAGGCACTTTCCTGCAAGGCCAAAGGACCCAGGTTTGAGTCCGCAGGACCCACGGAAGCCAGATGCACAAAGTGGTGCATGTGTCTGGAGTTTGTTTGCTGTGGCTGGAGGCCCTGGCATGCCCATTCTCATTCCCTCTTTCTCTCTCTCTTTCTCTTTCCCTCCCTCCCTCTCTATCTCTCTCAAACAAATATGCAAATAAAATCTTTAAAAAATAGAGAAATGCCCCATGCCCTGGAGTGCTCAGTCCATATTCCATGACCTTTGACACCCCACCCCCAACTTAGCATTTGGCAAGTACATGTCTTGGGCTCCCTTGGGTATGAACCCACAGCACGTGTAGGTTCCACACATCACTTGCTGAATGAATGTCTCATTCCCTGTCATAGCAGAAGCTCAGAGCAGCTCTACAAGGGTAGAGGACTACTGTCCCGTTCAGTGGTAGGCAAACTGAGCTCACGAGCTCACGTCAGAGCGCTGGGCCCTTCCCACTGCATCTGCCCCACCTCTTCCCCTGGCCTCCCCTGAAGTGGCCTCGGCTTTCTCAGTAAACACACGGAGGCCTAGAAGGAGGACACTATGTAGGACAGGGGGACAGTCCCTTCCGAGGCCACAGCGTCTCACACGCCCCTGGCAGCCAGATGCCCGGGGTAGTAACAATGGAGCTAAAAATAGGCCCATCCATCTCAAGCACAGTGTGGCTGAGCAGCCCAGCTGCAGGAAACATCTGCTTCAGAACAAACACAGAGGAAGTTACCACACACAGGAGTCCCCCACTGGGGACCCGGACAGGCTGGGATGAGGCCAAACTTTCAGGTCTGTACCTAGAATATGGGTTCAGACCAGCCCCTCACCCTGGACCTTGCCCCTCAACTTCCAACACATACATGGGTGCGCATCACAGTAGAGTATGATCCCCTTGGTCACCAACACGTATCTTAAGAGTCAGAGCCAAAAGCACCTTGGAAACTCCAGTCTGTCCCTTTCACTTTACAAAGGAGGAAACTGAGGCCCAGAGATGGCCAGAGACCCACCCAGTCACAGAAACAGTGGGTAACAGGGTCGGACTAGGCGTCTCCTATCCCCTGTCCCATATATTACTTGCCTGACCAGGGGCCACAGAAGAGCCTGATCGGTGACACGCTCCTCTTCCAGGGGATAAAACACAGCATGACATCAGAATCCAAGAGAGACTACTTGGAAAGAAGAAAGGATTCAGCAGAGGGGGGATTTGGGAGGGAGAAAAGAGAGGGTGGTAGGAGGAGATTATAATCATAGCATATTGCTTCTATTTATGGAAGCTGTCAATAAAAAAGTTTTAAGGGCTGGGGAGATGGTTTAGCCATTAAGATCCTTGCCTGCAAAACCTAAGGACCCATGTTCAACTCACCAGGACCCACGTAAGCCAGATGCACAAGGGGGTACAAGCATCTGGAGTTTATTTGCAGGGGCTGGAGGCCCTGGCTCACCCATTCTCTCACAACAAACAAGGAATAAAGATTCTGGTCCAAGGGACTTCAGGTACACAGACTCAAGGAAGAATCTCCCCCTCAGTGGGCCCAGTCCCCTCTCCACCCTGTGGCTTCCCAAGACAATTTTGGTTTAATTTTTTTTTGTTTTAACAGGGTCTCATATAGTCCAGGCTGCCCTCAAATTCCCTATGTAGCCATGGATGTGAATAATGAAATTATAGTCCTGTGCCGCCACATTTGGCTGATTAATTTTTTATTTTTTTTAAGTAACCTTTTATTTTATTTTATTTTATTTTTCATGGAAGAGTTTCGTTCCAGCCCAGGCTGCTAGGATTAAAAGTGTGAACCATCACTCCCAGCTAATTTTGTTTTGAGGCAGGATCTCACTGTAGCCCAGGCTGACCTGGAACTCACTCTGTAAACTCAGGTACCCTTGAACTCACAGCAATCCTCCTGTTTCTGCCTCCAAACTGCTAGGATTAAAAGTGCGTGCACCATGCCCAGCTAATAATGAACTTTTTTTCTTTTCTTTTCTTTTTGTTTCGTTTCGTTTTGTTTTTTGGCTGACCTGGAATTCACTATGTAGTCTCAGGCTGGCCTCAAACTCATTAATAACTCAGTGGATCCTCCTACCTCTGCCCCCAAGTGTTGGGATTAAAGGCATGAGCCACCAAACCCATCTTGGCTTTGAAATTTTTTTTTTTTTTGAGGTAGGGTCTCACTGTTGCCCAGGCTGACCTGGAGTCTATGACTATGGAGTCTCAGGGTGGCCTTGAACTCACGGCAATCCTCCTACCTCTGTCCCCCAAGTGCTGGGATTAAAGGCGTGCGCCACCACGCCCGGCTTCTGGCTTTGAATTTTTAATCCCAAATGGCACACTATTCCTCGTCAGGGCTGTTAGGGGGCAAGGATAAAAAATGGCAGCTGGTGCCGGGCGTGGTGGCGCACACCTTTAATCCCAGCACTTGGGGGGCAGAGGTAGGAAGATCACTATGAGTTCAAGGTCAGCCTGAGAATACAGAGTGAATTCCAGGTCAGCCTGTGCTAGAGCGAGACCGTACCTCGAGAAACCAAAAAAAAAAAAAGGCGGCACGGTACAGAGGCTACCACGTGATTCCAGAACTGTAAGCAAGCGCCTCACACCCCAGGTTTCCAGCACCTTCCATCCAGACCCCTGAGGTCAGAACACTTCTCCTGACAGCACAGCACACTGCTCTCCTCACCAGGGTGGCATCAAGTCACAGGAGATGAAAACGTCCCAGTCGCAGCCGGAAGCAAAGCAGAGACAGGATGTGCGGATGACACAGCCCGTCTCTGGTAAAGCGGTAAACACGAGTGTCAGAAACCACACTTTTTCAAAGTACAATCACGAAGCATCTCAGCTGTTCACCAGGGTGTGACAAGGGGGTCTGGGAGAGACTCGCACATGGTTTGTTAACGAGCAGAACTGGCCCTTTCAAGGACAGAGGACTGAGTGGTGTTGAGGTCAGTGGTCAAGTCAGGGGCTTCAATGAAAAATCAGATTCTATAAGCCTGGCATGGCCGTGGCGGGTTCCACAGCTTCCCACGGCATAAAGATCTGTCAGGTGGTAAGTGGGACAGTAGCAGGCATTAACGCCCCGGGGTGCAGCTCAGAGAGCACAGAGCCTGCCCAGCCTGTCCCAAGTCCTAGGGAGAGAGTCTGCCCAGTGAGAAGGCCCGAGAGGAACGTCTAGGGGTTGATGTGACAAGCTCTAAGACCTGGAAATGAGTCAGAAACAAACAAAAGGCAAGAGCATCCTCACACTCCTTTAAAATCTCCCAGAAGTGTGAATCAAAGTCACACGGAAAGCAATCTCAAAAATTAGAGCTCAGCCGGACGCGGTGGTTTTTTAATCCCAGCATTCAGGAGGACTTAGGAGGCAGAGGTAGAAGGATTGTTGACAGTTCGAAGCCACCCTGAGACTACATAGTGAATTCCAGTTCAGCCTGGGCTAGAGTGAGACCCTACCTCAAAAAAAAAAAAAAAAAAAAAAATTAGAGCTCAAACATCTTTGCATCTTTACTGCGTTTAGAGCAGGAGTTCCCAGATCCCACCCAGAGGGACTCACTTGACTCACCCAAGGTGACCCAACCACCTGATTCACCAGAAAACGGAACTAATGCCAGGCTGGAGAGATGGCAAGGTGGTAAAGGCAGTTGATCGCAAAGCCTGATGGCTGGGGCTCGATTCGCCAGGACCCACGTAAAGCCAGATGTTCAAAGTGGCACTTGCGTCTGCAGTTGGTTTGCAGGGTGAGGAGGCCCTGGTGTTCCCATACTTGTTCATTTTTTTTCTCTCTCTTTCTCTCTCAAATAAATAAATTATTTATTTAAAAAGAAAAAAGAAAATGGAGCTAATGTTGAATGGAGAAAGGTCCAGCCAGCCGGGTGTGGTGGCACACACCTTTTTGTTTTTTGTTTCGTGAGATAGGGTCTCACTCTAGCCCAGTCTGACCTGGAATTCACTATGTAGACTCAGGGTGGCCTCGAACTCAAAGTGATCCTCCTACCTCTGCCTTCCGAGTGCTGGGATTAAAGGCATGCGCCACCATGCCCACCTAAGCACACGCCTTTAATCCCAGCACTTAGGAGGCAGAGGTAGAGGAGGATCACCATGAGTTCAGGACCAGCCTGAGCCTACATAGTGAATTGCAGGTCAGCCTGGGCTTGAGCAAGACTCTAACTTGGAAAACAAAAAGCCCAGCCAGAGGCAGAAGGAGGAAAAGGAGAGGAAGAGAGCCCAAGAAGGCAGTCTGGATAACACTTCCAACCCAAGTCACAACACTGTATGCTAAGGCAAGGTTGAAAAGGAGAGTGGGGAAAAGGGCGGAAGTTGCAAGATCCGGGGGTCATGCCAGGACTAACGGCTGCTACCCACTGCTCCCTGGGCCCCAAGAGGGTCCCCTTTCTGGGCACCCATCCCAGGTTTCAGCACCACATTTAGCTTCCGGCTTCACTATGGAGGACCAAGACGGACAGTGTCTTGGGCTCAGGGTCTAATTCAATGTCAGGTTGGACTGGTGTGATCCGAAAAGGGGAGGGAAGCTTCAGATGAGATGACTCACAGACAATTTCTTGGATCGAAGACTATTGCAAAGGAGGAGAGAGAAAAGGGGGGAGGAGCAGGGAGAAGAGGAGGGGGAGAAAGAGGACAGAGAAGGAGGGAGAGGGGAAGTTAAAGGGAGGGATCGTGCACTGGACAGGAGTGTCAAAAGACAGAGTTAGCCAGGCGTGGCGGCACACGCGTTTCATCCCAGTCCATGGGAGGCAGAGGTAGGAGGATCACTGTGAGCTCAAGGCCAGCCTGAAATGACAGTGAATTCCAGCTTCAGCTACAGTGAGGCCCTAGCTCGAAAAATAAAAAAGTTTTAAAAACTAGAGAGAGAGAGAGAGAGAGAGAGAGAGAGAGAGAGAGAGAGCAAGGGGCTGGAGAGATGGCTCAGCAGTTAAGACGCTTGCCTGCAAAGCCTAAGGACCCCAGTTCGATTCCTCAGGACCCACGTAAAGCCAGATGCATAGGATGTGCATGCCTGTGGAGTTTGTTTACATCGCTGGCACTCCCATTCTCTCTCTATCTGTCTCTGTCTCTCTCATAAAATAAATAAATAAATAATAAATATTTTAAAGAGAGAGAGAGAGAGAGAGAGCAAGTGAGGGAGCTGGGAAGGGGGTTGTATGGACAAGAAAGAAACCACTCTGTGAGGGAGGAGCTGTGGATGGTGAACAAAGGTGGGGGCTGGAATGGCCAGGTGGCTTTCCCTGCTCTTAGCCCAGAGCTCAATGACTATACCAAGGGACAGTCCCAGGGTCCCAGGACTAGCCAGCATGGCCAGGTGGTGGGGAAGAGAGAAAGGGGAATGAGCAGAGACTGTTCTGGAACTCTTTTTTTTTTAAGTTTTGTTGTTGTTGTTTATTGTCATTTATTTATTTGAGAGCGAATTTATTTATAATAGAGATCGACAAACAGAAAAAGAGGCAGAGAGAGAGGGAGAGAATGGGCGCGCCAGGGCCTCCAGCCACTGCAAACGAACTCCAGACGCATGCACCCCCTTGTGCATCTGGCTAACGTGGGTCCTGGGGAATCGAGCCTCGAACCGGGTTCCTTAGGCTTCACAGGCAAGCGCTTAACCTCTAACCCTCTCTCCAGCCCTGTTCTGGAACTCTTAACACTCCCTACAGCTGGAATGTGGTCCAGAAACCTGGCTCGGGTCTGAGACAGGAAAGCTCTGTCCCCTTCCAGGCTTCAGCGTCCCCAAGAATAAAGAGACACAGCAGGTGTTCCATTTGTCCTCAGGGAGCTTCCTCCAAGGGGCACATCCTTGTCATCAACCTCCCAGGGGACTTCCAGGCAGGAAAGGTGGATGGCTTATCCAGACAGGAAGTGACGTCAGCGGACGAGGCCAACATTCCATCAGGAGCCTCCACCTGCTAGTGACCTGTGGGGGTCATGGGAGCCAGCAGTGTGTGCGCATGTGGAAGCCAAGTGAGGAAACAAGATTGCCTGCAGAAAGCCCGGCACATGGCGGCCCTGGGGACAGGGAAGTGACTTCATTTCACGCTCTGTCCCCGCTGCTTCCGCCTCTGGCACAGGAGGGACTTAACCCTGAGAATGCCATGTCCCCATCTCCTGGCAGCGCTACACAAGCCAAAGCAAGAGAACCCAGGCGTTCCCCACCCCACCCCCACACACACCCAGGTATCCCAATTCACAATTGTGGACAGGAAGAGTGGGGGGGGGGGGAACTATACCAGCTTTCCCAGTACGCTGAGCTGCAGGCAGAGGGAGGTGTTAACTAGCTCATCAGGATCGTAGGGAAGGCTTCTTGAAGGAGGAGGCAACAGAGGGAGGCCCAGGAGGGAGAGGAATGGCGGTCAGACTGGAGGGAACCGCAAGGAGAGAGTCTACTGTGCAAAAGCCTGCCAGGAGCTCACAGTATCTGTGAGATCGCCTCCCCCCCCCCCACCAACCCAGCAGAGATGAGGCGGGGGACGGAACCTGGAGTACCTTGGGCTCCATGCCAGGATGCCAAGCACTGCTCTGCAGGTGAGATGCGCTACCCAGGCCGGGCAACAGGACAGAGTTGCGGCTGTGTGGAGAAGGATGAACTCCTCCTCCGTATCCACTGGGGCCTGCGGCTCAGTTTGCCTCTTGCCACCATCCTATCAGTCCCAAGTTAAGAGAGGAGGAAAAGGGCTGAGGAGCTGGCTTAGCGGTTAAGGCACTTGCCTGCAAAGCCTAAGGACACATGTTCTACTCTCCAGATCCCACATAAGCCAGACACACGAAGGTGATGCCAAGTGCAAGGTCGCATATGCCCACTAGGTGGCGAAAGTTCGGTTGCAAAGGATGAGGGCCTGGCATGCCAATGCTCTCTCTCTCTCTCTCTCTCTCTCTCTAAAGTAAAAAAAAAAATGTTTTAAAAAAAGAGAGAGAGAAGAAAGACAGACTGGAGAGATGGCTCATTGGATAAAGCACCTGTCACCCAACCATGAGGACCTGAGTTTGGATCCTCAGAATCCACTTAGAATGCCAAGAGTGGAGCAGGGAGTGGTGGTGCACGCCTTTAATCACAGCACTCCGGAAGGAGAGGTAGGAGGATCACTGTTGAGTTTGAGGACACCCTGAGGCTACATAGTGAATTCCAGGTCAGCCTGGATCAGAGTGAAACGCTACGTCAAAACAAAAAAAAAAAAAAAAAAAATGCCAAGAGTGGGACTGTAAGCTGGGCATGGTGGCACACACCTTTAATCCCAGCACTCAAGAGGCAGAGGTAGGAGGATCGCCGTGAGTTCAAGACCACTCTGAGACTACATAGTGAATTCTAGGTCAGTCTGTGCTAGAGTGAACCCCCCCCACCACCACCAAAAAAAAGAGTGGGACTGGAGAAATGGCTTAGAGGTTAAGGCACTTGCTTGCAAAGCCAAAGGACCCAGTTTTGAGTCCTCAGAACCCTGGTAAACCAGATGCACAAGGTGGCGCATGTGTCTGGAGTTTGTTTACAGCAGCTGAAGGCCCTGGTCCGCCCATTCTCCCTCTCCCTCTCTCAAATAAATGAATAAAAATATAAATAAAAAAGTGGTAGTGTGTGCTTATCTATAATCTCAGTGCTAGGGAGGCAGAGGCGAAGCCAGGCAGCTCCCTGGGGCTTGCCAGCTAGCTAGCGCAGTAAGAGACTGTCTCACAAAATAAGATGGAGCCAGGCATGGTGGCGCACGCCTTTCATCCCAGCACTCGGGAGGCAGAGGTAGGAGGATCGCCATGAGTTCGAGGCCACCCTGAGACTCCATAGTGAATTTCAGGTCAGCCTGGGCTAGAGTGAGACCCTACCTCAAAAAAAAAAAAAAAAAAAGATGGAGAGGAATGGAGTAAGACACACACACATTCATGTGTGCACTCACACACATAAATGTATTCGGGGCTGGAGAGACGGCTCAGCACTTAAGGTGCTTGCCTGCAAAGCCGACCAACCTGGGTTTGATTCCCCAGGACGTGCGTGAAGCCAGAGCACAAAGTGGCGCATGCGCAGTTTGTTTACAGCGGCTGGAAGCCCCGGCGCGTGCGCACGCTGCCCTCCCCAACTTGGAAATAAAACATTTTGAAAAAAATCAACAATTTGAAAAACTCAAGAATTCACACACACCACAAACACATGCACATGAAAGGAGAGAAAGGGAGAGAGAGAAGAGTGGGGAGGGAACTCCCACTGGCAACCGCAGCCTGGGCCGGGTCTGCTGCGGTCAGGCCCCAGGACCGGGGCGTGGAAGGAGCTCGAGCCTCGGCTCCACCAGCAGCAGCTTGGCCACGCGTGACTCGGCCCCCCCGTGCCTGCCCGAAGACAACCACAGTGTCCACCAAGGCTGAAAGGACCCACCTGAGTGCCCAGGGCCAGTGCCTCCTACACATCCGCTGCTGTGCTGTTCTGTGAGCCACACCCAGCAGAGGTGGCTGGTAAGCAAGATTCAAACTCGAATGGCACCAAATGCCAGGCTCGATTCACTCATCAGACAAGTCAAGCCACAGCGCCAAGACCCGGGTCAGCCAGGCGCAGGCTCTGCTCGTCTCTGGCAGGCAGGTCCGCGGCCTCCTGCTCCAGCCGAGGAGACAGCAGACGGGCACCAGAGCCCTAGAAAGGACCAATGGTGTTGAGCCCTTCCTCTTCCTGTTTTTCTGTCCCTGCCATCCCAATATCCCTGGTACTGTCTGTTCAGGACAAGTCCAGCTGCGAGGGACATCCTGCCATGTGGCCACCCGGAGCCAGGCTGCCCTGCAGGCCTTGTGCCGGGGGGGCTTTGAGGATGCTGCCAAAAGGTGACCTCCAAGAACACTGTGCCAAGGAGAACACTTAGGCTTGGGAGAACAGAAGACAGGCCAGCTGTCACCATTTTGACACCTTTGGGCTCTACACTCGGATGAGGAGAGATGAGGAGAAGGATTCAAGGCATTGGTCTAAGCCTGCTCTGGCGTCAGGAATACAGAGCCCAGCCCTGGCTTCTCCCTCTGTAAAATGACAGCCACTTCACAGGACCACAGTGAGGATGACAGGGCAGTGCAGCACTCAGCAAGCAAGCCTCCGGCAAGCCAGACCCCTCATCAACCCTCAGGTGCGAAACGCCTTTCAACTCTGCTCCAAAAAGTAATTACAGGGCTGGAGAGATAGCTTAGTGGTTAAGGCGTTTGCCTGCAAAGCCAAAGGACCCAGGTTCAATTCCCCAAGATCTACGTTAGACAGATGCACAAGGGGGCACAGCGTCTAGAGTTCGTTTGCAATGGCTGGAGGCCCTGGCGCACCCATTCTCTCTCTCTCTCTCTCTCTCTCTCTCTCTCTCCTTCTTTCTCTGTCAAACAAATAAATAATATTTTTAAATGATAGTAATAATTACAGAGGCTAGAGAGATAGCTCTGTTGATAAAGGGCCTGTCAGCAAGTCTGAGGACCTCAGCTTGATGCTGTCTGGTCTTCTAATCCCAGCTCTGAAGAGGGTGAGACAGGACCATCCCTGGTGCTCAGTGGCCAGCCAGTATAACCTACGTGGTGAGTCCCAGGCCAACAAGAGACCCTGTCTCAGTGGAGGTGGACGGCGTTTCTATGGATGACACGTGAAGTTGTCCTCTGACCTCCACTCACATGCATACACACACACACACACACACACACACACACACACACACACACACACACATATATATATGGGTGGTTTGCTTCAGGTGTCCCCCATAAACTTAAGTGTTCTGGACGCTAGATTCCCCAGCTGATGGCAATTGGAAATTAAAGCCTCCTGGAGGCGGTATATTGTTGGGGGTAGACCTATGGGTGTTATAGCTAATTTCCCCATGTCAGTGTTTGGCACACTCTCCTGTTGCTATTGTCTACCTTATGTTGGCCAGGGGGTGATGTCTACCCTCTGCTCATGCCATCGTTTTCCCCTGCCAACATGGAGCTTCCCCTGGAGTCTGTAAGCCAAAATAAACCCCCTTTTTCCCAAAAGCTGCTCTTGGTTGGGTGATTTCTGCCAGCAATGCAAACCTGACTGTAACATACACACACACACACACACACACACACACACGAACATGCATATACACATGCTCACACATCACACACATGTGCAAAAAGAAAAAAATTAGAACTACAAGCTAGCATAGAGGCAGAATCAGGAGAACTGAGTTCAAGGCCAGCCTGGGTCTCAAAAATTAAAAAAAAAAAAACTGGGGACTGGAGAAAGGTTCAGCTGTTAAAGGTACCTGCTTGCAAAATCAGACTGTCTGGGTTCATTTCCCCAGTATCCATGCACAAAGTGGCACATGCATCTGGAGTTTGTTCACAGTGGCAGGAAGCCCTGGCACACCCATACTCTCTCTCTCTCTCATAAATAAATAAAAACTTTTAAATGAAACGAGCCGGGCGTAGTGGCACACGCCTTTAATCCCAGCACTAGAGAGGCAGAGGTAGGAGGGTCGCCGTGAGTTCGAGGCCACCCTGAGACTACATAGTGAATTCCAGGTCAGCCTAGGCTAGAGTGAGACCCTACCTCGAAAAACCAAAAAATAAAAATAAATAAATAAATAAAATAAAGAGGGCCAGAGAGATGGCTCAGTGATTAAGGTGCTTGCCTGCAAAGCCTGACAACCTGAGTTTGATTCCCCAGGACCCACATAAAGCCAGATGCAAAAGGTGGCGCCACACATCTGGAGTTCCTTGGCAGTGGCAAGAGGCCCTGGTGCGTCTATTCATTCCCTCCCTCTCTCTTCTTTTCTCTCTCTCTCTCCCTGTCTCCCTCTCTCTCTCTCTGTCCCTCTCTCTCTCTCTGCAAATAAATAAATAAGACAAAGAGAACAATTATCATGACCTCATACAAAGGAAGGAAATTCTGACACGTGCTACAACACAGATGGACCGTGGAGGACATTGTGTCACTCAAGCCAGAAACAAGAGGACAAGTCCCACACAATTCCACTTACAAGAGGTCCCCATTCTAGTCAGTCACAGCACCAGGAAGCAGGATGGTGTTGGGGGGAGGGGCTGGGGAGTTAGGGTTCAATGGGCATAGAGCTCCAGAGCAGGAGAGAACCTTCTGGAGAGATGGGGCTGACACCTGTGTAACATTGTGAAAAGCACCTTGTGCCACAGCCAGATGGTAAATTTTTTTTTTTATGTATATTTTATCGTAAGAAGAATGTTGGGCTGGAGAGAAGGCTTAGCAGTTAAGGCACTTGCCTGCGAAGCCTAAGAACCCAGGCTCGATTCCCCAGTTCCCATGTAAGTCATAGGCACAAGGCAGTACATGTGTCTGGAGTTCATTTGCAGTGGCTAGAGGTCCTGGGATGCCCGTCCTCCCTCTCTCTCTCTCTCTCTCTCTCTCTCTCCCTCTCATAAATAAATAAATAAAATAGGAGAAATGATCTGGGCATGGTGTCACACACCTTTAGTCCCAGCACTCAGGAGGCAGAGGTAGGAGGATCGCCATGAGTTCGAGAGCCCCCTGAGACTCCATAGTAAATTCCAGCTCAGCCTGGGGTACGGTGAGACTCTACCTTGAAAAAATAAAATGAAACACCAGAGCCTTGTCTCTGCTGGTCCCCATGGTCAACAAGGACAAAGTGCAAGCTGGCAGGGGTAGAGACAGAGGAGAAAGAGGAAAGAGAAGTCTGTAGAATGCCCACAAGACCTACGCACAGCTCAGCAGAGGACCCTCCCTCACCCCGCTTGACCTGCAGGCTGCCACTGGGGCCGGGAGATGGGGAAAACGAGGGGGTCAGTGAAGCTAGGTGACACTTGAGATGTCAACGTGGCCTTGCTCAGTCCCTCTGGAAGCCCCTCCAGCCTTGCTCTTGGTCAAACAAGGATTCTGTCTCATCACCCAGCAATTCACCCCGGGCAGGCGTCCCGGGTGGTGAGTGTCCACAGGCTTATTCCCAACTGCTGCAGGCCAAAACGGGCATGGGTTCACCCCAAGAAGAAAGGCAAGCGATATGCGATACACGCTGAAAACCCACAGCCCGCGCCCTTCAAACCTCAGCTCCTGGCAGCGGAGGAGATGGCTCGAGGGCTTCAGTACTTGCGCACAAGCAGGAGGATCCGAGCGCGGACCCACAGCGCCCACCTAAAACGCGCTCCTGTAATCCCAGGGGTGGGCAAAGACATGAGTGTCCCGGGCGCTAACGGGCCAGTTAGTCCAGCTGAATCAATGAGCCCTGAGTTCAGTGACAGACCCTGTCTCAAAAAGTAAGGTGGGAAGCTGAGCGTGGTGGCGCACACCTTTAATCCCAGCACTTGGGAGGCCAAGGTAGGAGGATCGCCGTGAGTTTGAGGCCACCCTGAGACTACACAGTGAATTCCAGGTCAGCCTAGGCCCGAGTAAGACCCTACCTCGGAAAACCAAAAGGAAAAAAAAAAAAAAGTAAGGTGGCGGCTGGGGAAATGGCTTAGTGGTTAACGGGTTCACTTGCGAAGCCTTGGGACCTCAGTTTGATTCTCCAGGACCCACATAAACCAGATGCACAAGGGGGCACATATGTCTGGAATTCGTCGGTAGTAGCTACAGGCCCTGGTGTGCCCATTCTCTGTCTCTCTCTATCTGCTTCTTCCTCTCTCTCTCTCAAATAAATAAATAAAATATTTTTTAAAAAAATATTTCAAGTTGGGCATGGTGGCACACTCCTTAAAAAAAAAAAAAAAGTAAAGTGGCCGGGCATGGTGTGGTGCACACCTTTAATCCCAGCACTCGGGAGGCAAAAATAAGATTTCTGTGAGTTCGAGGCCAGCCTGAGACTACACAGTGAATTCCAGGTGGGCCTGGGCTAGAGTGAGACTCTACCTTGCAAAACCAAAAAAAAAAAAAAAAAAAAAAAGGTAAGGTGAAAATCGATTTTGTACATTTTTTTAAAATAAAATAAGAGCTGGAAGGATGGCTTAGTGGTTAAGGTGTTTGCCTGCAAAGCCAAATGACCCCGGTTCAATTCCCCAGGACCCACGTAAGCCAGATGCACAAGGGGGCACATGCATCTGGAGTTCCTTTGCAGTGGCTGAAGGCCCTAGCACGCCCATCCTCTCTCTCTCTTTCTCTCTCTCAAACAAATAAATAAAATATGCTTAAAATTATTTAAAAATAAAGAAAAAGATAAAAGTGGTGTGTGATGGCTCATGCCTTTAACCCCACCACTGAGGGGCCGAAGTAGGAGGACCGCTCTGCTTTGGAGGCCAGCCTAAGCAGGAGGCTGTTTGTGTTTTACTTGTTAGTTGAGAAAATCAGGATCTACCTTCATGGATAGTTCTACCTCTTGTTCTGCCTTCCCCAGGGACTGTGGTGAGGCAATTCTGAGAGGCAGTGTGGGCAGGACCATGGTGGGAATCAGAGGACCAGAGTTGGAATCCTGATGGTCCCTTTCTAACTTCATGCTAGTTTAGGACACTTTTTCTTTTTCTTTCTTTCTTTCTTTTTTTTTTTTTTTTTTTTTAAGTTTTCGAGGTAAGGTCTCACTCTAGCCCAGGCTTCCTGGAATTCACTATGTAGTCTCAGAGTAGCCTCGAACTCACAACGATCCTCATACCTCCGCCTCCCGAGTGCTGAGATTAAAGGCATGCGCCACCACACCCATCTTGTTTTGTTTCAAGACAGAATCTTACTCTTATAGCCTAGGCTGGCCTATAGCTCATTTTTAGCCCAGGCTGGCCACAAACTTGCAGCAATTCTCCTGCCTCAACCCCCAAGTACTGAGATTACAGGCACGTACCACCACACCTGACCTCTAAACCTACTTTTTTTTCAAACCTACATTTGTTTGTTTGTTTGTTTGTTTTTTCAAGGTAGGGTCTCACTCTAGCCCAGGCTGACCTAGAATTCATTATATAGTCTCAAGGTGGCCTCGAACTCATGGTGATCCCCCTACCTCTGACTCCCAAGTGCTGGGATTAAAGACCTGCATCACCACACCTGGCCGTAAACCTACATTTTAAGCTTCCTTCTCCAACAAGCGTTTTTGCTTAACAGAACAGAAACATTCATCCTTCCAATATCTAGAACTCCAGCCCTGTCTGGTTAGTATGTTGCCAGCCTCTTATCTCACCACCAGTCAGCAAATGGCTACTAAGTGTCCTTAGATACATGCACATTCTGGTCCCGCAGAGAAAAGACAAACAAGACAGAAGGGAATCAACTATGCAACACTTTATACAACGTGATGGGGCCACTAGGGCCACAGACATTCAGACAGAACATCGGGAGAGTAGGCGATGCAAACGGGTAAGATCTGATGGTCAGCGATGGCCAAGGTGGACGTGGGGAAGCAAGCCTGACAGAGAGGGCAGCACATGCAAAAGTCCTGGGGCAGCAGAGAACACAGAACAGAAAGGAGACGGTGTGGTCTCCGATTCTCCACCACCACAAGTGCCCTCAGCCCTGCATCTTCAGAGTGCCACATTTTAAACACTTCAAATATTTTATTTTTATTTATTTGTCAGAGAAAGAGGGAGAGAGAGAGAATGAGTGGGCACGCCGGGGCCTCCAGCCACTGCAAACGAACTCCAGACACATGCGCCCCCTTGTCCATCTGGCAAACGTGGGTCCTGGGGAATCGAACCTGGGTCCTTCTGCCTGGGATTAAAGATGTGCGCCATCATGCCCAGTTTACCATCAACTTTTATTGAGACAGTCTCTTGCCCATACTCGGGAGGCAGAGGTAGGTGTATCGCCATGAGTTTGAGGTCACCCTGAGAGTATGTAGTGAATTCTAGATCACCTGGTCTAGAGCAAGATCCTACCTTAAAAAAAGGGGGGGGATGGGGCTGGAGAGATGGCTTAGAGGTTAAGACGTTTGCCTGCAAAGCCTAAGGATCCCAGTTTGATTTTCTAGGACCCATGAAAGCCAGATCAAGGGGGTGCATGCATGTAGAGTTTGTTTGCAGTGGCCCAAGGCCCCGCTGTGCCCATTCTCTCTCTCTCTCCTTCTTTCTCTCTCTCAAATAAATAAATTATATATATATATATATATATTTCATATTTTATTTATTTGAGAGCAACAGACACAGAGAGAAAGGCAGAAAGAGACAGAGAGAGCACGCCAGGGCCTTCAGCCACTGCAAACAAACTCCAGACACGTGCGCCCCCTTGTGCATCTGGCTAACATGGGTCCTGGGGAATCGAGCCTCGAACCGGGGTCCTTAGGCTTCACAGGCAAGTGCTTAACCGCTAAGCCATCTCTCCAGCCCAAAATATATTTTTTAAAAGACAGAGAGATTCTCTAAATGGCATGAAACTCACCAAGCAGGTTAGACTGCCTAGCCAGCAAGCCCCAGGGGTCGACCTGTCTCTACCTCCCAGCATGGGATCATAGGTATGAACCACCATGCCTGGCTTTTATTATTTATTTGTGAGAAGGAGGGGGAGGAAGAGGGAGATAAAGAGAGAGACAGGACATACCAGGGCCTCCAGCCACTGCAAACAAACTCCAGATTCATAGGGCTGGAGAGATGGCTTACCGGGGTTAAGCGCTTGCCTGTGAAGCCTAAGGACCCCGGTTCGAGGCTCCGTTCCCCAGGTCCCACGTTAGCCAGATGCACAAGGGGGCGCACGCGTCTGGAATTCGTTTGCAGAGGCTGGAAGCCCTGGCGCGCCCATTCTCTCTCTCCCTCTATCTGTCTTTCTAATCTGTGTCTGTCGCTCTCAAATTTAAAAAAAAAAAAAAAAAAAACTCCAGATTCATGCACTACCTTGTTTGTACATCAGCCATACGTGGGTCCCGGGGAATCAAAGCTGGGTCCTTAGGCTTCACAGGCCAGCGCCTTAACCACTAAGCCATCTCTCCAGCCTCTGGCTTTTATTTTTGATTGTTATTATTATTTGCATGTGTGTATGGGTGCACACGTGCCGTGCCTGTGTGAGGCGGCGGGGGTCAACCTCACAGCGCTGGTCCTCTCCCTCACCTTGTGTGCGGCAGGATCTCTCTCGTTTCGATGTTGGGAAGGGCACTCAAGCTGGACAGGGAGACTCTCCTTACCCAGGTGCCACTGTGATCTGAATTTATGTGGGTGCTGGGGGCCCAAACTCCAGTCAGCAGGTGTGCAGAGCTAAGTGCCTTGAACCACTGAACCATCTCCCCAGGCCCCATGCCCAGCTTTTATTTTTATGTATTTATTATTTTAGAGAGAGAGATTGAAAATGGGCACTCCAGGGCCTCCAGCCACTGCAAACCAACTCCAGACGCACGCTCCACCTTGTGCATCTGGTTTACGTGGGTACTGCGGAATCAAACCTGAGTCCTTTGGCTTTGCAGGCAAGCGCGTTAACCACTAAGCCACCTCTCCAGACCCCCCCAGCTTTTTTTTTTTTTTTTTTTTTTTTTAATGAGAGAGAGACAGAGAATTGGCATGCCAGGGCCTCCAGCCACTACAAACTCCAGACACATGTGCCACCTTGCAAGCATGCACGACCTTACACATGCGTCCCCTCGTGCATCTGGCTTACATGGGATCTGGGGAGTCGAACATGGTCCTTAGGCTTTGCAGGCAAGCTCCCTAACAGCTAAGCCACCTCTCCAACCCCCACAAAGCTTTTTCCTACGTGGGTTTTAAGGATCAAACTCAGGCTGTCATGCTTGCAAAGCAAGAAAGTTATTACGTTATCTCCCCAGTCACCCCCCCCCCTTGTGATGCTCTTACCCAGAAGCCCCTGCTCCCATCCTGTGCCACGAGGGAAACGAAGCAAGGAAAGGTCACATCCACTGCGCGGAGCCCGGGGACCTGCTGCATGTTCTTTGTTTTGTGTAGGGATTTTTTTTTTGTATTTTTTAATTAATTAACTTATTTATTTATTAAAGAGGGGAGAGAAAACAGTCATGCCAGCCATTGCAAATGAACTCCAGATGCACGCACCACCATGTGCATCTGGACTCAGTGGGTTCTGGGGAGTCGAACCTGGGTCCTTAGGCTTCCCAGGCAAGCGTCTTAAAGTGCTAAGCATCTCTCCAGCCCAGCTGTGTGTTCGGAATCACTACCGGTCTTTAGCGGTGGGGGAGGCAACGGGTAGGAAGACAGTCAGGGGTGCTGGAGTCAGGACACACCCTATGGGAGAGAGGAACCTCGCGAGTAACAAAGGCCAAGGCTCATCTGCCTTCTCCTTCCCGTGTCCCAGATGAAGGTCTGGGCAGGGGCACAAAACCTGCTGCCCAGGAGAGCCTGCAGCTCCCAGCCCATCCCTGCGCCACACAGACCACGGCAAACACACACACACACACACACAAAAAAAAAAAAAAAACATGAAAAACCCATCTGCAAAGCGCCTTGGTGTGGGCCAGGGAGCGGCAGAGCCATGATTTGGGGCTATTCTTAGCGAACCAGTGGCTCCCCTCCCAGAGGCCCAGCAGGCAGCAAGCCCAAGCTTCCACACAGCCAGCCTGCCATTTCCTGACCCTGTACGGAGGTCCCCCCCAGGCTAGGAGGGGCTGGTGGGCAGAGAGGGAGGACAGAGGACTAAAGCTTCCAAGTGAGCGGTGCCCGGTGCCCACTTGCCCAGTGTTCCCTGGCTCCTGGGCCAGACACCTGACCGCGGGAGGAAGCTCTGGGGAGTCCTGGCCGCACCCGTGTTGATGGCAAGTCACGCGCTTTCCACGAATTGTCTTCCATTTAACCCTCCAAAGTCCCCGGGGATGGAGGTTAAAGATGAGGCAACTAAGACATTAAGTAAGTGCCGAAGGTCACCCAGGCGTTTGGTGGAAAACTCTATCAGGATTGGGGTTGGCTGTCAGCTGCCAGGTAAAGCAGAGGAGAGTGAGCACACGTGAAAGGTAGCGAACCCCGCCCTGTCTAAGACCAGGGTTTAGGGGTGTCTATGCCAAGGGGTGTTGGCTGTCATCCAAGACTCCTGTCTTCACATCTCCCAGCGGCATCCAGATATGAGCAGCTGGAGACCACAGGCTGCATCCGGGGCTAAATAGCAGCCAGCTGACCGAAACAGTGTGAGACCCAGTGATACCACTGCAGAAAGCTCCTAAAGCCCTGGGGGGAATGTCAGCAAAGGGTCAAGAAGATTCTGAGCTGGAGAAATGGCTTAGCAGTTAAGGCGCTCGTCAGCAAAGCCAAAGGTCCCACCCAGGTTTGACTCCTCAGCACCTACCTGAAGCCAGAGGCACAAAGTGGTGTATGCATCTGGAGTTTATTTGCAGTGGCTAGAGGCCCTGGCATGCCCATTCTCCCTCCCTCCCCCCCCCTTCTCATAAATAACTTTTTTTTTCAAGGTAGGGTCTCAATGTGGTCCAGGCTGACCTGGAATTCACTATGGAGTCTCAGGGTGGCCTCGAACTCATGGTGCTGGGATTAAAGGCGTGTGCCACCACACCCGGCTGAAACTTCTTTTTCAAAAAAAAATTATTTATTAGCTGCACATCATGGGGACACGTTCTGCCACACAGCATCCCCACCTGGGCCTTGGAAGGCCACGACCCATGTGCCACCTGTCTGAGATGGGTGGGTGACCACAGAGCCAGCCAAGGGCTTGAACGAACTCAGCGCTCCCACTCACACCACCACCAGCCAAGGCCGTAGTCTCCCGTGTACTGTCACCTCCCCAACGTGTGCCAGGAAAGCAAAGACCTCTGGGGGTCAACAGGGGCAGGGAAGAGCCCCAGACACCTCAGGTGAGGTCACGGGTGCCCCACCCTGCCCACTCCCAACACCAGAGAAGGGATCCCACATGGACACCCCAGGGCTGTCTACCCTCACAGGAAACCGCGTCTGGCCAGCGCCTCCCAGCAGCCCCCCCTCCTCTGCCCTCTGCTATGGAGGCTCTCTTCAGAAAGGAAGTAAGGACTTCCTCCAGCCTGCCTCGGCATCTCCTACAGAGCTGGCTCAAACCCCAAACCTCCAGAGCCCATGCCCCCTCCAGGGGGCAGCTGGGCCAGTTGTGTACTTGGTCTGCAAACTGGTTTCCAGACCCCAGAAGGAAACAAACTCTGGGAGTGGCATGGGATATGTACAACAGGAAGCCCTTGCCAGTCAGTCTCTGCCCCTGGGGTGCAGAGAGGTCCTGGTTCCAAGCATACTAAAAGGAGGGTAGGAAGCAGCCACAGAACATTGGCACAAAACTACAGAACAAGAGCCTGGTTCCCCTGGCTATCTCACAGGCTGGCACATTCGTCCTGCAAACTCCCAGGAGAAAGCTTCTTGGCATTTCCACAGCTACCAGTCCAGCACTGGTATCGAAGCTCTTCATCAGAGAACTTGCTGTTTGTTTGTGTCTTGTCTTCCTCCTCGGGCAGGGCCACGCGGGGACAGAGCCCTTCAGGTCCTCCTCCCTCCTCCCCACCCCGAGCCGGGACATCTTGCAGGTGCTCCCTGGCTGAATGAGGAGCCAAGGAGCTGCTGCTGGGAGAGCAGAGCGCCCCAAGCTTCAAACTTCCTGTGATGCCGCCCAGAGGCTTTTCTTCAGTCTGGGACTCCAAGCCAACACCATGCTGGCCACTAAAAGGAGTGAATACAGCCAGTTTCCCACAAACCCAATTTTTTTTTTTTTTTCTAACAGGTTCCTGTCCTGTCAGGAGGCCTTCTGAAGCTGATAAAAGCGCGCGCGCACACACACACACACACACACACACACACAATCCTGGCGTGGTGGCGCATGTCTTTAATCCCAGCACTCGGGAGGCAGAGGTAGAAGGATCACCCATGAGTTCGAGGCCAGCCTGAGACTGTATAGTGAATTCCAGGTCAGCCTGAGCTACAGTGAGACCCTACCTCGAAAAACCAAGGGAAAACACACACACACACACACACACACACACACACACACACCAAGGAGACCCAGGCCCCCAGAGGAAGAGGGCCAGACAGGGCCACAAATCAAAGCCTGTGCCCACGACGGCTCCTGGGCTCCTCCCTGGTCCATGGGCCGCAGGCACCCTGCAAATGAGTTCTGAAACCCCCATCTCTGGATGGGAGCCCGGCTTCCCTCTCCTCAACTCCGCAGGAAGCCCAGCTCACCAGCCTCCTTCCTCGGTCTAGCAGTGAGGAGCTTTAAGCCTCCAGCCCACGTCTGACCCCAGCCCGAGGGAACTCGACCTGCAGGCGACCCGGGAACCCGTGGCGCTTTGGAATGTCTGGGGTGGCTGGCTTCGGGCGGGTCTGGGAGGCAGCGATTTCTTCCTGCCCAGGGACCCACCCCCCCACGCCCACGATCGGTCCTTCCCCGCGCATCCCACGCGTCCCTACCTGCCACAGCCCAGGCTCCCGGGGGCGGCTCGCTCCGGCGGCCGCGGTGGCAGCGGCGAGTGGCGCGCCCCGCGCGGGCTCCGGCTCGCTCCTCCCACCGTCCCCGGCCCATCCGGGGGTGGAGGCGGCTCCCGCGACGGCCAGGCCGCTCCGACCCCTCCGAGCCACGGCCAGCCGAGCCCCGCGATCGACCGATCTGCCGCCCGGCCAGCGCGCGCCCAGCGCCCGGGGTCCCTCCACCCAGGGGGGAGGCGTGGGGGGGTGTCCGGGGGCGGGGTCCCGCCTGGCCACCAATCCCCGCGCCCCGTCACCCCGGCCCGCGAGCCCCCGGGAGCCGAGGCCTCCGCCCACGCGGAGAGGAGGGGGGCGCGGACCTCAACTCACCGCAGCCGAGTCACCGTGGGCATCCCCCAGCCGCCGCCTCTGCCGCCGAGCCTTCTCCTCCAGAAGGGGGCCGGGGCAGACTGCCCGCCAAGCCAGTCCCCTAGGCCAGAGAGAGCTCGACCCCTTCTGGAGGATCCCCACTGCTTCCCCGGCTGGAGAAAGACGCTCAGGCTGGCCGAGCCACGCCCCCTCCCGGACTCCAACCTCCACCCCCCCTCCGCCCCCGGTGGAGATCAGTACCCCACCCCCCAACTCCTTACCCTGGCTTGCCGCACCTCTCAGCTTTTTAACTCCAGGCCAAGCTTGGCAAAACCAAGACATCTGGAGCCAGCCTCTCATGTGCTGTGCAAATTGGAGTTAGGCGATGGATGATGACTCTGGGCTCCAGCCTTCTCAAGCAGCCAAGGTTAAGCCCCCTTAAAAAGCAGGCTTAGAAGTTAACGTGCTTGCCTGCGAAGCTAAGGACCCAGGTTTGATTCCCCACGACCCACATGAGCCAGATGCACAACGTGGCGCATGCTTCTGGAGTTCATTTGCAGTGACTAGAGGCCCTGGTCCACCATTCTATCTGTCTCTCTTCTCTCTATATATCTGTATCTGCTTGCAAATAAATTTTTTGTTTTGTTTTGTTTTGTTTTTTGTTTTTGTTTTTCGAAGTAGGGTCTCGCTTTATCCCAGGCTGACCTGGAATTTAGTCTCAGGGTGGCCTCGAACTCACAGCAATCCTCCTACTTCTGCCTCCCGAGTGTTGGGATTAAAGGCCTGCGCCACCATGCCCAGCACACATAAATATTTTTTTAATATTTTTTTTGTTCATTTTATTTATTTATTTGAGAGCGACAGACATAGAGAGAAAGAGAGGGAGAGAGAGAGAATGGGCGCGCCAGGGCTTCCAGCCACTGCAAACGAACTCCAGACGCGTGCGCCCCCTTGTGTCTCTGGCTAACGTGGGACCTGGGGAACCGAGCCTTGAACCGGGGTCCTTAGGCTTCACAGGCAAGTGCTTAACCGCTAAGCCATCTCTCCAGCCCATAAATATTTTTTTAAAAAAGCAGACTCTCGGGCTGGAGAGATGGTTACTGATTAAGGCGCCTGCCTGAGAAGCATAAGAACTCATGTTTTAATTTCCAGGTCCCACATAAGCAAGACGCACAGTGACGCAAGCATGCCTTGCATCTGGAGTTTGGAGGTTGAAGGCCCTGGCCCGCCCATTCTCTCTCTCCCTCTTTTCCTCAACACCCCTCATCCCCAGCCGCCCCCCCAAATAAAAATGAAAAAATAAGGCCGGGCGTGGTGGTGCGCGCCCTTAATCCCAGCACTCGGGAGGCAGAAGTAGGAGGATCACTGTGAGTTCAAGGCCACCCTGAGACTACATGGTGAATTCCAGGTCAGCCTGGGCTAGAGTGAGGCCCTACCTCGGAAAACCAAAAAAAGAAAAGAAAAAATAATTACAAAAAAAAAGGAGAGCTGGGCATAGTGGTGCATGCCTGTAAATCCCAACACTTGGGAGGCAGAGGTAGGAGGATCGCCATGAGTTCAAGGCCACCCTGAGACGCCATAGTGAATTCTAGGTCAGCCTGGACTAGAGTGAGACCCTACCTCAAAAAAAAATAAATAAATAAAAATAAGGAAAAAAAAAAGCAGACTGTCAACTCAGTCTTGGGCTTAGCGGAAATTGCTTGGGCAAGGCGTGGTGGCGCACACCTTTAATGGGAACCCTTGGAGGCAGAGGTAGAGGATCACCATGAGTTCAAGGCCAGCCTGAGAGACAGCTCAATCACAGGCTTAGGGAAGATTGCTTGGCAAGGACTCTGAGGAGGAGGGGTTCCTCGGTCTCCATCTCATGCCTACTAGCAGTGGCAGGCCCCAAGGGCCTGCTGGCATCTCTACTAACCTACTGGGCATCCCACTGGGCTCGCTAAGCCTGGGACGCCTCCAGAGGCCCCGAGGCCTATGACCGGCCCGTGGGCATACACTTCGCTAGCTCCTGCTTTGACCGGCTTGGTTGTGCTGGGCGAGTCTCTTCTTCCCTCCCTCAGCTCCACACTGGAGACTCCGCCCTCACCTGCCTCACCTGCCTGGCCCCGTCGGCCATTGCACAGGGGTTTCAAGCAATGGCAGGTCCCCACGTCTGTCCAAAGTCAGGCCAGACGAGTGACTCAAGGGTAGCTTGCAGCACCTAAAAACAATCGATGGGACTCATTTGGGGTGGGATGGCCAGATAGATCTTCAGCCCCTAGCACCTGCCTCATCTTAGGAAATAAGAGGGCTGTTTCTCACAGCCACAAGAAAGCCTTGAGGACTCTGCCTGGGTGAGAGAGGGGCAAGGCGAGAGGCCACAGTGCTGCCCGGTGCACTCAGAGCAGGCACTTCTCTCGGGGCACTCCGGAATTAGAGGCAGGAGGATCCAGAGCCGGGCTACGTAGTGAACCTAGAATATGTGAGAACTTGTCTCAAAAAAAAAGGGAGGGGGGTGGAAAATGGAATGTCAAAGGGGAAAGTGGGGGGAGGGTATTACCCTGGGATTATATATAATCATGGAAAATGTTAATAAAAATTAAATTACAAAGGGAAGAGAAAGGAAGGGAGGAGGGTACTTAATAGGTTGATATTGTGAGTACAATGATGGTGATGGGGAGGTAATATGATGGAGAATGGAATTTCAAAGGAGAAAGTGTGGGGGGGAGGGAATTAACATGGGATTTTTTTATAATCATGGAAAATGCTAATAAAAAATTTTTAAAAATTAAATTACAAAAAAGGGGGGGCTGGAGGGGGCTGGAGAGATGGCTTAGCAGTTAAGCGCTTGCCTGCGAAGCTCAAGGACCCGGGTTTGAGGCTCGATTCCCCAGGACCCACCTTAGCCAGATGCACAAGGGGGCACATATGTCTGGAGTTCATTTGCAGCGGCTGGAGGCCCTGGAGTGCCCATTCTCTCTCTCTATCTGCCTCTTTCTCTCTCTGTCTGTCACTCTCAAATAAACAAATTAAAATAAACATTTTTTTTAAAAAAAAAAAGGGGGGCTGGAGGGGGCTGAAGAGATGGCTTAGTGGTTAAAGTGCTTGCCTACAAAGCCTAAAGGATGTAGGTTCACTTCCCCAGTACCCACACAAATCAGATGCACAAGACAGCACATACACCTGGAGTTCGTTCGCGGTGGCTAGATTGTCTGGCTCTCTTGCTCTGCTTGCAAATAAATAAAATACAAAGATGGAAGGGCTCGCTTCAGCAGCACATAGACTCAAATTAGAACAATGCAGAGATTAGCATGGCCCCTGCACAAGGATGACTCGAAAATTCGTGAAGCATTCCATATTTTAAAAGGGTGGGGTGCTGGAGAGATAGCTTAGCAGTTAAGGTGTTTGCCTGTGATGCCTAAGGACCCAGGTTCAATTCTCCAGTACCCACATAAGCCAGATGCACAGGGTGGCGCATGCATCTGGAGTTGGTTTGCAGTGACTAGAGGCCCTGGTGCACCCGTTCTCTCTCTCTCTCTACCTCTCTCAAACAAATAAATAAATAGTTTTAAAAACCAGGGGCTAGAAAGATGGCTTGATGGTTAAGGTATTTGCCTGCAAAGCCAAAGGATCCCTGTTCTATCCCCCAGGACCCATGTAAACCAGATGCACAAGGGAGCGCATGCATCGAGTTCTTTTGCAGTGGCTGGAGGCCCTGGCATGCCCATTCCCTCTCTCTCACATAAATAAATAAAATATGTATATATTTAAATCTGGACATGGTGGCACACACCTTTAATCCCAGCACTCAGGAAGCAGAGGTAGGAGGATCGCCACTCTGGGACTATATAGTGAATTCCAGGTCAGCCTGTGCTAGAAAAAAAAAAAAAAAAAAATTAAAGTAAGGGAGCTGGAGAGATGGCTTAGTGGTTAAAGCATTTGCCATCAAAGCCAAAGGATCCCGGTTCAACTCTCAAGGACCTGCGTAAGCCAGATGCACAAGATGGCACATGCATCTGGAGTTCGTTTGCAGTGGCTAGAGGCCCTGAAGCACCCATTCACTCTCTCTCTCTCTCTCTCAAATAAATAAATAATAAAATACATTTGGACCCGGAAGCTGTGGATCAGCTAGTCCAGCCTTTGCAGCAGCAGCCAGGAGACACCCTGTCCCCGACAAGATGCAAGGCAAGGAACAGAAACTTGAGGCCGTCCTCTGACCCCGTATTTGTAGTGGCACAGGCACGCATACACACGCATGTACATGCACACGTGCACACGTGCACACACACACACACACACAAATGGTGATAATTTTGAAAAACCTCAAGCAGGCCAGGGAGTGTGATGGCCCTTCCTGTAAAGATAGGTGTGTGCTTGCGTTAAACATCCATGTGCACACCCTGGATTTGGGTTGCGCCCGTTGCTCGCGTTGTGTGCAGGAATAGAAATAAAGGGCTGCACGTCTGTGCCAGGCTCTGGTGGGAGTGAGCACAGACATGTGGGTGGGCACGTGTGTGACCATGTGTAATGTGGCGTGCACCAAGCATCCCCTGCAGTCTATAACGCCAGGAAGCTGCCACTACAAAAACGCAACGAGCAGTACTGGGAGATGGCTCAGTGGTTAAGGCACTTGCCTACAAAATCAAAGGCCCCAGGTTCGATTCTCGAGGACCCACGTAACCAGATGTACAAGGTGGTACATACATCTGGAGTTTGTTTGCAGCGGCTGAAGGCCCCGGTGTGCCCATTTTCTCCCACCCTCCCTCTCTCTCTATCTCTATCTCTCTCTCTTTCTCTAAGTAAATTTTTTTAAATATTTTCTTTTTTTATTTATTTGAGAGCTACAGATACAGAGAGAAAGACAGATAGAGGGAGAGAGAGAGAGAATGGGCGTGCCAGGGCTTCCAGCCTCTGCAAACGAACTCCAGACGCATGCGCCCCCTTGTGCATCTGGCTAACGTGGGACCTGGGGAACCGAGCCTCGAACCGGGGTCCTTAGGCTTCACAGGCGAGCGCTTAACCACTAAGCCATCTCTCCAGCCCTCTAAGTAAATTTTAAAAAATAAATAGAGCTGGAGAGATGGCTTAGTGGTTCAGGCATTTGCCTGCGAAGCCAGGACCCATGTAAGCCAGATGCAGAAGGGGCACATGTGTCTGGAGTTTGTTTGCAGTGGCTAGAAGCCCTGGCATGCCTGCTCTCTCTCCCTCTCTTTTCTCTATCTCTCTGCTTGCAAATAAATAAAATTTTAAAAATAAATAAATAAAAAAGCAAAAAGTATGGCTGGGATATGTTTCAGTGGTTAAAGTCACTTGTTTGCAAAGTCTGCCAGCCCCAGTTTGATTACCCAGGACCCTTGTCAAGCCAGATGCAGAAAGTGGTACATGCATCTGGAGTTCATTTACAGCAGCAAGAAGCTTTAGCATGGCCATATATTCACAGTCTTTCCCTTCCCTCTCTCATAAATAAATTTTAAAATAAATTTATTATTTATTTGAGAGACAGAGAGAAAGAAGTAGAGTGAGTATGCATACATTTTTTTTTAGAAAGCAACAAGTGGACCTAAGGACCCAGGTTTGAGTCCCCAGAACCCACATAAGCCAGATGCACATGGTAGTGCATAAATCTGTAGTTCATTTGCATTGGCCAAAGGCCCTGGTGTGCTCTCTCTCTCTCTCTCTCTCTCTCTCTCTCTCTTCATCTTTCATAAGTAAATAAATAAATCTAAAAAAACATTTTTTTTTCGAGGTAGGGTCTCACTCTAGCCCTCTGACCTGGAATTCAATATGTATTCTTAGGGTGGCCTCGAAGTCACAGCAATCCTTCTACCTCTGCCTCCAAAGTGCTTGGATTAAAGGCGTGCACCACCATGCCCGCCTAAAAAAAATATTTTTTAACAAGCAACAAGTAACACAGGACCACCAGGACTGACACTTCTAGGGAGGTTGGGGGGCAGGGGGATCCCCTCAGACCAAGCCAGGTACTGGAACTCTTGGGAGAGAGAGATAGTGCTCAAGTTTGATCATTAAGCAGAGACAGAAGCTGTGGGAACTCAGGACTCCCTCCTGGGAACACTCAAGCTGAGAGTCATTTCCTGACAGGCACAAATGACTCTCCGGAAGGCCGAGGCACTAGGTCCAAACTAGCAAAGATGACACTCCACAGAAGACAAAAAACAGACCGAACTGCCTTTTTTTTTTTTTTTTTTTTTTTTTGGTCTTTCGAGGTAGGGCCTCACCCTGGTCCAGGCTGACCTGGAATTCACTATGGAGTCTCAGGGTGGCCTTGAACTCACGGTGATCCTCTTACCTCTGCCTCCCGAGTGCTGGGATTAAAGACATGAGCCACCATGCCCGGTTGTCATCTTTTTTTTTTTTTTTTTTGTATCTGGCTTTTGGCGGGTGCTGAACCCAAATCAGCAGGTTTTTAAAGCAAGAACCTTGAACAGCCAAGCCATCTCCCCAGGCCTGCAACTTTGTCCTTTAAGCCCCTGCTCTGCGTCTGGTCTGGGGTTGGAACATTGAAGAATGCAGGCCCGGCCTTGCTCACCCTCAAGGTGCATGGTCAAGGAAGAGGCAGAGAAGCCAACCAAGAAGAGCAATTCACTGTGCTGGGAGAGCCAGCGGGAGGTCCTTGAGCTGAGCAGGGTGCTCAATCTTCGAGGCCAGGTGAGTCAAAGTCCACTCCATCTCAGGGTCCTGCCCGCTGCAGCCACGTGAGGTGGGCCGTGGAGGCTTCTGCAGCGGACAGACCTGGGTTTTCATTCCGTCTCTACCACTGGGCTGCGTCACCTCAGGCAAGATACTTAATCTTTCTGAGTGGCCGTTTCCACATCTAAAAAATGGGGTAGTCGGGCTTGGAGAGATGGTTCAGCCATTAAAGGCACTTGCTTGAAAAACCTGATTGATCTGGGTTTGATTCCCCAGGACCCATACAAAGCAAGATACACAAAATGGCTCATCTATCTGGAGCTCATTTTCAGTGGGAGGAGGCTCTGGTATGCTTATTCTGTCTCTCTCTGTCTATCTCTCCTTGCAAATGAATAATCAATAAAAACATTTTTTTTAATGGGGTAGCCTGGCATGATGGCACACGCCTTTAATCCCAGCACTTTGGAGGCAGAGGTAGGAGGATCACCATGAGTTCAAGGCTACTGAGACTACATAGCGAATTCCAGGCCAGCCTGGGCTAGAAGCGAAACCTTCAAAAAAAATTTTTTTTAATTAAATTAATTTTTTAAAAAATGGGGTAGATCTACCTGGACAATTTTGAGAGTAATGTCCTTAACAAATTGCTGTCTGAGAGGAGGCCTAAGACAGAAGAGTAGCTGTGATTGTTTTCAGCCGGAGAAGCCCTCTGATGCGCCCCTCAGCTCCCCTCTGCGTCCTTCCCTCTGCGACCTCCGGCCAGCGTTTGTTCGGAGCCCCTTGGAACAGGCAGCTGCCCCGCCCCCGCTGCTGTCCGGAAGGGCTCCCAGAGGCCTTCTGCTGGGTCTCTGCTGAATTCCAGTCCTTGGAGATGAGGGACAATGGAGGGGGAGGGCTGCCAGCCCTCCAGCAGACCATCCATCCCTGAATAGGCCGCCGTCATCCCTTCCCTCCCACCCATTCTCTCCTTTAAATAACCCAGATCTGTTGCCAGGTTGTCTCCAAGCAGCCCCACTCCAAGCGCCCAAGGATGTCTCCGCGCGCCAGCGCCGTGGATGGAGATGCTGGCGGGGAGGTGCGGCCCGGACGGGGTCAGGAGAGCCAGGGAGGCCAGCCTAACACCCACGGGTGTTACAAACTCCCCGTGCCCCAGGAACACAGCCTCTGGGGTGACAGCTTTCTGGACTGAGGGGCATTGTGAATGTCTGCTTACTTCAGGAAGGCTGAGGTGCCCAGACTTGCAGACAAGGTCCCAGAGACCAGGGCCTTAGGAAGATTGCTAGCCAGAGCCGGGGTATGATGGCACACGCCTTTGATCCCAGCACTCGGGAGCCAGAGTTGGAAGATCGCTGTGAGTTCGAGACCACCCTGGGACTACATAGTGAATTCCAGGTCAGCCTGGGCTGGGGTGAGAACCTACCTTGAGAAAAACCAAAATAAATTAATTAATTAATTTTTTAAAAAGAAATGAAGCTAGAAGCTTGATTAGGCCTGCAACACTAACTCTTCAAAATATTTATTTATTTATTATTTGAGACAGAAAGAGAAATATATAGAGAAAACCGGGCATGGTGGTGCATGCCTTTAATCCCAGCACTCTGGAGGCAGAAGTAGGAGGATGACTGTGAGTTCAAGGCCACCCTGAGACTACATAAGGAATTCCACGTGCCTGAGCTAGAGCAAGACCCAAGCTAAAAAAAAATAAAATAAAAAAGAGAGAGAGAGAGAATGGGCACCACTGCACACGAACTGCAGATGCATGTGCCACCTTGTACATATGACTTATGTTGGTACTAGGGAATCTAACCTGGGTCCTTTTGCTTTGCAGGTAAGCACTTTAACCGCTAATCCATCTCTCCAGCCCAGACTTGCAACACTGTTGAGACAAAGTAATAACACCTGGGCTGGAGAGATCACTCAGTGGTTAAGGTATTTGCATGCAAAGCCTAAGGACCCAGATTTGATTCCCCAGTACCCACGGAAAGCCAGATGCACAGTGGCACATGTGTCTGGAGTTCGTTGGCAGCAGCTGGAGGACCCATTCTCTCTGTCTCTCTGTGCTTGAAAATAAATTACACACACACACACACACACACATAAACCCACAGGGTCTGGAGAGATGGTTTAGCGGTTAAGTGCTTGCCTATGAAGCCTGCGGATCCTGGTTTGAGGCTTCATTCCCTAAGACCCACGTAAGCCAGATGCACAAGGGGGTGTACGCGTCTAGAGTTCATTTGCAGTGGCTGGAGGCTGATGCGCCCATTTTCTCTCTCTCTCCCTCTGTCTTCTCTGCCTCTTCTCTCTTTGTCACTCTCAAATAAATAAGTTAAAATATATATACCAAAAAAAAAAAAAAAAAAGGCCGGGTGTGGTGGCACACGCCTTTAATCCCAGCACTCAAGAGGCAGAGGTAGGAGGATCACCATGAGTTCGAGGCTACCCTGAGACTAGAAGAGTAAATTTCAGGTCAGCCAGGGCTAGAGTGAGACCTTACTTTGAAAAACAACAACAACAACAAATATATGTCTATCTATCTATCTATATCTATATCTATATCTATATCTATATCTATATCTATATCTATATCTATATATATATATATATATATATATATATTACCAAAAAACCCACAAATGGTAAAACTGAGGCACACAGAAGTTGAGTAACTTGCCCAGGATCCCCCAGTCACTGCCGCCCCACTTTATTGTTCCTGAACTGGAGCCCTGACGCCCTAGGAGGCGGCCCTCTGCTGCAGAACAGTGCAGGTGTTGGGGTGTCCTCGCCGGTCTAACACCCTCTTCAGGTGCCCATGAGCGCCCAGAGGGCTGACTTTCAAGCACTTGAGAAATACCCAGTCCCCAGATGTTCTAGAGAAGCACTGTGGAACCCTTTCAAAGGCTGGTCGCAAGCTGGGGAACAAAGGAGGCCTGACCCGTCATTCCACCTCCTCACAAGGGGTCTTTGTCTCACCACCCATCACCTCCTACCCCTCCGGAAGCTGATCTGGCTCTGATTTCACACCTATCTGCCATTTTGCTCTTAGAGACTGCAAACCCGCGTCCCCTTGTGAGAGCCCGCGCCCTCCCACGACCCTGCCGGTCACCTGTTGCTGCCCCCCCCCACCGGGCGGGCTTTGAAGGTGGGGGTGTAGTGCTGGGCTGTTGGGGAGAGGAGGCTGTGGAAATGCTCACTGTGTGGGGGAGAGAAGGGGAGAGGCCAGGAGGGGGTGGCAGAGCCAGGAAAGAGGGTGTGGAGCCAAGAGCCCAGTTCAGGGAGCCCAGCAGGTCTGGAAGGTAAAAGCGCCTGGCCTTCTGCCCCGGGACCCCACAGATGTCTGTCCCCACCCTGCCCTCCAGCACATTTGATGACTGTGGAGCCTGGTCGCGGGCAGTGGCCCCAGCTGCGCAACAGTGGAAATGTACACTGTAGTTTTTAAAAAATATTTTATTTATTTACTTGGGAGAGAGAAAGAGGCAGATATAGAGAAAGAATGGATGCACAAGGCCTCTAGCCACTGCAAGCCAACTCCGGACACACGCACCACCTTTTGCATCTGGCTTACATGGGTTGTGGGGAGTTGAACCTAGGTCTTTAGGTTTTGCAGGCAAGAGCCTTAACTGCTAACTTAACTGCCCCACCCACCTTGCTGTGGAATTTAGTGAAAACTATTTAGGCCACCACTCCCAGCTAGCCTTTTATTTTATTTTATTTTATTGGTTTTTGGAGGTAGGGTTTCTCTCTAATCCAGACTGACCAGGAATTCACTATGTAGTCTCAGGGCCGGGCCCGGCATGGTGGCACATGCCTTTTGTCCCAGCACTTGGGAGGCAGTGGTAGGTGTACTGCCGTGAGTTCGAAGCCACCCCGAGACTACATAGTGAATTTCAGGTCAGCCTCAGCTAGAGTGAGCTCCTACTGCCAAAAAAAAAAAAAAAATGGGGGCTGGAGAAATGGCTTAGCAGTTAAGTCTCTTGCCTGCAAAGCCTAAAGACCCAGGTTTGACTACCCAGAACCCATGTAAGCCAGATGCACAAGGGGGCGCATGCATCTGGATTTTGTTTACAGTGGCTGGAGGCCCTGGAGCACCAAATCTTTCTCTCTCTTGTTCTCACTCTTTCATTAAAAAAAGAAAAAAAAACACTAAAAAGCTACTTAGGCATGATGGCCCATGTCCTTGGGAGGTTGAGGCAAGAGGATCACAAAGTCCTGGTCAACAGGGGCTACATAACAATATCCTGTCTCAAAAAAAAAATCAAAATGGTTATAGTGTTAAAATTTATATTATAGGGCTGGAGGGATGGCTTAGCGGTTAAAGTGTTTGCCTGCAAAGCCAAAGGACCCAGGTTCGATTCTCTGGGATCCACGTTAGCCAGATGCACAAGCATCTGGAGTTCGTTTGCAGTGGCTGGAGGCCCTGGTGCACCCCTTCTCTCTCTCTCTGTCTCTATCCCTCTTTCTCTGTCAAATAAATAATAAAGATAAAATATTTTTAAAATTAGATTATATATCATGTAGCCCAGGCTGGCCTCAGACTTGCTATGTAGCTGAGGATGGCCGTGAGCTTCTGATTCTGAGTGAAGCGCTAGGGTTCCAAGCATGCTGTATCCACATTAGGTTTATGCATTGCTGGGGATTGAACTCAAGGCCTCGCTCCATGCATGTTAGGCAGGCATTCTACCACTGAACCCCATCCCCAGCCCCACCTCATGTGTGATGTATGTATGTATATGGTATGTACGTAGTATGTATGTATGTATGTCATAAGTATGTATGTTTAGGAATGGGGTCGAGGGTCTCACTCATGTACAGCGGGCACTCTGCCAGAGCCGCTCCCCGCCCCCGCCCCAGCGCTGTTATTTATCTTTTACCACAATTGGAAGAAAAAGAAAAAAAAAAAAAAAAGACAACCCACAGAATGGGAGGAAATAATTGTCCAAAGCAAAAACAGAAGTAGGCCTCTCTACAGAGAGGTCCCAGGGGTCCTGAGGTCTGGCTCTGAGTCAGGGAGACCAGCTGACGTGGAGACCGCACACAGTGTGGGAAGAGGAGGGTGGTCCTGTGAGTCCCCAAGGCACCTCTCTCCTCCAGCCAGGAGCCCCCAGCCTCAGCGTCACCTCCGGAGATCAGAGCTGCCCTGTGCCACGGTGCAGAGAACAAAAGAGCCCAGAAGCTGCACTCGAGGCCCTGGAGAACGGAACCCAGGCCAGCAGGCTTTGCAAGCGAGCACCTTTAGCCAGCTCAATTGGAGGTTTGTGTTGTTTTGTTTTTAGTTTTTCAAGGTCCTGTCCGGGCTGACCTGGATTAAATTCACTACGTAGTCTCAGGGTGGCCTTGAACTCACAGTGATCCTCCTACCTCTGCCTCCAGAGTGCTGGAATCAAAGACATGCACCATATACCCAACCTTAATATATATATATATTGCAAGCAGAGAGAGAGAACAGAGAGAGAAAATGGGTATGCCAGGACCTCCAGATGCCTGTGCCACTGCGCCTCTGGTTTTATGTGGGTACTGGAGAATTGAACCTGAGTCATTAGGCTTTGCAGGCAGGCGCCTTAACCAGTGTGCCATCTCTCCAGCCCCAAATTTTGGTTTTGCATTTTCTCCAGAAGCACTCAAGAGAAGCTTGCTGTGTGCCTCTGAGACGATTTGAACCTTCAATAATTGGTCCACCATGGGCAGAGCAGGGAAGAGCGAGGGGCTTTGCCCAGGGCTGGGGGACTCCCAGCAGGGAGAGGCTGGCTCAGGGGTGGATCAGTCTCAGTGCCCAGGGTCAGTACCCAGATGCACTCTGGCTATGGCCGCCAAGGCAGCTGGGCAGCAAGGGGCCTAGATGTTGGCAGGAAGCCATCCCCTTCTAAAAAGCCAGAGAGCTCTGCCAAGGGTAGGTCACCTGTTGCCAAGGCAACTCCCTAGCCGAGCCAGTGGCACCCGGTACAGGAGACACAGGGCCAGGGTGGCCACAGGGCATCTACCCAGCCCCCCTTCCTTGGTGCGGGGTGGAGGGCAGGGGATAATTGGCCTGTTAGGCTGCAGCTGGGAAAGCTATGGAATTCTTTTTACTTATTTTTGTTTTGTTTTTTTCAAGGTTGGGTCTCACTCTAGCCCAGGCTGACCTGGAATTCACTGTGTAGTCTCAGAGTGGCCTTGAACTCTCGCGATCTTCCTACCTCTGCCTCTCAAGTGCTGGGATTAAAGGCATGCACCACCACACCAGCTCTGGAATTCTTTTTAGTATATTTTGTTTATTTATTTCAGAGAGAAAAAGAGACACAGAGGAAGAGAGAAAGGGAAAGAGAATGAGAATGGGTATATCAGGGCCTCCAGCCACTGCAAATGAACTCTAGACACATGTGCCCCTTTGTGCATCTGGCTTCCTGGGTCCTGGAGAGTCAAACTGGGATCCTTTGGCTTTGCAGGCAACTGCTAAACCATCTCCCTAGCCCCAGATTTTTTTTTTTTTTTTTTTTTTTGAGACAGGGTCTCCCTCTAGCCCAGGGTGACAAGGCCAGAAGTTGATGGTCTCAGAGTAGCCTTGAACTCACAGTGATCCTCCTACCTCAGTCTCCCAAGTGCTGCAATTTTTTTTCTTGTTCTTTTTTTAAAAATTTTGCTTTCCAGGTAGGGTTTCACTCTAGCCCAGGCTGACCTGAAATTCACTGTGTAGTCTCAGGGTGGCCTTGAACTCACTGTGATCCTCCTACCTCTGCTCCCAAGTGCTGGGATTAAAGATGTGTGCTATGGGCTGGAGAGATGGCTTAGTGGTCAAGATGTTTGCCTGTGAAGCCTAAGGACCCAGGTTCAATTCTCCAGGTCCCATGTAAGCCATATGTACATGGTGGTGCATGCATGTGGAGTTCGTTTGCAGTGGCTAGAGGCCCTGGCATGCCCATTCTCACTCTCTTTCTCCCTCTCTCTGACTCTAATAAATAAATAAATAATAATAATAATATTTTTTTAAAAAGATGTGTGCAGCTCTTGTGGTGGCTCACGCCTTTAATCCCAGCACTCAGGAGGCAGAGGCAGGAGGATCACCATGAGTTCGAGGCCACCCAGAGACTAGATAGTGAATTCCAGGTCAGCCTGAACTAGAGTGAGACCCGACCTCAACCCCCCCCCCCAAAAAAAAGATGTGTGCCTTCACCCTTTGCTTTGTTTTGTTTTTGAGACAGTCTTGCTTTGTAGCCTAGGCTGACCTCAAACTCAGGGCCCTCCTCTTGCCTCAGTCTCTCTAACGCTGGGGTTACAGGCGTAAGCCACCCCGGCTGGCTGTCATTTATTTCTTCTTTCCATATCATCAAAGCCCTGTGACGCAGGGGCTAGCCCCGATTCACAAAGAAGAAAAATACAGCCCAGTCCACTAACCTGTTGGAAGTCTCACAGCAGCACACGGTGGCGTCAGAATTAGAACCCACAACCGGCCGCCAAGCTGCAACATCAGGAGCAGAGACTCAGGGGACTGAGCCTGCATCCTACCACTCAGGGCTGGGGGAGTGCTGCTCAGCTGCCTCAGAGAAAAAGCAAACAGGGGCTGGAGAGGCCGCTCAGCAGTTAAGACTCTTGCTTGTAAAGCCTGAGGACCCGGGTTCAATTCCCCAGCAGTTACATAAAGCCAGATGCACAAAGTGGCACATGCATTTGGAGTTTGTTTGCAGTGGCTAGAGGCTCTGGTACCCCTATTCTCTTTCTCTCTCTTCTTGCAAATAATTCTTTTGTCTGTGTTTATGAGGTACGGTCTAGCTCTGGCCCAAGCTGACCTGAAATTCACTATGAAGTCTCAGGGTGGCCTCAAACACATTGATCCTCCTCCCTCTGCCTCCTGAGTGATGGGATTAAAGGCATGCGCCACCACGCCTGTTCAATAAAAATATTTTTTAAAAAGGCTAGCTGGGGCTGGAGAGGTGGCTTAGCGGTTAAGCGCTTTCCTGTGAAGCCTAAGGACCCCGTTTCAAGGCTCGTTTCCCCAGGACCCACGTTAGCCAGATGGACAAGGGGGCACACGCATCTGGAGTTCATTTGCAGTGGCTGGTGGCCCTGGTGTGCCCATTCTCTCTCTCTCTCTGTCGCTCTCACATAAATAAATAAATTTTTTTAATAAAATTTTTTTTAAAAAAGGCTAGCTTCTAGCAGCGGTTTGTCCCTGTAGGAGATGTGAAGAAATAATCAGGAGGCAAAAGTTTGCAAGAAGATCCTGGCAGGGTTGCACACACCTTTAATCCCAGCAGTTGGGAGGCAGAGGTAGGAGGATCGCCATGAGTTCGAGGCCAGCCTGAGACTACCTAGTGAATTCCAGGTCAGACTGGGCTAGAGTGAGACCCTACCTCGAAAAAAAAAAAAAAAATGTTTGGAAGAAGTAAGAGAGGGGTTGCCTGGGGTCTGAACCATTTGGATCTCAGCCTGGCTGGGGGGCAGGGGATGGAACTGTGAGGCCACCTGCTGGACAGATGGCAGCAGGACCGTTCTGGCACCGTCTCCCACACCTCTCCCTCTCCTGGGGTGTTCCTGGGCCCCAGCAGATCAACACAAAGAGTAAACCAGACAGTCTTCACAAGGGGCTTATCGTCTGCGGAGAGGCAGACATCAGCCAATAAAACTCACAAACAGGGCCACAGGGTGACAGCATGATGCTCTGGAAGTGAAATACAAGAGCTCTTGGGAAAGGTGAGGGATCGGTCATTGCGCACAGTGGGATACTGGGAGGCGATCTCTAGCTGTCCCTTGCGGTCCTACCTCAAAAGACAAAACAACCGAACAAACAACAAACAAGAGACACAGACAGGCCTGGCGTGGGGCTGCACCATGGATTTATTCCTAGCACTCAGGGGGCAGAAGTAAGAAGAGGTTCACTGTGAGTTCAAGGCCAGCCTGAGACTACATAGTGAGTTCCAGATCAGCCTGGGCTAGAGCGAGACCCTACCTCAAAAAAGCAAAAGAGGGAGAGAGAGAGTTTGAGCAGAAGTTTATTTAGCAGAGCAAAGCAAACATTCCAAGGAGGGATTAGAGTGTGCTGCCCCTAGGCAAACAGCCCAGGAGTTATGCATGGTGGATTTTAAAGGGGTTTTTATGAATGTTTATGAGGTAGGTGCCACGTTGTTGGGGTAAGGCAACTCTTTACCTGTACCAAATCTTCATTTATATATATATATGATATTAATATATATTATATAATATTATATATATGATATTAATATATACTATATAATATTATATATATGTATGTATGTATATATATATATATGTATATGGTTTTTGTTTTTCAAGGTAGGGTCTCACTCTAGCCCAGGCTGACCTGGAACTCACTATATAGTCTCAGGGTGGCCTTGAACTCATGGTGATCCTCTTACCTCTGCCTCCCGAGTGCTGAAGTTAAAGGTGTGAGCCACCACACCCAGCATTTTAATATTTGAGAGAGAAAGAGGCAGGTAGAAATAATGGGCACACCTCCAGCCTCTGCAAAGGAACTCCAGACTCATGCACCACCTTGTGCATCTGGCTTACTATGTGGGTACTGGGGAATCGAACCTGGGTCCTTAAGCTTTGCAAAGCCTTAACTGCTAAGCCATCTATACAGTCCAGGCCCCATACAAAAATCATTTTTTGTTTTTATATATTTTTATTGACAACTTCCATAATTATAAACAATATCCCATGGTAATGCCCTCCCTCCCCCACTTTCCTCTTTGAAAATCCACTTTCCATCATATCCCCTCCCCCTCTCAATCAGTCTCTCTTTTATTTTGATGTCATGATCTTTTCCTCCTATTATGATGGCCTTGTGTAGGTAGTGTCAGGCACTGTGAGGTCATGGCTATCAGCCATTTTGGGTCTGGAGGAGCACGTTGTAAGGAGTCCTACCCTTCCTTTGGCTCTTTTCTTTCCATCACCTCTTCTACAATGGACCCTAAGCTATGGAAGGTGTGATAGAGATATTGCAGTGCTGAGCACTCCTCTGTCATTTCTCAGCACCATGATGCCTTCTGAGTCATCCCAAGGCCACTGCCATCTGAAAAGATAAGGTTCTCTACCAAAAGTGAGAGTAGCATTAATATATGGGTATGAATATTAAGGTTTACTGAAAAAAAAAAAAAGGAGAAGTGCTTACCGGGCAGTTTGATGAGCATAGTATATACATTTAGCCAGACAGCAGCAGACGTTACACCCCTAGGGCTCATGACTACCCCTGTTGTAGGTTTTCAGTATCAGGGATGTATTCCCTCCCATGGAGCAGTCCACCAGTCCAATTAGAGGGCAGTTGGTTTCCCCCATAACAGACATGCCACTATTGCACCTGTTGGCTCATTTGTCCTGGCTGGCAAAAGCTTGCTGTGTCCACTGTTGGGTATCTTCACTGGCGATTTCTTTCTCTCCCATTGAACTGTATGTAGCATGGCTTTTTGTCAGCTGGTCTACGTGGAGGAGGTCTTCAGCTCAGCTCCAGCAGGGTTTCTCAGTGGCCTTGCAGCCATTTTTTTTTTTCCAGGTAGGGTCTCACTCTAGCTCACACTGACCTGGAATTCACGCTGTAGTCTTGGGTGGCCTCAAACTCATGGGGATCCAACTACCTTTGCCTCTGGAGTGCTGGGATGAAAGGTGTGCACCACCACACCCGGCTTCCAGGTACTTTTCCAACTTCAACATGTGTGCATGGGTATCCATACACGCACACATAAGAACACACACAAGTCATATACAGGCACCAAAGAAAGGAAAAGAAAGGAAGAGGGACTGGAGAGATGGCTTAGCAGTTAAGGTGTTTGTCTGCAGAGCCAAAGGACCCAGGTCCTATTCCCCGGGACCCATGTAAACCAGGTGCCCAAGGTGGCTCATGCATCTGGAGTTTGTTTGCAGTGGCTGGAGGCCCTGATGAGCCAATTCTCTCTGTCTGTCTGTCTCTCCCCCCCCCCCTCGCCCCCAAATAAATAAATAAAATAAAAGGAAGAGAAGGAGACACAAGAACCACGAGACTCCCTGCAACAAAGTCCAAGGCACCCAGCCTTCCTTCTCACACAGCTTTGGTGACAGCTGCTTGTCCCATGGTTTTCCATGCAAGGAATGGACACAGACTTGGCACGACCCCGTCTCACCTTCACCCCCTCCCGAGGCAGAATCAAGGGCTCCTGGGGGAATAAGGATGGAGTCTCACCTGCAGTGAATTACCTGCTCAGAAAAAGTACTTCCTGCCGCACTGGGGCTCTGGTTAATCGTGTTAGCTCTCTCAGGCTTCCCCACATTCCCAACCTGGTATGTGCATCTTCCCCCAAACTTCCTTTGAAGTCTGGGGCTCTTTGATGTGAGTAGGCGGGGGTGGGGGGGTTGCACCAGCCTGGGGATCCTTTGACCCCTGTGGCTAGGGGCCACAGTGCACCAGGCTGGGGGGGGCAGAGCTGCCAGGGCCCCTGCCCTGCTGGAGGAGGTCCCCCGTGTAGACTTTGGGGTTAGAGTCAATCGTGACCCTGGCACTGGCATGAACAGGAAAGGCACCTGCCTCTGAGCCGGGACGAGGCTTCCAATCTTCTGGTTTGGAAAGAGGACCACAGAGCCCGGCGGGGCGGCACCCGCCGTTAATGCCAGCACCTGAGAGGCAGAGGCGGGAGGGTGGCAGCGAGTGTGAGGCCACCTGAGACTACATAGGGCTTCCAGGCCAATCTGGGCTAGCGAGAGACCCCATCTCAGAACACCTCCCCTCCCCCCCCCAAAAAAAAGGGGAAGGAAGGAAGGAAGGAGAGAAGGAGGGAGGGAGGGAAGGAAGGAAGGAAGGAAGGAAGGAAGGAAGGAAGGAAGGAAGGAAGGAAGGAAGGAAGGAAGGAAGGAAGGAAGCAAGGATGGAGGGAAGGAAGGCAGGCAAGAAAGAAAAGAGAAGGAAGGGAGGGAGGAAGGAGACTACAGAAACTCCTACTTGGGGGGGGGTCCTGTCTTCCATCTCACCTTACAAGAGGACAAGGATTTCTGGGTCCCTCTCCACTGCCACCTCCTCCCGCCCCACTTCCAGGCTATAGAACTTTGAAGCCACTTTCTCAGAGAAATGTCTTAGAGAATTGACAAGCTTCAACAGAGGTGTACTCTCTGAAGTACATTTGTATTTCAGAAGTTCGCTACAAATTTGCAAAGGACACCAGTCTGATCATTTCAATTAGTTTAGATTTTAATATTTATTTCCAAGCAGAGAAAGTGTGGGGGGGGGGAGAATGGGCTCACGAAAACTCCAAGTGCATGCATCACTGTGTGCGTCTGGCTTTACATGGATACCCCAGCTTTGTTTTCAGTTTGGTTTGGTTTGGTTGAGATCTAGCCCTAACTAGACCTACATCTGTCCTGTCTTCTGAGTGTTGGGATTACAGGTCCGTTCCACCAATCTTAGAAAGCTAGTTTTCTGAATTTATGTGTGTGTGTGTGTATCTCATTATTGCCAAACATTGTGGCACAAGCCTTTAATCCTAGCACTCAGAAGTCTGAGATAGGAGGATTGTCATGAGTTCAATGCTAGCCTGGGCTCCAGACTAAGTTCCAGGTCAGACTGGGCTAGTGTGAGACCCTGCCTTAGAAAAAAGACAACAGAGCTGGAGAGATTTAGCGGTTAAGGCACTTGCCTGCAAAGCCAAAGGACCTCGGTTCGACTCCCCAGGACCCACGTTAGCCAGATGCACAAGGGGGCGCACATGTCTGGAGTTCATTTGCAGTGGCTGGAGGCCCTGGCGCGCCTGGTCTCTCTCCCCCTCTGTCTACCTCTTTGTCTCTCTCTCTCTCTCTCTCAAATAAATAAATAAAAATAAAGTTTTATAAAAAGTTAAAAAGACAACAACAACAACACAAAAGCTTGGGCTGGAGAGATGGCTTAGCGGTTAAGGTTAAGGCCTGTGAAGCCTAGGGATCCAGGTTCAATTCTCCAGGTCCCATGTAAGCCAGATGCACATGATGGCACATGCATATGGAATTTGTTTGCAGTGGCTAGAGGCCCTGGTGCGCCCATTCTCTCTCTCTCCCTCTCTCTGTCTCTAATAAATAAAATATTATTTTAAAAAGAGCTTATTATAAATACTGCTGGAGTTGTAGCTCCACAGTAGAGCACCTACCTAGCCTGACCAAAACCCTGGGTTCCATTCCCAACACTACAAAAATAAAATACATTATATCTCAGTTCCCCAGCTCCTATTTAAAAGCTGGGCATAGAGCTGGAGGGATGGCTTAGTGGTTAAGGCGATTGCCTGCAAAGCCAAAAGACCCAGGTTCGATTCCCCAGGACCCACGTTAAGGGGGCGCATGTGTCTGGAGTTTATTTGCAGTGGCTGGAGACCCTGGTGTGCCCATTCTCCTCTCTCTCTCTCTTTCTCTCTTTCTCTCTTTCTCTCTCTCTCCCTCTCTCCCTCCCTCTTTCTCTGTCAAATATATACATAAATAATTTTAAAAGCTGGGCATAGCTGCACGTGCTGGCAATCCCAGCGTGAAGTGGGCACAGACAGGAGGATCACTAGGTCTCCCTGGTCAGCCAGTCTAATCGAAAAACAGTAGCGCCAGGTTCAGCCAAGCACGCCGTCTCGGGGGAATATGGCAGAGGAGCTACAGAAGAAGACAGCCCATGTTCTTCTGGGCCTCTCTGTGCGAGCAAGAGCATGCATGGATCTACACACACCCTTCAAAAAAGTGTGCTTTTTTGGGGGGGGTTCAAGGTAGGGTCTCAGTCTAGCTCAGGCTGACCTGGAATTCACTATGTAATCTCAGGGTGGCCTTGAACTCATGGCGATCCTCCAACCACTGCCTCCCGAGGGCTGGGATTAAAGGTGTGAGCCACCACACCCAGCTAAAGTGTGCATTTCTAAAAATACATTTATTTATTTATTTATTTATTTGCAAGCAGAAAGAGAGAAGAGAGGCAGACAGAGAGAATGGGAGCACCAGGGCCTCTAGCCATTGCAAACAAACTCCACACACTAAGGCCACTCTGTGCATCCAGCTTTATGTGGGTATTGGGGAATCGAATCCCCAGGTTGTTAGGCTTTGTAGGTGAACGCCTTAATGGCTGAGCCATCTCTCCTGCCCACGTGAGCATTCTGACTTATGTAGACAACCAACACTATGATCGAAAGAATGAACATATTTATTATTCCAGAACTTTCCTTCTGCCCTTTTCTTGTCCCTGCTCCAGGAAAGTCGTGACCTGCTTTCTGTTACTCTGCATATATACCCCCATAAACTCACGACTGTTTATTCAGTACTGAACTTGGATTACCCATGGACATTTGAGTGGCTTTGAAATTTTTTAACATGTATTTTTATTGACAACTTCTGTACTTACAGACAACAAACCATGGTATTTCCCTCCCCTCTCCCTCTGTCCTTTTCATAACTCTGCTCTCTGTCATATCCCCTCCCTCTCTGCATTAGTCTCTCTTTCAATTTGATGTCATCATCTTTTTCTCCTATTAGGAGGGTCTTGTGTGGGTATTGCTAGGCACTGTGAGGTCATGGATATAGAGGCCAGTTTCTGGCCGGACAGTTGTATGGAAGGAGTGGTGCCCTTCCTTTGGCTCTTACATTCTTTCTGCCACCCCTTCCGCAGTGGACCCTGAGCCTTGGAGGGTGTGATAGAGATGTTTCAATGCTGGACACTCCTCTGTCCCTTCTTCTCAGCACTATGTTGCCGTTTGGGTCATCCCAGTGGTCATCGCCATCTGAAAAGAGAAGCTTCTCTAACCAGAAGGGAGAGTAGCGTTAATATATGAGTATGAGCATTAAGTGTAGTGCTCTCAGGGAGGCTTGATTAGAGTAATATATGCATTTATCCAGACAAGAGCAGGCTTTACACCCCTAAGGCTCATGCCCCCTGCCATAGGCTTTTGATTAGGTTTTCAGTACCAGGCATGTATTCCCTCCTATAGAGTGGGCCTTCAGTCCAATTAGAGAGCAGTTGGTTTCCCCCAGATTGAATATTAAATTACATATGAAGTATATATTTGAATTACACGCACGCGCGTGTGCGCGCCCTTCTTCCAGCCCCGGGCTCAGAGCTGGGTCATCAGCTTGCACCTTCCCGTCAACACCCATCACCGTAATCCCACCAGGAGACCAGGGGAAGTGGGAGGCAGGGGTGGCTGAGCAGTGGGACTCTCAGAAGCTTCAGGGTGGGAGGAGAGGCCATCCCCCTGGTGGTCTCTGTTTGTTTCACAAAACTCTCCCATCCTGCAGGGTTCCCAGGCCAGGGGAGCCTTCACCTCCTGACCCTGTGGGAAACACCAGGAGGAATTGGGGGGGAGGGAGCTGGAGGAGGCTCTGTTTCAGGTAGGCTGGACCAGCCCAGCATGGTGGCACGCGCCTTGCTCAGGAGGCAGAGGTGGGAGGATCACTGTGAGTTTGAGGCCAGCCTGACTGCGCTGCCCGCCATCCCGTCCAAGGGCGGTGCCTGCCCAGGTGCGGTCACAGCTCCCATGAGGCTCACGAAAGGATGGAGGAGGTGGGAACGGTGTACTGGGCACACACAGGAGGTACAATGACAGACAACGGCTGGGATCCAAACGCGGAAATGCCAAGACACATGCCCTGAGCCATGTGCCCAGGAGAGGGAGGTACATGACCCTGTCCCTAAAACCAGAGGGAGGTGCTGACATGGGGGCTCATATCCTTTTTTCTGAAGGAGGGTCTCATGCTGGCCCAGGCTGTCCTGGAATTCACTGGGTGGTCTCAGAGTGGACTCGGACTCATGGCGATCCTCCTACCTCTGCCTCCCCTCATATCCTTCTGACAGCCACTTTACCAATGAGCACCTGCCCTCCTCACCCCCCAGAGCAGACACTGGGTTATTCATTCAACACACATGTCCTGAGTCCTTTTTTTTTTTTTTTTGGCTTTTAGAGGTAGAGTCTCACTCTGGCCCAGGCTGTCTCAGGGTGGCCTTGAACTCAAGGCAATCCTCCTACCTCTACCTCCCGAGTGCCAGGATTAAAGGCGTGCGCCACCACGCCCTGCATCCTGAGTCCTTTCACATGTCAGGAATGGTGTTAAGATCTGATGAATGTGTCACAGCTCAGTGTTGGTATCCCGGGAGGGAGGGGAACAAATAAAAACGAACAAACAGCAGCAGCGAACAACAGAAGTCAATTTCTGGACACAGAAGCACCAGGGAGAAAGTGAATGGAGCGCCACAGGGAACCCAGGGGGTCCTTCAACTAGCGAAAGTAGAAACACGGGCCCAGCGTGGTGGCGCGCGCCTTTAATCCCAGCCCTCAGGAGGCTATGGGAGGAGGATCTCCATGAGTTCCAGGCCAGCCTGTAACTACAGAGCAAGTTCCAGGTCAGTCTGGGGCCAAAGTAAGACCATACTTTGATAATAAATAAATAAATAAATAAATCTAAATAAAAATAAAAAGAAGGAAAGTTGCAATCAGGTTCGCATTGCTGGGAGAAATCACCCAATCAAGAGCAGTTTGTGGGGAAAGAAAGGGTTTATTTTGGTTTACAGGCTCGAGGGGAAGCTCCATGATGGCAGGGGAAAATGGAGGTATGAGCAGAGGGTGGACATCGCTTCCTGGCCCACATAAGGTGGACAACAGACACAGGAGAGTGTGCCAAACACTGGCAAGAGGAAGCTGGCTGTAACACCCATAAGCCCGCCCCCAACAACACACCGCCTCCAGGAGGCTTTAATTCCCAAATTGTCATCAGCTGGGGATCTGGCGCTCGGAACATCTAAATCTATGAGGAACACCTGAATCAAACCACCAACGGAAGGAAGACTAGTGAGATGGCTCCGCAGTTAAAGGCGCTCGCTGGCGAGCCTTCTTGTCTGCGTTTCATTTCCCAGCACTCACGTAAAGCCAGACACACAGCGGCCTTGGGCCTGTCATCTCAAGGTGCATGTGGCAAGGGGAGTTGGAGCCAGGGGCTAGCGGGACTGGTGCACAGGAAGTGGCCAAAACAAAAGAACAAGGGGAGCCGGGCATGGTGGCGCATGCCTTTAATCCCAGCACTCGGGAGGCAGAGGTAGGAGGATAACCGTGAGTTCGAGGCCACCCTGAGACTACATAGTGAATTCCAGGTCAGCCTGGACCAGAGTGAGACCCTACCTCGAAAAACAAAAAAACAAAACAACAAAAAACAAAAGAACAAGGGGGAGCCCTTTCTCAAGCACAGTGGAAGAAAAGGACCAAAACCCCAAAACTGTCCCCGGGCCCCACACATGGAGCAGGGCGTTGTGTACCCACACACGTGCACAATAAAAAAAAGAAAGAAGCTGGGCGCGGTGGCGCACGCCTTTAATCCCAGCACTTGGGAGGCAGAGGTGGGAGGATCACCATGAGCTCGAGGCCACCCTGAGACTCCATAGTGAATTCCAGGTCAGCCTGGGCTAGAGTGAGACCCTACCTTGGAAAACAAAATGAATAAGTAAATAAATAAATAAATAAAAAGAAGAAAGAAAGAAAGGAGGGGAGGGAGGAGGGAGAAATGAGGAAGGTAAAAGAAATTTGCGTTGTTGATGAATGAAATTTTAAAATCAAACGTGACGGCTGTCAGACAAACACTGCTATCAGCCAAAGCCGGCTGTGGGAGGTTTACAACCTCCTCTTACCCAGTGCCAGGCCCTTTGCTCCACATTCGCAGAACGGGGTCAAAAAGGCACCAGGGACAGAAAACGCCTGGGACTCAAGTACCCCAAGGCAAGCTGGGCACTGAGCCTGAAGGAGGGTTCCCAGAGGGAAGGCTGGAGGAACATGATGACCTCTGAGCTAGATAATCACAACCACGAATTAAGAGGAATGCATGTATTTACTTTCCTGTTTCAGTGTTGTTATTGTTATGTTTTGTTGTTTGTTCCTTTTTGTTTTTTCAAGGTAGGATCTCTCTGTAGCCCACTCTGACCTGCAATTCACTATGTAGTTTCAGGCTGGCCTCGAACTCTCTGAGATCCTTCTACCTCTCTGCCTCCTGAGAGCTGGGATTAAAGACATGTACCACCATACCCAGCCTCTGTTTTTTTTTTTTTAATTAATTGAATTTTAAATATTTATTTAACTAATTTATTTATTAGAGAGAGAAGCAGATACATATAGAATGGGTGCACCAGGGCCTCCAGGCACCCCAAAGGAACTTCAGGCACATGCATCCCCTTGTGCATCTGGCTTATGTGGGTCCTGAGGAATTGAACCTGGGTGCTTTGGCTTTGCAGGAAAGTGCCTTAACTGCTAAGTCATCTCTCCAGTCCTGTTTTTCTTTTAAAATATATATATATTTTTTAGTGCCAGGTGTGGTGACGCATGCCTTTAATCCCAGCACTCAGGAGGTAGAAGTAGGAGGATTGCTGTGAGTTTGAGGCCACCCTGAGACTAAATAGTGAATTCCAGGTCAGTCTGGGCTAGAGTGAGACCCTACCTCGGAAAACCAAAAAAAAAAAAAAAAAAAAAAAAGTCAAATGGATATATATATATATATATATATATATAATTATTATTAGTATTCATTTGGGGAGAGAGAGGCAGATAGAGAATAGATGCAACAGGGCCTCTAGCCGCTGCGAACAAACTCCAGATGCATGTGCCACCATTGTGCATCTGGTTTATGCGAGACCTGGCATGCCAGGACCTCAGCCACTGCAATTGAACTGCAGACACGTGCGCCACCTTCTGCGCATGTGCGACCTTGTGGGCTTGTGTCACCTTGTGCGTCTGGCTCACGTGGAACCTGGAGAGTTGAACACGGGTCCTTAGGCTTCACAGGCAAGCGCCTTAACTGCTAAGCCATCTCTCCAGCCCTCCAAACCCTTTTTCAATTTTTCATTTTGAAACAGCTCACTAAATTGCCCAGGCTGGCCTTGAACTCACAATCCTTCAGCCTCCTGAGTAACCAGGATTACGGACTTCCAGGCTGAGCCCTTGGAGGACCTTTCAGCCTGGTTGCTCAACGAGTCCTGATATATTGGGGAGAGAGTAGAGAGGGCAGAAAGGTGAGCATTCTGAGACCTTCCTTCGGGAATAGGGAGTTCATTCAATCACTTGGCAAAGGCGGCACCTGTGCCCCAGGAGCTGCGCTTGGCACCGGAAGGATGTGACGCGGCAGGGACTCTCCACCCTCCCAGAGCAGATGCCACTGAATTCCTCCCCTGTCATTTCCACAGGGTAACACATGTGGTTGTCCACAAGTATCCACAGGAGGTGGGGACCAAACTCTGCAGACGCTCAAGTCCCTTGCATAAAAAGGGATAGGATTTGCTTATAGCTTGTCACATTTTCCCATCCACTTTCATTATTTCTATAGGATTTATAAGATTCGATGCAATGTAAAAACTTGGTGAATGCCGGGCGTGGTGGCGCGTGCCTTTAATCCCAGCACTCGGGAGGCAGAGGTAGGAAGATTGCCACAAGTTCGAGGTCACCCTGAGACTACAGAGTGAATTCCAGGTCAACCTGAGCTAGAGTGAGACCCTACCTTGAAAAACCAAAACAACAACAAAACAAAATCAGACCAAAAAAAAAAAAAATTGCACATTTACAAAATTTGAAAAATTTTGTAATTTTGTAAAACATTACAAAATTTAAAAAATTTGCACTTGTTCAGTTTTTCCTGGAATTTTTGCCTCCTCCCCTTGAGGTAGGGTCTCACTCTGGCCCGGACTGACCTGGAATTCACTCTGTACTCTCAGGGTGGCCTTGAACTCACAGCAATCTTCCTCCTATGTCTGCCCCTAGAAGCTGGGATTAAAGATATGTGCCACCATGCCTGGCTATCTCCAGTTTCTTTTTTCTTCCTTCTTTCCTTCCTTCTTTCTTTTCTCTCTTTCTTTCTCATATATTTTCTTTTATTTATTTTATTCTTTTGTTTTTTTGAGGTAGGGTTTCACAGTAGCCCAGGCTGACCTGGAATTCATTATGGAGTCTCAGGGTGTCCTTGAACTCACAGTGATCCTCCCAGGGATCTGCAGGGATTAAAGACGTGCACCACTGCTCTTGGTTTATCCCCATTTACAAACAAGTTTCAAGATGGTAAATCGCTGACCTGATCCCCCAGGGGCCAGTGAAAGAAGGATCCGTTTCTATCTCCAGAACCCTCAGCTCTGTTGCTCTCGCTTTGGGGAACTTCAAGGGACTTTGCCCAAACCCTTCAGGCAGCTGGGTTGGCCTCAAAGGTTATCACTCAGGTCAGGTGTCAAGTTGGTCAGTCAGTCTGGGGCAGGGGAAGTGAGAAGGTGTCACTCCTCACCTGGGAAAAGGGCACATCAGGCCTTCTTTTAAGGACACAGAGCCTGGACTAACTAAAGTCCTTAAAAACCAAAAAGCCAATGGGCGTGGTAGAGCATGCCTTTTAATCCCAGAGGCAGAGGTAGGAGGATCAAAGTGAGTTCGAGGCCACCCTGAGACTACACAGTGAATTCCAGGTCAGCCTGGGCTACAGCCAGACCCTACCTTGAAAAACTAACTAGCTAAATTAATTAAAAAAAAAAAAAAAAAACCCAAGAGCAGTGACTGTAACTAACTAAATTAATTAAAAACAAAACAAAACAAGAAAGGTGACCAGCAGCCTCTGTCCTCAAGAGGTTCCGGTGTAGACGAAGTCCTTAAAACCCTGGATGGGTGACCGCCCGCCTCGGTCCTCAAGAAATTTCAGTGACTTCAGTTCTTTCCCAGAGTCAGAGCCGAGGCGTCAGAGCCCAAGGATGAGAAGAGATGGATGAGTTTTGTCCGTCCAGCAGCTTTTACTGGCCCCAGACAAACCCCAGATCCCCCAGCCGCAGGCCAATACACACCAGAAATGAGCTCTTGTCTGCAGCTCCCTCTGGGGAAGGGCAAGACTTAGAGTTTAAAAGAAACTCTTAGTATAAGTTGCATTTCCACGCCTCTTTGTGTGTGTGTGTGTGAATTTATTTATTTGAGAGAGAGAAAGAAACAGGTGGAGCGAGAGGTGCACCAGGGGCCCCCTGCCCCTGCAAAAGAACTCCAGACACATGCACCCCTTTGTGTAGCCTTAAGTGAGTACTGGAGAATTGGACCCAGGCCATCATGCTTTGCAAGCAAGCACTTAAAAAAAAAAAAATGTATTCATTCGTTTGTTTGTCTAGGAGAGAAAGAGAGAGAATGGACACGCCAGGGTCTGTAGCCACTGCAAACAAACTCCAGACATGTGCGCCACCTTGTGCAGCTGGCTTATGTGGGTCCTAGGGAATTGACCCTGGGTCCTTGGGCTTCACAGGCAAGCGTCTTAAGTGCTAAGCCATCTCTCCAGCCCCTCCACCCCTCTTTGTGTGTGTGTGTGCATGTGTGTGTGTGTGTGTGCATGTGTGTGTGTGTGTGTGTATGGTGTGTGTTGTTTTGAGACAGAGCTTCATGTAGCCCAGGCTGACCTCAGGCTTACTATGTAGCTCAGGCTAGCTTTGAACCGCTGATCCTCCTATTTCTACTCCCTAGTGCTGTTGGGATTACAGATGTTGCCCAGTTTCTCTCCTCCTCTTTCTTACCTCCCCGCACATCTCCTTCTTTTTCCATCTCCCTTTTATGGGGAAGCACCAGAGGTTAAGGTCCTGGTGTGCCCATTCTCTCTCTCTCTCTCTTTCGCTCTCAAAAAACAACAACAAAACAAAACAAAAAAAAAAAAATGGGCTGAAGAGATGGCTTAGCGGTTAAGGCACTTGTCTGTGAAGTCCAAGGATCCAGGTTCAATTCTCCATGTCCCATGTAAACCAGCTTCCTGTGATGACGCCTGCGTCTGGAGTTTGGTTGTAGTGGCAAGGGGCCCTAGCACACCCATCCTCACACACTCTTCTCTCCCTCTGTCTCTAATAAATTAATAAAATAAATTAAAAAATAAAATTAAAAACATGGGTTTGAGCTGAGTGTAATGGCGCATGCCTTTAATCCCAGCACTCAGGAGGCAGAGGTAGGAGGATCACTGTGAGTGAGTTCAAGGCCACCCATGAGACTACGTAGTTAATTCCAGGTCAGCCTGGGGCAGAGCAAGACCCTGCCTCAAACCCCCCTCCAAAAAAAGACATGGGTTTAGGGCTCAGAGGATGCTTTGGAAGTTGAGGTGGTTACCTGCAAAGCCAAAGGACCCAGGTTCAATTCCCCAGGACCCATGTTAGCCAGATGCACAGGGGCCGCACATGTCTGGAGTTTGTTTGCAGAGGCTGAAGGCCCTGGTGCACCCACTCATTCTCTCCCCCCCCCTTTCGCTGTCAAATAAATAAAAATATTTTTAAAAAGTACATACATAAATAAATGAAGCCATTTATCAGAATGTCTGAAGCAGTTGCACTCAGTAAATGTTAACGCTTAGACTGGAGAGATGGCTCAGCGGTTAAAGACGCTTGCTTGCAAAGCCTGACAACCTGGGTTTGATTTGTCAGTACCCACGTAAAGCCAGGTGCTGAGAATGGCACATGCATCTGGAATTTGTTTACAGGGGCAGGATGCCCTGGCATGCCCATACTTACTCTCTCTCTCTCAAATAATAAATAAATAAAACATATATTTAAATAAATAACTCTTGTTATTATCATTAATTTTTTTTTTTTTTTTCGAGGCAGTGTCTCAACTCTAGCCCAGGCTGACCTGGGATTCACTATGAAGTCTCAGGGTGGCCTCGAACTCTTGGTGATCCTCCTACCTCTGCATCCCAAGTGCTGGGATTAAAGGTGTGCGCCGCTACGCCTGGTTCACTAATTTTGTTTTGTTTTTTGAGGCATAGTCTCAGCCTAGGTCAGGTTGACCAGGAATTTACTCAGAAACCCCAGGCTGGCTTTGAACTAATGGTGAGCTTCTACCTCAGCCTCCTGAGTGCTGGGACTAAAACATGCATGCACCACCACATTGGTACAGTATCATTAATTAATACGTATATACATACATACATACATACATACATACATACATACATACATACATATATATATATATATATTACTTATTAGCAGAGAGATAGAAAAGACAGACATCAGGACCTCCAACCACTGCAAGCGAATTCCAGACAAATGTGCTACTTTGTGCATCTGTCTTTATGTGGGTCTTGGGGAATTGAACCTGATTCTTCAGCTTTGCAGGCAAGTGCCTTAAACACCAAGCCATCTCTCGAGCCCTGTTATCATTAATTGTTTTATTTTTTATTTTCCGAGGTAGGGTTTCATTCTAGCTCAGGCTGACCTGGAATTCACCATGTAGTCTCAGGGTGCCCTTGAACTCACAGTGATCCTCCTACTTCTGCCTCCCAAGTGCTGGGTTTAAAGGCGTGCACCACCACACCCAGCTCATTATCATTAATTTTAACTTAATTATTGAATGCATGCTACATAGCACATGGTTCAAGAGACGCAAGATACAAAGGAGACTTATTGGAACACACACACACACACACACACACACAGACACACACGCGTGGGGAGATCCCACAATTCTAGTCAGGCATGCTCAGGGTTTCATCTGACATCCGAAAAAGAGAAAAAAAGGAATAAACTAAGAAGTTACCCTTTTTGAGTTAGTGACTGTGAGCAACTGCCAAAACAAATAATCTTTTTGGTTTCTTTCTCCTACCTGTGTGGACAAAACTGCTTCAGGGGCTGGAGGGATTGCTTAGCAGTTAAGGCATTTGCTTGCAGAGCCAAAGGACCCAGGTTCGATTCCCCAGGACCCACGTTAGCCAGCTGCACAAGGGGGGGTGCACGTATCTGGAGTTCATTTGCAGTGGTTGGAAGCCCTGGTGAGCCCAATCTCTCTCTTGGGTTCGAGAATACCCATGATTTGAGAGCTCTGAGTCTGGAATTGCCATCACCTTGGCACCTTGTTGTTAATCTTGTTGCCCATGTCCTGCGCTAAGGTCCTGACAGCACTAACCATAAACCAACGTTGTTTGATTTGCATATGCATGCTGTGTGATCAGGGGGCCTCTGCCTCTGGGGCGGGGTCTGGGGAAGAGGGCTGGCGCTCAGGACTCCCAGCCAGTGACCAGCAGCAGAGGCACAGTAGTCCCTGCATGGCCGGGTGTGGTGGTGGTGTTCGCCTTTCATTCCAGCATTTAGGAGCAGAGGTAGGAAAATGGCTGAGTACCAGTCTACCCCCAGACTGCATAGTGAATTCCAGGTCAGCCTGAGCTAAATGAAAAACCAAAAATAAATAAATAGATAAATAAATAAACAAAAAAAAATAGCACCCAGGTGGAAACCCCTTTCTGATGACATTAGGTTCAGAGCACGCAAAGCATTTTGTTTGCTTGGTTATTTGGTTATGGTTTCTTCTTATTATTATTATTATTTGAGAGAGAAAGAAAGACACAGGGGGAAAAAGAGAGAGAGAGAGAGAGAGGGAGGGAATGGCCTCTAGCCACTGCAAATGAACTCCAGACACAAGTACCGCCTTGTGCATCTGGCTTACGTGGGTCCTAGAGAATCGAACTGAGGTCCTTTGGGTTTGAAGGCAAGTGCCTTAACTGCTAAGCCATCTCTCCAGCCCTTGGTCATGGTTTTTTTTTTTTTTTTTGTTTGTTTGTTTTTTTTTTTTGAGGCAGATTTTCACTTTAGCCTAGGCTAACCTAGTAGAATTTACTCCACAGTCCAGGCTGGCCTCGAACTCATGGTGAGCCCGGAGTGCTCATATAGGTGTGAGCTGCCATGCCCGGCTCTAGTGAAGTGCTCACAAATCAGCTCACTGGATCAGCATGAGTGGAGGTCTCTCCCACTATATCTTAAATAGGAACACACTGAATTTAGAAAGACCCAGAGGTCACAAACTGTTACAGGAACCCTGCCTTCCCACCCCAGCCCCAAAGCTTTCTGATAAGAATCACTGGGGGGCTGGTTCATATGCAGATTACCAGGCCCTCTCTCCAAATTCTAATTCTGAAGTCTGGATGGAGTTCAGGAATCAATAGTTTAACAAATAGCCCAGGAGACAGGGATCCTCTGGCCAGAGAGGACCCTGTGCAAGTTCCACTGATGTCTTCACATAATCAAGACTTGGCCTGGGGGATGGGGATGTATCAGTTAGTAGAAGGTCTTCCTAGCATGCATGATGCCCCGGGCTCAATCGCCAGTACCACATAAAGTGAGTTTCCTGTAACCCCAGCGCTGGGGAGATGGAAGCAGAAAGATCAGGAGTTCAAGCCTATCTTCTGCTATATAGTCAGTGCAGGAGGCCCTGTTTCAATACGTAAGTTCATTAATAAAACTGAAGATTCTGCCGGGCGTGGTGGCGCACGCCTTTAGTCCCAGCACTCTGGAGGCAGAGGTAGGAGGATCGCCGAGAGTTTGAGGCCACCCTAAGACTACGAAGCTAATTACAGGTCAGCTTGGACCAGAGTGAGACCCTACCTCGATAAAACAAAAGAACAAACAAACAAAACCCTGAAGATTCTTGGGGCTGGAGAAATGACTTAGTGGTTGAGGCACTTTGCCTGCAAAGCCTAACAACCGGGATTTGATTCCCCAGGACCCACATAAAGCCAGATGCACAAGGTGGCGCAGGTGTCTGGAGTTATTTGCAGTGAGTGATAGGAGGCCCTAGTGTGCCCATTCTCTCTTTTCCTCCATCTGCCTCCTTCTCTCTGAAATGCATAAGTAAAACTGTTAAAATAGAAGATCCTTGGTCTTGACTGTGAAGCTAAGTGGGAGGCCAGTCTTGGCTGTAAGGAGTGGGCTGGTGAGCCACAACCCGAGCTCCCTTCCTGCTGGGCGGGACAACCATGTGGTTTTGGGGGGGGGGGGGAGGGCCAGGTGTGCTGGCCCCAGGAGCTGCTGGACCTCCACCCACTGTCCACCACCTGCTCAGACCCAAGCCTGTGGTACTTTCAAGCTGGCGTCTCCTGTGAAGGAGCCTGAGTGTATGGAGCTCTTAGCACCGTGCCTGGCACGTAGTAGGTGTGCAGTAAATGTTCGCCAGCAGCTGATGGCACTGGTGGAGGCTTGAAAGGTACGCCGTGGGGGTGGGGAGCTGCAGAGGAGAAAGCCAGGAGCAAAACACTGGGCGGGACACCAGGTAGGAATTTACATTTCTTTAAAGGTAATTCCAGCCCAGCCCTTCCTTTCTGAGGAAAGACTAGATTTTTCTTAGCATCACATGACCCCCATACCCTAGAAAGTTTTACAAACCCATTTCATGTCAAGACTGTCCTAATTACTTCATCCCTATGAATTCCCGCACCTCAGACCCCATTCTGATAGAATCGACTTGTATACATCATGAAAATATTTTCACCCCTTAGCCCTATGCACATATCTGCAAATCCAGTATCTTATCAAGCACCGTCCACAAAACAAGAAAGATGTCCAATGAAGGAGTCATTGTCACCAGGCTCACACCTGTAATCCCAACACTGGGAAAGCTGTGAGTTCGAGGCCAGCCTGGGAGGTCAGTGGGAGAGACCAAGACTCTGCTGTGAGAGAAAGAGAGGGAGGGAGGAAGAAGGAGAGAGAGAGAGAGAGACTTTCATTGAATAAGAAACAGAAACTGAATTCTGGGCTGCGGAGATAGCTGAGCTGTTGAAAGACACGGCTTTGTGAAGCCTGCTGCCCCGGGATTGATTCCCCAGTCCCCAAATATAGCCAGATGCACAAAGTGGCACGTGCATCTGGAATTGGTTTTCAGCGACAAGAGCCTCCATTCTCATTCTCTCTCTGCTTGGAAATAAAATTTTAAAATATATTTTAAAAAACTAGAAATCAAAAAAAAAAAAAAAAAAAAGACAACAGAAAACTAGAAATCGAATTCCATCTTGTGTACTAGAATCTAATGGTAAGTAGGATCCGGGGAGGGGGAGGCAGTGGAGGTGAGCTGAGACCTCCCTGTCCCATCACAAACAGGGAAGTGAGTGATCTTCCCCACACCCCCTCCGAAATCCCACGCCAGCTGGAGAAGAAGCGCCTGCTGCCACCCAGATCTCCCGGGCTTGGTGTCTAAGGATAAAGCCAGGACCTCTGGCATACTAGGCAGGGGCCTAACCACACCTCCGGCACCCCGAAACCGCAATTCTGAGCTGGGAGTTTGCGGGAGGGGGACAAGCCCGCTCTTGTCTCCCTCCACAGGAAGGAAGACACAGCGCCCTGCATCCAAGGCCTCCCCCAATTTATCCGGCCTCCTTCCCATCAGACTTAGATCTCACCTTCCCCCCAGCAGGAGACCCCCTGCCCGCCCCCTCCAGGGGGGTGTCGTAGGTTCTTAAAGCCTCCCGGGATGGAGGAATGGCGGGGGCGGGGCAGAGGCCCCATATAAGCGGCCCCGCCGCCGCGGCCGCCGCAGACAGCCCACCATGCGCGCCCCCCGCCTCCCGCTCCTCCTGCTGCACGCCTGGTGCGCGCTGCTGCAGGCCGGCGCCGCCACCGTGGCCACCGTGCCTCTGTGGGTGCGGGGACAGGCCTCGTCGCCGTCCCCTCTCGCCTACATGCTCAGCCTCTACCGAGACCCTATGCCCCGGGCCGACATCATTCGTAGCCTGCAGGCGCAAGGTAGGCTCCGCCAGCACCCACGGGGGTCCCTTAGGTTGTCGCCTGTCCCCTTCCCCTTCCAAGCTCGGGAAGTATCCTTGTGGCTGTGGCGGCGGGGGGGGGGGCGGGGGGGCGGGCTGGCGATCAAAGGTCGTCCAGGGTCTCTGGCCCTGCTGGTGTTTCAGCATTGGCAGGCCGGGGAGGAGATCTCAAGGGACACAGTAGAGAGTGGGCATCGTGCCACTCCGGAGCCTCGGTTTCTACATCTGTAGGGGACTGCAGAGGCCCTGGGGACAATGTATGCAAAAGGCTGTCCACAGAACGGAGGGTGGCAATAGTAACAAGTCATTGTTGCTCAGATTTTGTTTAATTTAATTAAAAAAAAGTTTTATCTATTTATTTGCAAGGAGAGAGACAGAGCGGAATGGGCACGCCAGGGACCCTTGCCATTGCGAACGAAGTCCAGGTGCACGCATCACCTTGTGCATCTGGCTTTACCTGGGTACTGGGGCACTGAACACAGGCATCAGGCTTTGCAAGCAAGCACCTTTAACCACTGAGCCATCTCTCCAGCACAATTTAATTTTTTTCTTGGTATTTTTTTTTTAATTTTTATTTTTTGAGGTAGGGCCTCACCACTCTTGCTCCAGGTGAAGATGGCATGGTCCTGGGGCCCTGCTATGACATCGGCAGACGCAGGCTACAGCATGTAACATTTGAGAATTAGGACTCGAAAATCTGAAATTCAAATCAGGCAGCCAAAGTTGAGACTTTAGGTAACTTGCTGTGCCTGGGCTGGGGAGGTGGCAGGTGTCCCTGGTGACCCCTGGCTTCCAGCCTAGATCTGGGCTATGTGTGGGCTGGTGCAGTGACCTCATCATTGGACTAGGCAGTACGTTTTGGGCACGGAACTCGTTCGGGCAGGTGGGTCCCCAAGAGACTTGAGCTGGATCCAAAACTCCCTTCCCAGGAGCAATCCACATCCGTCACCTGGACAGCTCTGCGGGCCCGTGCCCCATGGCCTGCGGGGCCAGACGGCCCTCAGCTGGACTGGACGCAATCCACATCCCTAATCTGCTCTGACCCGCCGCCCGCAGCCTAGAGGCGGGGCCCCTGGCCTCTGTCGGCTGTCTAGGCTAACACTGCCTAGACAGCCTAACACTGCCGGTGACCCTCTCCTGGAAGGGTTATCTGGGGACGAAGCAGACCAGAGGCACCCTGGAGGGCGAGTGAAGCATGGGAAAGGCAGAGGACAAGAGGACACGCCTTCCAGCTCACATCCTTTCTAGAAAGTATTTCAAGGTCAAAAGACAGTCTGGGATTCAGGACTTACTTCTGGTCCCTCAAACCTTTACTCTGATTGCTCTATCTGGTTTCCTTTTTTATTTTATTTTATTTTTTTCCTTTCTTTGTTTTGGTTTTGGAGGTAGGGTCTCACTCTAGCCCAGGCTGACCTTGAATTCACAATGCAGTCTCAGGCTGGCCTCGAACTCACGGCGATCCTCCTACCTCTGCCTCCCTCTGCTTCCCCAGTGCTGAGGCTAAGGGTGTGCACCACCACACCTGGCCTGGTTCTCCTTTTGTAAATTGAGGGTCCTGTGGTGTGTCAGTGTACCTAACAGTTACCATCGTTGTAACCATTGCCTTGGGCGTGGATTGTGTCATTTTGTGAGACCACAGGAAGGGTCTCACTGGAGGCTAAGCCTGCTGGCACAGGGGGTCTGGAACTGCCCCAGTGCCCCACCTAAACCCCAGATGGTCCAGCGGGAGAGTCTGCGGAGTCCACAGGCCGGGCCGGTTATTGCCTCCTGCTGGTGTTAATGAGGAGAGAAGTGGAAATTAAGTGGAAAGGCAGCTGGAGATGGGCTGGAGGAGCTGCTGGAAGGCTGAGGCTGGTAATTACCCCGTGATAACAGGGGCTGCCCCAGAAGAAATTGCTTCAGACTAAAGAGGCCATGGGAGATAGTTAGAAAACTAAAGTTAGCCTGGCATGCTGTCGCACACGTGTAATCCCAGTGCTCTGGAGGCTGATGTAGGAGGATCCCTGTGAGTTCGAAGCCAGCCTGAGGCTACATAGTGAATTCCAGGTCAGCCTGGGCTAGAACTAGATCCTACCTCAAAAAAACAAAATTAAAAAAGAAAACATCACCTTCTCAGCCTCTCTTGTCACCTTTTATTGTTTTTAATTATTTTTGTTTATTTTTATTAATTTGAGAGCGATAGAAAGAGGCAGAGAGAGAGTAAATTGATCCTCAGGGCCTCCAGCCACCACAAATGAACTCCAGATGCATGCACTACCTTGTGCATCTGGCTTATATGGGTCCTGGGGAATCAAACCTGGGTCCTTAGGCTTCACAGGCAAGCGCTTTAACCACTAAGTCATCTTTCCGATCCATCCTGTCACTTTTTTTTTTTTTTTTTTGGTTTTTCAAGGTAGGGTTACATTCTATCCTAGGCTGACCTGGAATTCACTATGTACTCTCAGGGTGGCCTCGAACTCACAGCAATCTTCCTACCTCTGCCTCCCGAGTGCTGGGATTAAAGGCGTGCGCCACCATGTCCGGCTCCTGTCACCTTTTAAGAAGGACATCTTGGACATGCACTTTCACCTCTCTGGGGCCTCTGTTTTCCTCATCTCAAAAATGGACTATTGGGCTGGGGAGATGGCTCTGCGGTTAAGGTGATTGCCTGCAAAGCCTAACAACTGGAGCTTGGTTCCTCAGGGCTCACGTAAAGCCAGATGCACAAGGGGGCACATGCATCTGGAGTTCCATTTGCAGTGGCTGGAAGCCCTGGGGCACTCATTCCCCCCCCACCCTTGCTTGTAAATAAGAATTTAATTTTGAAAATGGGCCACAGTTTGGCATGGCAGCTCACACTGGTGATCCTAGTCCTCAGGAGACCAAAGCAGGATTGCCAAGAGCTCCAGTCCAATCGGGACTACTGTACAGCAGTTCTAAGTCAGCCTGGGCTACAGTGTGAGGCCTTGTCTCAAAAAGCCAAAATTAGGGTGTTGGAGAGATGGCTCAGTGGTTAAGGCACTTGCCTATGAAGCCTAAGGACGCAGGTTTGATTCCCCAGTCAGTACCCTCGTAAGCCAGATGCACATGGTGGCACATGTGTTTGGAGTTTATTTGTGGTAGCTAGAGGCCCTGGAGCATCATTCTTTCTCTCTCTCTCAAATGAAAGAAAGAAAGAAAGAAAAAAGCTAAAATAGGGGCTGGAGAGATGTTTAGCAGTTAAAGCACTTGCTGGCAAAGCCAAAGGCCCCAGGTTTGACTTCTCCAGTACCCACACGAAACCAGCTGCACAAGTTGATGCGTGTACCCACAAGTTCATTTGCAGTAGCTGGAGGCCCTGGTGCAACCATTCTTTCCCTTTCAAGTAAGTAAACGGGGATGGAGAGATAGCTTAGCAATTAAGGCACATGCCTGCGAAGCCTAAGGACCCAGGTTCGACTCTCCAGGTCCCACATGAGCCAGTTGCGTGTGGTGTTCATTTGCAGTGGCTAGAGGCCCTGGCGCGCCCATTCTCTCTCTAATAAGTAAATAAAGTAGATCTTTTAAAAAATAAGTAAATAATAAATAAAATATTAAAACAAGATAAAGCAGAAAACAAAAGCCAAAACAATTAAAATAGACTGGCTAACAGTACCAACTGGTGGGGGTGTGGGAGCCTGACAGATACTCCTGTGCTGGTTGCTATGTCATTGTGGCTTGGGGACACCTCTTACCCTATTTCCTTCCCGGCTTTCTCCAGATGTGGACGTGGATGGCCAGAACTGGACCTTCACCTTTGATTTCTCCTTTCTGAGCCAAGAGGAAGACCTGGTGTGGGCCGAGCTCCGGCTGCAGCTGCCCAGCCCCACGGACCTGCCCGCCGACGGCCCACTCACTATTGAGATCTTCCATCAACCGAAGCCAGATGCAGAGCAAGACCCGACCGTCTGCCTGGAGCGAGTTCGGATGGAGCTGTTCACCGTTAGTCTGTCCCAGGTCACCTTTTCCTCCGACACCATGGTCCTGGAGGTGACCAGGCCCCTCTCCAAATGGCTGAAGGACCCTGGAGCATTGGAGGAGCAGATGTCTGGAGTGGCTGCAGAGTGCCAGGCTCAGCCCCATGCCCTGCCTGTCACTGTTACTGGCACCCATGGCAATGTGCTTCTCATGCTGTACTCCAACCTGCCTCGGGAGCAGAGGCAGCTGGGTGGTGCCACCTTGCTCTGGGAAGCTGAGAGCTCCTGGCGGGCCCAGGAGGGACAACTGTCTAGGGAAAGGGGTTGGTGGGGCAGGAGGCAACGGAGACGTCACTTGCCGGACAGAAGCCAACTATGTAGGAAGGTCAAGTTCCAAGTGGACTTCAACTTGATCGGATGGGGTTCCTGGATCATCTACCCCAAGCAGTACAATGCCTATCGCTGCGAGGGTGAATGCCCTAACCCCGTGGGTGAGGAGTTCCACCCCACCAACCACGCCTACATTCAGGTGAGATGGGGGGGACTGCTACGTGGGGGACAGAATTCCTTGCTATCAGATGACTAGGTTGAGTTATTCAGTCCTCTGTGTCACTTCCTATGTGAGAGCATGCTTTCTTAAGAGTTTTTATTTTATTTTAGTTTTTTGAGGGAGCCTCTGGCTATAGCTCAGGCTGACCTGGAATTCACTATGCAGTTGCAGTCTCAGGGTGGCCTTGAACTCATAGGCAATCCTCCTGCTTCTTCCTCCCAAGTGCTGGAGTTATAAAGGTGATTAAAAAAATTTTTTTTAAAGTTATGCATTTATTTGAGAGAAGTAGGCAGGGAGAGAGAGAGGGAGAGAGAATGGGCGCGCCAGGGCCTCCAGCCACTGCGAACGAAGTCCATACGCATGTGCCGCCTAGTGCGTCTGGCTAACGTGGGACCTGGGGAATCAAACCTGGGTCCTTTCAGCCTTGGAATTTTTAAAAATTGGTATTCCTTCATTCTAGACGAGAGTAGGGCCAATATAAGGTAGTTACTGCTCTATCAGGAAAATGTAACTTTTTTTTTTAAGGTGTTGATGGACCCCAGGGACCCCAACATGCCAGGCAAATGCTCTGCTACTGAGCTGTGCCACTAGTGTCCCCTTAAAACCTGCTAAGGGCTTAGTGGTTAAGGCGCTTGCCTGCGAAGCCAAAGGACCCAGATTCGATTCCTAAGTACCCACATAGGCACAAGGTGGTGCATGTATCTGAGCTCCTTTGGCTTTGCAGGCAAATGCCTTAATGGCTAAGCCATCTCTCCAGCCCTATTTTTATTTATTTTGGGGGGGGGGGTCCTGCCAGAGCTTCCAGCCACTGCAAACAGACTCAGATGCATGCACCACTTTGTGCCTCTGGATCCGTGTGGGTATGGGAGAGGCAGGTTCTGCAGGGAAGCGCCTTAGCCACCCAGCCAGCTCTCCAGCCCCCAGAGTTTAATTTTGCACCAGGAACTGATTTTCATTTGGATGATTCTGTCCTTGCCCCTGGGATGTGACCTGACCTTCCTCCCCACCCTTTCCCAGAGCCTGCTGAAACGCTATCAGCCCCACCGGGTCCCTTCCACCTGCTGTGCTCCCGTGAAGACCAAACCGCTGAGCATGCTGTATGTGGACAATGGCCGAGTGCTCCTGGAACACCACAAGGACATGGTTGTGGAGGAGTGTGGCTGCCTCTGACAGATCCAGGGCGAACACTGCCTTGGCCTGCACTCCAGAATGTTGGGAAGCTTCTGGAAGACCTGATAGTATCTATCTGGGGAGGAGAAAGGGGAGCGGCGGTTCTGCCCGCCAGACCCGAAGAGGAAGGGGCTGCCCGCTGCAAACGCAGGCCTCCGCCGGGCCTGCTGAGCCGCCGGCCCCTGAGGGAGGAAGGCTGGGGAGCCTGGCTGGCTGTCCTTCCTGAAGGACAGTGATGACCAAGGAAACAAGAGCCAGAGCCCCTTCCTCGACTTTTTTTTTTGTTTTTTTTTAACTTATGGACCTCTTGAAACTGTGCAAAAATTAGGGGATATGTGCATCTTTTTTTAATTTTAAAGGCCATCTGTGGCTTTTGTATGTTCTCAGAAGTGGTCCGTGAGCTGTTGCCTTCTCTCAAAATGAGTATAAATTTATTAGATTAAAACTAGTCAAAGCCGGGCAGGGTGGTGCACACCTTTGATCCCAGCACTCGGGAGGCAGAGGTAGGATTGCCTTGAGTTGAAGATCACCCTGAGATGACATAGTGAATTCCAAGTCGGCCTGGGCTACAGTGAGACCCTACCTCAAAAACAAAAACGACAACAAAAAACCAGTCGCTTGGCTCTCCCTGCCTCAGACTGGGTTAGGAGAGGCCCACATCTTTCTGGCTAGCTGGCAGCAGTGTGTTGGTCGTGTCCAGGGACTCCCTGGCATGGCCTCTTTTTATTAGTTGCCTAAACAATAAAGCCATTGTCTAGTTCCCCCAGGCCAGCTGGTTCTTCTGACAGGCAAGGCAGGAACTTGTCCAAGAGGACTGGCTCTGTTGGACAGCAGCGGAGTCCTCAGACATCCCCAGTCCGTCTGCTTGGCAGACACAACCTGAATCTATTAAAGATGGTGATCATTCACTTCAGCCTCTCCATGTGTGTTACCAAGCGCCCTGAGGTGCCCGTCTACGGTGGTGAAGGACTCACCCCGGGCGGCAGGAGATGGGGGCTGTGATCATAACCTCGCTCGCTCAACTCTGAGACCCTGGAACATTCACCGCTCAGCCTTGTCTTGTAAAATGCAAGGCGGCAGAGTTCCATGTACATGTGGCTGGCAGGGGATGAGGACGTAGCTCAGTGGTAGAGGGTTGGGGGTTCCATCCCTATGGGAGGAGGGCACCCATGGCAAGGTTGACCTTCTCCCACCTCCCTCCAAGCCTTCCAAGACACCTAAACCTAATTCCTGTAGCTTTTTTTTTTTTTTTTTTTTTTTTTGGTCAGTCCCTCTGTTCCTCAGCATTATAAGGGGTTTAATTTTTTGTTCCAAAAGGAGCCTCTACTTCCTATAGAAAATTCTGCCACCAAAACATCAGAACACAAGACTGTCTTCTGGACGAAGTCCTAAAGAAAGCAGGATTTGGGGCACTTGGTCTCCCATTGCTAAGTCAGGGGCTATGCTGTTGTCTGGCCTGGTGAGTGAACGATTTTACCGGGCAGTCTCCCTGGCTCCGTCACAGGAGGCTGGTCCAAACTGACCCAGGTATGTGGGAACCGGGCAGTTTGCCAGGACTTGGCCATAACTTGGCTGAGTCAAGGTTGACCCTGGCACAGGCCAGAGCTTGAGAAACCCAAGGCAAAGAGGAGCCTGGCCTGAGCACAGCTGAGTTGCCACCCAAGTCTGTAATTTTGGTTTTGGGGTTAGCGTCTCCCTATGTAGCCTCCTGAGTGAGTGCCACCAGCCCCAGCTTTGTTTGACCTTTTTTTTTGAGGTAGGGTCTTGCTCTAGGCCAGGCTGACCTGGAATTCACCAGGCAGTCCCAGGCTGGCCTTGAATTTATGGTGATCCTCCTTCTTCTGGTTTCTGAGTGCTGGGATTCAAGGCGTGCGCCACCATGCCTGGCTAGCATCTTTTATTTTGATGTAGGGTCAGCTTGTCACATTCCTTCTTTCCTGAATGAGACCCCCAAACAGACCTCACAGCCTGGCCACAGCATAGCTGAGCTGTGGCCTGAGCCCCAGTGCCAAGTCCTTAATAGCACCTAGAGGACTTGGCTTATCAGCCTTGACCTTTGGAACCAAGCTTTTGAACACAACCATGCCACCAACCTGAAGTTTTTTTTTTGTTTTTGAGGTAGGGTCTCACTACAGCTCAGGCTGACCTGTAACTCATTCTGTTAGTCTCAGGGTAGCCTTGAATGAAAGGCAATCCTACCTCTGCCTCCTGAGTCCTGGGATTAAAGGCATGTGCCACCACACCCGGCTGAACCTTAACTTTTTTTTTTTTTTTTGGTTTTCGAGGTAAGGTCTCACTCTAGCCCAGGCTGACCTGGAATTCACTATGGAGTCTCAGGGTGGCCTCGAACTCACGGTGATCCTCCTACCTCTCTGCCTCCCGAGTGCTGGGATTAAAGGCGTGTGCCACCACGCCCGGCTTCAACCTTAACTTTTTTTTTTTAAATATTTTTTTGTTCATTTTTTATTTACTTATTTGAGAGCAACAGACAGAGAGAAAGACAGAGGGAGAGGGAGAGAATGGGCGCGCCAGGGCTTCCAGCCTCTGCAAACGAATCCAGACGCGTGCGCCCCCTTGTGCATCTGGCTAACGTGGGACCTGGGGAACCGAGCCTCGAACTGGGGTCCTTAGGCTTCACAGGCAAGCGCTTAACCGCTAAGCCATCTCTCCAGCCCTCAACCTTAACTTTTAAAGGTGACAGTCCCATCCCAGGACTTGAGGATGTCGGTGCTAAATAGATGCCCGCCATTCTTATACAGCCAGCCAGGGTCAGAACAGTGAAAGGTCAACCTATTTATGGCGATAGCTTGTTGGGGGTGTTCCCATTGGCCATTCCGTGGACACACTTCCCCGACAGCAAGGCACTGCCCCATGGCTGGCAGCAGGTCAGGGACAGGGAAGCAACTCCACACACTGCCACTGCGCAAGACACAAATGCTTGCCACGCCAGCCACTGCCACTCTGCTGCCTGGCCAGGAGGATTTGGGCACTGCCTCATAGCAAACAGTCCAGGCTCTGGTCTTCAGGCTGACTGGAAGCTCTTAGATGGCTCTGATTTAGTTGCTAGGCTGCAAAACCTAAAGGCCCAGGTTCGATTCCCCAATGCCCACATAAAGCCTGAAGCACCAAGTGGCATGCATCTGGAGTTCGTTTGCAGCAGCAGGAGACCCTGGTGTGTCCATTCTCTCTTTGCTTGCAAATAAAGCTAAAAAAAAAGTTGCAGGGCTGAAGAGATGCCTTAGTGATTAAGGCGGCTTGCCTGCAAAGCCTAAGGATCCAGGTTCAATTCCCCAGGTCCAACGTAAGCCAGATGCACATGGTGGGGCATGCATTTGGAGTTTGTGTTCAGTGACTAGAGGCCCTGACACATCCATTCTCTCAAATAAAAATAAGGCCTGGAGAGATGCTTAGTGGTTAAGGCACTTGCCTGAAAAGCCTAAGAACTCCCGTTCTTATCTCCAGGTCCCACATAAGCCAGGTACAATGACACAAGTGTGCCATGTTGCACAAAAGGGCACACCCCTCTGGAGTTTCTTCCAGCAGCTGAAGGCTGTGACACGCCTTCTCTCTCCCCGTCAAAAATAAAAAGATGTTTCCCTGAGAGGGCCGCAGATACGGGGCTTAGTGATTAAGACATTTGCCTACATGACCAAATGACCCAGGATTGATTCTCCAGTACCTATGTAAAAAGCCAGGTGCACAAAGCGGCACACGCATGTGGAGTTCGTTTGCAGCGACGAGGGGCCTTGGCACCACCGGTTCTTTATCTGCCCCTTTCTCACATGCTCTATTAAAAAAAGAAAAAAAAGCAGAAACAGATGTCTTCAGAGAAGCATTATGGCCCTTAGAACCATAGTCTGGGTCTATGTCCATCTTGAGCATCACCAGGAGACCCTATCTCCCTACCCAGAGGGCACTGGGCCAAGCAGGTCAGGCTTTGCAGATGATCCTATCCCTGTTTCCTTGGGTCCTTAAGCTGAGATCCATGTCTGCCTGCAGGCTGCAATGATCTCGCACCAAGAGAAAGGTGAGCCCGCTGGATCTCTGCTCAAATGGAGGTGGGCTTGACATTTTCTCTTTGAAAGTCTCAAGGTAGTCCAGGCAGGTCTCACACTCACAACCCTCCTGGCTCAGCTTCGCACAGTCCTGGCGCCTAGAACTCTCGGCATAATTTAGGAAATCCTGTGTGCTGGGATTATAGGTGTGAGCCACCATGCCTGGCGCCTAAAAGTATTTAAAAAATTAATACACCAAGTTGGGGCTGGGTGTGGCTCAGTGTGAAGAATATGTTTAGTATGTGAGGCAACCAAGCTGAACCACGTCCACGTTGATAGTCAAGGTCTTTATTAACAGTAACAGCAACCATTGGTGAGAATTTCCCCCCACCCCCCACTTCCAAACGTTTTCTGGCTTGGAAGGACAGCTCAAACAAAACCAGTCATGGACACACACAGACCTGCCTTGGGATAGCATGGCACCCCGCTACCCACGGCTGCAGGTGCATGGAGAGAGGTGGAGGGAGACGGCACACCAGGGAGGATGGGGAGAGTGCTGGTGGCCCGTGTTTGCATGGCACACAGCTACGCTTGGCAGCACCGGAGAGGGAAGGGCTTCTCATACAAAATACTTACAAAGATGCTTAAAATAGGTGCCTGAGGATGCGTGTCCCCAGGGACCTTCCTGGCACCTAGAGGTGTATGACTCTTGTCCAGGTGGAACGGGGTGGTAGAAAGGCACTGTCGAGCAGCTCAATGGCAGGGATGCAGGCCGCTGACCTCTCGCCTCCCAGTAGTGGGCCTCGTGAACAATTCCTGTTGGCCTGGGCTTGGAGAAAGGGCCTGGGAGTTTCTGTTGCATTCTCAGACTTCTCTGAAGACTGCAATGTCTAGGAGGGTGGTTTTAAGCACCAGCATGAGCTCCCTTTGGAAACATCAACATGTCCAAGTGACCGAGCATGGCAGCACCTCTCCACCCGTCGCCTGTCCGAAGGGGGGGGGGAGGCTCTTGACACAGTGCGTTTCAACTCAGGACCATTTCCCACCAGGAATCTATGGCAAGCAATACAGTCCACTGGGGCTGCAGGCAGAGCTCAAGTGAAGGGAAACCACAGACCACTTAAACCGAGTCACAGATGTGCCGCTTGCTTATCCTCAGTCTTCATTTGACATGTCTGAGCTGAGGGAAAGCCCACTACTAACAGCGAACCCCAGGGCCGGAGTGGGCTATGTGCCTGGACCACGGCACCGAAGATCGTGATTCCCCTGCGGCAGCCCTCCCCCATCTCATCCGCCACTACAAGCTGAGGGTGAAGAGCTGTGGGGTCACCATATACCCGTTCAAAATTCGGACAGAAACCGCGTTTCTGTATATCCTAACCTCACTGAATAAGGATGGGCTGAGTGATTGGGTCTCGCAGGTTAATAAATAGTTGCTGAGTGCATGCAGTCCAGAAAACGTGAGGACAGTTCTGCACAAAATAGTCTAAGACAGTAGTGCCTCCCTTCTAGAGGGACTGCAAAGGACCAAGGGCCCTGCTACAAACAGCTGGTGGAGAGGTGGCCCAGAGCTTCTGTCGTGGTCCACGGCTGCCAGCACCCGAGCCCTGACTTGGTGGCTGTAGGGGTGAGGCCCGGACTGAGCTGTGTCTGATGGACGTGTGAGGTTGCGCTGTTTAAACAGTGACAGCAAGGTCTGAGAGTCTCAAGAAAACAATAACCCAAACGGCTAAAAACAAACAGCAGCAACAAAAACTCTACCTCAAAATCAGAAATAAAAAACTGATTGGCACTTTAAAGAGGAGTTCTGCTCTTCATGGCTGCTCAGCAGCAGTGCATATCCAAGCGCACCCTAAAGCAAGCAGGGGAGCAGGGAGGAAACCACCGTGAGGGGCCCAGCCCGCGCAAACCCCCAACGAGAATTCACTTGTCTTAAGTCCGAAATGGCTGAAGGTGGCTGGCAGTGGGTGCAAGAGACGCAGCAGACATTTGCTAAGAATGTGTGGCCCTGGGGGGTCAGCACTGTTTGCCTTGAGGGTGAGAACAAGACTGCTCCCTTCAGGAGCCCATCAAGAAGGCCAGGGCAAGGGGCGCTAACCCATGCAAGGCCCCTACGGGCAGGCGGTCCCTTGTTTATGGAGTGGCCTGATCAGGCCCTTCCATAGCAGGCATCTTTCACCCTTTGGCTTCCCTTTACAACCCACTAGCCCGACATCTGCTTGTCTCTTGCCCCCTCTGCCTGCGGATGCCCCACCCTTAAAGCAGCTCGGGTGGAAGGCTCCAACCCCTTTCCGGGCAACTCCCGACTAAAGGGAAACAGGTGGCGAGGCCCAGGACACCTCTGCGCTGCTGGCGCTCACACTAGGGTAGGATTAGCTTTGGAAATTTCTTGCCACCTCCTTTGAGACCACTAGGTCTTTGGAGAGAAAGAAATGCACCTTCTATCCCTGTTTTGATAGCAATGTGCCATCACTGACCGTTGCTACCTTTCTGCCCATCCACTTTGCCTGTATCCTCAGGAGACCCCAGAGAAACCACAGGAAGGTGACTGCCAGCTTAACACAGTGAAGCAGGAAGTCATTTGTTACATGGTAACAGCCCAGTGCAGAGTTGACACTTTGACTTTCCTCCTCCAGGGCTGTGGAGAACGCGGTACCAGCTTCAACAGAACCAGAGTACTGGGGCGTCTGACAAATGCTGTTGCAGAGAACCGAGATGGCTGTGTCCTTGCTAGATCTGATGAGGCCCCTTCTCATCAAGACTGATTGTCACAAGTTGAGAAAGAGGTTCCCATAAAAAAGGAGCTCCTCCTCTGACGTGGTGCCCTCTGCAGGTTGTGAAGCATATGAGGATAGCACATCTTTCCATCTAGGGGCGTGATCACCATTGTGAGGCTCCTTCTAAGCACCCAGAGGTGCACCACCTGACTGTATGCAATAAAGACATCACCTAGGGGCTGCAGAGATGGCTCAGCGGTTAAGGTGCTTGCCTGCAAAACCTAATGACCTGAGTTAGATTCACAAATACACATGTAAAGCCAGATGCACAAATTGGCTAGAGGCCCTAGTGACATTCTCTCTCTTCTCTCTGCTTGCAAATAAAATAGAAGAAAGAGAGAGAGGGAGAGAAAGGGAGATGTCACCTGATGGAAGCTTCTCTCTTGTGCAATTATTTGTACAAAGTTGATTTATGGAGGTCAAAGATAAGCTCTGCACCAGGCAGTCGCCATTCTCCACGAATACAGGCAACATCCTCCTGAGTGGGGGCATATGTAGACTCCCTAGGATGCCAAGAAAGGGGTAAAGAGTCTTGATGCTACTTGAACTCTCATGTCTGAAATCCATTTTTGGTTGTGGGCCCATGAAGAAGCCAAGAGGCCACAGACAGCAACCCAGCGAGGCAGTGGGTGCTCACTGCTCAGTGACAAGCTCCGAGCCGCGAGCCGGAGGCACAGTCCATGGGATGCCACCACCAGTGTGTGAAGAAGCAGAAGATCTTTGCTCCCTAAGAACCATGGTACAAAGAGGTCCCGGGCAAGCTGCTTGCGCCAGCGACAGGACAACTTATGCGTGTCTAGGAACATGTGAAAGAAACTTGAAGTTTAATTCAAATCAAAATAGGGATACAGTAAGCAATGAAAAATACTTTTCTGATTATCAATGTTGAGACTCAAAGCATCCCCAAAACACTGGAGATCCAGCTAATTCCTGAGACATCAACCATCACAAAGGGTTCACGCCAAATTGTTCACATTGGTAGCAGTACACAGCACCAAGCTCTGCAGACGCCCTTCCTCCTTTTTCCCAGAGGTTCACTGATAGGGTCTTTTCACCATTCATAAGGAAAACAGCTTCCTTTCTAGCCACAGGGGCTCTGGTCTCTGAGTAAGAGGGTTCAGGGCACCCATTCAACCAGAAATGCCTAGGACACCAGTGGTCACTTTACTTGTCTTCCTTTGAGGGGATGCACGCATCAGCCTTTCTACCAGGGAGCCATCACTGTGCCAGTCCACAGCACCAGGGCAACGGGAGGGAGGCAGGGAGAAAAGGAAGGTGGGAAGGGGTACTGGGAAGGACAAGGCTTTTTTGAATAACTCAAAGCAAGACAAAATGGTCCAGTTTCACAAACCACCCACATCAAACTCCAGACTGGAAATACTCATCCCTAACCCCAAGGGAAGGGAGCACCCCACGGGACCTGTGGGAGACAGGACGGTGACGCAGAGCAGCAGACTTGCCTACAGCATTCTAACCTTCCTCACACTGGAAGATGCTCTGTTAACAAAGTTGCTGTTCAAAATTGTATTGAAAGCATATCTAAAAATAGGTCTGTAGTTATCTTAAAAATAAAAGGTCATCCCTTAGATAATAGGGGTGACAGATATTATCAGATACCAAAATGTGAGGTATCTCTGATGTAGATTTGGAAATGGCGTGGCAAAGAGAAGGGAAGGAAATGACAAGAGAGAGGGAGAGAGGATGGAGGAGAGAAGGAAAGAGGGTCTGAGTACAATGGGAATGGCAAGGGAACGAGGAGGAACACGTTTTTAATAAGTTCATGCTTATCTATCTCAGCAGCCAAACAAAGCAGATTCAAACTGGAAGAGGGAGTAGTTCTTTTCTAAGAACATTCTGGAAGTCAATTTTAAATTCAAAGCATCAGAAACTATAATCCAAGACAAAAGAAATCCCAAAGTCCATTGGATTTTAAAATCGCAACTACTGATGTGGGTACTCAAGCAGAGTTCAGAAGTCTCCAGGGGTCATCCTTCGGCACCCTTCAGGCAGACTAGAGTGGCCAGGACTATCCACCAGAGTGCTACTGTCACCTCGTATGGACCGACCCTGGGAGCAGACAGAACTACCTGGACATCCCAGAGCACACAAGGACTCTGCACGCAAGGGGTAAGCAGGAGAAATGGCAGAAAACAAAGACTAGCTGGCTACTGAGGGCTCCTTTCTAAGTTGGAGAGTTGAAAAATACCTGTCCAGATATGCCAAGTAAAGGAATGGGAAGATGAACTATCATACCAAAGACAGAAGACATTCCTCTAAAAAGCCAAGAGGGAGCAGACTTGAAAACAGTGCCCCAGGGGATGCTGCTGGAGAGGCACAAGCTGGGCTGTCCCCAAGGACAAACACCTCAAGGTGTTCATCATCCTCCCTTACTGGTTTTAAAGACCCAGGCTAGGCACTGAGTCAGCAGTGGGATAACAGGAGGAGAGACAGAAGAAAGAACATAGACAGCAATGGTCCTGTCAAACCTCCAAAGGCCTCCCTCAGCTGCCCCAGCGAGATGCTGCTGAGACGGACCATAGATTTGGGATGAGTGTGACAGGGACCAGGAAGGTTCTCCAGTAGAGAAATGATGGGGGAAGCTACAGTTTTAACTGTTTTCCTCTATGGACTGTTTAATTCTACAGAAAACTCCAAGGGCCTTCGACCTAATCTGTTCACTGGCAGGGGATAGAGACAGGAGAGGAGGTCAGATGAGGCTCGTCTTCCCATCACCGGCACCCGGAGGAAGGGAGGAGACGGCACTGGGCACTGCTTGTCCTGCCTCTTTGCACTGTTGATCCATTGGCCCGATGAGGCGCGTGCAGGCCTCTTGCGTCCGTCCGCTTGCGTCTTCTCAGCGGGGGAGTCAGATGTCCATTTCAAACTGAGCATCATCCCCTGGTGAGGAGGAGGGAGATGAAAAGTTAGCATACAAAGAAAAGGCAAAATGTTTTTACACGTTATTCACTGCACATAAGGGTCAAAACTAATTCCAACTTCTCCATTCTCTAGAGCCGCCTCACATTTACTCTGGCAGGTGGGGAGGCATGCACCCATAACCAGGAGGCCAATGTGAGTTTGAGGCCAGCCTGGACTATACAACAAGACCCCGTCTCAACGAAAACTCAGCTGTTTTGCCTGTGATGGCTGATCCTTCTCATTTGGGTTGGGATGGAAGAAAGGCAGTGACATTTCCCATGGGAAAGGACCCAGGAGGATTGCCCAAAGGCACTTGGTGCACAGGCTGACGGCACGGCCACTCCGGATCCGCTGGCAGGTGGGGTGAGCACACTCTAGCGGCTCTGCCCAGCTCTGCCCTCAATCATCAGCGGCAGCCCACGCCTGTGAGCCGGACAGCAGGGGCCAGGGCAGGAGGAGCGCCACAGCCTGGGCTATAGAGTGCGTTCCAGGCTAGCCTTGGCTAGAGGTAGACTTTGTTGCAGGCACACACACACCCCGGAAATGAGCCCAAGGCCATTTCCACCTCAGTCATTCTGCTTGTGCTGAGCCTTGGCCTAAGGAAAGCCGTGCATGTCATCTCTAGCCCAGTAAAGCTAGGCAAGGGCGTCCTGCAGGCACGGTTCTGAGTCACCCTTGAGCTCTGTCATGCCCTGAATGTATTGCTTTCAGTTTTCTTCTCCAGCTCAACAGTGCAGCCAACGATGATCCTGACCTTCTACTTCAGACTGTGCAGTGTGGGGGATGGAACCCGGGGCTTTCTGCACGCTAGGCGGCACTCTGCCCACCCACCGAGCTATACCCCTGCTCACGCAGGACTGTCCCCCCACCCAACAAGACCGGAAACTGAGGGCAGAGGGGGAAAGGGTCATGACCCTCCACCTCCCAGAGCCACTCTTGGCTCCCTTACCAACGGCATGCTTCCGGTCGTGATTGTTCAAGTTGTTCACTTCGACTTTGGAGTCCTCCAGTAAGGTGCCAGGGCTAGTGACTCCAGGGATGTTAGGCAGATGGCAAGGCGGGGTCTGAGCCATGGGAGAATTGCGACGATCCAACAGGAACTTGCGGTCGTAAATGATTCGGGTTCCTGGAAGCCAGAGTTGGAGGTTTTCAGGCGTTACAACACAGGCTGACAGGAGAGAGTGCCCTTCCTCTCCCGGGCGCAGCACGCTCTGCCACGTGGCAGCCCCTGCTTCGTTCCACACTCAGCTCCAGCGCCTCTTCCTCCAGGAAGCCACTTCACCTCCTCCTTCAACCATTCTTTCTTTCTCTCCTTATTACTCAGTGCACAGCAGCAGGTAGAAGACGCCTGCTTCTCGACTTCCAGCTCCCTATGCCAGGGCTATGCCTTATTTATACCACTCCATATCCTAATATTGACGTAAAAGTCTTCATTTCTTTTTCCCCTCTAAAGGTAGGGTCTTGCTCTAGCCCAGGCTGACCTAGAATTCACTATTTAGTCTCAGGCTGGCCTCGAACTCATAGTGATCCTCCTATTTCAACCACATGAGTGCTAGATTTTAAGGCATGCGCCACCACGCTCAGTTTAAAGAAAAAAATCTTCAAGGCAGGGTCTTGCTCTAGCCCAGGCTGGCCTGTGATTCAGTATGCATTCTCAGGATGGCCTTGAACTCACGGCGATCCTCCTACCTGTCTCCAAAAACAAAACAAACAAACAAAAAATCAGGAAAACCAGGCCAGAGAATTTGCTGCACATACCAGACCCCAGCCTGGACCTCATGAAGGACACTGAACACCTCAATGGCAATACCCCTACCAACCCGGCATCTGAGTCGTGGTAAATGCACCAAGGAAGCAAGAGGTAGGAAACAGGCAGAGGCTTCCGTGCGGCTCGGTCCTCACGACTGACAGGGTCTGCCCACAGGCACCGATCAATCTGCTCTCCTGTGCCCAACCTCTCCAGTCCGACTCAGCTCCAAGGCTGGCTCTGCCGCCCTATCTCCACGGGGTTCATTACCATCCTATCTACACTGCATAACCCTGCCACTGCCTGCGGCACGGAAGGCCTCGGGATACTTCACCAACTCTGCTGAGGCCTCTTTAGCCCTTTTGTAGTCATTATGCAGCCTCTACAGAGGTAACAACTGTGTGGTGTGTAACGTGTGAACAGAGTTAATAATTATGGGCATGGTGGCACATGCCTAGAATCACAGCACTCAGGAGGCTGTGGTAGTAGGATTGCCATGAGCTTGAGATTAGCCCAGGCTAAAATGAGGCCTACCTCAAAAAAATAACAAAATAAAACAAAAAAATCAGAATCAAAGAACCCGTGTTTGCCAATGGCCAGCTATCAAGGGAAATCAGGACTACTTGGCAAGTTGCAGCCAACAAAACTGCCACAGCTTATGCATTTATTGTTAGTCATTGTGGAAAAACACGTGCCTGCCCATGTTTCTAGCACTGGTCTAGACACCAGACTCCTCCCAGTTTTGCCTTGGAACAGTGTATCAACACCATGGCTTAAACCTAATGACGTGACACAATGCAAAAAAAAAAAAGTTTCAAGCCCTCCCCCTCTCTCCTCCCCGGTTTCCTGATGGATCCAGAAAGGGCAAGGCTCTTCTGGGAAAAGTTCAATCACCTCATCAGTTCAGCCCCACGTGCCTTGCCTTGCCTGGTCCTGCCAGGCACATTTGTCTTGGTGGCAGAATTACCAAAGCCTATTGGAAACTTCCCCCAGCTCTTTTTGCTTGCATTACTCAGGGTGTATTTCCTCTGTAACCCACCAGCTCATGTCAGTCTTCCAGAAAATGAGACAGGCCTCTGCACCCTTGGATTCCTCTCTCTCCGGGTGCAGGAACTGCTTGCAGGAATGGCTAAATGCCTCTACCCTTGTTCAGCTCAACATCCTTCTAGCCAAATGAGGAGGGCCACTGGCCTCACTGTCGTGGGTGGGCCCAGGCCTGCCTGCAGGCACTGTGACAGGTGCTGGGGGCCTAATAACCTCTCACTAGTTTAAGCCACTCTAGAACTGCCCTGGGACTAGACACCACGGCCCAGGCACTCTGGGAGCGACAGTAAACGCAATCACTGGCTGTGGTAGTCCATAAACACGCGGCCAGGCCGGAAGCGGGCTTGCTGCCCCTCGGAGTGTAATCTGAGTCATGCCAGGAGAGGAATACTTCGGGGTTAATGGATTAGGGGACAAGTTCAAGACAACAGAAAACCCCTCACAGCTTGGAGAAGAGACTGTTCTCAGCACTTCTGCGGCTTGCGCTACCCAGCCTTCAACCTATTTGTCAAGCTGCTGCTTTTTAAAAGATTTTCCAGGTAGGATCTTGCTCTAGCCCAGCCTGAACTAGAATTCACTATGTAGTCTCAGGTGGCCTCAAACTCACAGTGGTCCGCCTATCGCTGACATCACGTGCGTGTGTCCCCACGCCCAGCTTCAAGCTTGTTTCTCCAGATGCCGGGCTACAAAACTTCCGATGAAGAGCTCGGGATGTCAAAGCGCTATCTGCTGCACCACCTCCCTGTACAGTGGCCTCTGGGTGGCCCAGACCCTACCGACAGCAAGAACTAGAAACCTCTCTTCCTAATCTCGCATAGCAGGAACTGGCTAGACAAGACAGTGTGGCCCAACACCCTACAATATTTTAGGGTTCCAACCAGCTCTTGAGGGGGAAAGTGAACAGAAGCAGCACATGAGCAGGGGAGGGAGGAGGCCGGGCAGAGCTCGGCTAAGTAGCGTTTTGGTGACAGGGTATCGAGCTGACAGAGGGCCACACGATCATGTGATCTCAGGAGCATCAGGGGACTGTGAGAAATCTTGAAAGATACTAAACAACTCTGGTCTAAGCTGGTTATGGACAGGAACAGAGCCCATCTTAAAGCTGCCAATGAAAAGGGATGAACATATGACTAAGTGACAAAGAAAAGGACAAAACTGTAGCTGGACACTGCAACATCTCTATCACACCTTCCAAGGCTCAGGGTCTCATGAGGAAGAGGTGGTGGGAAGAATGTAAGAGCCAAAGGAAGGGTAGGACTCCTTACAATGTGCTCCTCCAGACACAAAATGGCCTGGATATCCATGACCTCAGTGCCTGACACTACCTACACAAGACCATTGTAACAGAAGGAAAAGATCATGACACCAAAATAAAGAGAGAGAATGATTGAGAGGGGAAGGGGATATGATGGAGAGTGGAGTTTCAAAGGGGAAAGAGGGAGGAGGCATTACCATGGGATATTGTTTACAATCATGGAAGCTGTTAATAAAAAATAATTAAAAAAAAAACTGTAGCGGGAGACTCTGAGGACCAGCCTCTTTAGGAAGGCCTGTGCAAGTACACTTTTACTCTCATAAAATGTTTGCTTAGAGAAAAATAATGATTTTGATCAATTGTTGGGGCATTTTATTTAATTTTTAATATTATATTACTTATTTGTGTGTTCCTGTTCTGACCTGTTGGGAAATTCTCCCTTCTTTACCTCCCATCTTGCTGTCAGAGGAAGTATGCTGAGATTATAGACACTTTTGCTTTTTATCAAATTCAGATCCACTGAGCCATCTCCCCAGCACCCTGCTGGAGTATCAAAAAATCTATTAAACTCTGACAAAGGAAGTATTTTCCTTCCGCTAAATACCCTATTTTATTTTTACCTGTTTTTTCCTTTTGTTCAAAACAGGGTCTCACTCTACCTAAGGCTGATCTGGAACTCACTCTGTAATACTCTTACCTAAGCCTCCCCAGGGCTGAGACTAAAAGCGTGCACCAACATGCTCAGCTTTATTGTATTTTTAGTGAATATTCCTTGTCTTTAAATTGGGAAGTTGTAAAATATAAAAAATGCTGTCTATGTGACACTGGTTTTCATTGTTTACAATCAAGCTGTAGCAAAAAGTGTACAAGAGAGCTGGAGAGATGGCTTAGTGGTTAAGGCGCTTGCCTGCAAAGACAAAGGAACCAAGTTCAATTCCCCAGCCCAGGTAAAGCCAGATGAATAAGGTGGTGCATACATCTAGAGTTTGTTTATAATGGCTAGAGGCCCTGGCATGCCCATTCTCTCTATCTGCCTCTGTCTCTTTCAAATAAGCAAATAAATAAAAAATTTAAAAATATGTACTTTTAAAAAGTATACAAGAACCATAGTTTAGGAAGAATACATGTTGCAAGTCCTGATGCTACTTCAAAAATGAACAGGCTGTACCCAGCTAAAGTAGGCAAATTGTTAGAGACAGAGAGTAAATTAAAGATTATCTGGGACTGAGATGAAGTAATGAGAAATTGCTGCTTAACAGGTAGTTTCTGTAGAGACTGTTTTTTAGGAATAGTGCTTATGGTTACGCAACATTGTGACATAGTTTCACTGAATTACACATCTAGAAGTAACTAAACTAGAAAATTAAATAAAATAAAATAAAATAAGGAAAAGATGCTGGATATGGTGGCATACACCTTTAATCCCAGCACTCGGGAGGCAGAGGTAGGAGGATCACCATGAGTTCAAGGCCACCCTGAGACTACGTAGTGAATTCCAGGTCAGCCTGGGCTAGAGTGAGACCCTACCTCAACAAACCAAAAATAAAATAAATAAATATTTAAAAAAAGACAAAACAGGAAAAGATGGGCTGGAGATGGCTTAGTGCTTAAGGCACTTGCTTGCAAAGCCTAAGGACCCAGGTTCAATTCCCCAGTATCCACAAGAGCCAGGTGCACAAGGTGACGTCTGGTGTTTACCATGGCTGGAGACCCCGGCGCACCCATTATTCTCTCCCTGCCTCTTTCTCTCCCCCCCTCAAATAAATAAATAAAATATAAAATATTTAAAATAAAATAATATTTTTAAAAATAAAAAGGAGAAAAAAGAAAAAATGAACAGGCTGCTATACTCAGCAAGTAAAGGCAGGAGGACAGACAGTATTATGTTTTTTAAAAAATCTTTTTATTTATTTTGAGAGGGGGGAGGGAGGCAGATAAGATAAAGAATGGGCGCACCAGGGCAAACTCCAGACGCACACATCATGTGCGTCTGGCTTTATGTGGGTACTGGGGAATCGAACCTGGGTCCTTAGGCTTCTTAGCCAAGTGCTGTAATAGCTAAGTCACCTCTCCAGCCCCCGTATTATCTTTTTTTTAATTTTTATTTATTTATTTATTTGAGAGCGACAGACACAGAGAGAAAGACAGATAGAGGGAGAGAGAGAGAATGGGCGCGCCAGGGCTTCCAGCCACTGCAAACGAACTCCAGACGCGTGTGCCGCCTTGTGCATCTGGCTAACGTGGGACCTGGGGAACCGAGCCTCGAACCGGGGTCCTTAGGCTTCACAGGCAAGCACTTAACCGCTAAGCCATCTCTCCAGCCCCGTATTATCTTTTATAGTACAGTGGCAAGGTTGAGAGACTGAGATGAGGGTTTAATAAATGTTTATACATACATATACACACATACATATGCACATTTGTCTGTCTGTCTAAGACAGGGGCAGACGTGTGTGTGAGGGACGGCCTTGGAACTACTTATTCTCCTGCCTCTACCTCCAGAGTGCTAGGATTACAGGCCTGCTTGGTTTTATGTAGAGAAAGAATCTAAGCCAGAGCCTCCTACATGCCAGGCAAGCACTCGTCCAGCAGAGCTACATCCTCAGCCCTTGACTACATTATTTACAGGTTTGTTATTGTTAGTGACGGTGCTGGGACAGAACCCAATAGAATTTTAAAGGTAATACAAGAACCCAAAATGGTAAGACAATTCAGTGGTAGGAGCTAAGTGTGTAGCTCATTTGTAGGGTGCCTGCCTAGCATGTGCAAGGGTCTAGGTTTCTCACAGAAAGAAAAAAGAAAAAGGAGGGAGGGAGGGAATTAATTGATAAATGGAGAAAGGACAGAAAATGAAGATAGAAAGTATCAAAGTGTCCTGGATGCCTTATCTTGTACAACATGAAGTCAGCAGTGCCGTCCAATGTTAAGAAATCAAGCAACTGTGGCAAACATGCGTTACTGACAGCAACAGCAGCAACCAAAGAACACAGTGCTAATGAAACCACCGGCATGGTGGTCTCCTGGTAGTTTATGTGCTTCTAGACTGTTCAGGTTTTCTTGTAAAAAGTGCATACGTTGTTTGGTCTTCACGTTTGGATTGCAGAACCAGTAAGAACTAGGTTAACGTTACATACTGATCATTATTTTTCATCCTGTAGTTATCAGATGGCAGAAAGCTCTAATACTTTGATCCCATACTCTCTGGATGCTAAGGAAAATATAGGAGTAAAACAGCATCCTTGACAGAAAATACACAGAAGGGAAAACACTCTCCACTTTACACTGAAGACTAGTGATTCTTAAATGGCAGAAATTTACAAAATGAAAGAGGCCTAAATTATTGAGTTATTTTTATTTTTTTAAATTTATTCTTTTGCAAGGGGTGGGGAGAGAGAATGGGCTTGGTCTTGCCAGGGCCTCTAGCCAATACAAATGAATTCCAGATGCACGTGCCACTTTGTGCATCTGGCTTTACGTGGGTACTTAGGAACCAAACCTGGGTCCTGAGACTTTGCAGGAAAGCACTTTAACTGCTAAGCCATCTCTCCAGCCCCAATGAGGTCTAAATTAGGTTTGCCTAACATGATGCTAATATAGAAACAAGGCCATCTGAACTTAAGAGTCTCCTTTTAAGACCAACTAGCAAAAAGACAATGAATCCATGTTTACATTATTACATACACCTAGAAGTTACATTGGCAAAAATCTACGCGGGAAAGTCCCTGTCACACAGTTCACTCGCAGGGAGGTTTTCCCGGGCTTTCGCAGCATGCTGCATTAGACAACTTTGCTGAACCAAGGCCACTTTCAGAGCTAAGCACCTGCCCATGCTAGTGGACAGCCTGGACAGGGAAAATTCAGTACCCTGCCCAAGGGCACGGCTCAAATAAGGTGATGACAAAACATTCCAAGGATAAGTAAGATGTGGCTACACCTCATGCCAGAGTCCCAGGCAGGAAAGGAGTGTGGAGTCAGGGGTTCCAGTGGGTTGTCCAGTGCAGACGAAGGCCACCAGCAGCTTCCCGCACCGCCTCTGGCCAGTACCGAGCACATGGCCCCCCCAACACACACTGCCTCTGGCCAGTACTGAGCACGTCGCCCCCCCCCCACCGCCTCTGGCCAGTACCGAGCACGAAGGTTCCACCTCCCCCCCCCCCACCAGGGAAGCACAGGACAGAGGTAGAGCTGTCCTCCCGGCACTCAGGAGAATGGTGACAAGGTCAGAGCACACTGGACAGCATCTGTGAACAAACTAACTCGGGGTCTCCATGGAAGAACAGTCAGACAAACCCCAGGGCCCTTCACAGAAGGTGCTGGCCAAGCCACATTCAGTGTACGCAGCCATCAAATCCCTCAATCGCTAATAAAACCAAAAATGAGACTTTCCTTTTTACATCAACAAAAGGCACAATTGGAGCTTCAGGCCTTTTAACTTAATGTGACTAAGTATTGTGGCAAATGGAAGACATCCAAGTTTTGTAAAATATCCAACTATCCTTTGATTAAGTCCAAGATTCAGTAACTGGGAACAGAGATTTCCAACCCAGCAATGTTCAAGGAGGGTAAGACCCTGGGCAGCCGCCGCAGCAAGATCGAACTTTACAGATTGACAAAGTGCTGCGCACAAGTTAAAGGCATTTGCAACAAGGCACCTCAAAGTGACACAGGAGACTCCAGACGGTGGTTCTCCAGGCAAATCTAGTTTTCCAAAGTCTAGGCTGCAACATGAGTTAAACCAGGTATGTATGTATGTATGTATGTATGTATGTATGTATGTATGTATGTATTGGCAGGGTCTCACTCTAGTCCGGCCTGACCTGGTCATTTCTTGTTTGAAAAATAAAAGCGATCTCTACCTGTGCCCACCTTTCACTTTCACAGTCAGGAGGAAGAATCGTGTTGGGTACACTGTCGTTACCTGCGGCTTGTTTGTAGTTCTAGGAACCTCCAGTCCAGAGAGCAGTTCCACTTTATTGAAGTAAGCCAACACTCGCAGGTCTCTAGTGCTGAGGAGAGCTCCTCTGAGGCTCTAATGACTAATCTTACACCCTGCAAAGACACTCCTGAGCCGGCCACACGTTCTCGTAAGTACCTCTTGGCATCTACACAGCAACCGTCTATTTCCACTGGCATACAGTCAGCATTTCTACAACAATTAAAATTAAATCAAGTTATCATTACCTTACTATACATGTCAGGCAAAGAAGGCACAAGAAAAACACAGATGAACATCCCTCACAAATATACAAAATTCTTCAAGCAAGTAACAGCACACCAAATTCAGCCACCTAAAAAAGAATCGTCACCAGAATCAAGTTAGAGATAGCCAAGGGATTCAAGTCTGATTCAACATCTGAAGGTCAGTTAATGTACACACTAACAGAATGACCACATGTGATCGTCAGCTGAAGGAAAAAGTACAACCCAAGGCTAGAGCGCTTGCCCGGTGAGCAAGGAGCCCTAGGTTTGAGCCCTAAAACCACAGAAAGAAAAAAAGTTGACTTTCTTTCATAAGGACATCCAATGAACTAGGGATAGAAGGAAATTTCCTCGCGAATAACAGGCACATATATGAGAAGCCACCGGTAACATTTTACTTGATGGTGCAAGAGCTGATGCTTTCTTCCTAGAGTCAGGAAACAAGCAAACATGTCCTTTTTCTCAAGGCCGTCCCACAGAACACTAGAGTTAGTCAGCACCAGATTGTCCTCTCGCCCAGGGGAGTTAAGCAAGGAAAACAAGCAGCACCCAAAGTGGTACAAATGAAGGCCACCTTTTCTCACAGGCGGTAGACAGAACATCCCAAAGAAGCCACAAGAACCCAACTGGACTTCCCAGTTCAATTTTGCTTGTTGAGCTTTTCACTATTTTAAACTACTCAATGAAATGAATGACTTGTGTTTGTCAAGGCAGTTGCCCAGGGAATCTACACAATTACTTATTTAGATGCAGACACTCAAAAACATTTCTGAGAGCCGGGCGTGGTGGCGCATGCCTTTAATCCCAGCACTCAGGATGCAGAGGCAGGAGGATCACCATGAGTTTGAGGCTGCCCTGAGACTACATAGTGAATTCCAGGTCAGCCTGAGCTAAAGTGAGACCCTACCTCGAAAAATCAAAAACAAACCCCCCCCCCAAAGACAAAAACAAAAATTTTTAGCAGTTGGCCTATAAAAGCCAGGTGAAGGGGTTTCAGCCTGGCCTGGTGGCTGTGATCTGTAATCCTACCTACTTAGGTGTCTGAGGCAGGAGGATCAAAGGTTCAAGGTTAGTCTGGGCTACAGAGTGACTTCAAAGTCAACCTGGGCAGCTTAGCGAGACTCTGTCTGCAAATAAAAAACTGAAAAGGATTGGAGACAGCTCAGCGGCAGAGTGCTTGTCCAGCACTCATGAAGGCCTAGGTTCAATCCCTAGCATTGCCCCAGACAACACCAAAAGCGATGTGGAAGCCAGGTGTGCTGGCTCTTGTCTATAAGCACAGTCCCCTGGAGGCTGGGGCAGGAGAAGCGCCATGGGTCCAAGGCCAGCAAAGGCTACAGAGTGGAACCCTGTCCCCAAACCAAAACAAAGCAAAGAACGATAGCCAAAACCAGGAACACAAAGGCTGGCTAACTGGGGACTGTTAGGAACACACAAGGATTTTGAAGCAGGGACTTGCTATGTAGCCCAGCTGGCCTTGAACTTGTGATCCTTATGGCTCTGTCTCAGTACAGGCATCACAGGAATGCACCATCAGGCTCGGTTAAAGAACACCCGGGTTTTAAGGTTGCTTCAAGAAGTCAGGAGGCAGATATAAAGGCGAGTCTAGGCTTTAGCTATCTATCTGCTGCGAATCTCAACAGAGTATGAGCACGCAGGCAGTGGGCGGGACGTAAGAACCAACTTCCTCGAATCACAGGGCCAAACCCATCCAACAGCTCTCAGTGCAATAATCAAGTCCTGTGGCTAAGAGCTGAAGTCTTAGTAAATTCAGCCCTGGGTCTGAGTGAGAAATGGTACAGCAGGGTCGGAAACAGGCCCTCCACCCCATCTCCACACACAGAGCACCGGTCATTCCTCCAAGGGCGGAATCGATTCAAGGCCAGGCCTCTCCCCCAAAGGCTTTCTGATACAGCTCACTCTAAGTGAGCCGGTTTCCCCTTCCGCCCTTCAGCACACTCCAGACCCTCCCGAAGGCCTTGAGGAAATTCTGTCCCAGGGACTCGGTGGCAGCAGAGGGGAAGGAACCAGCTGGCAGGGGAAGCAGCAGAGCATGGACAACATTTCAGACCATCTAGTTCCGGAGCCTCTGCTGTTCCGTGTACTTTTCCACAGCAGAGGAGAAGAGGGAAGCAGAAAAGGTCACTATGTCTGTCTGTCTGTAACCTGGAGCACAACTGTCAGGAGACAGCTCTGCACTGTAAGGCAGGGGACAGAATGCAGCAGCTAGCAATTCCAGGGGTAGAAATCTATCTTTAAATGTTTGCCAACTTCCTGTCCTAGGAAGATAAGTGTCTTAAGATAGTGCAGGAAAAAGCTGGGTGGTGATAAGGACACTAAATTTGAGGCTACCTGTTGATTAACTGGCTGTATGATACTGACAAGTTAATTCCTTTGGATTGCAGCTTCTTTCAATTATAAAATAAACCCATGAGATCCCTCCAGCTCACCAGTGCTATTAAAAACCTCCAGGGTGGGCTGTCTTTTGTGATCTCCAATGAATAAAGGACTGGGGGCAGGAGGGGATGGAATCCTAAATTGGCTATGTGGTGAATGGCCCTGCCCAGTCTGATCATTCAAGGCATCCAACAAATCAACAGTTACCCTGCATTGCTCCTGTGGGTTTGGCCCTCCAGGTTGTTCAAAACTTGAAGACAGGAAATGCACTCCCCTCCCAATCTCACTTAAATAGAAGTTTCCAATCCAAGCCTAGGGCCTCTCATTCTGTTAAATGTTTTTAAGTCTACGTAATCAAAAAATCTTGTTTATCTGGTTTTTGTTTTTGAAGCCAGTGCTCACTCTAGCCCAGACTGGCCTTGAACTCAGTGCCATCCTCCTGAGCGCTGGGATTAAAGGTGTGAGCCCCACCATGTGGGGCTCTAAAACTACACTTCTTATCTGCAGCTCCAATCCCGTCCAAATCAAGATTTCAGCCCACTTACAGCAAGGACTGCAAATCCTCCATTTCCCTGGATCCATCCCTCCCCCCACCTGTTTCTGGAGATGTCTCATGTACCCAGGTAGGCCTTGAGCTGCTGATCCTCCTGCCTCTGCCTCCAGAGTGGGAGCGCGGGGTTACTGGTGCGCCGCCCCATGCCTGCCCTCACACTTGCTACTTTCATCTGCAGTCCTGTTTTGTACAAAGCACAGACTGAGCCCACAAAATGCACTAGATATCTGACCACACCAACCATGTGACCAGAGGTGGCCAAGTGGCAAGTGCCTTCGCCGGGTGCAGGGAAATAAAACAAACGTGGCAAGGTAAAGAAGGGGGGCTGGAGAGATGGCGTAGTAGTTAAGCAATGGCTGGAGGCCCTGGCGCGCCCATTCTCTCACTCTACCTACCTCTTTCTCTCTCTGCCACTCTCAAATAAATAAATAAAAATTAAAAATAAATTTAAAAAGATAAAGAAAGAAGGGCAAGAGGCAGATGGAACAAAGCATCAGGGGCAGGAATTTTCCACAGGGGTGAAATGTCAGTAAGTTCTCTTCACCAAAACAGCACTGAGCTAACTGCTATAAAACAGCCCTCAAGTCTGACCACCACAGCATTATGACCGCATATCCACAGGACATAAGGCCTCCCGTAAAAAAGTCCAAAGACTGCTGGGCAAGGTGGCTCATGCCTTTAATCCCAGCACTTGGGAGGCTGAGGTAGGTGGATCACCGTGAGTTCGAGGCCACCCTGAGACTACATAGGGAGTTTCAGGTAAGCCTGAACTAGAGTGAGGCCCTAACTCCGGGGGGAGAAAAAAGTCCAAAGATCCCAATGGAGATCCACTAAAAAAACATAGGTTTGAGCCAGGGGCATCATGGCGCACACCTTTAATCCCAGCACTTTGATTTTGGCTTTTTGAGGTAGGGTCTCACTCTAGCCCAGGCTGACCTGGAATTCACTATGTAGTCTCAGGATGGCCTCGAACTCATGGCAATCCTACCTCTGCTTCCTGAGTGCTGGGATTAAAGATGTGTGCCACCCACCACGCCCAGCTTCCGTGAGGCCACTTTGAGACAACATGGTGAATTCCAGGTCAGCCAGGACTACAGCAGAAACCCTACTTCAAAAAAAAAAAAACAAACAACAACACACAGGATTGATATTCTAGATGGATCTATGGCAAGTGTTTATAGCTACAACAAAAGGCTGTTCTGGGCTGGAGAGATAGCTCAGAGGTTAAGGCACTTGCCTGCAAAGCCTAAGGACCCAGGTTCAATTTCACAGTTACTCACATTAAGCCAGATGCACAGTGGTGCACACATCTGGAGATCCTTTGCAGTGGCTGGAGGCCCTAGTGCACCCATTCTCTCTCTCTGCTTGTAAATAAATAACAATAAAATGTCCTGTGGAAGCTACAGGGAGGCAGGTTGAGTGATACTCGATCAAGCAGTGGTGATGGTGTGTGTGTTAAGTAAATGAATCAGTGTTCCTGGTGGAACCTTTCCAAGTGTTTTGGGAACTAATCCAAATGATGACACAGGCTTCTATCTTTAAAGCAATGCTTGAAGACCACACAGTATTTTTTTTTTTTTTTTTGAAAGCACAGCAACTTGGGAGTTTGAAATGTGCCTACAGGGAACTCTGGATCTTCTGTCAGGGGAATAGTAACAGCTAAGTTTCTAGTTTCTTCTTCAAATGAATCAGAGCTAAGTGATATGACATGTGCTCTAAACTACAGGGTGCACAGGCATTTTACAGATCAGTGCCACAAAACACTCTGGAGTAAATTACAAATCCCTCCCAACCCCCATGCAAATAATTCCCATTTTAAAAAATATTTTGTTTGCAAAAGGGGAGGAGATATGAGCACACCAGGGCCTCTAGCCACTGCAAACGAACTCCAGATGCATGTACCACTTTGTGCATCTGGCTTTATGTGGGTATTAGGATATCGAACCCAGGTCATTAGGCATTGCAGGCAAGCACCTTAACTGCTGAGCCATCTCTCCAGCCCTAATTTCCATTTCTTTTTAAAAATTTTTGTTTTTCTTTCTTTCTTTTTTTTGAAGTAGGGTTTCACTCTAGCCCAGGTTGACCTGGAATTCTCTATGTAGTCTCAGGATGGCCTCGAACTCATGGCCATCCTCCTACCTCTGCCTCCCAAATGCTGGGATCAAAGGCATGCGCCACCACGCCCTGCTAATGCCCATTTCTTAAAAGTTAGCAACTCAAGTTGAAGACAACTCCATCTGGAGCAGGTTTGTGTCCAGCAATTCAACTACTGACAATCAAAAAGCATGCTCCACCACGGGTAGGATGATGCACAACCCTACAATCCAAGCACTCAGGCCAAGGAGGATGGTGACTTTGAGGCCTGCCTGGACCACACAGTGCGGTCCAGGCCAGCATGGGCTACATGGTGTCTGTTTAGTTTCTGAGACAGTCTCACTTCGTCTTGTCTCAGGTGACTTGAACTCGTAGTGATCTTTTGATCTTCCTACCTGTGCCACCCGGGTGCTGGGATTAAAAGTGTGTACCACCACACCCGGCAAGCAATGTCTTAAAAAAAATATATAGCCAGGCGTGGTGGTGCTCACCTTTAATCCCAGCACTCGGGAGCAGAGGTAGGAAGATCACCATGAGGCCACCCTGAGACTCCATAGTGAATTCCAGGTCAGCCTGGGCCAGAGTGAGATACTACCTTGAAAAAACCAAAATCAGTAAATAAATTTATTTATGAGACCGGGGGGGGGGGGGGGGAGGAATATGGGGGCGCCAGGGCATCCACCCACTGCAAACAAACTCCAGACGCATGCACCACCTTGTGCACCTTACATGGGTCCTGGGTAATTGAACCTGGGTCCTTTGGCTTTGCAGGTAAGTGCCTTAACCACTAAGCCATCTCTTCAGTACCCACCCCCCCTTTGAAAGCACAGCAGCAGTTCAGACTGTCCTCAAGCCCACGGCCATTCTCCTGCTTCAGTCTCCCCAAAGTGCTATGATTACAGGGCCCAGTTATCATCCTCAGCCTTCTAGGTTTCTTTTCTTTTTTTTAAAAAAAAGTTATTTATTTATTTGAGAGAGAGAGGCAGATAGAGAATGGGCAAGCCAGAGCCTCTAGCCATTGCAAACAAACTCCAGATGCACATGCCACTTTGTGCATCTGACTGATGTGGGTACTGGGGAATCGAACCTGTGTACTTAGGCTTCGCAGACAAGCGCCTTAACCGCTAGGCCATCTCTCCACAAGGCCAGCCTTCTAAATTTCTATACCTTACTGTTGCTAAAGGCGACCCTTCTTCACAAGTGCAAGAGTGCAGGATGGCTCGGGCCTAACTGCAAGGAACTGGTTGCCCTGCACTTGACAGACCTGGCCCCAAGAAGGAAGGCTAAAAACACTGGAGGCTGTGGGGCTGCCAACCAAGTTTGCACCCTATAGCCAAAAGAAAGCAAAGTTCTGAGATTAAAAGGGAAGCCTGGTTCTCAGCGTCCTCCCTAGAGAATAACCCAGGCGGGGCACAGTCAACCTTTGAGCTTCCTTCTCGCAGGACCAATTCAACAAGCTTTCCACCTTTAGCCCAGTGCAGCTTGTAAACAGTTCCGGGTCATCTTTGCAAAAGCAATCCCCCCCCCCAAAAGAACCTCCCAGTCTCTCTCAGCACCACCCCCCCCAACTACTGAGCTCTGTATAACAAAACTACATTTACCATCTCAAAGGCGGGGTGCTTTTAAGCCCCTAACCGGAAGGGTGGCGGATCTTCCCCCACTACCACCCCAACTCCTCTTTCCCCGAGCTTCCCCGGTGGTACTATTTTAGCACTCAGTCCCCCTCCCCGGCCTGGGGGAGGGGAGGGTCCCCCGCACCGGTGGGGACTCCAGCAGCAAAGTAAACAATGCTGTCAAAAGAGGATGACACTGGGCCAGGCTTCCAGCCCTGCATCGCAGCCAGCCTCCCCTCCTCGTAGACGGGTCCCAGTCCGGAGCTCCCCGACAGCTCGCGGGAGCCGTTGCAAGCAGCACCGCGCGCCCAACGTACGGCGCGCAGGGGCCGCGCAGCCCCGCAGAGGTGCAAGGCCGGGCGCGGCGGATGTGCCCGGGAAGGGGCGGAGAGGAAGCTGCTGGGACGAGGGCAGCGGAGTGCCACGAAGCGGGAACAGGCGAAGGCTCGCCGGGCGCCACCGGGGAAGCCCCGTGCCCGCGTGCTGAGCGGGCCAGCGCGGACTCGGTGACACTTGGGGACTCGGGGTCCCGGGACGGCGCGCTCACCTCCGGGCGTGGTGGAGAACAGCGTCCCCCCGGGCGTGGTGCAGTAGTCGTGAGGTAGCTGCGCGGCGTCGCTGATGGCCACGGTGCGGGTGGGGATGGCACGGCTCTGGCTGGGCTGGTGGCCGCTGCCGGCGGACGAAGACATGGCCGTGGCGCGGGGACTCTCGAGGCTTTGTCCGGCGATCGGGCGGGTGGGCGGCGGCGGCGGCGGCGGCGGCGGGGCCCGGGCGACTCCGGCTGCTCGAGCGGGCGGAAGGACGCGCTCGGCTGCGCTCCGCGCTCGCTTCCCTTCGCTCCCTCGTCCCGCTCCCGCCGCCGCCGCCGCCGCCGCCCGGTCCTCCGGCCTCCGCCAGCAGCCTCAGCAGAAGCAGCACCAGCAGCAGCGGCGACGACGACGACGACCGGAAGCGGGCCTAAGCGGGAGCCACGGGCAGTGCGGGGGGTGGGGAGGAGAGCGGAGCGGCCGGAAGTGACGTGTGTGGTGGGCGGGGCCTCCGAGGGGCGGGGCCGCGCCCTGCAGTGAAAGGAGGTGGGGGGAACTTGTTGGTAAACTGAGCGAAGGCGGACACCCAGTGTGCGTGTGTGCGTGCGTGCGTGCGTGCGTGCGTGCGTGTTTAATTGTCACTCAACACTACTTTTCTGCAGCCGACATTAATTTCTTATCTTTTTCTTTCCATTTAAAGTATAATTACAGGGGTTGGGGGAAAAGCTACAGTGATGGCTTAGAGGTAAAGGCACTTGCCTGCGAAGCCTAAGGACTCAGGTTCTATTCCCCAGGACCCACATAAGCCAGATGCTCAAGGTGGCGCATGCGCCTGGAGATCGTTTGCACTGACTGGACACCCTGCCATGCCCATTCTGTCTCTGGGCGTCTCTTTTCTCTCTATAAACAAATAAATAGTAATAAAATAATAAATATATATTTTAATTTAAAGGATAATTTTAAGAGCTGGGGAAATGGCTCTTGCAAAGCCTGCCATCCCAGCTTCAATTTTCTAGCTCTCATGTAAATCTACTTGCAAAAAATAGTGCAATCGGGCTGGAGAGATGGCTTAGCGGTTAAGCGCTCGCCTGTGAAGCCTAAGGACCCCGGTTCGAGGCTCGGTTCCCCAGGTCCCACGTTAGCCAGATGCACAAGGGGGCGCACGCATCTGGAGTTCGTTTGCAGAGGCTGGAAGCCCTGGCGCGCCCATTCTCTCTCTCTCCCTCTATCCGTCTTTCTCTCTGTCTCTGTCACTCTCAAATAAATAAATAAAATATTTAAAAAAAAAATAGTGCAATCGTCTGGTATTAGTTTGCAGCAGCAAGAACCCTGTTGTGCCTGTGCACACAAACACACACTCATGTGCAAGTAAATATATATATATATATTAATGGCTGGTTATGGCGGTGCACGCCTTTAATCCCAGAATTTGAGAGGCAGAGGTAGGCGGATTGCCAAGAGTTTGAGGCCACCCTGAGACTATGTACTGAATTCCAGGTCAGCCTGAGCTAGAGTGAGAGGGTACCTTGGAAAACAAAACAAAAAAACCCCCAAAAAACAATTTTAGGGCTGGACAGATGGCTCAGTGCTGAAAGGTGCTTGCAAAGCCTTAAGGTCCGGGATTCAATTCCCCAGTATCCATGGAAAGCCAGATGCACGAAGTGACATATGCATATGAAGTTCATTTGCAGTGACAGGAAACCCTGGTGCACCTTCACACCCCTTTTCCTCCTCTCTCTGTCTCAAATAATTTTTTTATTTTTATGTATTTATTTGAGAGCAACAGACAGAGAGAGAAAGGCAGATAGAGAGAGAGAGAGAGAATGGGTGCACCCGGGCTTCCAGTCACTGCAAACGAACTCCAGAGGCGTGCGCCCCCTTGTGCATCTGGTTAACGTGGGTCCTGGGAAATCCAGCCTCGAACTGGGGTCCTTAGGCTTCACAGGCAAGCGCTTAACCGCTAAGCCATCTCTCCAGCCCTAAATAAATATTTTTATAAATATGATTTTAGGCTGGTTGTGGTGGCACACGCCTTTAATCCCAGCACTCAGGAGGCAGAAGTAGGAGAATCGCTGTGAGTTCAAGGCCATCCTGAGACTACCTAGTGAATTCTAGGTCAGCCTGAACTAGAGTGAGACCCTACCTCAAAAAACCAAAATAAATAAATAATAAAAATAAATAAAAAGTATATTTTTAGCCAGGTGTGGTGGCTCATACCTATAATCCTAGCACTTAGTTATGAGAAAGCTGGGGGTCCCAGGCCAGCCTGGGCTAGTGTGAGACTCTCCCTCAGAAACTCACAAAAAAGTATAATTTTATTTTGACAGGTTGTTCATTATTAAATGCAAATAATGCATGAACAATGTATTAAGGAAAAAATATGAAAAGATTCTGGGGGGTTTAGCTCAGTGGTAGAAGGCTTGTCTAGCATGCCACAGGCCCTATTTTCAATCCCTTCCCATCCCATCCCTCCCAGGGGGAAAAAAAAACACTGTTAGCTGGCTGTGATGGCTCCTGTCTGTAATCTCAGCACTCAGGAGGCTGAGGCAGGATTGCCAAGGAGTTTGGAAATAGTCTGGATTACATAGTAAGTTTCAGGCCAGCTTGGGCTACAGATTGAGATCATGTCTTAAAACTACAAAATGGTGAGCTGGAGAGATGGCTCAGCCATTAAGGCACTTGTCTGCAAAGCCAAAGGACCCAGGTTGGATTCCCCAGTACCCACATAAAGCCAGATGCACAACGTGGTGCATGTATCTGGAGTTCATCTGCATTGGCTAGAGGTCTTGGTATGCTCATTCTCTCTCTCTCTCTCTCTCTCTCTCTCTCTCTCTCTCTGCTTGCTAAGAAATAAAGAAAAATAAGAAAGAAATAGAGCAGAGAGATGGCTTTATTTATTTATTTGAAAGAGAGAAAGAGGGAAAGAGAATGAACATGCTAGGGCTTCCAGCCACTACAAACAAACTCCAGATGCATGCACCACCTTGTGCATCTGGCTTACATGGGTCCTAGGAAATTGAATCTAGGTCCTTTAGCTTTGTAGGCAAGTGCCTTAACTGCTAAGCCATTTCTCCAGCCCTTTTAAAACATTTTTAAAAATGTATTTGAAAAGCTACTATGTTTTAAAAAACATATTTTTAAAAAAGTTTATGTGCAAGCAAAAAGAAAGAGTGCAAGAGAGAGAGAGAGAGAGAGAGAGAGAGAAGGCATATGGGCACACCAGGGCTTCTGGGTATTGCAAATGAACTCCAGATGCATGCACTGTATTGTGCACCTGGCTTTACCTGAGTACTGGGGGAATCAAACTGGGGACCAACAGGCTTTGTAAGCAAGCATATTTAACTCCTGAGCCAACTCTCCAGACTGCAGAATGCTGCTTTTTCACCAAAGTGTTCTCAAACTTTCTAGTGCCACTGCCAACATTGAAAAAAAAAATTAACATACAGGCGTGATGGCATACGCCTTTCCTCCCATCACTCGAGAGGCAAAGTAGGAGGATCACCATGAGTTCGAGACCATTCTGAGACTACAGAGTGAATTCCAGATCAGCCTGAGCTAGAGTGAGACCCTACCTTGCAAAAAATAAATAAATAAATAAAATAAATAAATAAATAAAATTTAAGTTTAAAATTATTTTCTAGTTTATTCACTTATTTATTTGAGAGTGAGAGAGAGAGAATGGGCACTCCAGGGCCTCTGGCCACTGGAAGCAAACTGCAGACCCCTGTGCCACCTTATGCATCTGTCTTATGTGGGTACTAGGGAATTAAACCTGGGTCCTTAGGCTTTGTAGGTAAGTGCCTTAACCACTAAGTCATCTCAGCAGCCCAGGTATTTCTTTTTTTTTTTTTTTTCTCAATTTTTATTAATATTTTCCATGATTATAAAAAGTATCCCATGGGCTGGAGAGATGGCGTAGCGGTTAAGCGCTTGCCTGTGAAGCCTAAGGACCCCGGTTCAAGGCTCGGTTCCCCAGGTCCCACGTTAGCCAGATGCACAAGGGGGCGCACGCGTCTGGAGTTCGTTTGCAGAGGCCGGAAGCCCTGGCGCGCCCATTCTCTCTCTCTCCCTCTACCTGTCTTTCTCTCTGTGTCTGTTGCTCTCAAATAAATAAATAAAAATTAAAAAAAAAAAAAGTATCCCATGGTAATACCCCCCCCCCACTTTCCCCTTTGAAATTCCATTCTCTACCATATCACCTCCCCATCTCAATCAGTCTCTCTTTTATTTTGATGTTATGGTCTTTTCTTCCTCTTATGATGGTCTTGTGTAGGTAGTGTCAGGCACTATGAGGTCATGGATATCCAGGCCATTTTATGTCTGGAGGGAGCACGTTGTAAGGAGTCCTACCCTTTCTTTGGCTCTTACATTCTTTTTTTTTTTTTAATTATTTATTTATTTATTTTGAGAGCAACAGACACAGAGAGAAAGACAGATAGAGGGAGAGAGAGAGAATGGGCGCGCCAGGGCTTCCAGCCTCTGCAAACGAACTCCAGACACGTGCGCCCCCTTGTGCATCTGGCTAACGTGGGACCTGGGGAACCGAGCCTCGAACCGGGGTCCTTAGGCTTCACAGGCAAGGCTTAACCACTAAACCATCTCTCCAGCCTGGCTCTTACATTCTTTCCGCCACCTCTTCCACAATGGACCCTGAGCCTTGGAAGGTGTGATTGAGATGTTACTCAGTACTCCAGTCACTTCTTTCCAGCACTACCTTCTGAGTCATCCCAAAGTCACTGCCATCTGAAAAGAGAAGATTCTCTTCTCTTTCCAAAGTGAGAGTAGCGTTAATATAAGGGTATGAATATTAACAGAAGTACTTACTGGGCAGTTTGAAGCCCAGGAATTTCTTAAGTGTTTATGGCTTAGGTGGCCATAAACCAGAAGTGCCCCTTCCTACAGTCATTTAGCCTTGTGTTTTACCCAAAGTTGTTCCTTCTAACTCACCTGCTGCCCCATTCTCTCTGCTTCTGTTTTTCCCAGGGGTGGAGGGAGGCTGGACCCCACCCTCTGCAACACAGCCACCCATGCCAGATCTCTATCACCTTGATGATAATGGTCTCTTATGTCTGGACAACACCACTGTACAAAGCACTTTCCCAACCATTATCTCAGGAAGCCACAGCCCTGTGAGGGAAACAGTTGCTTATTATTCTTATCTACAGCATACAGATGATGAAACCAGCCTCCAAAAAGGTAACTGACTTCTCCAAGGTGGTGCAGCCAGGAGCCAGTGAAGCTCGGACAAGAGCTCAGCCTTCTGGCAGGCTGTCCTCTCTACTTTGTCCTGCCTCCCTCTCCCCCGCCAGCCCCCAGGCCTCCTGCATTCCTAAAGTGTTCAGGGTGACCCTTGAGTGCTCAACCATTGTGATCACAACAGAACTCATTGGGTTTGAGCAGCATTTACTCCCTGAGTTCCTAAAAGTGACTGTTGGGAAGACGATGGTGGTGGTGGTGGTGGTGGTGGTAGGTACTGAGGAGGGGTAGGATCTCTGTAGAATGCCCTGGAGAAATATTACCTTTAACATCCCACTGCCCTCTTGGTAGCAGTCATCCTTCCTATTTTACATATGAAGAAGCAACGCTAGGGGGCTGGAGAGATGGTTCAGTGGTTTAGGGGCTTCCTTGCAAAGCCTAAAGACCCAGGTTCAATTCCCCAGTACCCACAAAAAGCCAGATTATGGAGTGGTGCATTCATCTGGAATTTGTTTACAGTGGCAAGAGGTCCTGTCATGCCCTTTTCTCTCTCTCTCCTTGCAAATTATATATATAAAATATCTATATATGGCCCCAGAGAAACTAGCTTGCTCAAGGTGACCTGCTGTAGCTCTAGAAATTTCTCCTAGTCTTTAGGAACTATTTGGTACCCAGGTGCTGACATCAGGCATGCCTTGGTGCAAATGCTGGCCTTGGGCTACAGTGATGGCCTAGTGGTTGAGGCGTTTACTTGCAAAGTCTGAGGACCCATGTTTGACTCTCCAGATCCCACATGAGTCAGGCACACAGTGATGCAAGCACACAAGGTCACATATGCGCACAAGGAGGCACATGCACCTGGTGTTTGATTGCAGTGGCTGAGGCCCTGGCTTGTCAATTGTCTCTTTCTCGCTCTCTCACATCCAAAAAAAAGGCCAGGCCGCCAGGCCAAATGAGCTAACAGGTGCAATAGTGGCACATCTGTCATGGTGGAAACCAACTGCCCTCTTTCTAATTGGACTGGAGACCCACTCCATGGGAGGGAATACATCCCTAATACTGAAAACTTAAAACAGGGGTAGTCATGAGCCCTAGGGGTATAACATCTGCTGCTGTCTGGCTAAATGTATATAGTATGCTTATTAAACTGCCCAGTAAATACTTCTCTTAATGTTCATACCCTTATATTAATGCTACTCTCACTTTTGATAGAAAAAAAAAAAAAGTCCAGGGGCTGTAGAGATGGCTTAGCATTTAAGGCACTTGTTTGCAAAGCCTAAGGACCTATGTTCAACCCTCCAGATCCCATATTAGCCAGACAACAAAGGCGAGGCAAGCACAAGGTCACACGTGCCCACTAGGTGACGCAAGCGTCTCGAGTGCAAGTGGCTGAGGCTCTGGTGTGACAATTCTTTCTCTCTCTCTCTCTCTCAAAAAAAAAAAAAAAAAAAACACTACTGTTGGACTTGCATCACAAAAATGAAAGACGAATGTTGGCCTCTCCACCATTGTGCTGGATGGGTGACCATGAGTTGTGAGCCTGGAGTCTGAAAAGCAGGAGGAAAAATGTCTTCCTGATTGAGCATTCTTCAGGGGGTTAAATATCAGGCCCAACCAAAGTTTGGCTGATGGGACGGTGGTCAGACACTAGACATATCCAAGAAGGTTCCAGAAACCATCAGAGCTGAAGAGGAACGGGTCAGACAGTGGTGTATCACTCTGCCCAGTTTTGCCAAACGGGACTAGGTTTTAGTTCCAGCATTCACCTCTTTGGAGGCCTAATCAATGATGTCTCATGTCTGTCATTGTCACCGTCACAAAATAGGGTACAGCTTGTTTAAAGTTAACCCCAATAAAAGCCTCTGCTGGGGCTGGAGAGATGGTTTAGCAGTTAAAACTGTGGAATCTAAAGACCCAGGTTCAATTCCCCGGGAGCCATGTAGGCCAAATGCACAAGGTGGCACTGTTTGTTTGCAGTGAATAGAGGTCCTGGCCTGCCCATTCTCTTTCTGTCTCTGTCTCTCTCTCTTTGCCTGTCTTTCTCTCTACCTCTTTCTCTCCCTCTAATAAATAAGTAAATATGCCTGGCATGGTGGAGCACACCTTTAATCCCAGCACTTGGGAGGCAGAGGTAGGAGGATCACTGTGAGTTCAAGGCCACCTTGAGACTACATAGTGAGTTCCAGGTCAGCCTGGGCTAGTGTGAAACCCTACCTCAAAAACACAGAAAAAAAAATAAATAAATAAACTGTTTAAAAATTAATCAAAAACAAAGCAGTATCAATCAACCAATAATATTAAAAAAAAAAAAAACTTTGTTGAGGCCAGTTTTAAATCTTATATCTAGCCAGACATGGTGATGCACACCTTTAATCCCAGCCCTCAGGAGGCAGAGGTAGGAGGATCCCCGGGAGTTCAAGGCCACCCTGAGACTATATAGTGAATTCCAGGTCAGCCTGAGCTAAAGCAAGACCCTACCTCAGAAAACAAAAAGAAGAAAAGAAAACAAAAAGAAACCAAACCAATCTGAAGCCTGTCATTCCTGTCTTTCTCGCTCTCCATCTAGTACTTCCTAGAAGAGTCTTGGGTCTCCCAGTGCTCCCCACCCGCGGGCTGCAGGGTGACAGCAAGGTCAGGACCAGCAGTCAGCTCACACCACCTCCCAACTGCCGCAGTGCGCAGCGTTTGAGAGACTTGGCTTCTTCCACCCGGGAGAGCGCTTTTGGAATGGAAACATGCAATCATCCAATCAGAGTGGTGTGCCACACCCTGTACCCGCCTCAGCCCCAAGCAAGGGTACACTGCGTACCAAGCCTGTGAGCCAAGGGCGGTGCTTGCCAAGTTGAGGCAAGAGGTGCTCTGCCTAGGAACTTCTGCCACCCCATGGGTGGGGCCTGGGCTCTTAAGGGGGGGGGCATGGATAGTGACTAGGTGTGTATGACTCAGGGTCAAGACAGACTGGGTGACTGGAAATCAGATTCTCTGACTAGGGCCTGCCCAAGCTACCTGGCTTCCATCTGTCCATCCATCTTGTTCTGTTCCTCGTGTGACTCTGGCTCCGGGTACAGGGTCGAACCCAGGCCTTTGTGGTGACAGCCCGTACCTGTGTCTTCTGGGTGGCCTTAGACAGGGCTGTTCTGTCCACAGTGAACTGGACGCAGAAGTGCTGGGCTGGAAGTGACTGGCTGTGGATACTGGGAATTGTCACCATCCTCTCCCCCATGGCTTGATCTGGAGTAAGTCCTGGGGGAGGGGAGTGTCCTCATCTGCTCCTCACACTTCCCGTGTGCCCCATTTCTCTCTCAGCCCGCGTCTCCTCCCTTCCCAAGGCCCTTGCACATGCCATTCTCCTTGGCTGGGAAGCTCTGTGGGGAGCTGACTTCAAGATTCCCAACCCCAGTGTGGTTAAGGCTAGGGACTTGATTGTAGCCAGATGAATAGAGCAAAGGTGAAGGAGGCCATTCTGTGGTCATGTCATGTTAACTGAGAACCTTTTTTTCTTTTTTTTGAGTTAGGATCTCGCTGTAGCCCAGGCTGACCTGTGATTCACTCTGTAGTCCCAGGCTGACCTCTGCCTCCCGAGTGCTGGGAGGATTAAATTCATGCACCACCGTGCCTGGCTCCATCTTTTTTTGTTTTTTTTCATGGTAGGGTCTGGCTTTAGCACAGGCTGACCCAAAATTAGTCTCAGGTTGCGCTTGAACTCACAGTGATCCTCCTACCTCTGCCTCCCGAGTGCTGGGAATCAAGGTGTGCACCACCACGCCTAGACTAAGCTAGTATTTGAAAAAAATATTTTAATTTAATTTCTTTACTTGAGAGAGAGAGAGAGAGATGAAGACATAAAAAGAGTGTGGGCACACCAGGGCCTCCTGCCGCTGCCAACGCACTCCGGGCACATGTGCTCAGGACTGGCTAAGAGAGCCTGCCGCCTATCAGGTCCTCAGATCCGTTTGGCTTCCCTTCGCTCTGGTCCCTGTGTGCTCACGCCTCTGCTGTGAGTGACTGGGAGGGTCGCCTGGAGTCCAGTCGTGTTGGGAAGCAGTGTAGGGCAGTGGTTGTGGCCTTGGCTCTGGGGTCAGGGCTGAGTCTGTGAGGGAGCCCCCACGTCCTGCGGTCTGGTCTTTCTAGGTGTCCCTTAGTCAGGAGTGAGGCCAGTACAGCCCTGGTACTAATGAGAACTAACGAGATGAGGAGGGGGTGCATGGTGCAGAACTGACCATCGGGGGTACACTCTGCAGATGTCACCACCCACATGCTGTCTGGACGGCTAGTTAGCCCATGTCCTTGCAGCCGGACCCTGCAACAGGCTGTGTGATGGGAAGGGTCTGGTGGCCTCCTCCTCTCTCCTGCCTCTTCCTCTTCTCCCTCGTGTTTCCAAGTGTGCAAAATGGCGATGACGGCGGTTCTCATCTCCCTGGAGGCGGACGGCCGTGCCTGGGGTGCTCCCCAGTCCTTCAGTAACGTGCCCCATCTGAGTGTGCTTACGGCCTAGAGCACATGTTCTCGGTGTGGCCTGGTGTCCCTGAGGTCTTTTCAGGGGGGCTTGGGGTCAGAAGCTTTTGTCATAATAGTAGAATGTCACTTGCCTTCCACACTTCCATTCCCACCCACGTGTTGTAAGAAATTTCCAGGGTTCATTACCCTGAGATGGGAATCTGACATTCCCCCCCTCCTTTTTTTTTTTTTTTTTTTTTTGAGGTAGGGTCTCTCTCTAGCCCAGGCTGACCTGGAATTCACTATGGAGTCTCAGGGTGGCCTTGAACTCACGGCGATCCTCCTACCTCTGCCTCCCGAGTGCTGGGATTAAAGGCGTGCACCACTACGCCCGGCACTCTGTCTCTCTAGCTCTCTCTCTTTCTCTTTTTAATATATATATTTTTTATTTAGGTGAGAGAGAGAGGGAGAGAGTGAGGGAGAGAGAATGGGTGCTCCAGGGCTTCTAGCCACTGCAAACAAACTACAGACGCATGTGCTTACATGGGTCCCGGGGAATTGAGCCTGGATCCTTAGGCTTCGCAGGTAAGCACCTTAACTGCTAAGCCATTTCTCCATCTTCGGGACTCTGACATTTCCAGGAAGCCAGACTTTAGGCACATTACCAAATGCAAACAATATCACATTGCCCACGACAGCTTTTGTTTGTAATGGGAAAGGTAGTTCTCATGTTTCACTTAAAGCCTGTGTGACAACAGTGCCACACAGCCATAGTGGGTGACCAACTCCTCTCGGATTGACTAACAGATCCAGTCAGTGGAAAGGAACCCATATCTGGAACTGGGAAACAAGTCAGAATCATATCCAGATACTGATTTTGCTTTCCAATATCAAGCTCCCACTAATCTTGGGTCACAAGAGGGTCTACCCCCATTAAGTTCTCTCTAAACTAATAATGGTTATCCCACTTATGTGCTGACTACATTGTCTGCTGGCGAATCTGCTTCTCTTTTTTCTGATGGGAGCAGGACCTGAGGAGAAAAACGACCCACCGCACTTTACTGTGGTCCCTGCTGAAACCACAGAGGAACTGGGAAATGAGCAAGAATGCTGCTTTCTCGGTGAATCTGGCATCAGCACAGGGGGAAGGAGGCAGACACTGAGGACACTCAGCACCTACCAAAGCAGAGATCCAGAGGCTCCTAAGAGCCCATCACTGGAGTAGACTTAAAAAGAACCCAACGCGGCTCAGGGAATTTTGCAGAAGAGGGGGCGGAAAGATTGTTAGAGCCACAAGGTGGAACGTTATACACAGAGACATTGCCTCTCCCCGTAACTGGCTGCTGCCCACTATGCATGCTCCAGAATCCCTGTGGGGATGACCTGCATTCCCAACACGAGTGTCCCTTTGGAAAAGGGTCAGGGATGAGGGAAAGGATGGTACCAACATATGCTATTAATGTACTATGTCCATAACTAATAAAAATAAAATATTTTAAAAGCTTATGTAAGGGAATTACTCTTTTTCTTCTTCTTTTTTTTTTTTTAGTTTTTCGAGGTAGGGTCTCACTCTAGCTCAGGTTGACCTGGAATTCACTATGGAGTCTCAGGTCTCAGGGTGGCCTTGAACTCACAGCGATCCTCCCACCTCTGCCTCTCAAATGCTGGATTTTAAAATAAATTGATAAACATGGAAACATGATTTTTTTTTTTTTTTTTTGGCTTTTCAAGGTAGAGTCTCACTCTGTATACCAGGCTGTTCTGGAACTCACTCTGTAGCTCTAGGCTGGCCTCAAACTCACAGCAAATCTCCTACATATGCCTCCAAAGTGCTAGAATTAAAGGCGTGTACCACCACACCCGGCTTGAAACATGACTTCTTGGTTTTTAGTCCTAACTTGATAGATAATGTTAAATCGATACAAGCTTATGGAGTTGTATGCCATTTTTCAGAGTGCTCCCAAGATCAAAAGGTTTCGACACTCTGGCTGGAGGCAGCTCAGTGGTAATGTGCTTGCTGCCCTTGGTTCTATGCCCAGTACACAGGCACACACGTGTAAAGAATTTGGGAGCCGGCCATGGTGGCACACGTCTTCGATCCCAGCACTCGGAGGGCGGAGGTAGGAGGATTGCCATGTGTTCAAGGTTACTCTGAGACCTCAGTGAATTCCAGGTCAGCCTGGGCTAGAGTGAGATCCTCCCTCAAAAAAACAAAAATAGGGCTGGAGAGATGGGTTAGCGGTTAAGGTGCATGCCTATGAAGCCTGAGGAGCCAGGTTCAATTCTCCCAAGTCCCACGTAAGCCAAATGCACATGGTTGCGCATGCGTACGGAGTTCATTTGCAGTGGCCCATGACTGACAGCAGAATTCCAGTTTTTAGGTCTTTCCCTGTTGCAGTCAGGTTCACATTGCTGGCAGAAAACACCAGAACAAGAGCAGCTTATAGGGGAAAAAGGGCTTTACTTGGGCTTACAGACTCGAAGGGAAGCTCCATGATGGCAGGTGAAGAACAATGGCATGAGCAGAGGGTGGACATCACCCCCTGGCCCACATCAAATGAACAACAGCAACAGGAGAGTGTGCCAAACACAGGCAAGAGGAAGCTGGTCATAAGACCCGTAAGCCCACCCACAACAATCCACTGCTGCCACCAGCTGAGGACCTGCCATTCAGACCACATAAATTTATGGGGGATACTTGAATCTATCCCCCCACAAAAAAAACTTTTCTCTTTGTACCAGCCACCTACATAGCAAATTGAAAGTGAGTAACCCACGCAGTGAGTCTCCCAACAATTCATTTTTATTGTTTTTGTTTGAAATTTTTTACTTTAGAGAGATAGAGGCACAGAGAGAGAGAAAGAGAGAGAGAGGCCAGGGCCTCAGCCACTGCAATCGGACTCCAGTCGCTTGTGTCACCTAGTGGGCATGTGTGACCTTGCACTTGACTCACCTTTGTGCATCTGGCTAATGTAGGATTTGGAGAGTCAAACATGGGTCCTTAGGGTTCACAGGTAAGTGCCTTATCCGCTAGGCCATCTCGCCAGCCCGTAGTTCCTTTTTATTTTGTTTTTCTCGAGGTAGGGTCTCACTCTAGCTCAGGCTGACCTGGAATTCACTATGTAGTCTCAGGGTGGCCTCGAACTCACAGCGATCCTCCTGCCTCTGCCTCCTGAGTGCCGGGATCAAAGGTGTGTGCCATCGCGCCTGGCCCACAATTCATTTTTGTGAAAGAACATCACCTTTAGGGCGTTGTGATCCCCACCCAGATGCACTATTCCAAAACACGTGGCTAGCGTTCTGTCCTCGCATCAGAGTAACAGGGCCGTCTCTGGGACTGCCTCTTTTTTTTTTTTTTTAACCCTTTTATTGACTGCTTCCTTAAGTATACACAATAAAACCATGATAATTTCCCTCCTCCACTCCCATTGCCCCCTCTCAAATCCACTCTCCATCTTATCCTCCACCCCCTTCTAATTAGTCTCTCTTTTATTTTTTTATTTTTGTTTTTGGTTTTTCGAGGTATTGCCTTGCTTTAGCCCAGGCTGATCTGGAATTCCCTATATAGTCTCAAGCTGGCCTTAACTCACAGGGGTCTTCCTACCTCCGCCTGCAGAGTGCCCGGACTAAGGCGCGCACTGCCACACGGGCTCTCGTTTACTCTTCATGTCGTCATCTTTTCCTCCTAGTCATAAAATCCTGTGTAGGTAGTGTCAGGCACTGTGAGGTCATGCATATCCAGGCCATTTTGTGTCTGGAGGAGCACGTTGTAAGGAGTCCTACCCTTCCTTTGCCTCTTACATTCTTCCCACCACCTCTTCCGCAATGGACCCTGAGCCTTGGAAGGTGTGATCGAGATGTCTCAGTGCTGGACAACACTTCACTGCCATTTCCTCTAAGCACTATGGTGAGTTTTGAATCACCCCAGTGGTGTGACTGCCTTCTTTAGGATTAGGGTGAATGCTATAAAACTGCTTTTACAGATTTAAAAAAAAAAAAAAAAAAGGTAAACTGGGTGTGGTGGCGCACACCTTTAATCCCAGTACATGGGAGGCAGAGGTAGGAGGATTGCTGAGTTCGAGGCCACCCTGAGACTACAGAGTGAATTCCAGGCCAGCCTGGGCTAGAGTGAGAGCCTACCTCGAGAAAAAAAAAGACACATGGGCTGGAGAGATGGCTTAGCAGTTAAGGCATTTGCTTACAAAACCAAAGGACCCAGGTTCAATTCCTCAGGACGTACGTGCATATGGAGTTCATTTGCAGTGTCTGGATTGGCCTGGGGTGCCCATTCTCTCCTCTCTCTCTCCGTCTCAAATAAATAAATAAAATATTTTCAAAAAACGACATAGGGCTGGGCGTGGTGGTGCACACCTTTAATCCCAGCACTCAGGAGGCAGAGGTAGGAGGATCGCCATGAGATCAAGGCCACCCTGAGACTACAGTGTGAATTCCAGGTCAGCCTGGGCCAGAGTGATCCTACCTTGAAAAACAAACAAACAAAAAACATATGGAAATTATCAGGTAGGGGGTTCCTTGGGTGAGCAAGGGGTTGTGTCTCCCCAATATGCATTGTCGTCTATAGGAAGGGTCAGAATCATTGGTCACCTGTCCAGTGGCTCACCTGTTCTCCTCCCAATTTGACACCCTGCCTGTCCTCTTGGCTTTAGAGGTTCCCATTGTATTTCATTCTTCTCTCAGGTATCTCTACACCTGCCGCATGGGTTCTATGTCCAGGTCAAGGCCAGGCATGTTCCTTTTTTTTTTTTTTTTCTCTAGCCCAGGCTGACCTGGTATTCACTATGTGGTCTCAGGGTGGCCTTGAACTCATGGCAATCCTCCTACCTCTGCCTCTGGAGTGCTGGGATTAAGGGCATGCGCCACCATGCCTGGAAGTCTTATTCCTGGGAAGCCTTGTGATGGGAGCCGCAGGTGGGAAAGGCATTCCTTCTGTGAAACTGCTAAGGCATCCAGCCTGCGCCCTGGGTTCCAGGGCAAGGACAGAGTTTGTTTGCCCGAGGTTTCTATGTGTCTAGGATGCTCGTGATGGAGTGGGGCCTACATGAAGCGCGGGGTATTGGGGGAGGGAAGTACATGCAGGTGACACCCAGGACTGCAGCCAGGGCTGCGATGGGGTATGCAGAGGCCTCAGAGTGTGAGGAAGTCAGCCCAGAGAGATGCCGAGCGAGCTAGAACTTGAGGCATGCATGTGGCCACTGCAGGAGGAAGAGTGACAGGCGTGACAGATGGAGGTGGGCTCAGGTGGGTGCTCAGGTGTATGTGTGTTGTTGGGACCTGGGGAAGGAAAGACCCAGAGTGATAAGGTCTTTGAGGCAGGTTCTGAGTCCTTGAAAGGGACTTTTGAGAAGTGTGGAGGTGATATCTGGTGGGGTCAGAACTGGGTATGGCCTGGGTAGTGGTGTCGTGAGTAGATCATTGAGAGGCTCCTAGAAGAACCCCTGTGCCTGTGAATGGGAGGGAACCGTGTCCCAGAGAAGGTGGAGAGAGCAGCCAAGGGTCAAGTCACGGGGTGAGAGGACCAATGGTGCTCCCTGAGTTCCTCCAGTCACGGGGTGAGAGGACCAATGGTGCTCCCTGAGTTCCTCCATCACAGGATTCTGAGCTGGCTCTTTTCATGGCTGGAGAGTTTTGGTGTCAAAGGTGACCAACTCTGTTGGCACATCTATGAGAGGTGGCTGAGCACAGACCTTCCTGGTTCGTGTCGTCTCTGGGTGGCCGAGGGCTTGGGCTCCTTTTGTGGAATCCCACCAGACCTCCACACGGCACTGCGGGGCCAGAGCAATGAGGCCGCTGGGGACCTTTTCTGAGAAGATCGCTCCAACGCCAGCACATCTGAAAGGAGAAGAGTTTGTTTCCTATGAACCAAAGTTGGCATCACTCCCCACAGTAACTTTGGGGTGAAGCTGAGGTTTTACTTTCATTTTATGGTGTTCACAGCCCAGGGGTGGGGTGCACAGGCCGCTGCTTTACCGAAGCAGGACGTGACAGTTAGCTTGTGCAGCCTGTGTGCTTCAAAGCAAGTTTCCAAAACATACCTATGAATTCAGCCGGGTGTGGAGGTGCACGCCTCTAAACCCAGCACTCAGGAGGCAGAGGTAGGGGGATCACTGTGAGTTCGGGGCTACCCTGAGACTCTACAGTGAATTCCAGGTCAGCCTGGGCTAGAGTGAGACCCTACCTTGAAAAACCAAAACCAAACCAAACCAAAACAAATAAACAAAAAACTATGAATCATAGTTGAATCACCCGAGCCATGAGCTCTATTTTACTCTGTTTTAGTCTAAACCGTCCTTCCTTCTTATTGTCCCTCTGGATCCCCTCTAGACAGTTCTCTTCGGGATTCTTTCAGCTACTGTCAGAGAAAAGTTTAGCTCCTCAGCGGGTAACTCTTAGTGACCTAGCCACCAGTCCAGCTGTCAGCTTCCCTCCCACTACAAGGCCTGACTGGGTGTGGGTCACTGCCTGGCTGGGCATGGGAGGGAACCCCTACCCTAGAAAGCCCTGTGTGTGTGGAAGCTTGGGAACCTTTGGCGGGAACTGTAACCCGAGGACCAATCAGGTGGGCTAGACTTCACAGCACAGGAGAGACCTTCCGTTTCCTCCAGCATCCATTTTAGGACAGCGAGCGTCCAAAAGTGGCCCTTACCTCAAGTCACCTGCAGAGGGACCCATAATGAGCTGTGGCCATTGGTTAGTCTGGAGAGGTAACGTGCACCTACCTACTTACAAGTGCTCCCTTTATACAGGTCAAAATGAGGGTGACGTCCACAGGTTTCTGGAAGCGGCAGGGGTGGGGTGCTCTGGGCTGCTTGCTGAGGACCATGAGCGTGCATCCGTCTACCCTTCATGCCACTGTGCCCTCAGCTTTCCTACCAGTGCCCGGCGGGGAGCTGCGGGACCAGGCTGTGACATGGCTGACAGAGGTCCGAACTGCCCCCTGGGCCTCACTCTGGTCTCACTCCAGATGGGCTGACCTGGAATTCAGTATGTAGTCTCAGGGCAGCCTCGAACACACAGCCATCCTCCTACCTCAGCCTCCCCAGGACCCATGTAAGCCTGATGCACAAGGTGGCACATGCATCTGGAGTCTGTTTGCAGGAGCTGGTGGCCCTGGCATGCCCATTCTCTCTCTCTCTCCCCTCCCTGCCTCTTTCTCTCTCAAATAAATAAATAATTTTTTTTTTTTTTTTAAAAAAGAGCTATGGAGCCGGGCATGGTTGCGCATGCCTTTGAGCCCAGCACTAGGGAGGTAGAGGTAGGAGGATCGCCATGAGTTCGAGGTCACTCTGAGACTACATAGTGAATTCCAGGTCAGCCTGGGCTAGAGTGAAACCCTACCTCAAAAACAAAAAAACAAACAAACAAAAAAAGAGCTTTGTTGAGTACATAATTTGAAAAAAGATGAAAGGTACGTTTGTAGAAGGCACTCTTCCCACATCAGGCAAATTGCTGTCTAATGTTCGATGAAGTAAGTAGCTAACCCCTAGCTAGAAGGTTATTCTGTTGGCCACTTTTGCAAGGGAATAACCTATTGGCATCATTTGTGGGTTATGTGGCCGCAGAACCAGTAGATGGCGCCAACTCCCGGGATGCAGGCGGGAGTGGCAGGTGTGGTGTTTGCAACATTACCACAGTGTGTCACCTGCATGACGATGACCAGAAGAGGACCAAAATGTCAAGATCAAGGCTGTTTGCGTCTCCAGAGCAATTACCAATGGTTGAGATTTCACAGGATCAGAACCCCAGGATTCTGCCTGTTTTTAGCAGACTGTCCATTTCAGAGAACTGAACCAGGGTGGACAGGGACCCTGGCCTCCTCCGCCACTGCCTCCTATACCTTCCACAGTCCCCACACTGACAACTTTAAGCTCAACCCTTCACCAAAACACCTGAATGCCCCCCCCCCCAACAGAGGGTCAAGTGAATTTGCCAGTAGCTTTTAACTTGAAGCCCCTTCCCTCCACTCCATAGCCGACCTACGGGCCTAGCAAAGTCACGTAGATGTCCCTTCTCCAGCTCAAGTCTCCAGTGCCCAGTCACAAAAGGAAAAGCAGTAACAGATTGGGAGGGGGGTAGAGTTAGGCTGACTGGACCCCTGCAGGTGAAAAGTGCAGGAAAGTTTGCACTTGCTAAAAATCAAAGATGATCTGACTTATCTCTTGCCTAGTTTCCCCAGACTTGTTTTTCCACAAACAATCAGGACCCCTCCTGGGAGGGAGGTCTTCCATAGGATTTAAACGCTGTGGTTGGTCAAGTTCAGCCCTGGGAACGTGGTGCCAAAGTTGACCTCTTCCTGAGACAGCCCCCAGTCCTCATCAACCTGCCGACCCTCTGGTGCACCCGAGCCGGAAGACAGCCCCCCACCATAAGGTCATAAATACCTTTGCAAGGGGAGGGCAGGCTCTCTGACCACTTGGGAACTTCCAGCTGTGGGTGAGTTTTGCACCCCAGCCCTGACTCTCCACATGGGTTCTTTATCCCCTCCAGCTCCCCACGTGGCAGAACTTTCTTTTCTCTTTTCTTTCCATGCTTTTGTCCCCAGGCCCTCCATGTGGGCTCTCTAGCCACATGGGTGCCTTTTCTTGGCTCTACTTCCCTCAATAAATACAATCATTTAATAACTAGCCTTCTCAGTTTTCTTTTTTCTTCAATTCTTTGAGTAAAATCAGAAACAAACCTAGGGTTTGGGGTGCAAGAACTTTCCTGGACCCTTAGCATCCTGTTACAAGATCATAGAAGCAACGTAGAGCCTTGTCATCTAATTTTGCCACAGTAACATTATCTCTTCAGCCCCCCCCCCCCCGAGTGGGGGGTGTCACTGTGGGCCTGCAGGAGCCTCTGCCCGTGGAGTGGGTGAGACCTGGAGCCCACAGCTCCCTCACCTGATGAGCTACCTGAACCTTCTCTTTGATCTCCACACACTCCTTCCTCTTTGCTGTATTTACAGCCCCCAGTGTCTTCTTGTTGGACTTGGGTTTGGGGGAAAATGTGTCTCAACATTCAAACCCTTTTCTTCCCAGTCTGTCCTCCCTCTTGACTACTCCTGCCTGGGGCAGTGCTGGTCTTCAGGAAGGTCATCCAGCAGGTGGAGATTTTGATATAAGTGGGACTTGGTGATTGGATTTCGTTTTTCTTTCCATCTAGAGAGAAAGGGGAAGTTAGATAGATGGACTTTGAGAAACTTGATTTTGCTGCTAAAGTTCCTCAATTTATGTATGCTGTCTTTTTTTTTTTTTTTTTTGAGGTGGGTCTCACTCTAGCCCGGGCTTACCTGGAACTCACTATGTAGTTTCAGGGTGGCCTCAAACTCACGGTGATCCTCCTACCTCTGCCTCCCGAGTGCTGGAATTAAAGGTGTGCTCCACCATGCCTAGCTGTGTATGTCATTTTTTTTTAAAGTGACAACAAAAAAAATGAAAGAAAAGCTTGAAAATTATGGAAGGACGAGCAGTTCATGGGGTTCATTCAACATACAATATCTTGGGCGTGGTGGCGCACGCCTTTAATCCCAGCACTCAGGAGGCAGAGGTAGGAGGATCGCCGAGAGTTCGAGGCCACCCTGAGACTCCATAGTGAATTCCAGGTCAGCCTGGGCCAGAGTGAGACCCTACCGCCTCCCGAGTGCTGGGATTAAAGGTGTGTGCCATCATGCCTGGGTTAAAAAACAAACAAACAAAAAACCCAACGTACAATATCTATGTAAACTGTCAGTATGGAAGGAGATTAACATGTTATGCATGGCTTCCAGAGGGGGAGAGAAACCCTTTGACTTCCACATTGTTAGGAAAAGCTGGAAAAGAAATGAGAGAAAGAGATGGAAAGGAGACTGCAGAGGCAGGCTTTACTTGGGGGGTGTCTGAGGAGGGCTTTGACCAGGCAGGTCAAAAGCCACCTTCCTTACAGAGCAAGGAGTGCTTGTGGGGAGGTGGAGCTCCGTACGGCAGTTCTTTGGGTGCTGGGTGGCCCACCTTGCCTCAGGGTTTGGACCCTTCCAGGAAAGTCGTTTCAGGAATGTGATCATTGGGAGGGGTGATTGGGTCCCTCCTGGGAAACAGGATATATAAGGAAGCATATATATAAGGAAATGGCAGCCTGAGTCCAAAGATGGGGTCATTCTGGTTCTAACACACATGCCCACCTCCAGACCTTGCCCTCGCAGACTTGAGGTGCTGGGCAGCAGGGTGGAGTTTTCCAGTGTTAACATAAACAGAACTGGCGTGTCCACACATGAAGAGTAATGATTATTCTCCTCTGCCGCTCTCTACCACCACGCTCTATTTCACTTTCCTTGTGTGAACTTATTTAGAAGAATGAAACCCTTTGTAATGACTGTTCAAAGTATATATATAAATAAATCAACTGTTGTTTTCAAGAAGCAACAACAAAAAGTAACCGTTCTTCACCCCAAATACGGAGGGTTCAAACAGACCACAAGCCCAGCCCGATGATCAGGCTTATTTACCGAAGATCAGGGACTCACAGGCTGTTTCACTACCAAAATGTTCCCACTCCATGTCCACCTAACTCTCGTGGATCTGGCCCTAAGTCTGCAGGGGAATTCATGCACACCTAGCTTCCGAACACCGCCTAGTGTTGAAATCAGGGAAGTGACTCCAGGCACAGACACTGTGAGGCGCAAGCAGAAGCGGAGGGGGGCGGGGGGGGGCACGACGGGGTTTATATGTCCTCTGTCCTTGTTCTTACCAAGAGTCCTGTGGTCCGGGGAAATAACATGTCTGATGTCTGGCACGTGCAGCTGCTAAAGGGTGTCTTGTAGCAAGATGGAGTTACTTAGGCCAGGGTTCATCCTCCTGCAGAGCGCCATCTACAGGCCACTGGCAGCAGCAGCAGAGAAGGGCAGAGGGACCTACTTGAGTGTCTTTCTAGGCAAGTGCTTTACCACAGCGTTTGTCCCATGACTTTTTGGGAGAGATATAAAGAAAGATCTACCCAGACACAAAACGGCCCGGATATCCATGACCTCACAGTGCCTGACACTACCTACACAAGACCATCATAACAGGAGGAAAAGATCATGACATCAAAATAAAAGAGAGACTGATTGAGAGGGGGAGAGGATATGATGGAGAGTGGAGTTTCAAAGGGGAAAGTGGGGGGGGAGGGTATTACTTTGGGATATTTTTTATAATCATGGAAGTTGTTAATAAAAATTTGAAAAAAAAAGTAAAATAAAAAAGAAAGATCTATGCACCTCAAATAAAGAGGTGCAGACGGACCAAACAAAGATTCTAATTTAACCTAACATAATCACAGGCACGGCCTCTATCTCTTGTGCTCTATGCTACTGGCTAGAAGCAAGTCCCAGGTCCCATCCACATAAGGGAGTGACACCAGAAGGCGGGGCTCTTTGGGGTGCATCTTGAAGTTTGTTCACCACAGGAAATAGCCAGGTAAAGTGAATAGCATATGCAAGGGTCCTGTGACAGGAGAGACATGGGTTCTGAGAGCAACAGGAAAAGAGAGAGAAAGAGAGAGAGAGGAGCAAGCACAGCGGGTGGGGTGAAGAGAAAAACCATGTGGCTTATTCAAGAGTCCAAGAGAAATGGGAAGCTCCCAGTGAACTACTTCCTCCTGAAGTTTACACAGCCTCCCCAAAATAGCACCACCACTATAGCCCAAGCCTTCAAAACATGGCCCTTTGGGGGCTAGAGAGATTACTCAGTGGTTAAGGCGCTTGCCTGAAAACCTAACAACCCAGGTTCGATTCCCACTGTCCATGTAAAGCCAGATGCACAAAGTGGTGCATGCATCTGGAGTTTGTTTGCAGGTGCTCCCATTCTTCCTCTTCTCTCCTCTCTCTCTCTCTCTCTCTCTCTGTATGAAATAAATAACTATTTAAAAACAACAACAAAATGGGCCTTTGGGACACATTGTAGAGAAATCCTAACACCCATCCACACTGCATGTGGCACAGGGGTGCGTCGTAGGGTTGGGATGTGGCTCGGTCAGCAGAGTGGAGGCGTAGGATGCAGGAAGCCCTCGGTTTGATCCCTGGGTCCACTGTCGTAGTAAGCTTCTCCTTGTTGGGACAAAGCAGTCTCAAGAGGAAGCTGCGTGATGGCAGGTGAAACTGGCAGAGCAGAGGCTGGACATCATCTCCCAACAGCAGCAGGAGAGCGAGCCCAACTAACTCTCACAAGCTAGTGGCGAATAAACCTCAGGTCCTTCCCAGAGACACCTCCTCCAGCAAGGCCCCTCTTCCCAGGTTGCTATCAGCTGGGGACCAAGCGTCCAGGACACATGAGTTTATGGAGGACATGATTCCAGCCACCACAGCCACATCAACTGGGTGCTGTGGTTCACATCTATAATCCTACCACTTGGGAAGTGGTATTACTCACTGAGTAATAGTTGAGGTGAATGACACTATAAGTGAACTGTGAGGTCACTAAACACAGCAATAGCCACTTGGGTCAGCCACACAGGTTATAAATAAAGCATGCCTGGATCCACACTAAATTGTTTACAGATCAGCTCTGTCCACTTTTGACTGTCTGACTTCTTTTGTGGTGAAACGACACAGTGCATAATTGTGACAGACCCTATCCCCAAGAACACACTTAAAAATATTTTATTTATTTGAGGGGGGAGAGAGAACCAGAGAGAGAGAGAGAGAGAGAGAAAGAAAGAGAGAATGGGTACACCAGGGCCTCCTAGCCACTGTGAATGAACTCCAGATGCATGTCCCACCTTGTGGGTACTGGGGAATTTGAACTGGGTCCTTTGGCTTTGCAGGTAAAGTGCCTTAACTGCTAAGCAACCTCTCCAGCCTGTTTTTTTTTTAAATTTTTTATGTTTATTTATTTATTTGAAAGTGACAGACAGAAAGAGGCGGGGGGGGGGGAGAGAGAATGGGCACGCCAGGGCTTCCAGCCACTGCAAACGAACTCCAGACACGTGCACCCCCTTGTGCTAATGTGGGTCCTGGGGAATCGAGTCTCAAACCAGGGTCCTTAGGCTTCACAGGCAAGTGCTTAACTGCTAAGCCATCTCTCCAGCCTTTTTTTTTTTTTTAAATAATTCACTTATTTATTTGAGAGGGAAGGGGGAGAGAGAGAGTTGGCGTGCCAAGGCCTCTAGCCACTGCAAACGAACTCCAGACACAGGTGTCACTTTGTGCCTCTAGCTTATGTGGATACTGAGGTAGAACCTGGGTCCTTAGGCTTTGCAGTTTAGTGCCTTAACTGCCAAGCCATCTGTCCAGCCCCTCCAGCCCCGCCCCCCACGTTTTTTTTTTTAAATATTTTTTTATTTTTCAAGGTAAGGCCTCACTGTAGCTCAGGCTGACCTGGAATTCACTATGTAGTCTCAGGGTGGCCTCAAACTCACAGCAATCCTCCTACCTCTGCCTCACAAGGGCTGGGATTAAAGGTATGTGCCACCACAACCAGTTTCCAGCCCATTAAAAATATATATATTTATTTGAGAGAGGGAAGGTGGGGGAGAGAGAGAGAGAGAGAAAGAGGCAGGTAGAAAGAGAGAATGGGCATGCCAGGGTCTCCAGCAAACAAACTCCAGACACATGTGCTATCTTGTGCATCTGGCTTACATGGGTACTGTGGAATCAAACCTGTGTCCTTAGGCTTTGTAAGCAAGCACCTTAACCGCTAAGCCATCTCTGCAGCCCCACATTGTTTTTTGTTTTTGTTTTTTTTTTTCTACAACGCTGGGGATTGAAGCCAGGGCTTCAGTCATGCTGCACGAAGCACTCCACCGAACTAATTCCCAGCCCTACCCTCTGACGTATTGTCTTTGACCCAGAACCAAGGCAAGGAGGAGATGCTTCTAGAGTTTAATTCCAAGGATGGAAAGAAGGAAATAAGATCAGGTGAAAAAGATGGTGGGAGCATATCCTATACCCAGGGAAAATGCTTTATATTTTCATTTATTTTTTAACTGCTGCCGATGAAACCAAGAGGCAGCTGCATGCTGGGCAAGTATTCTACCACTGAGCTCCAGCCCTGAGTTCGTGACTATTAATTAATTAATTTTTCTTTTGAGGTGGGGTCACACTCTAGCTCAGGCTGACCTGAAATTCATTATGTAGTCTCAAGGTGTCCTCGAACTCATAGTGATCCTTCTACCTTTGCCTCCTGAGTGCTGGTACCAAAGGCATGCACCACCATGCCTGGTTTAAATGTTTTATTTTTATTTAAGAGAGAGAGAGAGAGAGAGAGTGTGTGTGTGTGTGTGAATGAGAGAATGCGTGAACTAGGGCCTTCAACTACTGCAAATGAACTCCAGATGCGTGCGCCGCTTTGTGCATGTGGCTCGCATGGGTTCTGGGGAATTGAACCTAGGTCATTAGGCTTCACAGGCAAGCACCTTGATCACTAAGCCATCTTGCTGGCCCTTTTACATCATCTTATCCCCCCTAGTCTTCCTACTCCTCTTCCTTTCTTCCTCATCCTCTCTCCTTTTCCTCCATCTTCCTCTACCTCCTCCTCTTCCTATTTTTTTTTCTCCCCTTGATTTCATCGTGTTTCCTTGACTGGCTTCAGAATCCAGGCTCAACCCACGCTCTTCCCAAAGAAAGGAAAGCTGGATATGGCTAGCTTTCAGAACCAGCCATGCCCCACATGCCATTTGTTACTTCCTTTCCTGACCTCCTCCAGTCACCAGGGCTGGGCATGGGAGAAAATACGCAGGGACTGTGGCAACCCCTGGCTGCTGACTCTCGGAGTCTGTAGGTGACAGTGACGCCTCTTGTACATGACGCAGGTCCATGTCCTTTCATGCCTGGCCCATGAGGTGCTGCGTGTAGAAACCAGGGCTTGGTGCCTGGTCGGTCAGCACTCTACCAACTAAATTACATCCCCTGTCACTGTGTTCTCGATCCTTCTGTCTGTTTATTACAGACATTATTGCAATAGGCAGTCCAGGCTGGCGTCTCATTGGCCAATGCTCCTCCTTTTGCCACAGCACCATGCCCGGGGACATTTTCTCTGGGCGGAGCTCTGCAGGTAGGGAGGGAGTGCTTGCTCTTGCAGCCCTGGCCTCGAGGATCACAGGCTGGCCCCGAAGATGAACGTGTGGTCAAGGATGACTCTGCACTGCTCATTCTCCTACCCTACCTTGCAAGCACTGGTATTTCCCGGATGTTCTACCACACCCACTTTAGGTGGTGCTGGGGAATCGAACGCAGGGCTTCAAGCATACAGTGCAAACACTCTAAGCCATCTGAGGTCAGTTCCCAGCAAACGTGCTCTCTCTCGCCCTCATTCTCTCTTGTCCTTCGAGGTCACCGCGTAGCCCCAGCTTGCCTTCCCTTTGCAAGTCCTCAGCCTCCTAAGTCCACACTGGGGGGGGGGGTGTTTCACCATCACGCTGTTAGGATTGTTTCTCTCGGTGGCTGGTGACTTGAGAGCTCCCTGGCCCCCACCCTCACCCCAGGAGCCCCTGTTCTCAAACCGGGAAAGCCAAGCCGGGAGCCGCAGCCTTCCCGCGTCTCGGTACCCGCGCCCCCGGCGCTCGGGACGCACAAGGCGCACACACAGAGCGGGTCCTCGCTGGGCTCGGGAGCGCGCGGGAGCGGGAGTCGCGCGCTGATTGGCTCTCGCGGCCCGGGGCTGTCTGGCTCTGCCCCGCCCACGCGCCCGTCCCGGCGCAGCGATTGGTCGAGCGGCCACGCGCTCAGGTTTTTTTTTTTTTTGGGGGGGAGGGGCGGAGCTCCGAAGCCGCGGACGGGCGCGGCGGGCGGCTGAGGGACGCCGGGCGCTAGGAGGCATTGTCGCTCGTAAGTGCAGCCGGAAACGGCAGGAAGGCTGGCCGCACGTTTCGTGTCCCTCCCCACTCCCCCCCCCCGCGCCCCCCCAAAAGTAAACGCAGCCTGAGGCCAGGCGTTGCAGCAGGGGGAGGGGTCCGTGGGGAAGACTGGGCGGGAAGCGCCCCGCTTTGTGCAGCGTGCCCTCCCCTCCCCCGGGTCACCTGGTGGCGCGGGGACAGTGACACATCAGTTGTGGCTCCTGCAAGTGCCCCGGGGCGGGGGGGCGTGGGGTTGGAGGCGCCGGCGCACTCGCTTGCACGCCGAGGCTGGGCCGCGATGGCTTGGGGTGGGGGGTGGCTGGGGGGGGGGAGAGAGATTTCCGTTTCCCATGGGAGACGCCCTTGCTGGGGGACAGGCTGCTGTTGTGTGTATTCCTTTCCCCGAGCGACACTTTTCGGGGTGTGATGGTTTGTACCCGTTCTGGGGAGCTGGAGACGTGACCCGCAGCGTGCCAGTGGGTCCCTGGGGCAGCATGTGTTGCACCAGAGCCACCCCCTCCCCATGGTCACCCTCCTCCTCTGCCTGTTTGATTCCCCCCAGTTCCCAGTGACCGGGCAGGCAGGCGACAAGCAGCCACAGGAGAGAGGTGGGTCCCTGGAGTCTACCGCCCAGGGCATGGTGGCCTGGTCACCCGGGGCTCTCCAAACCCCACCGCCCAGAAACCAGCCTCCGATGTGCCCTGCTCTCCCCCAGAGGCATTCATTGATCCCCTGGGTGGGAAAGTGGATCAGCTCTGTTCTGGCCTCCGGTGAAACTTGGGAGACAGGCACTAGGGTCCAACCATGCCCAGCGCCCCTCAGCTACCCACACCAGCGCCTAGCTTTGTCATGGCTGGCCAGGCCTGGCTGGAGCCAGCCTTGGGGCAGCTTGCATATGGCTCCAGAGGCTCTGGTTGCCCCGCGCAGCGGCTGCCAGGCTCTAGAGTTGCCGCTTGACTGCAGCAGTAACTAAATATAGGAGCAGCTGGCGAGGCCCGGGTGTCACAGTGGCTCCTGTGCAGAGATCCCGGGCTGCGGAAAGGTAGAATCCTTGAAGTTAAGAGCCGACCAGAGTCCAGCTCGCTTGTTTAAGTCCCTGTGCCCCCAGCTTTTAATTGAAACTAAGAGCTGATCTGACAGAACAGTCATGGGGCACTTACTAGCGCCCACAAAGCGGGACAGCCCTCCCTCCATTCATTTTGTTCTGTTCAAACTTCCTGTCTGTCCCCGATTGCTCATCTATTTATTAGTTATGTCTTAATGTGGGAAGTGTTTATTAGCCTGTAAAGTCCTTTGTCAAAAGTGACGCGTCAGCCCGGCATGGTGACACACGCTTTTAACTCCAGCACTTGGAAGGCAGAGGTAGGATTGCTGTGTGTTTGAGACCAGCCTGGGACTACAGAGTGAGTGCCAGGTCAGCCTGGGCTAGAGTGAGATCCTACCTCAAAATACAAGTAAAAATTAAAAAAAAAAAACAAAACAAACCCAAAGAGTGATGTATCAGTTAGTTGTCACAACAGGTCCACTAAGGAAGGTGGTGTTTCCATGTTACACCTAGGCTTGCTCCACAACACTCAGAACTTTCCAGAACTCTGCTTGGACTAGTTGCTCCTCACAGAGGACAGCTTTCTAGGAAGGCCTCCAGCTCTGACTGGCAGCGGGTTTCCTTGTCTCACACATCTCTCCGTGGGCACCTGTTGCTGGCATGCTGTCTGTTTCTTCTCTCCTGGGTCGGGCCGCGGGCTGTCACGGCACTCGGACTTGGCTTGATAGCTGTGTGACACCAGGCTCATTCGGCCTCTCTGCGAAGCTTGTTCAGCCTTGTCCTGCCTCTGCCCCTTGGCTCTGCTGTGGGGCCATTACGGACTGTTCCCTGACGTGGTGGATTCATACGTTTCCCACAGTCCTGGTGCGTGCTCTGGGAAAAGGGAAGGTGGGTGTGTGGAGAGGGGCTTAAGCCTTCTGTCCAAGGGTCTCAGGGTTTGCAGTGCACTCCCTGAAAATTACTTCCTCCTCTAGGCCCTTAGGCTTTGCAAGCCTTTAACTGCTGAACCATCTCTTCATCCCCTTTATTTTTATATTTTCATTATTTATTTGCAAGCGGAGAGATAGAGAATGTATAAAGGCAGGCCAGGGCCTCTTGTTACTGCCAAGGAACTCTGTACCCATTCACTACTGTGTGCATCTGGCTTTACATAGATACTAGCCAGGCTGTCAGGTTTTGCAAGCAAACACCCTTAACTGCTGCTCCATCTCCTCATCCTTGGTCCCCAGCTAGAGCTCATCAGTTCAGTTCGACAAGCTAAGCCGCGAGCCTCGGCATGGCCCGCCTCCACAGCTGCAGGTTCATGGCCAGGTACTCTGCACTTAGGTGCCTGGGATCCAGCCTTCTGCACCGGAATCTTACGTCTGAGCTAAGACCTTCCATCTCTGCCCTCTTCCCATTCTTGTGCTGTGTAAACACATAACAGATGTTCAGCATTGATCATGGATGAGATATACTGCAAATGGGAGAGACTTGGGTATGGTGAGAAGAGTCCTGGGCTTTCTGCTCCATCTACCTGATCGGCCCCTCAGTTTCCCCATGCGTAAAGGGGTGAAAACAAGTTACTTCCGTTCCAGTGACTCAGGCTTAGGGGGCTGGGCTGGTGGCAGCTTGGTGAAGGTGTTGGGTCCGGTTTGCCAAAGTCCTTCGTGTTCCTCTCTGTCATTCACTGGCCTGTATGCCCATTACCCATCCTGTAGGAATTTGAACTTTTGACCCTCTGAGGCTGTGTGTGTGTGATTGTGTGGTGTTTGCGTGTGGAAGCGAGTGTGCAGTCAAAAGTACACCCTCAGTGTCATTCCTGGTTTGTGCTCTTCACTTCTTTTTAAAATTTATTTACTTATTTATTTTGGTTTTTCGAGGGAGGGTCTCACTCTAGTCCAGGCTGACCTGGAATTCACTATGTAGTCTCCGGCTGGGTAATCCTTCTACCCTTGTCCCCTGAGTGCTGGGATTAAAGGCATGTGCTGCTACCAACCCTGGCGCGCGCTCTCTCTCTTTCTTTCTCTCTCTTTTTAAATTTCATTTTTATTTATTTATTTGACAGAAAAAGAGGTGTGTGGGCGTGGGGAGAGAATGGGCACCAGGGCATCCAGTCACTGCAAACAAACTCCAGACATGTGTGCCCCCTCGTGTATCTGGCTAATGTGGGTCCTGGGGAATTGAACCTGGGTCCTTTGGCTTTGCAGGCAAACACCTTAACCGCTAAGCTATCCCTCCAGCCCTCTTTCTCTTCAGACCCTGAACCTGTTCAGTTTAGACTGTCACTTGACAGGCACACAGATTTTTTTAATAAAGTCATTTATTATTATTTTTAAGTCATTTTTATTTTAGTTTTTTTTTATTTTTTCATTTATTTTTATTTATTTGAGAGCGACAGACAAAAAGAGAAAGAGGCAGATATAGACAGAATAGGCGCGCCAAGGCTTCCAACCACTGCAAACAAACTCCATATGCATGCGCCACCTTGTGCATCTGGCTTACGTGGGTCCTGGGGAATTGAGCCTTGAATCAGGGTCCTTAGGCTTCACAGGCAAATGCTTAACCGCTGAGCTCTCTCTCTAGACCCCTGACAGGCACACAGATTTGAAACCCAAATCATGCATGTTGACCATATCATTGAGTATACTAACTAGGCATGTGTGTTTACTATGAGGTGCAGAGTGCAGGGGAGACACGCAGGTAGATATGTTCATAGGTTAGTTGGGGAGGTGTGTGTGTGTGTGTGTGTGTGTGTGTGTGTGTGTGTGTGTGTTCCTTCATAGCTTATAAGCAACTCAAGTGACCTGTTTTCCGGAATCTTACGTCTGAGCTAAGAAGCTCAGAGGGAACAGAGAACCCTGAGGATTGGAGCAATCCAGGGAGACTGTCTGTGGGTGGAGAGATGGGAATTCTTCTCATTCCTAAAGGATGAGCACCAGGCAGTTATTCAGAGTCACGTGGGTCGTAGCCCGGGACTCGGTGCCAGTGTCATGCCTGCCCGTGTCGTTCCGCCGTTGGTTTTGTAGGTGCAGGGTTTAACGCGAGGCCAGTCCACGTTCTTTGAACAACATGGTAGCTGTGCTGGATGCCCTTCCCCCTCAGCTGGCGAAACTGGCTCAGCATGGTTGAGACCCTCTCCCAGGCTTCCCAGCTCCTCAGTGGTAGAGTTGGGCATTTGGACTTTCCCACCCAGCCATGTGTCTCGGACCCTGCGCGTCAGCTCTTGGTGGACACCCAAGCTGGGCACAGCTGTCCTCCCAGCATGAAGGTGGGCTTGGCCTTGCCTGCCCGGCGTGGCCACTTGAGGTCATGGGCATTGACTGGCAGCTGTGAACACACGTTCCTCCATCTCTGGCCCTTGAGGAATACGTGCATCCTGTGGTTGTTTCATCTTCTCTGAGCCTGGGATTGGGGTGGGAATGGGGAACGGGGAGAAGTGGGGCCACTGGCCATCCCTTCGAGTTGAGTGCTGTGTGGTTAGATTGTCTAAGGATGTAACAGTGGGCATGCAGCTGGCCTGATGTGACTGTGGCCACTCACTCACTGAGCTTGTCCCTGTTCTTCCTGCATTCCTTTCCTTCTCTGAAATAAACAGGGAATTAGCCTTTTTTTTTTTTTTTTGTTTTGAGGTAGGGTCTCACTATATCCCACTATGGTGACTCCACTGTGTAGTCTCAGGGTGGCCTCGAACTCACGGCAATCTTCCCACCTCTGCTTCCCGAGTGCTGGGATTAAAGGTGTGTGCCACCACGCCCACCTTTAATGCTATAATTTTTTTTTTTTTTGAAGTGGGGTTTCACTTTAGTCCAGGCTGACCTGGAATTCACTATGCAGTCTCGGGGTGGCCTTGAGCTCACGGCGATCCTCCTACCTCTGCCTCCCAAGTGCTAGGATTAAAGGTGTGCGCCACCACGCCCGGCTTCAATGCTATAATTTTATTACGTCTGTGTCTTTAATATCTTATCGCTTTGTCTTTCTCTCCCTTCTTTAAGCTTCTCCCTTAGTGATCCAATTTCTCTTCTCACTTCAAGCACCGCCCCTTTGCTTGCAGATAAACTGAGCAGCAAGCTAAGATACTGAGGCAGGCTCACACTGGCAACAAGGACGGAGAATTCCCAGAGCCCACCTACCTGCAAACTCTCAGCTCCCGTTTGCCCCGTCTCCCCCACTTTCTACCGCGCAGGGTGGGCAGGGGAGCCGGCATGGTTGGGTGGATGGGCCCTTGCCAGAGCCCACAGGATAGAAGGAACAGGTGTCTTCTCCCTGCAGTCAGCTGGGCCCCTCCTCCTCCCCCAGCTTCACACCCTGCCTGTTGAGTCACAGGCCAGTGCACACCTGAGTCCTCATACCTGCCTGGCCACTGGTACCAGCCCGAGTGTTTGGTGAGGCCATACTTGTTGATCCTCCCAGAAAAGTGGTGGGGTCCAGCCACCCTCACCCTCCGCGTGGTAGATCAGATCAGCTCCTGCACAGGCCAGGCTGGATGTGGCCTTGGCAGGGTCTCACCACAACAGGTAAGTGGCCTAGGGACCCCGCTGTAGCTTCCCAGAGCCCAGGCAGGAGCACCGGCTTGCAGGTAGGCACTTCATGGCCCCGTGTCTTCTCCAGGCACAGGCCCCTTTGTGAGTAGCAGACCAGCCACCGGGAAGCTGGGAGCGGGCCCCCCTCCCCCCGCGTCTGCATGCTGAAGAAGATGGGTGAGGCCGTGGCCAGAGTTGCCAGGAAGGTCAACGAGACAGTGGAGAGCGGCTCGGACACCCTGGGTGAGTGAAGTTCGGCTGTTCGGCCACCCCGGGGTGGGCTTGTGGCTCCGAGGTAACGGAGACAGGTGGAGAAGGCATTAGTGTGTGGCCTGGCCATGCAGACACATGTCGCAGCGAGTGTTGACTGCAGGTGTGCAGTGGGTCGCCGGGTTAGACGTTGCTCCCATGCTGGGTCCTGGTCAGGGAGGTTCGCAAAACTACGAGCGCTTCAGCCCGGTGTCTGCGTGGGCGTCAGGGACTCCTGAGTGTGTGCGCATGTCCTTGAACCTGCTAAAGACATGAAGCTGGTCCCAGCTGAGTCGACACCGTCCGCATGGGCATGTGATGGCTGCCTCAGGACTGTCATCTCTGTGTTTGTACGTGTGTGATGTGCATATGTGTGTACGTCTGTTTACATATGTGCACGTACAGGCGTGTGTATGTGTGCATATGGAGGCCAGAGGTAGGTGTCTGTTGTCTTCCTTTTAATTCTTTCCAACTTTTTTTTTGTTTTTTGTTTTTTGAGGAGGGATCTTGCTCTAATCTGGGCCACCCTGGAATTTATTATGTAGTCTGAGGGTGGCCTCGAACTCATAGCGATCCTCCTACCTCTGCCTCCCCAGTGCTGGGATTGAAGATGTACACCACTACACCTGGTTCTACCTTTTTTTTTTTGTTTCCAAGGTAGGGTCTCTTTCTAGCCCAGGCTGACCTGGAATTCACTATGTAGTCTCAGGGTGGCCTTGAACTCACGGCGATCCTCCTACCTCTGCCTCCTGAATACTGGAATTAAAGGTATGCGCCACCACGTCCAGCTTACCTTGGTTTTAAAATGCTCTCTCACTGAACCCGGAACTCATTGATTCTGGCAGACTAGCTAGCCCGATTCCCACAGGGATCCTCTGTCTGTGCCTCCCAAGTGCTGGGATTCCAGCCACACACCGCCACGGCCAGCGTTTCCATGGGTGCTCGGGATCCACACTCGGGTCCTCATGACTGTTAAGCGCTTGGCTGACTGGACCGTCTCCCCCGCCCGGGACTGCCATCTTGTTGCGTTGTCTCAGCCTCCCTGTGGCAAGTAGTATCTGCCAGGCATGGCTAGGCTGTCTGAGGAAGAGAGGGAGGTGGGAAGACTAAGTAGGTTTCCCTGGGTTTGCCCAGCTGGAAAGCCCTCGGTTTACTTGAAATATGTCATGCACTTTTGCTTTGAATTAATGGTAATATTCTGGCTTTCATTTATCCCAAGACTCCAAGCATTTAGGCAGATCGTCTCCTCTGCGTTCTGCAGACACTTATGACAGGGACGGCAGGGGAGACAGAGCAAGTACCCGTATGTGCAAAATTGTGCGTGAATGATGAGTGTGTGTGTGTGCGTGTGTGGGTGCACGTGTGTCTGTGACACATGGTGGTGGCAGTTACTGCCTTAGCAGACACCCAGACTGGAAAGGTCGAGTATTTATGTGAGCTTCCATCTGGTGTGTCCGGAACGCAGGCTCCCGAGTCACAGGGTGGTGGCCCAGGGAGTGGAGGGACAGTCAGCCTTCAGGATGGGTTTGGTCACTGCCTCTTCCAGGAAGCCCTCAGCCTCACTCCATCCGCCCTTGCTGCTCCCTTCTCTGTAGCACACATGCAGCATCTCTAGAGGGTGGGGACCCTGTCGACCTTTATCCCCTGTTCCCTCACATCTTGTGCAATGTTGGGGACTGTTTCTAAGCCCAAGGGTGACAGACATCACCTTGACCAGGCGGTGGACAGGAATGTTGGTGCTGGTTTAGGAGAGGAGTCCCTGGGTGAGCCCTGAACTGGAGAGCAGTTGGCTAGGGGCCCCCTCAGCTGAGTTCTGGATTCTTTTTTTTTTTCTTTTTTTAATTATTTATTTGAGAGAGAGAGGAAGATGCAGATAGAGAGAAAAAGAGAATGGGCACATCAGGGCCTTTAGCCACTATGAATGAACTCCAGAAGCATGCGTCCCCTTGTACATCTGGCTTATGTGGGTTCTGGGGAATTGAACTGGGGTCCTTAGGCTTCACAGGCAAATGCCTTAACCGGTAAGCCATCTCTCCAGCCTGAGTTCTGCATTCTTGTACTGTGGCTATGCTTACCCCAGTGTTCAAGGCTGTCCCCCTCTAACAGAATGGTCCACAGCCAGGCTTTGGGCCACTGGGGCCTAGATGGGGATCCCGCTCTGCCACCCCTTGTCTGCCACCTGACAGATTGCCTACCCTGTCTGAGCCTGGGAAGTGACGATGGCGACTGTGTCCTGCGCAGGGTGATTAGGAGCGATTACTCCTGACGCCTGCTTGGCTTGTAGGGAGCTCAGTAAATGTCAGCTGGTATTTTGTTTTCTCTCAGCCCCACAGCTGGAGGTGGCACCTAAGTCCTCAGTGGCACAGACACACCTCCATGGGTGTCAGCTAACCTGCCCTCAGCAGGGACCACTGCCCGTTGCCTCTGTGGAGGGTTCAGTACAGATGGGCACGTCTCCATAAGGTGTCACAGGGTTGAGGGACCCAGGCAGCCCATCTCATCCAGAGGGGCATGTGGTCCAGACGAAGGGGCAGTCAGAGAGGTAGAGCTGAACTCTCAGAACTTCCCAGGGGTGGCGGGTCCTGTGAAGAGCAGACATCCTGGACAGGGGTCCTGATGCGGTTGACTGGGGAAAGGCCTCCCCCGCCCCTCAGAGCCGTGGAATTGTCCCGCAGTATGCAGAACATGGTGGTGAGGGGCACTGCCCAAAAGCCATGTTGGGGAGTCTGGGCTTCTGGGGACCAGAGGTTGCAAATACGTGTGTCCCACTGGCGAGGGGGCGGAGCATACCTGAATGAATGCGGGAGCTAAGGTTGGATGTGCTGCCACTGTTTCTGCCACAGCTGGGGTTCATATTACCGAGGAACCAAAGCCTGGCCTTTGGCCAGCGTGCCAGGCCCCCGTCGTGCCTGGGGTCCGAGCCCCAGCCACGTGGAATGGGGCAGCAGCTGGCGCTGGCAGCAAAACTCAAACTCAACTTGGGAGAGCCTTTAGGCACAAGGACTGGCCTGAAGTTTGAGGCATTTTCTTGGTGGGGATTGGGCCTTTGAAATTAGGGTCAGATCATCGAGGCTTTTGAACCTCCATAACTACCCAGAAAAGATGCCACATATGAGCCTTGGGTCACTGGGGGTTCCCAAATTCCTGCCCTTGAAAAGTGAGCTGACCAGGCCCAAGCAGTCTGAGGGACCTGGGCTCTACTCACGTATTGAGCTCCTGATGTGTGCAGAGGCCTGTGAGCTCCTAGGGATATAAATTCGGGACGTTAGCCCTTTCCAGAAGAGAGAATGTCCAGGCTAAGCCATTCAACATATACGATTAAGTATCGTAATGATGGAGATGACATCCGCTGCGAAGTAGTCTGGGAAGGCTTTCTGGAGGAGGTGGGAATCCAACTGGGTCTTATAAGCTAGGTGAAGGAGCTCAGTATAGCATCTTATTGACCATAAGGATGGCATGTCAGAAAGGACAAGGTCCTGAGTGTCTAAACAGTAAGGTTCTGGAGCTTCCCCATTTCTAGGAGCCCCATTCTGCCTCTTCTTGGGCAGGAGCTCTCTATTCTTTCCTTCTCCTTAGCAACAAGAGACCCCAATCTGGGTCTCTAGGTGGGCTTTTTGATTTTGTGTAAACCCCCCCCCCCACTGCCTCCTCTAGGGCAGGAGCTCTGCCCTTCTTCCTTCTCTTAAGCACGAACTCTAATATCGATAATAAAATCTTTCTAAAATTCAAACATTAAAACAGTAAGATACTGATCGGGTTAAACATACGTTTTTTTTTTTTAAACCTTTTTATTTATTTATTTGAGAGAGACAGAGTCAGACACAGGGAGAAAGAAGGAGAGAGAGAGAGAGAGAATGGGTGCACCAGGGTCTCCAGCTACTGCAAACTAACTCCAGACACATGTGCCACCTTGTGCATCTGTCTTACATAGGTCCTGGGGAATCGAACCTAGGTCCTTTGGCTTTGCAGGCAAACACCTTAACCACTAACCATCTCTCCATCCCAGACATATATATGTTTAACCATATGTATATGTGTACACACACACACACACACACACACACACACGTATGTATTCCAGGTTTGGTGGCTCACACCTACAAGCAGCCGGACTTCAAGGTCATCCTTGACTTCCTAGACCGTTTAAGATCACCCTCTGCTATTCAAGCCCCTGCTTTATCCCAAAACAAACAAAAAGGGGCAAATCTATGTAGAAAATGGAAAGAAATTAAACAAGATGTAAATGAAAATCAGAAAATAGGGCTGGGGGGATGGCTTAGTGGTAAGGGTGTGCACGCGTCGTTCCTTTGCAGTGGCTGGAGGCCCTAGCACGCCTATTCTCTCTCTCTGACTCTCTGACTTTCTCTCTTAAATAAATAAAAATTAAAAATAATTAAAAAGAAAATAGTATTGCATGGTCAGACATTGCACGTGCCTGTAATCCTAGCACTAGGCAGGCTGAGGCAGGACAGTTTCTGTGAGCTGGTAGTCAACCTGGGCTACAGAATGAGATCCCGTCTGAAAAAACGAACACAGAACAGAAGAAAACAAAAAAGTGTTATGCGTATTTTACATGCTATCTGCTGAGCATATTACTATTAAAACTCTTAGACAAGCTGGGTGTGATGGTGCACACCTTTAACCCCAGCGCTTGGGAGACAGAGGTAGGAGAACTGCCATGAGTTCGAGGCCACCTTGAGACTACATAGTGAATTCCAGGGCAGCCTGGGCTAAAGTGAGACGCTAACTCGGAAAACAAAACAAACAAACAAAAAACCCTACACAAACCGATTGTAGGGGAAAGACCACCCGCCACTCAGAAGATGGAAATGAAACACGCATGGGGACAGCTCGCTCTCAGCCCGGGCCCTGGGGGAGGTGGGCTTCCTCGGCCCCCTCGGCTCCTTCCCATGCCCAGCCTGCCTGGCTGGTTGCTGCCAGCTGCAGGTGTCTTGCTGCCCGGTGGAGCTCGGTTACGCTGCTCTCACCTTACTTACCCGGGTGGGTGTCCCTGGTCAGCGCCTCTCCGTGCCCCCCCAGCCAGAGCCGCAGCCAGCAGCGAGCTCATTTCCCCTGTGCTTTTAACCCGAACTGCCGATCCCAGCCCTGGACCCCAGCTCCAGGCTCCTATGTCCCCTGAAGTGGGCTCTTCTCCATCTGACCCTCGGAAGGCTCCCTGCTTGCTGAAGCTGACCTCACAGCCCCTCACCCCTCCCTGCATTGTCTTCTAGGCTCTTCCACGGACACGGAGCTCAGCCTCCCTTCCAGAACCAGGCTGTGCTTTATGTTGTCTTTTACTTTTTTGTTATTTATTTATTTATTTATTTTGGTTTTTCAAGGTAGGGTCTCACTCTCGCCCAGGCTGACCTGGAATTCACTGTGTAGTCTCAGGGTAGCCTTGAACTCATGGCAATCCTCCTATCTCTGCCTCCGGAGTGCTGGGATTAAAGGCGTGCTCCACCTTGCCCTGCTCATTCCATATTTTTATTTTCCAAAACTTCTATTTGGTTCTTCTTTCTAAGTTCTTATTGTTGTTTGGTGCTTTTTGAGACAAGGACAGGGTCTCATGTAGCCTAGGCTGACCTTAAACTTGCTGTATAACAGAGGCAGGACTTGAACTCCTAATTCTCCTGCCTCTGTTGTATAGCAAGTTTCTGGTCAGATGTTTTGTCCTCCATCAAGAAAGTAACTGCGCCGAGTGTGGTGGAGCACGCCTTTAATCCCAGCACTCGGGAGGCAGAGGTAGGAGGGTTGCCATGAGTTCAAGGCCACCCTGAGAATACAGAGTGAATTCCAGGTCAGCCTTGGGTAGAGTGAGACCCTACCTCAAAAAACTAAAGAAAGAAAGGAAGGAAGGAAGGAAGGGAGGGAGAGAGGGAGGGAGGGAGGGAGGGAGGGAGGGAGGGAGGAAGGAAGGAAGGAAGGAAGGAAGGAAGGAAGGAAGGAAGGAAGGAAGGAAGGAAGGGGGGAAGGAAAAAAGAAAGAGAAAGAAAATAACTGCTATTGTCAAAATAAATGCTAATGTCATTTCATAGGAGGGTTGGGACATTCCAGTCTCCCATGGTTACCAAGAGACAGCTGTTTTATCTATCATTTATACAAATAAATAATGTATACAAATAAACTCCTTTTGTATTATACATAATACAAAGGGAGTTATAACTCCTTTTCTGTTGCTTCTGCATGTGTGTGTGTATGGTGTGTGCACATGTGTGTGGATGTGCATGCATGCACCTGAGGGCACATTCACGTGGAGGTTAGAGCATCAGGTATCTTCGTAAATCACTCTCTACCTTATTTTTATATTTTATTCATTAAAAAATTTTTTTTTGGTGGGCTGGAGAGATGGCTTAGCGGTTAAGCGCTTGCCTGTGAAGCCTAAGGACCCCGGTTCGAGGCTCAGTTCCCCAGGTCCCACGTTAGCCAGATGCACAAGGGGGCGCACACGTCTGGAGTTCGTTTGCAGAGGCTGGAAGCCCTGGCGCGCCCATTCTCTTTCTCTCCCTCTATCTGTCTTTCTCTCTGTGTCTGACGCTCTCAAATAAATAAATAAATAAAAATTATTAAAAAAAAAATTAAAAAAAATTTTTTTTTTGGTTATTTTGATTTATTTATTTGAGAGCAACAAACAGAGAGAAAGAGGAAGAGAGAGAGAGAATGGGCGTGCCAGGGCCTCCAGCCCCTGCAAACGAACTCCAGACGTGTGCGCCCCCTTGTTCATCTGGCTAACGTGGGTCCTGGGGAATCGAGCCTCGAACCAGGGTCCTTAGGCTTCGCAGGCAAGCGCTTAAGCACTAAGCCATCTCTCTAGCCCTTATTCTTATTTTTATTTGATTTTCGAGGTAGGGTTTTACCTTAGCCCAGGCTGACCTGGAATTCACTATGTAGCCTCAGGATGGCTTTGAACTCAAAGTGATCCTCCTACCTCTGCCTCCCGAGTGCTGGGATCAAAGGCGTGTGACACCACACCCGGCCTGCCTTCTATCTCGATGTGAGCATACTAGGATTACAGAAGCCCGCCACAGCGTCTGGGTTTCCCTGTGGTCTGGGGTTCTCTGCTTAGGTACTCAGACTTGAGTGACGAGCACTTTATCCCCTGAGCCATCTCCCCAGCCCTTCCACCTTTGACACAGGAGCTCTCACTGAACTCAGAGCTTGACAATTGGGCTAGCTAGCCATCAAGTCCTGAGTGACCACCTGTCTCGGCCTCCCACGACAGGTGTGCATCACCACACCTGGCTTTGACGTAGGTGCTGGGGAGCTGAACGCAGGCGCTCAGGCTTGTGTGGCAAAGCACCTCCCTCACTGAGCCGTCTCCCCAACCCTACAGTGTGTGATTCTATGAGGTTTTTTTTTTTACACTCTTTGTAAAATGTACTTTATTTAATAGAAGTTTAAGAATAAAGTGCCATTATTTTAACACTCGTTCTTTAGAAAAAACAACAATTTTCTAAGAAGAAAATGAATCATAATGAGTATATTTTAATACAAATATAAAACAGTCTGAAAGATTTCTAGGAGCATGTTAAATCCTATTATTTTTAATAAGTATGTATACAAATGAAAGACAAAATACATCCACATCTAATTCCTCAATAATTAATAGTCCTATAAAAGATTTATACTATAAAAGAGAGGGTAGGATTGTCTCAACTTTGCTCTATTGCTTTTAAGATTGTGATACTAAACAAGTATGACAATTACTTCATTAATTGTTCCAAATGAAACTCTCTTATCATGACTGAGTTCTTGGTAATATGTAAAAAAGCTATAATAACACCATTTACTATATGAACACATATATATGTACATATGTGTGTATAATAAATTCAGAAAGCCTATATAGCAATTAAATAAACATAAAAATGTAGAATCTATAAAAATAGTCAAATATATTACAAAACTTAAATGAATATTATTAATGAATATGGATAATTATACATGCATGCATATTTTATAATTTAGTTATGAAAAGATTATGCACTCAAAGACAGTTTGCTCAGTCATAGTCTATGAGGTTTTTGTTATTGTCGGGTTGGGTTTTTATTGAGACAGTGTCTCACGTGAACCAGGCTCATCTTGAACTGCTGATCCTCCTGCCTCTTCCTCTCAAGTGGTGGAGTTACAGGCGTACATCACCACATCTGTCTTTCTGAGTCTCGACAAACAAGTATAGTCACATAACCGTTGCCACACCGTGCTCAGGGGCTGTCATCTGCTCAGAGGTCAGCCACCCTTCCCCTGCTCCAGGTCTCTGGAAGCCATCAATCCATCCCTGACCCCCGGCTTTGCGTTTGCTGGAGCAGCGTGCACATGGGGTCATGGTGGACAATCTGCTTCCTTGTGCCGGGGCCCAGGGCCATGCCCGTTCTAGCCAAGTGCTCTACCAGAGCCACATTTCCTGCCCATTTCCCCCCCTTTTTAAAAAATATATTTTATTATTTACTTATTTGAAGCGGGGGAAGAGGCAGATAGAGAAAAAGAGAGAATGGGCGCACTAGGACCTCCAGCTGCTGCAAATGAACTCCAGACGTGTGCACCCCCCTGTGCATCTGGTTTACGTGGGTCCTGGGGAATCAAATTGGGGTTCTTAGGCTTTGCAGGCAAATGCCTTAACCTCTAAGCCATCCCCAGCCCCCCCACTCCCCTTTTTGAGGTAGGGTTTCACTATGGCTCAGGCTGACCTGGAACTCACTATGTAGTCTCAGGCTGGCCTCGAACAGATAGCAATCTTCCTACCTCTACCTCCTAGTGCTGGAATTAAAGATGTGTGCCACCACACCATGCTTTTAAAAAATTATTGTATTTTATTTATTTGCAAGCAGAGAGTTACCGACAGGTAGGGTGAGTGAGTATGGGTGCACCAGGGCCTCTAACCGCTGCAAATGAACTCCAGATGCTTTTGCTACCTTGTGCCTCTGGCTTAAATGGATATTGGGGAATTGAACCTGGGTCATTAGGCTTTGCAGGCAAGTGCCTTAACCACTGAGCAACTCTCCATTCCTTTATTTTATTTTTTAAGGGAAATCCCATACTTAAAAATATTTGTGGGCTGGAGAGATGGCTTAGCGGTAAAGCGCTTGCCTGTGAAGCCTAAGGACCCCGGTTCGAGGCTCGGTTCTCCAGGTCCCACGTTAGCCAGATGCACAAGGGGGCACACGTGTCTGGAGTTCGTTTACAGAGGCTGGAAGCCCTGGCGCGCCCATTCTCTCTCTCTCCCTCTATCTGTCTTTCTCTCTGTGTCTGTCGCTCTCAAATAAATAAATAAAAAATTTAAAAAAATATTTGTTATTTTTGTGCAAGCAGAAAAAGATAGAAGAAGAGAGACAGAGAAGGGGCATGTCAGGGCCTCTAGCCACTGCAAAAGAACTCCAGATGTAAGTGCCATTCTGTGTATCTGGCTTTACGTGGGTGCTAGGGAATCCAACCCAGGTCATTAGGCTTTGCAGGCAAGCACCTTAACCACTGAGCCATCTCTCCAGCCATAATTTATTTTACTTTAAGATGGTATTTCACTAAGTTGTCCAGGCTGGCACTGAACCTGCAACCCTCTTGCCTCAGCCTGCCATACAGCTGAGATGCTAGACATGCATGATCATTGCCCAGCTGCATCCAGCTTCTTTCCCTCACCCTCTCACCTGCTTGAGAGTGAGCCTGGGTTTCTGGCATCAGTAGCCTGCTCCTTTCTTTGCTGAGGAGGACTACATCATTAGGCCGCACCATGGTCTGTTCATCTGTTGGGGGACACTTAAATAATTTCCAGTTCGCCCATAAACTCCGGCACACAGGTCTTTGTGGGGGCAGAGTTTCAATTCTCGGAGCAGGTTGCTAGGTTGCGCAGGGTAAGTGTTCATTTGATGGCGGGAGAAAAATCGCCTCTAATGCCCGAAGGTCCAGTTCCTTCACAGCCTCTCCAGACACTCAGCACGGTTTCGAGTGGAACGTGGGCTTCTTGGGTGAAGCAGGTCTCACTGCGGCTTTGTCTGCAGTTCCTTGCTGACAACTGCTATGGGAAAGCTACTTGTGTGCTTTGTGGCCGGACATCACTTCTAATGAAATCCCTATTCCAACCTCTGCGTATCCCATTCTCATCACCTTTTGAACAGGAAGGGGCTGTGGGATGGCTTGAGCAGTTAAAAGTGCTTGCTTACAAAGCCTGCCAGCCAGGGTTCCCTTTCCTTTCTCTTTTCTTTTTCTTTCTTTCTTCCTTTTTTTTTGAGGTAGGGTCACTCTCTAGCCCAGGCTGACCTGGAATTCACTATGTAGTCTCAGGGTGGCCTTGAACTCATGGCGATCCTCCTACCTCTGCCTCCCGAGTGCTGGGATTAAAGGCGTGTGCCACCACGTCCGACTTTTTTTCTTTTATTAATGTATTTTATTTATTTGAGAGAGAGAGAGAGAGGTAGATAAATAGAGAGAGATAGAATGGGCACTAGGGCCTTCAGCCACTGTAAATGAACTCTAGATGCATGCACCACCATGTGCGTCTGGCTTACGTGGGATCAGGGGAATCAAACCTGGGTCCTTAGGCTTCTCAGGCAAGCACTTTAACTGCTAAGTCATCTCTCTAGCCCCAACCCAGGTCCTTTACATATTCTGTATGTAAGTTCTGTATCAGCTTTTTGTTGGGTGGGGGGTTTGAGGTAGGGTCTCGCTGTAGCCCAGCCTGACTTGGAATTCACTATGTATTCTCGGTGGCCTTGAACTCATGGTGATCCTCCTACCTCTGCTTCCCAAGTGTTGGGATTAAAGGTTTGCGCCGCTATGCCTGGCCTCCACCTTATTTTTCTAATTTATTTTTTGTTAGCAGTGACAGACAGGCAGAGAGAGAGAGAGAGAGAGACCGAGACAAAGAGAATGGGCGTGCCAGGGCCTCTAACCATTGAGAGAGAGAGAGAGACAAAGACAGAATGGGCGTGCCAGGACCTCTAACCACTGCAGATGAACTCCAGACGCATGTGTCACCTTGTGCATATGGTTTACATGAGTATTGGGGATTAGATTTTTCAGGCAAGCACTTTAACCCCTGAGTCATCTTCCAGCCCCACCTTTTTTGTTTAAAATTTTTAATTAACAACTTCCATGATTACAAGAAATACCCCATGGTGATACCCTCTCTCCCCCCCCCACTTACCCTTTGAAACTCCACTCTCCATCATACCCCCTCCCCATCTCAATCAGTCTGTCTTTTACTTTTGATGTCTTGATCTTTTCCTCCTCTTATGATGGTCTTATGCAGGTAGTATCAGGCACTATGAGGTTGTGGATATCCAGGCCATTTTGTGTCTGGAGGGAGCATGTTGTAAGGAGTCCTGCCCTTCCTTTGGCTCTTCCATTCTTTCCGCCACCTCTTCCACATTAGACCCTGAGCCTTGGAAGGTGTGATACAGCTATTGCAGCACTGAGCACTGCGGTCATTTCTTTCTATCACCATGATACCTTCTGAGTCGTCCCAAGGTCACTGCCATCTGAAAAGAGAAGATTCTCAACCAAAAGTGAGAGTAGCATTAATATAAGGGTGTGAACATGAACAGAAGTGCTTACTGGGCAGTTTGATAAGCATAGTATATACATTTGGCCAGACAATAGCAGATGTTACACCCCTAGGGCTCATGACTACCCCTGTTTTAAGTTTTCAGTATCAGGGATGTATTCCCTTCCCATGGAGCGGGCTTCCAGTCCAATTATAGGGCAGTTGGTTTCCCCCCCAAAATTATTTTAGTTATTTACAGGCAGGGGGAGAGAGAGAGATAGACAGAGAATGGGTGCACCAGGACCTCTAGCCATTGCAAATGAACTCCAGACGCATGCGCCCCCTCGTGCATCTGGCTTACATGGGTACTGGGGAATCGAACCTGTGTCCTTTGGCTTCACAGGCAAACACCTTAACCACTAAGCCATCTCTCTAGCTTTTCACCTTATTTTTTGTCAGGGTATCTCACTGAACCTGGAGCTCACTGACTTCATTAGGTAGCCAGCAAGCCTTGAGCATCCTCCTGTCTCCTCCCCAGACCTGGGATGACAGGCACATGCCACCATGTGTGGTTTTCAGGTGAGTGCCGGACACCCAAACTCAGGTCCTCATGCTGGCATAGGAAGCTCTTTACTGACTGTGTCACCTCCCCCACATCCTAATGGTGTCATTTGAGGGACCGATATTTTCACCGATCTCTTTTTCTCCTTTTCAATTTTTTTTATTAACAACTTCCATGATTATAAACAATATCACATGGTAATGCCCTCCCTCCCTCCATTTTCCCCTTTGAAACTCCACTCTCCATCATATCCCCGCCCCCTCTCAGTCAGTCTCTCTTCTATTTTGATGTTATGATCTTTTTCTCCTATTAGATGGTCTTGTGTAGGTAGTGTCGGGCACCGTGAGGTCATGGATATCTAGGCCATCTTGTGTCTGGAAGAGCACGTTGTAAGGAGTCCTACCCTTCCTTTGCTTCTTACATTCTTTCCGCCACCTTCACGGATCTTTTAATTGAGAACGTTAATACCCGAGTGTACGTACTGTAACTTGATCATATTTCCCTCCACTTACTCAACTCTGTCTCCTGCTCCACCAAGTCCCTCCTCTTCTCATTCTCATTGGAAGTCTCATTGTCTTTGTTGTCCTTTATCCTGCATGCCAAAATGTTGATAGGGGGTTTCTGGAGAGATGGCTCAGCAGTTAAGGTGTTCACCTACAAAGCCTAATGACCCGGGTTCGATTCCCCAGTGCTCCCATAAGGCCAGATGTACAAAGAGGCGTCTGATTCTGGGGTTCTTTTGCAGTGGCTGGAAGCCCTGGTGTGCCCATTCTTTCTGTCTGTCTCTTTCTCTCTCTCTGCTTGCAAAGAACTAACTAACTAATATATATATTTTTTTGTTTGTTTTTTGTTTTGTTTTTCGAGGTAGGGTCTCACTCTACTTCAGGCTGACCTGGAAGTCACTCTGTAGTCTCAGGGTGGCCTCGAACTCGTGGCAGTCCTCCTACATCTGCCTCCCGGGTGCTGGGATGAAAGGCATGCGCCACCACGCCCGGGTAACTAATATATTTTTGAAATGTCGATGGACTCAATGTTGTGCGCGTCTCGCGGAGGTATCAACGTCCAGTGCGAGGTCAGGAGGGCACCGGTCAGTTCATGTCTGGACGACAGTGCTCAAAGGACTCCTCTTCACCCTGCGGCTCTCAGTTCTTTCTGTCCCTTCTTCTGGGATGTTCTCTGAGCCTTAGAGGGTGACATAGATACGTCACATTGAGTGCTGAGTTCTCACTTGCCTCTCATTTTCAGCACTTCGGAGCGCTTTGAGTTTCCTCTATCTGTCGCCATCTCCGTAGAGAAGCTTCTGGGCCAGCAGTGAGAGCACTATTCCTGCCGCCGCCTCCTCCACAGTGCGGGGCAGATGCTTTTAATTTTGATAAAGTCCAACTTACCCTATTTTTCAAAAAAAAAAAATTTCTGTGTGGCACTTTTCGTGTTGTATGTATCTTTGTGAACTCCAAAGGCACGTCGCCTCTGTACGTGTTATCTGGGAACTGGCAAACTACAAGTTCATGAACCCCACCGCTGAGCTTCGGAAGAAGATCTCAGCGCCGGGGCCTGGCGGGGTGCGTTTGAACATGAGCCACGTGTGGTTCCCCTCTGTCTTGGATTTCTAGGGCTGGGGAGGGACAGTGTCTAGGCAGGCTTCTGGATGTGTGTGAGTGGTGAAAACAGAATGATTGTGAAGGGCCAGGAGGATGGCTCAGTGGTTAAAGGTGCTTGCTCCCAAAGCCTACCTGCCTGGGTTTGGTTCCCCAGTGCCCACATAAAGCTAGATGCACAAAGGGGCGCATACATCTGGAGTTCATTTGCAGAGCCAACAGGTCCTGGAGCACTTCTCTTTCTTTGTTTCTTTCTTTCCTCACAAATCAAAAATACTCTCCTCCTTCTCCTCTTCCCCCTCCCCCTCCTCCTCGCTACCTTTTCATTTTAGGAGCATAGTTTCTTTCAGTTTTTTAAAATTTATTTATTTATGTGAGAGAGCGGGGGAATGGGTGGGCCAGGGCCTCCAGTCACTGCGGAACTCCAGACACATGTGCCCCCTTGTGCATCTTGTTATTGTGGGTCCTGGGGAATCAAAGCTGAGTCCTTTGGCCTTGCAGACAAATGCCTTAGCTGCTAAGCCATCCCAGCAGCCCCAAAATATTTTTAAACAGAGAAAGGATATGAATACAGGTGTGTCCCACTTTTGAGGCGGGACTGAACGGCCAGTCTGGGAGTCTTGAGATTGGTAGGTGGTCCAAGGCTAGTGGCAGAAGGAATTGTGGGCTCCTCACCTGCGCTTGGCTGGGTGCTTTTCTCCCGTGGCTACCAGCAGAGGGCACCCTACCACCGGCTGTTCTGGTACTAGGTGCCAAAGAGAGGCTGCATGTGAGTCCCAGGTCCTCTCCCCAGCCAGCTCACTTCCTGTGTTTACAACCCATCCGAACCCTGCATGGACCCGATCTGGTAACTCCTTTCCTGAACACGAGTACTCCGGAGCACTTACTCTGTGCTCACGGAAACAGAAACAGCCACTGGCTTCTTTTCCAACAGAAAAAAAATATATTGAGCACCTGCTGTGTGCCCAGCATGGCGAGGGTGCAGGTGGAAGCCGAAGGGCAGAGCTCGCTCTCTCTCCCCCTGGCCTTCCTTGGAGCTTCTCAACCCGCAGTTCCTGACCCAGCACCCTGGGTTTTGCTGAGACGTCTCTTAACACCCGAGCCACACTCCTCAGCCCCCTCATGGCATTATGTGAAGCTCCCAGACTTCCCATTCTAACTGGGCCACGCCAAACCATTTCTGTTTAAAAGAAAAAGAAGGAGCTGGAGAGATGGCTCAACTGTTAGGGCGCTTGCCTGCAAGGCCTAACAACCCACGTTCAGTTCCCCACATAGAGCCAAATGCACAAAGCAGCACACGTGCCTGGAGTTTGTTTGCAGTGGCTAGAGGCCCTGACAGACCCATTCTTTCTCTCTCTCTCTGCTTACAAATAAATAAATAATTTTTTTAAAAAAGAAAAAGAAGGTGTAAAATGTATATGCATGTGGGAAAGTGCATAAAACAGTATACAAGAGGGCTGGAGAGCTGGCTTAGTGGTTAAGGCACCTGCCTGCAAAGGCAAAGGACCCAGGTTTGATTCCCCAGGACTCATGTAAGCACAAGGGGGTGCATGCATCTGGAGTTTATTTGCTGTGGCTGGAGGCTCTGGTGCACCAATTCTCTCTCCCTCTCAGATAAATAATAATTTTTTTAAATTTTTTTCTTTTTTTTTGTTTTTCAAGGTAGGGTCTCACTCTAGTTCAGGCTTACCTGGAATTCACTATGTAGTGTCAGGGTGGCCTCGAACTCATGGTGATCCTCCTACCTCTGTCTCCCAAGTACTGGAATTAAAGGCGTGTGCCACCACACCTGGCTAAAATGTTTAATTTTAAAAAATTATTTTATTCATTACAAAGAGAGAGAGAGAGGTAGAGAGAATGGGCGTGCCAGGGCCTTCAGCCTCTGTGAACAAATTCCAAATGTATGCACCACCTTGTGCATCTGGCTTACGTGGGTCCTAGGGAATCGAAACTGAGTCCTTTGGTTTCATAAGCAAATGCCTTAACTGCTAAGCCATCTCTCCAGCCCTAAAAATATTTTTTTAATTAAGAAAAACAGTACACAAGGGGTTCCGTTTTTTTACTATTTAATTCAATTTATTTATTTGAGAGAGAGGCAGAGAGAGAATGGGTGCCGCAGGGCCTATTGGCATTGCAAACAAATTCCAGCTGCAGTGTGGCACCCTGTACATCTGGCTTTATGTGGGTCCTGGGGAATCGAACCTGTGTTCTTTGGCTTTGCAGGCATGTATCTTAGCCACTAAGCCATCACTCCAGCCTGGTTCAGATATTTATAAAGCAGATATTTATACCAATGATCCGTATTTCCACATAAACCATTATCAGGATCCCCAGAAGCCCCTCCCAGCCCCAGAGAGAGAGAGAGGGAGAGAGAGAGAGAGAGAGAGAAGGAGGAAGGGAGGGAGGGAGGGAGGGAGGGAGGGAGGGAGGGAGAGGGAGAGGGAGAGTCACTGTGGTAACTGTTGTGACTACCTCCTCCCTGGGTTTCACTTATGTCTAGCTTCCCCATCAATGTGTGTGCCCCAAGCGGCAGAGCCCAGCTTATTTAGTTTTGTCTTTCCGTGCATGGGTTAAGAACGCATACATCTTTCGCACTGTTTCCTTCCTGCTCAGCGCTGGGGTCGTGTGAACCCCTCCTCGGGGCCAGAGTCTGTAGTGTAACAGTCCTGTACCCCAGGGTGTTTATCCACACCGCGGTTGTGGGCGTCCAGGGCTGCCCAGGGGTGCTGTCACGACCCCTCCCGCGTGCATCTCTAGGTCCTGTGTGTGTGTTTCTCTAGAGAGACTCCTGGCAGGAGGCCGTGAGCATCCTTTCTAAGTGGCGTGTATCCGGTAGGGCAAACAGCACTTAGGCCAGCCTGGGCACTGGCTGGTTGGTGGTGGCCCTGGGAGACGGAGAGCTGATAAGTGGGAGATCTCCGGGCATCTGTGGCCCCTTCCGTCCGTATCAGCCTGGAGGCATCAGGAGCCCTCACTCTTGGATGCCAGCCTCAGCTCAGCCCAGACCTTGCTGGGTGACCGCGGCGGTCACTTCACGTCTCCGGCTCAGCCCCTCCTCGGTCACGCTGGTGGTGGGAAGCTGGCTGCTCTCGACATGCATCGCCTCTAGCCACTGCGGCCCGGGCGGGTGGGCTGTGAGTGCTGGCTGTGGCTGTAGCAACTGTCCATCAATCCTCACGGGGGTCAGAAGCTTGTGTGCCTTGCCAACACACAGACAGGAGTGTGGGTCAGGCCCTGGAGAGGTGTGAAAGTACTACTCAGGAGAAAATGGCTAGCTTTGGAAGAAAAATCAATAGACTCCAGGAAGTAGGCCTGTCTCACTGACAGCAGATTGGTTTGGCACCGTAGCCTTCCAGGCTACAATATTGGGCCCAGGCCTGGGGCAGATCTCTTTTTAGTGGCCTGTGATTAGTATCAGCTGTCCCCATGGCCTGGGAGGCTCTTGAGTGCTTCTGAATTGGCATCAAGAGTGGCCAGTGACCAGAACTTTGTACCCAAAGTGCTGTGCCCAAGCACAGGGAGGCAGGAGGGGGCTGGAAGGGGCTTCTAGCAAACCTCACTTGTCATTGTTGGTATAGTATCGCCTCTTTGGACCCAAGTTCGCATGAGGCTTGGCAGGAGCCTGTCTAAATCCTTCAGCCTTGGGTAGAGGAGGACCGTGACAGGAAAGGGAGCTACCTCTGATGGGAGATAGCCCTGGAAGCTGGGGGGGGGGGGGTCCTTCATGGACCAGCCCTGGCCTTTGCATCTGGAAAGATACTTACGACGGAAGGCTGCGTAAAAAGTCAGACGCACAAGGCGACGCAAGTGCGCAAGTGCCGCACAAAGTGGCGCACACATCTGGAGCTTGACAGCAATGGCTGGAGGCCCTGCTGTGCCAATTCTCTCTCTTTCTCTCTCTCGTAAATAAATAAAATATATTTTTAAAAAAGCAACAAATGGAAAAAAAAAAAAAAAAGGTGACAGGTCGACTGGATCGTAGCTGAGCTGGTCTAGTGCTTTCCTAGGAAAACAAACATGGTGCCACACACTTGTAATCCCAGTACTAGGGAGGTGGAGGCAGGAGGATCAGAAGATCGAGATCATTCTCAGCCTACATGGTGAGTTTGAGGCCAGCCTGGGATACATGAGGCCCTGTCTTAAAAAAAAAAAAAAAAAAAGCAACAACAGGTGCCAAACATGGTCATGCCGAAATCCCAGCACTTGGGAGGTGAAGGCAGAAGGGTTGTGAGTTCCAGAACAGTCTAAGCTATGTAGTGAGACCTTATCTCAACAAGCACACAAAACAAAACGCTTCCCTTTAAAAAGAAAGGAAACAGGACTGCAGGGATGGCTTGGCAGTTAAGCGCTTGCCTGTGAAGCCTAAGAACCACAATTCGAGGCTCAATTCCTCAGGACCCACGTTAGCCAGATGCACAAGGGGGCGCACGTGTCTGGAGTTCGTTTGCAGTGGCTAGAGGCCCTGGCGCAGCCATTCTCCCTCTCGAAACTCAAACAATCTGAGCACACCATGTTTTATTTCTCCATTCTACTAGTGAAGAGTATTTTGCTTGTTTGTAAGTTTTGGCAATTATGACTACAGCTGCTATAGACATCCACGCAGACAGACAAAAGGAAGCGATAGGAAATCTGTTTAGATTCAGGGCACAAACTCCGAGGCATGGAATGGTAAATAATGAGAAGCCACCCTTCCTCCACCCTGCCCTCTGTCTCCGGGGCCCTTCCTCCCTGGCACCACATCTGTGGCACTTACAGTCCTGTGGGGTCAGGCTGGCCAGCTCTGGAATTGTTGGGACAGAGGGTGGTCAGCTGGGGTCCTGGGTCTTGTTCACTTCACAGCAATGAGGACAGCGGTCCTTGAAAACCTGTGCCTTGGGCCTAGGTCTCTCTCTTGGGCTTTCCTAGGTCCTCTGGAGTTTTGCAAGAAACAGTTGTCATGAACCCCACCCCCTCCCCATTCCAGTACCCCTGTGGACCTCAAACTTCAGCGGGAAGAAGGTTAAGAGTGGAGGTGCAGAGATGGAGAGATGGCTCAGTGGTTAAAGGTGCTTTCTTACAAAGCCTGATGGCCTGGGTTCAAATCTCCACCACCCACAGAAAGCCGGGTGCACAAAGTGGTGCACGTGTCTGGAGCTCAGCTGCAGTGGCAGGAGGCCCTGGCTTTCTTATTCTTATTCATTCATTCATTCCCCCTCCCCCGCTTGCAATAAATAAAGAAAATATTTTTTAAAAGGAAGAATGGATAGACTGGAGAGATGGCTTAGCAGTTAAGCGCTTGACTGGGAAACCTAAGGACCCCGGTTCGAGGCTTGATTCCCCACAACCCACGTTAGCCAGATGCACAAGGGGGCGCACGTGTCTAGAGTTCATTTGTAGTGGCTGGAGGTCCTGGCACACCCATTCTCTCTCTTCTGCCTCTTTCTCTCTCTCTGCCTTTTTCCCTCTCTCTCTCTGTTGCTCTCAATAAAATAAATATAAATAAACAAAAAATTGAAAAAAAAGAAAGAGTGGAGGGGCACTGGGGGCTTAACCCAGCTGACCTGTTGTCTGGGGCTCTGCTCCCTATGATGCCATCCAATCAGAGGACTTGTTCCCAGTCAAATCCCTGTATATGAGGAGGAAAAAAAAAAAAAAGCTATATCCCTTACTACTCTCTTCCCCTCCATCTTCCTCCTCGTCTTCATGCTGCCACGGAGATGGCTGCGGCGTGAGGGCTGTTCCCTCCCCGAGTGGTCTCTAGAGAAACCAGTGACAGCAATGGTCCCTCCACTGAGCCCCGATGAAGCAGTGACTTCCGGAGCCAGGCCCCGCTTTTGCCCCCTTTTCTCGGGAGAGGGGCCGCCTGAAGGGGCAGGTGGGGCGCAGGGTGGCAGGCATGGGACCCAAGTGAGGGGCATGGGCTTTCTACTGAAGGGATTGTGCGTGGGCAAGGGCCTGGCAGCCTGCCAATGGAGAGGGCCCCTGCCAGGGAGGACAGGGCCACACCGAGGTGTAGAGGGAGCCGGGCAGAAGGACAGACACGGGTTGGCTGCAGATTTCCCAGGGTCATGGAGTCACTGTCACCAGTCTGGACAATGGAAGGCCTAGCTGTCACAGCGTCAGGGTCTAAAGAGTGACCAACTCGCATGAGGACCTGTGAAGCGCGATGAGAATGCGCATGCGGGAAGTGCCCCCCAGGGACCAGGTTGAGTGGGGCACACCTCTCGTTTCACCCCCACAGCTGTGTGACTTGATCATCACTCAGCCTTGGGAAGAAGCTACTTTGAATCCCCGGTTGGTTTGTTGTTTATTTATGTTTCCCAAGACAGGGTTTCATGGATCCCAGTCTGGCTTCAAACTTTAGGTGGATGAGGGTGACCTTGAATTTTTTTTATGTTTATTATTACTGTTATCATTATCAACAAGATGTTTCGTATGGACACATCATGTGTTGGTACCCTCTTTCCCCTCATCCCTGCTCCCATTCTATTGGGGACGCTCCTCAGTGGGGTTACAGGTATTCCCCATGGGGTTGTGGCTTATGCATTATGAGAGCAGTCGTCAGTTATTTTTGGGGGGGGGGGAGGGAAGGCCTCTGGGCATGAAGTCTCAACCTGTGGCTCCTGAGAGCTTGTAATTTTTCCTCCCCCCTTCCATGAAATTCCCTGAGCCGTGGTGGGTGAGGTCGAAGTCTACTTCAGTGATGAGCTCTTAGGAGCCTCTGGATCCCTGGTTTGGTAGGTGTTGAGTGTCCTCAGGGTGTGTCTCCTTCACCCTGGTGCTGATTGTCAGGTTCAGCATGGAAGGAGCACTCCCAATTCCTCTGTGGATTCAGCTGTGGCTTGGCTGAAGTGCGAGGGGTGGTTTACCTCCTCCGGTCTCACTACCTTCTGAAAAAGAAGAACAGATTTCCGTGCCAGGCACACCCTGTGGCACAGGATCTGACCTTAAATTTCTCACCCTCTTCTTGTTCTACCTTCCACGCAGTGGGATTGCAAACGCGCTTCGCCACACCCGGTTGGTGTGGTGCTGGGGGTCACACCGGGGCTTGGCGCATGCTGAGCAACCGCGCCACCAACCGAGCGGCTTCCCCCAGCCCCATTTTACAGGCGGGAAAACTGAGGCACAGAGGGGCTGATCAGTGTCCCTAAGGTCATACCTGCCAGACAGGGTCAGGGAGGGGATTTGAACTCAGAGTTCTGTCCAGGCAGAGTGCGCGTTCTTGCCTCGGGGAGACTGTTGAGTGGATGGTTGAGGTCATTGGTCTGTGGAGGTCAAGCCCATGCTGTAAGTTAATGTGTGTCAGGGTCACACATGAACCCAGGTTGGCAAGTTAAATGATCGTGTGAGCCTCTACTGCTGTCCTCAGTCTGTGTGGAGACGAGGGTACCTGGTGGTTTCTGAGCAAAAAGAGCGATACATTGGGCTGAGAGATGGCTTAACAGTTAAGGCACTTGCCTGTGAAGCCCAAGGACCCAGGTTTGATTCCCCAGGACCCACGTAAGCCAGATGCACAGGTGGCACATGCGTCTGGAGTTCGTTTGCAGTGGCTGGAGGTCCTGGTGCGCCTATTCTCTTTCTGTCTTTCTCTCTTTAATAAATCAATAATAAAATATTAAAGAAAGAGACATGCTGTGGTTGGGTTTAGAAAGATCACTTCGTGGAGGTCTCAGGAAAGAGTGACTTAGCACCTTCATGAAGTGGCAGGGATGGAGGGGGACACTGTGAGCAGCCTTAAAAACCTGACATTTGGAACCGACTCATACCTTAACCCAAACAAAGAAGCTGGGCTGGGGGGATGGCTCAGTGCATGCTTGACCCGCCGCTGTGAGGGCCTGAGTTCGGATCCCCGGAGCCCATGTAAGGCCAGACAAAGTAGTGTCTGTGATCCCAGTACGCGTACATCGAGATGGTAGCTGGAGACGGGGGAAATCCCTGGACGGTCTCCAGCCAGCTAGCCTGGTGAACGCCGTGGTGAGCAAGACCCCGTGCCTCCGACAAGGCAGACAGTGAAGACCAGATTATTCTCTGACCGCCACACGTGTGCCATCGCTTGTGTGCGCACACGGGGGCACCCACAGAGGCGTAGATAAAACAAAAGCCCAAGCTGTGTGGGGGTCAGTGGGGAAGATTCTCATGAGTTGGGACCTCGGAGGGACGCCATGGGGCTCACAGGAGTTAGACAGAGGCTCAGCAGAGCCTCTTCCCTACCCGCCTGCCCCATGTTGCCTGCGGCCCCCGAGGACTTGGAGAAGTAATTTTTGGAGGGGAAAAATATGTTCTTTGAAAGTGCATGTTATTGAGGCAGTTCCAGAAAGCATTTGTTGGCAGAAGAATAAAAACACCCTGTCTTAGAAATAAGCAAATAGATAATTTTGTGGCATCAAAAGCTTGCATTGCACAGGTATGGAAATGTTAGCTATGCGGGGAGCGGGGGGCAGCTGAACAAGGGAGTTTAAGACCAGAATCTTCAGAAAATATCAACACGGCTCTGGCTGCTGAGGTCGCAGGAGGTGGAGGTGTGCTTTGGGGTGGGGACTGGCCAAGTCTAGTGGCGATGAAATGGAACCCTCGTGATCCCTGGGCCACAGATGCAGTGCCACGTGAGGCAGGAATATCTCTCGCCAACATTGGGAGATTGCAGTCGCTCAGAGACAGATTCTGCCGCAGGTCGTTGTTCTGGAAGATGTGGGAAGATTTAAGACCCTGTTAATTTGGCGTCTGTGTCATCTGGGCTGACTGTGGCTTCATAAAGTGCATTTTTTTTTGTCGTGGTCTATTTATTTCCACAGTCTCTTATTTTCTGCAGTTATTCACCATGCACAGTGCATGTGGGCACTGCTGTGCAGATGACGGTACGGGAGGTGACAGGAAAGAGGGAACTCACTATGAGCCTTGGCGGGTGTCCCATTAGGCTGTTACACTTGCCCTTATTTCTGCCCAAATCCTCCTTCCCCCACATCACTGCCTGTCCTACTTTGTTTTTTTAATGGTTGTTTCAGCTAAGTGTGGCTTCCCCCCCTCCCACACACCTCCTGTGTTCGAGGCAGGGTCTCGCTGTGGCCCAGGCTGATCTGGAATTCATTCTGTAGCCCAGGCTGGTCTTGAACTCACAGTGATCCCCTCATCTCAGTCTCCCTTGTGCTGAGATGCTAAACTTTATCTTTTCCCCACAGTGAGACTTGACCCGCCCTCCTCTGCTTCGTTTCCTGAGGGCGGACTCCACTGCTTTCTTTCTTTCTCTCTCTCTTTCCTGCTTTTTTTTTTTTTTTTAAACATTTCTATTTATTTATTTTTTTTTTTTCTCAAGGTAGGGTCTCAGTGCAGCCCAGGCTGACCTGGAATTCACTATGTGATCTCAGGGTAGCTTTGAACTCATGGTGATCCTACGTCTGCCTCCCAAGTGCTGAGATTAAAGGCATGCACCACCATGCCTGGCTTTTTGCTTATTCATTTATTTGAGAGAGAAAGAGAATGGACACTCCAGGGCCTCCAGCCACTGCAGGTGAACTCCAGACGCATGCACTGCTGTGTGCATCTGGCTTACGTGGGTCCTGGGGAATTCAACCTGGGTCCTTTGGCTTTGCAGGCAAACACCTTAATGCTAAGCCATCTCTCCAGCCTGTATTGATTTCTTTTTTTTTTTTCTTTCTTTCTTTCTTTCTTTTTTTTTTTTTTTTTTTTTTTTTTTTAGTTTTTCGAGGTAGGGTTTCACTCTGGTCCAAGCTGACCTGGAATTCACTGTTTAGTCTCAGGGTGGCCTCGAACTCATGGTAATCCTCCTACCTCTGCCTCTGAGTGCTGGGATTAAAGGCGGGCGCCACCACACCTGGTCTGATTTCCTTAATAAACTGTGCTAACCCCACAGGTGAGACTTGACCCGCTCACCTCTGCTTTGTTTCCTGAGGGCGGACTCCACTGTTCATCTCCCAGGTCTGCTCACCACTCCTCCCAACGCTGGAGCAGAGGCGCCTTGCAGGCACTCTACCTGGCCCAACACGTGTCCTTGGGTGATGATGTCACCTAGCGGGACCCCAGGAGATGCTTGTCAGATGGATGAATGCATCTGATGTTTCTCAGCAGCTCTCTAGAGCTGATGTTTGGGCATCACTTAAAAACCCCAGAAAAACAAAAACCACACCCCAGAGAGATGTAGCGGTACACACCTCTAATCCCAGCAGTCTGCAAGTCCAGATGTGTGGACCACTAATCCCAGAACTCCGGAGGGTTAGATGTGCATGTTTCTAATCCCAGCCCTCTGGAAGCTTAACACTCCAGAAGTTTAAGCCAGTCTGGGTTACATAACAAGATACTATCTCAACAAACCAAAGGTTGGGAGCTGTTGTGGGTAACAGCACTTGCCCCACAAGTAGGAGAATACTGCATTTGTTCCTCAACAGTCACAAAAAACTAGGCATGGGGGCCGGGTGTGTTGGCTCACACCTTTAATTCCAGCACTCAGGAGGCGGAGATAGGAGGATTGCTGAGTTAGAGACCACCCTGAGACTGCATAGTGAGTTCCAGGTCAGCCTGAGCTACAGCAAAATCCAAAACCCTACCTCAAAAAACAAACAAAAAACCTTGGGCATGGGGGCTGGGGAAATGGCTCAGCAGTTATAGGTGCTTGCCTATAAAGCACACTGACCTTAGTTCATTCCTCCCCAGCACCCATGTGACTGGCTTTATTGTGCCTAGAAAATGGGAGGCAGAGGCAGGAGAATCTGAAGTCCAGGACAAGATAGGTTGATATTTATTTGCAGCAGCAAAATATTCAAAAAGGGTTGAAAAAGATTATAGACACTTGGAGGTGTCCTCTGACCTTCAGTTTGGCCATGATACACACACACACACACACACATACACACACAAATTAAGTAAATAATTTTTTTTCAAAGCCAGTTTGGGGCTAGAGAGATGGCTTATCAGTTAATGTGCTTGCCTGCAAAGCTTAATGACCTGGGTTCAATTCCCCAGTACCCATATAAAGCCAGATGCACAAAGTAATGAGTGCATATGGAGTTCATTAGCTGCAGCTGGAAGCCCAGGCACACCCATTCTCTCTCCCTCTCTCTCTGTGTGTGTCTCTCTCCTTTTGGAAATAAATATTAAAAGAAAAAGTAAAAATGAGCCGGGTGTGGTGGCACATGTCTTTAATTCCAGCACTTGAGAGGCAGAGGTAGGAGGATCGCTGTGAGTTCAAGGCTACCCTGAGACTACAGACTGAATTCCAGGTCAGCCAGGACTGGAATGAGACCCTACCTCAAAATCAAAAAAAAAAAAAAAAGCAAAAATGAGGGCTTGGGGAGATGGCTTAGTTGTAAAGATGCTTGCCTACAAAGCCTAAGGACCCAGGTTCAATTCCCCAGGACCCACATAAAGCCAGATGCAGAAGGTGGCACTTGCATCTGAAGCTTGTTTGCAGTGGCTGGAGGCCCTGGTGCGCCCATTCTGTATCTCCCTCTGTTTCTCAAATAAGTAAATATATATTTAAAAATATTTTTACAAAAAGGAACTCTCGCATAAGACACAACAGAACTGAGCCCTGTCAGAACTAACACACACGTAATAGGCTCAGGAGGAGCAGTGACCTTCACTGAGGACCAAGCACTAAACATAGCTGAAGACTCCATGAAGTCCCCGCGTGGTGGTGGCGCACGCCTTTAGTCCAGCACGCGGGAGGCAGAGGTAGGAGGAGCGCCATGAGTTCGAGGCCAGCCTGACACTACATAGTGAATTCCAGGTCAGCCTGGATTAGAGTGAGACCCTACCTCGTAAAACCACACACACACACACACACACACACACACACACACACACACACAAAAGACATCCAAGAATGCAGGTCACTTTAGACCTGAGGAACAGCAGCAAATCAAAATTTTCAAAAAGCTTTTATTTATTTGAGAGAGTGAGAGAGAAAGAGAAGATGGGCATACTATGGTCTCTTGTCAGTGCAGACAAAGTCCATATGCATTTGGTTTTATATAGGTACTGAGGAATCAAGCCCAAGCTTTGAGCCTTTGCAAGCGCATGCCTTTAACTGCTAAGCCATCTCTCCAGCCGTAGATCAATTTTTTTTTTTTTTGGCAAGACCAAAAGACTGGCCTTTTTTATTTTTTTAATGCAAGAGAACAAGAGAGAGAGAGAGAATTGGCACACCAGGGTCTCCAGCCACTGCAGTTGAACTCCAGACGTGTGCACCACCTTGTGTGCATGGGTAATCTTGCATGCTTATGCCACTTTGTGCATCTGGCATATGTGGGATCTGGAGATTTGCACATGGGTCTTTAGGCTTCGCAGGTAAGTGCCTTAACTGCTAAGCCATCTCTCCAGCCCCTGGCCTTGTTTTACTGAGAGAGAGCAGAGCAAGAAAGAATTGATGTACCAGGGCCTCCAGCATAGAACTCCAGATGCGTGTGCCATTTTGTGTGCATGTGCAACCTTGTGTATGCACGACCTCGTACATCTGGCTTATGAGGGACCTGAGGAATCGAACATGGGTCCTTAGGCTTTTCAGACAAGCACCTTAACTGCTAAGCCATCTTTCCAACCCCCAGATCAGATTTTAAAAAAGTTATTTATTTATTTGCAAGCGGGGGGGGGGGTCGCTGGAGAATAGGCACACCAGGACCTCCAGTCCCTGCAAATGAACTGCAGATGTATGCACCAGTTTGTGAATCTGGCTTTACATGTGTACTGGGAAATTGAACCTGGGTTGTTAGGCTTTGCAGACAAGTGTCTCAACCGCCAAGCCATCTCTTCAGTCCCCAGATCAGATTTTGGGTCCCAGATTATGTGGGTCACTGTCCTTAAGAGGAAGTCAAGTTGACTGCATAACTTTGAGTGAAATCTTAACCTCTCCGGGCCTCAGATCGCGCCAGCAGCACAAAACTGACAGCAAAGCCCCCCGTGGAGGTGGATGTCAGGACACCACAGGGTGACGTGCAGTCAGCGTGGAATGCTGTACTTACAAAACCACAGCACCTGCCCAGGCTGCCTCCTCTGGATCACTACGATCCCCGCAGAGTTGATGGTGGTCATGCTGGGCATCACCATGGCTATTGTTTTGAGTGCTAGCTGTGTTTGGGATGAGTCACCGACAAAATTAAAATAACTGAGTCTCTCGAGTCAGTAGCTGTGTGTCATTTGATTATTCCATGTTTACAAAAGTAAACTGTTTTTCGTTTAAAATTGGTGAATGTTTTTCTCCCTAAAATGGTCAACTGGCTTATCAGGAAGGAACAGGGGTTCTTTTTTTATCCCAAAAGCCCATTTCCTGTGCCAGCACAGTGTGTCTGTGTTGCAGTCAGGTTCGCATTGCTGGTAGAAATCACCCAACCAAGAGCAGCTTATGGGAAAAAAGAGGTTTATTTTGGCTTACAGACTTGAGGGTAAGCTCCATGATGGCAGGGGAAAATTATGGCATGAGCAGAGGTTGGACCCCTGGCCAACATCAGGTAGGTAACAGGAACAGGAGAGTGTGCCAAACACTGTCAAGGGGGAAACTGGCTATAATACCCATAAGCCTGCCCCAACAATACACTGCCTCCAGGAGGTGTTAATTCCCAAATATCCATCAACAGGAACCTGGCATTCGAACAACTGAGTTTATGGGGGACACCTGAATCAAACCACCGCATTCCACCCCTGGCCCCCATAAACTGATAACCATACATGATGTAAAATGCAGTGCATTCATCCAACTTTAAAAGTCTCCATAGTTTTTTTTCAAAAAGATTTTTTAATTATTATTTTTATTTATTAGAGACAGAGAGAGAGAAAGAAACAGAGACTAGCCACTGCAAACGAACTCCAAATGCATGTGCCACCATGTGCATCTGGCTTATATGGGACCTGGAGAGTCGAACCTGGGTCCTTAGGCTTCACAGGCATGTACCTTAACCGCTAAGCTATTTCTCTACCCTGAAAGTCTCCATAGTTTTTTATCAATTCCAATGATGTTCATACATCCCCATAGTCCAAGATCTTTTAACTGAGCCATAATACCAAAAAAAAAAAAAAAACAAACCCATAATGGCACAGAATAAACATTCACACTACAAAAGATGGCATTGGGCATAGCAAAGAAATATTCAGCCAATACAAGATTTAAAACAACCAGGGCAAACATCAAACTCTGTAGCTTCAAGTCCAACAACTCTAGTTAGTGACAAATCTCCAAGTCTGATAATTCTAACCAGCAACAAGTCTCTGAAGTTCCAATTCTGCCCCTCCAGCTAGGCTACTCACAGTCCTAGAAAATTTCATTGGGGGCTGGCAGCTCTCCTTGGCAGCCATCCCGTGGTCCCGGCATCTCCACTGGGTCCCTACTGCAACCCACAGTTCATCCTCATGGCTCCATCAAGTCTCCACACAGCCATCCAGCAACCTTGCTACACACTGCCCATGGCCATTTCCAAAACACAAGACCATGTTGAAAATTCAATGACCCTCTTTTTCCTGCATTTCTTATACGCCACAATACCAGGTTGGGTGCCAATTTGTTAATTCAGGGAGAATAAAACAGACTTTGAAGAACAGGACACTCTTTGAGCATTCAGGCCCCTAAAAGAGTCTTACATTTTTTCTGTTGTCCCAGTGCAGGTCAGCTTGTCCAATCTCAACGATTGTAGTCTTTCAATTGCAGGTAAACAGGCAGCAGTTTTGGCCTAAAGATTTCATTCTCTGCCATATCCCTCTGCACACACCAGTTCTTTCTATGCACTGCAACCTTGCACAAATTCTCAGGACACAGCCATAACAACAAGCCTCATGTACAAACTGCTTTTAGCCCAGTCCAGGCAAAGCTCTTTCTCACCCTCATAAGCCAAACCTCACAGTCCATACTTCTTACTGCATTCAGGTCTTTCACCTCTGACCAGAATAGTCCATCAAGCTGTACTTACAGCACTGCAAGGCATCTCTTAGGCCAAGGTTTCAAATCCTTCCACGTTCCTCTTGAAAATCAACTCCAAAAGGCCAAAGCCACACAGTCAGGTGTCTGGCAGCAATCCCGCTTCTCAGTTCCAACATTACTGTGGCAGTCAGGTTCACATTGCTGGTAGAACTCACCAAACACTGCGCCAAACACTGGCATGGGGAAACTGGCTATAACACCCATAAGCCCACCCCCAACAATACACCACCTCCAGGAAGCTTTAATTTCCAATTGTCATTAGCTGGGGAACCTAGCATCTGGAACATATAAGTTTATGGAGGACACCTGACTCAAACCACGGCGGTCTCCCATGAAGATACTGGAATGGGTGCTGAAGGTGTGGTGCAGGTGGGAGAACACTGGCCTTGCATCCAGACACCTGTCTCCAGCGCTGCAGAAACCAGGCATGGTGGTGCTCACCTGTAATCCCAGCACCCGGGAATTGAGGCAGGATGGTTGTGAGTTCAAGAACACTCTTGACTATGTAGCAAGTTTGAGACCAGCCTGGGGTACATGACACCCAGTCTCAACACAAACAAACAAATAGTACACAGCCAGCTATACTCACTGGAATGGGTGTATGGCCAGGTCTGCTCTTCCTCCTTCAGGGGACAACAGAACTGGAGGACATCTTTGTAATAGATTCCCAAGAGGAATTTGTGTCTTTGTAGTCAGGTGTGATGGCACCTATGATCCCAGCATTCAGGAGGTTGGGGCACCAGGATCAGACATTTGAAGGCCAGTCTGGGCTACACAGCAATACCCTTCCTCAGCAACAAAACAAGAGGAACATACCCCTTCCATCCTCACCGATATCTTTGTACCATCTGTTGTAGTCAGGTTCTCATGGCTGGTAGAAATCACCCAACCAAGAGTAGCTTGTGGGGACTAAAGAGGTTTATTTTGGCTTACAGGCTCAAGGGGAAGCTCCACGATGGCAGGGAAAACGATGGCATGAGCAGAGGGTGGACATCACCCCTTGGCCAACATGAGGTGGACTATAGCAACAGGAGAGTGTGCCAAACACTGGCAAGGCGATTTCCAATCACCATCAGCTGGAGAATTTAGCGTCCAGAACACTTAAGTTTATGGGGAACACCTGAATCAAACCACCACACCATCACCAGCAACATCTGCTGTTTATTGAATACAAACGGCCCGATAGGCACCGTGCCAAGCGCCTTGCATCAAACACATTTCATTTCATGCCCACAATTCAGTGGGTTTTAGTACAATTACAAGATTGTGAAATCATTACGACTGTAATTTCAAAACAATTTCATCACCCTCGCAGTGAACACTTCTCCCACTAGCTGTAAGTCTCCAGGTCTCTTAAGTCTCTTTCTGGCCCCTTCCCCAGAGCCACCACTGATCTGCTTTCAGATCTCCGTAGATCTGCCTTTTCTGGACTTGTCATGAGCGTGGGATCATATGTGGCTTGTCCTTTTGTGCCTGGCTTCTTTCACTTGTCATAATGGTTCCGGGCTCCAGCCACGTTGCAGCCTGTGTGAGACCGTCACCCTTTTATGAGTGAATATCATTCCATTGGGTGGCTGTGCCATGTTCATTTTACCACTCCTCCACTGATGGGAATTTGGGTGCTTTCCACTTTCAGGCTATTATGAATGGCTTAGTTGTGGACATTCACATACAGATTTTTTTTTTCCTAACATTTTTATTTATCTTTTTTTTTGTTGTTGTTGTTGTTTGTTTTTCAAGGTAGGGTCTTGCTCTAGCCCAGGCTGACCTGGGATTCACTATGTAGTCTCAGGGTGGCCTGGAACTCACAGCGATCCTTCTACCTACCTCTGCCTCTAAAGGTGTGCCACCACACCCAGCTTATTTATTTATCTTGAGAGAGAAGGCCAAAGAGGCAGAGAGGCAGGGAGGGAGAAAGAGAATGAATGGGTGCATCAGGGCCTTCAGCTGCTGCAAATTAACTCCAGATGCACGCACCACCTTGTGCATCCAGCTTACGTGGGTTCTGGGGAATTGAACCTGGGCCCTTTGGCTTTGCAGGCAAGTGCCTTAACGGCTAAGACATCTCTCCAGCATTTTTATTTATTTATTTTCAAGGTGTATGTGTGTGTGTGGGGGGAGGGGGGGAGGGAGAGAACCAACATGCTAGGGCTTCTAGCCACTGCATGTGAACTCCAGATGCATGTGCCACTTTGCATATCCAGCTTCATGTGGGTACTGAAGCATTGAACCTGGGTCGTTAGGCTTTGCAGGCAAAAGCCTTAACCACTGAGTCACCTCCTCAGCCCCTACTTACAGGTTTAGTGTGACTCTTGTTCCTAGTGCACTGCAGAGGACCAGGAGCTGGGGTTAAAAACATGCCCCGCGTTCCACAGCCAGAAAGGATGGCCTCAGGAAGGCCTTGATTTGGTGCTGAGGAGACCTTCCTTCTTCGGCCTCCTACTCCTCCTGTGAGTGGATGTGGTCCCTCACTGGGCCCCGAAGCCCAGCTTCATCCCCCGAAATGGACACGCTGAAGTCACCTTGGTTCCTTCCTAACAAGACTGCGGCTTTACAGTGGGCCAGTGAGATTCAGGGTGCCCAGGTGATCGGTGATTGTCACAGGAAGGGTGTCAGCACAGCCCTGGGCTGGTGGGTGTTCCGCCGGGGCATGGTGAAGTCGCCCCACCCTTGATTCCACTCGTTCCCTAAGTCCCCACCACACCAATATCTGCTGTGGACCCGTGGATGGTGCCAGCCACAATTAGGGTGGGTCTTCCTGCCCACTTCAACTAATTCAATTTAGAAACTCCCTCACAGATAAGCCCGGAGGCTTTCTGCCTGGATGAGTGCCACCACACCCAGCAAGAACATATATATATATATATATGTATGTATGTATGTATGTATGTATGTATGTATGTGTGTATATATATATATATATATATATACGTATATATACACACATACACATGCACATATACATATACATACATATACACATACACACATACACACACACACACACACACACACACACACATTTTTTTCCCCCACATCTTCAATTCCAGCACTCAGGAGGCAGAGGTAGGAGTATCACCGTGAGTTCAAGACCACCCTGAGACTACATAGTGAATTCCAGGTCAGCCTGGACCAGAGTGAGGCCCTACCTTGAAAAACCAAACCAAAACAAAACAAAACAAACAAACAAACAAAAACCCTGTATTTTTATATGTATTTTATCTCAGTTAAAAAAATTTGAGAGCATTGGGCTGGAGAGATGGCTTAGCTTGCCTGTGAAGCCTAAGGACCCCAGTTCGAGGCTCGATTCCCCAGGACCCTTGTTAGCCAGATGCACAAGGGGGCGCACACATCTGGAGTTCATTTGCAGTGGCTGGAGGCCCTGGCGTGCCCATTCTCTCTCTGTCTCCTCTTTCTCTCTCTGTCGCCCTCAAATAAATAATAAATAAATAAATGAAATTGAGAGCCAGGCATGGTGGTACACACCTTTAATCCCAGCACTCTGGAAGCAGAGGCCGGAGGACCACTGTGCGTTCGAGACCACCCTAAGACTACATAGTGAATTGAAGGTCAGCCTGGGCTACAGAGAGACCCTACCTTGGAAAAAGAAATGAACATCTTTTATCCATGTGTGTGCAGGAGGGGCAGACATGCCATGTGAAGTCAACAGAGGCAGGAGGACCACTGAATGGTGGTTGCAGAGCTGCTGCAGTTGGAGTGTGCTTTCATTGTGTCCCCCAGAGACCGTGCATTGGAAGTTTGTCCCTCAGTACCGTGACATTGAGATGGTGGTCTCTTTTAGAGGTGGAGTCCACTGGCGGCGGGGGGGGGGGGGGGGAGGGCGGTCAATAGGTCTTTAAGGAAAGCACCTCTGAGACGGGTTTAAGGACCTCTCCCTGTCCGGAGACCCTGAGTTGGGTCTTGAGAGAGGCTTGTGTCAGATACAGACCTGGCCTGTCCTCGGCTGCTCTAGTTTCAGAGGGGTCCCTCTGCTAGTTACACGTCAGTCTCCAGAGCCATGAGCTTAATTAAGCCCTCTTCTCTTTATAAAATATCCCGCCTTTAGCCAGGCGTGGTGGCGCACGCCTTTAATCCCAGCACTTGGGAGGCAGAGGTAGGAGGATCGCCGTGAGTTCGAGGCCACCCTGAGACTACATAGTGAATTCCAGGTCAGCCTGGGCCAGTGTGAGACCCTACCTCAAAAAAACAAAAAAAAACACAATCCCACCATAGGTGTGTTGCTGTAGGGCCAGTTATCAACCATTCTGCTCATCCTGCCGAAGGGGGTTTGAGCTCCCATCACCTGTTCTCAGGGAAACTGTGCTCACCCATTGGGAACTTTGAGAGAATTTCAAGTCTCACGTTAGAAGCTGCATTACTCAGCACTTCCCATGTTTGCCTACTGATTAAAAAAAAAAAAAACACCTGGGGACACGTCAAATCCCCAAATTCAGCTGGGCATGGTGGTGCATGCCATTAATCCCAGCCCTCAGGAGGTTGAGGTAGGAGGATTGTTCGAGGTTGCCCTGAGACTACATAGTGAATTCCAGGTCAGCCTGGGCTACAGCGAGACCTTACTCCAAAAAGACAAAAAAAAAACCCAAAAATCCCTAGTACAATCCCAGACCACCCATGCAGAATTTCAGAGAGAAGGGCACAGCCAAGGACTAGTGTGTGTCTAGAAGATTCTTCCTTAATTGCCGCCCACTTTGGAAGTATAGGTTGGAAGCTCTCCCCCCCGCCACACCCCCTCACCCATCTCTTCCTGATGCCAAGTCTCCACACCAAACCCTGTTCCTTGGAAGTGGGTCACGCTGGCACAGACTTCCTCCTGTCACCACAGGAGCCTTTTTCCTTGGCGAGGCTGAAAACCATAGCCCCACCAGCCTGCCCCCCACGTCTGTCCCCAGCGCTGTGACTGACTGACAGAGGCCGTGCGACCCTCCAAGCCTTGCCTCCTTCTGGACAGGGACTGACTGGCAGGGCTCAGAGCTTCCTCCTAAGGCCCAAGGCGAGCCGTGCCCAGCGCGCAGGACTCCAGCAGACCAGTCTACGGTAATTCTTTGATTTTGCGTGTCCTGGCCTGGGTCTCCCTGCTTGTCTTCAGGTGCTCATTAGAATGAAGGGGTTAGATCTTGCCTTTTCTTTTTTTTTTTAATAATTTTTTTAATTTTTTATTTATTTATTTGAGAGCGACAGACACAGAGAGAAAGACAGATAGAGGGAGAGAGGGAGAATGGGCGCGCCAGGGCTTCCAGCCTCTGCAAACGAACTCCAGACGTGTGCGCCCCCTTGTGCATCTGGCTAACGAGGGACCTGGGGAACCGAGCCTCGAACCGGGGTCCTCAGGCTTCACAGGCAAGCGCTTAACCGCTAAGCCATCTCTCCAGCCCAGATCTTGCCTTTTCATCAAGGACCCGAGCCTGCGGAATAAAAGGCCCCTTTATAGACACAAAGTACGTTTCTAATTAGGGGTTTAGGGCGAGCAGTTTGGCCTTCTCACAAAACTCACCATTTTGAGGATAACTTGGCTCCTGTTTATTTCTGTACCTTCGACCCCCAGAGCTCTCGCTTCTGACTACAGCTCAAATAGGCACATCAGGAGAACCTAGGAAGGGCACTGAGCCCAGCTATACTCTGGCATTAACGGAGGAGCCTGGGGCTGCTCGTGGTACCTTATTACCTACTTGCCCCCAGCCCCGACAGAATGTGCGGAGCCTCTAAGTGGCAGGACCTTGTGGAACGAGGTGAGCCTAGAAAACCGGGGAGCAGAGCTGGGCGGTGGAGGCACCGAGGAGAGCGCCTGTGCAGTCCTCCTGCCTCAGCCTCCTGAGCACCCGGGTTCTAGGCATGAGCCACTGCTCCTGTTAACAGCCTCTTCTGGGTGACATCCCCCAACACCTGAGGACAGCTGTGCCCTCCGCTCCCATAACCCAGGGGTGTGGCACTTGACCACACCCAGTTCTCAGGGTCCTTTACCTTGTGCAAACAGGCATGGGAAGACTAGAGATGCTCACCTTCTGAAGCTGGCCTGTAGGGGTGGATGGCTGGGCGTGGTGGTGCATGCCTTTGATCCCAGCACTCGGGAGGCAGAGGTAGGAGGATCACTGTGAGTTCGTGGCCACCCTGAGACTCACAGTGAATTCCAGGTCAGCCTGGGCTAGAGTGAGACCCTATCTCAAAACCAAAAACAAACAAAAAAAAAAAGAGGCAATCGGGTGGATGCAGAAGGCTGAGGCATGGAGACTTTGAACTGAAACTCCTCTGGGACTTTTTTGCATTTAGAAGCTCATTATGGCCCTGCCTTTCTCCTCTGGCCTAGAGGCAGATGCAATGATATAGTCCCTCATTCCCGGGGCCAGTGAGACAGAGGGCTGGAAGCCGGACTCCCTCATCTGTGTAGTCTGGGTCCACATTTTATCCCGCAACACACACACACACACACACACACACACACACGTACGTTCCCATGCTGTAGAACCTTCAGCAAGCCCCTTTGTGTTCGTGTGTATGTGTGTGTTCTGTGCATGTGAGTGTTACTGGGGATTGAACCACGTTAGGCAAGCACTGTGCAACTGAGCTATAATATACCCCAAGCCTTGAGTAAGCCACTTAATAATTTCCTCACGTCTAGAGGGGATAGTCCTTGTACCACAGCATCTGTGAAATAGTCAATGGTATTTTTTCTGATCATGATGGTCCCAGCCTTAGGGGATGTTTCTCCTTGAATACTGATGAAAGATGTTTGGAACAGGGCGGGTACTGACATCCCTGTGTTCTTGCCCCAGGGCTGTGCAGACCCCCCCCCCCAACATCATCATCGTCCTCTCCCATGGTGTGTGTGGTAGTTCCAATGTGGTTGTTTAAATGTGTGGTCCCGTAGACTCAGGTGTTTTATTAAAATCGAGCTTGCAGCTTCAGCCCTTAGCAGACAGATTCCTGCTGCAGGGGGCTTGTCACTGGGAGGGCGTCCCTAAGGAGTGTTGGGGTGTGGGTCTGAGTCCAGCCCTAGTGGGTATATCAAGACAGTTTGAGCTCTGGCTTGCTTGTGGCGCTGGCTGTTGGTGGCATCTCTCCGCTTAGGTCTAGGGGAAGCTTCTCCCGCCATCGATGGTGTTCACCCGAACTGTGTAAGCCTGAAACAAATCTTTCTCTCCACAAGCTGCTTCTGGTCGGATGTTGGTCCCAGACACGAGAAGCTGACTGGGGCAGTGTGTTAGCGGCTGGTGATGTTGGCGGGATGAATGGTCTTAGTGTCAGACCCTGCAGACCCTTTAGAACCCTTGGTGATCTTTGCCAAGGCAAGAGGCAGCCAGGGTGTCCTGCCTAGAAGCTTTGTGCCCCGGTGGGCGGCCTGGGGCGGAGGAGGGGTCAGGACGGGAGGAACAGATGGAGTCCCGGGAGCAACAGTAACAAATCACATATCAGTTCCTGGCACACACAGCTGGGCCTTCTGAGCTACTATGGAACGCAAGTTAAGAAGAAGTAGAGGTAAGCCTGATGGTCCTGGCCCTTGGCGTCTTGCAAGGTCAGGGTGGGTAGTCGTATAGTTTCCGTTGGCCACGTGAACCTGCAAGGGCTTGTGGGACGCTAGAATCAGACTGTGGGTGGGTGGGGGGAAGGATGGCTGTGTTCATCCATTTTTGCTCCTGTGGCCTGTGGTAGAGTTCCTCAGAGGCGCCCAAACCCTACAAGAGCCATTTTGTAGCTTCTGCCCTCATCTAGAGCGGAGAGTTCCCAGCTTTCGTCTGTGGATCTGCTTTTTACTGTTTTTTTTTTTTTTTTTTTTTTTTTTTTTTTTTTTTTTTGTTCCTCTTATTTTAAATTTCATTTAAAAAACAATTAGGCTATGGCAAGAAATGACCATGTTAAATTTTGAAATCTATCAAATGCTACAATGATGAAATGAATAATAGATATATTTTTGTTCTGTCTTTTTCTGTGGGCCTTTCAGTGCTTTATTAATTTATTTTTTTAATACTTTATTTTTAGTTATTTATTTGAGCGAGAGAATTAGTCAGGGGGAGAGAGAGAGAGAATGGGTGCACTAGGGCCTCCAGCCTTTGCAAATGAACTCTGGACACATGTGCCCCATTGTGCTTCTGGCTTACGTGGGTCCTGGGGAAATGAACCTGGGTCCTTTGGCTTTGCAGGCCAGTGTCTTAAAAATATTATGTCATTTTTTCCAGTGCGTGTGAGGCATGCACGGTGGCGCATATCTGTCACCCAGCATTTGTGAGGTAGAGGCAAAAGCATCAAGGAGTTTGAGGCCAGCCTTCACTACAGTGAGAGTTTGAGACTCCCCCACCCCACCAGACTACATGAGCTTCTACCAAAAACAAAAATAAAACAATCCATGCCCTTAATCCCAGCATTCAGGAGGCAGAGGTAGGAGGATCGCTGTGCGTTCCAGGCCACAGTGAGTCTACATAGTAAATTTCAGGTCAGCCTGGGACCAGAGTGAGACCCTACCTTGAACAACAAAATAAAACAAAAGACCAACGCAATGAAAGTAAATAACATTTTTATAATTTAATGTTTACAGACATATTTATTTAAAATGACCAAATCAGAAGACATTAAGTGACACTGCCACACACCAGGAAGAGATTTAGGCAAAGAAAAACACACCATTTTGCCATAGTAATAAAAAAGACCATAGTTAGATGTTAATGGACAGCCATGGTTTTAGATATTTTAAAAAATATTTTGTTTATTTATTTGCAAGCAGAGGGAGAAAGAGAGAGCGAGAATGCACACCAGGGCCTCTAGCCACTGCAAATGAACTCAAGCATCATGCATCACTTTGAGCATCTGGCTTTTCGTGGGTACTGGGGAATCGAACCCCAGTTGTTAGGCATTACAGGCAAACACCTTAACCTCTAAGCCATCCCTCCAGCCTGATTTTAGATCTTTGATAGTGTCCCCAATTCTAGAGGGGTCATTATGGTGAGGGAGACAAGGGGATCCATTCACCAACCCGTGTGCAGATGTTAAACATTGTTGAACTATTGTTAAAAATCATTGTGAGTTATATTGTAAGCAATTTTTTTTTTTCTGATGTTCAATTTCCTATAAATAAGCAAAAAGACATGGGGATGAGGCACTCTGACTTCTTAATTAGCAACTATTAAGCTTGTCACTTGCTGCCCTGGGACACAAGGACCATTGGCCAAACAGCAAGCCAGTCCACTCTCATGCCTGTAGCATTCATCTTGAACATTCCACAGATGTCCTGTAACAACTGCACAAGTATTGCAGCTGACTGCTCCAGCCGGGGCTGTTGCAAAGAGCTTGTGCCCAGCTTTTTGCAATCGCAAGTCGCAATGATCCATTTCTACCTTGGCCGGAGGGGGCCACTCTCTTCCCTGGTGGAGGGACTGCTGCGGCTGTGGCAAGGCCACGTGATCTTGATCCGTCTAAAACACACGCTTTGATGACTGTGATGGGTGCCAGAGGCAAGACTGTGCTTGGCCAAATAAAACGGGGTGGCTGGTCCAAACACCCCCTTCCCAGGGTGCTCAGGGCCTCTCTGGGAGTTTGCAGGGAGACACTCTGGGTTGCCACCTCCCCCGGCATTACAGTATCATGTCCAATAAGGACTTCTCTTCAGTGACTTTTCCTTGCCCACTTTCAGTACGACAGCTGAGTTGTAAACGGGACCGTGGCGACAGGGCAGCCTGAGAGTGGAACACACACCCACCTTTGGTTAACACCAGCAGGATAACTTGATCCCACCTCAGGCGCTGCGACGGACAGAAATCCCCCGTGCGACCCTTGAATCTGACTGCTGCTTCTTATCTGTGGGCTTCCAAGCAGCCCAGCAGCCCAGCGCGCATTCCTGGGTATCCCCAGCTGCCGTCTGCTCTCAGGTGTCAACCCTGCTTCCCAGTGGAAACCTGGTGCCGGGCTCCCAAACAGCTCCGCTTGCCACCTGAAGTTCCCAGTTCCCAAGCCACAGGTCCCGGAGCAAAACCCCAGCAGCCACAGCTTGACAACAGAAAGAGCAGCTTCCCCCGAGGGCCTCTGCTCGGTTCCCTGGCGGTGCCCGCAGGCCCGAACCCACCGGGCACCTCCAGGGCATTACTATTCCTGCAGACCACTGGCGGTCCCACCTGGGGATCCCCTCGTCTCGCAGGGCTCTCTCCCCTTGGGAGGGGCTGCCCGGCTGACCCGAGCACCCAATGTCCGAGCTTCTGCACAGCCTCTGTGTATCCCCGTCTCCTCACTGCTGTCGCGACAGAGGCCGGTGCCCCACTCTGCACAGAGATGGTAAGACTGGCAGCCACATGTCTAGGGTCCAGGAGAGACCCCAAAGACATCAGACCTAAACTGATGAAAGGCAAAAGAAACTGACAGCAAGTGCAGAGAGATCATTTCCTCTCTCAGGAGCTCTGTCCACTAACCGTTCATTGAGTACGCGTCGCATGCATTGCGTGAGCACGTCAGACGACTGGTTTCTGGTGGGCTACACCAGTGTGTGTTTTGGGGTGTGATGATCCCCTGTCTCCGTACTCTCGCTGTGCCATTGTATCAGAAAAGCGCGCCGGTTTCCAGCCACTTCATCATCATCTCCTTGGAAGCTTTTATTCAAATTACCCGTATTTTCTTGAATAGAATTTCAGTATTCATACCAGAAGTCTGTGGCAGTTGAGGCTGCCGCCCGGATGGTGGAAACTAGGCCGAGCATGCCAGCCGCCACGGGTGCGGGAAGCGACGTCCAGCAGTTGTCTGTTTGGTGTCCAGCTGCCCCAGGACGCTGCAGGAGACGGGCCTTGTCCTCTACCCAGCCTCCAGCAGCGCCCTCCTTCTGCCCCCCACCTTCTGCCCCCCACCTTCTGCCCCCCACCTTCTGCCCCCGCCTTCCCTCTTCCTACTGGGGAGGGGCTGGCCGACCTCACTTTATCTTAGAATAGATAATAGATTGTTGTTGTTTTTTCAACAAAAGATAATTTTGTGATAAGTGTACTTTTCTGTCTTGAAAGTAAGGGATCACTACACACACACATACACATATTTCCATTGGCAAATTTTTCTATATGTAGTAATGTTTTACTTACATAACATAAAGAACATTATTAATAGTCACCAATCCAGCAGATAGTCTGAAACAACTGCTGAGAACATTCTGGTTATTTTTTTCACGCATGTCTTCCTCCCACTTAGTTGGAACTACTGTGTGTTTGTATATATGTATTTTTTTTTCTTTTTCTTTTTGAGGTAGAGTCTTACTCTAGTCCAGACTGACCTGGGATTCACTGCGTAGTCTCAGGATGGCCTTGAACTCACAGCGATCCTCCTACCTCTGCCTCCTGAGTGCTGGGATTAAAGGCATGTGCCACCACGCCTGGCTAATTTTTTTTTTTTTTTTGAGACCGTCATCTTGCTGTGTTGCCTTGGCTGGCCTTGATCAAATGCTCAAATGATTCTCCTATCTCAGCTTCCCAAGTAAGCAAGGACTATAAGAATGCACCACCACATCTTGCTCATTAATATTAATACTTGGGTTTGAATTAAATCCCCAAAGCATATCATGTAGACTATTCAAATATGGAAATCACTCAGCATACTTGGGCTGATAATACAACCAAGGAGCTTTACCAGCCTTTTGGTTAAAAAAAAAAAAATGCTAGCACATCAAAAAGAAAAAAATAGCAAGAGCCATGAGCAGGATTTTCCATTGGGGAAATAAAAATGTTCAACTAGCCATGAAATATAATTAGTTTCATTACCAAAAGCATTGCTAGTCAGAGCAGGGGATGCCATTTCCCCTAATCATATTAGCCAAGTGACTTTTTTTTTTCTTAACGATCCTATTACGTGTTGAAGAAGATGTGTTTAAAGTAGTATAAATATTCTAGAAAGCAGTTTGGCAATGCAAATCGCGGCCATATATTTGTTTACTAATTACATTTTCTCTTGTGAATATCTTATGTTTTATTTATTGATTGGCCTCAATTTTTCTTTATTTGATTAAACATCATTTTCCTAATTATATTTACAGGAAGTTTCTCACTTGCCTTATTTTTTTACTTTTTTTTTGGTTTTCTGAGGTAAGGTCTCACTGTAGTGCAGGCTGACCTGAAATTCACTATGTAGTCTCAGGGTGGCCTTGAACTCACAGCGATCCTCCTACCTCTGCCTCCTGAGTGCTGGGATTAAAGGCGTGCGCCACCACGCCCAGCTTTCTTTTTGGTTTTTTGAGGTAGGCTAGTCCAGGCTGACCTGGAATTCACTAAGTAGTTTCAGGGTGGCCTTGAACTCATGGCAATTCTCTTACCTCTGCCTCCCGAGGGCTGAGATTAAAGGCATGCGCCACCACGCCCAGCTAATTTTTTTTACTTTTTGAGGTAGGGTCGTGCTCTAGCCCAGGCTGACCTTGAATTCACTAAGTAGTCTCAGGGTGGCCTTGAACTCATGGCATTCCTCCTACCTCTGCCTCCCGCGCACTGGGACTAAAGGCATGTGTCACCATGCCCAGTTTGTTTATTAATGAGAGAGGGAGAATTGGTGTGCCAGGGCCTCTAGCCACTTCATGTGTCATATGCATGGTGGTGGTGGTAGTGATGTGTGTGTATATGGCGTATGCATGCATATATGCAAATGTCACACATGTGTTCCCGCAAAGAGGCAAGAGGTGAATTTTGGGTGTCCTTCCTTTATCGCTCACCCACATGAGTCCCTGTGATTCTGGGGTCTCTGCTCCCACAGGACTGGGGTTACAGATACTCATGGCCATACCCAGCTGTTTCCCTGGGTCCTGAGGAATCAAACTCAGGTGGGCTCAAGCCCTCTCAGGCCCTTGTGCTTGCAGCAAGAGCTCTCACCCGCTAATCCCGGGTGACCTGGAACTCACTCTGAGGCCCAGGCTGCCTTAAACGCATGGCGGTCCTCTTACCTCTGCCTGCCACGTGCTGGAGTGACTGGCATGTGCAGCCACGTCCGCTTCCTTTCGTCAAAAGATGGTCTTTAGTTTTCAAAGACCCTGTTTCAACCAGCAACAATACCAAATAGAGAGATGATCATAATGGAAAATATATCTGACCAAGTAGAAAAGTTCAGGGCTAGGAAGAGAGCTCATGTGGTGAAGTTCTTGACTTGCAAGTATGCGGCTCTGAGATTGAGTCCCAGGAATTACTTCAACAAGAGATGGCTTAGTGGTGAAGGCATTTGCCTGCAAATCCAAAAGTTCGATTCCCCAGGACCTACGTAAGTCAGCTGCAGAAAGTGGCTCATGCATCTGGAGTCCATTTGCAGTGTCTGGACGCCCTGGCATGCCCATTCTCTCTCCCCCTCTCTCTGCCTCATTCTCTCTCAAATAAATAAATAAAAATAAAGTTAAAAAAAAAAAAGCTACTGGCAGGTCAGTCTGGGCTAGAGTGAGACTTACCTGAAAAAAACAAGAAGAAGGAAGAGGAGAAGCAGAAGAAGAGAGGAGGAAGAGCTGAATTTGGAGGTCCGTATTTGTAATCTCAGCGCTTGGGAGGCAGAGACAAGTGGATTCTTAGAGCTCACCAGTCCAGGTGCTTGATGTACTCCAGGCTAGAGAGAGGCTCCCTGCGGAACAGTGTGCAAGGTTGTCCTCTGGCCTCCACATCCATGCATTCACATGTGTATCTGTACACAGACGAACACACACACACCTACACACACACACACAAACACCAACATAAATAAATAAATAAATAAAGACTTCTATTGCTGGCACACATTCTTGACTTTGACCACTTCACCGAGCTCTTTTTAACCCATGTGGCATGTCACATGACTGCTCTGCCCTTCTGAAGTTATGTAGTCACTTCATATAGAAAGCCATTGTTTCGTATATTTCCTGTGTCTGTGCTTTCTAGTTCTCATCAGTCTGCACTTTCGAGATCCTCTTCAGGGATGCTGGTGAGCAAAGGCATCCTCAGACATCCCTCGATGTTGCTCCTGGCCTGCGTGGTGACAGCTGTCCACTCCTCCTCACAGGGACAGGAAGAGTTCACCGCAGACAAAACAAAAACTCCCTTCTAGCCTCTCTGTACAGCCAGCCCCGGTCCCAGGGGTTCATTGTGCGAAAAATGTTGCTTTTTCTAGAATCCCTAGTTTGCCCCAGACTCTAAGCCTGCAGCGCTGGGCCACTTCCACCCCAGCCTTTGATCAGTGTCCTCCGAAGCCTGTCGTGGGGTTTGTCCTCCAGTCAGGCCCTGGCCTTGTCACCTGCCAGCCCCTCCCTGGTGAAGAGCAGGTACGTAGCAGCGGGCAGGAGCGGCCAGGCTCAGGTTCCGCCACAAAGGAGCCCTGTATACCTCCGGTCATCTGCTTTCTGTCATTTCTCACCTGTCCCTTCTTTCCTCAAGCCACCTCAGGGAAGTCACCAGCACCTCTGTCCTGACCCAAGCCTCCTGGAATCTGGCCCTGTCTTTCCCAGATCAGTGGGAAAAGGGGTTTTAACGTAACTCCTGATGAAAAGGTCTTGTTTGCTTTTTGGGAGACTCAGTGGCTGCTAGGACATTTGTTTAAGGCGCTCAGAGAAGCTTCATGCAGAAGATGCCATCTGATCATTTGATCTGGGATTTGGGGGCAATAGAGGGAGAAGGCCTCAGTTTTGACCATTCCCATAGAGTTTTGTATTACTGTTACTATTATGAATGTGATCTCCAAACACCATCTTTTAGGGCTGCAGACACAGCTCAGTGGTGGAGCGTTTGCTAAGCATGTGTGATTAACCTCCAGTGCTGCAAAACAAACAAGAAGAAAACCCGTCCTTATTGCTGGCATATGGAATCACTACTGCATTTTGCATATTTATTCTGGAGCCATCTGCAAAGGCTTGGCAGCCTGGAGAAAGCCCGGCCTCTTTGGGGAGAAGAGAAGAGTCGCGGAGCTGGTTGGGATGATGTTGTAGCCGACCGGGAGGGCTCCAGGAGCTCAGGAGGAGGTGGCGTGGGAGCTGCCCTTGAGGGACAAAGAGGTCACGAGTAGGGGAGGGGTGGCAAACAGCACAGTGGCATGCTGGCTGCGTGCCTGCCAGGCTCTTGGTGAGTCATCACTTTATCTCAACTTTTCCTCCCGCCATGGCGCATGATGAGTGCTTCATGGTGGCGGGAGAAGCACGGCTCCTGCAGGAGGCCGTCTCCGCCTGGGCCGAAGGGTCCAGTACTGGCCTTGGGCCGAGCGAGTAAACGCCGGGCCGCCCCCCAGTGCCGTACCTCGTCCAGCAAGCCTTGCGCCTCCCAAATCGCCCCCAGCTGGGGGTGGAGTACGAGGCTTAATCACAAACGTGTGAGGCTATGGGTAACAGATCACACTCACAGCCCCACACTGGGAGAATGGGAGAGCCCAGCGGCATAGTCTCTGGGCTTACGTGGTACCTCTGGGCGCACACGCGCACTCACACCCACGCACTGCCCCTCCACACACCTGCCAGCCATATGGAGTATGCCATTCCGGACCTGACGTGCAGCTCGGGCGGTGGGGGGCTTGCTCAGTGTACACGAGGCCCTGGAGTTGAGCCCCAGCACCACACATCAGGCCATGGAGGCACGTGCCTGTAATCCCAGAACACAGGAGAGAGAGGCAGGAGGATTAGAGGTTTAAGGTTGCTCCTAGATTCACAGTGAGTTTGAAGCCAGTCTGGATACATGAGATTCTGCCTCAATAAATAAACAAATAAGGAAATAATTCTTTTTTTTTTTTTTTTTTGCTTTGTGTTCACGTATGTGTGATATGTATGTACGGTCTTATGTATGTGGGCGCTGAGTGTGGAGTACGTGTGTGCACGTGTGTACATGTGCATATAGAACCCAGAGGTCGATGTTGAGTGTTGATTTGCTCAGTGACTTGGGGACTGTCACCCGAACTTTCCTAGCTAGCCACCTTACCCTGCCGTCCCCTCTGTCTGCTTCCCAAGTGCTGGGATCTTAGGCGGGCCACCACGTCCCCTCAGCGTTGAGCACTGGTATGGATGCGGGCGAGTCCTGACTCCAGGCCTCACACCTGGGCAGCAAGCACTTTTCTCATTGATCCAACCTCAGCCTAGTGGTTGTTTTTTTTTTTTATTTTTCTAACATGCAATACACGAGAGCTAACAGCTATCACCACAATCCAATTTCAGAATATTTCACCAAGAAGCCCCTGCCCTTTAGTTGCCAGACCCGAAGCCCCCTCCTGTGTGAGCCTGCGTGACTGTAAATTCGCTTCCTATCTCTGTGGATTTTCCTTCTCTGGACGTTTCCTCCACATGGAGTCCTACGGCTGTGTGGCATTTCTCCCTGGCTTCTTGGGCACAGCATCATGTTTTCATGGTTCATCTGTGTTGTAGCGTGCCTTTTTATGACTGAATGATACGTATTTTTCTGGGGCTGGAGAGATGGCTCAGCAGTTAAAGTGCTTGCCTGCAAAGCCAAAGGACCCAGGTTTGATTCCCCAGTACCCAAGTAAACTCAGATGCACAAGGTGGCACATGCATGCATCTGGAGTTGGTTTGCAGTGGCTAGAGGCCCTGTCACACCCATTTTCTCTCTCTCTCTATCTGCCTCTCTCAAAATAAAAAATTAAATAAAATGTAAAAAAAAATTACGAGCTGGGAGTGGTGGCACATGCCTTTAATCCCAGCACTTGGGAGGCAGAAGTAGGAGGATTGCCATGAGTTCAAGGCCACCCTACATAGAGGGTGAGACTACATAGTGAATTCCAGGTCAGCCTAGGCTAGAGTGAGACCCTACCTCGATAAACAAACAAACAAAACAAATATTACAAAAGATTTCTTTTTCTGAGCAAGTCCCTTTGTATTTTTATTTATGTATTTATTTATTTTGAGGTAGGGTTTCTCTCTAGTTCAGGCTGACCTGGAATTCACTATGTAGTCTCAGGGTGGCCAGCACTCAGTGATCCTCCTACCTCTGCCTCCCAAGTGCTACAATTAAAGGCGTGTACCACCACTCCCGGCTTTATTTATTTATTTGAGAGAGAGAGAGGGAGCGAGATGGAGATAGAGAGATAGAGAATGGGTGCGCCAGGGCCTCCAGCCACTGTAAACAAGCTCCAGACACATGTGCTACCTTGTGCATCTGGCTTTACATGGCTACTAGGGAATCGAACCTGGGTCCTTAGGCTTTGCGGGCAAGTACCTTAACTGCTAAGCCATCTCTCTAGCTCCGAGCATTTCTCTTTGGCTGACCCGTTTCTCAGACCATGGCCATTTGGGTTGTTCCACCTTCAGGCAGGAGAACAAAGCTGCTATAGAGGTCCACATGTCATGTGACTTGTGTGCGACTTGGCGTCTTCATGTCTCCCGGGCGTACATACATAGGAACAGCACCCCCCTGGGTCATGTGGTGGTTCTGTGTTTAGCCTTGGGGAGGTGCCACCCCGTTGGGCACGGTGGCTTCCCTAATGCTGCTTGTGAGTTCTGCTGGTAGTGCCAGAGGCTTGGGAGGGCAAAACCAGCCTGTGATCGTTGTGGGCTTTGGAAGCAGGCTGTCACGGGGTCCCTCCAAGATGGCCGCCCCCCTGCTCATCTTGATGATTCCATGCAAGGAGCTTGGTTCTGTAGTGCTGAGGGGGTCTGCATGAATGGTGGCTCTCACCGTGCCCACGAGCTTGGGCCTCCTCAGCTGGTGGGCTGTGGCAACAGGTGGTGCTAGACCCAAGGCCCACGGTGTGAAGGGTCTCATGGGTAATGCTGATGGTCCTGGAAGAGCAGGGACATTTTGGTACAAGGACACTCGGGAGGACATGGAGTCTGGTTAAGAACATGAGTTGGGTCCGTGTGGGTCCCGGGCAACTGTGGCTGATGCCCAAGTTTTTTTTTTTTTCTTTTTCCCCTTGGCTGCAGACCTGGCCGAGTGCAAGCTGGTTTCCTTCCCCATTGGCATCTACAAGGTCCTACGCAATGTCTCCGACCAGATCCACCTCATCACGCTGGCTAACAATGAACTCAAGTCCCTCACCAGCAAGTTCATGACCACGTTCAGTCAGCTGCGAGGTAAGCCCTGGGCAGCTCGGGCTGGAAAGGTACGGCCAGGCTCTTGTCCTTCAGGCTCTGGCCCTCAATGGCTGATGTTCCCGGAGCAAGTCCCTGCTCCTCCAGACCCGCGAGGTCACTCTCAAGAGTAGGCTTTGAAGATGGACTTGTGTCCTCCAATAGCCTGGAGATCCATGAGTCAACTTCTGCCTCCAGCTGGCTGGAGAGCAGGCGGAGCAAGGCTCAGGGTAGGGAGAGGCGGAGTCCTGGACTGCTTCCTTTGTTCTGAGCAGTCCAGCACGGGTCTGGGGGCTTCGTCGGTTCCCCTTTACGTTCCCAGTCTGGTTCTGTTCTGTCTTCTGCTTCCCCAGTGCAAGAAGGACAGATGCCCTATGATGTTGGTCTGTCTCTGTGGACACTCAGTGGAGATGGTGCCTGCTGGGAGGTGGGTAGGGATGCCATCCGGTTGGGCATTGTAGATTATTTGCCAGATCCTCATGCTTCTGAAAGGCCCAGTAGGATTCACTGAGGCTGTGGTGCCCTCTTCTGCCTCTGGAGGGCGCCCTCTTTATCCTTCTCCCGTGCTGCAGGGCTGGCCGCTTACTTGGGTCATAGCAGAAAGAGAGAAGCTTAAGAAAAGTAGAGCCTGTTTTCTGAAATTCCCTGTCTCCCAGAGGCACGGACAGGGTCTACAATTTTTTTTTTTTTAAGATTTATTTACTTATTTATCTGAGACAGAGAGAGAGGGGGAAAGAGAGAGAGAGAGACAGACAATGGGCACACCAGGGCCTCCAGTCACTGCAAACGAACTCCAGACACATGTGTCCCCTTGTGCATCTGGCTTATGTGGGACCTTGGAGAATCGAACCTGGGTCCTTAGGCTTTGCAGGCAAGTGCTTAGCCGCTAAGTCATCTCTCCAGCAACCACGGTCTACACTTCTGTTCAGAGACACAAAATGCAGGTGGCACACAAGTGACTGGAGCAGGCCTATCTGAGGTCACTGCTGGGCACGCTTCCCCAAGGAGGTGTGGCCATGGAGGCGAGCCTGGCGAGCAGAGGGTGGCGTGAATGGGCAAATCCGCTCCAGCGCTGGGAAAGAGATGTGAGATGGCTCAGTGGGGAGCCAGGCGGGACCTGGTGAGATACCATCAGGGTGCACACAGATGGACATGGTGGTGATAGTAGTCTGGGGGTTCTCCCTGACTGACAGTCCCAGAGCTCATCACCGTTGTGTTTGAAAAGGTAGAGTGTCTCTCTTGTTTTCCCAAAGGCACCCCACGAGCGCTTTCTCAGGGCTTGGTCTGTTTCTCTTTTTATTTATTTATTCTTACTTGCAAATGGAGATAGAAAGAGAAGAGAGGCAGATTGAGAGAATGGGCAGGCCAGGGCCTCCAGTCTCTGCAAGTGTACTCCAGATACACACACTACTTTGTGCACCTGGCTTTATATGGGTACTGGGGAATTGAACCTGGATCGTTGGGATTTGCAGGCAAGCGCCTTAACCACTGAGCCATCTCTCCAGCCCCTGTTTCTCTCTCTTTTTAAAAATATTTTATTTTTATTTATTTGACAGAGAAAGAGGGAGACAGAGAGAGAGAATGGGCACACCAAGGCCTCCAGTCACTGCAAACAAACTCCAGACGTGCGGCCCCGTCCTGGGGAATCGAACCTGGGTTTTTCGGCTTTGTAGGCAAATGCCTTAGCTGCTAAGCCATCCCTCCAGCCCGTTCTCTTTTTTTATTCCTTTCTCTGGCATCTGCTTATCTACACAGGAGAGATGGGTCCTCACAGCCAGGCTCATCTCAGGAGCATTTCTCTTAGCACTGTTCCCCAGGAGCCCCAGGGCCAGACAAATGGGAACACCTGGGTGTGAGTCTGGGCCTGGCATTCAGCCATGCACAGGCCTCTTTAAAGTGCTGGCAGGGGCTATCACAAGGCTTCCAGAGGCTAGCATGTCACCATGAGTGCCCTGCCTTGGGCATGTGGCAGTAGGGAGTGGCGAGGACTGTGGCAAGCCAGTGTGTGCCTCAGCTGGGTGTGCCACGCGAGAAGAGAGACTTATGCTGTCCACTCTTCTAACTGTCCACTTATTCTGCTTTTCTTGAGACAGAGTCTCGTAACGACCACGCTGACCTTGAATTCACTGTGTAGCCAAGGATGATCTTGAATCCTCCTACCTCCACCTCCCCAGTGCTGCTTCTGAATGTTTAATAGAAGCTGGAAGGAAGCATTTTTATGACAATTTCCCCAAGTGTTCTTATCATTCGAAAACTGGCAAGATAAATTTACATGGGAGAATCAGCCTGGGAAACATTGGCATGGCCTGTATGAACCCACTTTATGGAAGGAGCTAGAGAATCAGAGAGGGCATGGTGTGTCCAGGATCTCAAAGCAGGACACCCGGGCCTGGATCCAAACACAGGGGTCTTTAATGCCGCATTTAGTAAACCAGTGGTGAGTGTTTGCCTTCCAGAGGGAAACAAAAAGGCTGAAAACGGATGACGGGGGAATGCCAGGGCCCCAGGAAGGGTGCCAGAGCTTCTGTGTGCTTCCTTCCAGACCTGGGTCTCAAGGCGGGAAGGTGGGCACACAGAGGACAGTGGCCCAGGGTACTGCCTGCAGGAGCCCGGCTTTGCAGAGCAGACTCGTCCTCACTCCTAAGGCTGGGGCACTGCGGGTACAAAGTGTGGAAGGTGCTACCAGGAGAAGAATCGATGCTTCTTGATAGGGGCGTGGGCTGGGACGCAGGCAAGAGCTTCCGGTGGAATCCACAGTGCAATGAGCGTCAGATAAGTGCAAGCCCTCGCTGGCAGCTTTGAGAATTGTGCCCGAGCAGAAATGTACTCATTGTGATGCTGTGTGGGTCAGAGGCCTATTGAAGGATGCCGTTTGAACTCCTTGCCCTCACCAGCTCCCGGCTCCTCCATCCCGCAGCCGAGGGCTTCAAAGGGAAGGCCAGTCTCGCTGCTAATTGGATTTCACTGTGTTGGCCAGGGGCAGCGGCTTGGGTTAGGATCACAGATGCATTGGGAGCACATGTCCCACTTTGCATCTGGCTCTGTGTGCGTGCTAGTAAATTGGACCAGGGCTAGCAGTCTTTGCAAGAAAACACCTTTAGGCGCTGAGTCATCTTCCCAGCCCCTCTTCATACATTTTCAAAAACAATTGTGTGTGTGTGTTGAAGGTTGGTTTTAGTATGTATGTGTGTATTTGGAAGGTTGGTGTTCTGTTGTGATACGTGGTGGGGCTGTTGTCAGTCAATTCAGTCTCTCACGTCGCTGCCTAGTGTTCAGCAGATAGTCACCAGCCTCTATCTTGGCTCTTCTGGGGGGGGGGGATGCCCAGCAAGAGCCCCCCCCCCCACCATTCACTAGGCACTCAGCTCTCCTGGCCTCACGCCTTGTGTTTAATTATCACCACACCCATATTGTGTGGGAGGGAGAAGAAAGCCAAGTGCTGGATGTGGTCCTGGGGACCTGCCACTTCACGGGGAGGCGGGCGCTCCAGGAGAAAACTCATTGCAGTGTGATGGCCGCAGAGAGTCAACAGGGACTCGGAGGGGGAAGGAATTCTGTGGGGTGAGTGAGGACTTGGGAAGCTTGAAGCAGAGATTGAGGGCGACGAGGTCTTTCCCTTAATGAAGTGTGTGCCTTGTAAACACAAGGACCCAAGTCTGATTTCTAGAACCCACGTGAAGATGCCAGGCATGGTGGCACATACTTGTAACCCCAGCACTGGGAAGATGGAGACAGGCTGATCCCCGGAGCTCACTGGCCAACAAGTTTAGCCCAGTTGGAAGCTACAGGGCAATGAGAGGCCCGGTCTCCATTTAGTAATATGTTGGCTGTAGGCTTGTCATAAATAGTATTTGTTATGTTGAGATATGTTCCTTCTATTCCCAGTCTCTATAGGACTTTTATCATGAAGGGATGTTGGATTCTGTCAAATGCTTTTTCTGCGTCTAATGAGATGAACATGTGATTTTTGTCCTTTAGTCCATTTATATAAGGTATTACATTTATCGCTATGTGTATGTTGAACCATCCCTGCATCTCTGGGATAAAGCCTCCTTGGTCAGGGTGAATGATCTTTCTGATATATTCTTGTATTCTGTTTGCCAATATTTTGTTGAGAATTTTTGTATCTATGTTCGTGAGGGAGATTGGTCTGTAATTTTCTTTTTTTGTTCTATCTATCTTTGCCTGGTTTTGGTATCAGGGTGATGCTGGCTTCATAGAAGGAGTTTGGTAGGATTCCTTCTTTTTCTATTTTATGGGAAAGTTTAAGAAGTATTGGTGTTAGTTCTTCCATGAAGGTCTGGTAAAATTCACCAGTGAATCCATCTGGGCCTGGACTTTTTTTAGTTGGGAGATTTTTTTTTAATAACTGCTTGGATCTCCCATGCTTGTTATAGGTCTATTTAAGTGATTATTATCTTGATTTTATTTAGGTAGGCCATATAAATCAAGGAAATCATCCATTTCTTTTAGATTTTCAAACTTAGTGGAGCATATGTTCTTATAGTATGTCCCCATGATTTTTTAAAATTTCTCTGGCATCTGTTGTGATGGTGTCTTTTTCATCTCTAATTTTATTAATTTGTGTCTCTTCTCTCTTTCTTCTGGCCAGATTTGTTAAGGGTTCAATCTTGTTTATCTATTCAAAGAACCAGCTCTTTGTTTCATTGATTCTTTGGATTATTATTATTTTTTTTGGTTTCTATTTCATTAATTTTTGCCCTAATCTTTATTATTTCTTCCTGTTTACTGATTTTTGGCTTGCCTTGTTCTTCTTTTCCCAAGGCCTTAAGGTGAAGCATTAAGTTGTTTACTTGAGACCTTTCTGATTTCTTAATATAGGCACTTAAAGCTATAAATTTCCCTCTTAGGACTGCCTTCATTGTCTCCCAAAGGTTTTGGTATGTTGTGTCTTCATTATCATTTGACTCTATGAATTTTTAAAAATATATATATGTTTATTTGAGAGAGAGAAAGAGCGAGAGAGAGAGAGAGTGAGGGAGAGAATGAGCATGCTGGGACCTCTGGCCACTGTAAACAGACTCCAGATGCATGTGCCCCCTTCTGCAGCTGGCTTACGTGGATCCTGGAGAATCAAACCGGGATCCTCTGGCTTTGCAGGCAAATGCCTTAACCACTAAGCCATCTCTACAGCCCAACTCCATGAATTTTTTGATTTCCTTCTTGATTTCTTCATTGACCCATTCATCATTTAGTAGTGTATTGTTTAGTTTCCATGATTTTGTGCATGTTTTATAGCTTTTCTTGCTATTGATTTGTAGTTTGATCCCATTGTGATCAGATAGAGTGCAAGGAATTATTTTAGTTTTCCTGTATTTGTTTAGATTTGCTTTGTGTCCTAAAATATGGTCTATTTTAGAGAATGTTCCATGTGCTGCTGAAAAGAATGTATATTCTGCAGCATTTGGATGAAATGTCCTGTAGATATCTGTTAGGTCCACTTGTTCTATGACCTCATTTAATCCAGATGCATCTCTGTTTATTTTATTTTATTTTATTATTTTATTTTATTTTATTTTATTTTATTTTTGCCAGGATAACCTGTTAGTTGATGAGAGTGGGTGTTGAAGTCACCCACTACAACTGTGTTTGGTGTTATCTGTGACCTTAGTTCTAATAGAGTTTGTTTGATGAAGTTGGGAGCCCCCATGTTAGGTGCATATATGTTTAGGATTGTAATGTCCTCCTGTTGGAGTGTTTCTTTAATCAACATAATATAAAACGACCTTCCTTATCTTTTTTTTTTTTTTTTTTTGGTTTTTCAAGGTAGGGTCTCTTCCTTACCTTTCTTAACTAATATTGGTCTGAAATCTACCCTGTCTGAAATTAAGATAGCGAGCCTTGCTTGTTTTCTAGGCCCATTTGCTTGAAACACTGTTTTCTAACCTTCCACCCTAAGATAGTGTCCATCCTTTATAGAAAGGTGAATTTCTTAGAGGCAACAAATTGAAGGGTCCTGCTTTTTAGCCCAGTCTGCAAATTTATGTCTTTTGGTTGGGGCATTGAAGCTGTTGACATTAAGAGTTATTATTGAAAGGTGTATATTTATTTTTGCCATTTTTCGGTTTTTGCAGTTCTTCCAGTTTTACCTTTGTTCTCTTGTGTCAAGTAGTATTTGAATATGGGTTGCTTTTTCCAGGTTCTTTATATGTGTGTGTGTTTTTCTTTCTCTTCAGCATGGAGGATCAATTCAAGTATTTTCTTTTTTTGTTTGTTTGTTTTCTGAGGTAGGGTCTCACTGTAGCCCAGGCTGACCTGAAATTCATTGTGTATTCTCAGGATGACCTCGAACTCAAGGTGATCCTCCTACCTCTGCCTCCTGAGTGCTGGGATTAAAGGCATGTACCTCCAAGCTCAGCCTTTCAAGTGTTTACTGCAAAGCTGGTTTTGTCTTCAAATATTCCTTTAGCCTGCTTTTGTTGTGGAATGTCCTTAGTTCTCCGTCTATTTGAATGGATAGCTTTGCAGGACAAAGTAACCTTGGTTGACAGTTGTTATCTTTCAGAACTTGGAATACATCATCCCAAGCCTTTCTGGCTTTTAAAGTTTGTGTTGAGTAACCTGCTGTGATCCTGATGGGCTTGCCTGTGTATGTGACTTGATTTTTCTCTCTAACTGCTTTCAAAATATTTTCTTGGGTTTGTGTGTTTGGTAGTTTAGTTATCATATAGTGAGGAGAGGTTCTTTCTGGATTTGTCTGTTTGGTATTCTAAAGGCTTCCTGTAGCTGCATTGGCATTTCTTTTCCAGTTTGGGGTAAGTTTTCTTCTATGATTTGTTTTGTTTTGTTTTCTTGGTTTTTCGAGGTAGTGTCTCCCTGTAGCCCAGGCTGACCTGGAATCACTATGTAGTCTCAGGCTGGCCTCGAACTCACAGTGATCCTCCTACCTCTGCCTCTTGAGTGCTGGGATTAAAGGCGTGCGCCACATGCCCAGCATTCTTCTATGATTTTGTTGAAAACACCTACTAAGCCTTTGGAGTGGAATTCTTCCCCTGAATTCTTCTTTTTTTTTTTTTTTTTTGGTCTTTCAAGGTAGGTTGAGCTGGAATTCACTATGTAGTCTCATGATAGCCTTGAACTCATGGCGATCCACCTGCCTCTGCCTCCCAAGTGGTGGGATTAAAGGTGTGTGCCACCACGCCCAATTTATACCCTGAATTCTTACATTTGATCTTTTTATAGTCTCCTGAATATCTTGAAATTCCCATTCATACCTTCCTATTAGCTTGTCTTTCTCTTTGTTGGCATGTATTAGATCTGCCACCTGTTCTTCTAGTTTAGATATTCTGTCCTCTCCTTCATCCATTCTACTGGTGAGATTTTCTACAGAGTTTTTTATTTCACTGATTGTGTTCTTCATTGCTAGTATTTATCACTGGCTTTTATTTATTATTTCTATTTCCTTATTTATGTCTTTGTATTGACTCCTTATTTCATTAAATTGGTTTCCTGTGTCTTCTTTGATTTCTTTGGACATATTTATAATCATTCTTTTGAAATCTTTCTCAGGCATTTCCTCTAAATCAGTCTCACTAGAGGTCATTCCTGATGCATTAATACTTTTTTTGTGGATTTATATTGTCTTGATGTTTTGCATTTCTTTATTATAATGTAGAGATTTTTGCATTTTGGATTAATTTAATGCTTGGGTTTTCTAATTATCTGCAGTATTAGATGTATCAATCAATTTGATGTTCTATATCTTCAGAGTAGTAGCTTAAGGTGCTAGGTGTGGCTCCTAAGACTCTCAGAGTAACCACAAAAATGACCCTAGATGTTGGGTTTGCCTGCTATGAGTATTCATGTAGGCTGAGTGGAACAAAATATAGGAAAATTCTAAAATTTAACTAAACAATGTACACATTCAATGAAAAACATCACAGAGTGTTTATACAAGAGTAGGTATTATGACAACCAGATCTTCTAACAATGTCATAGTCTCTTAGGGTGTGTGTTGTCCCAACTGGGAGGCTAAGATTTCTGGTCTGTAGAGGGTTCCAAGTCAGTTTGTGATCAAGTGAGACCCTTCCCCAATGAATGACAGAAGAGGAAACAAAGGCACTATAAGTCAGGAAGCAACAAATGACAAGCCCAACTATCTGACCATCCTTCACATTTAACATATAATTCACCCGGACACGGAAGGAGCAATTAGCACTTCTTTTTTTTTTTTTTTTTTTTTTTTAATTTATTTGAGAGCGACAGACACAGAGAGAAAGACAGATAGAGGGAGAGAGAGAGAATGGGCGCGCCAGGGCTTCCAGACTCTGCAAACGAACTCCAGATGCGTGCGCCCCCTTGTGCATCTGGCTAACGTGGGACCTGGGGAACCGAGCCTCGAACCGGGGTCCTTAGGCTTCACAGGCAAGCACTTAACCGCTAAGCCATCTCTCCAGCCCGCAATTAGCACTTCTGATTCACGCCTACATACCAGGCTTATTTGGCAGGTACTGACCTGGTGTAATCCCAGTTACCTTTTGGGATGGCTTTGGTCTCAATTATGCTGCATGCCTGCTTGGGTTCCTCTTTGCTGTGCTGTGGGCTCAGGTGGGCTGGCTGTGTCAGTGGGTGTTGCTCTGATCACCTGTGCCAGGTGCTATGTAGGTGAGCTCCCTTCCCCAGGTCTGTGGTGCTTGCTGGTGCTTGAGCTGGTGGGGGGGGGGAGGGGAGGCTGAGAATGATGGCTAAAGTTCTCCCACTGGTGCTCACGATCCTTTTCTTCACGAGCCGCTCCGTTGGTCCCTGTCATCCCCCCTTCACGTTTCTTGAGTTTGCGGAGAGCTCCGGTGTAGTGGAAAGTCCCCTCACCTGGCTCTTCCTGTGGCTCAAGCCGCGCCTGGCGGCTGTGGCCCCGCGGACCTGGTGCCGTCACTGCTGGAGCCGCTTCTGCCTGCGTGTGTGCTCTCTGGATGCTCTGGGTCTCTCCTGCTTCTCTGCTGCAGTTGACAATTTCTTACACACCTTCACATTTTAGTAGAAGAGTGTATTTTGCTGGTGTTTTTTGGCTTTTTCTCCCCTAGGCTGCTTTGACATGTTCCTATACCACCGTCTTAACCGGAGGTACCAAGAGGCCATGTCTCAGAAAAGGTGGAAGGGAAGACTGCCACACCAAGGTTATCCGCCGACCTCCACGCACGTGCTGTGGCACACGCATGCCCAGCCACACGCAGAGGTGGACGGCATTCCTAAGGGATGGTACCCTAGGTTGTCCTCTGACCTCCACACGCATGCACACACATCTGCACAGACAGACACCCAAACACACACACGTATGTGTTTGCACAAGCAGGAGAAATGCAAGTGAGGATTGATAGACGGGGAGATTTTGCCGGATAAAGAAGGGCTCTTTCAGAATCCATTCCAGAAGGTGAAAGGCGTGCGTGGGGACACAAGGCTGGGCAGTGGGGAGCAGGTGCTGGGCGTGGTCAGGGCCCAGCCTGAGGGAGCTGGCTGCTCAGTGAGGAGCAGCAGAGGGGCCAGGCAGGGTGGGTTCAGGTTGGCCAAGGCAGAGAGAGGCGTCCCTGAGCGGAGAAGCATCGTGAGTCATCGTGTGAGGCCAGAACTGTGTGGGAGACCAGGCGCTTTGAAGGCCTAGCGCAGAGCTTGTTTCCAGCCGCATCCTGAGGGAGCTCCTATGTCTTCTCCACAGGCATGACTAGGGGAGGGGTGGCTCAGAGCATGAATTCATAGAGAGGTTGGATAGGGGGTCTGCTCAGCCAGAAGGGCCCCCCCCATGCACTCTAGCTGGCCAAGAGGTCCTGTAGCTGGAAAAACTAGGCCTCACTGAGACTTGACTGTCAGAGAGGGCCCCGAGCCATTAGATGGGAAGCGTCACCCCATCCCTGCATAGTGGGCTTGACAGGTTTTCTGTGGTGATTTTCCACCGCGATGGGCTTCTTCTTTGTTTTTGTTTTGTTATAACTTAATATATATATGTGCATCTGGCTTACGTGGGTCCTAGGGAATTGAACCTGGGTCCCTAGGCTTCGCTAAGTCATCTCTCCAGCCCTTTAGCAATTTTTTTTGCATGTATGTGTAGAATGTATGGTATAGTATGTGAACGTGTATGTACAGATGTGCACGCCATGCACATGTGTGCAGAGGCCAGTGGAGACCTTTGAGTGCCCTTCTCTCTTGTTCAGCCACATACTTCCCTGAGTTACGGCGCGGGGGGGGGGGCGGGGGTCTCTTCCTCAACCCAGAGGCGCCGTCCATCAGCAAGCTTCTGTGATCCTGTAGTCTCTGGGCATAACCCCTCGTTTCCTTGGGCTGACTTTACAGAAGTGCGTGGCCACGCCCAGGTTTTTACTTGAGTTCCAGGGCGCCACACTTGGCAGTCTGCAGTCCGAGAGGCCCTCATTGTTAAGCAGCAAGCTCAAGGGGCAATGCCATCTCCCCTCCCCCACCCAGCCCCTTTGTGTTTGGTAGACTGGATCTCAAGCAGCTCTGTATGTAGCTGAGGGTGGCTTCGAACTTCTGCTCCTTCTGCCTCCACCTCCTGAGTGTGTCATAAGACATGAGTGCCATTCTGCCCAGCTGCAGTGACGGCTTTGCCACTTTCTAATGTATCCTCAAGCATGAATTCTCAGAGCTCCATGCCCCCCTCCCCCATGCCCCAACAGGGAGATGCCAGCCAGCCTTCAGCCCAGGCAGCGAGCTCCCTGCAGAGCCTGTGTGCTCAGGGCTCCCCAGCTCACCCCGCAATTGTTGTTTTCTCCACAGGGCTCTGCTGGCAGTGGCTCCTGTGTCTGTAGTCAGAGACAGTTGGCAGTTTCCCTCCCCCGTTACCTCTGCTAACATAAAAGGCGCAGGCAGAGCTCTGCCTTCCCCTCTGGCAGGCCACCTGAGGCTAGAAGTCCACATCCTCAACTCTTCTCTGTGCCCCTTGGGGAGTGGCCTTCTGCTCCGAGCCCTGCCTCCACCCACTGCCCACATCTTGGTGCCTGAGATCGACGTGGGCAGCGGGTGTGGAGGAACTAGCTTGAAATCGCTGTGTTCACAGAGGGCGAAAAGCCAATGATGCCCGGCAGTGGCTTCCTGTGTCCCTTGGGTTGCCACACCCAAGCTGACTTGGTCCACATATGAGACAGGAGCCTCAGGAGGTTGGGGGGTGGAGGAAACAGAGGGTCAGCAGAAAATGTGGACAGTGCCCTGGAAGGGACTGTTTTCTGGTGCCCAGAGAAGAGAGATATGGAAAGGGTCCCCACCCTTGCCTTTACTTTTCCTCAGTTCACATCACTTAATGGACAGAGGAGAAAAGAAGAGAGGTCCAGAAAGGCTCTGAGGAAGCCGGGCTGTGCTGAAGCCGGGTGCCTACATCTTGGTTGTATTTGGGGATCCGTCAGATCTACTGTCGGGGAGGGGGCCACTCATTTCTGCTCCCGCAGTCAAGCCCACCATTGCAGTTGGTAGTCGAGGAAGGCCCGTTTCCTCTGAGCCCCTCCCTACTGCTGCCTCGAAGATTTCCTACGCAGAATGCCGAGGGGCTAAGGATGCGGCCTCCTGCATCCGCGCGTGCCATTGTGCTCCCATGGGCATCGGGCCCTGGTGGTTACCCGGGTAAGCTTAAGCAGATCGCAGAACTAACTCCTCGCTGGCCTCTGCGCAAGGGGCTGGCTGCCCCTAGGGCACTTCACAAACCCAGCGCCGCGGGCTTCCGCGTCGTTAGCCCGAACCTCAGAGGTGGAATCACCCACGCCCGGGTGGCAGCAGCGCGTGCCATTACCAAGTAGAGCAGAAAAACCAGCGGCCAGAGGCCAGGCAGCGCACAGAGTGTAAAGAGCTAAATTCACTTCTCTCTGAGGGGAGCAGAGAGATTGTCCTGCCTTCCAAGCGGGAGGCCACCTCCCCTTCCGCCGTGTGCCCGGGCACCCTCTCTGCGCACCCAGCAGGGCTCGTGAGACAGTGCACATGGGTTGGCACACGCCGGGCACACTGGGACGGGGTGACTCTGAGTCATCCAGGGCCCCAGCTCATAGTCTCACAAACCTTTGCTGTTTCCCTCTGCCTCCTTCTTCAGGCTCTTTGCTGCCACGCAGTTTTCTCTGCCCTCCTCCCCATGCCACGTCATGCCAGCCCTTGCTGTTCTGTCCCCGGCACACCTGCATAGCCGCACCATGCCATTTGAAAGAACGAATCCTGTCAGCTTGTTTAGTTTTGATCAGGCAATAAACACACACACACACACACACACACACACACACACACACACACACACTGCAGCGGTCCAGTTGAAAAGGGATAAAGGGGGAACATTAGTCCCTCTCTTCCCCGCCCCCAGACATGCAGCTCCTTGCCCTGCAGCTGCCGTGGCTGTCAGCTCCAAAGAGATCCCACACCGATGAGACAGAGATGCATTAAGTCTTAGTAATGTTTGTAGCACGCCACCAAGGGCAAGCATTGTGTGAACACCTGCCAAATACAAAGTCGCTTAAGTCTTCACAATTCGCCACTCATTAACGCCTCCCTCCCTTTCTATGACACTGGCTTTCGCTGGCTGCAGGTAACTTGTCCAAGGTCACACAGCAAGACAGGGCCGGGGCCAGTCACAGGAACGATGTGTGCCACTGTACATCTTGCGTATCTGGTTTTTTTCTTTTTCTTTTTCTTTATTGGTTTTTTAAGGTAGGGTCTCCCTCTAGCCCAGACTGACCTGGAATTCACTTTGTATTCTCAGAGTGGCCTCAAGCTCATAGCAATCCTCCTGCCACTGCCTCTTACGTGCTGCGTGAGCCACCACATCTTGCTTTTCTTTATTTATTTATCTATTTTTTGAGGTAGGGTTTCACTCTAGTCCAGGCTAACCTGGAATTCACTGTGGAGTCTCAGGGTGGCCTCGAACTCATGGTGATCCTCCTACCTCTGCCTCCTGAATGCTGGGATTAAAGGCGTGTGCCACCACACCTGGCTTTTGCTTTTTTTTTTTTTAATATTTTGTATTTATTTATTTATTTGACAAAGAAAGAGGGAGACAGAGAGAGAATGGATGCTCCAGGGCTTCCAGCCATTGAAAACAAACTCCAGACACTTGCACCCCTTTGTGCATCTGGCTAACGTGGGTCTTGGGGAATCGAACCTGGGTCCTTTGGGTTTTCAGGCAAATGTCTTAACCACTAAGTCATCCCTCCAGCCCCACACCTCGGTTTCTAAACTTAACTCTGGTTTTAGGAATTGGCTTATGTGAGGGGCTGGGGAGATGGCTCAGTCAGCAGTGGGCTGCACAAGCATGTGGACCTGAGTTTAGATCCCCAGAACCCGTGTAAAAGCTGGATGTGGCAGGATGGGGAGGCAGAGATAGGAGGATCCCTGGGGCTCGCTAGCCAGCGTCAAATCAGTGAGACCCAGATAAGCAACAGACCCCGCCGCTACGAATAAAGTGGAGAGCAATTGCAGAAGATGCCAGACGTCAACCTCTGGCCTCCACACAAAGGCACTCACGTGTGCATACACCCTAACACACACACACACACACACACACACACACTGACACATGTCTTACTGGTCTTTCCACTGTGGAAGAATGCCTGCCCTTCACTTTAGTCACAATCTGGTGAAGGTAGTGGTCTTGCCTCTTCCCGCTGCCCACTCCCCCTAGTCCTTCCTGGCCCCTGTGGACTTCAGGGCATCTGTGTGAAGCTCTCTTGGCGCTGTCAACCTGGATATGTTACCCCATCTAGCGCCATCTTGGGGGCCTCAGAGACAGGGATGATGAGTATTGGGTGACCCAGGATCGATGCCAAGGCTCTGCAGGCCAAGCTTCTGTGGCCTAGTATGTGTGGAGCTGGGATCTTCTCTTGCAGACCAGATGCCCCACGCCCACAGGCCCACCCTGTGTCCCCTAACGGAATCAGCAGGTTTCCTCCCTTTCGACGGTCAATCTGAGCCAGCCCCGGCAGCTCTCCAAGACTTGGTCAGTTCAGGGGCACAAAGAGGACTGTGAGGAAGAAAAACCCACCTCACAGGGCAGCCGTAACTCAGAGGGTGATAAGGAAATGCTACCGTGGGCTGTCCTCAGCCTTGGCCAACCTCGGGAACAGGACGGAGCGGGGTCTTCTCCCAGAGCCCCTGTTGTTCTGCCTGGGTTTCCAGGTTGTTCAACTCTGAACCCTGGCAGAAGACAGCAAGAAGAAACTTCAGGAGTCCCTGAAGCATTCCCTGGCACCTGAAAGTCTCCATTATCTTTGCCCAGCAGAGGACTGGGCAGACAGCTTGGGTGCCAGGGTGAGGAGGACAGCCAGGCCCAACAGTGGCTGGGTTGGGATGGAAGCTCAGCACACAGTAGCCGGTCAGGTAGCCGGGGCTGTTTCCTCTGAAACAGAGACAGTCCTGAGGGGCCGGGAAACTGTGAGTTCAGGCCAGGCTCTACCGACGTGAAAGAAAGCAGACATCAACAAGCCTGACCTCAAGTGATCTCTCCAAGCCTCGGATTTCCTCTCCGACAAATCGGGCTGTGTCGGTCTGTTTTGTGTTGTTGTGGCAAAATACCTAAAACTGAACAGTTTAAAAAGAGGTTTTGTTTGGCTCACAGTTGTGGCAGCATGGTCTAAAACTGTGATACTGGTGTCCTGGGGAGGGCCAGCTGCATCGCACAAGAAGTCTGCAGCCACGGGCAGTCATAGAAGTTGCCCATTCGGTGAGAAGCGTAGGACCTCAGCTCTGGGTCCTGGCACCTGTGGTCAAGCTCTTTGCTGTGGAAACAGATGCTCTGGTCACTGAAGGCTTGGCTGGTACCAAGGAGGTGTGATAGGAAAAGAAGTTGAGATGCTTGTGACCTTGGGGACAGCCAGCCTGGATTTGTATCCCAGCCAGATTATTGGTAAGATTTAGTTATTCTTAAAATGTGGACACTGCTCCATGGCGCACATGCGTGCACACACACACACACACACACACACACACACACACGCAGTGGGCAGCCTCACCTAGGCTCTGGATCCCATGCGGCGGGAGGGTGGCATTGAAGTAGATGCGGAAGTGTGGCAGTGATCTACAAGAGAGACTTGGTACCGAGAGTGGGGTGTGGCTGACGTGAATCTGACCACATGGATTTTGGTTTTTGAAACTTGGGTGCTTGAGGAGGAGTATGTATGGACTCGGTATTAGTGACTGCAGACGCCTCAAGTGTAGACTCACAGTTAAGAGACTGCCCTTAATCTCAGATGACACTTAAGACTTTGAGACAATCTTAAAGTTGGTAAAGACTCTGGGGACCTTTGAATTTGGGCTGAATCCAGTTTGCAGTGAATTGAGTGCCTGGCACAGGGATCTTCCTGCCCAGGGCTCAGCAGGACCTGTGGGTGATGACTTGTGCCACAGGGTCAGGTCGCCATCCTGGGCCTGAATGACATTCCTTACCAAGGAGGTGTTTCCCCCCGCCCATCATTGTCTTTCCTAAAGATTCTCCTTTCAAACCCCCAAAGGTGAGGCTGCCCTCAACTCCCCTGATGTTTGGACAAAGGGCAGATTGTGACGAAGGGGCCTGTACAGGTCACAGCTTGCTTTCACTACAAAATCTACCATCCCAGCGAGGTGTGGGGGTGCATGCCTTTAATCTCAGCCCTTGGGAGGCAGAGGTAGAAGGATCACCATGAGTTTGAGGCCACCATGAGATTACATAGCGAATTCCAGGTCAGCCTGGGCTACAATGAGACCCTACTTCAAAAAACTAAACGAAACTAAAATAAATTTAAAAATTAGAGCTGGGTGTGGTGGCACACACCTTTAATCCCAGTACTTGGGAGGCGGAGGTAGGAGGATCGCCATGAGTTTGAGGCCACCCTGAGACTACATAGTGAATTCCAGATCAGCCTGAGCTAGAATGAACCCCTACTTCAAAAATCAAAAAATAAAATAAAATAAAATAACCAAAAAAGGGGCTGGAGGGATGGCTTAGCAGTTAAGGCATTTGCTTGCAAAGCCAAAGAATCCTGGTTTGATTCCCCAGGACCCACATAAACCAGATGCACATAGGGGCGCACACATCTGGAGTTTGTTTGCAATGGCTGGAGGCCCTAGTTTACCCATTCTCTCTCTCTCTCCCTCTCTTTCTCTCTGTCTCTCTCAAGTAAATAAATAAAATTTATTTTAAAAAAATAACTAGAAAAGAACACCAAGCTGGAGAGGTGGCTCAGGGGCTGAGTGTGCTTCTGGCACGAGCTTTTCGGGCCTGAGGACTTGGATCCTCAGATCCCACGTAAACAGGCCTCGGAACCCCAGTCAAATGCAGGGAAGCAAAGACCAGGGATCCCCTGTTTTGCTCCAACCACCACAGGCATATATGGGCACATCCACTTGCATACAAACATGTGCACACCCAAGCAAAAATAAATAAAGCCGGGCGTGGTGGCGCACGCCTTTACTCCCAGCACTCAGGAGGCAGAGGTAGGAAGATCGCAGTGAGTTCGAGGTCACCCTAAGTCTACATAGTGAATTCCAGTTCAGCCTAGAGAGTGAGATCCTACCTCCAGCAAACAAAATTACACACACACGCACGCACGCACGCACACAGTATGCCCCGTGATCACCCCACTAACCCAACTGGCCAGGCTGGCTCTCTAAATGGCCTGACACAGGCTTTGTTGCAGACAGGCTGTGGCCTGAGAGCTTGGAGAAGCTGGGGATAGCAAGACTACAGAGAGCTCTGTGGCATGTGTCTGGAAATGAGGGCCTTGGGAAATACACTGTCTAGAATTCAAACAACCAGGCTTATCCTCATGGGGAACAAATGTCCACTTCAGGGCAGTGGTTACTGAGAGGCCCCAGGGCAGCCACATGGATGTCCTCTGAATCCCCACATACACCCTTAGTATAGTCTGCAGGAGACCCCAAATCTTCATCTGATGATGGTTTCCAGTAAGACTTGAGCACTACTATTTTCATATACTATTTATTTATTTATTTATTTGAGAGAGAGAGAGACAGAGAGAGGGAGAGAATGGATGCGCCAGTGCTTCCAGCTGCTGCAAACAAACTCTAGACACATGTATCACCTTGTGCATCTGCCTTTACGTGGGTACTGGAAAATTGAACCTGGGTCCTTAGGCTCTGCAGGCAAGCACCTTAATCGCTGAGCCATCTCTTCAGCCCTGAACAACAACATTATTATTATTATTTTGTTGTTGTTTTTTGAGGTAGGATCTCACTCTAGTCCAGGCTGACCTGGAATTCACTATGTAGTGCCAGATTGGCCTTGAACTCATGGCGATCCTCCTACCTCTGCCTCCCGAGGGCTGGGATTAAAGGCATGTGCCACCACGCCCGGCACAACAGTATTTTTATAGAAAGCAATAGTAGTTTCTTTTTCTTTTGATAAACTATAAAAGAACAAACCCCTTTAAGAAAAAAAGATGTACCAAGCAGAAATTCTGCAGGATTGTTCACTCACCTATTCATTTGTGTACTCAGCCAATATTTATTGAGTGCTCCCTGTGGACCGGGCCACCGTCAGCCCTGGCCTACCACGGATGAAAAGCCTCGTGCTCATGTAGTTTCCAGACTCAAGCGAGGATGCAGACAGCTTCCAGACAAGCCAACATGTTAGGAAGATGTGTAGGGTGAATGCTGTTAGTGGAAGAAACAGTCACCAAGTAGAGGGGATCCCACTTTAGATGAGGTGACATTTGAGGAAAGACCCAAACAAAACGAGGCAGCAAGACTTGCGCGTGCATAGGTCAGGATAGTCTTAGCAAGAAGGACCAAATGGTCGGTGTCGTGGGTACCCACGATCTCAGCCCTGCGGGAGGCAGAGCCAGCCGGGTCGACCAGTCCCCGTGAAGACCGGGAGATGGCGCCTGCGCAGAGCATGCTGCCTTCCCGCTGCTGAAACCAAACCCCCAACCAGAAGCGAGTGCTGGGAGGAGAGAGCTCATTTTGGCTGCCAGTTCCCAGGGGCAGTTCCACCATGGCGGGGAAAGCATGGCAGAGCCGAGACTGGGCACCACATCTTGTCACATGAGCAAGAGTGCGCTGACCTAACCACCAAGTGGGCTGGGCTAATAAACCCCAAGGCCCACCCACAGTGACACACCTCTTTCAGCAAGGCTCCGCCTCCCTTAGGCTCCACCAGCTGCGGACTGAGTTTGAAGCTTAACCACAAACACCTGAGGCTGCGGGGGACGGTTTTTCATTCAAGCTACCACAGAGCGTATAATAAGGAAACGCTACTGAGCCAAGGCACGTTTGGGAAATACTGGAGCAGCTATTGTCTAGCACCGAGTCCAACACCATCACCTTCTAGCCATGATTCGGAGAGCTCATGGGGATTTTGAAACACGGGTGACCCGATGGCCTGGACTCTCAGCCCTCCCCCCCCCCACCCCTGCCTTAGCCTCCTGAGTGCGGGAATGGCGGTGTGCACCACCACGCCCACCTTAATTAGCAGTGCTTCAAGATCAGGCCAGGGCTGTTCATGAACCTAGCTGCCGAAGAAAGAGATCTGGGGTTGTGTGGAACAGGGTAGGGAGCTGCTAAGAGACCTTAAGTTTAAGATGCCTCCAAAGTGGGACACTGGGAAGCACTCCACACCACTCATAAAATTGTTTACCTCCTGATGGGAGAAAAGTCATTATTTACCAGGTGCTTGCTGGATGACCACAGATGCCCTGTAGAAATTTGGATGTACAGACAAAGATGACTTAGATGGACTGGAGAGATGGCTTAGCAGTTAAGGCACTTGCCTGCAAAGCCAAAGGACCCAGGTTCAATTCCCCAGGACCCATGTAAGCCAGATACACAAGGGGGTACATGCATCTGGAGTTCGTTTGCAGTGGCTGGAGGCCCTGGTGCACCCATTCTCTCTCTGTCTCTCTTTACCTGCCTATTTCCATATCTCTTTTCTCTCTAATAAATAAATAAAAATAAAATATTTCAAACAAAAAAAGATGACTCAGATGTAGTTCCTGCCTGTTCAGAGCCACAAAATCACCAGGCAGGTGACTTTCAGTGTGGTTAATATTCAGGAGTGTGCAGAAGCCACACGGAGGGGAACAGGTGCTCTGCCCTCATTGTTGGGAGCCCTAAGGTAGACAGTGGGGAACTCAGAGTGGCTTACTAACCCACATCTCTTTCTTTCTCTCTTTGGCTTTTTCAAGGTAGGGTCTCACTGTCACCCAGGCTGACCTGGAGTTCACTACGGAGTCTCAGGATGGCCTCGAACTCACAGTAATCCTCCTACCTCTGCCTCCCGAGTGCTGGGATTAAAGGCATGCGCCACCACGCTCAGCCAGGGCCACATCTTGAAAGCCCTGTGGGAACGTGGACCCTGCCACAACAGAGTGTGAGACTCTTACGATGTGAAAAGACAGCTTCTTCCTTTCCTCTGCGCCCGCTCGCTCTTGCTCACGCGCTCTCTCCCTCCCTCTCCCTCCCTCCCTCTCCCTCCCTCCTTCCCTACCTCCTTCCCTCCCTTTCTGTTTCTCCCTCTCTCTCTCCCTCCCTCCCTCCCCCCTCCCTCCCTCCTTCCCTACCTCCTTCCCTCCCTTTCTGTTTCTCCCTCTCTCTCTCCCTCCCTCCCCCCCCCTCTCTCTCTCTCGCAGCATGCCATGGTTCTTTCCCTTGATGCTCAGAGACAGACTAAGTGAGGATAATAAAAACCTAGGGTGAATTATACCATTCATCTTTGTTATTTTACAATGACAACTTTAAGTGCAGTTCCGTATGCATTTAGCTGGCAAGTGAAACCCTAGAATTAGACAACTTGTATTTTATTGCTGGTTTCTAGAGCTATCAGTGGGCCCTTACATGGAAAGGAAGAAGAGAGGCTGTCCACTCCCAAGTGCCCAGGGCCGCTCACCACCGGGGCCTGTGCCTGCAAACTCAGGCCTGACAGCAGGTGGGTCCTGCTCTTGGCAGGTGATGGACCGGCGGGCTTCGTTCTAGCCCCGCCCAGCCCCCCCGCCCCCTGCCCCAGCTCCAGGCAGATGAGCAGCTTCGTAGTCTTTCACCCGGGGCGTGAGGACCTGCTCTGAACCTGGGACAGGATGGCTGAGAGGCTCATTCCTGCCAAGAATTGGTCATCTGCTGGCTGCCCACCAGGGTGTGACATCCAGAGCCCTGGGTGGACGTGGAGGCCAGCTCTACCAGCATGCTCCACCCTGTGGCGTCACAGTACGCGTGTGCCTGGCTCAGAGTCTTCCTCTCGGGTTTAAGTCACAGGGCATGACCTGGGACAGGCGCACAGATCAGTTCATGCGCCGTGACCCAGCACCGGCTATGAAACACAAGCTCAAGGGTAAAATGGGGCTGCAGAGATGGGGCAGCAGTTGAGGGACTGTAAGTATGAGGGATCGAGGGGCCTGAGAAGCCAAGTAAACAGCTGTGCGTGGCCACACACGTCCAGCCCGGCGGGCCTGCGGGAAGCAGAGACTGGAGCATTGCTGGGAGTCTCAAACAGCAAGCCCGCCATCAGTAAGTGGCTGTCACAAGGGAAAACAGGCAGGTGAAGGGCAGAGAGGGACACTCGGTATTCTCTAGCCCGCCACAGGGGAGCCCGTGGGGCACCGCAGACGAGCACACAGGGCATCGCGTTGGCACGTATTCGTGCCTACACCACACACTATACACACACATACAGAAAGGGAGGTAAAATGAAGGCTTTCAAGATGGTACGTGGTTGCTGGAAGGGATGGCACGTGCCTATAATCCCAGTGCTCAAGAGGTTGAATCAGGAAGATTGTGAGTGCAAAGCCCGCCTGAGCTACATAATGAAACACTGTCTTAAAAAAAAAAAAAAATAGGGGGCTGGGGAGATGGCTTAGCAGCGAAACACTTGCCTGTGAAAGCTAAGGACCCAGATTTGATTCCGCAGTTCCCACATAAGACAGATGCACAAGGTGGCGCATGCGTCTGGAGTTCGTTTGCAGTGGCTGGAGGCCCTGCTGTGCCCATTCTGCCTCTATACCTGTGCCTCTCTCGTGTGGAGCACTCTCTCGCTTCCTCTCTCTCTCTCTCTCTCTCAGATAAAATATTTTAAATTAAAAAATAGCAAAGCCAGGTGTGGTGGTGCACGCCTTTAATCCCAGCCATCGGGAGGCAGAGGTAGGAGGATTGCCATGCGTTGAAGGCCATCCTGAGACTATATAGTGGATTACAGGTCAGCCTGGGCTAGAGTGAGACCCTACCTCGAAAAACCAAATAGAAAAAGAATAAAACAAAAACAAAATCTAGCACATGGTATATTCCACCCTAAGGGTGGCACTTTTCCAAGCTTAGGACCCTGTGTGACTGCACTGGTCACATGATCAGAAAAGCCGAGGGACATTCTTCAGCTGATTTGGCATTTCTGGGCCTCTGTTCCTTTTGGGTCAGGCAGGATTGGGGGGGGGGTGCTCATGGAATAGGGGCAGGCCTCATTATAAGGTTACATGTTGGCCATCTTGCCCCCTAAATGGACTACCCCCACCCTAGAAACCCTGTCATCTCTCTCCTGTGCTTTTCCTGTGTTGAGTGACATAATTCTTCATGCCCCATGAAGTGGAGCCTACCATCAGCTCCTTCCTCAGGTAAAGAAAATGGAACTGACTGAGTGAAACGACTTCGTGGTCAGCCAATGGTGACCAGGTTGGGCTCTGCACCCAGGCAGTGGAGGCTTCAGATCTCCCCTGCTGTACCCCCATATTGTGTCTCCCCACCCTGTTGCCTTGGTTCTGCCATTTTTCTCTCTTGCGGCATCTCAACTCTGTTCACCCTGGCTGGTGTCCCAGTGCAGCATTGGCCCGATCCCAACAAAGAGTGTCCTCACCGGGGCCCTAACGCAGGTCCCTGGTTAACTTTCACAGCTGCCAGTCTGGAAGAGGAACCTACCACATCTGTTGGGCGATGGCTGGGTGGAAGTAAGGACACATGATGGAGAAAGAGCCTGGCCATCTCATGTGCTTGTGGCCTCGAGACCCCAGCCCCTGGAGCATGGAATGCCTTGGAGGGAAGTGAGCCTTGGATAGACTGTATCCTGACCAGTCCATCAAGGCCTGCTTGAGGGGAGCAAGCACACCCTGACCTTTGTCTAGGCCCTGGCTTCTGAGGGGAGAGTATGCACACACAGAGCAAGGGGCCATTGCTGGAATGGGGGGTGGAGGCCCTGGGCGGTAGTGGGAGCATTACCCTTCCTGTCAGGCAGGCATGTCTAACCTGTGGCCCTCAGGCTATGTGTGACCTCATGCACCCCAGGACAGCTGTGGGCATGGCCCAAGGCAAAATCGTAAGCTCCCTGAGAACAAGGGGTTTCTTTGGTAATTAGTTTTGTAGCTCAGTTGTGCATTTCTCAGCTGTCATCTTTGTAGATGACAGTGACGTGTCACACCTACTAGTACACACAGGCCTGGGCCCAGCTGCCAGGGGCACTTCCTCTGCTGGGAGCTGTGGTGATGGGCTCTTGGCAGGCCTCCTTCCCACCCGCCTCTCCCTGCTTCCCTCCGTGTGACAGAACTCCGCCTAGAAGGGAATTTCCTCCATCGCCTCCCCAACGAGGTCGCCGGCCTGCAGCACCTCAAGGCCATCGATCTGTCCCGGAACCAGTTCCAAGACTTCCCTGAGCAGCTTACCACCCTCCCGGCCCTGGAGACCATCAACCTGGAGGAGAACGAGATTGTGGGTGAGTCCGGCGTGCTGCGCTGTGCAGAGTTCTAGAATTTGCCTTCACGGACACAAGGGAGGCTTGAGCTTGCTGGTCGCCAGCACCTGAGTAGGCACAGGGTCTCGGAAAGTAGCCTTGGAGGCCCTGCCACCTACCGGGTGCTGGCCTGGATACTTGCTCGGTACTAGCAGAGATGCTCCGGCCTTTCTCCATAGCATAGTCCCGAAGCCTCTGGGCCACTGTAGGCTATCACCTTTCCCTCTCAGGGTTTCCCATCTGCCAGTCTAGGCTGTCTGTGCCCCTTCAGCTGTGACGGTCTTACCTGAGTCCCCTACCTTCATGGTGAGCAACTCCCCAGTTTCAGGGCAGGGGCCACGAGACAGACATGCTCGGAACAGCCTTTCTGTGTCTCCTCTTGTGACCATGCCTCCCCCAGGGCCCTCACTGCCAGGCAGCCAGGCATCTGTCACGTGCTTTCGACAGACTGCAACACCCCTCTGGGACTCGGGTCTGCTGAGGTCGGCGGCGGGCCCTCCCTGCCTCCCCTCACCGAGGGTCTGTACTTTTCTGTCTCGCCAGGACTTCCCAGAACTGAGCGTCCTCTCCAGCTAGCAGTCTGATCTCCCCAGAGAGAGCCAGGCTCTCACTGTTGCGGTTTTGCCTTCTTGGCTCCCAACTGCCTTGGCCCCATTTCCCCTGCTCTCACTCTGCCTCTAATTCTAATTCTGCTCTAATGTCACCGTGTTACTTCTAATCCCCTATAAATTTGCACATATTTTCCAGTCTTTTTATATTCATTTATGCCATCTGGTGAATAGCAAGAGTTTTTGAGTGAATTGGGCTACACGGTAAAAATGGCTGCCTCATGCCACGTTACCAGCAGGATTCCTGCCCTGGGCTTGGTGGTATGTCGGATCAGCTGACCCTTGGGATTCTGGGTCTATTCCTTGACTACTGAGTAAGCTGAGGCTCCAAGGCGTTATAAGAGAGCTTCCGGTTGCAGAGAGACTGTGAAAGTGCCAGGGGAGGGCTGGAGAGATGGCTTAGTGGTGAAAACACATGCCTGCGAAGCATAAGGGTCCAGGTTCGATTCCCCACGACCTACATAAGCCAGATGCATAAGGTGGCACATGCGTCTGGAGTTGGTTTGCAGTGGCTAGAGGCCCTGGCGTGCCCATTCTCTCTCTCTAGTAAATAAATAAAAATAAAACCTTTTGAAAGCAAAGGGAAAAAGAAAGTGCCAGGGGAAAGGACTGCATTCCAAATCTCAGCCCCGAGTCTGTGGTGGCGATCCTTTCTGGGGGATGGACACTCCAAAGGCCAGGCTTGCTCAGCAGCCTGCCCCAGGGTGGCTCACCCATCACTCAGGCCTCTGTGCAGTCTTTGAGTAAAAGGAGCATGCCCAGAGGTTCCCTCTCACTGTGTGCGAGGTTCCTTCTATGCTGCCCCGATCACCCGGGCTCTGGCTGCTGTCTTCCTGGCCTGCCCTCCTCCCCTGCCTTCCACCCACAGAGGCCCTGTTACGCCTCCACTCCCTTCCACAGCTTATCCAAATGGACCAGGCCTCAGGCAAGGGCATTTACGGCCAAGGCCGAGTCCAAAGCTGAGCAGGTGGGTCAGGACAGGTACTGGCCTTTGGCATTCAGCCTGTCGTCTTTCCAGTGGGAAATGATCCTCGCGATCACCGGCCACCTGACCCTCTGGCCACGCTCAGAAGGTGATGCGTGATGAGAAGAGAGCTCTTGGACAAGCCCCTGTGCTGGCTGTGGCCCACAAAGTGACTGTCACCAAAGCAAGCCGCCCCAAGGAAGCCCGGACCCCTTAGCACTTCCCCTGCTGCCAAGCTGACCGCTGCCGCTGACAGAGCAGTCAGTCCCCCCCCCCCACCCCAGCGAGACGGGCCACTTTGGCTCACTGTCACACGTGCTTCTTGGCCTCCCTCAGGGGGCAGGAGTAACCTGTCACATGTGCCCCATCTCACTCACGGCTTCCCAGGAACACGAACAGCACTCCCTTGCACAGGGCGATCACCCCCACCTGACAGATGAAGAAACTGGGGCTCCAGGAGATCTATCTGCCTAGCCTTTGTGGCCAGGGGAAAGAGACCTCGGTGACTAAGCTGCTTTACCTGTCTGCTCGGCCTGTGTCAGAGTGCCCTCCCCACCCACCCCATCTCGCCTGGGCAGGGTTGGGCGATATGGAGATGCCAGGGCAGAGAGATACCCCTGTCCTACGAAGACTCATGATTTCTCCCAAGGAGCAGATGCTGCTGGTCTCAGAGAGCAAGCCCACTGCAGGAGGCCCCCCCGCTGCAGAGAGAGGACTGACTGAGGGAGCTGTCTTGCCCTCAGGCCTCTCCCTGCTTCTGCCCGTCCCTGGTTCAGTCTGGCCGCCTGGCCACGGCGCCACTCCCAGCCCAGTAAGAGGGCCACACTGCACCCCTCTTAGCCCCGTGGAGGAAGGCAAGCAGCCGGGGAGGCTGGAGAGGGGGTGACCCGTGGTCAGGTGAAGGTGAGGGGTGCCGTCCTTCACCAGGGCAGGGAGGAGCTGCGCCTTTCCCTGCCTGTGGCTGATCTGCAGGAGCCCGTGGAAATGAAGGTTGTGGGAGCTTATCTTTTCCCTTCAGGACCTTCAGAGCTCGCCGGCGAAAGAAAGCCAAATATTTATGAGAAATGTCTTTGAAATGCGTGAGTTACCTTGAGGCTTTCACTGTGCAAGTAGAGAACAAAATAGCTCTAAAACATCCCAAAGGGCAGCCACCCTCGGGGTGGGGGATGCTCCCCAAAAGCTGCTTGCAGCATGGCCTGGCCCTAGAAAAGCTGGGGCATCTGCTTAAACCAGGTCATCCTCTTGTTCCCAATAGTGCTGCCCCTGATCCTCGTCCATATTCTGGGCTGTCTTGGGGACAGAGGATCCCAAGGACTGGGACCTCGACAGGCATGCCGATTGGAGAGACACTTGTGTTTGCTTTCTGACATGCAGGAGGTGACCGTAACTGCCCTCAGTGGTCACTAAAGGCTAATGTCCTCCAGCGTCCTAGCTGTGTAGCACGTGGCTGCCCTTGCTGTGCTGGAAGCCCCTCTGGTCTATGTTGTGACCCTTCTCGGGCCGCCCCTTCCGTAGGCACCTGCTTCCTCACCTCCACGGACAGTGCTGAGTGTCTGGCGTACAGTACAGGCTCGGCAGGGGGAGCTCCGCGCAGAGCAGGGATTTCCAAGCCTCAAAGCTCTTCCCCAGTAGGGCGAATCATTTCAGTTGCAGGCTGAGAGCCACTGGGGAGCTATAATGGCAAATTAGTGGGGCTGAGACCAGTCATTTCTTAATAGAATAGAAAATGTCGGGGCACATCATGTCGTATGATAAGTCGCTATTTTGTAACTTTTAATTTCAGCGTTACTATGTGCACGCACGGGTGTATTTCCCTGGGTCACGATGAAAAATAGTGTTTCTTATTATGGGTCACGGTGAAGGACTACCAAAAGGCATTTCTCGAAGTGGGAGACTCTCCTCAGCCAGCCTCGCCCCCTGGGCCCCCTCACTTCATGCTTCCAGGCATACATAACCATTTCTCCCTTTCATGTTTTCCCAACCCCACTCCCCATGGTCCATATTCTCAGCCTGGAAGTCCTTCCTTGTCCCTTACCATCCTCTCTGCCTGGGGCCAAATCCCCAGAGTCCAAAGGCCTGTGCCCGGTCAGATGGGCAGGAAGCACAGCAGAGAGGCCTGCCCTCCCCACACCCCCAGACCCTCCTGGGCTCACACACCCAGCAGCAGGGGCCTTTGTGCGCTTGGCAGACTTCAGGGTCTTGGGGACTGGCCTGTTAGGACATGGTTGTTTGCTCTGGGTATCCCAGAAACAAGAAAAGCATTTGTAACTTGTTCAGATAACAATCATTTACAAGTTGCTGGGGAATGGGATGGTTCCTGTTTCAACCCAGAAGGTGATGCAGTCGTTCCCTCGGGGTCCACAGGGGGTGGCTTCCAGGACCCGTGAGCTGTGCAGACCCGCAGATGCCCAAGTCTCTAGGCCCAAGGGGAGGTGTCTGCCTGGAACCTAACCACGGCCTCTGGTACATGCTAACTCATCTCCGGATGACTTATTATAATGCCTGACACAGGCCTAGCGCTGGGTGAATAACTGTCACACTGCGTTGTTCAGGGAATAATGACAAGGGGAAAGTCTGCACATGCTCAGTACAGTTTTTTTTTTTTTCTGAAAAATTTGTTTTTCGATCTGCAGTCTATTGAATCCTTGGCTGCAGAACACATGGATATGGAGGGCTGAGTGTCTCTCTGGAAGCTTATAAGTATTTATGAGCAAAACTGCTTGGGCAAATACAGGCACTGGAGAGTCAGGGGTGGCAAAGAATGAACGTACTTCACACTCTGACTTCAAGGCACGTATAGGTGTCAGTGGGAGGCAGATATTAGACCAGTAGATTGGACCTGGTCGTAGCTACGAGAGAGGTCTGACAGGTCAGGGCCTTGACAGAGAGAGGATGCCAGGGTAGAGGGTGGCTGTCTATGCGTCCTTGCCAAACAGGCTTCCAGGAGGATCCATAGAGGGTGTGGTGGTTTAAATCAGATGTCCTCTATAAAATCATGTCTTTTTGAAGGCTTGGTTCTCATCTGATGGTAGTTTAGGACACGGAACCTTACTGGAAGAGGTGTGTTGTTGGGGGTGGGCTTGGGGGTGTTATAGCCAGCACCCCCTTGCTGGAGTTCGGCTCACTCTCCTGCTGCTGTTTCCCAGCTGCTGTGGCAGAGGTGACGTCCAGCCTCTGCTCACGCCATCTTTCCCCTGCCGTCGTGGAGCTTCCCCTCCACACCGTAGGCAAAAGTAAACCCTTTTCTCCCCCCCCCCCCCCCAGCTGCTCTTGTTCGGGAGCTTTAGAAGGTGACTGCCACAGAGGGCTTCTGAGGAGACGAGGCATTCAGTCTGAGTGAGCAGTAACACGAGGGGACACCTATCTTGTGAAAAGGACAGTCAGCTCTTCCTCCCAGTGGCTGACACGGGATTGAAGGGCCCAGCGGCAAGCGTAACATCTCCTCCCTGGCTTGTCAGCACTCACCGTTGCAGGGCAAGTCACTGCGGGGCGTGGTGATGCCCACCTTCAATCCTAGCACTCGGGAGGCAGAGGTAGGAGGATCGTGGTAACTTTGAGGTCACCCTGAAACTACGTAGTGAATTCTAGGTCAGCCTGAGCTAGAATGAGACTCCTACCTTGAAGAACCAAAAAAAAAAAAAAAATCTTTGGGTTGAAGAGATTGCTCAGTGGTTAAGGTGCTTGCCTGCAAAGCCAAAGGACCTGGGTTCAATTCCCCAGTACTCACGTTAAGCAAGATGCACAGGTAGCGCATCTGGAGTTCATTTGCAGTGGCTAAAGGCCCTGGCACGCCCATTCTCTCCCCTCTCTCTGCCTCTTTCTCTCAAATAAATAAAGTGTCTGTGGGTGTGTGCGTGTGTGTGTGTGTGTGGCAGGTGCACAAGTAGAGGTCAGAGAACGGCCTCACGTGTTGATCCTGGTTTTCCACCTTGTTCAGAGGCAGGACCTCTCCGTTGTCCTCCACTAGGTGTCCCTGGAGCCGCTGGGGAGCCTCCTGTCTCCGCCTCCATCTCACTGTAAGCGCACTGAGCTTGCAGACAGGAGCTACCCCGTCTGGCCTCATGTGCGTTCTGAGGGGCCTACCTCAGGTCTTACGCTTGCGCAGCAAGCATCTCAACCAAAGAGCCATCTCCCTAGCTCAGGATCAGGGACTTCTGAAAAACTCTCTAGATGATTCCAATATGCAGGCAAGACCAACGCCCTGAGCTAGACCAGAACCTTCCTGTGCATCAGTCTCTTTTCTATTTGGACCTCCCTCATTTTATTTATTTATTTTGTCTTCTTTCATTTTCTTTTTCCAGTACTGGGAACAAAACCCAGGACCTTGTGCAAGGCTAGGCAAGCGCGCTACCACCGAGCAACGTCCCAGCCCCGCTCTTTTCTACTTGGAAGTACACATAAACCCAGCCAGAGCCCCCTGCCAGCCCCCGGAGAAGCCTCTAACTACTGCCTGCGCGGGCATGCGTCTTGGGGAGGGGTGCAGCCAGCTCACGACAAGAAGGGCAATAAGCCTGGCCAACGTGGCTGGTGGGTGGCAGAGCTGAGCTCTGTGACTTGCATGTTCCTCCACAGAACTGCCCCCGCACCCTGGGCATGGTGCTGTGCTAGCCCATACTCACCAGATTCCCTGCCCTGGGTACCTCTATCCCAAATCCTGCCACCCCACCATGCCAGGCACCTGGTACCCTAACAGCTCATGACACAGTTCTGGCCCTTCAGTTAGCTGGGCGCTCACCATCAGGTCTAAACGGAGGGAGTGGCAGCCATCTAAGAGGTGACAGAGAATTTGTTCTTTCCGAGGCCTTTTGAGCGTCTGAGCAAAGCTGGGGGTTTCTGGGCTTTGCAGAGGAGGGGGCGGGGCGGGCAGGAGGGGGGCTCACTCCCTGCTAGGCGGGGGCCTGGCCTGGCAATTTGAGTTACTCATGCTGCTGTTTCTAGAGCGGCTGGTTGGAGCAGGGGTGGGGGTGGGGGGGGGGCTGTGATTTCTGAAGAGAATTGTTGTGATCAGGCTTTGATTATATGTCAGATCCGGGCACAGAGAGTGTGGAAGGGAAGGCTGTGACAGGTTGTCCCTCCTCAGTGCCCATTAGCACACTTTTGCCAGGCAGCCTGGAGTGAGGAAGAGAACATACAAGCCAGGGCTTTTCTTTGTTTTCCTTTCCCTGCAGCAGAGCGTGTGTGTGTGTGTGTGTGTTTGTGTGTGTGTGTGTGTGTGTGTGTGCACGCACATGCATGGGGCTGAGGAGGGCTTAGGTCCAGTCTGGATTCTTAAGAACCTCTGGATTTTTCCATCTTCTCTGCAGGGTTACCCACCACACTTCAACAACTTTCTCCTCCTTAAGGAGCACCTTAGGGTCCTCTCGCCATCCCCATGAACTGTGAGGCAGAAGAACCACCTTAATGATGAAAGGGTAAAAGTCAGGTGTAGTTGGGTGTGGTCATGCACACACATGTGCACACACACACACACACACACATAAATTTTATGTATTTATTTGAGAGTGGGAGGGATAGAGAAAGAGGAAGATAGGGAATGGGCACATCAGGGCCTCCAGCTACTGCAAATGAACACCACCTTGTGCATCTGGCTTATGTGGGTACTGGGGAATCAAACCTGGGTCTCTAAGCTTCACAGGCAAGTGCCTTAATCACTAAAGCCCTCTTTCCAGCCATATATATATATATTTAAGCAGAGAGAGAAAGAGCGAGTAATTGGGATCACCAGGGCCTCTTGCCACTGCAAATGAACTGCAGATAAGCTCTGTTTTGTTTCTGGCTTTATGTGGGTACTGGGGAATCAAACCCAGGCCAGCAGGCTTTGCAAGCAAGCACCTCTAACCACTGAGCCATCTCCCCAGCCCAGTCATGCACATTTATAATCCCAGCCCTTGGCAGGTAAAAGCAGGAGGATCAGGAGTTCAAGGTTATCCTCAACTACAAAGTAAGTTGGAGACCAACCTGGGCTACATGAGACTCTGCCTCAAGACACATACACACCGGCCAGCCATGGTGGCTCCTGCCTTTAGTCCTAGTGCTCGAGGCAGACGTGAGGCAGGAGAATTGCCATGAGTACCAGGTCAACCTCCGTAAGGTATACCTTATCCCCCCCCAAAAAAATCAAACACTAAGCCATGCGTGGTGGCACACACCTTTAATCCCAGCACTCGGGAGGTGGAGGTAGGTGGATCATCGTGAGTTCAAGGCCACCCTGAGAATACAGAGTGAATTCCAGGTCAGCCTGGGCTACCCTACCATGTAACCCCTCCCCCCCCAAAAAAATCAAACACTAAGAGAGAGAGAGAGAGAGAGAAAGCCTGGTGTGGTTGTGCGCACCTTCCAGCAATCAGGAGAGCCCTGTTTATACGAGGCCCAGCCTGTGTAGCCCTCGCTGACCAAGTTCACCGTGCGTCCCTGTCTGAGACTACGTGCTTTAAATGGCAGAGGTGGGCCCGGGCTTGGGCCTCTAGCCTGAATCTCTTCAGCAATTGACTTGGGACTCCCCATCCCACCCAGCCTCCCCGCAGCCTGGGCTCAGGGGGTGGGATTGTCACCTCACACTTCTTGCTCTCAGAGAGCAGTGGTTTTCTACTTCTGTTGGCTTCCCGCACCAGGACCCTCATCCCATGGCGGCGAGGGCGGCTGAGTCCTGTCCCCAGCTGGCTCCCAACCGGCCCTGATCCTAGTCTGCGGAAGGCGAGTGTGGTCCATCAGCATTCCTAGCCACGACCAGCTCACCCTAGTTTGCCTGCATGGCATTTAGAGCACAATGTGAGGCTGGACTCAGCTTGGCATCCTTAGTGGCCATTAGTTTTGGTCTCCAGGCACCAAGTACTGCCTCGGAGGCCGGGCTGTGAGGCCGCCCCCACTCCTGCCCAGCCTGGCTTCTCAGGAATCTGGATTCCACGCCGTCGCTCAGCGCGTCCCTGGGTTCCAGGACCCCCCCCCCCCCCACACACACACACACACACTCTCTCCTCACACATCCTTCTGGGCCACTGGGGCCGCACAGATAAAGAACGCTGCCGCTGACAGAATCTCTCATGTTGCCTCTCAGCCCGGCCCTAGCGCTAATGACTGGGGAGGTGAAGGCTGCTGACTTGAGAGGAGTGATTTCTATAAACAATGCTGCTGGCATCGACCAGTCACCCGAGTCTCCCACAGGTCCGCTGTCTGCGTGGCGTGGTCTTGAGTGGGGGCGGGGGCTTTTTCCCTATGGGCCATGGAGTCTTTGACTTCCAAAGACACGAAGCTTTGCAAGAGAAATCGGTCATCACCCTCCTCCATACACTTGGACATCATGGGAAGCAAGGAAATACCTTTATTTTTGTTGTTCCCTGTGCATCCCAAGCTGGCCTCAGTCCACCCCCTCTCTCCTTGCAAGTACATAAATAAATAAAAACAAAAGCGTCTTTTTAAATTATTGTTTTTTTTTAATTTGAGAATGACAGAGAGAGAGAGAGAAAGAGGCAGAGAGAGGGAGAATGGGCACACCAGGGCCTCCAGCCACTGCTAACGAACTCCAGATGCATGCACCCCCTGGTGCATTTGGCTAACTGGGTCCTGGGGAATCGAGCCCTGAACCGGGGTCCTTAGGCTTCACAGGCAAGCGCTTAACTGCTAAGCCATCTATCCAGCCCCAAAACAAAAGCTTTTTTTTTTTTTTAAATTTATTTATTTGAGAGCGACAGACATAGAGAGAAAGACAGATAGAGGGAGAGAGAGAATGGGCGCGCCAGGGCTTCCAGCCTCTGCAAACGAACTCCAGACGCGTGCGCCCCCTTGTGCATCTGGCTAACGTGGGACCTGGAGAACCGAGCCTCAAACTGGGGTCCTTAGGCTTCACAGGCAAGCCCTTAACCGCTAAGCCATCTCTCCAGCCCAACAAAAGCATTTTAAGAAGTTAGAAGGAAGCAAGGCATGGCGGCACATGCCTGTGATCCTGTCACTTGAGAGGTAGAGGCAGGAAGATCAGCAGTTGAAGGTCATCCTCTAGTACATAAGCCAGCCTGGGATACTTGACACAAAAAGCAAAAAACAGAGGAGTGGGCGTTGTGAGAGTTTGGAGGGACTGAGGGGTATGATGGCAGGTGGCCTTTGAGCTGGTATTGTAGGAGCAGCAGGACTTGGGTGGCTGTTGAAGAGGACGTGGTCCCCAGCACTGACGGCGACTGGAGGCTCCTTCCCTCCCAAGGTGTGCCAGAGCTCGCCTTGTTATTGTGACATGCTGTGGCCTGGGGAGGTACATCTGACACCTCCACAAGCCCGCCCTCCATCTCCAAGCTGCCCTTGGTCTGGGTGCGGGGAGTGCACGTGATCACACGACTCCCCACTGGGCTCCTGGAGTCCCGGCTTGCTCTGCTTTGTTGGGTCCAGGAGCTGTGGCAGGGTCTGAGGGCCCCGTGGCCCCAACCACTGGATTGCTCCACTCACTTCAGCCTTAAATCAGGGGAGAGAGAAGACCGGCCAGCCCGTGCTGTGCATGCGTGAAGACTTGGCTAGGGGCTGAGGCTGGCTCGGAAATAAAGTGTGGAAGGAGAGGCCAGGACCTGGGCGGGGAGGCTCGCATTGGATCTGCGATTGTGGGTGTGCTGTGGAGCGGCTGTGCCCAGCAGATCTACAGCAGCACAGGGAGACCTTGTTCCTGCCTTCAGGGCCACCGGCCTCCTTTAAACCCTTAAGGGCTCCCCACTTCAGCTCCCTGGGTGGGAAGAGAAGCAACAGTAGCGTCTGGGGGCGTGGGGGCAGAAGGAAAGATGGGATGGCTGAGCAAGTCTGAGCCCCATCTCTCTTTCTCTCCTTACAAACAAATCAATTTTTTTTTTTTTTTTTTTTGGAGGGGAGTTCCAGGCAGGGTCTTGCTGTAACCCAGACTGACCTGGAATTCACTCTGTAGTTTCAGGCTGGCTTCAAACTCACAGTGATCCTCCTACCTCTGCCTCTCAGTGCTGGGATTTAAGGTGTGAGCCCATTACACACAGAGCTAGAATTTAAAGAAGAAGAAGGAGGAGGAGGAGGGGGAAGGAGGAGGAGGGGGAAGAGAATGTACTATTAGTAGAAACAGTAGACAGTTTACATCTCAAAGACATAGAGCCTAACCTAAAACCAAGAGGGGCCCAGTGAAGGCAGAAAGGTGAAGTTTGCTTTGCAGGCTTAAAGAGGTGAGCTTGTTCTCATGGGAGAATACCCAGAGAGCTAGAACTGGGGATCCATTTATATGTACAGAGACTCAGTGGCATTTTGAAGAGACAAGATGTTTCCTTCTCATGGTCTGAGGACCAAAATTGCCCCAGTTCTTTCTTTTAAATATGTAAGTATGTCTGTATTTGCAGGCGGAGAGACTGACAGAGAAAATGGGCTTGCCAGGGCCTCCAGCTAGTGCAGACGAACTCTGGATGCCTGCACCACTTTGTGTATCTGACTTTACATGGGTTCTGGGGAATTGAACTGTGGTCATTAGCCTGTTTTTTGTTGTTGTTGTTGTTGTTGTTGTTGTTGTTGTTTAGTGAGAGAGAGAGAAATAGAGAATTGGCACAGTCGGGCATCCAGCCACTGCAATTGAACTCCAGATGTGTACGCCCTCTTGTGCACATGTGTGACCCTGTGCACTTGCATCACCGCGTGTCTGGCTTATGTGGGACCTGGAAAGTTGAACATGAGTTCTTAGGCGTTGCAGGCAAGTGCCTTAACCACTGAGCCATCTCTCCAGCCCCAGCCCAGTTCTTTAGGTTACATCCCTGGAGTGTGGGTCTGAAGGGAGAGAAGCATGCTGTTTGCTTGTTTGTTTGTCTTTTCTTTTTTTTGTTCTGGTTTTGTTTTTTTTTTAATATTTTCTTGGTCATTTTTTATTTATTTATTTGAGAGCGACAGACAGAGAGAAAGACAGAGGAAGAGGGAGAGAATGGGCGCGCCAGGGCTTCCAGCCCCTGCAAACGAACTCCAGACACGTGCGCCCCCTTGTGCATCTGGCTAACGTGGGACCTGGGGAACCGAGCCTCGAACCGGGGTCCTTAGGCTTCACAGGCAAGCGCTTAACTGCTAAGCCATCTCTCCAGCCCATGTCTTTTCTTTTTTTTAAAGAATTTTATTTATTTATTTATTCATTAATTCATTTATTTATTTATTTATTTAACAGAGAAAGAGGAAGAGAGAGAGAGAATGGGCATGCCAGGGCTTCTAGCCGCTGCAAATGAACTCCAGACATGTGCATCCCTTTTGCATCTGGCTAACGTGGGTCCTGGAGAATCGAACCTTGGTCCTTTGGTTTTGCACACAAACACCTTAATAGCTAAGCCATCCCTCCAGCCCTGTTTGTTTGTTTTTGAGGTAGGGCATTCCTCTGGAGGCAAAGGGATTTGAGGTACAACTTTCAGAAAGTGTTCTCCAGTACTGAAGAGAGATGGCTCAGTGGGTTAGAGCATTTGTGGTTTGAGACTGCCCATGTTTGATTCATTCCCCACCATGGTCAGGCACATTTGTAACCCCGTTCTGCTAGGACTGGAGGTAGGAGCATCACTGGGCTTGCTGGAGAAAGAAAAAAAAACAACAACATGAAAATGGCAGCTTTGGGTTGAGTTACAGGCTCTGTCTCAAGGAAGTAGCCGATGAGCAAAAAGAGGACACCCAACATTCTCCTCGGGGCCCCCACACACACATGTACCCACACATGCACACATGTACACACACATACACACATGTGTGCATAGACAGTACCAACATATCACCATATATGGTGTACACGCGCGCGCGCACACACACACACACACACACACACACACGCCAAAACAAAAGCATTTCCTATGTCCTGCAACGCTGTCCAGTTGAGGCATCCACAAGGGATTTGAGGTGCAACTCTACAAGGTGTGGAGGGCTGGGAATACAGCTCAGTCATAGCTTGCCAGAAAGGGGAGGAGCCCCCCTTTCAAAAGAGTCAAAAGAGGAGGGCCAACGGGTGCTAAGCCAAACAGTTGAAGATCAAGAATGCTGGGCCAGGTTTGGAAAGGGGAAGACTCACCAATCTGACATCATAAGGAAACCCTCAGAGAGTAGCCAGGGGAGGGCTGGAGAGATGGCTTAGTGGTTAAGGCACTTGCCTGTGAAGCCTAAGGACCCAGGTTTGATTCCCCAGGACCCACACAAGCCTGATGCACAGGTGGCACATGTATCTGGAGTTGGTTTGCAGTGGCTGGAGGCCCTGGGGTGCACATTGTCATTTTCTCTCTCTCTTCAATAAATAAATAACAGAATGCTGGCGGGTGGGGTGGGGTGGGGGAAGTGAGGGGTACATAGGGCCACCCAGCACCTTGCATGAGCTGGCAGTAGGAGGTCCCCAGTATGGTAGGAACAAGCGGGCTAGTCAAAGAGTTCACTGCTCAGGCCAGAGTAGCAAGGAAGCAGGTTTACTTGTGAGGACAGAGGGCAGCCCGGTGACAGCCGCCAACTGTACTGGCCTCCACGATGGAGAAGTGCTCGCTCAGTTCAGCTGAGCGTTCTCTCAGCATGGCATTGCCACTGAGTCCAAATTGGTCAGTGTCTGGTCCTGGGCGGCTGGGGTGAGCCGCTTTGCACGGAATTGCTTGTCACAAATTGCTGCCGCGCAGCTCCTAGGACAAAGAGGCACGGGAGATTCTGGAGGCAACTTGAGCGTGTCTCTTGGCAGCCCCGTGTCCCGAGGGAGTCAGCAAAGAAAGGTGTGCAGTGGAGGCTTTGTGGGGTCTGCAGATGCTGCGACACTACCCTGTGCCCTGGCTTCGGCGGGAGCGGTGTCCTGGGCTGGGAAAAGGATGTCTTTTTTTTTTTTTTTTAAGGTAGAGTCTCTCTCTAACTCAGGCTGACCTGGAATTCACTGTCTTCTCAGGATGGCCTCGAACTCACAGTGATCCTCCTACCTGTACCTCCTGAATGCTGGGATTAAAGGTGTGCACCACCACGCCCCACTAAGGATGTTTCTTTCTGACTGGATGGGCAGATGAGCATCAGGCTCAGTGGTACCAGATACTGATAAGGCCCCAGGACGTGTAGAAGACAGAGGGTCTTCTGTCTCCCTTAGCCAAGGAGACCTCTGTCATAGCTGAGGCGGGCGGCACATGCCAGGCTGGAAGGCAGCTTGGGAGATGCATGAAGGACATCCTTCCAGCTGGCCTGCCCTCATTCCTGCCTGACCTTATCTCTTCCCCTCTCGGTGCCCTTCCGCAAGCTGCTTAACCGCTCTGAACTTGATCTTGCCAGAGCATGGAGGCAGCGCTCAACTCATTTTGCTCTCACGAGGGTTGCATTATTTTTGGAGCTCATAAGTCAGTCTGTTGCTTGAAAACCGCCAGTGGGCTGGGGATGTGGTTCCGTGGGTAGTTGTCTAGCATGCACAAGGCCCTGGGTTCAATTCCCAGCACCATGCCCATTCTCCCCCTTCTTCTCTGTCTCTCTCTCAAATAATATATATATATTTTTAATTTTTATTTTTAATTTTTATTTTTTTGGTTTTTCGAGGTAGAGTCTCACTCTAGCCCAGGCTGACCTGGAATTCACTATAGAGTTTCAGGGTGGCCTCGAACTCACGGCGATCCTCCTACCTCTGCCTCCCGAGTGCTGGGATTAAAGGCGTGCGCCACGACACCCGGCTAAATATATATATATAATGTGCGCCAGCATAGAGATCCCGAAGCCCAAATCCCTGCGAACTCCCCCTTTGCTGGGAAGGTCCTAGGCTGACAACTTTTGGGGAGAACCCCCATAGGCTCTGAGGCTTAAAGTCTTGAGAATTGTCTCCTCTTCCCTGCCCCCTCCGCCCCAGCCAGCTGGGCTGCTAGAACCTGCTGTGGGGTGCACAGCCCCACACGGGACCCCTGCTCTGCTCAATAGCTAAGTACCCCTGAGCGAGGGCTGCAGGTTTACAAATGAGCCGCTGGGTGGGGTGCGTCCGCAGGAGCGCCCAAGCTCGGGCTGTGCGGGCACAGGAAGGAGAAGGACTGGCCTGTGCTCCTGCCGTGCCCCTGCTCTTCTCCCCAGGACAGTTAGGGAGGTGTTCACCCCACGACCAAGCCCAGAGGGGAGGGGAGGATCTGTCCTCATACCTCCTCCTAAGCATGGAGCCCCAGCAACCAGCCGCTCCTCCCCGTGAGACGCGAGCCCCGGGGCGGGAAGAGGCCGCAGAAACCTTGCTTCAGGGTCTGCGCTGGTGTGGGGGTGTAAGTCTTTGTGGGGGGCAGGCAGACCAGAGCTGGGGGAGTCCAGGAGCTGTCAGAGGCAGAGTCGTGTCCTTTGATGGAACCGCCGCTTCTGCTCCTGGCACAGGTCCAAAGGCATTTTCAGGCTGGGTTTTACAGGCAGATGGCACCACTTGGGTGTCCGTCTCTGGCGGCACAGAGGGGAAGCGTGGGCTGGGTACATAGCATGGCATGCTAGGCTGCATTCGAAAGCAGATGGTAAAAGCCTCGTAAATGGCCTGTACGGCATGGCTTAGCAGACGCACAGGAGGGGCGGGGGCGGGGGGCAGTGGTGGGAAGCACAGGGGTAAGGTGCTGCCCAGCATGTGGAGCTCAGCCCCAGCCCCCCAGCACCGCCGACAATGCAAACAAAACCCCACCGGGAGGCAGGCTGCAAGGACTCCTGCCCGCCAAATCTGGACCGATGTCAACAACAGACGAATTAAGCAGAACAATCATAAATCACTAGAAACATAGGAGGCCCCGTGGATAAGCACATCGATGGGCCAGGGGATAAACCGTGGCTCACGGTGCGGTGCCAAGGGACGGCTGGGTTTGGAAAGCTGACTTGATCGATCAGGCAAGGATCATTAGCGGATGCCAAGGGTGGGAGCAGTGGACGCGAAATACTGGTGAGGAGCCACATGCTTGCCTGCTCCAAAAGCGTGCCCCCACCTCCCGCCGCAGACTTCTTGTTAGATACAAGGGAGGGGAAAAAAAAAAACAGTAATTACACAGTGGAGAAATCAAGTACCACATTGACAGAATAATCAAAACAAAACCTTTAAGATGGACTGTGTGTGCTGCCCAGTACACAAGCTACTTATGCAGGCTTGCAGCTAAGGACCCATGGACCAGCCGACCAAACAACTCTTGCCTTTCTCATATTAGGAATCTGAGACTCAGGAAGTCCTAAAGCTGGGCTTCTGCTCAGGTCTAGCAATTTCGCAATTCTTGTCTATACCATGTTGCTTGCTGCTACCTCATTCATCACTGTATTGGACCCTGAATCAGGTCATTTCAGGTCATTACCAGCTCTGTGTTACAAAGTGGCATTTTGGATGCACTTTCAGACATGCTATTATCTCCCCTAAATGGGGTGGATGACAAACTGAAGCTTGGTTTCTGCAGTCCTCGCGTCAGAGCTTGGCGACTGCAAGAGGAGATGTGCTGTCTCTGGTTTCAGAGAGCTCACTCTTCACTCTTCGTTGTCAGGAAATTCACAGGGAGTGTCTGTGGACCTGGTGACCCGGGGCAGCGGTAGAGTCCTGATGCGGTCAGGTTGCAGCTGGCCTCTCTTAGGAGGATCCGAGATGGTCCTGAACGGCCACTGTCTGTGCACAGCACATACTGGTCCGTGGGTGGGGGGAGTAGATGGATGGACGAGTGTGTGAGTGAAAGGGAAAACATGGTATTACTTTACTCATCGCTGGGACTAAATATCTAACAAGAAGCAGCTTAAGGAAGGAAACGATTTTTTCTGGCTCACAGTTTTCAGAAGATGCATTCTGCCGTGATGGGGGAGAGCGGGAACGGAAAGCCCGCTGGTCATATTGCAACCAGAATCAGGAAGCACAGTGAAAAGAAATGGGGCCAGGCTGGAGAGATGGCTTAGCAGTTAAAACGGTTGCCTGCAAAGCCAAAGGAGCCAGGTTCAATTCCCCAGGACCCACGTAAGCCAGATGCACAAGGGGCACATGTGTCTAAAGTTCATTTGCAGTGGCTGGAGGCCCTGAGGTGCCCATTCTTTTTCTCTATGTGTCTGTCTTCTTTCTGTCTGTTTGCAAAATAAGCAAATAAAATTAAAAAGAAATGGGGCCAGGCTATAATCGTGGAAGACCCGCCCGCAGTGACCCACTTCCTCCAGCAAGGCCCCACCTCCTAAGGAGGCTTCAACCCAGCCGGGCGTGGTGGCGCACGCCTTTAATCCCAGCCCTTGGGAGGCAGAGGTAGGAGGAGCGCCGTGAGCTCGAGGCCACCCTGAGACTACCGAGTGAATTCCAGGTCAGCCTGGGCTAGAGCCAGACCTGACCTCAAAAAACAAAACAACGAAAGATTCTTCAGCCTTCTGAACAGCAGCACCCAGAGGCCATGTCACACACATGCGCCTGTGGGGGATATTTTATGTTCAAACCGCAGCAGATGGATAAACAGCACGGGCCAGGTGTGGGCGCGCATCTCACGTGCATGATGGGCCAGGTGATGGGGCAGAGAATGGGGCAGCCACTGTCAGTGACAATTTCCATGTGTCACCAGTTATAGCTTCCTCTCTCTCAACAAGGGTGTTCATAACATCTTGTTTATTTTGTTTTATTTATTTATTGAGACAGAGAGAGAAAGAGGCAGATAGAGAGAATGGGCTCATCAGAGCCTCTAGCCACTGCAAACCAACTCCAGATGGATGCACCCCCTTGTGCAGATGGTCCTGTGGAATTGAACCTGGGTCCTTAGGCTTCACAGACAAAGACCTTAACTGTTGAGCCATCTCTCCAGGCCTTGTGTGGGCTTACTTACTTTTTGTTTTGCTCTTTGAGGTAGGGTCTCACTCTAGCCCAGGCTGACCTGGAATTCACTATGTCATCTCAGGGTGGCCTCGAACTCACAGCAGTCCTTCTGCCTCGGCCTTCTGAGGGCTGGGATTAAAGGCGTGCACTATTATGCCTGGCATGTCACTTTATTTATTTATTTATGTATTTATTTATTTTTTGGCAACAAGATGAATCAGTTCCCTTCTTGTTGCTGGGACAAACTACCCGACCAGAAACCACTTCCAGAAGGAAAAGGGTTTCATCCTGCCTATAGTTCGAGAGGCTAAAGTCTGTCACAGCAAGGTTGGCATAAGAGGAGCAAGAGGCTGGAATCTCATCATCACATTATCAGGGAGAAAGCAGAGGGAGAGAGAGCCAGGCTGGGTGGCACACTTCCTCGCAAGGCTCCGCCTCCTAAAAGTTCCAGAACCCTTCCAAACACCACCACCAACTGAGAATTAGGTATTCAGACGCATAAGCCTATGGGGGACATTTTATTTTCAAACCATCACAGAAAGATGTGGCCCAGGCTTGTCTTGAACCCACTGTGTAGCCACTTCTGATGCCAGGTGCTGGGATTACGGACACCTACCACACTACCCAGGTTAAGCAGTGCCAAGAATGGAACTCAGGGCTTCGTACACACTAAGCAAGCACTCTACCCACTGAGCTGCATGTCCGGACCCTCATCTCTTTGTTCTTCAGTCAAATGCTCTCCCAGTGAGCCAGGTCCCCCCACCACATGCTTGGTTCGTAATAGCTACATTGAGACATAAGTTACACCATACATTTCACACTTGTAAGTGCACAGTGCAGAGGGGTTTGCCAAAGCATGTTATTAATGTTAAAATGGTGATGCTGTGGGGCTGGAGAGATGGGTTAGTGGTTAAGGCACTTGCTGGTAAAGCCAAAGAACTCAGGTTCAATTCCCCAGTGACCACTTAAAGCCAAATGCACAAAGTGGCACATGTGTCTGGAGTTCATTTGCAGTAACTAGAGGCCCTGGCATGTCCATTCTGTCTGTCTGCCTCCCTCTCTGTCAAATAAATAAAAAATAAATAAACAAAAATGGTGGTATTATGAATTTTTAATTTTTATATATTTATTTGAAAGCAGAGAGAGAAAGAGAGAGACAGACAGACACACACACACACAGACAGAGAGAGAGAGAGAATGGCATGCCAGGGTCTTCAGCCACTGCAAACAAACCAGAAACATGCACCACTTTGTTCATCTGGCTTTAGGTGGGTACTTGGGAATCAAATCTGGGTCCTTAGTCTTTTCTGGGAAGCACCTTAGCAGCTATGCTCTCTCTCCAGCCCTGAATCATTATTGTTTTGTATGAGAGAGCGAGAGAAAGATCATTGGTGTGCAGGGCCTTAACCGCTGCACTAGAACCCCAGGTGTGTCTGCTACAATTGAGCGCCACATTGTGCATCACCTTGTGTGCATGTGTGACCTTGTGTGTCCGGCCTACGTGGGTTCTGAGGTGTCAAACCTGGGTCCTTAGGCTTTGCAGGCAACCACCTTAACCACTAAGCCATCTCTCCAGCCCTGGATTTTTGTTTGTTTTTTGTTTTGGTTTTTCAAGATAGAGTCTTACTCTAGCCCAGGCTAACCTGGAGTTGACTATGCAGTCTCAGGGTGGCTTCAAACTCACAGCAGTCCCCCTACCTCTGCCTCCCGAGTGCCGGGATTACAGGCGTGCACCACCACGCCCGGCTCTGGAATTATTTTTTAAACATTGCTGATGAAAGCTTTTCAAGTGCTCCACTCAATGGCACTAATTCACCTTTGCCAATACTTGCTGCTGTCACCGCCACCTCCTTCTCAAATGTTTCGCCACCCCAGCAGGCACTGGAGCCACTAAGCACGTGCCCCCCTGCTTCTTCCCCCAGCCCCTGGCAGCCTCAGTGCTACCTCTGTCCCCTGAACTCGGCTCTTCTCAATGCCAAGTGGAACTGGGCCGCCTTTGTCCCTACGCCTGGCTTCTTTCGATAGCACCGTATTCTCAGAGTTGGTCCACGTTGAAGCATCTATCAGAACTTTGTGTCCTTTTTCATGGTTGGATAACATCCCACTACATGGATAGAACACATCTCGTATCTTTGGATGAAGGTTAGGCTGTTGTCAATAGCACCGTATAAACCTTCATGTGATAGGATTTGAGTACCTATCTTTTAATTCTTTCGACTTTACCTAGCAGTAGAATGGCTGACTTAAATGGCAATCCTTTGTTTAACTTTTTGAGGCATTTGGTTCCTTCCCCCATTTCTTTCTCTCTTTTTTTTTTACAAACATTATTATTATTATTATTATTATTTGAGAGAGAGAAAAAGAAGCAGATATATATACAGAGAGAGATTGGATGGGCACCTCAGGGCCTTCAGCCACTGCAAACAAACTTCAGATACATGTGCCACCTTGTGCATCTGGCTTAATGTGGGTCCTGGGGAATCAAACCTGGGTCCTTTGGCTTCGCAGGCAAGCGCCTTAACCACTGAGCCATCTCTCCAGCTCCCCTACCCTTTTTCTTGAGCCAGAGTCTCACATAGCCCAGGCTAGCCTCAAACTCTATGTAGCCAAGGATGACCTTGAACTTCTGATCTTGGATTCACAGGCATGCGCCAGCACACCCATTGACAAGGATGCCTTTCTGCGCGTAGCTGTGATATCCTGGCAGTTCTCTCATAGCTCCTCCCACAGAACTGGGTACCCCGAGCTGAGCCCATGTGTGGTGGCCCCCGGAGAGCTGGCCCTTGCCACTAGACCATCCGGTCTTCCTGCTGCATGCATCACACTCCTCTGCCTGGCTGCTCCTGCCCCTCTCACCTGTCGCTCTCTCCCTGACAGATGTGCCCGTGGAGAAGCTGGCCGCCATGCCAGCCTTGCGCCTCGTCAACCTCCGCCTCAACCCGCTGGCCGCCGAGGTGCGCGTGATCGCCCCGCCGCTCATCAACTTTGACCTACTCATGTCTCCCGAGGGTGCGCGGGCCCCTCCACTTTAGACCGGTCTCCTCGCGCCCACCGGGCAGGGGACAGAGGCCGCTAGCCTGGCACTCTTGAGAGCAGCGATGCCCATGGGAGGCCAAGTGTGGGGGAGTGGGGTGGGGTGGGCAGAATGGTGTGCAGTTGGCAGGGTGCAGCCAAGCCGGGACAGATAGCTTAGCACAGTAGTGGGCCCTGGAATGCCCACAGGGAGGAGGCAGGCCAGGGCTGTGGGCGCTCACGGCTGCCCTCTGGAAAGAGGGACAGCGGCGGAGAGTCGTCATCACCGGCGTGGGGCTCCTCCTCCCACGTCTCGCCTCCGCAGGGTCAGGCTCTCCGCGGGCCTGAGAGGAGCCTTCCCTGTCGGGCACCTTCCGGGGCTCTGCAGGCTTGAGGCCTTGTTTGTAGTGCTCAGAGCCAGCTGCTGCCCTGAGACGGCTGGAAGACGGCCTCCAGCCATTCCTTCCTGGAGACTGACCGGCGTGAACCTGGATAAGGTGCTTACAGCACTCCGCCGTGGCCACAGGAGTCCCCAGACCGGCAGGAACCCGAACGAGTTCTGGGCATGCCTGGAGCATGCGGTGTGGTCCTGGGGCAGGGCAGGCGTGTTCATGAAGGAGCCCAAGGACCGCCAGGCCAGGCCAAGCTCTGAGGCACAGCTCAAGGCAGCTCTGTCCTTCCTCGTGACAAAGGCACCGGCGCGTAGGACGTTCTGGGCACCGCGTCCCTCCCTGGAAGTGGCCAGGTGTTTCCAGTCATCACCCCCAGGGCTGTAGCGAGGCGACCCAAAAGACAAAGCCCTCTGTGTCTGAGACTGTGGCCTGAGGGAATTAGGTGGCCTCCCTCACTCTAGCCTTCCTGTGGCTGCCTTGTCGTGGCCCCTGGGGACAGAAGACACACTGCCTATGTAACCGGCCAGCTCCAAGACCACCACCCAAATCCCAGATGACCTGGCCATTCGGAGGCCCAGAGGGTGGCCAAGCGAGAGGGTGTCAAGCCCTCCCAGGGCACCTAGGACAGAGCCATTTCCCAGGATGTATGACTTTCAGAGCTAGCACGGCGGCGGTCCAGGGAGGTCCCCTCCCGTGAAGATGCTGGACTCTCACTTCCTGGTTAAGGAACCCTTCACCGCGTGCTTTCAGGAATCTACCTCCCGCCCCGCCCGTGCCCCTCTGCACCTCTGTGCACCTCTGTGCAGGCGGCCGAAGGCCTGGGGCATGGAGAGAGATGGGCAACTTCTACTCCCCGAGGGCTGGCGGTTCAGAGCTCAGCGCAGAAGCCTGTCTCAGAGTATACACCCGGCTCCTTCTGGGGTTCCCGTCTTTCGGCAAGGAGCCCACAGCGTGGGCCGCCATCGGACAGTCACTCTGGGCTCAGTGCTGCAAGACAGACCTTCCCTACTTATACCCCAAGGCCCAGGTGAGACGACTTCCAGATGAGGAGATCAATACAGGGTCTCCAGGACTCCTGAGTCCAGCTGTGGCCACAGCGGCCAAGTGGAGAGCTGAGGCGCAGTCCATGTGGGGCTGACTCCTCCAGTCCTGCGTTCCTGGGTGGGTGGGACAAGGTTCGCCTTGTTGAGCATGTGAGAGACATGGCATGGCCGGAGCCTTGGGCTGCGTGGTCTGGGCAGGAGCACAGTGCCACCTTGTTAGAAGTGTGAGGTCTCAGCCGGGTGTGGGGGCACACACACCTGTGATCCCAGCACTTGGAAGGTGGCTGTAGGAGGGCCATCCTCGGCTGCATAGCCAGTTAAGGCCAGCCTTGGCACCCCGCCTCAGTAAAGAAAACAGAAGAAATGCGGCCTCAGGCTCCGCCCTGGCTTTCTGAGCCACAAGCTGGATTTTTAACAAATTCGCCACTGATTCCTCCAGGAACATACCATTTGAGAAGAGGGGGCCCTAGAATGACCTCAGCATGTCTTCAGAGGTGGAGTGGGGGGTGAGGGACCCCATTTCTCCCTGCCATGGATCTGAGTGTGTGCTCAGCCTCCTCTTAACTCAGCTGTGGGAGACCCTTGGCCTCTTAGATCTTTCCAGAGTTTTCTTGACACTCCCAAGGAAGAGTGGGCATGGTCATCGGGAGATGAGGATTGCGTGTGCCTGGCGCTCGGATCTGCCTCTCTGTGTGCCAGCCCTGTGTGCCACGCTGCCTACTGCCCCAGGGCCTGGCCTCAGGTGCTTTGAAGGTGTTCTCTCTACTTGGCCAGGACAGTGTGCCCTGGCCTGTCTGGGCAAGCTTGGAAACTTCCTAATCCAGGCTCACAGAATTGCTTCAGTCCGCAATAAAGCATGAATGTGTTCGTCTCATCTGCCTGCTTGGTGTTTAATTCACTGTCCTGGCGCAGATCCCCAGGGGACCTAGGTGGCACCTGCCAGGGGGCTGGCCCTCTTACGGAGAGACAAGGTGAAGAAATGTACATTGTGGGGCACGGGTACAGCCCCACCGGATGGCACGGGGTACGCAGCACCGGCTGTGTAAGAACAAGGGGACTTCAGCCCATGGGAGGTCGTGCCCTTTGGAAAGGCTAAAGAGCCCCACCCACAGCGCCTAGTTGTGCCCTTGCCAGTGCCAGACATTGTGCCCTGGTCATCTGTGTCTCTGAGTCCCATGGTTCTCAGAGAGGGGTGGCTGGGTAGGCACCCTCAGGGAGCTCATAAAATAATGTGGTTACCTCCTCATCGCTGGGACCAAACACTCAAGCAAAAGCGGGTGAGGGGAGGGAAGGATTTGTTTGCAGTCTGGAGGGGAAGCTCCATGATGGCAGGGGACAGCGTGGCACGAGCAGAGGCCAGACATCACCTCTGCCACAGCAGGTGGCAAACAGTGTCAGGACTGTGAGCCGAACTAACAAGCTGGTGTTGGCCCACTGCCCTCAAGACCCTCCCCAGCAACACACCTCCCCCCAGCAAGGCTCAGCACACCCCAAGTTGCCACCAGCTGGGGACCAACTCACGAGTTTATGGGTGCATCTGGTTCAAACCCCCAGAGGTAGGAAGGCAGTGTCTCCGGCTGGGAAGGCAGCTGCTCAGCGGGTAAAGTGCTTATCTCACAAGGGTGACTGTGAGTTCAGTGCCCCATGGCCATATACAATGCTGGGCGTGCACTCCATAGCAGATTGCTCCCAACTGAAATATGCCCTCCTATGATATTGTATATATGTAAGGAGAGGGACAGATTAACGGGGGGTAAACAGGCCTAAGTGAGGTCAGGGGAAGAGACTGAGTAAAGGAAAGGTGGAGGGAGGGCTAATCAAAATCTCGAACCTACTTTTTTGGACAATGCAAAAAAGAAAGAAAGAAGAAATATTCCCTCCTAAAGGGAGGAAAGAGGCTCTGGAGATCAAGCTGGGGAGACCTGGAACTCTCCCCAAGGTTATAGGAGTACTAAACAACTGCTAAGGGGTGGACTCCGGCCAGCATTTGGTAGCCATCGAAACGGTCCCTGGAAGGGGGAAGGCACAATGTTCAATAGACTTAAGCAGTCAGTGACTCTTGCCAAAGCCCTGCAAGACCCCTGCCTGGAGGTACAAGAAAGGCTAACAGCTGCCGGAGAGGGGAGTCAACGAGCCGAGCAGGACACACAGCTGCCGTAAGTCGTGCCCTGGGCCGAGTGGGCCTTGGTGGCCATGCAGCTACCTTTGAGCCATCCATGCTCCCGTAAGCAGCCCCTCACCCTGCTCTGAAAGTAACCCCCTTCAACTGATTGCTTCACAAGAACTGGTTTTGGTGCAGCCGTGCCCTAGCAGGGGCGAACAGACGTGTGCTCACATCTCCCCATGACGACATGGCGGCCCGTGACTACAGTCCCAGCGCTGGAGAGGGGGAGACCGGAGATTCTTGGGCCCACTGGCCAGCCGGTTTAGCCTTATTGCGGAGGCGCCAAGCCATGGAGGGACCTTGTCTCAGAGAAGCTGGATGGCTTTTTTTTTAGTGTGACACCTGAGGTTATATGCTGGTTTCTACATGCGCCCACGCCCACGCTCATAGAGCCGGAAGGGGGCTGGAGAGATGGCTCAGCAGCTGGGTTCCTTCCCCAGTACTCACGTAAAGCCAGATGAACAAAGTGGTACATGCATCTGGAGTCTGTTTGCAGTACCTGGAGGCCCTGGTGTGCCCATTTTCTCCCTTCCTCCCCCTCAAATAAATAAAACTTTTTTTATCATTTATTTATTTATTTTATTTTTTTAAATTATTTTATTTTATTTATTTATTTGAGAGCTACAGACAGAGAAAGAAGCAGAGAGAGACAGAGAGAATGGGCATGCCAGGGCCTCCAGCCACTGCAAACGAACTCCAGACGCGTGCTCCCCCTTGTGCATCTGGCTAACGTGGGTCCTGGAGAAATCGAGCCTCGAACCGGAGTTCTTAGGCTTCACAGGCAAGCGCTTAACCACTAAGCCATCTCTCCAGCCCTCACTTATTTATTTTAATAAAACGTTTTTAAAGAGTGGGAAGGGAGATGGAGAGGTGGCTTAGCAGTTAAGGCGCTTGCCTGCAAAGCCTAAGAACTCATGTTCAAATCTCCAAGTCCTACATAGCCAGGTGCATGGTGGCGCAAGCACGCGATGCTGCACAAGCGCCACAAGGGGGCGCTTGCATCTGGAGTTCGCTCACAGCAGGCTGAAGGTCCCGGAGCATCCATTTATTCTCTGTCTCTCAAAACTGAAATTTTTTCTTAAAAAAAGAGTGGACTTCAAAATAAAAAAGAGACCGATTGAGAGGAAGAAGGGGTATGATGGAGAATGGAGTTTCAAAGGGGAAAGTGGGGGGAGAGAGGACATTACCATTGTTTATAATCATGGATATTGTTTGTAATCATGGAGGTGGTTAGTGAAAATTAAGTAAAAGAAAAAAGAAAAGAAAGAAAGTAAAATTCCAGGGTTGATTCCCAGCATCACACACACACACAAGAATAAACCAGGCTGGAGAGAATGGCTTCCCTGCAAAGCCTAACGACCCAGGTTCGATTCCCCAGTATGCACATAAAGCCAGAGGCACAGATTGGGACTTGCATCTAGAGTTCATTTGCAGTACATAGAGGCCCTTGTGAGCCCATATTTCCCCCCCCCCACATCTGTTTGCAAATAAATAATAAAGTTTTTTTTTTTTTGAGGCAGTAAAAAAAGAGGGGGAAGGGACTGGGGAGATGGTGCAGCAATGAAAAGTGCTTGCATTCCTGCCAGCCCACGTTCAGCTCATTGGCCTCCGCACACAGCCAGTTGAGACGGAGCACAGGTCTAGAATCCCAGCACACCGATGGCAATGAGACACAGTCAGGAGCATCCTGAAGCTTGCAGGCCAGCTACGCTGGCGGTGTGCGCAAGCAGCAGTAAACAAACAACAAAGGTGACCCTGTCTCAAGAAAACTGGAAAGAGAGAAAACACCCCGAGGTCGTACTCAGAACCCCCCCCCCCATGCCTGTGCATGGCATGCATGTGCCCATACATACACGCAGATCGACACATAAAACAGTTTTGCAAAATAGTGTCGAGCTGGAGAAGTGGCTTAGCAGTTAAGGTGCTTCCCTGTGATGCCTAAGGACCCATGTGAGACTCTCCAGATCCACATAAGCCAGACGCACAAAGGTCGCATATGTCCACTAGGTGGTGAAAGCATCTGGAGATTGATTGCAGTGGCTGAGGCATGCCAATTCTCTCTCTCTCTTTCTCTCTCTCTCTCTCTGCCTCTCTCTCTCTCTAAAATAAAAAGAAAATACAGTGTCTTGGGTTGGGTTGGGTGTGGTGACACACACCTTTACTCCTAGCACTTGGGAGGCAGAGGTAGGAGGATTGCTGTGAGTTTGAGGCCACCCTGAGACTACATAGTCAATTCCAGGTTAGCTTGGGCTAGAGAGCAAGACCCTGTCTCGAAGAAACAAAAACAAAAAAATAATAATAATAAAGAAAATTGCTGCTGAGTCCAAGGTTTTATGTGTGTGTGTGTTTTAAAAGAAATACTGTATTTATTTATGAGAAAGGGAGAAAAAGAGAGGAAAAAGCAGGTAGAGAATAGATGTTCTAGGGCCTCTAGCTACTGCAGATAAACTCTAGATGCATCCGCCACCTTTGTGCATCTGGCTTTACGTAGGTCCTGGGGACCTGGCTTTCTCTGTCTCTCAAATAAATAAATAAATAAATAAATAAAATATATTTTTAAAATTCTTTTGTTTTATTTGTATGAGAGAGAGGAAAAGAGAGAATGGCCGGGCCAGGGCCTTTGGCCACTGCAGATGAACTCCAGATGCATATGCTACCTTGTACATCTGGTTTATAAGGTTCCTGGGGAATTGACTGTTTTCAACCTGAGAGACCAACTTGGGTTTCTTTTGAATTTTAGGCCAGATACTGCATTGTTTCAGTTAACAGACACGGAGAGCTCTGTGGGCTCCAGGTGAGGCGTAACTATTAATTCGTTTCTCTCCTGGAGCTCTTTGGGTTAGCTTTGTGATTTCCAGAACCTCGGGCCTCTCTGTAGACCCTGCTTTGCACCTGCGAAATCACAAGACTGTGCCAGGAGATCCCGGAGGCTCTTTCTGGAGCCCATCTGGCCCAGGTTTCTCAAACTGTGAGGGCCTGGCAATCACAACGTCCTCCTGAGGATCAGGACTCGCCCAGGCCTCATGGTCACAGGGCTCTCCTGCCTGCAGGGTTTCCTGGCAAATGCTGCCTCACGGGACATGAGCAGGTCTGCCTGCTGGTGGACAAGGCCTGCGGAGCTCTTCCTGTGAGGAGCCCAACCAGAGGGGGTCTGGAGGGGGCTGAGAACGGTGGTCAAGCTTTAGACAGGGCCTCCCACGCAGAGGAGAAAGCCTGGGTCAAGACGTGATTATAGCATAGCTTAGGAATGGATGGACACGGCGAGGGGGCACTTTGAAGCCAAAGATTCCAAGAGTCTTGGGGTATAAAATCTCTTTTGCTGCTCTTAATGCAGCTTAATGTTCCTTCAAGTGACACACACAGCTCCCGATAAATAAAATTATGTGTTGACTTTTATTTCCCGGGCAAGAGAGTCTCATATTGGAACAGCTATATTGAAGGAGGTAATGGAGTTCATGGGGATGGCGTGCTGTGTGGGGCCAGATGGTTTTTTTTTTTAATTTTATTTATTTATTTATTTATTTGAGAGCGACAGACACAGAGAGAAAGACAGATAGAGGGAGAGAGAGAGGATGGGCGTGCCAGGGCTTCCAGCCTCTGCAAACGAACTCCAGACGCGTGCGCCCGCTTGTGCATCTGGCTAACGTGGGACCTGGGGAACCGAGCCTCGAACCGGGGTCCTTAGGCTTCACAGGCAAGCGCTTAACCACTAAGCCATCTCTCCAGCCCGGCCAGATGGTTTTGATGGTTTATGAACTGAGGAGATGGCAGGATGGTGAAAGGTATCCTTCCTCCGCAGCCTGCTGACTTCACTTCAGACCCATAGCACCCACAGAAAGCCAGACACAAAAGTGGCACGTACATTGTAATTCCAACATACATACAACAGTGGACAGCCCAGAGCCCACAGGGTCAGCCGCCAGTCCAGCCTTTCCAGCGGTAAGATCAACAAGAGAAACTATTTTAAAATAAGGTCCGGTGGGGGGGGGGGGGAGGGTGGAGAGATGGCTTAGTGGTTAAGGTGCTTGCCTGCAAAGCCCAAGGATCCATGTTCAACTCCCCAGATCTCACGTAAGGCAGATGCACCAGGTGATGCATGCACAAGGTCACTCATGTGCACAAGGTGGCACACAGATCTGGAATTCGGTTGGAGTGGCTGGAAGCCCTGGCGTGCCAATTCTCTCTCTCTCAAAATAAATAAATAAAAATAAATAAAAGCCGATGTGGTGGTGCACACCTTTAATCCCAGCACTCGGGAGGCAGAGGTAGGAGGATCACCATGAGTTCGAGGCCACCCTGAGACTACAGAGTGAATTCAGGTCAGCCTGGGCTAGAATGAGACCCTACCTCGAAAAACCAAAAGAATTTTTTTTAATTTTAATTTATTTGTTTGAGAGTGACAGACAGAGAAACAGGCAGATAGAGAGAGAGAATGGGTGCACCAAGGCCTCCAGCCACTGCAAACAAACTCCAGATGCGTGCGCCCCCTTGTGCATCTGGCTAATGTGGGTCCTGGGGAACTGAGCCTCAAACCGGTGTCCTTAGGCTTCACAGGCAAGCGCTTAACCGCTAAGCCATCTCTCCAACCCCCCAAAAAATTTTTTAAAAATAAGGTGGAAGGAGAGAACCAACACCCTGAGGTTGTCCTCAGACCTCTACACTTGCATGTGTGTGTCAGGTGTGACACCCCCCCACACACACACATCAGCATATACAAATAAGTGTAAAATCAAATAAATTAATAGTTTCCCCCCAAATAGCATGTTGGACTCCAGAATCTTGCTTTGAAGCTGCTTTTCACCTGAAATGACTGAGAGAAAGCCAGCCAGGGGTGCAGAGAGGGTTGGCAGCTATCCCAGGACTCAATAGAGTCCTAGGAATGATTCCAAGGCCACAAGGAGTGGCCTGAGAGAAGTGCGCAGCCAGAGCCGCCGGGCTGGAAAGCCAGACGGTGCTCTGAACAGCATCTCAAGGCCCTGGCACGCCAGCTCTCCTTGCTCACCCGCCCTGGGGAGAGACGTGGCGTCTCCTCGCTGACCATAGACCTTGTTCCTCTTGACTGGCAGGCCAAGAGGATTAGCACCCCACCAGGAAGTAGCTTTGACATGGGTTGCACATTGGCTGTGAGTCCTGGGTCTTTGCTAAGAGCTCCAGGTCTCCCAAGAGATCTGCTTGCGGCTGGGGAAATGGCTTGCCTGCGAAGCCTAAGGATCCTGGTTCGATTCCCCAGGACCCATGTAAGCCAGATGCACACAGGGGGCGCATGCGTCTGGAGTTCGTTTGTAGTGGCAGGAGGCTCTGGTATGCCCATTCTCTCTCTCTCTCTCTCTTCTCTCCCTCTTTCTGCCTCTTTTCTGTAGATGAAGCACCTAACATAGGGTGTCCCCCAAGGGAGGCTCTGTGGACCCATCTTGGTGCCCGGCTCCAGGAGAAGAGAGGCACTCCACGTAGCTGGGCCGTCTACATGGAACACAGTGACAGCGGGTCCTAGGGAGCTTTGCAGGATGCAGAGCCCCAGACCTCCCCAGCCCCCAGCTAACTAGACTCTGGAAGTCGGGCCCACGTCTCTGTACCTTGAAGAGCTCCTGCTAGCTGCACAGCATCCAGAGGATCCTTCTAGATCCGATCCAGGTCCTGAATGACTCTCCATGGCTTTCGGAGTAAACAGAGGCACCACCAGGGTCTTCCTGGCCTCCTGTCATCTGCCCCTGCCATGTCAGCTTCACACTGCTGGGATGAACCTTCAAAGCAGGCGCAGCTTATGGGAGGAATGGCATTTACTTGAATAGATCCGGGGGAGTTCCAGAACGGTGGAAGAAGCTAGCGCCCTTTCACAGGTCCACACCGAGAGGAATACCACACCAGTATCACAAGCACGCGCACACACACACACACACACGCACACACGCACGCTCCAGGAACCAGAGCGCAAACACTCTGCATATCTCAGGCTGGATGTCCAGATATGCTTCCAGCCTTAGGGCGGGATCCACCCACAGTGACACCTCCTCCAGCCAAGTGCCGTGGCCCCTTTTACTTATCTAACAGATTACTGGTCTACATCACCTGTTATACTCGGTGAGCATTTTCCTGATTGTTGTTCACGCCCACTAGGATTTTGTCTGTGTAGGGTCTTCGCTGCATCCCTTATCCCCAGTGCCTACGAACAGTAGCCTCCCAGTGTCCTTCACCCTCCAGATGGCTGAGCAGGTGAATGTCGAAATACCTTGACGTTTGAGGTCCTGGGCTCAAAGTCAGGTCCCATATGAAATCCATTTCCCACCAGGAGCCGTTGCTTCCCAGGGACCAAAGCATTTCAGGAAATCGTCCTCCTCACGCTGGTCTTTCCGGACTGTGATAGTTTGAATGTATGTCCCCCAATAGATTTAGACTTTTTAAAAGATTTATATTATTTTTTTAAAAAATATTTATTTGTTTGAGAGAGGGAAAGAGGCAGAGAGAGAATGGGCACGCGAGGGCTTCCAGCCACTGCAAACAAACTCCAGATGTATGCGCCCCCTTGTGCATCTGGCTTATGTGGGTCCTGGCTGGAGGAGGGTAGCTCTGCCTGGGGTTCCCAGAGTGTGCTTGCTTGTGGTACTGGTGGTGGTTTTTCTGTCTGTGTGCACTCGGTAAAGGGGACCAGCTTCTCTCGCCATTACGGAACTTCCCCTGGACCTGTAAGCTGAAAGTAAATCCCGCTGTTCCTATGAACTGTGTCTGGTTTGAAGGTTTGCCCCGACAGTGGAACCGACGATGACCCTCGCACACGTCATGGTACTGTGGAGTGACCAGAAGCCGACGTGCATGAGCCCATGGGTAGACCCCATCCCTGGTGAAGATCCCGCCCTTACGAGTTCTCTGATTTCAGCCAAACTTTCCCCTCTCCCTGTAACCATATGTTCATCCCTATCAGGGTTGCCAAGGGGATTCAGAGAGGCAAAGGGGACAGGTTGGAGCAGACCCTTGCCTCAGCCAATCCACGGCAGTAGCACCTTGGGATGGTGTGGGCTAGAAATAGTCTGGCTGGAGATGTGGCTTGGTGGTTTAGGATGGGTTTAGCTTAGTGTGTGAGCATGTAGTCAGTACCCACCTCGCCCTGCCCCTGCACGGTGTCGAGAGCCCTTCTGTCCTTTCCAAGATCTTCGTGTGACTGTGGACATAAGCGTTCTACTACGTAACACTTAGCTTTTTTTTTTTTTTTTTTTTTTTTTTTTTTTTTTTTTTTTTTTTTTTTTTTTTAGGTAGGGTCTCTCTCTAGCTCAGGCTGACCTGGAATTCACTCTGTGGTCTCAGGGTGGCCTCAGACTCATGGCCACTATCCTCCTACCTCTGCCTCCCGAGTGCTGGGGTCAAAGGCGTGTGCCACCACACCTGGCCACCACCTTGCTTTTAAGACAGAGTCTCTTGTTCGCCACTGTCCTCCCAAGCAAGATGATCACGGGCTTCCGGGTCGGCCTGTCTCCACCTCCCTGCTCATCATAGGCTCACTGGGTGACACACTCCCTCCATGAACCTGGGTTTTAGGCTTGTGCAGCAGGAGCCTTACACACTGAACCATCCCTCCAGCCTCTCTTCTTCTTTTGTTTGGGGGGGGGAGGACAGGGTCTGATTCTGCAGCCCAAGTTAGCCTTAAACTCATGGCAGTCCTCCTGCCTCATCATCCCAAGCTCTGGGATTACAGGTATGAATCACTATGTCAGGATGGAGTGCTCTCTCTTCTGCTGGACACAGATCCCTAAATTGATATTAACTTCTCAGAATCTGCCTGGCCTGGTGGTGCACGTCTTTAATCTCAGCACTTAGGAGGCAGAGGTAGGAGGATTGCTATGACTTAGAAGCCAGCCTGAGACTACATGGTGAATTCCAGGTCAGCCTGGGCTAGAATGAAACCCTGCCTCGAAAAACCAAAAGAAAAAAAAAAAAACAGAGAAGAAAGAAGGAAGGAAGGGAGGGAGGGAGGGAGGGAGGGAGGGAGGGAGGGAGGGAGGGAGGGAGGGAGGGAAGACTCTGTGCCCTTAATAGTAACAACAAAACTACGTAGGTCGTGGGTCAAGTCTGTCAACCTGCACCTTGTACATGCCACGGTCACCTGAGCGTGTTCTCAGTTTCCTGAGAGGGCTCCCAAGAACAGGCACCCTCCCCCTCAAAAACCCGAGGGTGGCTCTTGAGTGTCAACACTTCTGGGATGACATTTATCTTCGGTCAGTCCTGTAATTGCTAGCGAAAGCCACTCAGACTTAAGGACAGGGAAAGACCTTCAGGGGCAGCGGCCGTGTAAGGCAGCCAGCCTCGATGACGCCGTGGGAGGCTGGGGGATACAGCTCAGCTGGGAGGGGGCTCGCCTGGCAAGCAGGGCACCTTGTGCTCCATCCCCACAGAAACCGGGCGGGGTGGCTCTTGTAGTCACCTTCTTGATGCGGGGACAAAGCACCCAACCACAAGCAGCTGGTGGGGGGAAAGCTTTTATTTTGGCTTCGCAATGGCAGGGGGAAGCTAGGCCTGAGCAGAGGAGAGCATGGTGCCTCAGGCTGTTCCTAAACCTGCCCGAAGGACCTCACAGTCTTCCCCGGTCCTTCTGCAATGTTCTCTGAGCCTTGGCAGGCAAGATAGAGATCTGATTTAGTGTTCTGGATCTCTGCTTCAACGAGGTTTGTGTGACCACAGTGTGGGTTCCCTGGGCCTCTGTGGTCTGTGTGCTGCCTTAGAGATGCCAGCCCTTGTTGCCCTATGAGGGTGCCAACCCCAGGTTGACAACTGGACTCCTCAGAGTGCCCCGGTGCCCCAGGAAGACTTCGTGCAAGTAGACTCGGGGAGGCGAACTGTTGGGCATGAGGCTCTCTTCTGGTATAAACCTCTCACCAAGTTCCTGAAGGAATAGTCTAGAAAGCAAGGGGATTGACTCACCCAAGGGTGTGAGGGGAGCTGGAAGCAGAGCCCAGGCAAATACCCCCCCCCCCGCGCCTGGGTTCTTTCTGGGGCCCGCAGGGGCGTGGTGGTTGGGAGCCCTCCTGGCCTGGCGCTCCTGGCCTCTCCTAGCCAGTCAGCGCTGCCAGCTGTGCGGCCGGATAGAAGCAGCCTGCGGAGTCGTCCCTTGTCATTTATAAATGCAGAGAAAGGCGCTGACCTGCTTCCTTGGAGAGTGCTCGCTAATAAGCCTTTTAAGACGTTTGGTATAAAATGCTCCCCAGGGGCTGGTTTCTGGCTCCCAGGAAGCCATCCCATTCCTGTGTGGGCATTATTCTCCCTGCCCCCACCTCCTCCATTAAGCAAATACTGCCAACGTTGGCAGAGAGCCAGGGACCTGATTCTCAGGGACCACATTACCACCATTCAGACACCCCTGTGCCCTTGCTCGGGGATCCTAAGTCTCTTCCAAAACAGCAGCTACCCCAGGGGTCTTCTTTATCCCCCCCCCCCCCCAAGGCAAAGAAGTGTGTTTCCAGGCGGGGAGAGAAAACGAGCCTCCCACTGGAGATGTCCCCCAGGGCCCTCTTTGCCTTCACGCCAGCCCTCCTCCTGGACACCTGCCAAGGCTGCCGAGCATCTCAGAGCACACCTGCAGCCTTCTTAGAGAAGGGAGGGCATGGCCAGGCCCCGACACCAGCACCTGCAGAAGCCGCCACCAGACAGGTGCTGGGATGGGGTGCATTGCGGTGAATGAGAAGGGGTCCCCTTGGGAGGGTCTTCCGGACCGAATGCATGCGGCTTTCCACTGTCACTCTGTTAAATCCCAACCTCTGTGACTGCATTTGTCTGTATGGTTAACAGGACTTAATTAAGGCTAAATGCAGTCTTAAGGGTGGGATCTGGTCCCCCAGGATTAAATTACTAATAAAAGACACACCTCGGCCGGAGGGTGTGTGCACAGAAAGGTAGCGAGACCTGACGAGATAAACCACCCCCACTTCCGCCAAGCCCCAGCTGCAGCCACAGAGGAATTAGGGAGTCCAGGAAGAGCGCTGCTTCCACGCTGAACCTGATAACCAGCGCCAGGGCGAAGGAGACAGACCCTGAGGATAATCAACACCTACCAAAGCAGAGGTCCAGAGGCTCCTGAGAGCTCATCGCTGAAGTGGACTTAAAATTCACCCACCACGGCTCAGGGAATTCTGTGAAAGATTGTAAGAGCCACAGGTTAAGACATCGTGCCCAGAGGCATTCCCTCCCTGCAGAAATAACTCACTGCTGCTCTCACAGTGCATAAAACACGACCCCATGGGGAACACCTGCAACCCCACTGAGGAGGGTGCCCAATGGAATGGGGGCAGGGACGACCGAAAAGAGGGTACCAACACACGATGTATCCATATGAAATACGTTGTTAGTAATACTAATAAAACATAAAAAAATCTAATCTAACCCAAGTGCTTGGAAGACTGAGCTAGGAGGATGTCAAGTTTGAGGTCAGCCTGCGCTACACAGTAAAAGCCTGCCAAGAAAGAAAGAAAGGAAGGAAAAAAGGAAGGAAGGAAGGAAGGAAGGAAAGAAGGAAGGAAGGAAGGAAGGAAGGAAGGAAGGAAGGAAGGAAGGAAGGGAGGATATAAGTGCTGGGTATGGTGGCACACGCCTTTAATCCCAGCATTCGGGAAGCAGAGGTAGGAGGATCGCCCTGAGTTCAAGGCCACCCTGAGACTACAGAGTTAATTCCAGGTCAGCCTGGACCAGAGTGAGACCCTACCTCAAAAAACCAAGAACAAAAAAAAAAAAAGTAAAAAAGAAAGAGAGAGAGAGAGAGAGAGAAAGGAGGAAGGAGGGAGGGAGGGAAGGAAGGAAGGAAGGGAGGGAGGGGAGGTGACTTGGGTTAAAGGCTTTTATTTGTACAGTCTGCCTGTCTGGTCCCCAGTACCCAGGTAAAGTGGCACATGCATCTGGGATCCCAACACACTTGGGACAAAGGCCCCAGAGCCTCGGAAGCTCCTCATAGGTCAGCTGCTGTGGCATTCCTTTGCAGGCTGGCCATTCCTGTGTAACAGCAAGGGCCCCATCTCTGAGGTGGAGCACAGAGCCCTCAAAGTTGTCCTCTGGTCACAGGCACGCTGTGGCACATGTATCTGTACACACATGCACGAGTACATACTTTAAAAAAGAGAAAAGAAAGAAAGAAAGAAAATGGGCTGGAGAGATGGCTTAGCAGTTAAGGCACTTGCCTGTGAAGCCTAAGGACCCAGGTTTGATTCCCCAGGTCCCCCATAAGCCAGATGCACAAAGTGGCACATGTGTCTGGAGTTCGTTTGCAGTGGCTGGAGGTCCTGGTGCGCCCATTCTCCCCCCACCCTCTCTGTCTCTTTCTCTTTTTCTTCCCTCTCTCTGTCTCTAATAAATAATTAAAAAAAAAATAAGTTGGGCGTGGTAGCACACGTCTTTAATCCCAGCACTCGGGAGGCAGAGGTAGGAGGATCGCCATGAGTTCAAGGCCACCCTGAGACAACATAGTGAATTCCAGGTCAGCCTGAGCTAGAGTGAGACCCTACTTTGAAAAACCAAAAAAAAAAAGAGAGAGAGAGAGAGAGAGAGAGAGCAAGAGAGAGAAAAGAAAGGCAAGGGTAAGTCACTAGAAAGCTCCTTTGGGCCTGGGATGTTGTTCAGTGGTAGAGTTCTCAAAGCCTTGGGTCCAATCCCTAGAACTGCACTGACCTGATCTGTAAGTTCAGCATTCAGGCAGTAGAGGCAGGAGGATCAGAAGTTCAAGGGTACCCTCAGCTACATAGGGAGTTAGAGGCTATCCCGGGCTACAGCAGACTGTCAAAATAAAGAGGGGTCGGGCGTGGTGGCGCACACCTTTAATCCCAGCACTTGGGAGGCAGAGGTAGGAGGATCGCCGTGAGTTCGAGGCCGCCCTGAGACTCCATAGTAGCCTTGAAAAAAAAAAAACAAAACAACAACAAAAAATCTACCTGAGGGCTTGGGAACCTCTGACCTAAGAGTACTCTAGAGACTGGGGGGAGAGCAGAGGATGTGACCCGAGGGCAGGGGAGGCGGGTGAGAGGCGCGGACAGCAGCGGCCGGCAGAGGGCGCAGCGCGCGCTCAGGCACAGTGCAGGCAGAGGAAGCCGGGGCGGCTAGCGAGGGTGTGCGCCCCCCTCCCCCGCGATGGAGGGAAGCAGGATGGGAGGCGGAACACTGTGCAGGACAGGGTGAGGGACAGGCTCTGAGGTTTAGACCCGCAGGTACCTGAAAGCCGGCGGGTGGGTGGGGAGGGAGTCAGCAAGGCTGGGCCACGATGACATTCACCATTTGGGAAGAGCGCTGGGGGTCATAAGATGGAGGAGCCACCTACAAGGTCATTTATTGTTTGCTTTGGCTTTTTTGTCTTGTTTTTTTTTTTTTTTTTTTTTTTTTAATTTTTGTTTTGGTTTGGTATTTTGAGGTAGGGTCTTGCTCTAGCCCTGGCTGACCTGGAATTCACTAGTCTCAGGGTGGCCTTGAACTCACAGAGATCCTTGTACCTCTGCCTCTCAAATGCTGGGATTAAAGGTGTGCGCAACCATGCCCAACTTCGTTTTATGTTTTTTTTGTTTGTTTGTTTTTTGTTTTGTTTTTGTTTTTGTTTTTTTTAGCTTTATTTATTTATTTTTGGTTTTTCAAGGTAGGCTTTCACTCTAGTCCAGGCTGACCTGGAATTCGCTATGTAGTCTCAGGGTGGCCTTGAACTCACGGCGATCCCACTACCTCTGCCTCCCAAGTGCTAGGATTAAAGGTGTGCTCCACCATGCCTGACTTGGCTTTATGTTTTTAATTATAGCTTTATTTTTTGAGACAGAGTCTCACTCAGTACAGCAGCCTGGCCTACCTTGAACTGGTGGCAATCCTTCATCGGCCTACCAAACTCTGGGATTACAGGCGTCAGCCACCATGCCCTGCTTAAAACTGTCATTTATTCACTCACTCCCCTTTCATTCCTGTCCCCCACGATATGTACTGAGCACTGTGGAGCTGTGGAAGGAGAAGGGCCAGGAGGGTTGTAGCAATAATTCTCTCCCTGGCCGGCACATTGGAATCACTTGGGGAGTTTTGATAATCCACCACCGATGCACAGGACACATCCACCAGCCGTGGAGGCACCTCTGATGTTCTGATCCCACTGGAGCACGGGACGGTGCCTCAGTCTGCACAGAGGTCTGGGCACTACTGACTTAAGTGCCCCACCACCACCCTCACCCCTCTGTGTGAGCAGGATACAGACTGCTAGTCTCTATGGATTTCAGAAGTTTCAAATAGGAACAAACTCCCGACCCCCAGGAAGGGAAGGGGTCCTCGGTTCACTCCCCTCTGTCTGGGGCCTGGGAATGCAAAAACCGAGATCTGCAGTCCACCTGGGGAACGGTTAGTGGCGCATCTGCTGTGTGCCTGTACGTTAACCCTTTCCAAATGCAGAGACTCAGGTGAAAGTAAGAAACTCGCCAGGGGGGCAGCTTGGGCCAGTGCCTGGGCTGTTTAATTCCGAAGCCAGTGGGCACTGACAAGAAAGATAGCGGGCGAGGTGGCGCACGCCTTTAATCCCAGCACTCGGAAGACAGAGGAAGGAGGATCGCCCTGAGTTCGAAGCTACCCTAGGACTACAGAGGGAATTCCAGGTCAGCCTGGGCTAGAGTGAGACCCTACCTCGAAAAAACAAAAAGAAGAGAGGTGTCTTGTCCCCATTCTCCTAGGAGAGTACAGAACTGATGGAGGTCGGCCCCTGCCTCCGCAGGGCCTTCGGGGGCTCTTCGCAGCCCCCCGCCCACTCCTCGGAGGGGCAGGGCGTCACGCGCGTGGCTGCGGTCCGTGAACAGCGAGGACCCCGGCCAGGGCGGGCAGGTGGAGTTCTCCGGGCGTGCCCCCACCCCCGGGCTGCCGCGAGGAGAGTGTCCCTCACTTCCCAGGGGTGCCGGGGCTTTGGGCGCCCTCGCTCGGCTGGCACAGGTGTGCCGGATGCCATGGTGACGGCGCCGCGCCAGCCTCCCTCCTTCTCTCCGGCCCCGGAGGCGCGGGGCGCGCGGCACAGTCCAGCGGACCCGGCACGCTGCGCGGCGCGCGAGCTTCTCCCCGGACCCCCGGGGATCCGGAGACCCTGCGGGGGGCTGGGGCCTGCGAGCGCCCCCTGCCACTGCCGGAGGTGACCCCGACCGGACCGGGTAGAGCAGGGGCGCAGGGCTGGGGACGCCGAGACCCGCCCCTCTCACAAGACCCTCTTCTCCAGTCCACGGGCATCCGCCCACTGCCTCAAGTGAGAGTGTCTGGGAGCCCGCAGGAGTGGGGCAGCATGGAAGGTGAGTGACCCCGGGGCTGGGGGGGGGGGGTCAGGTGAGATAGGGTACTGACTCAAGAACAAGGAGACCCAGGAGAAAGGAAAGGGACAGAAGGTGCGCTGGGCACAGTGGCGTCCAGAACCAGACATTGTGCCAAATCCATCCATGTGTGTGTGACAAGAGACTCGGAGACACTGAGACAGAGGGGCACAGGTGGGAGTGGGGGTAACACTGTGTGCATGACGTGTGTATGTGTGAGAGAGTGAGAGAGACGCACAGAGACCGAGATGGGCAGACAGAGCAGTGGTGAGGGCGCCTCTGTGTCCATGGTGCATGCATGTGTGCGTGTGTGCGTGTGTATTCAAGAGACAAACATGGACAGACAAGTGTGTGTGTGTGTGTGTGTTCAAGAGACAAAGATGGGCAGACGTGTGTGTGCGAGAGACAGAGAAAGAGAGAGAGATACAGAGAGACAGTGTGATGTGGGGGCTTCTGTATGTCTGTGGTGTATACGGTGGTGAGAGGCAGAGAGAGACACAGGAAGAGACAGCGATCTGTACATGTGTTCATGTATACGACGTACACGGCAGTGTGCGTACATGTCCATGGTGAAGAGGGGCACTTCTGTGTCCATGGAGTGTATCTTGCCTCCACTTTCTCAACTGGTGGGATGACAGACATGGGCCACCATGCTGGAGCAGAGGTTCAACTGAGACCAAGAGAGGACAATTTAGCTCCTAGCTTCGGGAACTGTCTCCAACTTAGCCTGCTAGTAGGGGGGGGGGGGGCAGAATCCCAGAGAAGATGGCCTCCATGATCCCCATGGGCAAAGAGGGGGGAAGGGTTCTAACCTCGGGGACTGGAAGGGCCGGTGGCCCAGGGCCTGGGCTGTTTGCTTCAGGCGTACCAGATGAGGACCAGAGCCCTCTCTTGGTCCCGGGAGGCAAGGGGAGCTGTATTTAGGCTGAGAAACCAGAGGCCTGAGGAGCTGGCTCCCTGGCCTGCTGGGTGTCTCAGAGAAGGTTCCTAGGGCTTTCTGTGCCATTGGCTACCCAGCTGTTGAATGGAGGGACTTAGATCCAGCAGGCTCCACCGGGAGGCTGTGAGGACAGCATAAGGTATACTGTGCAAATTCACGTGGGTAAGAGAAGGGTTGCCACAAGAGTAAATGAAGCTCCGAGATTCCAATAAGTAATTGGAAAGGCCGCCATCGAGAATGACGGGGGGTGGGGGGGTGACAGGAAATCCTGTGAGACTGCACTTGTTTTCCAGTGAGCTGGGATTTGCAACACACACACACACACACACACACACTCACTCACTCACACGAGATGCAGAGGAAGGCTCGATTGGGATGTAGTAGGAAGACTGACGGGGTCTACTAGAATGGTGTTAGCAAAGTGCCAAAGCCCCAGTGAGCAGAAGCGGGGGGCAGGGGGGGCTGGCAGGCAAAGCAAAGTAAGGCTAACAAGAAGAGAGCTGCTCAGGGTTTGGGGCTTTGGAGCAGGGCAGGGCAGGGCAAAGACAGTTTTGGTTTGAATTGAGAACTAAAACGCTTTAAGGAGGAAATTGAAATCCCAGAGAGATGTCATGGGAAGAAGGCCCTGAGCCATCTACAATGAACTCGCCCCTCAAAACCCAGACACATGACATCCCAGAGACCTGACAGCGGTTGCAGATATAATCACTGCCTTAGAGGAAATTACAGTGAATGAAAGCGCCCTGGGGAAAAAAAAAAAAAATCTAAAGATGGGCAGATGTCCTGATTTTCAACAAAAGGAGAGAAAAATGTTTTCTTTAAGCTCACCAAACTGCTAAAATGAGTATTGGCCTCCATTAGAATTCCAGAAGAACTCACGGAGCACACAGGGAACACTTGAGTGACAGGAAACAGTGGCACATCTCAGGTATTTTGCAGAGGGAGCCATTCTGCACGCCTGAAAAGATGTGTGCCCGAGTGTGCTCATCACCAGACAAAAGTGGAAGCCATCGAGATGTCTGTAAGTTAAGTAAGTTAAATAAAAGCTGAGGCCTGCCCGTGAAGGCCCACGTTAAAGACAGTACTTAGGGTGGGGTAGTATATGAGACCCTGGGTTCAACCTCTCAGACTGAACCAAAAGAAAAGAAAGAAGGAAAGAAGGAAAAAGAAAAAGAAAAGACTGCTTAGGAATTCATTTATAGAAATGTGTTCATCGTCTACCATGGATAGATGAGACTGTTATGTGAGTTTATGTGTGGAATATATTGTACGAGTATTAAAAGGCAGGCTGGGCTTGGCATATAGCTCAGTTGGTAGAATGCCTGACTAGCATGCCCAATGCCACATGAAACAGGCCTGGTGGGCCGGGCGTGGTGGCGCACGCCTTTAATCCCAGCACTCAGGAGGCAGAGGTAGGAGGATCACTGGGAGGTTGAGGCCACTCTGAGACTACAGAATGACTTCCAGGTCAGCCTGAGCTAGAGTGAGACCCTACCTCAAAAAAAAAAAAAAAATAGGACTGAAGAGATTGCTTAGCAATTAAGGTACTTGACTGCAAAGCCAAAGGACCCAGGTTCGATTCCCCAGGACCCACGGAAGCTGGACATACAAGGTGGCACATGTGTCTGGAGTTTGTTTGCAGTGGCTGGAGGCCCTGGCGTGACCATTCTCTCTCTGTGTCTGCCTCTTTCTCTCTCTCTCTCTCTCAAATAAATAAATAATAAAAACTTTACAAAATAATAAGGTAAAATAAAGAAGGAAGGAGAGAGAAAAAAAAGAAGGAGAAAGGAAAGGGGAAAGAAAAGCAAAGGAAAAGGGGAAGGAAGAGGAAGGAAAGAAACAAAAAGTGCAGAGTGAACTAGGCATTTGGGAATCCGATCACATTAAGGAGTCTCAGAACGGTACAGAATGCAGGGACAGTTTGCCCCACGTGAGGTGGGCAGTGGTCACTGCTGCTCCCTGCAGGCTGAGGTTATCCAATCCCTGCAGTTCGGGTTGCTGACGTGTGTGGCTTCGGAAAAAGCAGAGCAGAGAGATCCCAAGTATAGCGTTGATGGGGCACTGGCTGCGCGCCCCAGCTGAACCCCCTGGACGAAAGGGACATAGTGCAGAGCATCCTAAATTCATTGTCCATGTGCGTTCATCTTTGGCGGTGAGGGTTCAGGGATGTTTCCTCTTTCTCTTTGGCAGCACTCAGAACTATTTTATAGCACACACACCTCTGTGTGTACTGTGTGCATGTGTGTGCAGGTGAGTACTCTGTGTGCATGGGAACAGAGGCCCAAGAACTTGGGGTGTCTTTCTCCACTGCCCATCCACATGCTTCCTGAGACAGGGTCTCTCCCTCAGCCTGGAGCTGCCGTTTTTGGTCAGCAAGCCCCGGCGGATCTCTCGTCTATGCCCTCCTTGAGCTGGCATTACAGACATGCGTGGCCATGCCCAGCCTTTTAAAAATTATTTTTTAATTTATTTATAAGCAGAAAAAGAGAGAAGAGAGAAGAGAGAGTTGAGTTGGTGCACTGGGGCCTCCAGCCACTGCACACTCCAAATGTGTGTGCCCCCTTGTGCATCTGGCTCGGTGTGGGTTCTGGGGACTGAACCTGGGCCATCAGTCTTTGCAGGCAAGTGCCTTAATTGCCAAGCCATCTCTCCAGCTCATGTTCAGCTTTTTATGTTAGTCCTGGGAATTAAACTCAGGTGCTCTCTGGCTGAGAGGCCCTCATGTTTAAGCAGCAAGTACTGTGAACCACTGAGCAATCTCCCAGGCTCAGCACACTAAAAAAAAAAAAAAAAAAAAAAAAAAAGACTATTGGGGCTCAGAGATGGCTTAGCGGTTAAGGCGTTTGCCTATGAAGCCTAAGGACCCATATTTGACTCTCCAGATCTCACATAAGCCAGATGCACAAAGGTGAGGCAAGAGCAAGGTCACATATTCCCACTAGGTGGCGCAATCATCTGGAGTTCGATTTTAAGTGGCTGAGGCCCTGGCGTGCCAATTCTCTCTCTCTCTCTCCCTGTTTTTTTCTTTTGGTTTTCCAAGGTAGTGTTTCGTTCTACTTCAGGCTGACCTGGAATTCACTATGTAGTCTCAGGGTGGCCTCGAACTCATGTCGATCCTCCTACCTCTGCCTCCCAACCGCTGGGATTAAAGGCGTGCGCCACCACGCCTGGCATGTTCAACTTTCTGTGGGTTGAGAGGACACAAACTCAGTACTTCATGCTTGAGTGACAAGCACTTTTCCCACTAAGACATCTCCCTGGCAGATCTGTTAAAATTAAATGACTGCAACAACACCGTAAGGGCCAGGAATAAAACTCAGCATGCTCTGGGCTCCAATCTCCAGCATTTGCAAAACAAATACATACATATGAAAGAAAACAATCCATTGCTCTTGAGGTGTCTCTCGAAGAGTAAGCCCTGCTGAATTTGACAAATTTCCTCTTTCAGACTGGGGTTCTGGGAGGGGGAAAGATGAATTGCATTCGTTCTGTGGAGATCACTTCTGAGACCCTGGGTACTGACGAAGCCATGTGGGGGGAAATTTTAGAGCATACTCACCTTGGGATTCATTAGCATTGATGCCACCAGTCTCAGGGTCCCTGAGAGGGAAAGCAAGAGGCATGCCTATCAATTCTACAGCTAGAAACCAAAACACCTAGGAGGCAGTAGACATAAGATGTTTGGTGATCCCACCACTGGAACACTAGCTTGAATTCAAGGGAAAAAAAAATGAAGTGTGGGCTGCAGAGATGGCTTAGCAGTGAAGGACCTGGGTTCAATTCCTCAGGACCCATGTAAGCCAGATGCACAAGGGGGCACATGTGTCTGGGAGTTTGTTTGCAGTGGCTGGAGGTCCTGGTGCACCCGTTCTCTCTCTCTCTCTCTCTCTCTCTCTCTCTCTCTCTGCCTCTTCCTCTGTCTCTCAAATAAATAAATAAAATAGCTTTAAAAAGTGAAACGTAGGGCTGGAGAGATGGCTTAGCGGTTAAACACTTGCCTGTGAAGCCTAAGGACCCTGGTTCGAGGCTTGATTCCCCAGGACCCACGTTAGCCAGATGTACAAGGGGGAGCATGTGTCTGGAGTTCGTTTGCAGTGGCTGGAGGCCCTGGAGCACCCAATTCCTCTCTCTCTCTCTCTCTGCCTTTATCTGTCTGTCACTCTCAAATAAATAAAAAGATGAACAAAATGAAGTTTAAAATTAAAAAAATGAAATGTGAATGTACACAAAATGAAAAGTCCTGAATTTGGGTCCACCCCTTTAAGAGAGTTGGTATTCTTGAGGTGAAATGGGGACTGAAGGGCTCCAGGGAGCAGGACCAAGACTGGACAGGGCAAGGTGCTAATGACCACATGGTTCTATGTCAGCAGAGAATGTCCACCTAGAACTGGTCTGGAACCCATCTTGTCACCAGTTTCCATTATCTATCTTGAAGCAGGGTGACCATAGGTCTGATTCCTGGCTTGGGGCTACAGGGGCGATTCTTGGGTGACTAGACCAGAAATATAACCTGAAGGGTCTCTGAGGACTCGGAAGCCTCCCCCAGGCCCTGGAGACCGATGCTGCAGTCCACTGAGCCACCCGCCACCCGCCAAGCATTATCAGGGTTGTCTAGGGGGTATATGACCTGCGATACGTCTGCAGAAGGACAGAAAGTCAGATCTGCTTTCTGGTCCCCTCTTAGCCTGATCCCAACGTGGTAGCTTCCTGGGAGACCCTGGTGGCCTCCACAGCTGTTTACCCACTGTGGGAGCTCTGACTGAGGGAAGCCCAGAGGCTGGGGAGGGGGATGGGTGCCCACACTGACTGGAGGTGGGCACAGCTGTAGAGGAGAGGTCAAGGAAGGGCTGGAGGTCAGTAGAGAGAAGAGCACCAGCTGGTCTCCCTACAGCTCAGCAGCCCCTTGGAAGTCCAGGCGCAGTCTACTGCTTCCAGAGTCCCTGCGTCCTGTCCTTCATTTCATTGCCCTGGAGGGTTACCGCTAGGTAACATCACCCTCAGGTAGCATATGATAAGACTAGGGTCCAGCTCACCTTCGCTTGGTCCATAGGAGGTCTACTGGCTTTCTGCACAAGGGGCCCTGGTTCTAGGGACACTCGGGGCTGTAGCCTTCACGGAGTTCAGTTCTGTCCTAAAGACCTTTGCACCTCCTGTCTGGCTGGGACATTGGAGGGGGTCACTGGCTGCCAGGAAAGCAAGGACCGAACAGGTGAGCGTGATTCTGTTCTCACTTGGGCCGTGCTCCTTGGGGATAGCAGAACGTGCCCTGCTTCTTCTGTCAGTGAGTTGAGATACTTAGTGTAAATATTTCTGCTCAGCCAGACACGGTGGCTCTTGTCTGTGATCTCAGCACTCAGGAGGCTGAGGCAGGAGGATTGCTGAGAGTTTGAGGCCAGCCTGGGCTACGAGGTGTGATGCTGCCTCCAAAACAGCCATACTAGGGAGATGGTTCAATGGTTACAGGCGCTGGCTTGCAAAACCTGAAGGTCCTGGTTTGATTCCCCAGGGCCCACATAAAGCCAGATGCACTAAGTGCTGCATGCATGCATCTGGATTCTGTTTGCTGCATCTAGAGGTCCTGGTAAACTTCTCTCTCTCTCTTTCTCCAGTAAATAAATGAAAAATATTTTTGACTCAAACTCAACAGACTGGACTTTTTTAATGAGAGGGTGCAAGAGAGAGAGAGGGAGAGAGCGAGAATTGGCATGCCAGGGCCTCCAGTCACTATAATGGGACCCCAGATGCATGTGCCGCCTTATGTTCATATGTGACCTTGAACATGTGTCACCTTGTGCCTCAACCACTAAGCCATCTCTCCAGCCCTAAAGCTTTTTTTTTAGAAAAAAAAATAGTGTTTTGTTTTTTTTTTTCCCCAGACTGGAGAGCTGGCTTAGCACGTCAGGCATTTGCCTGTGAAGTTCAAGGTCCCATGTTCAACTCTGCAGGTCCCACGTAAGCCAGATGTACAAGGTGGCACATGTGTCTGGAGTTCATTTACAGTGGCTAGGGGCCCTGCTGTGCCCATTCTCTCTCTCTCTATGCCTCATCCTCTCTCTCACAGTCTCAAATAATATACGCATGTTACATATATGGCTTTAGGCTAATGGATCTGGGTTAGCAGCTGCTCAAGGCTGAGTGGTGAAAAGGGGAAACTGAGGCACGTTGTCAGTGGAGCATGGCTAATCTCCTCCAGTTATACTTAGCTGCAGATATCAAAGAGCCGAATTCAGCTTCCCCTTCCCGAAGCCTTCCGCAGCTCATTTGCTCTCATTAGTAGCAGAAAACAGTAGTAGAAATCGCATAAAGAGTGGTGCACTTTCTGATTTGAGGCTTGACTCCTTTTGAAATGCAAATGGCCCAGAGGCACCCAGCATGCTGCGCACGGCTTGCTCTTCAGAGGGAACAAGTTTATGGCCATCGCTGCTGAACACCATCCTGGTATAGACAGAGAAGAGGGAACTTGAGAAACAGTGACTTGGGGCAAGGTCACTCTAGGTCTGGCTGTTGACCTGTGGCTGGGCAAGTGTGGTAGAGGGGACAGATGGGACCCCACATGTCTCTTTTCATGACCTCAGATAAGCTAAGTAGTCCCTATATTTTTCCTTCTTTGGGATTGGTGCATGTGGGGGGGGGTGAATTTTTTTTTTCAGGTAGGGTTTTTCAGGGTGGTCTCAGGGTGGCCTCAAACTCACAGAGATCCTCCTACTCTGCCTCCCGAGAGCTGGGATTAAAGGCGTGTGCCATCATGCCTGGTTGTGTGTGTGAATTTAATTTTTTATTTCTATTTTCATTTTTTGTGTGGTTTTCCAAGGTAGGGTCTCACTGTAGCTCAGGCTGACCTGGAATTCGCTATGTAGTCTCAGGCTGGCCTCAAACCCATGGTGGCCCTCCTACCTCTGCCTCCCGAGTGCTGGGATTAAAGGTGTGCTTTTTGTAATCGTTATGAGAGAATTGGCATGTCAGGGCCTCCAGCCACTGCAATCGAACTCCAGACATGTGCTCCACTTTGTACGCATGTGCAACCTGGTGCACTTGCGTCACCTTGTACATCTGGTGTGTGGGGGACTTGGAGAGTTGAGCATGGGTCCTTAGGCTCCTCAGGCAAGCTCCTTAACCACTAAGCCATCTCGCCAACCCTATTTTTAAAAATATTTTTTAAGCCGGGTGTGGTGGCACACGCCTTTAATCCCAGCACTCAGGAGGCAGAGTTTGAGGCCACCCTGAGACTACAGAGTGAATTCCAGGTCAGCCTGAGCAGAGTGAGACCCTATCTTGAAAAACAAACAAACAAAAAATTTATTTTTATTTACTTATTTGTGAGAGAGAAAGAGGCAGAGCAAGAGACAGAAAGACAAAAAGATAGAGAGAGAGTAAGAATGGGTCCACCAGGGCCTCCAGCCACTGCAAACGAATGCCAGATGCATGCACTACCTGTGCATTTGGCTTATGTGGGTCCTGGGGAATCGAACCTGGGTCCTTTAGCTTTGCAGGCAAGTGCCTTAACCACTAAACCACCTCTCCAGCCCTCCAACCCTATTTTTATTTTTAATTTATTTATTATACACAGAGAGAGAGATCGAGATGGGAGTGCCAGGGCCTCCAGCCTCTGCAGGCCAACTCCAGACACATGTGCCACCTTGTGCATCTGCCTTACATGGGTCCTGGGGAATTGAATTTGGGTCCTTCAGCTTTGTAGGCAAGTACCTTAACTGAGTTCAATCCCCAGTACCCACGTTAATAGGTTAGTCACGGGAACACGTGCCCGTAGTCCTAGAACCGGAGAGGTGGAGACAGGTACATCCCTGGAGCTAGTCTAGCCTATTTGGTGAGCTAGGCCGTGAGTTCAAGGCCACCCTGAGATTGCATAGCAAATTCCAGGTCAGCCTGAGCTACAGTAAGACCCTACCTTGAAAATAAAATAAAAGTAAAGTAGATGATGTCCCTAAGATATAATATCCAAGATTGTCCTCTGGCCTCCACACAGTGTATGTATACCTGTGTGTACAAGTATGTCTACATACATGCAACACACAGAAATTCACAAACCAGCTTCCTATAACCTGTGAGTGACCACTGCTGGCCAGTCGCAGGCTGTGCTCTCTGATTTCTCAGTCAGTGTCTTTGTTCTTCTGGAGAACTGTCCCCATGGAAGAAAGACTACATGGCATGTTGACAGGATGGGGACCAGGGAAAATACCTAAATCTAGGAAGCAGAAACGTCAGGGGCTCTTCCTGATCCTCCAGCTCCCCCCCCTTGGGGTGCTGAGCCTGGACTCTGCAGACCTCCTGAGCCTGGACCTCCCCCCACCACACACACACAGGACAGCTCTCTTGTAGTTTTTAAAATATTTTTGTTTATTTTTATTTATTTGAGAGTGACAGACAGAGAGAAAGAGGCAGAGAGAGAGAGAGAGAGAGAGAGAGAGAGAGAGAGAGAGAGAGAATGGGTGCACCAGGGCCTCCAGCCACTGCAAACGAACTCCAGACGCGTGCGCCCCCTTGTGCATCTGGCTAATGTGGGTCCTGGGGAATCGAGCCTCAAACTGGGGTCCTTAGGCTTCACAGGCAAGCGCTTAACCACTGAGCCATCCCTCCTGCCCAGCTCTTTTGTATTAACCAAGACACAGGCACTAGTATTGGCTACCGAAATGCCTGGAACACATTGGAAGAGGCTGGGCCAGTCATCAAAGGGATGGGAAACCTTGGGATGCCACAATCAGCTCCCAGGCAAAAGGGGCCAGATTGGCTGTCCTTTGTGTAGAAATGGACACAGACTTCTGAGGGACAGTCCCTCGCAAGCTGCATGCAGGGAGAGGGGCTGGCTCAAGGAAAACCTCACCGAGCCATAATCCACAAATGCTCGCTGCTCCTGGAAAGCTTGCCAGACACAGGGAGCTCCCTTTGAAGAGGATCCAGTGCTTTCACAGACTATGGACCATTACTTCGTGGCTTATCAGGAGAAAGCTCTAGGAAGCCTCTACAAAATGCATCAAATACTTTGGTGACCCCCCAAATTTAAGCCCTACTGAAGCTTGGGCCTGGAGAGAGGACGGCACAAGTCAGTGGTTCTCACAGCGTGTGGAAGTCATCGGCTTTTCCAAAGAATTGGAGGCGGAGTGCCACCCTCAGACATACCAATGCAGGGCACAGGGAAGTGCATTTTTAAAAATATTTTTTATTTTTATTTACTTATTTGAGAGAGAGGAAAAATGGGTGTGCCGGGGCCTCCAGCCACTGCAAACAAACTCCAGATGCATGCATTACCTTGTGCATCTGGCTTATGTGGGTCCTGGGGAATCAAACCTGAGTTGTTTTGCTTTCCAGGCAAGCACCTTAACCCCTAAGCCATCCCTCCAGCCCAAGGTGCTTTTTTGTTGTTGTTGTTTGTTTGTTTTTTGTTGTTTTAGCCCAGACTGACCTGGAATTCATTATGTAGTCTCAGGATGGCCTTGAACTCACAGTGATCCTCCTACCTCTGCCTCCTGAGTATTGGGATTAAAGGCGTGTGCCGCCATGCCTGGAGGAAGTGCATACTTAAAGTCCAGGTGATTTTGGTATGAATCAAGGCTGAGAAGAATTGATGTCATCAGTATTTTATATCATGTTTCAGAGTTTTCTTGTGATTTGAAAAGTCAAATGCGAGTTAGAAAAAAAGGGAAGACAAAAATCTCTTTTATAGAGAGAGAGACAGACAGACAGACAGGGACAGAGAGAGGAGACAGAGAGAATTTGCTGGCCAGGACCCAGCTACTGCAATCGAACTCCAGATGCTTGCGCCACCTAGTGGGCATGTGTGACCTTGTGCTTGCCTCACCTTTGTGCATCTAACTAACATGGGATCTGGAGAATGGAACCTGGGTCCTTAGGCTTCACAGACAAGTGCCTTAACTGTAAGCCATCTCTGCAGCCCAACAGAAATCTCCTGATGGCACACACCTTTAATCCCAGTGCTCTGGAGGCAGAAGTGGGAGGATCATCATGAGTCTGAGGCCACGCTGAGACTACAGAGTGAATTCCAGGTCAGCCTGAGCTAGAGTGAAACCCTACCTTGAAAAAAAAAAAATCTCTTGAGGAAATACCATCCACCGTGGGCAAACTTTTTAAAATTTATCTGCAGTTTGCACAAAAGCATTTTCTATGGAAGAGATTTAGAGCTACGCGTGTGCATGTATACAGTTCTTCATGACCTTGACAACTTCAGGTCAACATTTTTCCCGTCACTGGTTTATTTATTTGAGAGTGACAGACAGAAAGAGGCAGATATAGAGAATGGGCGGGCCAGGGCCTCCAGCCACTGCAAACGAACACCTTGTACATCTGCTAACGTGGGTACTGGGGAATCGAGCCTCAAACCGAGGTCCTTAGGGGTCACAGGCAAGCGCTTAACTGCTAAGCCATCTCTCCAGTTGTCCGATACTCTTTTTTAAACGGCATTTCTTACGTTACCAGTGAACTCGAACTTTTGTTTTATGTAACTATTACCATTTGGCCTGTCTCGTACTTACAGTAATATTTCGTTGGTCCATTTTCAGGGTTCACTGACACTCTCAGGTGGTATTGAATGGGGGAACCAACGCAGGTGTCTAATCTGGGGTAAAACTTCCATATACTGCCAACAGGTGGCGCCAATGACTTTTGTCAGTAGTAGGAGAGGGCCATAAAGGAAGGGACATCTTTCAGGATTAACAGGCCCACGCTAAGAATATTATAAAATGATTTTTTTTTTTTTTGTTAGGGATTTAGTTTGTTGAGGCAGGGTCTCATTATATCCCAGGATGACCTGGAACTCATTCTGCAGCCCGGCCTGGCCTCGAACTCATGACGACCTTCCTATCATGTGAGTCACTGGTTCTCACAGCATGTGGAAGTCATCAGCTTTTCAAAAGAATCAGAGCCAGAGCGCCACCCTCAGACATGTGGGTGCATGGCATGGGAGAAAGTGCGTTCTTTTTTTAAAAAATATTTTATTATTTTTATTTATTTATTTGAGAAAGAGAAAGAGACAGGAGGAGAGAGAGAATGGAGAATGGGTGTGCCAGGGCCTGCAGCCACTGAAAACAAACTCCAGATGCATGCACCACCTTCTGCATCCGGCTTATGTGGGTCTCTGGTCCTCTTACCTAAATTTTAAGAATGCACTTTTTGGGCTGGATAGATGGCTTAGTGGTTAAGGCGCTTGCCTGTGAAGCTTAAGGACCCATGTTCAACTCTCCAGGTCCTACGTAAACCAGACAGACAAGGTGACACAAATGCACAAGGTCACACATGACCACAAGGTGGCGCAACCATCTGGAGTTTGATTACAGTGGCCGGAGGCCCTGGCACACCAATTCTCTCTCTCTCTTTCTCTTGCATAAAAAAAGAGGCCAGTCTGTTGGGCTTGCCTCAAAAAATATTTAAATATTGAGGGCTGGAGAGATGGCTTAGCAGTTAAGTGCTTGCCTGTGAAGCCTAAGGACCCCGGTTCGAGGCTCGGTTCCCCAGGTCCCACCTTAGCCAGATGCACAAGGGGGCGCACGCGTCTGGAGTTCGTTTGCAGAGGCTGGAAGCCCTGGAGCGCCCATTCCCTCTCTCTCCCTCTATCTGTCTTTCTCTCTGTGTCTGTCGCTCTCAAATAAATAAATAAATAAATAAATAAATAAATAAATGAGAAAAAAATATTTAAATATTGAACTAGGAGTGGTGGCACACACCTTTAATCCCAGCACTCGGGAGGCAGAGGTAGGAGGATCACTGTGAGTTCAAGGCCACCCTGAGACTCCATAGTGAATTCTAGGTCAGCCTGAGCTAGAGTGAGACCCTACCTCAAAAAACAAAACAAAAACAAAACAAAAAAATGTTAATATTAAAAAAAAAAATCCAGGTGAGGTCTGGAGAGGTTGCTCAGTGGTTAGGCACTTACCTGCAAAACCTACCAACCTGGGCTCAATACTTAAAACCAGATGCACAAAGTGGAGTTCCCTTGCAGTGGTTGCGATTAGAGGCATGAACCACGACGCCTGGCCGGAGTATAAGATACCGTGCTCCTTCGCACTGTACACAGCTCAGCTACCGTGCGTCCAGTACCCGCGCACCAGTGTGCACCTCAGCTCTGTGAGTCTTCGCTTGTGTCCACTGTAGCAAGTTTAATCTGGCGCTTAGAAAGGTGATGTGACCTACCCTAAGTCATGGCCAAGAAATATCTGAAGATATTTTATTTTGCTTTGTGGTGCTGGGGGCTGAACCCAGGGCCTTGTGCATGCTAGGCAACGGCTCCACCTCTGAGCTATGCCTCCAGCTAATGCTGTAAAATTTAAAATAAATAGGGGCTGGGGGAGATGGCTCAGTGGTTAAAACACTGGCTTGCAAAGATTGCTGGCCCAGGTTCAGTTCCCTAGTGTCCACGTAAAGCCATATGCACACAGTGGCATGTGCATGTAGAGTTCATTTGCAGGGACAAAAGGCCCTGGCATGCCCATTCTCCCTCTCTCTCTCTCTCTCTCTCTCTCTCTCTCTCTTCTCACAAATAAAATAAAATAGCTGGGCATGGTGGTGCACCTCTTTAATCCCAGCACTAGGGAGGCAGAGGTAGGAGGATTGCTGTGAGTTTGGCGCCAGCCTCAGATGACATAGTAAATTCCAGGTCAGCCTGGGTTAGTGAGACCTTCCTTTGAAAAATAAAATAAAACACATTGAAAAGCAAATGATTTAGCCTCAGCCCCTCAGGGTCTCTGGTTCCCTGGATTAAGCATGAGGAGTGAGGATGATTGCCAAGTTGCTGGGAGCCGCTCCCTCCTCCCCAGCCTGGCATTCAGTAGTCCAGACCACGTCGTCTGAGCTCACCTCAGCGCCCTGGAGACAATCATCATTATGCTCAAGACCTCCATGAAGCCCCTGCATAGGGGAACAGCTTAATTGGGTTCAGCGGATGATAATCTCACAGGACATCGTCAAAGGAACACCTAGTGGGTCCCAGTTAATGAGGTCCCTGCGGGCTGGCACGGGGCTCTGGTGGGCATGGGTGGACGTGTGCAGGCCCCCAGTGCAGGGGGATTTGCCAGGAGCAGGGAGTGTTCCCGTAGGGGAATGCAGCACTGGAATCCTTGTCAAGGGCAGGGATGGGTGCCCGGGCTTGGTGGAGAGAAGGGACAGTCACTCCAGGCGCTTCCCAGAGCCAACAGGCTTTGGGGAATGAAGTCACCTGAGGGCCAAGAGAGAGGAGTAGAGGAAGCAGACAGACAGGAATTCTGCCCCAAAGATTCTGGCAATTTCCTCCACAACCACAACTTGCTCTGCTCATGAAAGTGGTTGATTCTGAGGCTCAGGGAGATGAGCTGGACTGGTTTCCTAGTAGATTCTTTTTTTTTTTTTTCTTTTCTTTTTTTTTTTTTTTGTTGAGGTGGGATCTCACTCTAGCTCAGGCTGATCTGGAACTCACTCTGTAGTTCCAGGCTGGTCTCAAACTCACAGCGGTCCTCCTTCCTATCTCTGTCTCCCAAGTGCTGGGATTAAAGCTATGCGCCATCACTCCTGGCTTCCCAGTAGATTTTTTTATTTTATTTTTATTTATTTGTTTGAGAGAGAAAGAGGGAGGGGAAGACAGCGAGGAGAGAACAGGCTCACCAGGGCCTCTAGCCACTGTAAACAAACTCCAGACACATACACCACCCTGTGCATCTGGCTTGCATGGGTCTTGGGGAGTTGAACCAAGGTCCTTTGGCTTTGCAGGCAAACGCCTTAACCACCAAGCAATCTCTCTAGCCACCCCCAACCTTGATAAGCCATGCCTCTTTCTAGGGAAGGCTTTCCAACATAGCACTGCCTGCCATGAGCAAGAGCCACCCTTCCTTCCTTTCCTGCTTCCTACAGATATTTATTCATTTCATAATTGCTGGGTGTGTGTGTGTGTGTGTGCGTGTGTTATTCTTCTGGTATCCCACATAGGTTTGTGCCAGGGTCTCTCATTGGCCTGGAACTCCCCCAAGTAAGCTACAGTGAATGGCCAGCTGACCCCAAGAGTCTGCCTTCTCTACCTCCCCAGCAAGACTGAGCTCGGGCTTCATGCACGTGAGGAAAGCACGTTCACCATCTGAGCTCCCTCCCAGGTCTGTTTCACTGGTTGTCTCTTGAACCATTTCCTATGGCCAGGTACTGGCAAGATGCCAGGAGTACTGTCACCAACAAAACAAGGAGAGGGCTAGAGAGATGCTCAGCGCTTAAAGGCACCTGCTTGCCAAGCCTGGCAGCTCAGTTTCTATTTCCCAGGTCCCGTGTAAAGCCAGACGCACAAAGTGGCGCACGCATCTCCAGTTCATTTGCAGTGGCGAGAAACCTTGGCACACCATTCTCTCCCTCCTTCCCTCCCTCCCTCCCTCTCTCTCTCTCTCTCTCATCTTCTCTCTTTCCTCTCTGCTTGCAAATACATAAATATAAAAACAAAAACTGGAGCCCAGCAGACATAGGAACAGTGAGTGGCGCTGCTCCGAGCCAAGGAGGTGTCCGTTGGGATCGGAGCCGAGATCAAGGGTTTGGATTGCATTTCAGACGCAACTGGTTTATGCTTGTAATCCCTGCACTTGAGAGGTAGAGGCAGGAGGATCAGAAGTTCATGGTCATTCTCAGCTATCAATTTCCAGGTCAAGCTGGCCTACAAGAGACTCTGTCCCAAAATTTAGTTGGGGGTCTAGACAAAGCTCATTAGTGTCAGCTGAAGATATTAAGTGGGAAGCTGATGACAAATAAACATATGTATATTTTTATTTTATTTATTTATTTGACAGAGAAAGAGGGAGAGAGGGACAGGGAGAGAAAGAGAATGGGCATGCCAGAGCTTCCAACCACTGCAATCAAACTTGAGATGCGTGCGCCCCCTTGTGCATCTGGCTAACGTGGGTCCTGGGGAATCAAACCTGGGTCCTTTAGCTTTGCAGGCAAATGCCTTAACCGCTAAGCCATCCATCCAGCCCACTATATGTATATTCTTAAATTAAAAAAAAAAAAAACTTTAGGTCTGGGGTGAGTGGGTGTGGCTCGATGCATAAAGCGCTTGCCGCTCAGGCTGGAGTACCAGAGTCCAACACCCAGACCCACATAAGCAGCCCGAAGCCGTGGCGGGCTCCTGTCATCCCAGCTCTGTGATGCCAAATGCAGGGCGGGAGGTGGAGGCTGGGGAATTCCCCAGAAAGCTGATGGCAAGTGCAGCTAGGAACAGCAGAACGAGAAGCAAGGAAAAGAGAAAGAGAGAGAGAAAACCGAGAGAGAGAAAACCGCTACCTCAAATGAGATGGAAATGGCCTCACTCCTCACCAGGGCATGTGCACACCTGAATTCACATGTATGTGCATATTCACTGCACCTAACACCCCCCCACACACACACCCCCACACACATACACACACAAATCTTTCACTCTTACTGCTGATTGCAAAATGTATGAGGCACTGAGACAGAATGAATGAAATGACACCATGAAGGAGCAATCAGTAAAGACCAGCCTGCGGAAAACCCCACTGGAGACACAGTCTTTAAGGATACAGTTTTGAGCTGGAGAGATGGCTTAGCGGTTAAGGTACTTGCCTGAGAAGCGTAAGGACCCAGGTTTGATTCCCCAGGACCATGTAAGCCAGATGCACAAGGGGGCGCATGTGTCTGGAGTTCGTTTGCAGTGGCTGGAGGCCCTGGTGTGCCCAATCTCTCTTTCTCTCTCTCCCCTTCTTTCTCTCTTCAATAGATTTTTAAAAATCAGTCAGTCATGGTGCACACCTTTAATCCCAGCACTTGAAAGGCAGAAGTAGGAAGATCACTGTGAATGTGAGGACAGCCTGAGACTATGTAGTGAATTCCAGGTCAGCCTGGGCTACAGCGAGGCCCTTCCTCGAAAAACCAAGCATATGTAATGTTTTTAGAATCCTTGTTTTTTAGAGACATAAGCTAAATATTTGTCAGTGAAAAGAAACAGTCTTTGTTCCACATTATTCGAAAAGAACTTTGTGAATAGAATGAAAGGAGATCGGCCTTGAGCCGGTCTTTGTTGAAGGGAGATGATGGTTACCTCAGAGTTCGTTGTGCCACTGCTTCTCGAATTGGTTCATTCGCCCTCACAACTTTTGTGTGTGGTCATCACAATAGTCTCTCTTGTACGTGTCTGATGTTTTCAGATTGTGGTCAGGGTGTTTGAGTGCAATGAGAGGCCCTTGAAAATCTTAACTGGGAACATCATTTCCCCTCACCAGAACTTTCTAGCTGTTTTCTTTTTCTCTCCCCCAGCAAGCCCTTGGTCCCTACCAGAACCCCTTCTGACACCCACTGGTCCCTGCAGCCCCTGACGGCGCTGGCTCACTGGCCCTGAAGCCCCCCCCCCCCCCAGGTGTCGTTCCAGCCTCCAGGTGCCGAGACTCTGGGGTCTGAGCTCTGGGTGTGACAGACTCCTGAGAGATCCTCCGTACTCCGGAGGAGCCTCCATTCAGTCCCAGAGGAAGACACAGGGAGAGTCTGTGAGACAGTATCGCGTGTCACCACAGCTAATGACTTCCCAGAAGAGCTACAGGTGGACACTAAGCTACTCCCTGCAACACGGGACCAGGGAAGCACATACTGAAGTCTGGTCTTGAGTCAAAAACATGAGCAGTGGGCTGGAGAGATAGTACGGTAGTTAAGGAGCTTGCCTGCAAAGCCTGACAACCCAGGTTCGATTCCCAGAACCCGCATAAAGCCAGCTGCACAAAGTGGTGGCATGAGTCTAGAATTCCTTCGCAGTGGGTAGAGGCCCTGGCATGCCCATTCTCTCCCTCTCTCTCCTCTCTCTGTCTCTGCTTACAAATAAATAAATAAATTTAAAGGCCAAGCATGGTGGCACACGCCTTTAATCCCAGCACTGGGGAGGCAGAGGTAGGAGGATCGCTGTGAGTTCGAGGCCACCCTGAGACTCCATAGTGAATTCCAGGTCAGCCTGGAACAGAGTGAGACCCCACCTCAAAAAAACAAAAATAGGGCTTTGGAAAGTGGCTTAGCGGTTAAGACATTTGCCTGCGAAGCCTGAGGACCCCGGTTCAATTGCCCAGAACCCATGTAAACCAGATGCACAAGGGGGTACATGCTTCTGGAGTTCCTTTACAGTGGCTGGCGGCCCTGGCGTGCCCATTCTTTTACTCTGCCTCTTCCTGTCTCTCTCTCTCAAATAAATAAGTAAATAAATTTAAAATAAATAAGTAACTAAGTTTTAAAACATGAGCAGGACCATTTCTGCTGCGAACTCACTGTGAGGCTAACAACCACAGGATGCTGTCCCCACCAGCAGCATTGTTGGTGCAAAGAGAGAGAGAGAGAGAGAAAGAAAGAGAGAGACAGGACAGTTGCTACTATTGCCTAAAAGAGACACGGAAGAGGATTCTTACTCATTTTCTATTTGAGTGGCTAATATAGAGAAAGCAGGGGGTTATTTAGCCTATGGTTCTGGAGGCAGGACAGTCCAAAAGCAGGTGTCAGTCTCTGGTGAGAGCCTTCTGCCTTGTCACAGAGAGACTATCACATGGTGGGACCCAGCAAGCCCCCTGGCTCAGGACTCTTCTAAGGGCACCCATTACCAGACCCCGCCCGTATGACCGCACGCAACTCTAATTACCTTCCAAAGGCCCACCTCCGAATATCATTAACATATGACGTGGGGATTCAATTTTCAGCACCTAAATTTTATTTTGTTTCAGTTTATTTATTTGTAAGCACAGAAAGAAAGAGAATGAATGAGAGTGGGTACGCCATGGCCTGTAGCCACAAACAAATGCCAGATGCATGTGCCACTTTGTGCATCTGCCTTTACATGGGTACTGAGGAATCGAACCTGGGTCGTTGGGCTTTGCATGCAGACACCTTAGCCACTGAGCCATCTCTCCAGCCCCACTTTTGGAGGCTGCTTTCAAACTGCAGCACCTGTGTAAAGCCAAAAGTGTATTGCCAAAAGTCCTGGCATGCCCTTACACACACTCTCTCGCTCACTCAATCTCTCAAAATAAAGAAATTTTTGTTTTTTTTTTTTCCGAGGTAGGGTCTCACTCTAGTCCAGGCTGAGCTGCCACTCACTTTGTGGTCTCAGGCTGGCCTCGAACGCTCAGCAACCCTCCTACCTCCGCCTTCCCAAGTGCTTGATTTAAAAGCATGTGCCTGGGCTGGAGAGATGGCTTAGAGGTTAAGCGCTTGCCTGTGAAGCCTAAGGACCCCGGTTCGAGGCTCGGTTCCCCAGGTCCCACGTTAGCCAGATGCACAAGGGGGCGCACGCGTCTGGAGTTCGTTTGCAGAGGCTGGAAGCCCTGGCGCGCCCATTCTCTCTCTCTCTCTCCCCCTCTTTCTTTCTCTCTATCTCTCAAACAAAAAAGATAATAAAAGCATGTGCCACCATGCCCAGCTAAATAACTTTTTTTAAAAATTCAAGGTCATTTTCAGTTCCATAGTGAGTTCGAGGGCAGCCTGGGCTACCTCGGCCACTGGAGGTAGAGAGAGGGAAGGCGGAGAAGCAGGCTAGAGAAGGACCCTCGGCGCTGGGAGCTTGCCCTTGGGGTTGAGCCGAGGGGCAAAGCCAGCTCGTGTGCCCTTCGCTGCGGTCCTAACGCATGCTCGGTTGGTCCTAGGGGAGCCCCCAGCGCCCCGCAACGGCAGCCGGCCCCCCAGTGCGAACGGGAGCGAGGGCGAGGCCGTCCCGGCGGGCAACCTCACCTGCGCCTACTACCAGCACTCGCGGGCCGTGGCGGCCACGCTCATCGCCCTCTACGCGCTCATCTTCCTCCTCTGCGTGGTGGGCAACGCGCTGGTCTGCCTCGTCGTGCTCAAGAACAGGCACATGCGCACCGTCACCAACATGTTCATCCTCAACCTGGCCGTCAGCGACCTGCTGGTGGGCATCTTCTGCATGCCCACCACCCTTGTGGACAACCTCATCACGGGTGAGTGGCGGCCCCCCCACCCCCACCCTTCCAGTCTCCAGCTCAACCTAGACAGACAGACAGACGCTTAGGAGACAGGGTGCGTTGCTGGCCCTCTTGGCCACTCCGGGTGGTGGCTGCCAGGTGACGCGTGATGGCTGCGATGAACCCGTCCTTTCCTTTGGGGCGGGCATTGAGTTCCATGCGCTTTGTGGTTAGCTTAATGAATCCCCGCAGTGGTTCGTGCTTGTGATTTTCCTTGCTGGATGGGTGAGGATGCCTGCTCAGGGCAGTTTCGGGACGGGTCTGTGGTTACTCAGCCTGTCAGGGTCACAGCCCTCGGGAGGCAGAGGTAGGAGGAGCGCCATGAGTTCGAGGCCACCCTGAGACTACATAGTGAATTCCGGGTCAGCCTGAGCTACAGTGAGACCCTACCTCAAAAACCTTAAAAAACAAAAAGAGACCCACATTCTCATACTCCACTATCTAATTACATACCCTGCACCCTTGTAAGGGTGTTTTCAAGGTTGCGGGGAGATTCAAGACAGGTTCTTAAACTCCAAACCCTGAGTTTGTGTCTGTTTTACCAATGGATTGAAATTAAACTGGAGAGATGGCTCAGTGGTTGAGGCGCTTGTCTGCAAGCTTAATGATCGGGGTTCAATTCCCCATTACCCACGTAAAGTCAGATGCACAAAGTGGTGCATGCATCTGGAGTTCACTTGCTGCGCTTGGAAGTCCTGGCGCACCCATTCTCTCTTTCTGTCTTTATTTCTCTCTCTCTCTCTCTGTCCTTGCAAACAAATAAAAATAAAAAGAGAGAGACACATAAGGAGAAGGGAGATCTTTCTCTGATCTCTAGCAAAGTGGAAGTTGCAAGGGCAAACTTAAGGATATTTCTGCTTTTTAATTTTTGGGTCCAGTCATCCTAAACTACCTAACAAAGCTACCTGATGCCCTTTCAGCCTGGTTCTCCCAGGAAGCTCCCACGGGCAGAAATAGAGCCAGAGAAAGAAGTGGGAGGAAGGGAGGCATCTCTCTTCTATGTAAGAAATGAGAGATGCCTTAGTGGTTAAGGCACTTGCCTGTGAAGCCTGAGGACTCAGGTCTGATTCCAACAATATCCATATAAGCCAGATGCACAGGGTGGTGCATGCATGCATCTGGAGTTTGTTTTCAGTGGATGGAGGCCCTAGTATGCCCATTCTCTTTCTACCTGCCTCTTTCTCTCTATGTCTTTCAAATAAATAAATTAAAATTAAAAAGAAATAAAAGAAAGCCCATTTGCTCTCTTTCAAAATAAATAAATAAAAATTTTAGCTGAGCATGATGGTGCACACCTTTAATCCCAGCACTCAGGAGGCACAGGTAGGAGGATTGCCATGAGTTCAAGGCCACCCTGAGACTCCATAGTGAATTCCAGGTCAGCCTGAGCTAGAGCAAGACCCTACTCCCTCCCCACCCAAACAACAACAACAACAAAAGGTATCTACTGTCAAATGTGCTGTTTTGTTTTGTTTCTGTTTTTTGAGGTAGGCTCTCACTCTAGCTCAGGCTGACCTGGAATTCACAATTGTAGTCTCAGGGTGGCCTTGAACTCACCGTGATCCTCCTACCTCTGCCTCCTGAGTGCTGGGATTAAATGTGTGCCACCACATGGGGCTTGAATGTGCTCTTAACCATGTCTCAGATTGGTTGGATAAAACAAAGGCACAACAACCGAGGACGAAACAGAAGTGAAGAAAGACACCATGGAAAGCAGTCGTTCCAAGGGCCAGCGTGGTCGGACATTATGTGCTGTCGTGAGGATTGGCTTGTTGAGTAAGGACGATGTGGACCTGGAACTTGTTTTAATGTACAAGGACAAACCCGCAGGGACTCTGCAGATAATCTTCCTATTTGGATTCAGAAACTCACAGAGGAGAAATATCAAGTGGCACAACGTGTAAATGAGGCAGCTATTATAATTCAAAACCAGAAGAACGAACTTGGAAGGTAATACTTACTTCCCCTCTAATTGGGGACGAATTGGAGAACAAAGATGGAGAAAATGTTACAATGAAAAATCCTCTGGACTTAATTGGATGGGCAGAAATGCCTGAATGCCTTGGCTTCTCTTTAATGTGCCCAGTGGTTACAGACGAGGATTAAAATCATGTGTAATTTCCAGGCCGCAGGGATGGTTTAGCGGTTAAGGCAATTGCCTGCAAAGCCAGTTCAAGTCCCCAGGACCCACGTAAGCCAGATGTACAAGGCAGAGCATGTGTCTGGAGTTCATTTGCAGCAGTTGGAGGCCCTGGTGTGCCCGTTCTCTCTCTCACTCTATGACTTCTGTCTCTCTGAAATAAACAAGCAAAATGTGTTATTGTCCTCCGCAGGCTGTGTGATTTGTACAACAGAGCCCCTGAAAGGGTGGTCACTGGAGTCTGTAGGAACTTGTAATAGACCTCTGGGTGCTGGGGAGGGCTGGAGACGAGAACTGGAGTGTTTGGCATCTGGAGTGCAGCTTCCTGGTGGTCCTGGGTTTCATGATCCTTGTGAGCGAGACCCCGCCGATGCTTTGAGCCGCACGGCTGCCCAACGAGAAGAAGATATTGCGCAGAGCGCACCGCGTGCACCTGGATTATCTGCATTTGGCCACATTGACAAAGTGCCAGCGATGGAGCCGCTTCCGTCTGACTGAAGCTGAACGACAGACAATACAGTACAACGCAGAATGCTGGAGATAAAGCCTTTTTGTCCTGTCTTTGACACACGATCAAAATCATTTGTAAAGAACATCTTTCCTATGTTTTGATTTTAACAAATGCAAATTTAGTTCTCTAAAACTTAAAAACAAGCAAACAAGAACCCAGGTCTGTGAAACGGGACCTCATTTCTGGAAAATAATTTATGCCAGTCCTTTTGTTCTCAAAGTTTAAGTTTTAGCAGAATATCAAATTATGTAAAATTAAATTTGTGAAGGATGTAGAGAGTCTCAGACACTGAATAAACTGCTTAAAAAACAAAGAAGAAGCTGAGCATGGTGGCACACACCTTTAACCCCAGCTCTCAGGAGGCAGAGGTAGGAGGATCGCTGTGAATTCGAGGCCATCCTGAGACTCCATAGTGAATTCCAGGTCAGCCTGAGCTAAAGTGAGACCCTACCTCTAAAAAAAAAAAACAACCAAAAAAACCCAAAAAAGGAATTCTGCTGTGGGCTGGAGAGATGGCTTAGCAGTTAAGGCACTTGCCAACAAAGCCAAAGGATCCAAGTTCAATTCCCCAGTACCCATGTAGAGCCAGATGCCCAATGTGGTATGTGCATCTGGAGTTCATTCCTTCAGTGGCTCTGGTGTGCACTCTTTCTCTCAAATATATATATACATATGTATACACACACACACACACACACATATATATATATATATGTAAAATTCAGGACTTTAATGCTTGGACTCGAGTCTGTCAGATATGGACCTCTGCGGTGCTCTGGAGTTGTCTTTCAGGACGATGGCTGACGCCCCTTGTTTAGTCCATGATCTTGATGGCACACTGCATTGAACTTTGTCTTCCTTTTCCGTTCCCCCTCCCCTGCTGCCTGTCTCTTCTCCTTCTCTCTTCTTCCTTGTCCACTTCTTCCTCTTCCTCCTCCTCCTCCCTGTCTCTCTCCATCTCTCTGCATCTCTCCTGGAACCGTGTGCATCTCAAGCTCCCTTTGAACCTGCTTTGTAGCCAAGGCTGGTCTTAAGAACCTGCCCTCCCTTCCTGTGCCCAACAGTGCTGGACTACTGGTGTGTCCACCACGGCTGCTTTTGTTCTGTTTTCCTCTCTGTCTCTCTCTCTTTGCTGGGGATAGAGTTTGGGGTTTCACTCATGTTAGGCAAGTGCTGTACCCACTGAAGCACATCCCCGTCTTGTTTTTCAGGGTAGGGTCTTGCTCTAGCCCAGGCTGACTTGGAACTCACAAGTATCCTCCACCTCAACCTCCTGAGTGCTGGGATTAAGGGTGTGTTCCACCACACTCGGCAGAGAAAGAAAGAGAGAGAACACCAGGGCCTCTAGCTGCTGTAAGTGAACTCCAGGTGCATGTACCACGTTGTACATCTGACTCACATGGGTACTGGGGAATCGAACCCAGGTCATTAAGCTTTGCAGGCAAAGCTTAGCCTTCAAGGCTAAGCCATCTCTCCCAGACCTGTTTTCTTTTTCTTTTTTTTCTTTTTTTATTTTTTGGCTCTTTTCGGTTCACTTCATGAAGTTACACTAGTCCAAGTGAAAAGCGAACCCCAAATGGTTACATTCTACAAGCTGTGACAAGGACAGAAGGGACATTCTACTCATGGCAAGGAAATCTTCACTTATGCTTCAGAGAGCTGCAAGCACTGGAAACCCACGAGCCTTCAACTTGTCGTCCTTAGCCAGCCCAGTCTCCATGAGGAGCTGGCCCATGTGCTCGCGCCGGTCACCCTGTAGCTGAGGCACTTCCCCGTGTCCTGGACGCTCAGTCACAGCACCGCCGCCGGCACGTTGCCCCCTGGACGCCTGCACTAGTTTCTTTTCATCGCAATCATCAGCGACCCCTTGGACCGTGGCCAGGGTCTTCCTGCCGTTTCTCTGCTGAATTCTTACGTGGATGTGATCCTCAGTGCCGGCAGGAAGCGGGTCACCACCCTTAGCTGCATCAGCAAAGGGGTCGAAAGAGTGGAGGCTGTGGAAGGCGGCTGCAGGAGAAGGCGGCCAGGGGGTACGGAGGGGGCTCGATGGGGGCGCAGCTGAGTCCTCGATGGCAGCTCACTGACTGGGGCCCTGTTTTCACTTGTATTTTGAGAGAGAATCTCACTACATTTCTCATGCTGGCCTTGAACTCACTCTGTTGTCTGGGCAGGTCTTGAATTTGCAGTCCTCCTACCGTGGCCTCAGGGTAGCTGGAAAGACAGGTCTAAACCAGCAGGTCCAGCTCACTGAATGGTTTTCTTAGTTTCTTCCAGTCTGTGATGGGTGCTTGGTGATGACGTCTGCACGTTTGTAAAGTGCTGAGCAGTTACCTGTGGGGAACGCTGTACAACTGCCTGGTGTCTGGCCCCAATTAGATCCGGCTCAAGCCCTTTGTGTGACCACAGCACAGGCGGCGGCGGAGTGGGGGGTGGGGGGGGGACGGACGGGGGGGGGGGGACGGGCGGGGGGGGGGACGACGAGCTGTCATCGCGGCAGTGGGGCTTGCTTTAATCCTTTGGTTAGCACGCTGTTTCTCATCTGTAAAGCAAGCACTTTGCCATTTATAATTAATGTTACCAGGAGCTCCTTGGAGAGTATACAGACGTTCTGTTTCTCATATTTTTGCACTCTTATTTTAGAACGCAACAGTGGGTCTCTGCCATATTCAGTGATCACTGTCATTTGCCCTTGGAATAAAGATCGTCTGCTAATATAATTCCTTTGAAGTTTATTAATTGGAGTTCTGCTCCATGAGTTGTTAAAAAATATTTTATTTTTTTTTAATTTACTTATTTGACAGAGAAAGAGGGAAAGAGAGAGAATGGGTGCACCAGGGCCTCCAGCCACTGCAAACAAACTCCAGACACATGCGTGCGCTTGTGCATCTGGCTAACATGGGTCCTGGGGAATCAATGCTGGGTCCTTTGGCTTTGCAGGCAAGCACCTTAACCACTGATCCATCTCTCCAGCCCTGTTTATTCCTTGTTTTGTTTGCGTAAGTGCACATGCCACAGCACGCACGTGGAGATCAGAGGGTAACTTAGAGGCACCTGGGCCTCACCTTTTGCCAGACTGCAATGGGACATCAGACTAACTCGCTTTACGTGGCTGCTGGGGAATTGAACTTGGACCGGCTGGCTTTGCAAGCCAGCATCTTTAACCACTGAGCCATCTACCCAGTCCCACAAGATTCATTTTAACTTTACACTTTTCCTTACTTGAAGCTTATTGCTCAGTGAGAAATCTGTTTATCCATAGCATGTTTACATGTTTGTTCCCTCTTAGTGTGCACATTCGATTCAGAGAATTGATCTTCCCTTTCGCCCAAGTCAGATCTCGTGCATGCATGTTGGCCTGTAATACCGCAAATTTATTGGAGAGTATGGAATTTACATGAATGATGCAGTGATTGTTGTTGTCTTTAGAAATCAGTCAACAATACTATTTTTCTCTTTTGAGGCTGACCTGGAATTCACTACATAGTCACAGGATGTCCTTGAGCTCACAGCAGTCCTCCTACCTCAGCCTCTCAAGTGCTGGGATTAATGGCATGCACCACCATAACAGGCTATTCTCTTTCACCTCCTCGCCCCAGCTCCTTTTACCCTGGAGGCCCCCCTCAGTGGGGTTATGCTCTTCACGGTGGGGTCATGAGGCCTCAGCCAGTCCGTGTGGGGTAGGCGGGAGAGAATGCCTCAGAGTCCTGCCTATGCCCTGTGGCTCTTACGGTCTTTCTGTCCCCTCTTCCACGATGTGCCCTGAGCCGTGGCAGGCCTGTTGGCCCACTGACTTAGTGTGAGTTCTTTGTAGCTTCTGGATTTCTGCTTTGGTAGGTTTTGACTAATCACTGTGTTTGTCACCATCAACCTGGGGCTGGCTGTCAGCTGTCAGTAAGAGCAGTATCCATGTTGCCACTTCCTCTGCCATTTCTCCCAGCCCCTGGCACACGTAGAGGTGGCATGTCTCGTGGTGGGCAGTCGGCTAGCTTCCGGTCTTATCGACGGATGTTGGTTCTCCTCCATTTTCTCTGTCATCTGTAAGATAAAGCAGATGCTCCAACCAAGAATGAGAGCAGCTTAACACCCTATTTTTAAATACTTCTCATTTTTATTTGTGAGACAGAGTGAGAGAGAATGGGTGCGCCAGGGCCTCTAGCCATTGCAAATGAACTCCAGATGCATGTGCCACCTTGTGCATCTGGCTTACGTGGGACCTGGGAAGTAAACTTGGGTCCTTTGGCTTTGCAGGGAAATGCCTCAACCACTAAGCCACCTCTCCAGCGCACATCCTACATTTTTATCTCTAATTTTATGAATTTGGATCTTGTCAATCTTGTTTTTTTTTTTTTTTCAACAAACCACCTCTGATTAGAGGTATTTTCTCTATGTCAAGATTTTCCAAGTTATTCTCATGGATATATTTAAATGAATGATTTTGTGTTAATCTCATTCTATCTCTTACCCTTTGCACCAGGCTTTTTTTGTGGGGGGGGGTGGGAGGTGGTTTTGAGGTAGGGTCTTACTCTAGCCCAGCTGACCTGGAAGTCACTATGTAGTCTCAGGGTGGCCTCAAACTCACGGCGACCCTCCTACCTCTGCCTCATGAATGCTGGGATTAAAGGCATGCACCACCATGCCCAGCTTTGACCTGTCATTTTAATAGTTGCCTGGTGGCCCCACCCACCCCCATGTGGCCCTCCACTGTCCCGGGATAGGCCGCAGGGGCCTCTATTTGGTAGTGAGCTAGAGCTGGCTTATGGTGGTACTGTTCATGCCAGCCAACAGTGCCAGTTTACCCAACTGTGTTCAGTGATCTTACACACTGGCAGCTTGAACCGTGCCATGAAGTTAGACAATAGAAACTGGCAAATCTGGGCTGGAGAGATGGCTTAGCAGTTAAGCGCTTGCCTGCAAAGCCTAAGGACCCAGGTTCAACTCCCCAGAACCCATATAAGCCAGACGTACAGGGTGAAACCTGTGTCTGGAGTTTATCTGCAGTGGGTAGAGGCCCTGGCGTGCCCATTCTCTTGCTCACTCTAATAAATAAATAAAAATAAAATATTTTTAAGAAGAAATTGGCAAATCTACTTTAAGAGAAAGAAAGAAAATTGGCAATGGGAGAAACTGCTTGTTTGTTTTGATGGCTTTGGTTTTTATTTTTTTTATTTTTGTACTTACACGGCCTAGTTCTCCTAAGCAGAACCGGTCTGGTGCCCACAGCAGCGCTGGCTGCTCATGACATCTTCAGGACCCCAGCACCTGCTGATTCTCACCACTTAGCCACGCTGGCATTGAAGCATTTCTTACCCAGCAGTGTCTTCTTTTTACAGGGTGGCCCTTTGACAAGGCCACTTGCAAGATGAGCGGCTTGGTGCAAGGCATGTCAGTATCTGCCTCCGTTTTCACACTGGTGGCCATTGCTGTGGAGAGGTAAGAGGTCCCCCTGGGCTCCGGGGGCCTGCCCCAGCGAGCAGCGTCTCCAACATGGAGCTGGCTGGGGGGCTGGGGCCACTCTGTGGCGGGTGGGCTCAAGCTTGAGCCATGCAGGGGAAGACCTGCTCACGGTACCCCCTAACTCCATCTGGAAGACATGGAGGCCACCCCGGAGTGATGTAGGATTTCTTGGGGCCTGCGGGAAGCCACCTACCCTGTGTTTAAACCCAGGAAGTCAGAGTTAGGGGAGCCTGCATGCAGGCGGGTTTGGAGTGGCTGGGAAGAAAGGGTCTCTCCACGCCCTTCCCTCTACCCCCACATCCTACCTGCCGGGCCCTGGAAATCAAGGCCTTGTTTAGTCCCCATAGCCATCACTTCTGCTCACCCAGCCTCAGGTTCCAGCACTCCCTCACACACAGCTCCGCTCCGGAGGCCAGAGGTGAGGACCGGGGCCCGGGGTCAGGGAGGCCCTGGGCCAGCACGGAGCTGCATTTTGGCATCATGCCCCCACTGCCACTCTAGCCACCCCAGTGCGGTCAGGGCTCCTGGTGGGTGCCTTCACCCAGGGATTAGAAGGCACCGTGGCCTCCCTGAAGGCTGTTGGCTTAGTCGCATAGCTACTCCGAGCCTCTGGAGTCTTGCCTGTGAAGTGGGAAATTCAGAAGGCTTCAGACAACTTCTGCAGCCAGAGTTTCTGGGCATGGCTTAGCCTCCAGCCCAGTCCACAGGTCCACTGTGACGTTATTCCTTTCACACACACCCCCATTCTCCTGCCTGTCCCCTCTCCAACATGCACCCTTAGCCATGCCTTTCTAAAGCCCAGTACTCCATTTGTCCCCACCAAACCCAGGAGTTTTGTTTTATTTATTTATTTATGTTGAGAAAGAGGCAGATAGAGAAAGAATGGGCACACCCGGGCCTCCAGCCACTGCAAACAAACTCCAGATGCATGCACCACTTTGTGCATCTGGCTCATGTGGGTCCTGGAGAATCATACCTGGATGCTTAAGCTTTTCAAGCAAGCACTTTAACCGCTAAGACATCTCTCCAACCCTTGTTTTGTTTCTATTTTTATTTATTTATTTAATAAGGAGGGAGAGGGAGAGAGAGAATGGACATGCCAGGCCCTCCAGCCACTGCAAACGAACTCCAGACGCCTGCGCCCCCTTGTGCAACTGGCTAACGTGGGTCCTGGGGAATCAAATCTGGGTCCTTTGGCTTTGCAGGCAAACACCTTGACTGTTAAGCCATCCCTCCGGCCCTTGTTTTGTTTTTAAACAGGGTCTCACATATCCCAAGCTGGCCTCAAACTAGCTAGGTAGCAAAGGATGACCATGAACTTCTGACCCTTCTGTCTCCACCTGCCAAGTGCTGAGGTTGCAGTTCTCCGCCACCACGCCCAGTTTGTGCAGTGCTGGGGATCAAACTCGGGGCTTCAGGCATGTTAGATCAAGCACTCTACCCACTGAGCTACCTCCCCAGAACGGTTGCTTGTAACCCCGTGAGGTAGGCAGCTGGTGTGCTGGAGGTGGGTTCCAACCTCCACAAAGCCGCTTAGCTGGCTGATGCGCGACGGGCTCCCCTCCACCAGCCTTGATTTTGTCGTCATTGTTGGGTGAAGCGAGGGTGCCATGTTTGCTCTCGTGTGCAGTTTGTTGAGATCCATCTGCTCCGGGAAGCCTTCCTGGGTGACCCCAGGAGTCTCCCCCACCTGTTCACTGCTGTTGTGCACAGAGCAAGTACCACGTGCTTCCGGAGCCATTTGCTCTCAGGAGACTCCTTGAGCGCCTGCCAGCTGTGAAGCCCGAAGGTCAGGGTGGCGCAGGCCAGGGAAGCCATGCTTGAGCCAGGCAGGCTGCGGGGGGAGGAAAAGCTGCCATCTGAGCGGGAAAAGGGCGGAGGTAGGAGGGCACGTTAGTGAAGCCCACAGTACCTCTGGTCCACAGTCAACTCCACACTCGCATTCTGAGGCAGGTTTTACCCCTAAGGAGCCAGGTGACCTTGTATGACTGCCCTCCCTCCCCTCTCTGGGGCCCCCCACCATTAAACAGGTGAGGCTGACTGAACAGCCCCGAGGTCTGCTTTCAGTGGACATGAGGAGACATTCCTTGTTTTCTTTTTTTTTCCCACTTTTATGCATTCAGAATGCCTTAGAAGTGATTTCACACCGTCTTTACACCACCACGAAGGAGGGCCTGCTATTGGCCTCATTTTTGCAAATAAGGAAACTGAGGCCTAGAAAGACTTATTTTTATTTATTTATTTATTTATTTGAGAGCGACAGACACAGAGAGACAGATAGAGGGAGAGAGAGAGAGAATGGGCGTGCCAGGGCTTCCAGCCTCTGCAAATGAACTCCAGACACCTGCGCCCCCTTGTGCATCTGGCTAACGTGGGACCTGGGGAACTGAGCCTCGAACCGGGGTCCTTAGGCTTCACAAGCAAGCGCTTAACCGCTAAGCCATCTCTTCAGCCCGAAAGACTTATTTTTATTTTAGAGAGAGAGAGAATTGGCCCACCAGGGCCTCAGCCACTGCCTTAGAATTCCAGACACTTGCGCCACCAAGTGGACATATGTGATTTTGCGCCTGCTTCACCTTTGTGCATCTGGCTTATATGGGATCTGGAGAGTCAAACATGGGTCTTTAGACATTGCAGGCAAGCGCCTTAACCACTAAGCCATCTCTCCAGAATTTCACACCTGCATTTATCTAAACACAACAAAAGAAAATGCTAAAAACTCCTAACTCCTTCCCTCAAAGTTACACTCACACACTCTCTCTATATATAAATGTTTCAACTTTCATGCAAAGAGAGGGTTTATGGCCACTGGCTTATATGGTGTAGTAGAGCAAGGCAAATTTGGATTTCAAGGTGGTCCACACTACTTGCTGGCTGTGTGGCCTTGAGCCAATTGCCTGACACCTCTGAGTCCTTTTCCTCACCAGTAAATTAAGGCTGTAAGGATGCAGGAGAATCAGAAGTTCAATTCATTCTCTGCTACACAGGGATCTTGAGCCAGCCTAGGCTACAGACACTGTCTCAAAAAAAAAAGAAAGAAAGAGAGAGAGAGAGAGAGCCGGGCGTGGTGGCACACACCACAGGATCACCACCCTGAAGTTACACAGTGAATTCCAGGTCAGCCTGGGCTAGAGTGAGACCCTACCTCGAAAAACAAACAAACAAAAAATAAATAAAATAAAATAATTAAGAATGTAAACTGTTGCTAGGAGGGAAGGCCTGTCATATAGGCTCCACCTTTGACCTCCTAGCCCCTCGAGTCTTCTGGGGAATCAGTGCAGCTTAAAAGATCCCCTTGCTGATGATGTACTTAGCCGTCTCAAGTACAGAATGCGCACCACACACTGCCCGCTGTGCCCCAGTGCCAGCTAACCCCCCCACCCCGCAAGAAGTGTACACTGCTCCTCCATCCTCCCTTGCTTGTGACCCCAGCCGCCTCTGCCACTCACTCAGCCGGGCCAGTCACTTCCCTCACAGGTGAGCATCCAGTTTGCTGGCAAATTCACTTAGTTAGCGCCCAACAGGTCCCCAGGAGCTGCCAGGGGTGTGACCACGGATGTCAGGTGTCCCCATCCCGCAGCCCCTTAATGAGGTGGGCACTGTCCCCGCTGGGGCCCTCCGAGACCCCCGCTTCTCTTCCCAACCCCACTGGAGTCCAAGGGCACCCTCCAAGACCCCTATCCTCTCCCCCCATCCCCGCTGGGGACCCTGGGCACCCTCCCACACCCCCGCCCTCTCTCCCCATCCCCTTGGGGCCCCAGGGCACCCTCGCAGCCCGCTGCCACTCTCTCCCCCTCCCCCGCCCCCTCCCCGGACGGGGGCGGGGAGCGCGGGTCCCGCAGGTTCCGCTGCATCGTGCACCCTTTCCGCGAGAAGCTGACCGTGCGCCAGGCGCTGCTCACCATCGCGGGCATCTGGGCGCTGGCGCTGCTCATCATGTGTCCCTCGGCCGTCACGCTGACCGTCACGCGCGAGGAGCACCACTTCATGGTGGACGCCCGCAACCGCTCCTACCCGCTCTACTCGTGCTGGGAGGCGTGGCCCGAGCGGCGCATGCGCAAGGTGTACACGGCCGTGCTGTTCGCGCACGTGTACGCGGCGCCGCTGGCGCTCATCGTGCTGCTGTACGCGCGCATCGCGCGCAAGCTGTGCCAGGCGCCCGCGCCCGCGCCCGCGGCGGAAGCGGCGGCGGAGGGCGGCCGCGGGTCGCGCCGGCGGGCGCGCGTGGTGCCCATGCTGGTGGCCGTGGCGCTGTTCTTCACGCTGTCCTGGCTGCCGCTCTGGGCGCTGCTGCTGCTCATCGACTACGGGCAGCTCAGCGAGCCGCAGCTGCGCGCCGTGGCGGCCTACGCCTTCCCCTGGGCGCACTGGCTGGCCTTCCTGCACAGCAGCGCCAACCCCGTCATCTACGGCTACTTCAACGAGAACTTCCGCCGCGGCTTCCAGGCCGCCTTCCGCGCCCAGCTCTGCCAGGCGCCGCGGCACGCTTACTCCGAGAGGCCCGGGCGCCTCCTGCGCCGGCGGGCCCTGGTGGACGTGCAGCAGCAGCCCAGCGACTCGGCGGCGCTGCGGTCCGAGTCGGGCCCCAGCAGCGCGGGCGCCACCGGGGCCCCGCCCAGGCCCGGACGCCTGCCGCTGCGCAGCGGGCGAGTGGGGCACCGGGCTGGGCTCGAAGAGAGACCCGGCTGCAACCATCTGCCCCTCACTATCCCAGCCTGGGATATCTGAGGGCGGAGGAGGTCGGGGGGGGGGGTTAGAGAGGGCAGACCTCGTGGCCTGTGGCTTCAGATCTCTGCATGGCACAGTAGCCTGGGGTGGCTTTTAGAACAATCTACCAGAATGCCTTCTTGTCCAAAAAAAAAAAAAAAAAGGCAGTGGACAGCTGGTGATGGTGGATGAGGGAGGAGGGAAGGAGCTGAAACTCCCCAAATCTCTTCTGCATGGTAGGCAGCCATGATACTACGGACATGCCATCCAGTTCTCATACGACGCTGACACTGAGGACTGAGGCCTAGGGACAGAGGTGGCTGGAGCTCTCAGTTGGAAATCCCACTGGAACGTGACTTCTCTATGGTTTCTACATCTCCAGTGCACCCCCTCACCCCCCGCCCCAGGCAGAGCACAGGAAGGTATATCATTCTAATCACATATCTGGGGAGAGGTGATCTCCAAAAGCTTCGACGCCCAGTCCCCTGTGAGAAGGTACCCTCTGTCCTATTGCTGAGGAAGCTCCCCTTAGCCCCTTCCTGGGAAAAGTTTGTGCCAGCTCAAATGTGTTGATTTGTTCCAAGAAGCGTCCCAGGGCTGCTCTCCTCCAGGATGGCTCAACCGAGCATCTGCACAAAGAACCCCTAGGGAGCCTGCTTTGATGGCAGGGCACTTGGGGCCTGAGCCTAGGGAAAGGGGGAAGGGAACCTTACCGCGCCTCCATCACCCAGAGCCAGGCAAAACTTGCAACAGCGGAAAGCTGTCCCTTTGGAAACATGTCTCGCTGGAGCTGCAAACATGAAGCCTTCTCCGGGCCTCTCATCTTTGCTTACTGGAAGGAAGAAGTTGGCGGAGAGAAGCTGCAGCCAGGGCCCCCAGAGGAACTAATGACAGACAAACAGAACCCGCTCCATAGCACGTGACTCATGCACCTTTAAAAGCAGTTGGGGGGTCTAGGAGCTCCGGCGTACCCCGGGGCTCTGACCCAGCCCGCCTCCGTGGCCTGGAAGGAGTGAGGCTTCTCTCCAGGGGAAGAAATGGTGTTTGCCTCTGGTGGCTTTTGCCAAGCCCCAGCAACCTGCAGTCAACGAGATACCCCCGCCTCCCACCTTCGCTTCCATTACTAAGGTGGGTTAGACACTTAAGGTATCAAAAAGAAGCATTCGCAGTCGTGGGCCTTTGAGTGCCAGTGGCTTCCTTAATACGCAACGACTTGTCACCGTTTATTGTACTCTGCTGGATGGGAAAAGATGCCTAGAACTCGCATATGTCCAAGAATACCTCAGGTCATCAGATTTATGCAAAGGAGGTTGGCACAGCTGTTCTTGCCATTTCGCAAAGCAACTAAGATCCAACAGGGCTGAGGTCACAGAGTCTCAGAGAGCAGGACTGGCTAGGCTAGTGTTTGATTGTCTTCTCAGAACGGCATCTTGTCTTGCCAGGCAGATGAGAGAGCCTGGCATAGAGGAGAGCTTGAAGTTCCCAGGTGCTGTTCCTTGAAACCCAACCAGATCACCCCAGGAACTGGAATCTTGCCACCTCCGTGTTGAGGCTGGGAAATGACTCCATTGTGTTTGCCCTTGCCACTTCCCGCCGGAGCTGCTCTGGACAAATGGGCTGGGCTGGGCTGAATGAACTGATTGCCAAGCTTTCTCCCAACACTACCTGGTCCCCGGAGTCTTCCGGGTGAGGGTGCGAGAGGAGATCAGCGTTTTGTGTCATGACAACCTGACAGCCACTGGCTGTTTGTTTACTGGGAAGACTTTTGACTTCAGGCTGTAAAAATAGCTCAAAGAGCCACGTGCCAATCCCTATGGCCTGCTGGGAGCTGTCTGGAGACTCTGGTCTCTCTGAGCTGTTTCTTTTTTTATTTTTTTTTTCTTCATGATCTCTTAGAGCACAAAATCACAGCCTGATGGGGGCAGAATGACTCCCAAGCCAGCCTTTCCACCTTTATTTCTTGGCTTTATGTCTCCCAAAAACTACTTATAGCGTAACTGACAAAAAATAAATAAAACGGGGCTGGAGAGATGACTTAGCAGTTAAGGCACTTGCCTGTGAAGCCTAAGGACCCAGGTTTGATTCTCCAGGTCCCATGTAAGACAGATGTACAAGGTAGTGCATGCATATGGAGTTTGTTTGCAGTGGCCGGAGGCCCTGGCGTGCCCATTCTCTCTCTCTCTCTGTCTGAAATAAAAACAAATGGTGCGTGGTGGTGCAGCCTTTAATCCCAGCACTTGGGAGGCAGAGGTAGGAGGATCGCTGTGAGTTCAAGGCCACCCTGAGACTACATAGTGAATTCCAGGTCAGCCTGAGCTAGAGTGAGACCCTACTTCAAAAAAACAAACAACAACAAAAAACCCTGCATAAGTCACAATGCATCCGTTTTGCTATTTTTATTCTCAAAAAAAGATCAAAGGCTGCACCTGCCTGCCACAGGCTTGATCTGAACAACACCAGGCAGGATTTGGTGTGGTCACTGAAGTGGGCAGCCCTTGGGAATACATTGGAAACTTGTCCCTAAAATCATGGTCAAATGCAGTATAGAAGTGGCCGTGTTGGTCTTTTTAAAGTAAGTTTTGTGGCATTATGGACACACGTTATTATGTAATTAGCCACTAGGTACTTCTTTACACTTTATCATCCCAAAGTACGCTAACTCCCCCTCTTCCTCCCTGGCCTGAATAGCCACCATGCTACTTTCTCTCTGGATCTGGCTATTCTATGAACAAGTGAAACCACACGGTGTTTATCCTTTTGTGACCGGCCCTCCACTGAGCATAGCATCTCCAAGATCCATCTGTGTTTTGCACGTGCCAGGATCCCCTTCCTTTTTAGGGCTGAGTAATATCCCAGTTGTATGTGTATGCCAACTTTTGTTCGTCCATGCATCCATCAATGGCACGTGGCATGAATTTTTTCTCATTTTTATTTTTTTATGAGAGAGGTGATTGGCGTGCCAGGGCCTCCAGCCGCCGCAGTTGGACTCCAGGTGCATGCGCCCCCTTGTGTGCCTGTGCGACCTTGTGCATTTGTGTCACCTTGTGCATCTGGCTCACGTGGGACCTGGAGAGTCAACCTGGGTCCTTGGACTTCGCAGGCAAGCGCCTTAACCGCTGAGCCATCTCTCCAGCCCACCATGGATATTTTGATTATTACAAGTAAAGTGTGGAGCGTTCGATAATGAAAGTAAGTCCTGAAAATAATGCCTATGTGAACTCTGAGAGTGGACACCCCCAACCCCTCCCCCATTTTGGCATTTAGGAATGACAAAGTGAGGCCTAGGGGACAGTTGTCATTGCTGTCACTCCTATATGTCCCCATCCAGCTGCTCTGAGCTTCTTTTATCTGTGTCACGTGCCTGGAATGGGGGAAAATTGTATGTTCTGGCCATAGGATATTTGTGTGGATCTGTTTCTATCCTAACTTTGTTGACCTCACGGGATTCCTGTGTCCTTAGGAGCCTCGGCACTAGAGAGCAAGTGACAAGGACCTCTTCCAAGTAGCCATGTTCGACCTGTGACACAATTGGGTCTTCTGAGGTGACGGCCCCTTCATGGGCGGAAAGTTTAGAGATGAACAAGCGTGTGATGGGGAAGAGGGCCAGGGGACTGTTGACACTGAGCGCCCCACCCAGAGGGGCTCTTGGAAGGACGCCGTGTCCCGCGGTACCATGCGCTACAACAGCGGTCCTTCTCCGCGTCCATCTCCACCTGAGGAGTGGGCTCCGGACTTCCCCAAGACCACGCGCCCACACCTGACCGGTGGGAGCTGGAGGCAGTGCCCACCCCGGCCCACAAACCACAGTCTCGCCAGCCTGGGGCCAACGCCCTGCTCTTAGGACCTGGAGGATGCCGGGCGTTGACCTGGGTTGGAACACAGGCTGGACCTGGCAAAGGGGGTCCGGGCCCCTATCATTAACCTACTGTGCATTCATCCCGAGACCCAGATGTGAGCCAAGCCGAGGGCTGCACGGACAAAGGCCGGCTCTGAAGCCCGGGACCTTCCTGCACCCTTTTCCTCAGCTCACCTCTCCAAGTGCCACTGAGGAAAGACGGATGAGAAAGAGGTGACCAGACTGCCACTACAAGCAAACAATGTTGATGCTAAATAGAGTCCCTGCTGAATCACCCCATTAGTATTGGAATTTTCTCTCCCGCTACAAAAGACCGCTAGATAATTTTGTGGAAATTTTTTTACAAAATTTAGATGAGCAAAGACAAAGAAATGAAGAGCACCTGAGTAGTGAAAGAGATACACATCCTTTTTTTTTTTTTAAGTTTAAATGCATAGGTTTACATTTTCAAACTTTTTTTGTTTTGTTTTTCAAGGTAGGGTCTCACTCTAGCCCAGGCTGACCTGGAATTCACTATGTAGTGTCAAGGTGGCCTTGAACTCATGGAGGTCCTCCTACCTCTACCTCCTGAGTGCTGGGATTAAAGACATGTGCTACCAAGTCCAGCTAAAACTTTGTGTGTGTGTGTGTGTGTGTGTGAGGTTGGGTCTCTCTATAGCCCAGGCTGACCTGGAATGTACTATGTAGTCTCAGGCTGGCCTCAAGCTCACAGCGATCCTCCTACCTAGGCCTCCTGAGTGCTGGGATTAAAGGCGTGAGACACTACACCTGGCTGGATTATTACCAGTTTTGGCTGTTATGAATAATGCTGCTATAGACAATCATATAGAAGTCTTTGTATGTAAAGCCAGGCATGGTAGCGCATGCCTTTAATCCCAGCACTCGAGAGGCAGAGGTAGGAGAATCACTGTTAGTTCAAGGCCAGTCTGAGACTATGTAGTGAATTCCAGGTCCGCCTGGGCCAGAGCGAGACCCTACCTTGAAGAAAAAAAAAAATCATTTTAAACCCATCAAGGACAGGTTTAATGGAAATAAGAGGCTAGAGTTGGAGGACATTAGAAATGGCCTCTCCAAGTAGGTAACATTTGAGAACAAAATAAACCTAGCGCTGGAGAGAGAGCTTGGCAGCAAAGCTTAGCAACCCAAGTTCGATTCCACAATGCCTATAAAAGCCAGATGCACAAAGTGGCACATGTGTTTGGAGTTCATTTGCACCAGCTGGCTGCCCTGGTGTGTCAGTTCTCTCCTTTACCTATCTCTCTGATCATATATATATAATATATATATAAATATATATATATATATATATGTATATATATATATATACACACACACACACGTATATATTTGAGTTTTGGGGGTTTTTGAGGTAGGGTTTCACTCTAGCTCAGGCTGACCTGGAATTCACTAGGTAATCTCAGGATGGCCTCGAACGCACAGTGATCCTCTTACCCCTGCCTCCCGAGTGCTGGGATAAAAGGTGTGTGCCATCATGACCAGCTTAGCTTTATTGTTTTAAAAGCATTTTTTAAAAATATCTTATTTTGGCTGGGTTAGGGTTAGGCTAGAGTGAGACCCCACCTCAAAAAACAAATAAAGCTAAAGGAGCCATGTCACTACGTAGGGAATGACAGAACCAAGCAGCTGAGCATCACATACAAAGGTCCTGAGGTAGGAGTGGAACCAGTGAAAAAGGGACTAATCTGGGCTTGAGAGATGGCTCAGCTGTTAAAGGTGCTTGCTTGTAAAGCCTGATGGGCCAGGTGCAATTCCCTAGTACTCACATTGAGTCAAATGCACAAAGTGGTACATGTGTCTGGAGTTTGTCCTCTCTCTCCTTACAAATAAACAAATTAAAGCATTAAAGTATTTTTAAAAAGGAAAAGGGATTGACATATACCAAAATGCTACTGGATTTCAGCAATTAAATTTCTAGTTAATTCTAAACATGTGTTCAATGCCTGTTAAGAGCTAGGTGAAGCCAGGTATGGTGACACATGCCTTTAATCCCAGCACTAGGGAGGCAGAGGTAGGAAGATCACACCAAGAGTTCAAGGCCAACCTGAGATCACATAGTCCAGGTCAGCCGGGGCTACACTGATACCCTATCTTGAAAAAACAAAAAACAAACAAACAAAAAAAGCTAGGTGAAGTGTGAAGTGCTTCCCGTCTCTTATTTATTTCTTATGATGGAGCCCTGTGGACAAGAGCTATAGCTAGTTCATTCACTGGGGACCTAGTCTGGAACATTGCCTGGTGCATAGGAGTTTTCAACACATGGCTGTGGAATGAGTGGAACAATGGCGTGAGTGTCAAGTATTTCCAGCTTGTAGATAGGGGAAAAGAGGCTCTAAGAAGTCACTTACTGAAGGCTATATAACCACGAGGTGTTCAACCTGAGACTCGGGCCCAAGTCTTGGCCCATCTGGCCTCTTTTTCCCTCATTTGGGAAACTGATGTTCAGAATTAGAGCATGAAGCTTGATGGAGGTTTCCTATAATCCTAAAAATAAAACCAGCCAGCCACAGGCTCCAGCATGCAGCCTTGGTCCCAAGGCCACATTTCCATCCCATTCAAAGGCTTCCAAAGAGTTGAGATGGGAAAGACACCAGCAGTTTAAGTAAAAGGTAAAATGAGCATGATCCAATACCACAAGCCCCTCCAGGCAACCCCTGCTCCCCAGCCCTGTGGTCACAGAGGGAGCGAAGGCTGCTGGCCCGGCTGTTCTGTCCTGTGTCCTGCCTTGTTTGTGTTCCCTTGCTAACTGCCATGGCCCAGGTCTTTGAATCCGGCCACCAACAAATGCTACCGTTGTCATGCACAAACAGCCCAATAAATACGGGTGGAAAAACCCAAACTCAGATTTGGAGAAATGAGTTTATCTGTCCCTTGGCCAATGGGAGTAGTAAATCACTCTGTGTTTGAGGAGTCACTGCCGCCCCCTCCCATAGCACCCCCAGTCTTAGAACAGCCAAGGCAGGCTGTTTGGGGACTGAGCAGCCTTCATTGCTATTTTGGCTGCCCCCTGGTTGGTTTGTCCGGTGGTCCTCAGCCCACCCCCAATCTTCATAATCACCTCCTTTGTTCTTCCCTTCCCAGGTCTTTGGAAAACAATCCTGGTACCTGTGTGTGGTGGAAAATAAACTCAGTGTGAAAGAGTGTGGGTATCTCATTTTTATTTCCATAGTATTATTAGTTTTTCTCCTTTTTTTTTTTTTTTTTTTTTTTTTGGTTTTTCGAGGTAGGGTCTCACTCTAGCCCAGGCTGACCTGGAATCTGGAATTCACTATGTCATCTCAAGTGGCCTTGAACTCACAGCGATCCTCCTACCTCTGCCTCCTGAGTGCTGGGATTAAAGGCGTGCCCCACCATCCCTGGCTAATTTTTCTCCTTTTGTGTCTTCATGATAAAAGGTTTTCAGGCAAAATAGGCATCCCCTTTTTTTTTTTTTTTTTTAATTTTTTTATTTAGTTATTTGAGAGCGACAGACACAGAGAGAAAGACAGATAGAGGGAGAGAGAGAGAATGGGCGCGCCAGGGCTTCCAGCCTCTGCAAACGAACTCCAGACGCGTGCGCCCCCTTGTGCATCTGGCTAACGTGGGACCTGGGGAACCAAGCCTCGAACCGGGGTCCTTAGGCTTCACAGGCAAGCGCTTAACCGCTAAGCCATCTCTCCAGCCCCAGGCATCCCCTTTTAAAAGGTGAACAGAAAACCCGGCATGGTGGTGCACACCTTTAATTCCAGCACTTGGAAAGCAGAGGTAGGGAGGATTGCTATGAGTTCAAGACCAGTCTGAGCTATCATGAGACTCTGCCTCAGAAAACCAAAAGGTCTGGAGAGATGGCTTAGTGGTTAAGGTGCTTGCTCATGAAGCCTAAGAACCCAAGTTCAACTCTCCAGAACCATGTAAGCCAGATGCACAAGGTGACACATGTGCCTGGAGTTTGATTGCAGTGTCTTAGAGGCCCTGGTGCGCCCATTCTCCCTCTCTCATTAAAAAAAAAAACAAACCTAGCCAGAGATCGTGATGCAAGCCTTTAATCCCAGCACTCGGGAGGCAGAGGTAAGAGAATCACTGAGAGTTCAAGGTCACCCTGAGACTACATAGTGGGTTCCAGGTCAGCCTGAGCTAGAGTGAGACCCTACCTCAAAAACCAAAAACCAAGGGCTGGAGAGGTGGCTTAGTGGTTAAGCACTTGCCTGTGAAGCCTAAGGATCATGGTTCCAGGCTCAATTCCCCAGGACCCATGTTAGCCAGATGCACAAAGGGGCGCACGTGTTTGGAGTTCTTTTGCAGTGGCTGGAGGCTATGGTGTGCCCATTCTCTTTCTCTGCCTCTTTCTCTGTATGTCTGTTGGTCTCAAATAAATAAACAAAAAAATTTTTTTTAATATTTTTAAAAAGAAAAGGAAGGGGCTGGAGAGATGGCTTAGTGGTTAAACGCTTGCCTGTGAAGCCTAAGGACCCCAGTTCGAGGCTCGGTTCCCCAGGTCCCACGTTAGCCAGATGCACAAGGGGGCGCACGCGTCTGGAGTTCGTTTGCAGAGGCTGGAAGCCCTGGCGCGCCCATTCTCTCTCTTTCCCTCTATCTGTCCTTCTCTCTGTGTCTGTCACTCTCAAATAAATAAATTAAAAAAAAAAAAAGAAAAGGAATAGAGAGACAGATACAAAAAGAGAGGATGGATGGATGGATGAATGAATTTTTTTCCTTTTTCAAGTTAAGGTCTCACCCTAGCTCAGGCTGACCTGGAATTCACTTTGTAGTCTCAGGGTGGCTTTGAACTCATGGCGATCCTCCTACCTCTACCTACCAAGTGCTGGGACTAAAGATGTGCGCCACCACATCGGCTTGAATGACTTTCTTCTATCACCACTTTCCCTGAGGTCAGGAGCCACTAATCTCACACTGAGCCAGGTTCCCATTCCAAATCCAGCCCCATGGCCAAGGGAATGCTATGACATGAATTCTAGAACGCTATTCTAGAATGGGTTCCTTGGGCAGTTATCAAGGAAGGGAGTACATGACTGTTTTAGACAGGTCACGGGCCACCCTAGAATCCTAGACCAGAGCCAGTCACTAATCTTAGTCTGGGAAGGGGGTGGTAGGCTGTGAAGAAGGGGTGTCCATTCCAACGTTCCCCAGCTGAGAGAGGCAGTGCTTAAATTCCGCTTGGTTCAAATGCAGCAATGACAAAGCCAGTTTTTTATCTTGCAAAGCAAGTCCAGCAGGGCGGAGGCTCCGGGGCTGGGCATGTTGCAGTTACCTTCTCATTGCTGGGACAAATCTCCCAACCTGGGACAAATCTCCCAACCTGGAGCAGCTTTGGGGAGGAAAGGGTCTATTTCAGACTTTACAGATTTGAGGGGAAGTTTCACATTGGCAGGGAAAGCATGGTACCATCAGCAAGCTGGCTCCCATCTTGTCACATATCTGGATGGAAAGTAGTCTCAGCTCAAAGCCCACCCACCGTGTCACACCTCCTGCAGCAAGGCTGCACCTCCCAAGAAAGGGAATAGGCACTCCAGGGCCTCTTGCTGCTGCAAATGAACTCCAGGTGCAAGTGTCACTTTGTGCATCTGGCTTTACATGATGGGTACTGGGCACTTAAACTCCGGCTGGCAGGCTGTGCAAGCAAGCCAAGCACCTTTAATCACAAGGTCAGCTCTCCAGCTCACCCTTCCTCCCTTCCTCCCTTCCTCCCTTCCTCCCTTCCCTCCCTCCCTCCCTCCCTCCCTCCCTCCCTCCCTCTCTCTCTTTCTTTCTTTCTTTCTCTCTCTCTGTTGTCTGTCTGTCTTTCTCAAGATAGGGTTTCCCTCTAGCCCAAGCTGACCTGGAACTCACTATGTAGCTCCAGGCTGGCCTCTAACTCATGGCAATCCCCCTACCTCTGCCTTCTGAGTGCTGGGACAACCAGTGTGCTGCATCACCACGCCTAGCCCGCTTTTCTTTATTCTTTTCTTTTTTTTTTTTGGTTTTTCGAGGTAGGGTCTCACTCTGGTCCAGGCTGACCTGGAATTAACTCTGTACTCTCAGGGTGGCCTTGAACTCATGGCGATCCTCCTACCTCTGCCTCCTGAGTGCTGGGATTAAAGGCGTGCACCACCACGCCCGGCTCTTTTCTTTTTTAAAAAATATTTCATTGATTTATTAGGGAGAGAGAGAGAGAGAGAGACTATAAATGTACATGCCAGAGCCTGCTGCCATTGCGAATAAACCCCAGACACACAGGCCACTTTGTACATCTGGCCTTACATATGCTGGGGAATTGAACCTGGGCCAGCAGGCTTTGCAACAAGTGCCTTTAACTGCTGATCCATCTCCCCAGCCTCTTTTACTTTAAAGTATTCTTAATTTTTCAACAGTATCTTATGTATGGGAATTGCATTTTGATCACATATGCCCCCATGATTTTCTTTTACTCCCCTCCCACCCTAGCTGATTCTTTTTTTTTTTTAAGTAGTATTTTCAAATTTTTTTAAATTTTTATTTCTTTGAGGTAGAGAGAAAGAGAGAAATGCAGAAAGATAGAAAGAGAGAGAGAGAATGGGCACACCGGGGCTTCCAGCCAGAGCAAAGAAACGCCTCCAGACGCATGCACCACCTTGAGCATCTGGCTTACATGGGTACTGGGGAATCCAAACCTAGTTTCTTGGGCTTTGCAGACAAGCACCTTAACCATTAAGCCACTTGAAACTTTTGGTTTTAAGCCAAAGAAACCTTCAACTGAATTCAACTGTACAGTTAAAACGGTGAAGAAATTCACCCCCCCACCCCAGTTGCATGGCATCCAATGCTGCCAATCAGAAAAGACATTTGACAAAATCCAACATCCCTTCATGATGAAAGTCCTACAGAGACTGGGAATAGAAGGAACATATCTCAACATAATAAGGGCTATTTATGACAAACCTACAGCCAACATAATATTATATGGGGAAAACCTTAAAACTTTTCACTAAAAGCAGGAATAAGACAAGGGTGTCCACTGTCCCCACTTTTATTTAATATAGTACTGGAAGTCTTAGACATAGCAATAAGGCAAAAGCCACACATAAAAGGAATACAAACTGGAAAGGAAGAGATCGAGTTATCATTATTTGCAGATGACATGATTCTATACATAAAGGACCCTAAAGACTCTACCAGCAAATTGTTAGAGCTGATAAACACCTACAGCCATGTAGCAGGATACAAAATAAACACACAGAAATCAGTAGCCTTCCTATATGCTAACAACAAACACGCTGAGGATGAAATCAGGGAATCACTCCCATTCACAATTGCTTCAAAAAAAATTAAATAAATAAAGTACCTTGGAATAAAACTAAGGAAGTAAAGGATCTTTATGATGAAAGCTTTAAGACACTCAAGACAGAAATTGCAGAAGACGCTAGGAAATAGAAAGATATTCCATGTTCTTGGATTGGAAGGATCAATGTTGTGAAAATGTCAGTCTTACCGAAAGCAATCTACACATTTAATGCAATCCCCATCAAAATTCCAATGGCAATGGCTAGAGAGCTTGCTTAGTGGTTAAGGCACTTGGCTGCAAAGCCAAAGGACCCAGACTCAATTCCCTAGGGCCCACGTAAGCCAGATACACAAGATGGTACATGCTTTTGCAGTTCATTTGCAGTGGCTAGAGGCACTGATGCACCATTTCTCTCCCTCCCTCTCTCTCTTTCTGCCTCTTTCTCTCTCTCAAATAAATGAATAAATATTCTTTTTAAAAAATATTTTATTTATTTATTTGAGAGTGAGTGAGAGAGAAAGAGATATATAGAGAGAGAGTGAGAGAGAGAAAGAATGGGTGCACCAGGGCCTCCAGCCACTGCAAACAAACTCTAGATGCATGTGCCTCCTTGTGCATCTTGCTTATGTGCGTCCTGCAGAATTGAATTGGGTTCTTTGGCATTGCAGGCAAATGCCTTAACTGCTAAGCCATCTTCTCCAGCCCTCAATGGCAAACTTCATGGAAATAGAAAAAAAAAAATCCTAAAATTCATTTGGAAGCACAAAAAAACCTTGACTATCTAAAATAATTTTGAATAGCAAAATAAGGCTAGTGATATCACCATACCTGACTTTAACCTATACTACAGAGCCACAGTAACAAAAACAGCATGATACTGGCACAAAAAGAGACACATAGATCAATGGGAACGAATAGAAGACCTGTCCAGACAGCTACACCCACCTGATTGTCAAAAATGCCAAAATATACTCAGTGGAGAAAAGATAGCCTCTTCAACAAATGGTGCTGGGGAAATTGGATATCTATATGTAGAAGAATGAAAATAGGGTTAGGGTTTTAAGCTTTTCTTTGTGTTGTTTTGTTTAATGAGGTAGATACAGAGAGAGATTGGCACACTAGGGCCTTCAGCCATGGCAAACGAACCTCAGACGCATGTGCCACTTTGCACGTCTGGCTTACTTGGGTCCTGGGGAATCAAACCTGGGTCTGGCTTTGCAGGCAAGCGTCTTAACCGCTAAGCCATCTCTCCAGCCCCAGGGTTATAATCTTATGCTCTCTCTCCCTGCCCCCATTCCACTTTGGGTTGCCCTCTGTGGGGTTATCAGTATTCACTGTGGGGTCATGAATGCACCAATCAGTATCTATGGTGGGGGAATGCCTCAGCATACACCTTTCCACCCTGTGACTCTTATGTTCTTTCCATTCCTCCTCTGCAGTGTTCCCTGAGCTTTGGAGAGCATAAGACCTCTCAGCAGCCTCTGATTTTCTTTTTTTTTAAAAAAATGTTTTATTTTTATTTATTTATTTATTAGAGACAGAGAGAAGGAGAGAGAGCGAGAGTGAGAAATGGTGCACCAGGGCCTCTAGCCACTGCAAACGATCTCCAGACACATGTGCCACCATGTGCATCTGGCTTACATGGGACCTGGAGAATTGAACAGGGGTCCTTAGGCTTCATAGGCATGTGCCTTAACCACTAAGCCATCTCTCCAGCCCAGCCTCTGGTTTTCTGGTTCAATTATTTTGAGTTTCCTCAGTGTCTTCCACCATCTCCCTAGAGGAGGGTGTCAGGTTAGCAGTGAGAGCAGCACTCATATTTTATCTGCCTCTTCCTCTGTGATGTTTCCTGGACCCTGGCAGATGAAATAGAGATGGCTTGTCCAGTGCTGGTCAGTGGCTTCCTTTTTCTTGTCATACTCATGTGCCCTCCTTTCTTTCCAATTTAATTTAGTATGTGGCCTACCATGACCTATATGTGGAGGTCAGAGGACAAGTTTCAAGGTCAGCCCTCACCTTCCACCTCTTTTTGAAGTAAAGTCTCTAGTTGCTGCTTCATGAGTTTCCAGGAAATTCTCCTACCAATACCTCCCTTCTTTGTTTTGTTTTGTTGTTGGGTTTTCCAAGGTAGGGTCTCACTCTGGCCCAGGCTGACCTGGAATTCACTATGGAGTCTCAGGGTGGCCTCAAATTCTTGGCGCTCCTCCTACCTCTGCCTCCCAAGTGCTGGGATTAAAGACGTGTGCCACCACGCCCATGTTCCACCTCCCTTCTTGCCATATGCCCACTGGAATTAGTGAAGTCACCACAGCACACACACACACACACATGCACACATAATTATTTATTTATGAAAGAGAGAGAGAATGGGCACCCCAGGGCCTCCAGCCACTGTAAACAAACTCCAGGTGCATGAGCCCCCTTGTGCGTCTGGCTTACAGGGGTCCTGGAGAATCGCAACGGGATCCTCTGGCTTTGCAGGCAAATGCCTTAATCACTAAACCATCTCTCCAGCCCTGCCTCCAGCTTTTATGTGGGGTCTGGGGGTCTGAACTCAGGTCCTTAGTGTTCTGCAGCCAGCATGTTATCCGCTGAGTCATTTCTGAGCCCGTTCCCCTTCCTTTTCATTAATTGTACCCATTGGTTCAGAAAAGGTTCTTGCATGCATCACATTCCAGGTTTACACCGGGCCAAGGATTGAACCCAGGGATTGTTGTATGCCAGGCAGGCACTCTACCAACTTGAGCTCCATCACCACTCCAGGTTTTTGAGACAATATAGCCCCAGCTATCCTGGAAGTTGTGACCCTCTTGTCAGCCTCCGGAGTACTGGGATTAGAGAGGTGTGCCACCAAGCCCAGGTGAACAAGGTCCTCTGGGCCTGTGGAGCTCACTACCCTTGCCTGCCAGGGAAAGTTACCATGCGGCAAGGCTGGGTGTTTTATTGGAGCAGGTCCTGATTGGCCCTGGGAACGTGTTCCATTTAATGGGAGGCAGAGGGCAAGTCCAGAGGTCAGGGAGACTTTATTATCTCGCTCTGAGCTGGCAGGAAGCAGAAGAGAAAGTACATGGAGCTATTTCTATTGCATCATTTTTGTGTGCTCATAAGTCACTTAAGAGATGAGATTCTGGGTTTTTCCAAGAAAATTGGTTCCATCTGCTCAAAGACAGGAAAATTCAAAGGTGGCCTCCCCTTAAAGTATCCCAAACGTATTCCTATGATTCTCTTATTTTAGCCCTGTGGAGATTTTCATGTGTATGCCCACATTGTGTTCCCAGCTAAACTATTGCTCCAGTATTATTCTTTTTTTCACCCTCGTGTTGTAAAACAGTGTGGCATTGTGTTCAAAAGGTCAGTGCATCACAGCCTTCTGAAAATTAATGGGTGTCAGCAGGATAAAACTTGGGTGGATACATGGAGAGGGATATTAAATAGAAATTTAACTTTTTCCCTTTTTTGGTGTTGGAGGGGTGGTTTTTTCAAGGTAGGGTCTTGCTGAAGCCCTGGCTGACATGGAATTCACTATGTAGTCTCAGGCTGGCCTGAAACTCTACCTCAGTCTCCCAAATGCTGGGATTAAAGGTGGCTATCACTACACCCGGCTTTTTCCCCTTTGTTTTTCAGACACTATAGCTCAGGCCATGCTGACCTTGGAACTTTGGCAATCCTCCTGCCTCAGCCATGCTGGATTATGGGCATGAATCACCACACCTGGCTTATAATTAGAATTTTGAATAGGTAGGTAGGTAGGTAGATAGATAGACAGACAGACAGACAGATAGATGTCATGTAGGATTGGGAGAGTAAGTGATTCACACTATCTGTCACATAAGACTTTGGCTTCTGAGGGGAGGGGTGGAGGTCTGGTCTGAGGAGCTGAAAGAGAAGTAGAAAAACGAGTTCTGAGTCCTGACCTCAGTGCTTCTGTCTCAAGTCCCAGAGGATGTGGGGTGCGTTGGTAAGGAGACAGGCAGAAAATAATCCTCATCTGGGGCTGGAGTAACAAATCACACTTCCTCACTGCTGACAAAAAGCCGGGCTCTGTTCCCTGGCCAAAGTCTTATGTGACAGATAGTGTGAATCACTTACTCTCCCAACAATCCATAAAATAGTGATTATTAAGGCTGCAGAGATGGTATAGTGGTCAAGCTGCTTGCCTGCAATGCCAAAGGACCAGGTTCGATTCCCCCGTATCCACATAAAGCCGGATGTCCAAGGTGGCGCATGTGTCTGCAGTTCGTTTGCACTGGCCAGAGACCCTGGCGCGTCCACCCTCTCTCTCTATACATATCTGCCTCTTTCTTTCCCTCGAATAAATGAAATATTTTTTAAAGTGACTATTCGTGTGTGTCCAATTCCCAGCTGAGAAACTGAATCAGGAAGGTTAGCTCTGCCCCATATCCTACACTAGCCAGTGGAAGAGCCAGTGTTGGCGGCAGAGAGAGCGTTCTGCGGGATCAGAACTCCGTGCTAGGCCCCTCTCAAGTTCTTAACCACATCAGCAAACTACTGAAAAGACGGACTCAGAGAAAGGTAAATGATGAGGTTTATTTGGGGGAGAGTTAGATGCGACGGGAGGCAAGCCAGGCGTGGTGGCACATGCACAAGGGAGAAGGCAGAGGTAGGATTACCACGAGTTCAAGATCAGCGTGAGACTACTTAGTGAATTCCAGGTCAGCCTGGGCTAGAGTGAGACCCTACCTCGAAAACCACAAAACAAAAATAATAAAATAAAAAAGTGTGGCGTGGGGTGGTGGGGAAAAAAACAAAACAAAACAAAACAGTCCTTTGCTGATAGAGCCATCAGAGGGTGTCCGTCATAGGCCTCAACTTTTGCTGAAACGTATCAGAAACAAACGCTCACCCTTAATTAAGCCTTGGCCAGCAGGGCCAGGGCAGCAAGCTGGTGACTTAGGGAACGCCTCCGAGATAAGGAATTGCTCTAAGAGGAGGCGTGCGAGAGTCCAAGGAGAGCTTCCCGTGTGCCAGGCTGGAGGGGTGTGTGCGTGTGTGTGTTGGGGTGTCTACGCCCCGTCCCCCACCCCCAAAGCCCACGGACAGCGCAGCGAGCACAGAGTCAGAGCCGCGGCACCGGCCACGTGGCCTAGGCGCTCGGCCATTGGGCGGTCCCCAGGGAGGGGCGGGGCCAGCGGGAGGCGCGCCGCGCGCAGTGCGCCTGCGCGGGCGGGCGGGGCTGGCGGAGCGGAGCGCGTTAAAGGCGCGGCCGGGTGCGCGCGGCGTCCGGCTCGCGGTGCGCAGGCGCGGGCGCTGTCTCCTTGTCGGCGGGCGCCGCGTGCGGGGCCGGTGGCTGTCTCTGCGGCGGCGGCGTTGGCCGGTTGTCGGGCACCATGAGCGGCTTCAGCAGCGAGGAGCGCGCCACGCCCTTCACCCTCGAGTACCGAGTGTTTCTCAGTGAGTGTCGGAGGCCCGTGGCGTCGCTTCGCCGGGCTCGTCCATTCATTGCGGGGCCTCGCGTGCCGCGGCGGCCCTCGCTCGGGGCTGAGGGGATCGTCCCTCGGCCCTTGCCGGCAGGGAGGGAGGATGCGCGGGCTTCCGTCTCCCCGTGGGCGGCTCGGTCCTAACGTCGTCGTCCCTGCGCCGAAGAGCGATGCTTGTCTGCCCTTGACGCCCAACCCCCCCTCCCCCGCCCTTGGGATCCGAACCTGGGGAGCCCCCGGGAGTCCCTCTCCGGCGGGAGTGATGGGGAAGGAAACCCACGCGCCCCCCTAGGAAGGTCCCCGGAGGTCAAACCATCCCTGTAAGAGGATTGCTGGTCCAGAGAACGCGCGAACAGGGGAGCGGGAGGGCGGCCACTTACCCCAGAGACCTTAATTCCACCGCTTTAGTCCGGGGTGTCCGCGCCCGGCGAGGTCAGGCCCTCCCCCCTCGCTCTGCCTGTGGGGAAACTGAGGCCCAGATCACGCTGGACCCCTCCTCCAGGGAGTGAAGCCATCCTCCTCCAGGTCGTCTCGTAGCGCCGGTGCTGGGAACGCTCATTATGAAACAGCTTTCTGCAGTCACCCAAGTGACGTCAACTGAGGAGCAGGAGTGGGAGATGCCAAGTGTTTGTTTGTTTGTTTGTTTTTTATCTTGATGCAAGGGCAGAGTCCGGCGGTACTTAGTACCCCAAGTCCTGCAAAGAAATCAGGAGGCTGCAGGCTTCCTTGGCGCACCCAGGACCCCTTGTGCGTCCAGGAAAAAAAACCTACCTGAGGGTTATCTTACCCTCTCATCCCCAGCAACTAGGAAAGATTAATGTGGGTACCAGAGGCCTTGGAAATGTGACATCAAAAGGCCACTCTGTTCGAACGACCTCATTACAGTTTATTGGGAAGATGCAACGAAGTCTGTTACTGGAAGAAGGAAGACCAGGGAGGAGAGGGGATGGATTGGGAATAAGGAAACAATAAACAAAGTGCCTCGCCTAGACCCAGCCTGGTTTGGGAGGAAAAAGAAATGATATCGAAAGTTTACCCATGTAACCAAAGATGAAGCCACCAGGTGAAATCCAGGAAGGGTGGGACTCCCCGGTTGACTTCCCTTTCAGAATTAAGAACGGACAGGATAGGAACTTTTGCCTGTGCTGCTTTTCTGGAAATAGGGTTGACTACAGATCTTCCCCTGTAAATGGCCTTAAAAAGTGACTGGTTTGAAGGCTGGTGGTTTTCTGGGAATTGTGTTCTGGTTACATGAGAAGAAACACACTGTTTTCACTTAAATGATGTATTGGCAATATTTGAGGTCTGTTAGTGGGAACCAAAGCCACTCATTCAGTTTCGCCTAGGCTAAAGTAACTATCAAATGGTACTTACGAAATACCAACAGTTAAGGCGTTTATCTGCAAAGACAAAGGACCCAGTTTCCATTCTCCAGGAACCACGTGTCTGGAGTTTGCTGTGGCTGGAGGGCCTGCCACGCCCATTTTCTCTCTCTGTGCCCCCCTTTCTCTGTCAAGTAAATAAATAAATATTTAAAAAAGAAATACCAATAATTTGGGGCTGGAGAGATGGCGTAGCAGTTAAGGCCCTTGTCTATGAAGTCTAAGGACCCAGGTTTGTCTCCCCAGAACCCATATAAGCCAGATGCCCATGGTGGCACATATGTCTGGAGTCCTTTGCAGTGGCTAGAGACCTTGGCTTGCCCATTCTATCTACCCCCCCAATAAATAAATAAAAAGTAAATACCAATAATTTGAACCAACTATGTGATTCTAAGTGCTTCTTAACTGTGCTCCCATTACATTTGAGACCTTCTGCCTCCACCCCGCAAGTGATTACAAATGTGTACCACCATGCCAATCTAAAGTTACTTCTTTTTTTTTTTTTTTAATTATTTTAGGAAGGTGTAGAGAGAGTGTGATAGGTATGTCAGGTGGGGAGAGAGAGAATGGGCAGTTGAGGGCCTCTTGCTGCTGCAGATGAACTCTGCATGCATGGACCACTTTTTGCATCTGGCTTTCACGGTTCTGGGGATTTGAACCAGGGTCGAAACCTTTGCGAACAAGCAACTTTAACTGCTGAGCCATCTCCCCAGCCCTAAAATTACTTTCTAGATATCATAGTTGTGACTAGAATATACAAATGGGGTTGTTGCAACTTGGCTATTCTTTTTTTATTTCATTTTTTAAAAATATTTTATTTATTTGCCAGAGAGAGAGAGAGAATGGACGCTTGCACCCCCGGCTAACGTAGGTCCTGGGGAATCGAATCTGGGTCCTTTGGCTTTGCAGGCAAACGCCTTAATCGCGAAGCCATCCCTCCAGCCCCATTTTGTTGTTTTTTGAGATAGAGGCTTGCTCTAGCCCAAGCTGGTCTGGAATTCACTGTGTACTTTTAGGCTGGCCTCGAACTCATGGTAGTCTTCCTACCTCTGCCTACTAAATTCTAGGATTAAAGGCATGTGCCACCATGCCCAATAGTGTTTTGTTTTGTTTTTTAATTCCAAGTTGAGAGAGAGAGATGCATGCCTCCAGCCACTGCAAATGAACTCCACGTAGATGGGCCACTTTGTGCATGTAGCTTTATGTGGGTCCTGGGAAATCGAACCCAGATCGTTAGGCTTTGCTGGCAAGCACCTGAACTGTTGAGCCATCTCTCCAGCCTGCAACCTGACTATTCTTAAGGGAAATCATGTCTGCTTATATGAAGTATCACTTCCTGGGTTTCTAATATAGCAAGTTGGTCTCCTTTCTCTGTAGGCATTAAAAAAAATTTTTTTTTCTGTAAATAGTTAACTGAAATAAGATAAGTCAAAAGCAATTTGATCACCTTTTGCATACTAAGCACTGCTGGGCTGGGGATAAGGTAACTCCTGCTCTCAGAACAGGGATTAATACCTGCTACATGCTTTCACAGTACATAGGATGGAAACTTGGTGTTGGAAAAGGACAGGAAAGGCAAAATATACAACCAATTCTTTTTTGTTTGTTTGTTTTTCGAGGTAGGGTCTCACTCTACCTCAGGCTGACCTGGAATTCATTATGTAGTCTCAGGGTGGCCTCAAATTCACAGAGATCCTCCTAACTCTGCTTCCCCAGTGCTGGGACTAAAGGGGTGTACTACCATGCCTGGCTGCAACCAGTTTTTTTGTTTGCTTTCTTGATATTTTTGAGACAAAATCTCATGTAGACCAGGGTGGCCCTTACCTCTGTATGGACTCTTAGGACCTTGGATTGATCCTCTTGCTTCCACCAATCCTACCTCCCAGGTGTTAAAAAGATAGGCATGTGCCACTACACTTGTTGTTGGGGTGGTTTCCCCCCCTTCACCCACTGTTTCTCCTCTGCTACTAGATTAAATCTAGTTCCTTGCTCATGCTAAATGAGAGCTGTCCACAGAGCTGTATCTCTAGTCCTTTGGTTTGGTTTCTTGGGAATATAATCTTGGTATTTAAAAAAAAAAGTATACTTCAGGGCTGGAGAGATGGCTTAGTAGTTAAGGTACTTGCCTGCATAGTCATAGGGCCCAGGTTCAATTCTCCAGGGCCCACATAAGCCAGATGCACATGGTGGCGCATGTGTCTAGAGTTTGTTTGCGGTAGCTGGAGGCCCTGGCCCACCCATTCTACCCCCCCCCCTTTGTCAAATAAATAAATAAAGATTTAAAAATTTAAAAAAATGTATACTTCAGCTGGGCATGGTGGCACACACCTTTAACCCCAAGCACTTGGGAGGCAGAGGTAGGAGGATTGCCATGAGTTTGAAGCCACCCTGAGACTGCATAGTGAATTCCAGGTCAGCCTGGGCTAGAGCAAGACCCCACCTGGTAAAACCAAAAAAAAAAAAAAAAAAAAAGAGTATACTTTAAGGCATTTGGAAATATAATTAGTCACAGTAGCTTCTCTAATTTATTTTACAGAAAACGAAAAGGGGCAATATATTTCTCCATTTCATGATATCCCAATTTATGCAGATAAGGTAAGAAATCCCTGTCTTGAACGTGGTCTTTGTTCACATTGGTTAATTGTACAAACAGATTTTCTTACGTGTCTTTCAACAAGTGCTTAAAATGCCTCATTTTGCAAAGTTTCAATGAGTATATAAGTGAGTTTTCAAGCATACTATTGGGTTAAAGAAGCAACTGTAAGTTAGAGAAGGAATAGAGGGAGAGATTTTTAAGCTACCCTTTTTGGGGGGCAGGGAACCACATTGGTCCTCTCTGTATGCACATTTGGAACTAAAATCTTTATACTTCATTAGTGGTTTTAAAATAAGCGAGTAGCCAGCACAGAATTTTGACTGTGGGAAGTTTGCTAAATAGTGAAAAGCACACTAGATTATTCAATGAGTACAAGAAAACTCAGTACTTTAATAGGCTAGTAGATAGAATTTGCAAATGTGTTAATACAGGTAAGTACACAGACTTCTAAAAAGAACTGACTGTTTTGATACACACCAGTGAACTGAAAAGATTTAATCTTAGCACAGATTTCTTTGCTTTCCTGGGGAAAAGAAAGTCTACTTTCTTTCATGCTCTTTGGGTGGTGGGTGATTCTCACCAGTACTGAAAATCAAATCCAGGGCCTCATGCATGTTAGACAAATGTTCTACCACTGGGCCATATCCCCAGCCCATATTTTTACAATTTCTAAGTAATCATGTTTAAAAAAACAGCTTTGGTGGGCACAGTGGCATATGCCTTTAATCCCAGCACTCAGGAGGCAGAGGTAGGAGGATCACTGTGAGTTCGAGGCCACCCTGAGATTACATTTGAATGCCAGGTCAGCCTGGGCTATAGTGAGATCATAAAACCTAAAAAAAAAAAAAAAAAGGTAACTATGGATATTTAGACCTGAGGAGGTAGCTCAGCAGCCAGGGACTTTGGTGTGCCCATACACACCCACATGTGCAAATAATCTTTTAATCTTTTGAAAGGCAGCACAGCTTATAGGCCTTTCTCAGCTCAGTGTCCACACACAGTCCATGTGAACATCCTCCTATGGAGTCTCCAAATTGTATTGACTCAGGAACTCAAATGTGTGTTCCATCTGATTTCTTGGACATTAGTGTGAATTGCTAAATCCTCCCCATCTTTTAACCTGTCTCCTTTGGTTGGATTGAATTACCTATTTGTGGAATGTGTACATCACACTAGAAGTGCCTCACAATGACGCCTGAATGAGAAGGTCCCATTGCGTACAGGTATGCTGAGGAAGGAAACTGCTTGACACGTAGGTGGGTGTTTGTAATTGGACAGTTCTCGAGTGAAGGGCCAGGTTGATCTTAGTCATGGCTCCTGCTCATAAAGATGCTTCAGGACATTTCAGGATAGGAAACTGAGGAGACACCTTAAAGCATCTTGGCTCAGGGTTCGCTGTGGCAGTGGGTCTTAGACAGGGCTGGCCGGCCTGAGGCGGTTACTCGATCTCTATACTACGCGGTGCTGGTCAGATCCCAAGGCGCTGCACTTGATTCCTTCCTGAGAGACCAGGAGTTTAGGATTGGGTTTTTTTTTTGTTTTGTTTTGTTTTGGAGATAGGGTATCACTGTAGTCCCAAGCTGGCCTTGAACCTACAGCAGTCCTCCTACCTCTGTGAGCGTTGGGATTAAAGGTGTGTGCCACCACACCTGACTTCTTTTTTTTTTTAAATATGTTATTTATTATTTGAGTGAGAGATAGAGAGAGGGAGAATAGGTGCACCAGGGCCTACAGCCACTGCAAACAAACTCCATGTGCATGCACCACTTTGTGCATCTGGCTTATGTGGGTCCTGGGGAACCGAACCAAAGTCCTTTGGCTTTGCAGGCAAATGCCTTAACCAGTAAGCCATCTCTCCAGCCCCCAAGTTCTTTTAAAAAACAACAACAGAGAATGGGTATGCCAAGGCCTCTGGCCACTTGCAATGATCCACAGATACATGTGCCATTTTGTACATCGGGCTTCTTGTGGATAGTGGGGAGTTGAACCCAGGCCCTGACCAGGCTTTGCAAGTAAGCACCTTTAACCACTGAGCTAGGGTCTCATGTAGCCCAGACTGATCTCAAACTGATCTTTTATCTCCATGTGCCTAGTACTGGGATTACACATGTATACCACCTGCCCAATCGTCCAGTTGTCATCCAGTACTGAGCAGGAAACCAGGTGGGGGCAGGCACTCCACCAACTGAGCTACATCTCCAACCTTGTTTGTCCTTTTTTGTTTTCCCCCAAGGTAGGGTCTCACTGTAGCCCAGGTTGACCTGGAATTCACTGCTGGCCTTGAACTCCTGATCTCCTGTCGCCACCTCCCTCCTTGATATATTTTTAAACATTTTATTTATTGGAGGGAGGGGGGAAAGAGGATGGGTACTGGTGAATAGAACCCGTGTCCTTAGGATTTGTAGGTTAGTGGCTTAACCACCAAGCCATCTCTCGGACCTCTTGTTTCCCTGTGGGCAACAGCGCCATCTTGTGAACCCCTAGGATACTGCTGCTGAAAACTAAGTTTTGTTTTGGTTTTGCAGGGTCTCACTTTAGCCCAGGCTGACCTGGAATAAATTCAAAATCTACCTCAGCCCCCTAGAGTACTTGGAGTATACCTGGAGTATAAGTATCTGCCACATCCAGCTCTCTAGCTTATTATCAGGCCTTTTCTTTTTTTTTTTTTTAATTCTTTTTTTTGAAGCAAGCCCAGCAGATTGGCTGGTTGTTTTTTTTTTTTAATGAAAGTGAGTGAAAATGAGAGAGGGAGAGGATTGGTGCGTCAGAGCCTCCAGCCACTGTAATAGAACTCCACACGTGTGCCACCTTGTGCGTGCATCACCTTGTGCGTCTGGCTTAGTGGGATATTGGGAGTCAAACATGGGTCCTTAGGCTTCACAGACAAGTACCTTACTGCTAAGCCATCACTCCAGCCCACTATTTATTTATTTATTTATTTTTGGTTTTTTGAGGTAGGGTCTCACCCTATCCCAGGCTGACCTGGAAATTACTATGTAGTCTCAGGTGGCCTTGAACTCATGGTAATCCTCCTACCTCTGCCTCCCGAGTGCTTGAATTAAAGGCGTGTGCCACCACTCCTGGCCTTGTGTTTTGGCCTGTGGTTTTTTTTGTTTTGTTTTGTATAGCCTGCTCTGGCTTCAAACTTCCTGTGTAACACAGGTTAACCTTGAACCCCTGAGTTTGAGTCCCGTGGTGACATGCACCACCATACTATTATACTCATAAACTACAGCTGCTGTGATCATCTTGCACAAGATTGAGCCCTTGAATGCATGGAGGGCTCATGAGACCCTGCTCCTCCCAGAGGAGCTGTTGCCAGTTATGGTTGCTAGGGGAGATAATCAACTTCTAAGTGGTGTACTCACTGGTAAGTTGTCTGTACTCCAATGGTTAACCTCTCCACCCATGCTCAGGCATGAAACCTCAGTGGGTCACAAAAAAACAAGCAAGGGCTGAGGAGATGGCTTAGTGGTTAAGGTGCTTACCTACAAAACCTAATGACCCAAGTTTGGTTCCCCAGTACCCATATAAGCCAGGTGCAAAAGGTGATACATGCGTCTGGAGTTTGCGGTAGCTAGAGGCCCTGCCGTGCCCGTTCATTCTCTCCCTCCCTCCTTCCCTTTCTCATAAATAAATAATAAGTGAAATTAAAAAATAAACACATGAAAGCAGATAGGAAAGAGGAGTGGTTCAGTGGAGGGGAATAAGAGAGGTGATGGGTAAATGTAATCAAACTGTGCACACATAGGGAGTTGTCTAGGGTGTTAGAACAAAGGTCTGGTGGAATGTACACTTTCCTCTGGGGAAGGGCGTGACCGTCTTGACGTCAGGGAAGCTAGCTTCTGTGTGCCTCTCCTTCCTTGTCTTCCAGGACGTGCTCCACATGGTGGTCGAAGTCCCACGCTGGTCAAATGCAAAGATGGAGGTAAGACAGGTCACCAGACTGCACACGGTCGTCTACTCTGGCCTCGTTGATGTGCTCAAAGACTGCAGACATGTAGACCTAAGGTCTGCTCATGGTCTGTTGCCCACTTCCCTCTCCCACTGCCTGCCAGCCTTCCTTGTGCCAGCCGGGCTCAGGCCCTTATGTGACGACGGTGTGTGATGCTGTGCTCCCCACGCCTTTGCTTCTGGACGCCCCAAAGCCTAGCGGGACCTTTCTTTTCCTACTTTTCACTTTTGCTTTCCTCTTTTTTTTTTTTTTTCTTTTGGTTTTTTCGAGATAGGGTCTCACTCTAGCCCAGGCCAACCTGGGCTCTGTAGTCTCAAGGTGGCCTCGAACTCACGGTGATCCCCCTACCTCTGCCTCCTGAGTGCTTTGCTTTCCTCTTCTTGAGACAAGGTTTCCCTGTGGCCCAGGTTGGCCTTCAACTCTTTTTCAGTTTACTGTCAGCCTCCTGAGTGCTGGGGTTATAGACCCAGGCCTCCTCTTACTCCAGATCCATCCAGGACTCTTCTTTAGCCATCCCAACTGTACAGTCTCTTCGAAAGTTTTGTTTTGTTTATTTCTTTCTGACAACCTTGACATAGTTGTCCCTTTTCTAGTGAAACTCCTTTCCTATTTCGTGGCAGTTGAAATTTTTATACTGATCATATCTTTTCACCAAGAGCAGTAATGCATGCGGTGTGCTCACAGATACTTGAATAATTCCAGATGTTTTAACTGAAAACTGAAGTTGGATAATCTTTATTTTGCTCTTTTCATGAAACAGTATTTTAAGCCAGGTGTGTCGCACATGCCTGTAATCCCAGCACTCGGGAGGCAGAGGTAGGAGGATTGCCGTGAGTTCGAGGCCAGTCTGAGACTACAGAGTGAATTCCAGGCCAGCCTGGGCTAGAGTGAGACCCTACCTTTAAAAAAAAAAAAAAAAATTACTATTTTGATTTCTTCAACATTAGAGTTTGTTTCAGCTAATTTTATTTCTTGCTTCCTGGAATTGTAAGTATTTTTTTTTCCCTTCCTAAGGCCTTCTGTATGCATGTATGCTTTCCACTTCATGGCTGATTATAGAGATACTTTAGTTCAGCTATGGAAACATTAAAGATGAAGTTAGTCATTACAGCAGAACTAGGGTACCCATATACCATGCCCCAATATTGTTTTACTTCCAAATCTAGGGCCATTTGTCATTCTATTTCAGATTGCTACAAAGGACCCTCTGAATCCAATTAAGCAAGATGTGAAAAAAGGAAAGCTCCGTTACGTTGCGAATCTGTTCCCGTACAAAGGGTATATCTGGAACTACGGTGCCATCCCTCAGGTATGCTGCCACACGTGCTGCAGATTAGCCTACTGGGCTGGAGAGAATTCAGTGGTTAAGGAGCTTCCTTGCAAATCCTAAGGACCTGGGTTCAATTCCCGAGTACTCATGTAAAGCCAAATGAACAGAATGACACATGTGTCTGTAGTTCTTTGCAGTAGTTAGAGGTCCTGGTATGCCTGTTTTCTGTCTGTCTGTCTGTCTGTCTTCCTCTTTCTTTCTCTCTCTTTCAAATAAATAAATAAATTTGCTGCTCTTGGTAAAAAGATTCAAACACTTATAGAAAATTTTGTAGTAGACTTGAAAAACATAGGATAATTTTTATTTTAAGCAGTGTAACACTTCCTTGAGTAACTCTTTGAAAATTAAATGAAAGGAAAATATTAACAGTGTGTAAACTCACATTTGAAAATTCTTCTAAATGTTTGTCTGTGGATGGTTGTTTTGTTTTAATATTTTGTTTATTTGAGAAAGAGGCACATAGAGGAGAGAGAACGGGCACACCAGGTTCCCTAGCCACTGCAAACTGACTCCAGATGCAGGCGCCTCCTTGTGCATCTGTCTTTATGGGTACTGGGGAATCGAGCCTGGGTTATTAGGCTTCTCAGACAAGTGTCTTAACCTTTATGCCATCTCCCCAGCCCCTGTTTTTGTTTTTCCAGATAGGGTTTCACTCTAGCCCAGGCTAGCCTGGGACTACAGAATTCATGGCAACGCATGACAATCCTTCTACCTCTGCCTCCCAAATGCTAGGATTGAAGATGTGTGCCACTATGCCTGGCATCTGTAAGCTGGTTGTAAGCTCTATACATTCTTCCATTAAAGATTTTTTTTAATTTAATTTAATTTGAGAGAGAGATAGAAACAGGCAGATGAGAGAACCAATAAGAATAGGTATGCAGGGCCTTCAGCCACTGTAAACAAACTCCAGACTCCTGCACCACCTTGTGCATCTGGCTGACATGGGTACTAGGGAATCAAATTGGGTCCTTTGGCTTTGCAGGCAAACACTTTTAACTGCTAAGCCATCTCCCCAGCCCTCACTAAATAAAGATTGAGTGGCAAGTCTACTAAGTAACAAAAGAGTGTATGTTAGTGGTTAAAAACATTGATTTCACCAGGTGTAGTGAGTGGCACATACTGTCAATCCCAGCTCTTGGGAAACAAAGGTCAGAGGATCTCCATGAGTTCAAGGCCAACATAAGACCATATAGTCAATTCCAGGTCAGCCTGGAATTGAAGCCCCGTGTCAAACAGTAGCACATTTTGGTTGGTGTGGATACCCGTCTCCCTTCGTCCCTCAGACACGTAAGTGGCATTGGGTCCCTGCAGCTGCGGGCAGAGCAAAGCAGTGCCTGTGCTTGCACGTTCTCAAAGCCTCGTATGTGGGGGTCCTGCTTCTCCTTGAGATCAGGCTCTTCGTGGCAAAGTTCTAACAGGCTGCTGTTTTCCCAAACGGCCACCCCTGAAGCAGGAGGGGTAGCTGCTTTGTGTCCTAATTTGTCCCCAGCTCAAGGCCAGTGTGTAAGAGGTTCTCTTTCAGTGTGTGAACACTTGTGCCTGTTCCACGTGAAGGGCGTGCATTGACCCTGTGGCACTTACACGTTCCGGTCAGGTTTTTGTTGATCACTCGTTTGCTTCTAGTCACTATTAGGTGGAACTGTTAAATAGAATCTTGTGAAACAGCCCAGAGTTGCTAAAATACATGTCAGACTCATCGAGTTTGTTGGATAATCACAAATTTATTGATGTGCCCTAAGTACAGCACTGTACTTTGTGCTTGGGTTGATCTGGTAATCCATATCAGTTTTGACGTGGAGAAAATGTGGCTGAAATGCTTCTCATTCTGTGGGCCTCTTTGTTGGAAATGGTCTTCCTTTGTCCCCTTCACTTTCATCTTACCTCCTCTCTGGATGGTAGGGAAGCAAATCCACGTGAGAAATACAGTCTGTTCTGGCTGGGGAGGAAAGAATCCAAACAGCAGCTGCCTTTTAAAAAACTCACTTCCTGTGAGATGCTAAGTGCAGTTTAGCCAGGAAAGAAAGTGATTTAGGCTTCTTCCCCCATTGGCTCCTAGCCAGCAACTGTACCTTTTACATCAGAGGCACGATTTCCATTTTAGTATTGCTGCAGCCCCGTTTGTATTTCAGAAATTAGTTATAAAGAGACTCTAATTCAGTGAGTGCCTTAAAGTTAAAGCGTTCTCTTTCTTTTTTTTTAATTTTTTTATTCTTTTTTTTTAAAATATTTTATTTACTTATTTGAGAGCGACAGAGACAGAGAGAAAGCTAGATAGAAGGAGAGAGCGAGAGAATGGGCGCACCAGGGCTTCCAGCCTCTGCAAACGAACTCCAGATGCGTGCGCCCCCTTGTGCATCTGGCTAACGTGGGACCTGGGGAACCGAGCCTCGAACCGGGGTCCTTAGGCTTCACAGGCGAGAGCTTAACCGCTAAGCCATCTCTCCAGCCCATAAAGCGTTCTCTTTCTTGCTGCAGTGCTGGCCTTCAGCCAAAGGCCTTATTCATGCTAACCCAGCGCCTCCGCCTCGGCCTGCTGGGTACTAGAGTTAGAGGCGGGCGCCTCCACGCCTGAAGCAGCGTGCGTGTGTGTTCTGAGCAAGAGCGTTGCCTGCTTTAAAGGCCACATTTAGGTTAGCTTGGTAGAAGCTCCAGCATTTAAATGAAATTATTGTATGTAGTTAAAATTCTTAAGTGAAAATTGTCAAATTCTTTCTTCTCCCCTCACCCTCTATTCTCATTCCAGCTCAAGCTGATCTGGAACTCTCTGTGTACCTCTAGGCTGCGTATTTTTTCAGAAAGCCTCATGGATGTTGTCTGATCATGTCAGCCAGGTCTTTGTCAACAGTACACATGGGAATTGTGTACTCTAACTCTTTACTATTTTTTTTAGACATGGGAAGATCCAGGACATAGTGACAAACATACTGGCTGTTGTGGTGACAATGACCCAATTGATGTTTGTGAAATCGGAAGTAAGGTAATAAAATCTGACTTTTATTTCTGTCAGGATGAAATTAATGAATTGTGCCAACATTCATACTTCAAATTGTGAAGAAACACGATTATTAGTGAAATAATATCTTGAGGGGTGATGAAGACGTACGTTTTGTTTAGGCATTCATATATTGTCAGCTTTGAACCTAGTCTGGGAGAATGCGTATAGACACACGTGGCTGACCGTGTGAGTGGAGCCGCGTGTGCTCTGTACTGCCTCGGGACAGAGGCTCAGTCCACGGGAAGGTGGCGCGTTTCATCTGGTCACGGCACGCTGCCGAAGGGCCTGCAGTGACCAGTGAGTCTGCTTGAGCCAAATAGCCCATCAGCTGGAGGCCGTGTTGACACTCATGCTCAAGCAGACTTGCTCTAGCGCTGGGGACAAGTTGTGTTTTTTGAGACAGGCTCTCATGTCCTCCAGGATGGCTTTGAACACACTCTGTGGCATGGCTGACCCTTCTCTACCTCCTGGGGTTACAGGCTTTGACACGGCGCTGGAGATGAGCCCCAGGGCATTATGCACGTTAGGCAAATGCTGCACGTACTGAGCTACATGCCAGCCCTTGCTGGAAGTTTCGATGACATGCTTTATGACTGGCTTAACTCGGTGGAGGAGGAAGCATGTTAAAGGGTCGCCTGGCCAGGCATGGTGGTGCACACACACACTTTTGGTCCCAGTGCTGGGGAGGCAGAGGTAGGATCACTGTGAGTTCGAGGCCAGCCTGATAGTCCATAATGAATTCCAGGTCAGCCTGTGCTAGAACAAGATCCTACCTCAAAAAGACAAAATAAATAAAAAGGATTATATCTGAAACAGTAGAGATTTAATTATTCACAATGAAAGATAATGTGAAAATCATTAAGTATCTTCAGCTATACTGTTGTTTTCTTAGGACTTTTATTATCGCTTCTGTATATCTTTGTTTTTTCAACCTAAATATGACCATTGACGATTTCATTTGTCCAGCTTTTGAAGATTTGCTTCAGGAGTTGGGCATAGTGCCAGACATCTATAATCCCAGTGCTTTGAAGGCTACAGCAGGGGAATCTCAAACTTGAGGCCAGCCTGGGATACCTAGCAATTTTTAGGCCAGCTTGAGCTACATAGGAAGACCCTGTCTCAAAACACACACAGGGGCTTGAGAGACAAAAGAAAAACTTGATTCAAGAAACAAGGGTCAAGTAAATGGAAGAATTAGGCATCTAAGAATGATAAGTGAGACATTTCTTTTTATCCACCAAATAAACTTTTTTCAAAGCTCCAGTGCACAGATTTGTCCTGACTGTGATGGTTGGTTCTCAGGTATGTGCAAGAGGGGAAATAATCCGGGTGAAGGTTCTCGGCATCCTGGCCATGATTGACGAAGGCGAGACCGACTGGAAAGTCATTGCCATCAACGTGGACGACCCTGACGCCGCCAATTACAATGGTGAGGAAAGGCTCAGCATCACCATCATCATAGTGAGCCCCAGCCGACTTAACCTCTGACAGGACGGTCAGCTCGGGCTGAGAGCAGCACCCTTGACCATGGCATTGTTTTCTAGCGCTCAACTGCCTAACTAAATTCTTCTCCCAAAGAAAAGACCTCACAGTGTTGTGTAGTAGTTTCAGTTGGGTGTTCTATCATTTCCTTCTCGTAAGTTGCCACTCCATTTCAGTGCTCTTGCTTTGTTTGAGATACTCACATACCATAAAAGTCATCAGTTTGAAATATAATTTAGTGTTATAAAGCCCAGGCTGCTCTTGAACTCAATATGTAGCCAAGGATGACCTTGAGCCTCCTGATCTACCTGCCTCCGAAGATTGTGGATCATTTGTCAGGGACTGTCTGTCTACACTTGGTATTAAAATGTAAACAACTATCAGGCCTGGTGGCCTAAACTTGTAATCCCAGCACTTGGGAGGTGGAGGCAAGAGGTCAGGGAATTCAGGGCTCAGCTCCAGAACATTGAGCCGGGAGGCCATGATTCACAACAGCAGCAAAATGGAATCGGATGTCATTTTGAAGCAGCCATGGTATTCATGACCTCACAGTGGCTGCCAACATAAAACCTGCATAATGGGAGAAAAATAGTTAACATCAAAATAGAATAGAGACCACTTGGAAAGGGGGTTTGATGGAGGTGGGTGGATTCAGAACATCAAAATAGAAAAGTGACCAGTTGAAAGGAGGGGTCAGGAGGAGTAAAGAGAGGGCGGTAAGAAGAGACTATGATCATGGCATGTACGGAGGTTGTCCATAAAAAGTTTTATTAGACTTGCAAGCAGAGAGAGAGAAGAGGTGTGCCAGGGCCTCCAGCCACTGCAAAAGAACTCCAGGTGCATGTGTCAGTTTATGCATCAGGTTGTACATGGACACTGGGGAATCGAACCTAGGTTGTTAGGTGTTGCAGGCAAACTTCGTATCCACTAAGCCATCTCTCCAGCCCGTTTCCTTTTTTTTAAATGTCATTTTGCCCCTCAAGAAGATGTTGCAGGTAGCTCTGCTCAGACCAGAAGAGTGGCCTCTTTCCTCACCCCTCCCAAGTGCTGGGATTATAGCACTCGTTTTTAATTTTGCTAAAATCTAATTTATGTGTTTGTTGTGTTATTAGTATTGTTGACCTCATTTCGAAGAAACCATTGTCTTGGGGCTGGAGAGATGGCTCAGAGGTTAAGGCACTTGCTTGCAAAACCTAAAGGCCTGGGTTCAGTTCCTCAGTGCCCATGTAAGACCAGATGCAAAAAGTAGAGCTTGCATCTGGAGTTCGCAGTGGCAGGTAACCCTGGCACGCCTCTTCTATCCCCTCCTCCCCTCGCAAATAAAAACAATGTCTAGACCAAGATCGTGAAGATTTTACAGCTTTCTGTTTTTTTTGTTTTTGAGACAGGGCCCAAGCCAGCTTAAATAGTGGATTGACCGTAACTAAGTGGGATGTTGCTATATTTGTTTTGAAGTCTTGAGAAAAGCTCACTGTGTCTAATTTATCTTAATCACTTTTGTGCAGGCGCTTGAACACACATTCTTTTACTTACTAAGTGCCTACTCTGTCAGTGAGCTCCACCCATTCCTATCCCAGCTATTTTTATGTCAGTGCTGCTTCGAGTTAATGATCGAGTTAGTCCTTCTAGTGATTGAATTTGTCTCGAAAATTAATGTCAGCAGGGTCCTATCTATAGAGGCTCCAGGGAGAGATCCATTCTTTTAATTAAAATTAAAACTTTATTTAAAAAATATACACAATCCTCTCCTGCAACCCTCCTGTATCTTCCCTTTCCCACCCACTTCCACAGAGCTCTCTCTTCTTTCCTACTATTCCCTCTTCTATAATGATGTCTTTTGTTTTTAATTGACAGCTCCCATTCTTACAGTCAGTAAACCACGATCATTCCCATTGGCTCTTACATTCTTTCTGCCGCCTCTTTCACAATGGACCCCAAGCCTTGGGAGGTGTGATAGAGGGATTTCAATGCTGAACAGTCCCCTGTCACTTCTTCTGAGTATGTGCCCTCTGAGTCATCCCAAGGTCACCACCATCTGAAAAGAGAAGCTTCTCTAACCAAAAGTGATTGTAGCATTAATACATGGATATGAATGTTAAGTAAAGTGCTTAAAGGGCAGTTGATAAGCATGATATATGCATTGAGCCAGATAAGAGCAGGCATTATACTCCTAAGCTTCATGACCTTCCCCACCATCAGCTTTTGATTAGGTTTTTAGTACCAGGCATGTATTTCCTCCCAAAGAGTGGGCCTCCAGTACAGTTAGAGAGCAGTTAGTTTCCTCCAGAGCAGACATGCCACTATTGCACCCGTTTGGTCAGTTGACCTGGCTGGCCAAACTTAAGGCTTCTACTGTCCACTGTTTTTACCCCTGATGGCTCTGTCTCCCATTGGGCTGCATGTAGTGCATCTTTTTCCAGCTTTATGTCAGCTGGTCTACATGGAGGAAGTTTTTGGCTCAGCCCCAGTTGATTTCTCAGTGACCTTGCCACCCAGTCATGTGGAGTCTTCAGCAATAGGATCTTATCATCTATTTCTGGCGGGAAACCAAGGGCCTCTAGCCACTTCAAATGCACTCCAGATGCATGTGCCACCATGTGCATCTGGCTTTACATGGGTACTGGGGAATTGAGCTCCATTCCTTAGGCTTTGCAGCAAATACCTTAACTGCTGAGCCATCTCTCCAATGCTCAATTGCCTTTTTTTAGCTGGTATCTTGCGTTAGAAACTACCCATGTTTGCCAGACTGATTCTTTAGTTATGTGGCTCCATCACTTTCTCTGTCTAATGGCAATTACACCTTGTCCATCTGTTATCTTACCTCAGCTTTTCAGAGATACTAGCTGGCATTTTTGTGTTCTTAACAAGATGGTCAGCCCTGATTTTATCTAGAACCTTTTGATATCTTTTCTCCAGCTCTTTCAAACTACATGCTTAATGCTTTTGTTGATGTGTAATCATGCATCACACAATGTGCCTTTTCCCTTTAGATATTAATGATGTCAAGCGCCTGAAGCCTGGTTACCTAGAAGCTACTGTTGACTGGTTTAGAAGGTACAAGGTTCCTGATGGGAAACCTGAAAATGAGTTTGCTTTCAATGCAGAGTTTAAAGACAAGGTAATGTGTCATTCAGAACTGCAGCTTTGGGCAATTAGTATAAAGACTTATAATTTAACCATATTGTTCCCTTCTAAAAAATTACTCAAAAGCCAGGCGCCCAAAGTGTGTATGTGTCTAGAGTTTATTTGCAATGGCAAACGAACCTGGCACACCCATATGCTTGCTTGCTTTTTTTTTTTTTTTTTTGGTTTTTGGAGGTAGGGTTTCACTCTAGCCCAGGCTGACCTAGAATTCACTATGGAGTCTCGGGGTGGCCTCAAACTCTTGGCAATCCTCCTACCTCTGCCTCCCTGCTGGGATTAAAGGCATGCACCACCACGCCCTGCCTCAAATAAATAAAAATTTGATCTGGGCGTGGTGGCAAACGACTTTAATCCCAGCATTCTAGAGACAGAAGGAGGATCACCATGAATTCAAGACTAGCCTGAGCCTCCATATCAGCCTGGGCTATAGCAAGACCCTGCCTCGAAAAAAAATTGCCAGATGTGGTGCCACACATCTTTAATCCCAGCATTCAGGAGGCAGAGGTAAGAGAAATGCTGTGAGCTTGAAGCCAGCTTGGGACTACAGAGTGATTTCCAGGTCATTGTGGGCTAGAGTGAGCCCTTACCTCGAAAAAAATAAAAATTTATAAAAAGGGAGCGGGGGGGGGGGGTGGTGGCGGTTAAGATTTATATAAGAGAAATACCTTAAAAAAAGTTTTGGTGTTTCGTTGTTGAAAGAATGGGCACACCAGGACCTCTTGCCCCTGTAAAAAACCTTCCAATTGGGCTGGAAAGATGGTTCAGCAGTTAAGGTACTTGCCCACAAAGCTTATTGACCCAAGTTTGATTCCCCACTATCCACATAGAGCCAGATGCACAAGATGGTGCATGTGTCTAGAGTCTGTTTGCAGCGGCTAGAGGGAGCACCCATTCTCTCTGTCTTGCATCTCTCTGCTTGCAAATAAATATATATATTTTTTTAATTGAGTGCATGTGCTACACTGTGCCTAGCTTTAGTTGGATATTGGCTTTGCAAGCAAATGCCTTTAACCCATGAGCCATCTTCCCCGCCCCTGGGTGTTTTCTGTAAACATTCACTTTCATTTTTAACAAAGGGAAATGATTGAAAAGAAACATAATATCAGGCTTTGGAGAAATATTGATAATAAGAGAAAAAATACCTTTCTGCCATTATAATAATGCCCATCTATTTAAATTACAGGCTTTTGCAATTGATATTATTAAAAGTACTCATGACTATTGGAAGGCTTTAGTGACTAAGAAAACGGATGGAAAAGGAATCAGTTGGTAAGTGCGAACACCCCTCAGCATGTTGAACACCCAGCGCAGGCCGCCTTATACAGAGGTTTCAGTGAGCACGCGACACTGCATGTGCTCTTACATTCACTTAGAAAAGAACTGGGTTTGCCCGTGAGGGCTTTAATAAATGGAAAGGTGACTATATAAACAACTTAAAAGTCCTCATGAGACACTCTGTAAGCAAGTACAAACGAAATCCATAAAGGTAGCAGTGAGGCCAAAACTGGATAAGTCGCTGGCATCTGAGGACTCAGAATCTAATAGGTACCATGAGTGCACAGGCTGGTATTCTGACAGCAATATGTTATACCAGCATCTGTCATGCACCCTGAATTTACTCCTGGCACTCGGGAGGCAGAGGTAGGAGGATCACCATGAGTGCGAGGCCACCCCAAGACTACAGTGTGAATTCCAGGTCAGCCTGGGCTGGAGTGCGACCCTACCTCAAAAAAAAAAATAAAGAAATAAATAAATAACTATGGCTGTTTGGTGCTAGGGGACGGCTTCGTGGGTAAAATGTTTGCAGCACAACACGGAGGACCTCAGTTTCGATCCCCAGCACTCACGTCAGAGCGAGACGTGGTAGCCCGCCTAGGTGTCCCAGTGCTGGGAGTGTGGGGACAGCAGGACCCCTGCGGCTTGCTGGCCAGCTCTGTGAACTCGGGAGTCAGTACAAGACATGCTCTCAAAATAATAGTAATAGCTAATGATCATCCAGCAGATATTTCTTGACAAATACGTAACAAAGATGTAGGAGATTGAATTTAACCAGTCAGGGACAGGTTCCGTAACCTGGCCCCAAACACGTTTTGTGTGTTTTGCTAGGAATCCGACCCAGGACCTTGAGCACACTAGGCAAGTGCTCGACTAGACTTCCTCTTTGGTATCTAAGAGTTTCTGACAGTGGCGCTGAGATCACGTAGCTGTTACCGTTACTGTGATGCAAATAGTAGTCAGTGAGGTAAACAAGAGAAAGACGCAGGAACACATTCTGCAGGAGCGATTGTGCGTCTGCAAAACCCCAGACAGTAAGTTCATGCTAGGTATATTGGCATTTGTAATCCGAGCACTTGGGAGACAGAAAAAAATAAATGACCTGTAATCACACCTTTTCCAAAGACCTCTGTTAATATTGGGAGGGAATTTAGCTTGGTCTGTATCAGTCCTTAGGGCGGGTACAAAAATACTTTTTAAAAAATGAGTATGTTACATGCACAACTTGTTTTATGCTTTAAATTTAAAATATAAGCATGTCCCCAATTATATAATGTTCCATCTATATATTTTTATTTATTTTTTGATGGTTTTGGTTTTTCCAGGTAGGGTCTTACTCTAGTACAGGCTCACCTGTAATTACCATGTAGTCTCAGGCTGGCCTTGAACTGACAATGATCCTCCTACCTCTGCCTCCCAAGTGCTGGGGCTAAAGGCATGCGCCACTATGCCTGGCGAGACTTTTTTTTCTTTTTCTTTTTTTTTTTTTTTTTTGAGGTAGGGTCTCACTCTAGCCCAGGCTGACCTGGAATTCACTATGTGGTCTCAGGGTGGCCTCAAACTCACAGTGATCCTCCTACCTCTACCTCCCAACTGCTAGTATTAAATGAGTGCACTATCACTAAGATATTTGAACAGAATCAAACTACCAGAACATCTGAACCTTCCAAACTAATTAGAAAGTGAAGTTACAGGCCAAGAAGCTTTCAACCACCCCAGACTTCATCTCATGAACTCCTTCTTCAGTGTATCTGTTACCTACTGAGAGGGTTTCCTTGTTCTGCTGGCTTCTGACTGTGGCTGTTTCATTACACAGCATGAACACCACGGTGTCGGAGAGCCCCTTCAAGTGCGACCCAGACGCCGCCAGAGCCATCGTTGATGCTGTACGTATAAGAACAGGGTGGTGCTCCATGGGCAGAGGAAGGACTTCCTTCAGCAAGATTCTAGAATCTCCCGTGTGTCCTCACTGAGTGAAGTGCTGAAATAAGCACCAGTAGACTTGAGGGGAAAAGGAAGGCGTGGCACTGGTCAGCCATTGGACTCAGTGATTCCAGGACATAATGCCTAGCACAGGAGCCCACTGGCTGTCCGGTCATTTCCCACCTGATAAGCAGTAGGTTCCTACTGGTACTTGACTTAGTTCTGCAAGGACTGAGGAAGTTAGGAAATGTGGGGTGCAGCTGCTGCCATAACATATTACTCAAGAGACATGAAAAAGTAAACGATCCATCAAAGCAAGTTTTACTTACGTGTTACTTTAATTACCTGATTTAGACTTAACAGAAAGCTGAACTAGATCATCATCAAATCATTTTCATTCATTCCATTAGCAAATGGTAAATCAAAGAAAAATGATCTTGATTTTCTTCTGCCTTGTAAATGGGGCAGTATTCAGAAAGGACGCTGTAGCCAGGCGTGGTGGCACAGGTCTTTAACCCCAGCACTTGGGAGCAGAGATGGGCAGATCGCCATGAATTTGAGGCCACCTGCGACCACACAGTGAGTTCCAGAGAAAGGACAGCTTAATGTGAGCCTCGGTCCTTCATCCATGAGCCCTGACATGGCAGTGAAGAGCAGAACAAAACCAGGCTGGTAGCTCCGGTCTAAAGTCCCAACTCTGAGGAGGCTGAGGCAAAACAATTGAGTTTGATGCCAGCCTTGCCTGCAGTGCGAGGTCATGTCTCAAAAACAAAAATGGGCCGGGCGTGGTGGCGCACTCCTTTAATCCCAGCACTCGGGAGGCAGAGGTAGGAGGATCATCACCCTGAGTTCAAGGCCACCCTGAGATTCCATAGCGAATTCCAGGTCAGCCTGGGCTAGAGTGAGACCCTACCTCGAAAAACAAAGATGTCTTCCATCCTCTTACTGTCTGCCTTCTCTCTGCCTCAAATAAATAAATAAAATTAAAAATTGAAAAAAAAAAAACTTTTAAAAAATCCTTTTAAAAAGGGCTGGGGAGATGGCTTAATTGTTAAGGTGTCTGACCCCCTCTTTTTCTCTCTCAAATAAATAAATAAAATGCAAACATTTTAAAACCTTAAAGAAATAAAGATAGAGTAAAAAGGGGCAGGGAGTCATGGTCATATGCATGTCGGTATTTATTCTTTGGTTCAAAAACATCCTGCCTTCTGTCCTTAAGAGGCTTGAACATGTTAGCACCTCCTGCATTATTACTGTGAATAATTTTTAGATCCTATTAATTGGGATGATCTCCTGTTCAGAATCTTTGCCGTTTTTGTTACTTTTAGCTTTTTCCCTCTGGAATTAGACTAACACATTTTACTGTTTCATTTTCAGTTACCACCACCTTGTGAATCTGCCTGTGCACTGCCATCAGATGGTAAGATCTGCATCCACTACATTAAAATTACATATATATGCAAATAATTATATATATTAATGGGGTACACTGTGATGCTTTGACCTACAAGTTTATAATGTAGAAAGTTTAAAAGTTTTATTTTTTTTAATTTATTTGACAGAGAAAGAGGGGGTTGGAGAATGGGCACGCCAGGGCCTCCAGCCACAGATGTGTGCTCCCTTGTGCCTGTGGCTAACGTGTGTCCTGGGGAATCAAACCTGGGTCCTTTGGCTTTGCAGGCAAACGCCTTAGCCACTAAGCCATCCCTCCAGCTCTATAATGTAGAAAGTTTAAATCCGGTTAGCCACTCCGTCACCTTACATTCTTGTTTATTTGTGGTGACAATAGTTAAAATGTGTGGTAGCCATTTCCAAACAGTTGGCCTGTGTTCCTTGGACTCCTTGTGGATGTCTTGTGACACTGTGGAAGGGACCTTGCCAAGAAAAGGAAAGCTCTTAAGTGACAGATGTGGTGATACATGCCAACAGTCCCAGAAGTCCGGCAGCTAAGTCAGGAGGATCACAAGTTCAAGGCCAGCCTGAGCTACATAGCCAGACCTAGCCTCAAAAAAGAGGGCTGGAGAGATGGCTTAGTGGTTAAGGTGCTTGCCTGTGACGCCGAAGGACCCAGGTTCAATTCTCCAGAACCCACATAAGCCAGATGCACATAGTTTCACATGTGTCTGGAGTTTGTTTGCAGTGGCTGGAGGACATGCACGCATATTCTCCCCCCATAAATAAATAAAATTAAGAAATGATTCAATACTGAGAATACTGATACAGATATTAATCATGGTTGATAAAAAATCTGAATTCAGAATTAAATAAGGCTTGTTTCTATAAAAAGAAGAGGGGTGGAGAAATGGCTCAGTGGTTAAGGTGCTTGCCTGTAATGACCCGAGTTCGCCTGTAATGACCCGAGTTCAGTACCTCAGTACCCACAATAAAGCCATATGTACAAAGTGGCATATGCATCTGGAGTTCATTTGCCATGGCTAGCTAGAAGCCCTCATGTGCCCATTCTCTCTTGCTTGCAAATATTTTTAATGAAAGGAAAAAAGAAAGGAAGATGGAGAGTAAGGAAGCCCAGGGAAAAGTGCTGAGCTCGTTCTCAGCGCGCCGGGGAGCCGCTCTGCAGAGGAGTCTGTCCTGGGGACGCCTGTGGAAGAGCCGTGAATGCACATGGCGCATTGTGCTGGGCGAGCGCTAGACCGCGGAGTCACAGCCAGCTTCTCTATGGGATGGTGGTGGTATTGATGCTTTGCTGGGGTTCTGATTTGTTGCTCTTTTCTCCTGCACAGTGGATAAATGGTTCCATCACCAGAAGAACTGACGGGAGCTGTGTGGCGCGCGGGCGGGCGTCTTATATGCGCATATAGTGGCTTGGCGCGGCTTCCCGCTGGTGGAGCTCATCTGCCAGGCTGCGTGCCCCGAGACCGCTCTGTATGCTCAGAAGGGTACCTCCACATTTTCCTGTCTCAGCGAAGAACTTGTAGGACATGCTTCAGTATCTAAGCAGTTGTGATTTAGAAGTTGTCTGTGAATAGATGTACAAGATGAGCACATACTGGATGTATATGTTTACCATGTGTTAGGAAATAAAATTATTTTGCTGAAACTTGGTTTAGGATTTCTTTAACGCGAAAGCTTTGTCAGGCAGGCGTGTCTACTTTTTTTGGCATTGCTTTTCTATGAGTAAACTTTCGATTCCATTTTTTTTTTAATTTATTTTATTGGCCAGGCGTGGTAGGGCACGCCTTTAATCCCAGCACTTGGGAGGCAGAGGTAGGAGGATTACCATGAGTTTAAGGCCACCCTGAGACTACATAGTGAATTCCAGGTCGACCTGAGCTAGAGTGAGACCCTACCTTGAAAAACAAAACATCTCTTACAGCCAGGCATGGTGGCGCACACCTTTAATCCCAACACTTGGGAGGCCTAGGTAAGAGGATCACTGTGAGTTTGAGGTCAACCAGAGACTACATACTGAATTCCAGGTCAGCCTGGACTAGAGTGAAACCCTACCTCAAAAAAAAAAAAATCTTTTACTAGTACTTAAGGTGCATGCCTGTGAAGCCTAAGGACCTAGGTTCCATTCCCCAGTACCCATATAAGCCAGGTGCACAAGGAGGCACATGGATCTAGAGCTCATTTGCAGTGGCTGGAGGCCTTGGCACACCTATTCTCTGCCTCTTTCTCCCTCTCAAATAAATAAAATATTTAGAAAAAATATCTTTTTATTTATTGGCATACAAAGTGAATGAGTATGGGTGTGTCAAGGTATCTTGCATTGCTAATGAATTAGACCCATGCACCACTTTGTGCGGTGTGTAAGACCTTGCCCAGCGGCTGAAGGGCACAGGAGGGCTAATCGTGACTCGGGAGCCCCATCAAAGAGGCTGTCGTGGAGGCTCCCTGTTCCTGTAGGTAACCCTGCACTCCGCTCTGTAAGTAACCCCAATAAACGCACCGGTTCCCAGACTGGTATTGGTGCGGTCGTACTTTCTTCTGCCATCTGAGCCCTGTCTGGGGTGAAGATGTGTGCACACGTCTCCCCAGGGGAAAGTTTCCCATGATAATCAAATAATTATGATGATAATAAAGTAGGAGGAACACTGCCTGGGCCCAAATCTTCCTTGCTCAACTCTGATCCCCACACATCCAGAGGTAGTAGTTGGTAACTATGGTTTTGGATTTTTCCCCAGAAATAATTTTACGCACTCCAAGCGTGTCCCCTCTCTCTCCATCATGTCTTCCTTCACCACCGTGCTCCCTTTGTTGTTTTTTTTTAAAAAAGCACAGACAGGATTATAGGACAGAGCAGAGGACTGGAGAGATGGTACAGTGGTTAAGGCCCTTGCCTGCAAAGCCGAAGGACCCAGGTCAATTAACCAAGACCCACATAAGCACAAGGTGGCACCTACATCTATAGTTCATTTGCAGTGTCTAGAGACCCTGGCCGGCCAATCCTCTACCTCTTTTTCTGTCTCTCTCAAACGAATAAATAAATAAGATAGATAAATAACTAGGATTGGTAAACATTTTCTGTAAAGGATCAACTAGGAGATACAGTGAGCCTTGGGGGCAGATGATTTCAGCCCCAACTAAACTCTCCATTAGAGTCCAAAGGTGCAACATCTGCTGCTGTCTGGCTAAATGATATACTATGTTCATCAAACTGCCCAGCAAGCACTTCTCTTAATGGTCATACCCATATATTAATGCTACTCTCACTTTTGGTTAGAGAAACTTCTTTTCAGATGGCAGTGACCTTGGGATGACTCAGAAGGCATCATGGTGCTGGAAAGAAGTGACAGGAGTGCTCGGTACTGCAATATCTCAGTTACACCCTCCAAGGCTCAGGGTCTATTGTGGAAGAGGTGGCAGAAAGAATGTAAGGGCCAAAGGAAGGGTAGGACTCCTTACAACGTGCTCCCCCCAGACATAAAATGGCCTAGATATCCATGACCTCACAGTGCCTGACACTGCCTACATAAGACCATCATGATAGGAGGAAAGGATCATGACATCAAAATAAAAGAGAGACTGTTGGAGAGGGGGAGGTGATATGATGGAGAGTGGAGCTTCAAAGGAGAAAGTGGGGGGAGAGAAGGCATTACCATGGGATATTTTTTATAATCATGGAAGTTGTTAATAAAAATTTGGAAGAAAAAAATTTGAAAAGAAAAAAAAGACTCAATTATGCAATGAAGTTATGTTTGCGTATTTTTTTTCTTGTTTTTTAAAAAAATTTTATTTATTTATTTATTTATTTAGAGAGAACGCAAGAGAGAAAGAAGCAGAGAGACAGAGAGAGAGAGAGAGAGACAGAATGGGCACGCCAGGGCCTCCAGCCACTGCAAACAAATTCCAGATGCATGTGCCACCTTGTGCATCTGGCTTACATGGGTCCTGGGGAACTGAACTGAGGTTCTTTGGCTTTGCAGGCAAATGCCTTAACCACAAAGCCATTTCTCCAGCCCCTTGTTTGTTTGTTTTATGAGAGAGACAGAGCGAGAGAAATGGCACACCAGGGCCTACAGCCGCTTTAATTGAACTCCAGACATGTGTGCCACCTTGTGAGCAAGTGCAACTTTGTGCACTTAGGTCACCTTGTGTGTCTGGGTTACGTGGGATCTGGAGAGTTGAACATTAGGCTTCAGAGGCAAGTGCTTTAACTGCTGAGCCATCTCTCCAGCCCTTTTTCTTTTTTTTTTAAGTAGGGTCTCATTCTAGCTCAGGCTGACCTGGAATTCACTATGTAGTCTCAGGGTGTCCTTGATCTCTCAGCGATCCTCCTACCTCTGCCTCTGAGTGCTGGGATTAAAGGCGTGCACCACCACACTTGGCAGCTTTTGGTTTTTGTTTTTTGGTTTTTTTGGTTTTTTTTTTTTTTGAAATAGAGTCTCACTATGTAGAGCAGGTTGGCCTGAAACGTGCAGCATCCTCCTGTCTTTGCTCCAGAGCCCTGGGATTACAGTCATGAAACACCATGCCTGGCACCGCCATGAAGTTAAGTGACTGTTCATTACCTCAGTCTCCTGTGCTTCTTCACTTTTGGGTTTACTTTCAATTTGCTCTGGTTTCAAATATTGCTCTCAGTCAGGCGTGGTGGCACACACTTTTAATCCCAGCACTTGGGAGGCAGAGGTAGAAGCATCTCTGTGAGTTCAAGGCCACCCTGAGACTACCTAGTGAATTTCAGGTCCTCCTGGGCTAGAGTGAGACCCTACCTCAAAAATAAATAAATAAAAATAAAATCTTGCTGTCATGAATGAACAGGTTTATGTACAATTCTCAGACAGTCTCTCTGACGTTTTTTCCCTGAAGATAAATTCATAGAAATGGAACGTGGGTGGATGAGATAGATGCTGACGGGTGCTGAGCTGCCCTCTGGGAAGTCTGACTGGTTTCACTTCCTTCTGGCTGTTTAAGAGAGTGCCCAAAATCTAAGAGAAAGAAAAAAACAAAACAAAACAAAACCTTGGCTTATTCAATGTGGTTCTTGCCTCCTAGTAACAACTGAGAAGGTGGCAACCCTGTACGTCTCGGACTTGAGTGTGCCAGCAGCAACCAGCTGAAGGGAGGGCTCGTTAAAGCCCACTGCTGGGCCCCACCATAGAGGTTCTGATTTCCTAGACACTGGGTGGAACCTGAGGCTATGCAGCTCATACGCAGCCCCCTGGGGCTGGTCTATGAGCCATGCTTGGCTGCGTTCACTAAAATGACTAAACCCAACAGGACCAACCTCATTCTGTACTGAAAATTCGTCTAAGTGACCTAAATATTGCTTCCTACTCCTGGCTCACCCATAGTTTGATGGATGTCCCTATGCATGTCCTGAGCTGAGCTGAGCTGGTCAAATAGCACAAATGTACTGCTTTAAAAAAAGAAAGAAAGGAAGAAAGAAAGAAAGAAAGAAAGAAAGAAAGAAAGAAAGAAAGGGAGAAAGAAAATGTTTATTTACTTAGTTGCAAGAAGAGAAAGTAAGGATGGGTAAGCCTGAACTTCTACAAACAAACCCCAGACACATCTGGGTTCACATGGGCACTGGGGCCAGGGTACACACCAGCAGGCTTTGCAAGAAAGCCCTTTTACCTGCTGAGCCATCTCCTCAGCCCTCTGCGGTTTTCGTTGTTGTTGTTGTTTGTCTTTGGAAAGTAAACTAGTGAAGAGATCCAAATGAAATGTTGTGTAGGGCTGGAGAGACGGCCATCATCAGGTGGACAATAGCAGCAGGAGAGTGTGCCAAACAGTGGCAAGGAGAAGCTGGCTACAACATCCTTAGGCCCGCTCCCAACAATACACTGCCTCTAGGAGGCATTGATTCCCAAATTTCTATCATCTGGGAACCTAGCAGTCAGACCATCTAAGTTTATGGGGGACACCTGAATCAAACCACCACATTACACCCCTGGCCCCCATTAACTGATAACCATCCATGATGTAAAATGCAATGCATTCAGTCCCTTTATAAGTACCCATAGTTTGTTTTTTTTTTGTTTGTTTTTTTTTTTTTTATCAACCCCAATGATGTTCAAACATTCCCATAGTCCAAGGTCTTTTAACTCAGCCATAATACAAAAAAAAAAAAAAAGCCCCAAGAAACCCATAGTGGCACAGAATAAACACTCACACTGCAAAAGATGGCATTGGGCATATCAAAGAAATATTCAACCAATACAAGATTTAAACAGGGCAAACATCAAACTCTGTAGCTCCAAGTCCAACAACTCTAGTCAGTGACAAGTCCAATAATTCCAGCAAAAAGTCTCTGGAGTTCCAATTCTGCCCCTCCAGCCAGGCTACTCACAGTCCTGGAAAAATTCATCCAAGGCCAGCAGCTCTCCTTGGCAGCCATCTCATGTCCCAGCATCTCCACTGGGTGTTCGCTACAACCCATAGTTCATCTTCATGACCCCTTGGGGTCTCCATGCAGGCATCCAGCAAACCTGCTTCACACAGTCCATGGTGGTTTCCAAAACACAAGACCATATTGCAAACTCAATGACCCTCTCTTTCCTGCATTTCTTATACTCCACAATACCAGGTAGGGTGCCAATTTGTTAATCCAGGGGGGAAATAAAGTAGACTTTGAAGAACAGGACACTCCTTGAGCACTCAGGCCCCTTCAAAAGAGTTGACATTCTTACTGTTGCCCCAGTGCTGGCCAGGTGGCCTAACCTCAAAGGTTGTATTCTCACATATAATTGTAGCTGAACAGGTAGAAGTTTCAGCCAAAAATTTCATTTCTGTGCCATATCCCTCTACTCACATCAGTCCATTTCTACACAAAGCAACCCTGCACAACCTCCCAGGAACAGGCATAACAGCAAGCCTCTCACATAAACTCTTTCAAGCCCAGTCCAGGCAAAGCTCTTTCACACCCTCACAAGCCAAACTTCACAGTCCTTAGTTATTACTGCATTCAGGTTGTGGTGGCTTGAGTCCCTCATAAACTTAGGTGTTCTGAATGCTAGGTTCCCCAGCTGATGGCAATTGGAAATTAAAGCCTCATGGAGGCAATGTATTGTTGGGGGCAGACTTATGTATTACGTATTATAGCCAGCTTCCTCTTGCCTGCGTTTGGCACACTCTCCTGCTGGTATTGTCCACCTTATGTTGGCCAGGAGGAGATGTCCACCCTCTGTTCATGCCATTGTTTTCCCTGCCATCATGGAGCTGCCCCTCAAGTATGTAAGCCAAAATAAACCCTTTTTTCCCAAAAGCTACTCTTGGTTGGGTGATTTCTACCAGCAATGTGAACCCGACTGCAACAGAACCTCAAAAAACAAAAAAAAGCAGAAGACAATGAAAGCCTCACTGTTGGTGGCTGGATATGTAAAATGGTGCAGCCACTTTGGCATCAGTAAACTTGTCAAAGCATTAAGTGGAGTTACCTTGCAATGTGCCAGTTCCATTCCTCTGCACGTATTCAAAGGACAAATACCTGTGCAAAAACCTGGCCACACTCTAGGTGTGACAGTGAGTACCTGGCATCTCAGCACTGGAGAGGCTGAGGTGGGGGGATTGCCAAGAGTTTAAGGCCAACTTGAGCTACATAGTGAGTTTCAGGCCAACCTGAGTTATAGAGTGAAGGCCCATGGGAATATGTAGAGGAAGGAGCCTTAAGGGTGAAGAAGATCCTGTGGGGCTGGAGAGATACCCTAGCAGTTGAGGTGCTTGCCTACGAAGTCAAAGGATCCATGTTCGATTCCCCAGTACCCACATAAAGCTAGATGCAAAAGGAATTCGTTTGCAGTAACTGGAGGCCCTGGCAAGCATATATTCTCTCTCTCTCCCTCTCAAATAAAATATTTTTTATTTTTAATTTATTTTATTTATTTGAGAGAGAGAAAGAGAGAGGCAGATGTAGAAAGAGCAAGCGTGGGCACACCAAGGCCTTCAGCCACTGCAAACAAACTCCAGACATATGTGCCACCTTGTGCATCTGGCTTATACAGGTACTGGGGAATTGAACCTGGGTCCTTTGACTTTGCAGGCAAGTGCCTTAACCACTAAGCCATTTCTCAACATTTATTGATTGTTCCAAGTAGAAACTAAATGTGTAACCCGGATCTCCGTTAAAAAATGTTCCAAGTAGAAACTAAATGTGTAACCCGGATCTCCGTTAAAAACCACTCACCCATTCATTGGGTCATTCAGGCAGCCAGTGACCAAACTTCACTGAGCACCTGATGCCAAGAAATGTGTTAGTCCCTGGGGACACTGTAATAAATGGACGCTGTTATTATGATTTTTGTGCATATAAACGTTAAATAAATTATGCAAAATTCCACAGCTAGTCAGTGAAAGAATGGGCATCCAAGCCCAGACTGATGCTAGAATATGTTGTGTGTGTCTGTGTGTGTGATGTGTGGTGTTCCCACATGCCATAGTCATGTGTGTGTTACTGACATGGAATCTAGGGGCCTCACACAAGCTAGGCAAGGGCTCTACCACTGAGCTAAGCTACTTCCCCAGCCCTCTGTGGGTTTTTTTTTTGTTGTTGTTGTTTGTCTGTTTATTTTGACTTGGTTTTGGTTTTTGTAGTTGTTTGTTGGTTTATTTTTTATTTTTTATTTTTTTTTCGAGGTAGGGTCTTGCTCTAGGCTAGACTGACCTGGAATCCACTACTTAGTCTCAGGCTGACCTCAAACTTGAACTCACAGCAATCCTCCTACCTCTGCCTCCCAAGTGCTCGTATTAAAGGCATGTGCCATCATTCCAAGCAGAGGGCGGGGAGGAATGAATGGGCCCAGCAGGGGCTTCTAGCCACTGCAAATGAAATCCAGATGCATATGCCACTTTGTGCATCTGGCTTTACATGGGTACTGGGGAATAGAATTTGGGTCATTAGGCTTTACAGGAAAGCACCTTAACCACTGAACAATCTCTCTAGCCTCCCAGTCCTCTTTTCACTTTTTTTGTTTGTTTGCTTGTTTGTTGATTTGTTTTGAGGTAGGGTCTCACACTAGCCCAGGTTGACCTGGAATTCACTATGTAGTTGCAGGGTGGCCTCGAACTCACAGCCATCCTCCCACCTTTGCCTCCCGAGTTCTGGGATTAAAGGCGTGTGCCACCATGCCCAGCTTCACTTTTTTTTTTTTCTTTTTGTGGCAAGGTCTCACTCTAGTCCAGGCTGATCTGAAATTCCCTCTGTAGCTCAGACTGGCTTCAAATTTATGATAATCCTCCTACCTCAGCCTCTGGAGTGCTAGGACTGAAGGGTGAGCCACCACACCAGGTTTCACTTTAACTTCCCTCCCCCGCACTGTATGTGGATGTGTGTGTGTGGTGTGCCCCTATGTGAGGACATGTGTGTCACAGTGTGCACGTGGAGGTCAGAGGACAACTTGGGGTTCCGACCCAGTGCTTTCAACTATTTTGAAGCAGGTCTCTGATTATTAACCACTGCGTCTGCCAGTTAAGCTGGCCTGGGAGATTCTCCTGTCTCTGCCTCCCTACTTGCTGGGACTACAAACTAACACTAGCAGCTGGCTTTCACATGAGTTCTGAACTCAGGAACATATCCCTGTGGTACAAGTACTTTATCCACACACACAGTCGTGTGGATGTGTGTGTGGGTTACATGTGGTGTTTCCACATACCACAGTCATGCATATGTATGTGTGTTACTGAGATGGAATCTGGGGGCCTCACACAAGCTAGGCAAATGCTGTACTACTGAGCTGAGCTCCTTCCCCAGTCTCTTGTTTTTTTATTTCTTTGTTTGTTTTGTTTTTTTTCGAGGTAGGGTCTGGCTCTAGGCTAGACTGACCTGGAATTCACTACATAGTCTTAGGCTAACCTCAAACTTGAACTCACAGCAATCCTTCTACCTCTGCCTCCCAAGTGCTGGTATTAAAGGCATGTGCCAGTGTTCCAAGCGGAGAGACAGTGTCCTCCCTAAGTGGCCCAGGATGCCCTGAATTTACTCTGTAGTCCAGGTAGGACTTGAACCTATGATCCTCCTTCCTCAGCCTCCCAAGTACCTGTAATCTTTTGAAACTTCATTGTTCAGGATTCTAAGGGACCCTTCCCTCCTCTATTACCTATCTATCTAAATTTATTTATTCATTTGCATGTGTGCATATGTATACGGGTCTGTCAGAATCTTTTGCCACTGCAAACGCCTGCCCAGTTTTATGCGGGTGTCTGGGAAATTGAACCTCTATTGGCAGGCTTTGCAAGAAAGGACCTTTAATTGCTGACCCATTTCCTCAGGCACTATTGCCCTTTTTGATAATTGAGATTACAGGGTGGCACCAGAGGTACCTTGGATGATCTGATAAGAGAAAACCAGGAGGTACTAAGGTTTGAACAAGGGAGTTAGGAAATGTATAGGGTTTCTGGTTAAAGTTCTAGAAAATTGCAGGTTAACAGCTGGGAAGGGAGAATGGCTTTAATTAAATATTATTGTGTGTACTGTGATGCAGAAGTGTGGGGCGTCTGCACTTGTGTGTACAGAAGCAGCATCCCTTGTGCATGTAATGCCCAGCGCTCCCCTCCAGCGTTCCTTGGCTTATTTCCTTGAGATGACATCTCTTTCCCGACATCAGATATTTTATGTATTATTTTTTTCCTCTGGTTTTAAGAGGTAGGGTTTTGTGCTAGCCCAGGCTGACTTGGAATTCACTATGTAGTTTCCAACTCAGCGATTCTCCTACTTCTGCCTCCTGAGTGCTGGGATTGAAGGCATGTGCCACACTAGGCTCTCATCTTTTGTTTAATTTTTTAAAAGTTTATTATTATTATTATTATTTGAGAGCAACACAGAGAGAGGCAGAGAGAGGCAGAGAGAGAGAGAGAGAACGCACCACATTTGTTATTGGGACGCGCCAGGGGCTCCAACTACTGCAAAGGAACTCCAGATGTGCGCCCTTGTGTATCTGGCTAACGTGGGTCCTGGGGAATAGAGCTTCGAACCAGGGTCCTCAGGCTTCACAGGCAAGCGCTTAACCGTTAGGCCATCTGTCCAGCCCTAGGCGCTCTCTCTCTCTTTTTTTTTTTTGTGGTTTCCGGAGCCCCAGTACTGAGGTTACTGACGTGCTTGCGTGCACTCTGAGCCATGTGAGGGGATGCTTGATCTTAACCCTCAGCTGTTTTGCTTTTTTTTTTTTTCTTTTTGCTGTAGGGTCTCATTCTAGCCCAAGCTGACCTGCAATTCACTCTGTAGTCTCAGGCTGGCCTCGAACTCACAGTGATCCTCCTGAGTGCTGGGATTAAAACCGTGCACCACGACGGCCAGCTACCTCAAAACAAACAACAACAAAATAATAAAAACCCAGCAAAATAAAATAAAACAAAGCCGGGCGTGGTGGTGCACTTCTTTAATCCCAGCACTTGGGAGGCAGAGGTAGGAGGATCGGCGTGAGTTCGAGGTCACCCTGAGATTACATAGTGAATTCCAGGTCAGCCTGAGCTACAGTGAGACCCTACCTCGAAAAACCAAGATAAATAAATAAAATAAAACAGGGTATCCCCAGAGGAAAATGTGACTTCAAACCAAGACCTTAGTGGCATCCAGCAGAGCCCACTAACTCTTCGCTTCTAGAAGCTTCCTACTCGTCGATCTCCCGTTCTGAAAGCCACGGGTTTGGGGGAGGTGGAGGCCAGCACCCAAACACAGCCTGAACCTGGAGCTGCCACGTCTCGCGGGCCTAGCGCTCGAGGGGAGTGGGCGTGGCCAGACCACGCCACGCCCCCGCCGCATACGTCACGCCCTTGGTCCCGCCCCTCCAAGGCCTGAGTGGCTGGTGTAGGCTCGATAGCTCGGCCGAGCGACGTGACGTCCGAAGGGGGCGGAGCCACGCACACGCCCGGAAGTCTGTGGGGCGGGCACGTGACGTACATCCGGCGAGTAGCTGGCGGTCCGGGGCGCTGCTGCTGCTGCTGCTGCTCGGTGTTCGCTGAGGGAGGATCGGAGCCGCCCGCCGCCGCTGGAGGAGCCCCCGGGGGCCCGTGAGTGTGGGGACCCTTGGCGGACGAGGCGGCGTGGGTCCGCAGGGGACGCGGAGGGCGGCAGGGCATGTCGCGGCGGTGGCCGGTGGCGGTGATGGTGGGAGGGGGGGCAGGGAAGTGACACGCAGGCGGTTCCGTGGCGGCGGCCGCCCGTCCCCGCCCAGCTCGGCTGCAATCGCCGGGGGTCCCGGGTCGTCCTTGGGTCCCGCTCGGGAGTGTCGCAGCCGCGGGGCTGGGGTGAGCGGTGGTCCTGGGCTTTGCTTTGGTTTGTCGCTCTCGGCGGGTCGGTCAGGCTCGTGTCCACGGGCTCCGGGACTCACCGACGCTCGGCCGGGGCCCGGACGGTAGCGAGGGAGCGGGCGAGCCCGGGCTGTGGTCCTGGCCCACGGCCCGGCCCCCATGTCACCTGTCGTCTTCCGACGTCCTTGTGTGGAAGCCCGTGCCATCCCTTCCGCGCCCGCCTCCTCGCCTTCTCCCCGGTGTTACATGCATGGGAAAATTCCCCTCTGGACTTTGGGCATAGATGGCTTTCTTCGTGATTATACTCGAGGTGAGGGTGGCACCAAATTGCCTCTGGGTTCTCCCTTGCTCTGGCCTTTCCCCCACTATTTATTTATTTATTTTTCAGTTTTTCAAGGAAGGGTCTCGTTCTCCTTCAGGCTGACCTGGATTTACTGTGTAGTCTCAGGGTGCCCTCCTCCTTACCTCTGCCTCCCAAATGCTGGGATTAAAGGCGTGCGCCACCACGCCCGGCGTCTTGTTCCCTTTACTTGGGTGCCGTCTTCTTAGGTCTGAGACAAGAGGTTCAGGGAGAATTGCCATGGGCTGACGTTTGACACTTGCCATCCCCCACACCCCAAGCCAAGCAAGAGTTTCTTAGGGAAAGGTCAGCCGCCTACTCCTCTAGGTGGATCTAAAGTGGTGTTTGGAAGTTGCTCCTGTAAGACGTAATTGGTAAGTTTTTCCTGCTAATGTCCACTTTGGGACTCCCACTTTTCTGTTTGTTTCAGTCAGCCAGCCCTTAAATTAGCAGGGTTTTTAAAATTTATTTATTTTAGGTACAGCAGTTGTCTTCTTTAGTTTAGAGTTTTTAAATTTTACGGTCCTCTTAGCTTTCCATAGGTGATGGATGACAAAGAGAATGTTGGAGCTGGGGAGATAGCTCAGCAATTAAAGGTACTTGCTTGCAAAGCTAAACTACCTAAGTTTAAGTCCCCAGTACCCATTTAAGGCCATATGCACAAAGTGGCACCTGCACCTGGAGTTTGTTTTCAGCAACAGGAGGCCCTGGTGTGAGGAAAGTAAATAGAATGTTAATTAATAAAGTAGTGTTGCAGTCAGGGTCGTATTGCTGGCAGAAAACGCCGGATCAAGAGCAGCTTGTGGGAGAAAAAAGGTTTATTTTGGTTCACAGACTCGAGGGGAAGCTCCATAAAAGCAGGGGAAAACGATGGCATAAGCAGAGCGTGGACATCATCTCCTTGCCAACACCAGGTGGACAGCAGCAACAGGAGAGAGTTTCAAATACTGGCAAGGGGAAACTGGCTGTAACACTCATAAGTCCACCCCAACAATACACTCCCTCCAGGAGGTGTTAAGTCCCAAATCTATCTGCTGAGGACCTAGCATTCAGAACACCTAAATTTATGGGGGACACCTGAATCAAACCACCACAAGTACCATCCAAAAGGTGTGAAGTAGGTGGGTTATTGAAGTAAGTTTTACTCTTTTTAAAAAAAATATTTTGCTTATTGATTTGAGAGAGAGAGGCAGGTAGAACATGGGCATGCCAGGGCCTGCAAATGAACTCCAGATGCATGCACCTCCTTGTGTAGCTGGCTTTTGTGGGGCCTGCGGAATTGAACCTGGGTCCTTTGACTTTGCAGGTAAGCATCTTAACTGCTAAGCCATCTCTCCAGCCTTTTTTAATTTTAATTTTTTTGAGGCAAGCCCAGTAGACTAGCCTTTTTAAAATATAGATTTTATTTATTTTAGAGAGAGAGAAGTAGAAGCAGATAGAGAGGGAGAATGGGCATGCCAGGGCCTCTAGCCACTAAAACAAACAAATTCCAAGTGCATGCACCACTCTGTGCATCCAGTTTTACGTGAGTACTGGGGAATTGAACCTGGGTCAGTACCCCAGTACCCAGGTAAAACTGCAGGCAAGTGCCTTAACCACTGAGACATCTCTCCAGCCTTGCCCCCCGCCCCCTTTTAATGCAAGAGAGAAAGAGAATATTGGTGAGCCACGGCCTCAAGCCACGGTAATTGAATTCCAGGTGTGTGCCACCTTGTGCGCTTACATCTCCTTGCGCATCTGTCTGTCCTTTGTGAAATCTGGAGAGTCCAACATGGGTCTTTAGGTTTTGCAGGCAATTGCCTTAACTGCTAACCCATTTCTCCAGTCCTAATTTTAATTTATTCATTTGCAAGCAGAGAGAGGGTGAGAGAGAGAAAACAGTGTGTGTTGTGTGTATTATTTATTTATTAGAGAGAGAAAAAGAGGAAGGGAGGGAGAAAGAGAGGTAGAGAGGGAGAGAGAGAAAGGGAGAGAGAATGGGCGTGCCAGGGCCTCTCCACTGCAGACAGACTCCAGATGGATGTGCCCTCTTGTGCATCTGGCTTACATGGTCCTGGGAAGTCAGGCACCTTAACCACTAAGGCATCTCTCCAGCTCCGTCCTTTACTCCCACCTCCCCTAGTTAGGGTCTGGCCCGAGCCAAGGCTGACTTGAAATATGTTGTCTCAGGTTGGTCTCAAACTCACATTTCTTCTCCTACCTTAGCCTCCTGAGTGCTGGAATTAAAGGTGTGCACCACCCTCCTTTTTTAAAGCAGTTTTATCATTTGAATTTTATATTGATCAGGTAGGATTTGGCTGTTGGTTTACATCCCATAACTTTCAGTTGAGCAGTCTTGAACTAGTCAGGAAGCCTAGTTCTGTCAGCCTCTTCCTCGTCTAGCCTGCTTAGTGGAGTTAGTGTGAAGATGAAGTGAGATTTATCAAGGTTCTAGGTAAACCCTAAAACTACTGGTGAGTTGGTAGGAGTCCTGAGATCTCAAGGATGACGGAGCTATCAAGGCCATTTCCTTAACTTTGGGTAACAGCACAACCCAACCTTGGATCTAGTAAAAGTTTTTACTTTCCTAAAACATCGCTTAAAGAGTTCTGTTAAGTACTCTTCATAGATCATTTTGGAAGAAAGACTTATAGAGCTTTTAAATCTAGGAAGGCAAGCGCAAATAAAAGTGTCATCTTTGCAGAATTCACAGGTTGGGAATACTTCTTTTCAGACAGGGTCACACTATGTAGTCCAGGCTGGGCAGGAACTATTGTGTCGTCCAGGCTGGCCACAGACTCAAGCTGATCTTCCTGCCTCAGCTTCCCACGTGCTGCGACTATAGGCGTGTGCCACCATTCCCAGTTTGGAAACACTTGTAAAATGATGTGGTCAAATTTAGACCAGCGTTTATAGTACTGACTGCCAGCCAGTACACATGAATATAGAAATGTTGGGCTGAAGGGAGTGGTCACTGTGGGAGGAACCTTAACCAGCAGTGCTTCTCCCAACAATAGATGGAAAAAGTCAGGGAGGTGGTCTGGTTTGGGGGCCTGCAGAGGAAAGGCACATGGTTCTTGTATTTACCTACAGCAGGTGGAAACTTAAGTGTACTTAAGCTACTTGATTTCTTAAAGTGCTAACTTTCCAGTTAAAACTGTGTGTGTATGTGTACATATGTACGTATGTACATGTACATACATGTATACGTACTTTGGGCAGTGCTGAGGCACATACTCCTACTGATGGAGAAGAAAGTGGTAATTTTTTTTATTTCCTTCTGCACTAAATCTGAACTATTGAAACAAAAATTGAGTGTGGGGCTGGGGAGATGGCTTAGAGGTTAAGGCACTTGCCTGCAAAGCCTAAGGACCCAGATTTAATTCTCCAGGTCCCATGTAAGCCAGATGCACAAGGTGGTGCATGTGTCTGGAATTCGTTTGCAATGGCTAAAGGCCCTGGTGTGCCCATTCTCTCTCTCCCTCCTTGTCTCAAATAAATTAAGATGTTTAAAAGATACTTTAAAAAATTGAGTGCTGACTGAAAACCTTTAGGACTCTCCAGTGTTTCTAGATCTTCCCTCTTGACTTTTCTCAGAGGTCCTGCTGCTTGTTGCTGATGACGTATGTGTGCGCCTGTCATTGGTGGTTTTTCTACGTCACTGTTTTTTCTTGGTCTGTGGGAAACAATAGGAAAAGTGCTGTCAGTATTATTGCTAATTAGATATATATGTACTTTGGAAGCTATCGCTATATTTTGAATGAATATAAGTTGAAACGTGCAAAAGGAGTTAGACAAGTAATTGTTGAAGAGATGATGGTGAGTGACCTGGGCAAATTGGGTCAGTCAAGATTATGAATGACTTGAGTTGTGAATAAGAATAGGTTGATGTACTTTTCATTTGGGTTAATGTGCATTTCATTTGTGTGGGGTTTTTGTTAGTTTGTTTGCTTTTGTTTTTCAAGGTAGGGTTTCACTCTATTACAGGCTGACCTGGAATTCACTAGGTAGTCTCAGCCTGGCCTTGAACTCTTGGTGATCCTCTTGCCTCTGCCTCCCAAGTGCCGGGATTAAAGGTGTGTGCCTCCATGCCCAGCTCATTTGGGGTCCCCCCCTTCCCCGCCCCCCACCGTAGGGTCTCACTCTAGCCCTGGAATTCACTCTGTAGTCCCATGGTGGCCTTGAACTCACAGCGGTCTTCCTACCTCCGCCTCCCAAGTGCTGGGACTGAAGGCATGTGTCACCACTCATTTGTGGTTTTGAGTTGTTTGTTGTTTGTTTCTGTTTTGGGGGGTTGGGTAGGACAAGGTACACAAGGCCCAGGCTCTCTCACCTCTGCCTCCCGGCGCTGGGCTTGCAGGCCTTATTACTAGGGCATCTGGGTGGCCCGATGGTCCCGATTGTGATGGCCCTGCCCTCCCTGCATGGTGTGTAGAGATGGGAAAGAGCGCCCCCAAGAGTCAGCTTGCCCAGAACTGCGCCCCTTTCGTGTTCTTCGCAGGTGAAGCGCCCATAATGTCCTTCATCTTTGAGTGGATCTACAACGGGTTCAGCAGCGTGCTCCAGTTCTTAGGTAAGGCTGTTTTCCTTGAACCAGCTTGCACGTTCCACACTTCTGCATTTCCTCCCACAATTTGGTTTGAAGTGGAATTACACTGTAATTTTCTTTTCTCTCAGGACTCTACAAGAAATCTGGAAAACTTGTATTCTTGGGCTTGGACAATGCAGGCAAAACCACTCTGCTTCACATGCTCAAAGACGACAGACTGGGCCAGCATGTTCCCACACTACACCCCAGTAAGCTTGAAAACACCAAGTGACATTCGGACTGAACACCAGGCTTGGAGCATGACCCCCATTTAATACAGTTCTTACACGTACTGAAGTCCCAGAAGGCAGCTCCATGCTCTGAGTCTCTGGAACTTGGTCACCGGCTTTCCTGACCGGCTCTGTTATGAGACTTATCTCTGTATATCTGCTTCTTAGAAGCAGATCACATTTTGGAGGAAAAGAAAGTTGAAACTTTTAAAAATGGGTTAAGAATACTTGTTACTATATCTTTTTCTTTATAAGGTGAAAACTTCTTTCAGTTTTGTGTTAACATTTCTGGCAATTGGGTATTTAGTTGGAAAAGTTTATTTCTTTTTTGTCGCTTTTTCAGCATCAGAAGAGTTGACAATTGCTGGAATGACTTTTACCACTTTTGATCTTGGTGGGCATGAGCAAGGTAAGAGACGTCAGGGGAAGTGTGGTATTGAGAAGCATTCACGCTGCAGAGTGGCCTGTCATATTACTTGTATTTAGGGTTGGGACTTATTCTTCAGTGAATTACTATTATGTCTCATATAGCCCAGGCTGGCCTTGAATTCATTATGTAGCTGAGGAGAACCTTGAACTCTTTAATCTTCTGCCTCTATCTCCCAGGTGCTAGAATTATAGGCACTCAACACCACAACCACTTAATCTAATTTCAAGCTTGTTTCAAATTATGTAAATAATGCAAGAATTCCATTTACTTACACATTTTGTTCATATTTATTCTCTTTAATACATATTAATATTTTATGAAAAAAATTGTGAATATATCATGCTCCTTTACTCCCTGTACTTTAATTCCTACTTACTAAGGATTATTCCTTTATATAATCATAATTTTATCAAATTTTATTTGCAAGCAGAGAGAATATGAATGAATATGGGTGCTCCAGGGCCTCTAGCCATTGCCAACAAACCCCAGATGCATGCGCCACTTTGTGCACCTGGCTTTACGTGGGTACTAGGGAGTAAAACCTTGGTTGTTAGGCTTTGCAGGCAAACACCTTAACTGCTGAGCCATTTTTCAGTCGCTGAAATTTTTATTTACTCCATGGTATAAACTCTTTGTTGATCAGTAATCTTCTATAGCATTTGTTCTTGGACAGGCCAGGACAGTGCCACATACTGGAGCTGAGGAGATGGCTTGTGTTTATCACCCAGGCATGAGGGTCTGAGTTCAATCCCCAGGACCCATTTTAAGAGCTGGAAAGATGGCTCAATGGTTAAAGGCACTTATTTGCAAAGCTTGATGACCCAGGTTCATTCCCCAAACCCATGTAAAGCTAGAGGGATGTGAGGGCGATCTGGCTGCGACATCTGTCACCCCATTGATCACCAGGGTTGATTCGGCTGATCTGGCTGGCTAGGCGGGTGTCCCCTTCCTCTCTCACTGCTCCATGTGTATCCCTCCCGAAGCTGCGCGCTCGGTCGAAAAGGACAACCTTCCCTGAACAGAGGAGGACCGGGCTTGGGTCAGGGGTACACGAGTAGCCGCGCCCCCTGCTAGAACCTCCACACAAGCTCTCAAGGTCCATTTGTAGGAGAACGTAGGGTAGTCAGGCTTCCAAGACTCCAGACACATCCAAATGAGGCGCTGCATGTGGCAGTCTGCCTTTGTTTAAAAAAATAATAATAAATAAATTAAAAAAGCTAGAGGCACAAAGTATCGCATTGACAAGAGTTCAGAGGTAGGAAACTCTCTCACCACTCTCTCTCTCTCCCCTCCTTTCTTCTCTTACCATTCTCTTTCTCTCTCCCCCTCTCTCAAATAATATTTTTAAAGAAAATATTTATGGGGCTGGAGAGATGGCTTAGTGCTTAAGCGCTTGCGTGTGAAGCCTAAGGACTCCGGTCGAGGCTCGATTCTCCAGGACCCACGTTAGCCAGATGCACAAGGGGGCACACGTGTCTGGAGTTTGTTTGCAGTGGCTGGAAGCCCTGGTGTGCCCATTCTCTATCTGCCTCTTTCTGTCTCTGTCACTCTCAAATAAATAAATAAAAATGAACAAAAAATTAAAAAAAGAAAATATTTATTTGCAAGCAGAGATAGAAGGAGACAGACAGAATGGGCATGCCAGGGCCTATAGCCACTGCAAGAAAATACCCGATGCATGTGCCACTTGATGCGTCTGGCTTTACATGGGTACTTGGGAATTCAACCTGGGTTATTAGACTCTGAAGGCAAGTACCTTGACCACCAAGCCATCTCTCCAGTCTCATAAATTTTTTTTTTAAAGGTAGAAAACAACAGGAAGATACATGACATTGGGCTCTAGCCTCCACACATGCGTGCACACATGCATGCTCACGTGGACACACATGAACGGATACATCATACATATAAATAAATTGTTAACTAAGACAAGAGGATAAATATTCTTGGAAAGCAGGGAAAAGAAGCCATTGAACCAACCTTGAAAAACCAAAAAGAAAAACAGGCATGGTGGTGTACATCTTTAATCCAAGCACTCGGGAGGATCACTGTGAGTTCGAGGCCACCCTCAGACTACACAGTGAATTCCAGGTCAGCCTGGGCTAGAGAGAGACTCTTAGGAAAACCAATAACAAAAACAAAACAAAACAAAACAAAACAAAAAACCCCAGATACCATTGAGAGCCTCTCAGATTTTATACTCAGTTGTTAGTCAACCTTTTGGAGCATCTTATTAGGTTAAAACTAGTTCTTTGTTTGGGAATTAAAAAAAAAAAGTATATAGCTAAAAAATAGAATGCTGATAGTTTCTTAGTATTTTTTTTTTTTTTTTTCCTCAAGGTAGGGTCTCGCTCTAGCTCAGGCTGTCCTGGAATTCACTAGGTAGTCTCAGGGTGGCCTTGAACTCTTGGCCATCCTCCTACCTCTGCTGCCTCCTGAGTGCTGGGGTTAAAGGCGTGCACCACCATGCCTGGCTCTTTGATATTTTTATCTTGAAAAGTCACGTATATTATGAACAGAATCACATAAAAAGGCTGTGCAGAAAAGACTGAAGGAAAGTCTAGCAGAAGGTTAACCTGGCATGAGAGGGAATTCTAGGAGGGAACTTGAGGGAGTAGGAAGCATGCTGTTTCTTTCTCTAATGAGCTTGTATCTGTTCTTTTGGGTGGGAGTGAATGGCTATTTGGTGGCTTTTCTGCTTCTTTGTAAAACGTTTGTTAACTGCTTACAAATATAAATTCAAAGCAAGGTAAGTCTGAACCCAGACCATCTGGAACATGCTGAAAGAATTGTTATCAGGTGTTTCTAGATCTCTGAACTGGGAGTCATAGGTTATATGATGTGATAAATTTAGCTTTCAAGCTTTGTTAAATGTGTTGGTGATGCACTAAGATTTGTTTATTGAGAGAAGTTTACCTAGCAAGAAATTTAAAATTTTTTAAAAAATTTTTATTTAAGAGTGAGAAAGTGGCAGACCTTCAGCCACTGAAAACGAACTCCAGATGCTTGTGCATCTGGCTTACATGGGTCCTGGGGAATCAAACCTGGGTCCTTTGGCTTCACAGGCAAACACCTTAACAGCTAAGCGATCTCTCCAGCCCCCAGATTAAAAAAATTTTTTGTTGTTGTTGATGCATCTACACATTTTGTTTTTTAGCACGCCGGGTTTGGAAAAATTATCTCCCAGCCATTAATGGGATTGTCTTCTTGGTGGACTGTGCAGATCATCCTCGCCTCATGGAATCCAAAATTGAGCTCAATGTAGGTTTGCAGTTTTCTCCTGTTTCAGCCTGTATTGTTTGAAGAAATACAGCTCAGTACTGCAGTTACTCCAGTTAGCATGTGTTTAGAGTCCTAAAAAAAGATGTTTTAAAACCTAAGACATTGTCTTTCAGTGTCCTGTGGAACCTCAGCTTGACCTTGAACAAATTAACTTTGTGGCTCATATCTAGGGACTTTGGTTCACATTGCTCGCGATCCCCCTCGGTTACGCCTGGCATCTGGTCTGGCTGCTGGGGCTCCCTTTTGTGTGTCATCTCTGGCTCGTAGTGTCGGCATTGTGAAACTGAAAGAGCCACCAGAGGTCCTTACGCTTGTCACTCTGCCTCCTCGCCTGGAGTCACTGGCTACACCTAACAGTCTGCTTACACTTTTCAAGCTTTTGGTTTCATTCCTTCTTTGAGACTACTGGGACTCTTTGCAGTTTTTCCTCTGTTGTCAACCTTGCATTTTCTTGGTTGGATGACTTCTGTCATGTTGCTTTCACTCTTTATCTCGTCTTTCTTTTTTCCTATTTTAAATTAATACCAATTTAATTAAACATGTTTATAACCTCTGTACATATGGACAATGTACCGTGATCATCATCTCCCTTCACCTTCCCTTTTTCCTCTCCTGTGTCCCACCACTCAATCTCTTCTTTCCAACTAGCGTCTTTTATTTATTTATTTATTTATTTATTTTTAATTTTTGAGGAAGGGTCTTGCTCTAGTCCAGGCTGTCTTGGAATTCACTATGTAGCCTAAGGGTGGCCTCGAACCCACAGCAATCCTCCTACCTCTGCCTCCCAGTGCTGGGTTAAAGGCGTGCACCAGCATGCCTGGCTAGCGTCTTTTATTTTGATGTCATCATTTTTTCCCCTATTATGCTGGTCTTTTATTTCTTTTTGATTTAAAACTGTCTTTCTGCATTCTTGTTCCTGGTGATTTGGATGTCAGGTTTATTTGTGTATTTGACAATATATCTCATCTTGTGTGGAATTTCCTATAGGACAGACCTGTCTTCCTTGCCTTAAGGTTCATTTTACATTCTTGGTCTTGCATTCATTTTACTGTTTGTTTGCCTGCCTGTCTTTCAGAGACAGGGTCTTGTCATGTGACTCAGGTTGGGCTTGAATTTATAATCCTCTTCAGCCTCCCAAGTGCTGGGATAACAGGAGTCCACTGCCACACCTGGCACACTGTTGACTTTAATGCCACCTGCTTTTTACTTTGAAGTCTCAAAAGTACATCTTCCTCTGCTTAGCCTTGAAATGGAGTTATCCCCCAGAAACTTTATCCCATGCCAATCTCAGCTCCTGTTCCTTCCTCTGCCACTCGCATATTCAGTGACTCCCAAGTGGCTTTACCCCCCCAACAATCCTGGACAGGTAGTGCGGATATCTGAGAATTGCCATAGATAGTTCCACTTCTCTGTGAATACTGGTCATTGCTTTTTACCATAGCTCTTAATAGGTCTCTGTCACTCTTAGGACAAAATGCACAACCTTTGCATAACACAAGCTCTTTGATGATTCTCCCTTCTCCTTTTTCATTTTGAGAGTTTGGGTGTGTGCGTGTGTGCGTGCGTGGCGTGCCGAGGGGCTTGCCCCGTGGGCATGCTGTGGAGGCCAGAGGAAGACATCAGGTGTCCTCTACGGCTCCCTCTTGTCCTCTAATTCCTTGAGAATTAAATACAGTCTCTTGTTGAACCTGGAGCTCCCCATTTTCAGTCACGCTGGCAGACCCCGGCTCCTCCTCAGTGCTGAGGTACAGGCATGTGCAGCCATGTCTAGCTTTTATGTGGGTTTGAGCTGGGGATTGAACTCAGATCTTTCTGTAGCAAGCATTCTTACCCACTAAGCCATCGTTCTAGTTCTTCTTCTTTTTTTTTTTTAATATTTTATTTATTATTTTATTTAGAGAGAGGCAGACAGAGAGAATGGGTACACCAGGGCCTTTAGCCACTGTAAATGAACTCCAACCTTATGTGCCACCTTCTGCATCTGGCTTACGTGGGTCCTGAGGAATCGAACCTAGGTCCTTTGGCATCACAGGCAAGCGTCTCCACTGCTAAGCCATCTTTCAGCCCCACTGATTTTTCATCCTCATTGATTTTCTTCATAGGTTCTGCTTAGACTTTGACTTTATGTGGTCCGTTTTTTTTTTTTTTTTTTTTTTGTTCATTTGTTTGGTTTTTGCTTTTGTTTTTGTGAAACCCTTTTATCTAATAGTCACCTTGTTGGTGCTTAGTGAAGATCTTTGCTCTGATTTTGTCCAACTTTTCCTGGAGTTGATGCTGGTCAAAGTACACACTCCCTTATCTCTTCAGCTCTGCTCCTGTCAGTGCGGGTTAGGCGTCGGCGTGCAGTCCTCGCAGGCATTGCTGCCTCTCTCCTCTAACCTGTGCACACTTGCTGCTCGGGCTCCAGAAGGCCTCCTGCCCACCTGCCAGATAGTTTCCTTGCAGATCATCTTCTCTTAATTGAGCACCACAGGTAGATGCTACTTACCACTTCATTGCCCTGAAAGCACAGGTTTCATTCACTGACTTCTAGATTGTTATTCTTGGCATTTAGTGCCACCCGCTGACTTTCTGGGCTGGCACAGTAGTGTGGCTAGTCTGCTCCCCTCCTGTTTGCTGGGTCGCTGCATATCACTGTGATTGTCTTCATCCAGCCCGGCAGTGCTCCATGTGGCTTCCTGATTCTTCCCCTGCTGCAAAGCCACCATTTATATCTTCCTTCTTTCCGTGTGTGGAATGCCCTTCCTGTAGTGGTGAGACTCCCCACACCCCGATAGTCCTCCTTCCCTGCGCTTGTTTTATTATTAATGTCTGTCCCAGTTCATCGTGACATTCAGTCACCCTACCTTGTGTTCGTAGCTGTTTGTTAACTGTGAACACTGGGTTTCTCGAAGGTGAGGGTGTCTGTCTTCTGTCTCCTCTCAGGGTCTCAGAGTGCTTTGTACACGGTGGGTCAGTCTGTGCATCCAGAGCATTCGTTCTTCAGAACTATGCTGACAGACTGATTCAAAGTGAAGGTTGAACCAGCTAGGTTACAGTTCCTTTGAGACAGTTTGGAATTTTAAAAAATTTTTTTTTTATTTATTTGACAGGGAAAGTCGGGGGTGGGGGGAGATAGAGAATGGGTGTGCCAGGGCCTCCAGCCACTGCAAACAAACTCCAGATGCATGCGCCCCCTTGTGCATCTGGCTAATGTAGGTCCTGGGGAATTGAACCTGCGTTCTTTGGCTTTGTAGGCAAATGTCTTAACCGCTAAGCCAAATCTCCAGCTCCCAGTTTGGGACTTTTTAATTATTAATGTCAAGATGAATCTTCCATTAAATGATTAGGAGATGATGTGGTGACTCATTAGTGCTATAGAAGTCAGACTTTATTATATGGGGGCTTTTATAGATTCCTCACGTAAGTTTGATTTTTTTTTTTCTTAATTCCTGTCTTCAGGCATTAATGACTGATGAAACAATATCTAATGTGCCAATCCTTATCTTGGGAAACAAAATTGACAGAACAGATGCAATCAGTGAAGAAAAACTCCGTGAGATATTTGGGCTTTATGGACAGACCACAGGAAAGGTAAGAGAAGTCTTCAGGAGGTCAGGAAAAGATACCAGCAGTGTCTGAACATGTGTGTTTTGTAAGCTCACTGGGCAGGGGCATAGTTTTTTTTTTCTTTCGAGGTAGGGTTTCACTTTAGCCCAGGCTAACCTGGAATTCACTATGTAGTCTCAGGGTAGCCTCGAGCTCATGGTGATCCTCCTACTTCTGCCTCCTGAGTGCTGGGATTAAAGGCATGTGCCACCATGCCCGGCTCATTTAGTTTTTAATTATCTCATACAGCTTTTAAAACTTATTATTATACTTATTTATTTGAGAGTGAGAAAGAGTGTGCCAGGGCCTCTAACCACTGCAAATGAACTCCAGATATGTGCACCCCCTTGTGCATCTGGCTTATGTGGGTTTTAGGGAGTCGAACTTGGGCCCCCAGGCTTCACAGGCAAGCACTTTATCCACTAAGCCATCTCTTCAGTCCAACAGGCATAGTTTTTAGCCGTTCTGTCCTCCTCACTCCTTTTTTCTTCTCTCACCCTCTCTCCTTTACTCTTCTTGTGCGGGGGATGAAACTTGAGGCCTGAACTCAGGGCCTCGCATGTAGGTGGTAGGTAGGTGCTGTGCCACTGAGCCATGCTCCCAGCCCCGTCTTTAGTCTTTTTAAATTTTTCTTTTTTTTAAGGTAGGGTCTTAGTCTAGCTCAGGCTGACCTGGAATTCATTGTGTAGTCTCAAGGTGGCCTTGAACTCATGCCAATCCTCCTCCTGTGTTGCAGTCAGGCTCACATTGCTGGTATAAATCACCCAACCAAGAGCAGCTTATGGGAAAAAGAGGTTTATTTTGCCTTACAGGCTTGAGGGGAAGCTCCACGATGGCAGGGAAAACAATGGCATGAGCAGAGGGTGGACATCACCCCCTGGCCCACATAAGGTGGACAATAGCAACAGGAGAGTGTGTCAAACACTGGCAAGGGGAAGCTGGCTAAAACACCCATAAGTGCATCCCCAATAATGCACTGCCTCCAGGAGGCATTAATTCCCAAATCTCCATTAGCTGGGAACCTAGCATTCAGAACACCTAAGTTTATGCGGACACCACTCTGCCTCCCTAGTGCTGAGATTAAAGACATATGTCTCCATGGCCTGCTTTTAGCCCTTTTTTTTTTTTTTGGTTTTTCGAGGTAGGGTCTCACTCTGGTCCAGGCTGACCTGGAATTAACTCTGTAGTCTCAGGGTGGCCTTGAACTCATGGCGATCCTCCTACCTCTGCCTCCCGAGTGCTGGGATTAAAGGCGTGCGCCACCACGCCCGGCTTTTTTTTTTTTATTTTTGAGGTAGGGTCTTGCTCTAGCTCAGGCTGGCCTGGAATTCACTATGTAGTCTCAGGGTGGTCTTGAACTCATGGCAATCCTCCTACCTTTGTCTCTCGAGTGTTGGCATTAAAGGCGTGCGCCACCACACTTGGCTTAGCCATATTTTAATACCTAATATTTGAAGTGGTTGAAAAGGCAGTCATACTTGTTTTAGGATTTTCTGATTACCTTTCAAATCTGGCTCTTAGAAGTGTATTTTGAAAGATAAGTTTAGAAATCTTACCTTTTTTTGGTTGGTTGGTTGGTTTTTGTTTTTTTTTTAATTTTATTTATTTATTTGAGAGTGACAGACACAAAGAGAAGGACAGATAGAGGGAGAGAGAGAATGGGCGCGCCAGGGCTTCCAGCCTCTGCAAACGAACTCCAGACGCTTGCGCCCCCTTGTGCATCTGGCTAACGTGGGACCTGGGGAACCGAGCCTCGAACCGGGGTCCTTAGGCTTCACAGGCAAGCATTTAACCGCTAAGCCATCTCTCCAGCCCGGTTTTTGTTTTTTGAGGTAGGGTCTCATTGTAGCCCAGAGTGATCTGGAATTCACGCTGTAGTCTCAGGGTGGCCTCAGACTCTCAGCGATCCTCCTACCTGTGCCTCCCAAGGGCTGGGATTCAAGGCGTGCGCCCCCACGCCCGGCAAGTTGCTCCTTTTCTGCATGACATCCACAGGAATGTCTCAGGTGCAACCCATCAGTGTGTGTTCTGAATGCTTGTGCTCATGAGGACATCTCGTGGATGCCAGACCACTTTTGTCTGTCAAAGGACACGCTAGTTCCCTGGGCCCTGGCAGCGTTTTCTGCAGTGGCTGTCACAAGTGCCTGGATGAATGTTGTCAGAGCAGATAACCTTCAGAGATTCAGGGTGAGGCCATGCACAGCACCATGCTCTTAGTTTTATCCTGAAAGCAGGAAACCTGGCAAGTGTCCTGTATGGCCAAGCACCTCTACAATCCATACCTGTTGGGGTTTGGGATTTGCATTTAAGGAGCAGAAGATGGTGTTAGTGGTCACTAACAGGCCTTCCTGGGCTTTGCCTCCCCTAGGGGACTGTGACTCTGAAGGAGCTGAACGCCCGCCCCATGGAAGTGTTCATGTGCAGCGTGCTCAAGCGGCAAGGCTACGGAGAGGGCTTCCGCTGGCTCTCCCAGTACATCGACTGATGCTTGGACAGTGAGAATAAAGTTCTACTTCTCTGGACTGATCCTATTCACAGCTTCCTCATGAACTTTTCTAATAGAACAAGGAAAGCTCTCCAACCATGTCTGGCGTTGAGAAGCCAAGTGTCTCTGTCAACGCTCGTGGCCCAGTGGTGACATGTGCTCTTCTCCACACGGTCGGGAGATAATGCTGCCCCTCGTGCTGGTGCAGGTCAGTGTCCCGGGACTCAGGCTGGCAGGATCTGCCAGGTAAAGCTGTGTGCCATCACGTGACACCAGAAAAGAAAAACACGTCTCACCACTGTGGTTGATTTCAAAAGAAAGTGCTTCTATTTTTTAAAGAAAGTGTTGTTAATGTAATTGGTATCCCTCCTCTAACTTGAGTTCACAGTTTACTTGGTCCAGAGTTTTTTTATTCTTTTTTTTTTTTAAACTAGTAAATGGAATTTAGATACGTCATAAAATTATGAACAGATGTGTTCATTGGAGGCCAGAGCGCAATGGGGTAAGCCTGGCGGCTTGGTGGGAGGCAGTCTCCTGAGCTGCCTGTGGACTGTCTCTCTGGCTGGTGGCTGAGTGCAGAGAGGACCGGGAGTGCGCAGGCCCTGACCTTGCAAGTGGCGGCAGGTGTCCACTGTGGTGAGTGAGTCCAGCCCTCGTCCTGGGGGCAGCAGGTTGCTCAGTTGTTCACTGTGGAAGAGTGAATTATAAAGTGAGTTATTGTTACTATATTATTTTTACTTATAAAGTTACAGGTTACCAGTTTCAACCATCTTTGCTTTTCTACTGTTGGGAACTTCCATTTCTCTCTATAGCACCTTCCTTTTTCACTGTCAGTTATAAGGAGTGACTTTTGCCTCATGAAAGAGTTGAGGGCATCGCTTGTAGGCACAGACTGCAGGCGCGCCTCATGCTTCATAGGTTCTAGGGGAATGTTCGGAGCAACGTTGGCAGTTCAAGGGTTCTTCATCCTGTGAGGTGAAGCGCTGTGAACCTGGGAATGACTGAGCTCTTTCAAGTTTCCACTTGCGAATTTGTCTCCACGGGCTGCTGCCACGCTCATTTACTTCCATCTCTCCTCCCTCCTGGGTATCTGTGGTTGGTGTTTAAAGGTACACGTTGGAAACTCTCCAGGTTCGCAGAGGATTATGAAATTGCTCTTTTCCAGTCCAGAATGAGCAGAGAAAACTCTTAAGTACAGGCCCGTCTGCCAAGCCTTTGGAGGCAGCTTCATGGACACCTGTGACCACTCAGGGCGACAGCAGCAGCCCTGGGCGGCCGGGTGCGGTTTTCGGTGTTTCATTTTCTCTGGCACCAGGTGGCCGTGATGCACGTTGGCACTCTTCCCTCGTATGGTCATGAAAGGACAAGGGGTCTCTAGGTGGAGGGCCTCATCATTCTCTCCTATGGTGAGTGGTGAGAGGTAGTTCACGGCAGGTGCTTTGTGGAGGACCTGGGCCCAGCGAGAGGGTGGGAAAGGGGCGTGAAGGTGCCTTGGATTTCTCATTGTCAGTCGTAGGTTGGGAAAGGATTCTGTGGCTCGGCCAGGCCCGAGTGCAGAGGCTTGATGAGGCTGAGTGCGCAAGTGCATGCGTGAGCTCGTGGGCAGGGCTGCAACAGGCCAAGACCGTGTGCTTGGAACCGGGTTGAAGCCTTACGTGAACAACTAGCTAATGGGGAATGCACTGGGTAGGCGACTGTCGTACTTCCCACTTCCTTTGGCTTAAGGCTGCCCACACTTCTCTGTCCTCCATGACAGGTGTGATTGTCTCAGTGTTATTTTTGTTGTCCCTAGCCACTTACTAGTATAGGAAGCTAGAAAACTTGGCTCGACGCAGGGAAGCTCTTTGTGAAAGTGGTTTATTTTAGCCACTGGAGAAAGAGGTTATAGAAAAGTAGAGCCCAGTCTGTTTCTTGCCCCACAGGACACCATTCCTGAAACAAGGTCGCTGAAGCAAGCTGTGGTGAGGAGCACAGCTCCAAGACCTTGTTCAGGAACTCCCATGAATTGAAATTTCATCCTGTTTTATCAGAGTGCACTTTGTCCTATTTCAGCAAAAGTAAAATTGTCATTTTCAAAAGAAAGGCAGTCTGTATCCTAAGCATTTTAATAAAAACCTAAAACAGTTTCCTTTTTTGCATTGATTTGTTCAGAGTTTGGGTGTACAGTGTCATTTTGAAACAAAAGTTCCTCCCTACATATAGGAAGAGACATTTGGGGGTGACTGAGAGACTTGAATTGCTACCAGGAATAAAAAAACATAAAATAGTTGGGCCATTAGAGGTCATGTCTGAGCTCCTCAGAAGATGCTGTGGGCCCAAGGGTGGTTGGTTTTCCCCACAGCAGGATGCTGATGGCTGATGGCCAATGCTTGAGTGAAATCTCCTAACACGCTAGCAGTGATGGAGTCCCCTCATCATTCTGTGCAGCATTGGAGCCAATCAGCTCAGTGCTGGACTTGTCCAGGTAGAGGCATCTGGGTTTACAATGCTTTACAGAAAGCTCCAAAGGAGATCAGATCACTGAAATACCAGCACAAATAGAATGGGAGGGCTGGAGAGATGGCTTAGCGGTTAAGCACTTGTCTGTGAAGCCTAAGGACTCCTGTTCGAGGCTTGATTCCCCAGGACCCACATTAGCCTGGTGCACAAGTGGGTGCACTTGTCTGGAAGTTCGTTTGCAGTGGCTGGAAGCCCTGGTGTGCCCATTCTCTCTCTCTCTCTCTTTCTCTGTTGCTCTCAAATAAATAAATAAAAATAAAAATATTTTAAAAAAGAATGGGAAACAAGTGCACCTGGTTCTTTCTGACCAAGGGTCAGTGTCATCAGCGGTGTCCTGTGGTCACTGTTAACTGTGAAAGGTGGTTGTGGGCTCCATGGGCAAAAGGTTTTTGTTTGTTTTTGTTTTTTTCTTCGAGGTAAGGGCTCCCTCTAGCCCAGGCTGACCTGGAATTCACTATATAATCTCAGGGTGGCCTCTAACGCACGGCGATCCTACCTCTGCCTCCCAAGTGCTGGGATTAAAAGAGCATGCCGCCACACAGGCTCTCTTCATTGTTTTTTTTTTTTTTTTCTGGAGGCAGAGTGGAACATGGTCCTCAGCTTTAGTTGCTGCTGGTTATTATTTATGTGAGACTTCATCGCACTGTCATCTGCCACCAACACAGAGCAACTTGACAGTTGGCACCAGAGGCTGGGGTGTCATTAAGGGAGAATCGCTGGGCTTGAGAGAGAGAGTCAGTTTTCATTGAAGGTGAGGGATTGCGTTGTGATCGAGTCAGCTGTTTGGTCAAACCCGAAGAACACTGGCTTAGGTTTCAGTCCTACCTCAGCGACCATTCCTTTCTCAAGCAGGTTGGTGCCACCAGGAGTGCTGGAAGCGCTGTTGGCCGGGGAAGCACTGAGCAGTGCCCATTTTATTCAAAAGATTCAAGCCATATTGGGCATACCACCCACCATATCTCAGACAGAACATTCACCAGCAAGGCGAAGGCTCTAGCTATGGGACTGGGGGAGGTTCAAGGAGCTGGTTACCCAAGGGGTTCCCTGTGCGGTTGGAGAAGAGGGTCCTCCACTGGAGCCGCAGTGCGCAGCCCACGTGGTCTGTAGCATCACTGGGCCGTTCACCTGCCTCACAGCCCAAAGGAGGTCCGAGGTCAACGAGAGCTTGCAGGCCTGGCTGAAGACACGCAGCGCACCACACTGACAGGATTACCTGCCAGGGAGGGGAGGAGAGAAGCAGGGCATCTCTGTTATTTTTCTTTTTCGAAGGGAAAGGTCTCACTCTAGTCCAGGCTGATCTGGAATTCACTATGTAGTTGCAGGTGGCCTTGAACTCATGGCAATCCACCTACTTCTGCCTCCCGAGTGCTGGGATTAAAGGCGTGCACCACCAAGCTCAGTTTATTTGAGAGGAAGAGAGATTAAAGGGCAATTTAACAAAGCAGATCTGGTTTATGAAATTTGTGGTGCTGGGATCTTCATACCAGGGTCATAGGAATAATTTGGGGAGTCGCGTGCCCCCTAGTGGGTTGCTGTGGGTTTACTTTGAAAATTTGAAAGTAGGAGTACTAGTAAAAATTGAAAGTAGTGGTGGCGCACGCCTTTAACCCCAGCACTGGGGAGGCAGAAGTAGGAGGATCGCTGTGAGTTCGAGACCACCCTGAGACTACATAGTGAATTCCAAGTTAGCCCAGGCTAGAGTGAAACCTTGCCTTGAAAAAGAGATTAAAAGTAGGGCTGGAGAGATGGCTTAACATAAGCCAGATACCCAAGGTGGCATATGCATCTGGACTTCGTTTGCAGTGGCTGGAGGTCCATTTTCTCTCTCTCTCTCTGCCTCTTTGTCTGTCTGTCACTCTCAAATAAACAAAAATGTTTTAAAAAATTGAAAGTATATACTGAATCAGCTCAGGGTACCCCAGGCTGCGGACTGAAGGTTGCTTACAACCTGTGCAGAGGCGTGGGGTCCTACTGCCGGCTGGCCAAGTTTGTTGTCTCGTCAGCCCAACAAACGACACATGAAGCCCCGAGGGACACGCCCTCCTGTCATCTACTACCATCTCCCCGTCACGTCGCGTGCCCGTCACTCTCATCGGGAGGAGAGGGCTTCGTCCGGGTCTCGAGCATCCTTTCCTAAGCGCCACAGGTGGCGTCAACCCGAGGGGGCGGGGACTCCGCACCATCAGCCAATCGGAGCTTAGCGCCCTGCTCAGCCAATCAGGACGGTCCAGTTGGGGGCGCTTAGCCAATCGGGCTCCACGAGGAAGCCCTGAGTCAATACTTTTGCGCCCGTCGCAGCCGGCCGGTGGCGTCTTGGGGCCGTCGCCGTGCCGGACCCCGAGTCCGGCTCGCTCGTTCTCCCCCCAGGGACGAAACCCCGCCCGTCCTGTCCCCGAAGCCATGGGGCGGCAGTGGGAGCCTTCCACGAGGGCAGCCGTGCAGTCGGGCTGCGTGGTGAGCGCCTGTCGCGCGGGGCGACCGGAGGCGGGCTCGTGGAGCTGCAGCGGGGTGATCGTGAGCCGCAGCCCGGGCCTGGTGCTGTGCCACGGGGGGATCTTCACCCCTTTCCTTCGGGCGGGCAGTGGCTCTCTGACGGAGGCCGGAGTCGCCTTCCTGCCGGGCGACAGTTGCCGTGACGACCTGCGCCTTCACGTGCAGTGGGGGCCGCCGGCCTCGAGTGCCTCGGGTCACGCGGAGCCCGAGCGGCCGGGGGTGTGCACGCCCCGGTGTGCGGGTCCCGAGCCCCCCACCCGGGCGGCCGGCCGGCCCCGCCCGCGACCTCCCCCGCGCCCGGCCGAGCTGCTGCTGCTGCTGAGCTGCCCGGCCTTCCGCGCCCACTTCGCGCGCCTCTTCGGGGCCGAGGCGGCCGAGCAGTGGCACTTCGCGAACTCGGCGCCCCACGACGAGCTGTCGGAGGAGGAGGAGGAGGACCAGCTGAGAGCGCTGGGCTGGTTCGCGCTGCTGCGGGTGCCGCCCGGCGGGGAGACGCCGCCCGAGCTGGAGCGCGCGCCCGCCGCGGCCGTGGCCGTGGCCCCGCTCGGGACCGTGCCCAAGGGCGCCCCGCTGCTGGCCTGCGGATCCCCGTTCGGAGCCTTCTGCCCGGACATCTTCCTCAACACGCTGAGCCGAGGCGTGCTGAGCAACGTGGCGGGGCCCCTGCTGCTGACCGATGCTCGCTGCCTGCCCGGCACCGAGGGCGGAGGCGTGTTCGCCGCGCGGCCCGCGGGCGCGCTCGTGGCGCTGGTGGCCGCGCCGCTCTGCTGGAAGGCCCGCGAGTGGGTCGGCCTCACGCTGCTCTGCGCCGCCGCCCCGCTGCTCCGCGCCGCCCGCGCCGCCGCCCATCGCCTGCGCTGCCCGGAAGCCTCCGCCCTGGCCGCCCTCCTGCCGCCCGAGGCGGGCTCCCCACGGGGTTCGCCCCTGCCGGACCTCGGGCCCCCGTGGGCGGCCGCCGCCGTGTTGGTGGAATGCGGCACCGTGTGGGGTTCGGGAGTGGCCGTGGCGCCCCGCCTTGTGCTGACCTGCCGACACGTGGCCCCCAGAGAGGCATCCAAGGTCCTGGTGCACTCTGCCACCCCCAAGTAAGGCCCAGAGGGCTGCCCGCACTCACCAGGGCTCAGGTTGTGAATGCTGTCGGTGGAGACCTGGGACCCTTCCCTCGACCTTGACAGAACCCCGGGTGACAGGGTCTGGGTCTTCTGGCAGGGAACAAGATACCACCATGCTGCACACAAATCTGGTGGTTTTTTTGTTTGTTTGATTTTTTGGCCTCACTCTAGCTCAGGCTGATCTGGAATTCACTCTGTAGTCTCAGGGTGGCCTTGAACTCACAGAGATCTTCCTTCCTGTGCATCCTAAGCCCTGAAATTAAAAGCGTGCGCCACCACGCCCGGCTACAAATCTGTTTTTTTTTTTTCCCCCTGTTTTTTTGAGGTAAAGATGGAAGGTTTTATTTGGGAAAAACACAAGCTTCCAGGACTGACTGTCAAGAGTGGAGTATAGTCAACCTGAGTTTCCATAGCAAATCTGTTTTTTTTTTTTAACGTGTAGATTTCTTTTTAATATCTTATTTTTATTTATTTGAGAGAGAGATGGAGAGAATGGGCACACCAAGACCTCCAGCCAGTGCAAACGAATTCCAGATGTTGGTTGATGGGTTCTGAACAGTCTCTGGGTGCCTCAGAAGGCAGCTAGCCTAGGACTTTAGACAGTCCCTTATACCCTCTGCAGGGAAAAACACCTTTGCCCTCCTTTTGCTGTGGCAATAGGACAGTGGCCTTGGCAGACTGGCTTGATTTTCTAGCTTTTTTTTTTTTTTTTTTTTCTTCTGTAGACCCAGGTTCTTAGGGCAAAGTTAACAGCCTGGTGTTAATTCCTGACCTTCACCTCACCTGGCTCAACCAGCCTTGGAGCCCAGATCTTCCTGAATGTCTTCTGAAGGTTAGCCCAGTGAGACTAACCCAGCCCAGCTTTGCCAGAGTCCCTATGAACAGCACACAGAACAGTCATGATTTCATTTTTAATATAGTTATTTATTTGACAGAGAAAGGGGGAGAGAGAGAATGGGCACGCTAGGGCCTCCAGCCACTGCAAATGAACTCCAGACGCATGCACCCTCTTGTGCATCTGGCTAACGTGGGTCCTGGGGAATCGAACCTAGGTCTTTGGCTTTGCAGGCAAATGCCTTAACCACTAAGCCATCTCTCTAGCTCTGTTTTTGTTTTTGTTTTTTGGAAGTAGGGTCACACTCTAGCCCGGGCTGACCTGGCATTCACTAAGTACTCTCAGGGTGGCCTTGAACTCATGGAGATGCTCCTACCTCTGTCTCCTGAGTGCTGGAATTAAAAGGCGTGGGTACCCGGCTATGATTTTTTTTTTTTTTTTTTTTTTTGAGGTAGCGTCTCATTCTAGTCCAGGCTGACTTGGAACTCACTCTGTAGTCCCAGGCAGGCCTTGAACTCACAGCAGTCTTATCTCTGCCTAATAATGCTGGGAGTAAAGACATACATGGGTCTCACACTAGCCCAGGCTGGCCTTGAACTTGCAACAATTCTCCTATCTCTGTCTCCATAAGTGCCAGGATTAAAGGTGTGTGTGTGGGGGGGGGCACCACACTTTTTTTAGATAGGGTTTCATGTAGCCTAGGTTAGCCTCAGGCTGTTAGCTGAGGCTGGCCTTGAACTACTGATGCTCCACCTCCAAGGTGCTGGAATTACAAAGGTGAGCCACCATGCCTGGTGTGCGAGTGTGTAGTATGTGGTGTATGCAGATGCGTGCACATCATTAATCATTGACTGTTAGCATAGCATCATTTGTCTCCAGAGCGCTTTCCCAAGGCCACATGTTATGTTAAGACCTAGTAAGTGTTTGCAAAGAAGAAAGGCAGGCAGCCAGCAGGGCATGGTGGCCTGTGGCTGCAAGGATAATTTCCTTATCCTGCTCGGGAGAAAGAGGCTCTAAACTCCTTAATCTGCATTGGCATACATGTGTATCTGGCCTTGCCATTCAGAACATCCTTGACCTGAGATGCATGCTCTCAGCAGAGTTCAGGCAGGGCAGTGGACTCACTCCACAGTCCCAGGCTGTCTTCGAACTCATGGTGATCCTCCTACCTCTGCCTTCCTGAGTGATGGGATTAAAGGCGTGCGCCACCATGCCTGGCCAAGTCCATGATTCTTTTTTTTTTTTTTTAATTTTTATTAACATTTTCCATGATTATAAAATATATCCCATGGTAATTCCCTCCCTCCCCACCCCCACACTTTCCCGTTTGAAATTCCATTCTCCATCATATTACCTTCCCATTACAATCATTGTAATTACATATATACAATATCAACCTATTAAGTACCCTCCTCCCTTCCTTTCTCCACCCTTTATGTCTCCTTTTCAACTTACTGGCCTCTGCTACTAAGTATTTTCATTCTCACGCAGAAGCCCAGTCACCATGATTCTTTCTTTAAACTTCTTTTCATTTATTTGAGAGAGACAGAGACGGACACAAGGAGAGAGAGAGAGAGAGAATGGGTGTGACAGGGCATCAGGCCACTGCAAATGAACTCCAGATGTGTGTGCCTCCTTGTGCATCTAGCTAACGTGGGTCCTGGGGAATCAAACTTAGGTCCATTTGGCTTTATAGGCAAGTGCCTTAACCACTAAGCCATCTCTCCAGCCCCAGCCCATGACTTTTGTTGTTGCTTTCATCTCACTTTCTTCCTAGTGCTGAAGGGTGTGAGGCCAGTCTGTCTTTGTTTTCTTTGCCCCAGGAGTGTGGCAGTCTGGGGACACGTGGTGTTTGCCACCCAGGAGGTATGTCCATATGACATAGCGGTGGTGAGCCTGGAGGAGGACCTGGACGGTGTCCCCACGCCTGTGCCCGCTGAGCACTTCCACGAAGGTAAAGGAGAAGGGTCACAGTATGAAGGAGGGGTCTCACCTGGGCTGGGCTGGGCCCCAGAAAGGAGAGTGAGTGGTGACTAAATGTGTCAGATGTCCAGTGCCCTTCCCCACCTCAGCTGAAGTAAGGGGCCCAGGGAGCATTGCAGGATCCTTGCTGGAGGCCTCCCTGTGTGCTGGGATACCCAAAGTGTTGAGCCACATGGGGTGCACTGTTTAGGACTCACAACAGTGAAGTATCAGGGTACTGGAACTTAGCAGCTCCTTTTTTTTAATTCCATTTTTTAAAAAGTATATTTATTTATTTTAGTTACTCATTTATTTATTTATATTATTATTTCATTTATTTATTATTTGAGAGAGAATAGGCGCACCCGGGGCCTCCAGCCATTGCAGATGAATTCCATATGCATACGCCCCCTTGTGCATCTGGCTTACATGGGTCCTGGAGAATTGAACTGGGGTCCTTTGGCTTTGCAGGCAAACTCCCTAATCTTAGCAGCTCCTTTTGACACTTCTGGTCACAGGCATGAGTGGCACCCTTGTTCTGATGGCATGATTTGGATTCAGAGACTGAGGGGTGCTGCCATATGAGTACCAGATACCCCATTTCATGGAATCACTGTGATATAGTAACAAAAGGGGACAGGACCTCTGGATTGGCAGCTCTGTGCCACCGGTGGCCTTGGACAAAGTATTTAACTGTTCCCTGCTTAGGTTTCTGCTTTTGTTGGTGTTGGGGTGGGGTTGTTCTTCAAGGTAGGGTCTTACTTTAGCTCGGGCTGACTTGGAATTCACTATGAAGTCTTAGAATGATCTTGAACTCACAGTAATCCTCCTACCTCTGCTTCCTAGTGCTGGGATTAAAGGTGTGCTCCACCACACCTGGCCGCATTCTTTTTTTGTTTTCTTGGTTTTTTGAGGTAAGATCTTACTCTAGCCCAGGCTGACCTGAAGTTCACTCTGTAGTTGCAGGACGATGGCCTCGAACTCACAATGATCCTCCTACCTCCTCCTCTGAAATGCTGAGATTAAAGGCGTGCGCCACCATGCCCAACACGGGTTTCCACATTGTCAAGTAGGGTGCTCACCTTGCTCCCGGGGCTGGTGAGGACTGTGTGAGACCCTGTGAGCTGTTAGCCTCGCCTTGCCCCTTCACAGTCCTTGGGGAAGACAGTGGGGCAACCTGGTGGTTTCTACCACCATGTCTTTTCATCAAGAGACTTAGTCCTGGAAAGAGATGGATATTGATTCCACGATCGTGAGCCCCTAAGTTAGGTGAGGAGGACCCTAAACGTGACTGCCTGGTGCAGGCCTGAGGACCGGTCTGACAGTCCTCTGCGTGTAGGATTTGCGCACATTCATTTGGACTCAGGGATTTCTCCTATTTCTTCCTGCATGGGTTCTTGGCAGAGGCGCCTTCTGGGGTGTGGTGGGGTGTCTCGTCAGAGACCTCAAGCAGAAGGGACAGAGAGTGAATCTGTAGAATACAGACGTCACCAGGCATGGTGGCTCACACCTTTAATCCCAGGACTTGGGAGGTAGGAGGATCCCTGTGAGTTCGAAGCCAGCCTGAGACTACATAGTGAATTCTAGGTTAGCCCGGACTAGAGTGAGACCCTACCTCGAAAAACCAAAAAAACAAACAAAAACAGAGATGCCCTGCTTCTCTCCTGTCTGCCCTGGCAGGTGATCCTGTCAGTGTGGTGGGCTTTGGTGTCTTCGGCCAGGCCTGTGGACCCTCGGTGACCTCGGGCATCCTCTCGGCTGTGGTGCAGGTGGAGGACGCCCCGGTGATGCTGCAGACCACGTGTGCTGTGCACGGCGGCTCCAGCGGAGGACCTCTCTTCTCCAACCGCTCAGGAGACCTCTTGGGTAACCAGCTCCGTGGACCTCCCCCAGGCCCATAGCTAGAGCCTTGACCTTGCTGGTGAATGTTCTCTGTCTAGTCCTGGGAGGGTCCTCTGGGATGTGGTGGGTCTTACGCCCTCAGGTAGTTAGCCAAAGTCTTTGGGCTTTTCTGACTCTGATGTGGAGATGGAGGAAGGCTGAGCTGGGAGAGGAGGGATCTAGGCCCAGGGCCCTTTGCTGGCACTAATCTACTGTTTGTGACCTTGGGTTAGCCATTGAATTTTAGATGTATGCCCCACCTTGTGCATCTGGCTTATGTGGGTGCTGGGCAATCGAACCTGGGTCCTTTGGCATTGTGGGCAAGTGCCTTAATTGCTGAGCCATCACTCCAGCCCTCGAGTGTGTTAGTAATGCAGAACTCAATCCAATCACAAGATAGATAAATCCGCATGCAGAGCCATTTGAGAAAAATAACTACCCTGTAACTCTTCAAAGTGGCCAGGACACAAAAGGTAAAGGAAGTCTGAGAAACTGACTGGAGGTGTAGGACATTGGAGACGGGTGACTAAGGAGGGGTCTGGGGTGGGTTCTGGAGCAAGAAGAGGACGTTGATGAAAACAAGGAATTCTGCACTTTGGACCACAGTGTTGCGCCAGAGCTAATTCCGTTCTGGTTTTGGTGTTTCTGGATGACGAGGTAGTGCCTGGGGGAGGCTGCGTGAACGGTACACAGGGGCTTGAGTATTTAAGTGAGGCTGCTGGCAGTATAAAGTGATCTTTAAAACAATACTCTGGGGCGTGGGCATGGTGGCGCACGCCTTTAATCCGAGCACTTGGGAGGCAGAGGTAGAAGGATCGCCATGAGTTCAAGACCATCCTGAGACTACATAATGAATTCCAGGTCAGCCTGGGCTAGAGTGTGACCCTACCTTGAAAAACCAATAATAATAATAATAATAATAAAATTAAAAAAAAAAACTTTGGGGTTTGGAGAGATGGCTCAGTGATTAAAGGTGCTTGCTTGAGAAGTCTGCCTGCCTGGGCTCAATTCCCCAGCCCCCCATTTAAAGATAGTCAGGCATTCATTTGCAGCAGCAAGCAACTGGTGTACCCCCCCCCCCCACACACACAGTATTCTGATCATGGGTAGCAAAACGTGGATCTCATTTCTGCTTTGAGTTACTCGGCGGTGTTGGCCGAGCTCCTCCTCTGCACCAGGTGCTGTGCTAGGTCCTGTGAACCAAAGGCTGTGCCCTCGTGGAGGGTGAGAGAGAGGTGGAGGAGGGAACCAGTCAGTGTGGTCGATGTGGGTGGTGTGAAGGAGACAGTATGGCTGTGTGAGAAGTGGGTTAGCAGCGAGGAGCGAATCTGTGGCCTGAAGCTTAGCATCTGTCCCTGGCCTGTTGCCACATCCGCAGCAGACGCCCCCCCCCCACCTGTCCCCTGACTTACAGCCCCTTTGCTCTCAACTCCCCCACAGGCATCGTTGCCAGCAACACCCGGGACAATAACACAGGGGCTGCCTACCCGCACCTCAACTTCAGCGTTCCCATCACCGTGCTGCAGCCGGCCTTGCAGCGGTACAGCCAGACCGGTGACCTGAGCGGCCTCCGAGAGCTGGACCGCGCCGCTGACCCGGTCAGGGTGGTGTGGCGGCTGCAGCGGCCCCTGCCCGACGTCCCCCGGAGCAAGCTCTGAGGCCGCGCCCCCCGCCAGGGAGAAGCGGGACCACTGTGTGACGGGGGAAGCGGTGCTGAGGTGGTGCCAACCTGGGCAGCCGGGATCCAGCCCCTGCCAGGGCATGCTCCCTTCGGGCCTTCTCCCCGTCTCTCCCCACTGACTGCCGGGGCACAGACTTCGCTGCAGCCCACTTTGGGGTGTTTTCTTGAGCCCTCACCTCTCTCTGTCCCCTCAGCAGTATCATGGTCCCTTTCTGGGGGTTCCGGACCACTAGACAGATGCTGCTGGAAGGCGGGCAGAGTTGGGGCAGCGGCTCCCTAGGGCCGGGGTTCTTGCCTGCCACTGTGGTCAGCTGGGACTCTGCTCTGAGCAGCTAGAAACAGGGGTGTCTGTCTCTGTCGCCACACCTAGGGCCAGGCAAGTCCCGGAAAGCCAGGACGCGTGGGACCTCACTCTGACAGGGCCTTGTTTTCCTCGGAATCATCTAACACGTGGGGGCTGGGAAATAAACCATCTTCTTGATGACTTGTCATATACCACCTGCTTTTCCTCAAAGGAAAAAAAAAATAAACAAACAGCTGAAGACAGGTGCACGCCTTTAATCCCAGCACTCAGGAGGCAGGATCACTGTGAGTTCAAGGCCACCCTGAGACTACATAGTGAATTTCAGGTCAGCTTGGGCTCGAGTGAGATCCTACCTTGAAAACACTAAACATGTGCTGGAGAGATGGCTTAGCGGTTAAGCGCTTGCCTGTGAAGCCTAAGGACCCCGATTCAGGGCTTGATTCCCCAGGACCCACGTTAGCCAGATACACAAGGGGGCGCACGCGTCTGGAGTTCGTTTGGGGTGGCTGGAGGCCCTGGCGCACCCATTCTCTCTCTATATCTTCCTCTTTCTCTCTCTGTTGCTCTCAAACAAAAAAAAATTTAAATAAATTCAAAACAAAACAAAGACACACCTCAAAACAAAACCTAACACAGCCTGGAACCAGCCAGCATCTGGTAGAAACCTGCATGAATTTTGTGTTACTTCCTGACAGGCCTCTTCTCAAGCCAGTCCGGCAGTCCGGCCTTCATGGTGTACCACGCTGTGCTGCCTGGGACACGCCAGTCCTGGAAAGTGCTGGCCTGGCCTGGTGCCAGGCATGTACAGGATGCCTTGGTTGGGCAGAGGTCTTCATTGGACCATAGGTGTGTGTTGAGGGTGCTGACTCAAAGGTGAATGAGGGTGTAAATTGGTGATGGGGCACTTGCCTAGTGCAGGAGGCCCTGGGTTTGGATCCATGACTCCACAACACAACCAAAGCGGCAGGCGGGCTGGAGTGGCAGCTTGGTTGGTAGAGGATCTGCCTCGCCTGCACAAAGGCCTGGTTTGGTCCCCAGCACCACATAAACGACATGGCAGCACGTGCATGTGATCCCAGCACTGGGGAGGGCTTAGAAGCAGGACGATCAGAAGTTTAAGGTCATCTTTGGCTATATAAGGGAGTTTGAGGCTAACCTGAGATATGTGATACTCTGTCTCAAAAACACCAAACATGGGCTGGAAAGATGGCTCAGCAGTTAAGGTACTTGCCTGCAAAGCCTAATGACCTGGGTTTAATTCCCCAGCGCCCCCTATATGCACAAAGTGACTCATGCATCTGGGAGTTAATTGCAGCACTTGGAGGTCCTGGTGCACCCGTTTTTTTTTCTCTCTCTGCTTGCAGATAAAACATTTAAAATAAAACCACCAAGCTAAAAAAAACTATGAATGAGGCCCAAACAACACCCATGTTGTCAGGGTCACCCTAGAGGAAGGATTTTCACTAGACAGTTGAGCAAACTTAGGGAGGGCAGGGGTCTTGTCTTCATGGGGAGAGCACCTGTAAGTGTGTGTGTGTGAGGTCATTCATGAGGAACCATGGCTCATCTGTGTGTGTGTGTGTGTGTGTGTGTGGTCATTCATGAGGAACCATGGCTCATCTGTGTGCGTGTATGTGTGTGTGTGTGTGGTCATTCATGAGGAACCATGGCTCATCTGTGTGCATGTATGTGTGTGTGTGTGTGTGGTCATTCATGAGGAACCATGGCTCACACTTGGATGTCAGAGGACAAGTGATTGGTCCTCGCTTCTGGGTCTAGTGTCTTCATCCTGTAGACAGGGTGTTGAGAATGACAGTCAGTCAACTTTTGTGGCTTGAGACAGGTTCTTAGAGACGGGCCACACCAGCTCTAACATGCTATGCTTCATATACTTTTCGCATGGCTGTCACACAGTACCTGACATAAATGGAAGGCTTTATTTTGGCTCGCTGTTACAGGTGTGCTTGTCCATCCAGAAGGGGCAAGAAGGCAGGCGTGGTGGTGCATGCCTTTAGTCCCAGTACTCGGGAGGCAGAGGCAGGAAGGTGGCCATGAGTTCGAGGCCAGCCTGAGACTACATAGTGAATTCCAGGTCAGCCTGGGCTACAGTGAGACCCTAACTCAAAAATCCAAAAACAAAAATGAGGAGTCTGGTAGAGAAGAGCAGTTGGCATCATGGCACCCAGGGAACAGAGAAGAGCCAGGACGGGAGGCAGCACCCCCACATGCACCCAGGGACCTCTTTCTTCCACCAGCCTTTCCACCACCTCCCCATAATGCCATCACCTTACAAACCCATCAGAGGACTGATGGATGAGTCATTACATCACCCCCCCCCCCCAATGATCCCTAGAAACCCTTACAGGCACACTCAGGTAAGCTTCACTAATCTGTTTCTTTATTACCTCAACCCCGTTGACAGTTGAGGAGAATTCTGTCACCCTTTTGCAGTCCACTTCACGTTGCTGGGACAAACACGCAGACCAGGCACAGTTTGGGGAGGAAGGGATTTATTTCAAGCTTACAGATTCAGGGGAAGTTCCACAGGTCCTCAGCTTCCCAAATGCTGGGATTAAAGGCATGTGTCTTGGGCTAGAGAGATGGCTTAGTGGTTAAGGCCCTGGCCTGCAAAGCCAAAGAACCCAGGTTCAATTCCTCAAGACCCACATAAATTATATGCACAAGGGGGTGCATGCATCTGGAGTTTGTTTGCAGTGGCTGGAGGCCCTGTCACACTCACTGTCTCTCTCCCTCTCTCTTTATCTGCTTCTCCCTCTCTCTCTCAAATAAAATAAAGGCGTGCACCGTGATGCCAGCTTCACCATTGACTTTTTGGTTCATAGATTATAGCTGCATGAATTGTGTGTGCATAGGTGTGAGGATGTGCAAGCGTATATATACATGTGCTGGGAGGCAAGAGGACACCTCAGGTGTGGACCACCTCGTTTTTGAGATGGGGTCTCTGGCCTGGCGCTTGCTCACCAAGTAGGCTAGACTGGCTGTCCGGCAAGCTCCAGGGATCCCCTACTAGAAGACATGCACCATCACATCCCATTCTCCCCTCCTCCTCCCCCCACCCCCGCACCCCACCATACGATCTCACTCTAGCCCAGGCTGACATGGAATTCACTGTGTAGTCTCAGGGTGGCCTCAAACGCACGGTGATCCTCCTACCTCTGCCTCCCGAGTGCTGGGATTAAAGACATGCGCCACCACGCCTGGCTCTTTCCTGATTTTGTCTGTTTGGCATTCTATAAGTTTCCTTTATTTGTATTGGCATCTCTTTCCTTATTTGGAGGAAGTTTTATTCTAGGATTTTGTTGAAAATACTTGCTATGCCTTTGGAGTGAAATTCTTCTACTGTTCCCTAAATTCTTACGTTTGATCTCTTCCTAGTGTCCTGAATGTCTTGAAATTCCCTTTCATGCCTTCTTATTGGTTTGTCTTTCTCTTTGTTGGACTGTGTTAGATCTGTTGCTTGGTCTTCTAGTTTAGATATTCTGTCCTCTCCTTGGTCCATTCTACTGGTGAGACTGTACAGAGCTTTCTAGTTGACGGACTCTGTTTTTTCATTTCTAGTATTTCTGATTGGTATTTTTTCATTATTTCTATTTCCTTACTCATGTCCTATATTGATGTCCTTATTTCATTAAGTTGGTTTCCTGTGTTCTCTTTCAGGAGCTTGTTTTCCTCTTTGAGCACAGATATAATCTTTTTTTTTTTTTTTTTTTGAAGTCTTTGTCAGGCATTTCATCTAAAACAGTCTCACTGGAGGTCATTTCTGACAGATTTATAATTTTTGGTGGGATTGTGTTGTCTTGATTTAAAATTTTTTTGTTGTTTATTTTTATTTATTTGAGAGTGACAGACAGACAGAGGGAAAGAGGCAGATAGAGAGAGAATGGGCGTGCCAGGGCCTCCAGCCACTGCAAACTCCAGACACATGCGCCCCCTTGTGCATTTGGTTTACATAGGTCTTGGGGAATTGAACCTCGAGCCGTGGTCCTTAGGCTTCACAGGCAAGTGCTTAAGCGCTAAACCACCTCTCTAGCCCTTGTCTTGATTTTTTTTTTTTTTTTTTTTTTTTGGTTTTTTGAGGTAGGGTCTCACTCTGGCTCAGGCTGATCTGGAATTCACTATGTAGTCTCAGGGTGGCCTCGAACTCACGGCGATCCTTCTACCCCTGCCTCTCGAGTGCTGGGATTAAAGGCGTGCACCACCACGCCTGGCTTGATTTTTTAATATAGAGATTTTTGTATCTTGAGTTAATTTGATGCTTGGGTTTTCTAATTATCTGCAGTGTTCCTAGCCATTTAAATTAAACTTTATATATCTTCACAGTAGGAGCTTAAGGAGTCAGGTATAGCTCTTATACTATAACAGAAACAGCAGAAGTGACCCTAGGTATTGGGTTTGCCTGCTATTCAGTATTTTAGTATACTCGGTAGAGCAATTTACTGGCAAATTCTAAAATTCATCTCAGCAATATACACATTCAATCAAAACCAGCATTGTGTGTATTTATGCAAGAGTGAGGATTAGAACAAACAGATAATCTAGTAAAGCCAAGGTCCCTCAGGGTGTGTGTTGCCCTACACCCCTAATTCTGTCAACTGGGAGGTTGAGATTTCTGGTCTGAAATGGGTTCCAGGTCAGTCTGGGGCTGAGTCAGACCCTGACCCCAATAATGACAGACAAAAAAGACAAAGGCCCTATCAATCAGGAAACACCAAAGGCAACTGCTTTTTAGCAGCTTACTTGGGAATGGTAAAGCCAACCAAGAACATATCACTCAACTGTAGCACTTAACCTGCCCTGACATGGAAGGTGAGATTAGCACTTCCAGTGCAGGCCTATGTTCCTGGCTTTGGGTAAGTAGGCCCTGTTACCTTTTGGGATGGCTTCCAATGTCACCAATGCTGAGTGCTCGCCTCCATTCCCCTCTGTTGTGCTGTGGGTCTGGCCCTCTGATTAGCTGTGCTGGATGCCGCGAGGCCTGTGGTGAATGAATTCTCGGGTGCTTCGTGGCACTGGCTGCTGGAGGATGGAAGGCTGTGCAGGATGCCTGGAGTTGCACCCGGGCGGCTCACCTGGTCCCGTTTGTGTCTCCTTCGGCAGCTGCTCACCTGGTCCCTGCTGTCTTCTCCTTTGGGTTTTTTTTAAAATATTTTTTTTTAAATTTATTTATTTGAGAGCGACAGACACAGAGAGAAAGACAGATAGAGGGAGAGAGAGAGAATGGGCGCGCCAGGGCTTCCAGCCTCTGCAAACGAACTCCAGACGCGTGCGCCCCCTTGTGCATCTGGCTAACGTGGGACCTGGGGAACCGAGCCTCGAACCGGGGTCCTTAGGCTTCACATGCAAGCGCTTAACCGCTAAGTCATCTCTCCAGCCCTCCTTTGGGTTTTTGACCTTGCGAGGAAGGTGGTGTGAGGGGAACAATCCCTCCACCTGGTTTCTGCTCCTACAGCTCTGTGCCACCAGGCAGGTTGCACAGACTGGTGCTGCGGGTGCCCAGGCCCGATTCTGGCTGCTTTCCTCCTTCTGGAAGATCTTGGTCTCTGCTGCTTCTCTGCTGCGGTTGATAATAACTTATACACCTTCATTTTTTGGCAGAAGGGTGTATTTTGCTCTTGGACTACAGAGTGAGTTTCAGGTCAGCCTGTGTTAGAGTGTGACCCTACCTTGAAAAATCAAAATAAATAAACCCAACCCCCCCAAAAAACAAAATAGAGGAGATGAAGAGATGAGTACTTATGTGAAATATTTAAATATTGTGCCTGGCACGTAACAGCAACATATACAATTCTTTGGTGTTATAATAGATTCTATTTCTATGTTTTTGTTTATTTGCAAGGAGAGACAGAGAGAGAATGCATATGGTTGCACTAGAGCATCTAGCTGCTGCAAACAAACTCCAGACACATGTGCCACTTTGTGCATCTGGCTTTATGTGGGTCCTGAACTCCAGTCATTAGGCATTGCAGGGAATGCCTTAACTGCTGAGCAATCTCTTTCTATTTTTATTTATTTATTTACTAGATACTGAGAGACAGAGGAAGAGAGAGAGAGAGAGAGAGAGAGGATAGATGCACCAGGGCCTCTAGCCACTGCAAATAAACTCCAGATACATGCGTCATTTTGTGCAGCTGACTTTACTTGGGTCCTGGGGAAACAAATCTGGGTCCTTAGGCTTTGCAGGCAAGCGCCTTTACCGCTAAGCCATCTCCCCAGAAACCGTGTCTTGCTGTCCGTTTTAAACTTCCAGGGCCTGGAGCTCAGCCGGCGCGTGGGATGGCCGGGTGGTCACGCTCATGCGTGCCGGAGGGTGTGTGGAGCTGTGGCCAGGGGTGTCAGTTGCTGATCGATCTCGGGACGGGGGAGGGGAGGGCCGCGGACGGACTCCCGGGTCTCCGGGAAAGCGCGCGGGGTGTCCGAGCGGCTCGCGGCCCTCGGCTGGACCGACGATCCGGCCGGCCGTAGCTGGCCCTCGAGCGCGTAGCCAAGTTCGGGGCGGGTCGCTCGCGGTCAAGGTGGGCGCGGTCAAGGTCAAGGTCGCGCAGTGTGGGCGGGCCGGGGCCGGGGCCGGGGTGGGGACCGGGAGGACCGGCGCCGGGTCCCCGCCCCGTCCGGAGGGCTGCGGCGCCGGGCACCGGAAGACGCCCGCGCCGGCGGCCGGGCGCGAGCGGAGCGGGAGCGCGGACGGGCGGTGGCAGGTGAGGTCGCGCAGCCCCGGGGCGCCGCGGGCGGCGTAAGCACCGGGACCCGAGACCGCGAGGAGCGGGGGCCTGGCGGGCGCCGCGCACGGGGATGTGTGCGTGTGTGTGTGTGTGTGTGTTCCAGACTTGGGGTCACGGCTTGGGGGGAGGGGTCCGTTGCCTAGGATACTCCCTGTTGCACCCCCAGACGCGGGCACCCTCCTGCCAGCCTCTAAATCCTTGCTAAGTCTGTCCGAGAAATTGCGATCATGTTGGCTTAAGTCTGCCCCAGGGCTTGGGATCAAGCTGCGAGGCGGGCGGGCCAGGGTACCCCCGGCTTGGTGTGGTCCTGTCCTGAGCCACCGGTGGAGGGAAGCAAGAGGGACGCAGTCTGGCTCTGGGAGTGGGGTGATACCGGGGTTGCATCGGTGGCTGCGGGGGCACCAGGAGGTCTGCTTCACGCCCCCACCCTCTCCCCCAGAAGCCCGAGGTTCCAGGGGACAAAGGGAGCAGTGACCGAATTAACTGCCAGAATTCTGGAAGTCCACTTGGCCCTGTTTTAATGCCGGGTCATTTCTTCCAAAGCCAGCACCCATTCAATCACGCCCCGCATTGTCCCGCAGGAGTCTCTTTGACCCTGGGATCTAAGGGAGGGAAGCTGATCCCGTGGGAGGAGAGGCGCCCGACTTCTAGGTTTGCCCGCTTGGCTGTGAACGTGACCCAGAGCAACGTGCTGCCGGACAGCGCTGGTCACAGACGCAGGTCACTTCCTTGTCACCAGGTCACTGAGCACCCCCCCCTCCCTGTCCATCCCCCTTCCACTCTCCAAGGCCTTGCTTAGGGCTGTGTGTCCTTTAGCCTGGTCTTTGGTAGTCCAGTGAGATACACTGTTATGGCCATGGGCCAAGATGTACAGGTAGCTTGGCCTAGATTTGGGGAATAGAAGTGTCTGGACCTTCTTGCCCAGAGTATCCCTCTTCTGGGCCACAGGGGACTCTCCTACACTTGGTCTTTTTTGAGGATACAATTGAGGTGCTTTCCCTAGTTGGCTGGCCATGCAGTACCCACTCTTGAAGTGCTCTCCCCCCCCCTCCCCGCCCACCCCTCCAAGGAGGGAGACTGACAACTTTTTCCTCCTCTGGGGGAAGCGGGGATGGTCGTAGCCCATCGAGGCCCACTTTAATGGTCTTCTCTTGCCTCTTGGCCACCCTGAGAATCATGGCTACCCAGAGGGCCAGTGTTGAAATCTCCCCTCTGCGTCAGCCTCCGTGACTCAGAAGGCTGCGTATTTTATTTCTGAAGCAAGATGGGGTGATGTTCTTACTCTGATGTGGCCAGCATGGCTCCTGCGGTGTCTTCTAAGGCTTGACCCCTCACAGCTCGGGCAGAAAGTGGCTTCCTGATGTTCCATTGGATTCCTGAAGGTTTCTTACTTTTGAAGAGGAACCCTCCTGGGACCAGGCTGTGTGCCTGGCAGAGAAGATGGGATTGACGAGCAAGTTCCAATATAAACCATATTTCATGTGTGTGTGGGTGTGTGTGTTGGGTTAGAGGTCAGAGATAAAATTACTTAGGAATTGCTGGGCTGTTAGGGTTTACTCTATTCTCTTGAGCCTTCTTTTAAGCTAGCATTCTTTTATTTACTTAGTTTTTTTTTTTGTTGTTGTTGTTGTTTGTTTGTTTTTTTCGAGGTAGGTTCTCTCTGTATCCCTGGCTGACCTGGAATTCACTATGTAGTCTCAGGGTGGCCTTGAACTCATGGTGGTCGTCCTACCTCTGCCTTCTGAGTGCTGGGATTAAAGGCGTGCGCCACCATGCCTGGCTCTTTATTTTCTAATTTTTAAATTAAAAAAATGTTTTATTTTATGTATTTATTTGAGAGAGAGACAGAAAGAGAGAATGGGCGCAGGGCCTCCAGCAAATGAACTCCAGACTCATGTGCATTGAACCTGGGCTGTGTTTTTTTTTTTTTTTAATATATTTATTTATTAGTGACAGAGAGAGGGAAAGAGAGAGACAGAGTGAGAATGGGCATGCTAGGGCCTCTAGCCACTGCAAATGAACTCCAGATGCATGTGCCATCATGTGCATCTAGCTTATGTGGGACCTGGAGAATCGAACCTGGGTCCTTAGCCTCCACAGGCAAGTGCCTTAACCACAAAGCTATTTCTCCAGCCCGTTTTTTTTTTTTTTTTATTAATTACAAATTTTGTTGTATGTACAGATCATGAATCAGTCCCATTCTCTTGGTATTATCCTATTATAGCCTCTCCTCTCTGCCCCCATTCCGCGGAGGCCCTCCTCAGAGGTCTTCACCGGAGGGCTCTGGGTTAGGAATGCAGCGGTCAGTCACTGTTGGGTTTGGGGAAAGACCTCTGGGTGCTCCTTCCCACCCTGTGGCTCTGACAATCTTTCTGCTCCCTCTTCCACAATGCCCACCGAGCCTTGCTGAAGCCAACTTTTAAAACTATCTTATTTGTCTATGTATGTGTATATGAGTGTGCACACATGCACGTGTGACACACACACTTAACTGCTGAGCCGTCTTCCTAGTCCTTAAGCTAACATTCTTTTTTTTTGTTTTGTTTTTGGTTTTTCGAGGTAGGGTCTCACTGTAGCTCAGGCTGACCTGGAATTCACTATGTAGTCTCAGGGTGGCCTTGAACTCACAGTGATCCTCCTACCTCTGCCTACCGAGTGCTGGGATTAAAGGTGTGCACCACCATGTCTTACTTCTTTTTGTTTTTAAAATATATTTTATTTTTATTTATTTATTTGAGAGAGAGAGAGAGAATGGGCACACCAGGGTCTCTAGCCACTGCAAATGAACTCCAGGTGCATGCGCCACTTTGTGCATCTGGCTTATGTGGGTTCTGGGGAATCGAACCTTGTTTTGCTGGCCAGCACCTTATCTGCCGAGCCATCCCTCCAAGCCCTCTTTTCTTCCTTTATTATTTTTTTTATTTACTTATTTGAGAGCGACAGACACAGAGAGAAAGACAGATAGAGGGAGAGAGAGAGAGAGAGAATGGGCGCGCCAGGGCTTCCAGCCTCTGCAAATGAATTCCAGACGCGTGCGCCCCCTTGTGCATCTGGCTAACGTGGGACCTGGGGAACCGAGCCTCGAACCGGGGTCCTTAGGCTTCACAGGCAAGCGCTTAACCGCTAAGCCATCTCTCCAGCCCTCTTTTCTTCCTTTTAAAAATATTTTAAAACAAGAGGAATTCTACTGCTCTTATCACAAACCAGCCGCCAAAGGACGCGTACCGCATTGATGCTGTTTGCGTGGGATGTCTAGAGGAGACCACAGCAGTTAGTAGCTGCCAGGGGCTGGTGGTGTGTGGTTTGGGGGAGGTGAAGAAAATATTCTTTGTGTTTCCTTCTCTCTTTTTCCTTTTCCTTCCATTTGCGAGCTTGTTTACCTCTTTATTCATTTTTATTTATTGAGACAGCCAGGTGTGGGGGTGCATGCCTGTCATCCCAGCACTTGGGAGGCAGAGATAGGATGATCTCTGTAACTTCGAGGCCAGCCTGGGATTACAGAGTGAGAGCCAGGTCAGTCTGGGCTAACCCTTCTTTGAAAAAGAGACAGAGTCTTATGTAGCCCAGGCTGGCCTTGAACTTGTTATATAGCTGACGATGACCTTGCCTCCACCCCCCAAGGGCTAGAAGAGTGTGTGCTGCCTTGCCCAATTTCCCTTCCTGGTTTTTAGACAAGAGTCTGGATGCATAGCCCAGGCTGGCCTTGAATGAATTCCAGATCCTTCCACTTCAGCCTCTCTTGAGAATTGGGGCAACTGTGCCCTGTTGAAAATTTCCTGGAGGAAGATAGTCTTGATGGTTGTGCAACATGGAAGATATAATAAAACCTGCCAGTTTACACTTTAACTAGTAACTTTTATAATAAATTATGGTTTGATTAAAAAAATAATACGGTGATAGGCCTGTCTCACCTTTTTTTTTTTTTTTTTTTTTTGAGGTTGGGTCTCGTTCTAGCCCAGGCTGACCTGGAATTCACTATGTAGCCTCAGGGTGGCCTCGAACTCATGACAATACTCCTACCTCTGCCTTCTGAGTGCTGGGATTAAATGCGTGTACCACCACGCCTGGCTATCACCATTTTCTTTTTCTTTTTTCTGTTTTATTTTGAGATAGGGTCTCATATAACTCAAACTAGTCTGGAACTCACTAGTCTAGGGTGGCTGAGAATTTACAGCAATCCCTTGCCTCACTTTCCTGAGTGTTGGGATTACAGACATGGGCCACCACACCCAGCCCTGTCTCACTTTTAAAATTTTATTATTTTTATAAAAATGTTAGGTATTTTCCCCCCCCCTTCTTTTAGGCAGGGTGTCCCTGTCGCTCAGGCTGACTTAGAGCCACTTGTCAAGCCTCATCCAGTTTACTAGCAATAAGACTTGGCACCTCAGCATCTGTACACACATGCATGGTCATGGCAATGACTGGCATTTTATCTACATCTTGTTTAGTGGCATGTGACACCAGGCCTGACTTTTCTTTGAGACAGGTTGTATAGATATGCAGCAGTTTATCCTGTAACCCTCTTTTTTTTTGTATATGCATGTTCATGTATGTGAGTATGTGAGTGTATGTGTATGCACGCGTGTGTGTGTGCACATGTATGTGTGCGCTTGTGGCAGTCAGATGGACAACCTTGCGTATGGTTCCTCAGACACAAGACACTTAAAAAATATTTATTTATTTATATGAGAGAGAAAGAAGCAGGCGGAATGAGAGAGAAGAGAGAGAGAATGGGCGTGCTAGGGCCTCTAGCCACTGCAAAGGACCTCCAGACATATGCATCACCTTGTGCATCGGGCTTACATGGGTACTGGAGAAATGAACCTGGGTCCTTAGGCTTTGCAGGCTAGTGCCTTAACTGCTAAGCCATCTCTCCAGCTCCTGCCTGGCACTTTTTTTTTTTTTAATTAACAACTTCCATGATTGTAAATAATAGTCCATAGTAATGCCCTCCCTCTCCCCATTTTCTCCTTTGAAACTCCATTCTCCCTCATATCCCCTCTCCATCTCAATCAGTCTCTCTTTTATTTTGGTGTCATCATCTTTTCCTCCTATTATGATGGTCTTGTGTAGGTTGTGTCAGGCACTGTGAGGTCATGGATGTCCAGGCCATTTTGTATCTGGGGGGAGCACATTGTAAGGAGTCCTGCCCTTCCTTTGGCTCTTACATTCTTTCTGCCACCTCTTCCACAATGGACTCTGAGTCTTGGAAGGCGTGATAGAGATATTTAAGTGCTGAGCACTCCTCTGTCACTTCTTAGCACCATGGTGCCTTCTGAGTCATCCCAAGGCCACTGCCATCTGAAAAGAGAAGATTCTCTACCAAAAGTGAAAGTAGCATTAATATAAGGGTATGAACATTAAGAGAAGTGCTTACTGGGCAGTTTGATGAGCATAGTATATACATTTAGTCAGACAGCAGCAGATGTTACACTCCTAGGGCTCATGACCACCCCTGTTTTACTGCCTGGCATTTTTTTCCTCAGTTTTTATTAACATTTTCCATGATTATAAAAAATATCCCATTGTAATACCCTCCCCCCCCCACTTTCCCCTTTGAAATTCCATTCTTCATCATATCCCCTCCCCATTTCAATCAGTCTCTCTTTTATTTTGATGTCATGATTTTACTCTCCTGTTATGATGGTCTTGTGTAGGTAGTGTCAGGCACTGTGAGGTCATGGATATCCAGGCCATTTTATGTCTGGAGGGAGCACATTGTAAGGAGTCCTACCCTTCCTTTGGCTCTTACATTCTTTCTGCCACCTTTTCCGCATTAGACCCTGAGCCTTGGAAGGTGTGACTGAGATGTTACTCAGTACTCCAGTCACTTCTTTCCAGCACTATGATACCTTCTGAGTCATCCCAAGGACACTGTCATCTGAAAAGAGAAGATTCTTTACCCAAAGTGAGAGTAGCATTAATATAAGGGTATGAATATTAAGAGAAGTGCTTACTGGGAAGTTTGATAAGCATAGCATATACATTTTTCCAGACATCAGCAGATGTTATAGCCCTAGGGCTCATGACTACCTCTGTTTTAAGTTTTCAGTATCAGGGATGTGTTCCCCCCCATGGAGCCGGCCTCCAGTCCAGTTGGAGGGTTTCCACCATGACAGATGTGCCACTATTGTACCTGTTGGCTCATTTGGGCTGGCTGGCCAATGATAAGGATTGCAGTGTCCACTGTTGAGTATCTTCACTGGTGGTATCTCTTTCTCCCTGCCTGGCATTTTTATGTGGATACTAGAAATCAGGCTTGGGTCCTTGTGCTTGCAAGGCAAGTGATTCACTGGCTGAGACATCTCCCCAGCCTTTGCAGTCTCCTGTGGATGCAGGTTTCCATTAGAGCCTTCTGGTGACTGAGGTTTGCCCAACACCATTGCCAAGTAGACATCCACTCGTTCCACACAATGCTTCTGAGCGCTTACAGAATGGCAGGTCTGTGGTTTAACCCTTAGATTTAGGTGGCTGGCGCAGAATAGGCCATGGCTCAGCACTGGGAGAGTCTGCTGCCCTTAAGGGCTGAGCAAGAATGGGCAGAGAAGAGCCATGGAGAGTCGGCCTGGCCAAGTGTTGGGCAAGGCGCAGCTACACAGGCAGGGTGGAATGTTCTGGAGAGTTGCTGGCCACCCTTTCCCCAAGTGAGGGTAGCAGAGGTCAGTGGAGGAGAGGGAACGACGGATTCCGGCAAAGGCCTCCACAGTTGCAGTGAGAGAGAGAGAGAGAGAGAGTGAGAGAGAGAGAGTGGTCCTCTTCCCTCCCTGGTGTGGCCCTGGCCTCAGGATACCGAGAAGCAGTTTGTTTTCAGGGGGGTGACCCTGGCTGAGCAAAGCTGGGGTCTGTCTGTCTATTGGGAAAGCATGTGATGGATGGATGGTCTAGGTGGGTTGAGGGATCTAGAGCTTAACTTCTGTGACCAATTTAGGACCTGCAGGCCGCTCTGGGACACTGGCTGTCTCCACTCCCAGGAAGGGCTTTCCCACGAGAGCCTGGGGCAGACTTGGCCTGCCTGGCGTGACAGGCTCTCATTGACGTCCGTACTGGCCCCTGTCACCTCACCTCGTCACCACACGTACCCAGACTCTAGATATCTTCCTTCATCTCCCTGGTTGTGTGGTCTGACCTCCTGTGGACCTTCATTTCTCTTTAAAAATTTATTTACTTATTTGTTTGCGAGAGGGGCGGGGCAGATGGAGAAGGAGTACATACGGGTGTGTCAGGGCCTCCTGCCGCTGCATACGGACTCCAGGCACATGCACCACATTGTGGATCTGGCTTTTACATGGGTGCTGGGGAGTCAAACCTGGGCTAGCAGGCTTTGCAAGCAAGGGTGTTTAACTGCTGAGCCATCTCTGTAGCCGTAGCCCTTCATTTGTCATAAATTGTGCTGCTGCAGACTGTGTGGCCCCCTCTTCGGCCTGTGTCCCACCATCCTGGAAGTGGGATTTTCTGTACAGATACGATTTTTTAATTTTTATTTATTTACTTTTTTGTTTTTCGAGATAGGGTCTCACTCTAGCCCAGGCTAACCTGTAATTCACTATGTAGTGTCAGGATGGCCTCGAACTCACAGTGATCCTCCTACCTCTGCCTCCCGAGTTGCTGGGATTAAAGGTGTGTGCCATCACGCCTGGCTTTTTAGTGTGTGTGTGTGTGTGTGTGTGTGTGTGTGTGGTGCTGACTACGTGCCAGACGAGTGCTTTGCCACTGAACCACAAGGACGTGGGGCTCTGGCTGTTTCCTGCCCGTATTATCACTGGCTGCCAGCCCTAAGGGCTGGGTCTGGGACAGGGGACCCATGTGGCAGGGACCATGCGGAACAACCCCACTCCAGCCTGCCTCGTCGGCCTCCCTTGCTCTGTCTCTGCTGAGCCACTGCCGTCTACTTTTGCCTGCGATTGAGTCTTCCTGGGTCCTGGTCCCCGGGAGACGCTGCGCGACTCAGGTGACAGACTCAGCCTGTCGCGAACTCGCCGTCAGCTCTGGACAAGCCTCTGAGGAGCAGAGTTGGACAGCTCGATGGGGCACTTGCTGGGTCCCAGCCCTGCTGAGGGCTCAGTTTCCTCGTCTGTAAAATGAGTGGGATAGTCTTTCTCATAAAAATAAAAAAAAAAAAATTAAAAACTTAAAAAAAAGTAGCGGGAACTGGAGAGACGGCTTAGCAGTTAAGGTGCTTGCCTGCAAAGCTGAAGGACCCGTGCTCGACTCCAGATCCCATGTAAGCCAGATGCACAGGGTGACAGGTACACAAGGTCACACATGCACGTGCACAAGGTGGCCCGTGTGGCTGGAGTTTGATTGCAATGGCTGGAGGCCCTGGCACACCAATTCTCTCTCTTTCTCTTTCTCTCTTATAGAAAAATTCAAAAGAATAAAATAAAGTAAAAAGAAACTTTATAACGGGTGGGATGTGTTAGTAATCACTTGGCCAATGGGAAACAGCTTTAGGTCTCTCCCATGTCCTTGTTGGATCTGCTCTCCATCCCCTGTGAACAGCAATGAAAATGCGGGCATGGGAAGGTCTGTGGGCCATCTTGGGGGGCCACCATGTCTTGGGAATGTGTGTGACATGATGGGATGTCAGTGCTGATGGGTTTTTAGCTCTTTCCATTGTAGAGGATAAACTGGGGCTCAGAGAAAGGGGGTCCCCTCTGAGATTCCAAGAAAGCTGTTTGCCCTTTTCCCTCTCCCCACCAGTTATTGAGGTTTAGAATTCCATGGTTAGGGAAACCGATGCCGCCTCATCCCTGCGTCACCCTAGGCTCTGGGTGAAGACCTGACCTTGCAAGCCTCACCTTCCGAAACAAGGGTTTTTTTCCCCCCCGTTTTTCGAGGTAGGCTCTTGCTCTAGCTCAGGCTGACCTGGAATTCACTATGTAGTCTGAAGGTGGCCTCGAACTCATGGTGATCCTCCTACCTCTGCCTCCCGAATGCTGGGATTAAAGGCGTGCACCACCATACCTGGCTCCCTGGAGGAGTTTTAAAAAAATATTATTTAACTATTTATTTGAAAGCAGAGAGAGAGAGAGATGAGAAGAGAGAGAGAAAATGGCTTTACTGGGGAATTGAACTCCAGTCGTTAGGTTTTGCAGGCAATCGTCCTAACTGTTGGACGATCTCTTGAGCCGCAAAGGTAATTTTAATAGGTGGTCCAGATACTCAGATCGAGTAGGCTTGGTTCACAGGTGCCCAGCTTCCTCTCACATCAGTCCCATACCCAGTACAACATCCTCCCTGCCTGAATAAATGACCACCGTCCCCTTGCTGTGGGGTGGGGGGTTCTCTTACTGGTTTTACTTTGGATCCACCATTCTCTCGCCTGGCATTAAAAACATTCTTGGCCCAAGAAAGTTTGTCTCCGGGTCCTCTCTGCTTGAGCCTGAGCCTGACACCCTCTGGCCACACATGCTCAGACCTTACTGCTTCCCATGCAGGGCTCCACAGGGGCTGGGACACACTGCCTTGAGAGGCCATTCAGCCATGTGAGTCCATGCTTCAAGGCTGGCCTCAGAGTCCACTTCCCCTCTCTCTTTTCCCAGATCGATTCTCATAGAGTCCAGGCTGGCCTCGAACTTGCCTCGTAGCCGAGAATGACTCTGATCTTTAGAACTTTTCATTCCCACCTCCCAAATACTGGGATTACCAGCATGTGGCGCCACACCTGGCTTGCTTCCTATCTTCTTGATCCCCATCCCAATGCTGGTGTCCTTTCCTGAAGCCCGCAGAGTGGCTGAGCTTCTCTGGCTGCTGTCTTTTTTCTTCTTAGTGACTTCCCAGCAGGCCCCTCCTTGTAGCTTGGTACAGGCTGGAGGAGGTCTGTTGGCTTGTCACCGGAGCCACAGCCCCTTCCCTCCAACAATCCCTCCGCTGCACAGGGTCGGCGTGTCTGGGTTCAGCGCTAGGCTTTGAGCACACGCGCTAAATTTAGCTCCTCTGAGACTCAACCAAGGTTTGCTGAGAACCGGGCGGGCTGCCCCAGTCCGTGGGTGGGGACGAGCCTGGGCCACAGTGCTTGGCACACTCCTCAGATGACCAGTCGCCGTTTTCTGTCCCCTGGCAGGGCCTTTGTCATGCCACGGACATGCCTGGTAGCCGGGGCTTCTCTCCAGCCATCTCTGTCACTGCAGAGGTTCATCCCAGCAGGGTGCCCTTTTCCTGCCGCCAGCCATCTCTCGGGCTCTTGGTTCATGCCCCCCGCCCTTCCTTCAGCTCTCCCCAAAACGCTGCTCTGGAGTGACTCCCTCCCCCACCCCACAGGCTGCTGCTCCCCACCCTCCTTTCCCCTTCTCAGTTCTCGCCACATGTATCTGGTTTGTGCAGCTGTTAGAGTTGCCCGCAGACCGGGTGGTTTACGACGAACAGGGACTTTTTGGCTGACCGTCTGGAGGCCCGGAAGTCCAAAGTCAGGGTACCAGCTTCTGCCAAGGACATTCTTGCTGCAAAAGAGGGCAGGAGGGCAGGCCATCAAACTTGAAGCCTCTTTATTATTATTTTTTAAATATATATTTATTTTCACGGAAAGTTTCACTTTATTTAGCACAGGCTGACCTGGAATTTACTGTGTAGTCTCAGACTGGCCTCAAACTCAGATATCCTCCTACCTCGGCCTCCCAAGTGCTGGGAATAAAGACATGTGCCACCGCACCTGGCCTATTCTCTTATTTATTTATTTGTTTTGGTTTTTCAAGTTAGGGTCTCACTCTAGCCGAGGCTGACCTGGAATTCACCATATTGTCTCAGGCTAACCTCACACTCATGGCGATCCTCCTACCTGTGCCCCCCGAGTGCTGGGATTAAAGGCGTGTGCCACCACGGCTTTATTTATTTATATGAGAGAGAGCAAACGAGAGAGAGAGAGAGAGAGAGAGAGAGAGAGAGAGAGAGAGAGAGAATTGGCACTCCAGGGCCTCCAGCCACTGCAGTCCAATTCCAGATGTGTGTGCCCCCTTGTGAGCACGTGTGACTTTGTGTGCTTGTGTCACCCTGTGTGTCTGGCCTACGGGGGATCTGGAGAGTCCCATGTGGGTCCTCAGGCTTTCAGGCAAGTGTCCTAACCACTAAGCCATCTCTCCAGCCCCTTGGTCTATTCTTGTTTAAAGCCTGAGCCTCTTACTGATACCAGGAGATTCCCTAGTCTTTAATCTCCTTGTTGGGACCGGGATGACAGGCTGTGAATTGACACGGGCTCTGGAGGTCCAAGCTCAGCTGGCCTCTGGCTCTCATGCTTGTGCAGGAAGCACGCTTCACTGCTGAGCTACCTCACGGCACGCCTTTTTAAAATTTATTTTTTATTTTTTAGCTTTTTGAGGTCGGGTCTCACTCTGGTCCAAGCTGACCTGGAATTAACTATGTAGTCTCAGGGTGGCCTCAAATTTATGGCGATCCTCCTACTTCTGCCTCCTGAGTGCTGGGATTAAAGACATGCGCCACCACGCCTGGCTCCCTCCATGCCTTTTTTTTTTTTTTAAAGTAATTATTTATCTGAGAGAGAGAATGAGAGTCAGATACAGAGAGAGTATGGGTACACCAGAGCCACTGCAGATGAACTCCAAATACATGCGCCACCTTGTGCAATTGGCTTTATGTGGGTCCTGGGGAATTGAATTTGGATCCTTGGGCTTCACAGACAAGCACCTTAACCGCTAAACCATCTTTCTGGTCCCTACCTGTTTGTGAGGTAGGGTCTCACTCTGATCTAGGCTGACCTGGAGCTCACTCTCTAGTTCCAGGCTGACCAGTTCACGGCATCGTGGACAGGCCTCCCTTGCCCTGGGCCACCCCTGCCTTCCCAGCCCTGCTGACTCTGATGTGGCTTCTCCCAGCCCAGCGGTGCCCGGCTCGAGATGGGGTCCCAGGTGTCGGCGGACACAGGCGCGCTGCACGTGGTGATCGTGGGCGGGGGCTTTGGCGGCATTGCGGCGGCCAGCCAGCTGCAGGCATTGAACATCCCCTTTATGCTGGTGGACATGAAGGACTCCTTCCATCACAACGTGGCAGCTCTGCGGGCCTCGGTGGAGAGTGGTGAGTGCTCCTGTCCGCGTCTGCGTGTGCCATCGTTGCCTTGGCGTGATGGCAGAGCTTTGGAGGAGAGCGTCCACTTGGGGCGAGTTGCTCAATTCCAGAATTAGATGTGTTCCCGAGACTCTCAAGCCATTGGTCTTAAGCAGCTCTGCTAGTGAGGCCCTCAAGTAAGAACTTGGGCTCTTCTGAGAGCCAGATGGGCACTTCAGGACATGGCGGGCCCTGCCTACACACGCCCGGCGGCCAAGGGCACCCCAGTAGGCATGCCATTCGGGGAGGCTTCCACTCATTCTGCCCTGTGACCGCTTCCATGTCCCTTCTCCAGGGTTTGCCAAAAAGACCTTCATTTCCTACTCGGTGACCTTCAAGGACAACTTCCGGCAGGGCCAGGTGGTCGGCATCGACCTGAAGAACCACACCGTGCTGTTGCAGGGCGGCGAGGTACGCGTGGGGTGGCGCTGGCCGTTCCCCGGGCTCAGCAGGCCCTTGGGTCCGTCGAGTCCTCCATGGGCTGCGGGCTCCGCTGGCTGCTGGACAGATGCAGGGCCTCTGTGACCGAAGTGCCTGATGACAGCAGTCACGAGAAGACGGTGGCCGGGAATCCCCAACTCCTTCCTGCATGCCCAGCACTTGCTGAGCCTTTACTGAAATGCCATTTTGGGACATGGCTCTTACACAAGTGATTCAACCTCATCCCTTCTCCCCTGTTGTTGTTGTTATTATTATTGTTGTTGTTGTTTGTTTGTTTCCCAAGTAGGGTCTCTCTCTAGCCCAGGCTGACCTGGAATTTACTATGTAGTCTCAGGGTGGCCTCGAACTCACGGTGATCTTAAAGCGCTTGCTGTGAAAGCCCGATTACCTGAGTTTGGATCCCCAGGCCCCACGTAAAAGCCGGATGCTGTGGTAGGCTCATGTCACGTAACTGCACCTTTGGTGAAAAGTGAGGCCAACACAGGAGAATCTCCCGGAATCTTGCAGGCAGGCCAGCCTGGTAAATGGTGACCGCGGTGGTGACAGATCGCAAGAGGCCCTGCCTCAAAGTGGAAGGCCGGGCCTAGCAGCAGAGGCGTCCTGTGATCTCCACGTGCACACTGCGGAGTGTGTGCCTGCGCTCACACACATGAGCATACCACACACACGCACGCACACACACGCACGCACAATCCAGGAGCGGGGCTGGGAGTATAGCTGTAGTGGGTAGAATGTTTGCCTAGCATGTCGGACGTCCTGGGTGCGGTCCCTAGGGCCACATAAACTGGGTGTGGTGGTACGTGCCTGTAATCCCAACCCTCGGGAGGGAGGTGGAGGCAGGAAGAGGATCATCTTTGGTTAAATATCAAGGTTTAGCTCAGCCAGTTTCTCATGCCATGTCTGAAAAAATTCAAGAGATTCCAAGCACGCTCCACGTTGAAAGTGTGTTCCTGCCTGTCACTCCCACCTCGAGTACTTTCTTCTTCCTTCCTTCCTTCCCTTCCCTTCCCTGCCCTTCCCTGCCCTTCCCTTCCCTTCCCTTCCCTTCCCTTCCCTTCCCTTCCCTTCCCTTCCCTTCCCTTCCCTTCCCTTCCCTTCCCTTCCCTTCCCTTCCCTTCCCTTCCCTTCCCTTCCCTTCCCTTCCCTTCCCTTCCCTTCCCTTCCCTCCCCTCCCCTCCCCTCCCCTCCCCTCCCCTTCCTTCCCTTCTCTCCCCTTCCTCCCTCCCTCCCTCTTTCTCTCCTTCCTTCCTTCCTTCCTTCCTTCCTTCCTTCCTTCCTTCCCTCCTTCTTTCTCTCTTTCTTTCCCTCTTTCCTTCCTTCCTTCCTTCCTTCCTTCCTTCCTTCCTTCCTTCCTTCCTTCCTTCCTTCCTTCCTTCCTTCCTTCCTTCTTTCTTTCTTTCTTTCTTTCTTTCTTTCTTTCTTTCTTTCTTTCTTTCTTTCTTTCTTTCGAGGTAGGGTCTCACTCTAGTCCAGGCTGACCAGGAATGCACTATGTAGTCTCAGGGTGGCCTTGAACTCATGGCGATCCTCCTACCTCTGCCTCCCGAGTGCTGGGACTAAAGGTGTGCGCCCCCACGCATGGTGCCCAGCAGTTTCTTGTTCCTTGCTGCCCTTCTGCTGTGGAGGGATGTCTTCTCATTTATAATAGTGACTAGGACTGTGGCCCAGCACTTTCTTGTTTCCTTAGGTATTTCCTGGCTTTGGGTGCCTTCTTGGCTCCACTGGCTTAGTGTTTTGTTCCTTCTTCAGTAGGCTGCCTGTGTCCTTCCCCGCCTTCCCCGAGTGCTCCTGTCCGCTGGGCCTGTGTTGGAGGCAGATGCCCAAGCCTCCCCGCTCTGAATTGTCTTGTCCTTCGCAGGCCCTGCCTTTCTCACATCTCATCCTGGCCACGGGCAGCACCGGACCCTTCCCTGGCAAGTTCAATAAAGTAGCCTCCCAGCAGGCTGCCATCCAGGCCTATGAGGACATGGTGAAGCAGGTGGGCTGGGATGGCAGACGTGGGGTAGGGCGGGCAGGCCAGGGACAAGCGGGTGATTGGCAGGGCTGAGGCAGGGAGACTGCGCGAGATGTCCCTGTTCTGGAAGCCACCTCAGTAGCCAGAGAGCTGAGTCGCTAGGGAGAGGGAGAGATTTCCCAGGAGGAGGCCTCGGGCCTGTCACAGAGTTCCCAGGCCTGTGTGGGGTGTGTTTGGTTTGGTTTGTCCCCAGTTGTTTCTTTTTTTTTTTTTTTTGTTTTCGAGGTGGGGTCTCACTCTAGCCCACCCAGGCTGACCTGGAATTCGCCATGTAGTGTAAGGGTGGCCTCGAACTCAACGGGATCTTCCTGCCTCAGCCTCCCAAGTGCTAGGATTAAAGGTGTGCACCACCATGCCTGGCAAGTTGGTCTCTTTTTCTTTCTCTCTTTTTCTTTTTTTTTGTTGAGAGAGAGAGAGAATTGGCTTGCCAGGGCCTCAGCCACTGTAATGGCATGCCAGATGCTTCCGCCACCTAGTGGACATGTGTGACCTTGCATTTGCCTCACCTTTGTGCATCTGGCTTACGTTGGATCTGGAGAGTCGAACATGGGTCCTTAGGCTTCACAGGCAAGCGCCTTAACCGCTAAGCCATCCCCTCCAGACCAAGTTGGTGTGCGTCCTCCCATTCCACCTGCTTTATGTGAAAGAACATGCCTAGCTCCATGCCCTTAGTTTCCACAGCAATCCTGTGGGGTGAGGAGGAGGAGGAGGCCCATTTGAAGCCCAAATATGGACAGAGTTCTGCTCTCCTTTGACCAGGGGACCCCCTCCTCACAGGCTGGACCACAGGCGGGGTGTGTGGGTGTGTTTCACAGGTCTTTCTCTCTTCCTTAGGTCCAGCGCTCCCAGTTCATCGTGGTGGTGGGAGGCGGCTCTGCGGGAGTGGAGATGGCGGCGGAGATTAAGACAGACTACCCCGACAAGGAGGTGAGGGCGCTGCCGGCCTTGAACTCACAGCAGGCCGTGTCTTCCTGCTTGACCTTGATCAGGACTTTGCTCAGGGCAGGAAGTGGAAGCTTACTCTAAAGTGCATCTGTACTGATTCCACCCCCACCAAGGCAGGGTCTCGCTCTAGCCCAGGCCAATCTGGAATTCACTATGGAGTCTCAGGGTGGCCTCGAACTCACAGCAATCCTCCTACCTCTGCCTCCCGAGTGCTGGGATTGAAGGCGTGTGCCGCCACGCCTGGCTGAAAGTGTGTTTTTTCGTGTTGTGCTAAAAATGTGTTTCTACTATGGATCTCCCCCAAGTGAGTGGGCATCCTGTGAAGGGCTCTGGACTATGGGGCTGCACTGGGCACACTCTCATAGGAGGAGGATCAAGACCAGGGGACATGCCTCATGAAGCTGACCTCCCATGTCACCTTCGGAATTCAGAATTTTCTTTTCAAAAATATTTATTTATTTGAAAGCTGGGTGTGGTGGCGCACACCTTTAATGCCAGCACTCGGGAGGCAGAGGTAGGAGGATCGCCATGAGTTCGAGGCCAACCTGAGACTACATAGTGAATTCCAGGTCAGCCTAAGCTAGAGTGAGACCCTACCTTGCAAAAAAAAAGGAAAGAAAGAGAAAAAAATTATTTATTTGAGAGAGAGAAAGAGGCAGAGAGAGAGAGAGAGAGAGAAGGAGAGGGAGGGAGGGAATTGGCACACCAGGGCCTCCAGCCACTGCAAACAAACTCCAGATGCATGTGCCACCTTGTGCGTCTCGCTTATGTGGGTCTTGGGGAGTCAAACGTAGGTCCTTTGGCTTTGCTGGCAAGCACCTTAATCACTAAATCATTTCTCCAGGCTTAGATTTCTTTTTGCATGTGTATGTGATGTGTGTGTGTGCGTGTGCGCCTGTGCGTGGACCATACGTGTGTGTGGGCAAATGCATGTGTGTGGACACGTGTGTGGAGGCTGAAGGTTGCCATACACTGTCTTCCTCAGTCAATCTTCTCCTTATTTATTTATTTATTTATTTATATTTATTTATTTATTTATTTGAGAGCGACAGACACAGAGAGAAAGACAGATAGAGGGAGAGAGAGAGGATGGGCGCGCCAGGGCTTCCAGCCTCTGCAAACGAACTCCAGACGCGTGCGCCCCCTTGTGCATCTGGCTAACGTGGGACCTGGGGAACCAAGCCTCGAACCGGGGTCCTTAGGCTTCACAGGCAAGCACTTAACCGCTAAGCCATCTCTCCAGCCCTTCTCCTTATTTATTGGGACAAGGGTTTCTTGCTGGATCTGTAGCTCACGGATGTGGCCAGTCCAGGTGGCCAGCCAGCACTAAAGATCTACCAGTCTTCACCTCCTGACTGAGCACCTGGATTACAGGCGGCTGCTGCCACACCTGGCATTTATGTTGGTGCCAGGGGATCCAAACTCAAATCCTCAGGCTTGTGTGGCAAGCACTGAGCCATCTTCCCAGTCCCTAGACCTAGATTTTGAAGCCCTCTGTTTTTGTTGATTCATGGTGGCCAAGGCCCCTTGCAGTTGGCTCCTTGGTGCTCTGCTTGACTGGGAAGTGCTTGTCCTGGACAATCACACGGATGTCTACATTTGTGGCACTGGGGGAGCTGCCCACAGCTCACAGGAGGGGGGCAACAGCCTGCTACGGCGCTTGTAATGTTCAGGGGAACCTGCCGGGAGGGACAGAGGAGCCTCGCTTCCCCGGGCATGGTGCGGGCTGGGGGACAGTAGAAATGATGGCTGTACACGTTTGGCTGTCTTGCAGCTCATGCCATCAGCCTCCCAGACCCACATGGCCTGCGGGTGGCTCTCTCTTCCCTAGGAAGAGGCAGCTTGGTTTTGAAAAGAGAAATCAATCCATGGTAATTGAATTATGTGGTTGTTCTCTGCCACATTGTTAGAAATTACAGTGAGTGAGTGATGTCGTTAACGTGTTCATTTTGATTTAGGAGAGTCGTGTAGGGAAACGTCAACGTTTCTCTGTGCTTACACTCAACACTCCCATGGTAACACATGGGGTCTTCCTCACCAACCAAGTCCCCAGTCCCAGCTGGATGTCCCACGATTCAGCTCAACTCCTGCACTACCTGCAGTTAGCGCGGTCTCCTCCAGTCAAGGGCTCAGTACCACAAGACTGTCGCCACCTCAGATGTCAGTGGTGGCTGGTAGATCCCTGGCTCACTCACACTTTTGTCTGATCCAGCCTCTAACTGTAAGTTCCCATGGCCGCCTGCGCCCTCCCGCTGGGTTTGGATGTTTGAAGGATGCCAGTGAGGTCCTGTAAAGAGGTTCACAGGATGGGCTGGAGAGATGGCTTAGCGGGTAAAGCACTTGCCTGTAAGGCCAAAGGAGCCAGGTTTGATTCCCCAGGACCCATGTATGAAGCGGCTAGAGACCCTGATGCACCCATTCTCTCTCGCTCTCTCTGGCTCTCTTTCAAACAGATAAATAAAAACAAATATAAAAATTTTAAAGAAAGAGATTCAGAGGACAAGGCCTCCGGGCCTCGTTTGCCCGTGTGGAGGTTCTCTGAACCCCGCAGGAGTTTCTGGAGGCTTCCTCATGCAGTCTCTAGCTCCTCTGCTTGCTGGAGGATGGGCCTGGAGATGGAAAGCACCAAGCTTCCCGTCAGGGCTCGGTGTTTCTGGGGGAGTTGTCTCATCAGAGCAAATGATGCTCCTGTCACCCGGGGAATTTTAAAAGCTTTAGAAGCACTGGGCTGGGGGTTGGGGTCAAATACCAAGTAGCAGAACAAATGATTACCTTAACAGGAAAGTTTTTTTTTTTTTTTTTTTCTCAAATCTTTCTTATGGGCTGGAGAGATGAGAGATGGCACAGCGGTTAAGGTACTTGCCTGTAAGGCCTAAAGACACAAGTTTGAGTCCCCAGTACACACATACAGCCAAATGCACGAGAAGACACACGCATCTGGAATTCGTTTGTTGCAGTGGCTAGAGGCCCTGGCATGACCCTTCCTCCCTCCCTTCCTTCCTTCCTTCCTTCCTTCTTTCCTCCTTCCCTCCCTTCTTTCTCTTTTTTCTGAGGTAGAGTATTGCTCTAACTCAGGCTGACCTGGAATTCACTATGTAGTTTCAGGCTAGCCTTGAACTCACAGGATCCTCCTACCTCTGTGTAATCTGAGTGCTGGGAATCAAAGGGTAGGCAACCACGCCCAGCTCCCATTTCTGTGTCTGCCTGTTTTCTCTCAAATAAATAAATAATTTTTATTTATTTATTGTTTTTGTTTTTTTGAGGTAAGGTCTCACTCTAGCTCAGGCTGACCTGGAATTCACTATGTAGTCTCAGGGTGGTCTCGAACTCATGGTGATCCTCCTACCTCTGCCTCCTAAAGGCGTGTGCCACCACACCCGGCTTAAAATTTTTCTTTTTAAATTTATTTGAGAGAGAGAGAGAGAGAGAGGGAGAGATAGTGTGTCTTGCCACTGCTGTAAACTAACTGGAGGCACATGTGCCGTGGGGAATTGAACCAGGGCTGACAGACTTTGCAAGCAAGTGCCTTTAACTACTGAGACATCTCCCCAGCCTTAGAAGGGTTTTAATTTTTTAAATTTCTGTTTTGTGTCTTTTTGAGCTGAGGTCTCTCACGTAGCCCCTGTTTGCCTCAAGTTGACTATATAAACATATGTTATTTATCTTATTTATTTTTTATTTTGGAGGGGAGGGAGAGAATTAGCGACTGCCAAGGCCTCAGCCACTGAAATTGAACTCCAGATGCTTGTGCCACCTAGTGGGCATGTACGATCTTGCACTTGCCTCTCCGTTGAGTGTCTGGCTTATGTGGGATCTGGAGAGTTGAACATGGGTCTTTAGGCTTCGCAGGCAAGTGCCTTACCTGCTGAGCCATCTCTCCAGCCCTCAAATTGACTATGCAGACAGGGAGGACCTTGGTTCCTGGCCTTCACCTTTGGAGTACTGGGATTATAAGGCCTACAGCCATCATGCCTAGCTTAACTAGAAGGGTTTTAGGAGCTCTGTGACAGCAAACAGAGGTAGACACCTGTCTGTCTATCCATCTGTCACCTATTTCTGTCCGTCTGTCTGTCTGTCTGCCCATCCATCCATCTATCTATCTATGTGTTATCTTTCTACCTGTGATTCTTGTCACAGAGCATCTGTATTGAATCTCAGTTCAGTGTAATAGCTGCATGTTGTATTTGTAGACATATAAAGTATTGTGGCACCACCTTTGTCAAGGGACTAGAATTCCTAAGTTTTCATCACAAAATTCCAGAGTGGGGTGACTGAGTCCGTTTTAGTAGCCTCAGAGAAGAGCCTGGATATAAAAGATAGGATTCCAGGGCTGGAGAGATGGCTTAGCGGTTAAGTGCTTGCCTGTGAAGCCTAAGGACCCTGGTTCGAGGCTCGGTTCCTCAGGTCCCACGTTAGCCAGATGCACAAGGGGGCGCACGCGTCTGGAGTTTGTTTGCAGAGGCTGGAAGCCCTGGCGCGCCCATTCTCTCTCTCTCCCTCTATCTGCCTTTCTCTCTGTGTCTGTCACTCTCAAATAAATAAATAATAAAAAAAATCTTTAAAAAAAAATAAAATAAAAAAAGATAGGATTCCAACCAGGCAGTTTGGATATATCCCAGCCCTCCTTTGACTTTTTTTTTTTTAAGCATGTGCATAGAACGTATGGTGGGATGTGTGTATAGTGGTACACACAAACATGTGTACAGGGGTGCACATCCCATGCACAAGCATGTGGAGGCCAGAGGAGAATGCCAGTGTCTTCCTCTCTCACTCTTCCCATTGTTTCTTTGGGATGGAGTCTCTCATTGAACTTGGAGCTGCCATTTTCAGTCAGACTGGCTGAGCAGAGAGCCCTGGCTGTTCTCTGGTCTTTGCTCCCACAGGTCTGTATACAGCAAGGATGACCATGCTCAGCTTTTTTAAAAAATATTTTTATTTATTCGAAAGAGAGAGAGAGAGAATGAGTGTGCCAGGGCCTCCAGCCACTGCAAACAAACTCCAGGCGCATGCACCAACTTATGCATCTGGCTTATGTGAATTCTGGGGAATTGAACCTGGGTCCTTTGGCTTTGCAGGCAAGTGCTTTAACCACCAAGCCATCTCTCTAGCTTTTCATGTGGGTGCTGGGCAGTTGAGCTCAATGCAAACCAGGCCTTTTCAGGCCCTCATGCTGAGTAACAAATGCTCTTACCTGCTGGAACGTTCCCCCAGCCCTCTTTTTACTTTTGAGACACTAAGTTTCCCAGGCTACTCTTGAACTCACTGTATAGCCCAAGCTGGCTTTGAACTTGAGATCCTCATGCCTCAACCTTAGAGTAGCTGGGATGACAGGCCAGTAACCCCAGACTAGGCAGGCCATCCAGCTGTTTTTTCAAAGTCCAGGTTTTTTTTTCTAGGTAGGGTTTTGCTGTAGCCCAGGCTGACCTGGAATTCACTATGTAGCCTCAGGGTGGCCTTGAACTCATGATGATCCTCCTGCCTCTGTCTCCCAAATGCTGGGATTAAAGGCATGTGCCAGCATGCCCGCGTTGACCAGTAGTGCAGGGTACCCTAGCAGATGGGCATAGCTGGATTAAAGGTGTGTGCCACCATGCCTGCATTGACCATTAGGCTACCCTAGCAAGTGGGCATAGCTGGAAGCTCTACTCTTAGAACCTGCTTCTCTGAGGATGGCAGCCTGGTGTAAAGCTGGAAAGCCAATAGTGTATCCAGAGACTATCATTATACCCGCCCGCCAGTACAACTGGTACATGCGTGGTCACAAACTGGCTCCACCACTGCATGGAGTTCTTCTCTGGGGCCTCAGTTTCCTCAGCGGTAAACGGGGGGGGGGGGCAGAGGTTGGTCTTTCTGTGAGCCAGGGCCTCAGGGACACCCTCTCAAGCCGTGTGCTTGTTCTGTCCCCAGGTCACCCTCATTCACTCCCAAGTGCCCTTGGCTGACAAGGAGCTCCTGCCCTGCGTCCGGCAGGAAGTGAAGGAGATCCTCCTCCGGAAGGGCGTGCAGCTGCTGCTGAGTATGTGCGCGGGACCCCCTCCACTCTGTCCCCCAGCTCGCTGGTGTGTCACCCAGGGGCTTGGCCATGTCCTCTGGCAGGAGGGGAACGCATCCAGCCAGACTCCCTCTGGCCCACCGAGTCTGGGTTTTAGCACGAAGCATCAGGGACAGTCTTTTTAAAAAAAATATTTTATTTGTTTATTTATTTGAGAGAAAGAGGCAGAGAGAGAGAGAGAGAATGGGCATACCAGGACCTCCAGCCACTGCAAACGAACTCCAGACACGTGCGCCCCTTGTGCATCTGGCTTACGTGGGTCCTAGAGAGTCGATCCGGGATCCTCTGGCTTTGCAGGCAAACGCCTTAACCTCTAAGCCATCCCTCCAGCCCAGGGGCTACTTGAGCCTTGCTGACCTGAGCGCCCTGCGGTGGCTTTGGGCACAGGGCCGGTGGGGGTGCTAGTTGCTGAACGAATTTTGTCTTGTCTGTGTGGTATGTGGTGTGTGTACATGTGTGTTGTGAGGTGGTTATGGTGTTTGCCTGTGTGTGGTGTGCACTCATGTGGTGCCCCGTGTGCACACTCACAGAGGCCAGAGGAGAATGTCAGGTGCCCCCTCCATCGCTTCACCCACCTATTTTTACCTCGAGATGCCGACTCTCACTGATTCCAGAGCTTGCTTTTTCTGTGAGCCACACAGGCTCACAGGTTACTGGCCACGCCCAGGTTTTTTTTTTAAAAAAAAAAATTTATTAATTTATTTGAGAGAGAGGGAGGGAGAGAAAGAGGCAGGTAGAGAGAATGGGCGCGCCAGGGCATCCAGCCACTGCAAACGAACTCCAGATGTGTGCGCCCCCTTGTATATCTGGCTTATGTGGGTCCTAGGGAATCGAACCTGGGTCCTTTGGCTTTGCAGGCAAGCGCCTTAACCGCTAAGCCATCTCTCCAGCCTCCAGAATGTGTTTTTCCAGTACACCTAAAGGATTTGCTCTGGCAGTTGCTGCCTCTGTGGCAGAGACGATTATGTTTGTGTTTTGAGGGTTGAGTGTGGCTTTTTGTCCAGAGCAGGAGGGAGAGGACCACCCAGCATTTCGAGTGGGGCTCCAGTCCAAGGGGGATGACCCCCGTGCCTGAGTGTCTCGGATGTCACCCCCTCATGGTGTGTGGGGAGGGGATGAGTTGGCGCTGTGGAAGACCGTCACGGATGTCCCAGCCTCCTGTTAGTAACTGGGTGTGGAGATCTGCCTATGGCCTTCCCTGCCTTTTGTTCTGAGTTGTGCCTGGAGGCCTCCTGCCCAGGCAGGATGGGCAAGCTTCCAGTTCAGAGAGGGAAGAGGCCTTCTGTGGAATAGCATTTCCCAGAACTTCCCGGGAAGTTTGGCATCACTTCCCTCCAGCAGCTTCCTAGAACTTTTTTTTTCTCTCTCTTTTTTTTTTTTTAATTTTTTGTTCTTTATTTTCTTTATTTATTTGAGAGTGATAGAGAGAGAGAGAGAAAGAGGCAGATAGAGAAAGAGAGAATGGGCGCGCCAGGGCCTCCAGACGCGTGCGCCCCCTTGTGCATCTGGCTAACGTGGGTCCTGGGGAATCGAGCCTCGAACCCAGTCCTTAGGCTTCACAGGCAAGCGCCTAACCGCTAAGCCATCTCCCCAGCCCCTAGAACTTTTCTTTAGTTGCCTTCCGTGTGGTCAGATGTCCACCTTGTGCTGTTTGCGGGTGGGGGAGGCAGGTGGGTAGGAGGGTGGACTGAGGGAGGGGGAGGGGGAGAGGGGAGGTCTGCCTGGGGTAGGCCACGGTCCTCTGCCAGCCTCCTGTCACAGAACGAACCCTTGACAGGCGAGCGGGTGACTAACCTGGAGGAGCTGGTCCTCAATGAGTACCAGGAGTATATCAAGGTGCAGACTGACAAGGGCACCGAAGTGGCCACCAACCTGGTTATTCTCTGCAACGGGATCAAGATCAACAGCGCTGCCTACTGCAGTGCCTTTGGTAAGCAGGGAGCCACGCCAGGGGTGTGTCTCCAGCTCAGGCCCTGGCGCACTGCCACATTCCACAGTTCCTGGTTTGGGAGCACTCCCCCCCCCCCATGCCGTTCCCCTTCATCCCAGCAGCTCACTGGCTGTTTTTCATTTATTTATGAGAGACAGAGACAGAGTGAGGGAGAGAGAATGGGCGCGCCAGGGCCTCTAGCCATGTGAACAAACTCCAGACACATGCACCCCCTTGTACATCTGGCTTATGTGGGACCTGGAGGATGGAACCTGGGTCCTTAGGGTTCGCAGGGGAACCTGGGTCCTTAGGGTTTGCAAGCAAGTGCCTTAACTGCTCCAGGTGCCCAAGGAGACCAGGATCATCCAAGGTTAGGACTGCCCTCTAGTGGAAAGAGATGGGAGAGGTTAAAAAAGACCCTTTTCTGTTATTTTCCTTTTCACAGGGGTGCTGAGGAAATCTGGGGTCAGGCCTTTCTTGATTTGCAGAGGCCCTGCTTTTCTTGTTTTTTTTTTTTTTTTTTTTTTTTTACTGTAGTTCGGGGAAGTGGGATTATAACATGGCCATTTCTTTTTTTTTTAACTTTTTTGTTTTTATTTATTTGAGAGCGACAGAGAGAAAGAGAAAGAGAGACAGAGAGAGGGAGAATGGGCATGCTAGGGCCTCCAGCCACTGCAAACGAACTCCAGACACGTGCGCCCCCTTGTGCATCTGGCTTACGTGGGTCCTGGGGAGTCGAGCCTTGAACCAGGGTCCTTAGGCTTCACGGGCAAGCGCTTAACCGCTAAGCCGTCTCTCCAGCCCTAACACGGGCTTTTCTCAATGCTTGGTACTTAGCTTCCTGGAGGCGGGGGAAGAAGGACAGATGTGTTCACACCCGTGTGTTTGAGTGGAAGACTCGGTACCCAGGTCCCTGACATCTACTCCTGAGCACCCTTCTCTGAGCGCTGTGCTCCTGCCCATCTCCAGCGGGCAGTCCTCATTCAATCCAGAAGGAAGCCAGTCCCCAGGGGGTGTGATCAGTAGGCCGAGAACCCAGAATTTAGTACCTTATTGTCCTAATATTGTATTCAAAGATAAGTTCTTTTTCTTTTTCTTTTTTTTTCAAGGTAGGGCCTCGCTCTAACCCCGGCTGACCTGGAATTCACTGTGTAGTCTCAGGCTGGCCTCGAACTCATGTCAGTCCTCCTACCTCTTCTGCCTCTGGAGTGCTGGGATTAAAAGGCGTGCGCCACCACACAGAGCCTGTTTACCGTTTTTGAAAGGCCTGCACTTGTTTTGTAAAAAAAATTATTATTTTATTTATTTATTTGAGAGAGAGAGAATGGGCACGCAGGGCTTCCAGCCACTGCCGACAAACTTCAACACATGCACCCCCTTGTACATCTGGCTTATGTGGGTCCTGGGGAATCGAACCGAGATTCCTTTGGCTTTGCAGGCAAGCGTCTTAACGGCTAAGCCCTCTCTCCAGCCTGCCTGCAGCTTGTTTTAACATCCCCATCTGTATTGGTTACTTTCCCACTGCTGTGAACGGACGCCTGACAGGAAGCGGTTGAGTGAAGGCAAGGGTTTAATTCAGTTTTCAGTTCCAGGAGGCTACACTGTATCTGCCCCCGTGTGCAAGGCGAGGTGGCAGGAGCTAGGAGCGTCTTGTCACAGTGCAGTCAGGCAGGGGAAAATAAACAGGAAGTGGGGCTCAGTGGTAAAACCTCCAGGCCACCCCCTCCCCCCACAGTAACTCCTCCATGGTGCCACCAGCTAGGAGCCAAGTGATCAATCACATGAGCCTCAGAGGCATATTCCTTCAAACCACAGCACCGTCGATGTTCAAAAGGAAATTCAAGACTTGGCTAGCCAATGTAACTTTACAAATGTGTTTATTTATGTGTAAGAAGAGAGGGAGAGAGAGGGAAGGAGAGAGGGAGAATGAGGTAGACAGAAGACAACGGGCCCACGATGGCCCCTTGCCACGGCAAACGCCAGATGCATGGGCCACGTTGTACATCTGGCTTTACGTGGGTACCGGGGAATGGAGCCTAGGCTTTGCGGGCAAGCACCTTTAGCTGCAGAACCACCTCTCCAGCCTGCAGAGAGCTTCAGCGTGGGGCCTGAGGAGGCTTGCCGGTGTTCTGCCTGCGTCTGCCTGCATTGGGTTTGCTCTGGTAAAGGGGACTGGCAACCTGACGGTGGGTAGGTTGGGGCGCAGTCACCTCTTGAGCATAGGCTTCTGGGGTGACCTCAGGTCCCGGCGGTCCCTTGGCACTGCCATTCAGCTTGGTTTGGGCATTGTCTTGCCTGGCAGAGAACAAACTGGCCAGCAACGGTGCCCTGAGGGTGAACGAGTTCCTGCAGGTGGAGGGCCACAGCAACGTCTACGCCATCGGCGACTGCGCCGACGTGAAGGAGCCCAAGATGGCCTACCATGCCGGCCTGCACGCCAGCGTGGTCGTGGCCAACATCGTCAACTCCACGAAGCAGAGGCCCCTCAAAACTTACAAGCCAGGTAAGGGGAACTCAGGCCTTCGCAGTGGTTTAAGAGCTTTGGGTTAGACATGTGGAAGTCTTTTGGGGGATGTAAGATAACTGAACGCTAACCCCTAGTCTTGGTTCAAAGGCTCTTTTTTTAATTTTAAAGTCCTAATTTATTTTTATTTATTTATTTTATTAACAACTTCCGTGATTATAAAAAATATCCCATGATAATTCCCTCCCTCCCCCCACTTTCCCCTTTTAAATTCCATTCTCTACCATATCCCCTCCCCCTCTCAATCAGTCTCTCTCTTATTTTGATGTCATGATCTTTTCCTCCTTTTATGATAGTCTTGTGTAGGTAGTGTCAGGCACTGTGAGGTCATGGGTATCCAGGCCATTTTGTGTCTGGAGGAGCACGTTGTAAGGAGTCCTACCCTTCCTTTGGCTCTTACATTCTTTCCCTCACCTCTTCTGCATTAGACCCTGAGAAAGGCTCTTAAAAAAAAAAAAGTAAAATAAAAAGAGAGGGCCAGGCATGGTGGCATGTGTCTTTTACCCAGCACTCGGGAGGCAGAGGTAAGAGGATCACTGTGGGTTCGAGGCCACCCTGGGACTACAGAATGAGTGCCGGAACAGCCTTGGACTAGAGTGAGACCCTACCTCGGAGGGCCGTTAGCAAAATGCTTGCCTCCGGTGCATGGGGCCTTGGGCTTGACCCTCAATACTGTTTCTTTTTAAAGCCGAACCAAAAAAAGGAGGGATACTTGCTTTCTCACAGGTATGAAGGCCTGGGATCTGCAGGCTCTTAAGCAGGATCCTGTGCTGTGTGTCTTTCATAGGGGCACTGACATTCCTCCTGTCCATGGGCAGAAATGACGGCGTGGGACAGATCAGCGGCTTTTACGTGGGCCGGCTCATGGTCAGGCTGGCCAAGAGCAGGGACCTGTTCATCTCCACAAGCTGGAAAACCATGCGGCAGTCTCCACCGTGATGGGGATGCCACGCAGGAGACGTGGCACCACTGCAGATGGGTGACAGACTGACAAAAGTCACCTTCCTGACGCGTGCCAAGGGCAAAAGTTCTTTATTTGGAGGAAGATGCCAATGATGTGTTATCTGGAAATATAGCTTGTGTAAAGCCAAAAGTGAGAGACAGAAAGGAGAGGAAGGGAAGTATTAAAAAGAAATATAAAAGCCGGGCGTGGTGATGCACGCCTTTAATCCCAGCACTCGGGAGGCAGAGGTAGGAGGATCGCCGTGAGTTCGAGGCCACCCTGAGACTACATAGTGAATTCCAGGTCAGCCTGAGCCAGAGTGAGACCCTGCCTCAAAAACCAAAAAAAACCAAAAACAAAAACAAAAACAAAACAAACAAACAAAAAAAAAGAAATATAGACGTGCCCTAGAAGATTCTTTCTGGGTTCCGGAGGTCTGCTCGCAGCTCTGCTGGCTGAAGGGCCTCGGGAGGACAGAGGCAGCTTTCTGCACTACTGGGTTCTCTTGGGGTTACGTTTGTGTGCACACGCATGTGCACATGAATGTGTGTGGCTTTGGGACTGGGGCTCAGGTCTGGGTGAGGCAGAGAGCTGGGCTCCTCTGGCTGCTGTTCTGTCTGCAGTACAGGAAGGAGAGCCCGCAGTGTGAAGCCGGCTGAGGCAGGGGATCCGGGTGAGAGGATGGCCCACACCCTGAATCTTTCTCCATATGGGGGTGAGGAAGCTCATGTATTCTGCAATAAACAAGTTTTACATTTCCTAACTTATGGTGAATGCTTACACTCCGTTTTGATCTCTTTCTGTCTTCTCTTTTGGAGATAAGGTCTAGCTGCATTGCTTTAAGCTGGCCTTGAACTCCTGGGCTCAAGTGATCTTTCTGCCGGAGCGTCTCCGGTAGCCGGGACTACAGCCTTACCTGCTTTAGCCTTCATGTATATTTTCTCTTTCCATATTTAGCTGACCGTATGTCATAGGTAGTTAGATGAAACTTCCCTCTTCCCAATTCATTCTACCAGAGGTTTTTACAAAGCTGGAGGGGTTCAGACCAAAGCCTGCCCTGCTATCCATTAGAAGAATTTAAGGAAGGGACTGGAGAGATGGATCAGCAGTTAAGGAACTTGCCTACAAAACCTAATGGCCCAGTTCAATTCCCCAGTACCTGCATAAAGCCAGATGCAGAAAGAGACACATGCATCTGGAGTTCTTTTGTAGCAGCTGGAGGCCCTGGCATGCCCATTCTGTCTGTCTTTCTGTCTGTCTTCTCTCTCTCCCCTTGCAAATAAATGAAGGAATGGATGAATAAATAATTCATAAAATTAAAAAAATGAAGAATTTACTGGGCGTGGTAGCCCATACCTTTAATCCCAGCACTCAGGAGGCAGAGGTAGGAGGACAGCCATGAGTTCAAGGCCACCCTGAGACAACATAATGAATTCCAGGTCAGCCTGGGCTAGAGTGAGACCCTACTTTGAAAAATAAACAAACAAAAATTTTAAAAAATTAAATAAACAAGAAGAATTTAAGGAAGGAGACATGTGACCATGGGTAGGGTGTCCAGACAGCAGAGGGCATCTGCAGGTGACCACAGTGTATTTCCAGGTGACCGTCACATGCAGGTATGTGAGGGAAAGTCCTCCATCTGGGGTGGGGGAGGGGGCACCGAGAGGCCAGCTTGGTGCTTCTGTGTGCCAATCATATCACCTGTCTCCCAGCCCAGCCTCGTGGCAGAGAAGTTTACCGCAGACCGTGAGGTGTGTATGATTTCTTGGCCCAAGAGACATCTTCCACTAGGGCGGGAACCACTTGTGGACCACCTTGGTTAAATGACCATGGCAGAAGAGGTTGTGAGTTGATCTGAGCACATCAGGCCTGACTCCCTGCCCTTCCCCCTCCTGCTTGCTTTCGGCAGTGGTCTGTAGACACTGGGGCAGAGTTCCTGGGACTCCAGTCTCTCTGCGGCTCTCGGCCCATCCTGTCTGGGCTTGTTAGTCCCTTCCATTTGCTTGCACAGGCCTCAGTGAGACTCGTGCCTCTCTCCCAGAGGTGGGTGACAGCTTTCCATAACTTTGCTGATGTGGGCCGCGGCCAGGTCACTGTCACCAGGATGAGCCACCTGAGAAATGCTGGACATGGTACTGTCCAGCCCAGAGCGTAGTGTGCTGTGGTAACACTCAGTGACAGGTCTCATGTCACTGATTCACACATCCTAGAAGAATCCACCCACGGGGTCCCAATTTTCCAAATGGAGAAAAACACTGCAATAAAAGACTGCTTATAAGAAAGACACTGGATCTTTTATTTTTTTTTTCTTTCATTTTCTTTTTCTTTAAAAAACAAAATGAAACCAAAAAACCAAGCCCGAAGCAAAAACATTTTAGGAGTAGTTACAGACATCATAAGGGTCGAGGGGTCAGGGGACAGGGCCCTAACACAGAAAAGCACCCAGGCGATGTCTTTCTCATCTTTCCATTGTGGGAAACAGCCACTGGACCCAAGTCACTCTCCTGTCCTCTTTACTTGGAAAAAGGAGGGACCAAAGATTTAAGAGTCTTGAAAGGATTTTTTTTTTTTTTTTTTTTTGTGAGTGTGTGTAAAAGTCAGTGCTATAAATCTAAACAAGGTCTGTTTCTTTTTTAAAAAGTTCGAAAACAATAGGAAAAAAAAAACATGGAAAGAAACTCCTGGTAGAGACCTGGTTAATTACGAAAAAGGCCCTTTGTAAGGAGAATATAAAATGCAGAGGGCCGCCTCCCTCCGGGGCAGGACCTGCTCCCATCGCCTCTGCTAACCCTCTCAGCCACCCTCCACTCCCCTGCTGGGTCACCTGTCTTCCATTTTTTTTTTTTTTGTTTTGTTTCGTTTTTGTTTTTAAAAATAAAACCCCACTCTCATGACACGCGGCCGTCGCTCCGCGATCCCTGCCAGCCATGCGCTACTTGGTGTCCAGTTTGGCCATCTCCTGCACGTAGATGCCGATGCTCTCGCTGTCGAAGAGGAGGAAGTACACGTTCTTCAGCGAGGACCCGCTCGAGTCGTCAAAGTGGGCAGAGATCGCCCGGAGGGTCACGTGGGCGGCCGTCTGTTTGGGAAAGCAGTTTCTGTACCCAAGCAAAAGGGAGAGCCCATTGTCATCTTGGTCTCTGGACCCACTGCGGTGACTACGGGGAGGGAGGGTGGGGCGGGGGAGAGAGGGACCTGGGGGGTGGGTGCGCTGTCCTGTCCTTGTTCCAGCCCTGGGCCCTTCCTCGTGCAATGTCACCTCCTCTGACGGTAGCCGAAGAGCCAGCCTGGAAAGGGTAGGTAGGAGACTCCCCGCTGTATAGGGATCATACTGACTGGTGCAGGTAGCCAAGATCATAGGGCTGGCACATGAGGGATGCCCTGGATCAAGGTAGGGTCTCACTCTAGCTCAGGCTGACCTGGAATTCACTATGTGGTCTCAGGGTGGCCTCGAACTCAGGACGATCCTCCTACCTCTGTCTCCCGAGTGCTGGGATTAAAGGCGTGCGCCACCTTGCCTGGCTGGGTGCCCTGGATTTGAACCTGTTCTTGTGTCAAAGAACTTTGCAAACCTTATTATCAATTCAGCATTTCTAAGACCCAGCCTCAAAATAAGTAAATAAATGAAAGCAAGCGTGTTTTCTTAACTTCCTGTAAATTAGTTTACACACCAAGCAGATTGCTTCATAAGGACAACTGAGCTCAATGGCTCATTTCTCAGGCAGGGGAGATGGCTCAGTGGTTAAGGGCGCTTGCTTGCAAAGTCTGGCAGTGCTTGCAAAGCCTAACCTCCCAGGTTCCATGCCCCAGTAGCCACAGAAAGCCAGATGTGCAAAGAAGCATAAGCATCTGGGGTTTGTTTGCAGTGGCAAGAGGCCCCTTGGCACAGCCATTCCCTCCCTCTCTCTCTGTGCAAATAAATAAAATATTTAAAAAAAATGAAATTCCCTTCTCATGCACCCCACCTTCCATTCGCTCACGCTTGCGGGCAGGGACTCTGGGAAGCACTGTGTTGGTGACTCTGCTAGGGGCCCCGAGCACCAGAACTCTGTCAAACCAGCCTCTAGAGACACATCTCTCCTGCTCATTGGGATCGTCACCAGCATCCCTGGTATAAGTCCATGCGTGCCCGGCCATGGAGAACAGGCCCTGCAGAGTCCATTCTCCCTCAGCCCTCCTGTGACAATCCAACGAGCCATGTCACAGAGCCTCTGTGTGTGTGAGTGCAGCTGCACATACGTGTAAACGTGTAGAGGCCCGAGGACAACCTTGGGTGCTGTTCCTCAGGCCCTGGGTGTCTTTTTCTGAGACTGGCTGGTGACTGAGCCCCAAGGATTCTCCTGCTTCTGCCACTGGTGTTAGAAGCGCACACCACTATGCTTAGCTGTTTGTATTTTATTTTACTTTTATTTATTTCTTTCGAGGTAGGGTCTCGCTCTAGCCCAGGCTGACCTGGAATTCACTATGGAGTCTCAGGGTGGCCTCGATCTCATAGTGATCCTCCTACCTCTGCCTCCTGAGTGCTGGGATTAAAGGCATGGGCCACCAAGCCTGGCTTCTCACTGTGCGTTCTTGGCAGGAAGCACTGGTGGGCATATATATAGGCTTTGAAACTGACAGGCTTTCAGAAAGTAACATTCCGCCTTGTATCTCCCCACAGTACTTCCCTCAAAGCCGCTGTTCTCTCTGGCCATGGATATCATGAGAAGTTGGTCCCAGCCAAATAGACCTGCCACCCAAAGACAAGAGAGCCTGCATGGTGGGGCACGCCTTTAATCACAGCCCTCGGGAGGCACAGGTAAGAGGATCACTGTGAGTTCGAGGCCACCCTGAGACTACATAATGAATTCCAGGTCAGCCTGGGCTAGAGTGAGACCCTACCTTGAAAAAGCAATCAAACAACAACAGAAAACAAAACAAAACAAAAACAAAGACCAGAGAGCCTGTCTGGCTGTGCTGGCGGACCTGGACCTTGGCCGTCATCTTCCGGGTGGGTGTATCGCATGTGGTGTGTCAGGAGGAGCTGGCTCCCCATGGATAGGTTGGGGAGTCATCAAACGGTCCTACCTGCCACTGGGGAAGGGTGGGAAGGCGACGGACGTGAGCTTCTTGGCCTCAGCCGCCGACAGGCAGTTTTTGATGGTCTCTTCCAGCTGCTCTTCACATTTGTCGGAGCCCCACTGGGGGATGTGACAGTGGATGACGAATTTGGCTGCGAGTCCACTGGATTGGCTGACTGCGGCTGGGACGAGATGAGGGGGGTAGACAGGAGAGAGATGTTACGCTTGGTCACTTCCTACATTCTATCTTAATCTGGGAGGGATGAGGTTGGGCCTCACAGGTAGGCTCTGTGAGATCCCTGGGTGACCCCTATGAAAGGGCAGGTGGCTGGACATACCCCCTGGGTCCAGGAGAGCAATTCCCTAGGGAACAGAGCCGGTCCACACTGCCTGGACAGTAACACCAACTTTGGGTACAAATGTTAATGTGCCAACATGTCACTTCCTGTGGCCAGCCAACCAAATTCAGGTCATTCTTTTTTTCCTTTTGGTTTTTCAAGGTAGTCTGGCACTCTAGCTCAGGCTGATGCAATATAGTCTCAGGTGGCCTCAAACTCAGCAATCCTCCCACCTCGGCCTCCCAAGTGCTGAGGTTAAAAGTGTGAGCCACCATGCTTGGTCCTTACTCCACTTTCCCCCCCTAAGATTTAATATTTTATTTATTTACTGATTTGAGAGAGAGAGAGAATAGGCACGCCAGAGGCTCCAGTCACTGCAAATTCCAGATGCATGTGCCAGTTTGTGCATCTGGATTTTACATGGGTACTGGGAATTAAACTTGGGAATTAAACTTGGGAACTTGGGAAATCATTAGATTTTATAGGCAAGTGTTAACCACTAAGCCTCTGATGATTTTTTTTTAAATGTTTTTTTTTAAAATTTTTATTTATTTATTTTATTTGAGAGTGACAGACACAGAGAGAAAGACAGATAGAGGGAGAGAGAGAGAATGGGCGCGCCAGGGCTTCCAGCCTCTGCAAACGAACTCCAGACGCGTGCGCCCCCTTGTGCATCTGGCTAACATGGGACCTGGGGAACCGAGCCTCGAACCGGGGTCCTTAGGCTTCACAGGCAAGTGCTTAACCGCTAAGCCATCTCTCCAGCCCCTCTGATGATTTTTTAAAAAGTTTTAAATATTTATTTATTTGCAAGTAGAGATGGGGGATGGAGAGAGAGAGAGAAAGAGAGAGAGAGAGGGGGGGGGGCATGTCAGGCCCACCAGCCACTGTAAACACGCATATGCCACCTTGTGCATCTGGCTTATGTGGGTACTGGGAAATAGAACCTGAATCCTTAGGCTTCACAGGCAGATGCCTTAACTGCTAAGCCACCTCTCCAGCCCATGATGATGTTTTAAAATGGAGTGAAATGGGACGTCAGGACCTAATGAGCTGTCTTTTCTCTTGTCCCTGCCCCCAGATTGGCCCCAGGCCACAGACATAGACTTAAACATATTTATGCTAGTTTCTTGTTCATGACCGCCAGCTTCTTACAGCTCTCTCCTTCTTCCTGTTTCACTTGGGGTTCCCCATACAGCCTTTGGTTTTGCTTTCAGACAGGGTCTTGATATGTAACCCAGGATGGCTTTGAACACGCGATCCTCCGGCCTCAGCCTTCTTGTGCTGGGATTACAGGTGTGGGCTGCCACGTGGCACTCCTCACATGGCCTTCATAGTCCGTCTATCAAGAGTTGGGATCATTTCTTCTCAACTCTTCCATGTCCAGAACGGCGCACCTCTTGTCTACACCACAGCCGGGTGGGGAACCCCTGGCTGATGGTTTTGTTCCCCTCAACGCCTTGACGACATCTCTTTCCTAATTCCAAATGTCTTCAGCTGCTGGTGAGGACTCTGCTGTCAGTACAACCGCCATTTCTTTACAAATGACCTGCCTCTTCTCCTGGGTTGATTTGATAGTGTCTCTTGAGTTTTGGACTTCAGAACTTTTGCTGTGATTTGTTTCTTTATCTATTTTGGCACAGTGATTCATGTATCCAAGGCTGGCTTTGAACGCCCCATGTAGCCAAGGATGGTCTTGAACTCCTGAGACCCTTGCCTCCACAGTCTGAGTGCTGGGATCACTGACACGCGCTACCATGTCCGGTTCATGTACTGCTGGGGATTGAGCCTAGGGCCTTGTGCACGCTGGGCAAGCACTGTACCAGACACACTGCATCCTTGGGCTTTCTGTGCGGGACAGTGAGAGAGAAAGAGAGAGAACTTGCAGGCCCGGGCCTCAGCCCCTTCCGTTGCACTCCACATGCTTGCGCCACCTAGTGGGCATGTGCGACCTTGCGCTTGTTTCACTTTCCTGTGTCTGGCTTACATGGGATGTGGAGAGTCGAACATGGGTCCTTGGGCTTCACAAGCAAGCGCGTTAACCACTAAGCCATCTTTTCAGCCCTCAGTTTTTAAAAGTTATTTATTTTTTACAAAAGGCCATACTCTTAGATCCCTCCCCTCTGCTCTAATTCAGCTGAGGATCTTCATCACTGGGGTTTGTTGGTATTCATTGTGGGGAGCAAGAGACCTCAGTCAGCGTCTGCAGGAAAGGGGGAGGGAATATGGCACCCCAGGCTCTTCCCACCCACTCTGAGGCTCTTACAATCTTTCCACCCCCTCTGCCACAATGTTCCCTCAGCCTTGGCAGGCAAGATAGAGATCCAGCAGCAGGTTTGTTGCCTCAGGCACCCTGGCATCAGTGCAGAACCCTCAGATGTACAGTGAGTGAGGTGACTGTACGTGGAGACATGGCTCTGAAGCTGAACTGGCCTGTGGGAGAGTCACCCCATCGCCGTGATGACGGCTGTGCACGCAGGAGCTCACGCACAAGCGTTCAGAGTCTCTGCTCGCAGTGGCCAACATGGAAACCACCGAGCTCATCAGTAGATGAACGGGATAAACAAAGTGGAAGTTGGCTGTGGTTTGGGTAGAAGATACCCTCAGAGCTTCACCTGTTGAAGGCTTTGTCTCCAGCTAGTGCTGCTCCAAAGCTCTGATTGGATCACGAAGGTGCTTACTTCATCAATGGACTGATCCATTGATGAGGTCACCTCTGAATGGATAACAGGAAGCAGAGCCCCATTACAGGCAGTAGTTCACCATACATATATATAATCTTGTGTCCAGCCCCTTCCTGTCTTTCTTCTTTATTTTATGAGAGAGAGAGAGAATAAATTGGTGCGCCAGGGCCTCTGGCCACTGCAATCAAACTCCAGACGTGTGCGCCCCCTTGTGCACGCGCATCACCTTGTGTGCCTGGCCTATGTGGGTTCTGGGGAGTGGAACCCGGGTCCGTAGGCTTTGCAGGCAAGTTCCTTAACCACTAAGCGATCTCTCTAGCCCAAGCTCCCTTTTACAAATTCCCCCCTCTCTTGCTCTGAGAAGCGAGTGGCCTCCTTCACTACATGCTCCTGTCATCGTGGTGTTCTGTCTCATCTCAGACAACAGAGCCAGCTAACCTCGGGCTGAAACTTCTTGAACTGTGAGCCAAAATGTATCTTTCCTTCTTAATTTGATTTTTAAGGTGTGTTATCAATGGAAAGCTAATATAATTATAATTAAGCCACAAGAAGAAATGAATTACTGATATAGTCTACAGTATAGATGAACTTAAAAATACTGTGTTAAGGGTTGGAGACATGGCTCAGTGGCTAAAGCACTTGTCTGAAAAGTCTAACAATCCAGGCTCGATTCCCCAGTCTTGTCAACTTGACCTGTTTAGTAATCCGCAGAAATCCCTTTTGGGTGGGTCTCTGAGTTGTTTCCAGGAAGAATTCACTGAAGGAGGAAGTCCCTCCCCCAGAGTGAGCCCTGTTCCCAGAGCTGGGGGCCCCTCTCAGAGGGGGCCTTCATATAAGGAAGCTCTGGGTGAAAAGAGCCCCTTCCTTCCTTCCTTCCACTTGGCTGCCGGAGCTGCTCCCTGCCATCCAGTGTGGATTGAAGACCAGTGTGGACTGAAGACCTGTGTAGACTGAAGACCTGCGTGGATCGAAACCCAGCGGCTCCTCAGGAAGGAAGCCTCCAGGCCTGCAGTGCGGGATTAGGACTGCTGAGGGGTCTGGCCACGTGGACTGAGCAGCTACCGGGTTCCTTGATTCTCGGGCCTGCAACTGCTATTGGACTGCTGGAAGCTAATCCAATAAATCCCCCCCCCCTTTTTTTTGTTTGTTTTGTTTTTCAAGGTAGGGTCTCACTCTTGCCCAGGCTGACCTGGAATTCACTGTGGAGTCTCCGGATGGCCTCGAACTCATGGCGATCCTCCTACCTCTGCCTCCCAAGTGCTGGGATTAGAGGCGTGCGCCACCACGCCCGGCCTTAAATTCCCTTTTTTAATATAATTCATTTGAGCAGTTCTGTTCCTCTAGAGAACCCTGACTTACACACCATGTGTGGTGGTTTGATTCAGGTGTCCCCCATAAACTTAGGTGTTGTGAATGCTAGGTTCCCAGCTGATGGAGATTTGGGAATTGGAGCCTCCTGGAGGTGGGGTATTGTTGGGGGCGGGCTTATGGGCTTTATAGCCAGTTTCCCCATGCCAGTGTTTGGCACACCCTCTTGTTGCTGTGGTCCATCTTATATTGGCCAGGGGGTGATGTCCACCCTCTGCTCATGCCATCGTTTTCCCCTGCCATCGTGAAGCTTCCCCTTGAGCCTGTAAGCCAAAATAAACCTCTTTTTCCCAGAAGCTACTCTTGGTTGGGTGATTTCTACCAGCAATGCGAACTGGACTACAACAGTATAGTGGTACCGAGGAGTGGGATTGCTGCTAGACACCTGACTGTGGCTTCGGCCTTTTGGAGCTGATTTTCAAAAGGAATGTGGAAGGAGTTGAAACCTTGGCCTAAGAGATGCCTTGGAGTGCTGTAAGTACAGCTTGATGGTCTATCCTGGTCAGAGCTGAAAGACCTGAAGGCAGTAAGAACTATGGACTGTGAGGTTTGGCTTATGAGGGTGAGAAAGAGCTTTGCCTGGACTGGGCTAGCAGTTTGTGTGAGAAGCTTGCTCTTATGCCCATGTCCTGAGAAGTTGTGCAGGGTTGCTTTGCGTAGAAATGAACTGGTGTGAGCAGAGGGATATGGCACAGAAAGAAAAATCTTTGGGTGAACTGCTGCCCGTTCAGCTGCAACTCAGAGATTACAACCTTTGAGACTGGGCTAGCTGACCTGCGCTGGGGCAACAAGAAGAATGTAGACTCTTTTGAAGGGGCCTGAGTGCTCAAGGAGTGTCCTGTTCCTCAAAGTCTGCTTTATTCCCCCCTGGATTAACAAATTGGCACCCTACCTGGTATCGTGGAGTATAAGAAATGCTGGAAAGAGGGTCATTAAGTTTGCAACATGGTCTTGTGTTTTGGAAATGGCCATGGGCAGTGTGAAGCAGGTTTGCTGGTTGCCTGCACAGAGACCCCATGGGGCCATGAGGATGAACTGTGGATTGCAGTGGAGACCCAGTGGAGATGCCGGGACCATGAGATGGCTGCCAAGGAGCTGCCGGCCCCAATGAAGTTTCCCAGGACTGTGAGTAGCCTAGCTGGAGGGGCGGATTTGGAATGCCAGAGACTTGTTGCTGGTTAGAATTATCGGACTTGGAGATTTATCACTGGCTAGAGTTGCTGTACTTGAAGCTACAGAGTTTGATATTTGCCCTGGTTGTTTTAAATCTTGTATTGGTTGAATGTTTCATTGCTATGCCCAATGCCATCTTTTGCAGTGCAAATATTTATTCTGTGCCATTATGGGTTTTTTGAGGCTATTTTTTGGTATTACGACTCAGTTAAAAGATCTTGAACTATGGGGATGTATGAACATCATTGGAATTGATAAAAACTATGGGGACTTTTAAAGTCAGAGTGAATGCATTGTATTTTATATCATCTATGGATATCAGTTTATGGGGGCCGGGGGTGGAATGTGGTGGTTTGATTCAGGTATCCCCATAAACTTAGGTGTTGTGAATGCTAGGTTCCCAGCTGATGGAGATTTGGGAATTAATGCCTCCTGGAGGGAGTGTATTGTTGGGGGCAGGCTTATGGGCTTTATAGCCAGTTTCCCCATGCCAGTGTTTGGCACACCCTCCTGTTGCTATGGTCCACCTTACGTTGGCCAGGGGGTGATGTCCACCCTCTGCTCATGCCATCGTTTTCCCCTGCCATTGTGAAGCTTCCCCTCGAGCCTGTAAACCAAAATAAACCTCTTTTTCCCAGAAGCTGCTCTTGGTTGGGTGATTTCTACCAGCAATGCGAACCGGACTGCAACACCATGTAAGGCAGATGCACAAAGGGGCGCGTGCATCTAGTGCGTCTGCAGCGACTGGAGGTCCTGGTGCGCTCTCGCTCTTTCTTCTTTCAGTGCTTGCAATAAATAAGTACTAAATAAACACTATGTTAAGCTGGGTGTAGTGGTGCATGCCTTTAGGTCCAGCACTTGAGAAGCTAAGGTAGGAGGGTCGCTGGGAGTTTGAGGCCAGCCTGGTGCTATAAAGTGAGACCTTGCCTCAAAAAAAAAAAAAAAAATATATATATATATATATATATCTGTCTGTTTGTCTGTCTATCTATCTATCTATCTATCTATCTATCTATCTATCTGAAGTGAAGGAAGCTTGACACGAGGTGTCAGTGAGTGCATGATAGCATTTATATGAAACGTACAAAACAGTTAAATCCATAGGTATAAAAAGTAGGTTAATGATTTTCCAGGCCTGGGCTTTTGTTGAAAGTGATAAGAAAGTTCTAGAACTAGCAAACAGTGGTGATGGCTGCATAGCACTGTAAAAGTACTTAGTACTACTGAATTATATGCTTTAAAACGCTCACAATGGTAAATCTTATGTCTGGGTATCTCACTGCACATGCATAATACCTCTAGAATATTTTAGTGTGTACCTCTGATTTTTTTTTTTTTTTTTTGAGGTAGGGTCTTACTGTAGCTCAGGCTGACCTGGAATTCACTGTGTAGTCTCAGGGTGGCCTTGAACTCGCAGTGATCCTCCTACCTCTGCCTCCTGAGTGCTGGGAGTGCTGGGATCAAAGGCGTGCATCACATTGCCCGGCTCTCTGATGTTCTTGCAATCAGAACCGTGGAGCCCCCAGACCATATGAAATGATTCACACTGTGATCATCAGAGAGAGGCTGAGACAGCTCTGTGATTTGCTACAATGTGCTTTGTTGCATAATCAAATATGGATGACATGCGTGAGGCTGGAGACTGGAAAGGACGGGATGGAGCCGGGCCGGGAATGAAGCCTGATTCACACTTACCTTCTGCAACTTCCAAAGGGCCCTGGGATTTGCGAAGCTCCTTCACTGTTTCCAAGAACTCTTTGCCGCCAGCCTTTTCCAAGGCTTTACCTGTGAAGGAGACAACGTGGGCACTGGGGTACCTTTCTAAAATCACCACAGTGTTAGGTGCATTTCCTTGTATGTCAGGAAAACCTTAGGACCTAGGAACCAAAATTCCCAGCTCTTCTCTTGTTTTGCCAGTGGTCCCTGGGGGTAGGGGTGTCTGGGCTTCTGGGTGGCCGACTTAGGTCAGCAGGCAGGAGTGAAAGCTGAGCAGTGGGCAGGCTGGGCTGCAGAAGCAGCAAGGCGGCCGGCTGCTTGGTGGCTGGAGAAGAGGCAGCTCAGTAGTTGGAGGGAGCGGTCAGGGCAGCAGTAGGAGGATGGCAAAAGCAGAGAGGACGGAGGGTGGAGACCGAAGGGTAGATTGCTGGAAAGAGTCCTGAGGGAAACTGCAGGCCCTGCCACTAAGAGAATTCCAGACAGCCATCAGGCTGTTACGAGGCCAAGGTCCCAGACACCCCAGGAGCTGTCACAGTGGCCACTATGCAGGGCTGAGCAATCCTGATGCCTAGGCCTTCCCAGAAGCTGGAAGGCTAACTGCTGCCAAGGGCTATGGAATCCGGAACACAGAGCAGAAGGTCCCATCAGCCAAGGCCTCCTGAGAGCTGAGACACCAGAGGACGCTATGAGCTGCAGCTCGCGCTGGCTTCAAACTTTGTGATGTAAGTGCTATGAAAGACCAGCACTTAGAGTTTCTCCTTATCTACCTGGTAGGCAAAGGGACCTCAGTGAGCTGGGGTAACTTGTATAAGATATATAGGAAACTTGAATGCATTTAGACTTGAGTTCAATCTCTTGCATCACTTTTTGCATCTGGCCTAAGTGTTGTGGGGGGGCTTGGGAATTAAACCTAGGCTGGCAGTCTTTGCAAATAAGGCTCTTCAACAGCTTAGCCAACTTCAAATCCCCAGCCCCTACATACTTTTTTTTTTTTTTTTTTTTAGGTAGGGTCTTGCTCTAGTCCAGGGTGACCTGGAATTCACTATGTAGTCTCAGGATGGCCTTGAACTCACAGCTACCCTCCTACTTCTACCCAGTGCTAGGATTAAAGGCTTGCACCACCACGGCTGGCCATAAGATTAAAAAAAAATATTTTATTTATTTGAGAGAGAGAGAGAAAGAGGCAGATAAACACACAGAGAGAATGGACATACCAGAGCCTCCAGCCACTGCAAACAAACTCCAGACATATGTGCCACCATGTGCATCTGGTTCACATGGGTACTGGGGAATCGAGCCTGGGTCCTTAGGCTTCATAGGCAAATGCCTTAATCACTAAGCAAACTCTCCAGCCCCTAGAATCTGCTCTCTTAATTATCTGCCTGCCTTTCAGCCCATCTTTCCTCTGAGACCACCAACAGCTTGGCCTTGGAACCCACCTGTAGGATCCGACTTGACTTTTTGCTATAGTAACAGTGTTCTGTTTTACCACTTTGTTACTTAAAAAAATTAACTTTTTTGGCTTTCAGGAATATGGCAACTTCTTGAGCTAGGACACCTTGCAAAACAAAGTTCCAGACTCAGCTACTAGGGGAGCCCCTCCACAGTGGGAGAAAGTGTGCCACTGACCCCTTCCTTCCTTCCTTCCTTCCTTCCTTCCTTCCTTCCTTCCTTCCTTCCTTCCTTCCTTCCTTCCTTCCTTCCTTCCTTCCTTCCTCCCTCCCTCCCTCCCTCCCTTCCTTCCTTTCTTTTGAGATAGGGTCTCACTTTAGCCCGGCTGACCTGGAATTCACTATGTAGTCTCAGGGTGGCCTCGAACTCACGGCGATCCTCCTACCTCTGCCTCCTGAGTGTTGGGATTAAAGGCGTGCGCCACCACGCCCGTCTACAACCCCCTGTTTTTGTGATTTTTTTTATGGAAGAGAGAGTGAGAGAGAGAATAGGCATGCCAGGGCCTCCAGCTACTGCAATTGAATTCCAGATGCACGTGCCATCCAGATGCACGTGCAACCTTGTGCACATGTGCAACCTTGCATGATTGTGCCACCTTGTGCACCTGGCTTACGTGGGATCTGAAGAGTCGAACCTGGGGTCTTTGGCTTTGCCAGCAAGTGCCTTAACCGCTAAACCATCTCTCCAGCCCCAGGTATTTAGTTTTAGAAAATATTTTTATTTGTTGGAGGGAGAGAGAGAATGAATGAGCGCACCAGTGCCTCCTGTCACTGCAAACAAATTCCAGATGCATGCTCCACTTTTGTGCATCTGGCATTACATGCGTACTGGGGACTCCAACCCAGGCTGTCAGGCTTTGCAGGCAAGTGACCACAGAGCAATCTCTGAAGCCCCACTGTTTTTGTTCTTTTGAGACAGGGTTTCCTGAATCTCAGACTATACTTGAACACGTTATGTTGCCAAGGATGACCTTGAGACTTCTGATTGTCCTGAATCTACCTCTGGAGTGCTGGGATTACAGAGTCCTGGGATTACAGGCACAGTCTGCCAAGCGGTGCTGGGGATAGACCCCCGGGCTTCGAGACCGCTAGATATTTAGTGATATGCATTTTGAGAAAACTTCATTAATCTGTACACGAATAATCTGTTTCTGTCTAGTATCTGAATAGCAGTTTCACAAAATAGCTGGGTGTGATGGTGTGAGGCCTTAATACCAGCACTCTGGGGCCTGAGGTCAGAGGATTGCCCAATTTCAAGGCCAGCCTGGGGTACAGAGTGAATTCCAAGTCAGCCTGGGCTATAGTGAGACCCTGCTTGAAAAACAAAACAATTTTTGCTGAGTATGGTGGCGCACATCTTTAATCCCAGCACTCGGGAGGCTGAGGTAGGGGGATCGCTGTGAGTTCGAGGCCAGCCTGAGACTACATACTGAATTCCAGGTCAGCCTGGGCTAGGGTGAGACCCTACCTCGAAAAAGCAAAATGAAAAGGATTTTCCCCAAATATGTGCAGAATTGAAGCAAAGCCAGTTTCTCTATAGTGGCATCACTGCACCCCACAGAAAGACAGACTTTGGCATGGGCCCCTGGGCAGTGGGCGGTGCGGGGAAGAGCCGAGTCAGGAGCACGTGCCTGGCCAGCGAGCCGTGTCCCGGCATCTTACCGATGTCTTCCTTGAGGTCGATTTCGGCTGTGGTTGGGTGGACAATGCCCTCCACTCTCATGGAGCCAATGTGGCTGATGTCACTCTGGGTCAGGGACAGCTGTGTGAGGAAGAAAAGACGGAACACTGACAACCTTTGCCTTTCTCCTGGCAGCTTTTACTTCCCTCGGTTATTTCCATTGAGGGCCAGCAAAGGGGTTCCTTCCCCAGGTTTTCCATGGGTTCCTAGCAGCTCAGTGCATTTGCTTTCCACTTGGGGCCGGCAGCCCGGATCCAAGCTGCCCCTTTGCTAGCAGCAGTAGGACCTCCTCTGTTCTTTCTCCCCCAGGTTGTTCATGCCAATGAACACCAAAGCCATACCCACTGTGGAGCTCTGTGGGGAAAGGAGCCCAGAACTTGCTCTCTTGACCCACTCAGAAGTAGCACAGAAATTTTGGGATAGGGCGAGAGAGAATAGGCATGCCAGGGCCTCCAGCTACTGCAATTGAATTCCAGATGCACATGCCACCTTGTGCACATGTGCAACCTTGCATGATTGTGCCACCTTGTGCGCCTGGCTTACGTGGGATCTGAAGAGTCGAACCTGGGGTCTTTGGCTTTGCCAGCAAGTGCCTTAACCGCTAAACCATCTCTCCAGCCCCAGGTATTTATTTTTAGAAAATATTTTTATTTATTGGAGGGAGAGAATGAATGAGCTTTGCTGCAGGGAAGGAACGGGCTCTGGGTTCTCTCTCTGCTATCATTCCCTTGTAGGGAATACATACTGCATTCTGATTTTTTTTTGCATGTGGTGTGCTCGTGTGCATGCGTGTTGATGTGTTTGTGGGCATGTATGTGTTGTGTGTGTGCACATATGTGTGCAAGTAGATGTGGAGGCCAGAAGACACCCCCAGGTGTCATCCTCAGGTTTGTGTGTGTGGTATGTTTGTATGTTTGTAGGAGTGTGTGTGTGTGTGTGTGTGTGTGTGTGTGTGTGTGTGTGTGTGTAGGCCAGAAGACACCCTCAGGTACCTGCCCACCTCTTTTCGAGACAGGGTTTCTCACTGGTCATGAAGCTCAGCAAGTTCCAGATCTACCTACCTCCACTTCCCCAGTGCTGGGATTCCAGGGGCGTACCGCCAAGCCTGGCATTTTTGCGAGTCCTGGGAGTTGAACTCATGTCCTCAAGCACTTTACCGATTAACCTATCCGCTCGGTCCCTACATTCTTCTTCTTCTTTTTTTTTTTTTTTGTTCAGTGCTGGGGATTGAACCTGGGACCTTGTGCATGCCAGACAAGCTCTGCCACTGAGCTACATCCGCATCCCGAAGGCCACGTTCTCTGGCTGTCCTGTGCATTTGTAGCAGAGTGGGAGAAAGCATTCTCCACGGTTTCCTGTTTGAGTAGAAACCTTACGAATCCCTAGATCAGTCTGGGAGAAAGAAAGCGATGGCCCGTAACCGTGGATGGGCCCTGGAGGGGGCATAGATCCGGCCCCTGTGCTTAGCTCCTCCCTTTCACCGAGAAATGAAGTAGGAAACGTGCCACATTTACGCTAACCCCAAACCATGCCAGGCCAGGCTTCCAGAAGCCAAGGTGCGCCTGACTGTCGGGCAGCAAACACGTAGCGAACGGAGCTCAGAGCCCCGCGCTGTCTCCTCTTATTTCAGCCCCACTTGGCTTGGGAGATAAATTGTCTCTGCTCAGTAAACTTTACGCGCACGGGGATGAGTTATGTCTGGGCTGCTGGGAGGTTTCTGGTGTCTGTTCCAATGTATAGCCCTGTTTGTTTTCTTCCCGCTGCCCAGGAAGGCAAGCCGACTGAATTACTGGCAAATAATTCATTTCCAACATCAGGCACATTCAAGAAACAATATATTTATATTTTCTCTCTTTCTCTTTCTCTTATAAATTATATGGAATCATGGAAGCCAGGCCTCTCTGAGGCTGTGTGAGATCATTAGCTATGGCTTTTCATGGTAGGTGCAGGAAATAATTGGGGCTTGGGGATTTCCCAGCCAAACCAGCAATGCCATCTTATTTATTGACCAGAAAGATAGCCTGGGCTGACCTTTGCTGTCCTATGTCACCGTGAGCAATTCACAGCACCAAAGGGCTTGCTGTTCTCATGATGCAGAAATCGTCACAGCTCCAGTGGTTTAAACATGAATAATTCAAGACCAGAATGAAAGCGCGGGGGAGGGGCTGTGGCTCATAACCAGTGGGTTAGTAGCATCGTGGGGCAGCCCGAGGCTCTTCTTTACCTTCTGTCCTAGAACGAGGCTCTTTGAAGACAGGATGGTGAATCCGTCCCCTGGCCCGTCTTCAGAGGTGGAATTTGAAGTTCCTTCCTTATCGCTGTCCTTTGGTTTGGACTGGGAGTAAAAATCAGAAGGGCAGATGAGGAACGACCCAGAGCACAAAAGCTGGCTCCCCCAGCTTGAATGTGATGGGGAGTGGTCAGGTGGTTTGTTCTGCAGGGGATCAAAGGCAAGCTGAGCATGCGCACTGCTACTGAGCTATGTCTCCGGTCCCTCTGCTGTCTCCTTCCCTCCTCCGCTTTCTCCCTTCCTTCCCTCCTTCTTCTCCCTCCCTCCCTTCCTCCCTCCTTTCTTCCCTTCTTTCCTCCCTCTCCAAACTAGACAGAGGCACGTTCTTCTTGACTGGGTATGTCATACTGCCTCCAGGTGTTTGGTTCAAGCGTCTGAGCCAAGTAGGGGTAGGGTCATGAGCCCTTTCATTTGTTGGATATCTTAGCCCATTCAAGATGCTGTGCCCAAGCTGGGCGTGGTGGCACAAGCCTTCAATCCCAGCACTCTGGAGGCAGAGGTAGGAGGATTGCCAAGAGTTCAAGGCCACCCTGAGATTACACAGTGAATTCCAGGTCAGCCTGGGCTACAGTGAGACCCTACCTCAAAAAAAAAAAAGGAAAAAGAAAGAAAAAAAAAAGATGCTGTGCTCACAACATCATAGACTGGGTGGCCTGTGAGCAAAGGATCGAAAGGATCGGTGCCCTTCGTGACAGCGGGCCTGGAGTACAAGGTCAAGGTTCTGCCAATTCTGTGTCTGGCAATGGCACCTTCCTCAAAGGTGATAATTCCCGACTGTGCCCTCCAGTGGGGGAAGGGGTCAAAAAAGCTGCCAGGCTTCTTTTTATTTCGGAGGGGGGGGGGAGGGAGAGAGAGAATTGGCATGCCAGGGCCTCAGCCACTGAAATTGAACTCCAGATGCCACCTGGTGGGCATGTGAGACCTTGTGCTTGCCTCACCTTTGTGCATCTGGCTTACGCGGGATCTGGAGGGTCGAACCTGGGTCCTTAGGCTTCGCAGGCAAGCGCCTTAACCGCTAAGCCATCTCTCCAGCCCCAGGCTTCTTTTATAAGGGTACTGATTTCACTAGTGAGGGTTACAGCATTGTGAACTTATCACCTCTTGTGATGGATAGCTCATCTCTGGCTGTCAACTTGGAAGGACTGAGAATCACGGTGGGAACCAATCTCTTGGCAAGTTGGTGAGGGGCTTTTCTAGACTAGATCATCTGAGGCAGGAAGACCTGCCCTAGGTACGATTGGTGCCAGTCCGTAGGCTGGGGTTCTGGACTGTATGGAAAGGAGGGTGCTGGCTGAGCACCCACATTCCCTGCTCTCTGCTTCTTCTCTGCGCTGAGTGCGCCGGCTCCACCTGCCGTGATGGGCTGTAGCTTTGGAACTGTCATCTGAAATGACCCTTTCCTCCCTTAAACTGATTTTTGGGGGATTTTGCCCCAGCAGTTAGAAGTTAAGTGATACACCTCTCAAAGACTCCCATCTCCCACCTGGGCCACTTTGGGTCAGGTTTTGGCAGCGGGGTATCCCACCCGCAGCGCAAGAAGGCCGCTGCTCACAGGTGGCAATGCCCGGCTCCCAACGTGCTCCTCGCTCACCTTCTTGGACGTCCGTGGTTTGGCGGCCTTGGATTTCTTTCCCCCCTTCTTGCCTGACGCCGCCTTCCTTCCTCTTTTCTCTGGGGGCGGGGAGAGGATTGTTTCCGACTTTCCTTTGGTCCCTCGCTTTTTGGCCAGCAGTTCGGGGTGAATTCTAGGCAAGACGCCCCCACTGGCGATGGTCACGCCTTTCAGCAGCTGAAAGAGAAACGGGTGTGCGCCTAAGGGCTGGATCCGCCTGGAACGCAGTCCTCACCACTGGCACAACAAGGCTGGCACCTGGCCCTTGCCTTCCAGAGGAGCTTGCATGGCACGCAGGACGGCTGGCCGTCTTATCTTTCGCTTGTAAGCGTTTCTCTGTAGGTATCAAGACACCCCGGAATCTTGTACAGAAAGTGAAGCAAGGCAAAATGAAAGGACGAGACAATATGAAGCCTGGGAAGCTGTCCAGGACGCTAGAATTCCAGGTGACTAGGGAGGATAAAGAGCATCACGTGTGTGTGGGGGGGGCACAGCTGGACAAAACCAGGTTCAAAGGTCAACACAAGGATGAGTGGCTTGCACACTCTTGCACACAAGGACAAATGTTTTGCTTGTTTCCTTTTAAAATGAATTCATTTGACAGACAGAGAGGGAAAGAATATGTGGGCATGCCAAGGCCTCTAGCTACTGCAAACAAACTCCAGATACATGCACCACCATGTGCATCTGGCATATGTGGGTACTGGGGAATTGAACTTGGGCCCTTAGGCTTCACAGCCATGTGCCTTAACCACTTGGCCATCTCTCCAGTTCTTGTTTGCTGTTATTTTTTGAGGCAAGCCCGACAGATGGACCTTTTTCTATGAGAGAGAGCGAGAGTGAGAGTGCACGCGTACGAGAGAGAGCGAATTGGCGCACCGGGGTCTCCAGGCGCTGTAATTGAACTCCAGACATGCGCGCCACCTTGTGTGCACGTGCAACCTTGCGCATGGGTCACCTTGTGCATTTGGCTTACATGGGATCTAGGGAGTTGACTGTGTGTCCTTAGGCTCCACAGGCAAGCACCTGCTAAGCCATCTTTCCAGCCCCCTTGTTTGCTTTTTTGAGATAGAGTCTTACTCTAGCCCAGGCTGACCTGGAACTCACTCTGTAGTTCCAGGATGGCCTCGAACTCACAGTAATCCTCCTACCTCTGCCTCCTGGGTGCTAGGATTAAAGGCGTGCGCCACCACGCCCGGCTAGGAACATACTTTTAATGGTGCATCTCCCAACCCATGTTTATTTATTTGCAAGTATTCACACCATGCTCATGTATTCTGCATACTGTACAGACAGGGTGAGCTGAGCCTGCGTCTTGTTGAATTGCTGGTCACCCATCTGTGACAAGAGATCTAGAAATATTCACAGCAAATTGACAGCTACTGCCAATAGTAAACTGACCCACTATTTAATCTGATAACAAGAGATCATGCCTTGTCATTTGCATGTTCGCTTTTCTTTCTTTCTTTTTTTGGTGTTTCAAAGTAGGGTCTCACTCTAGCCCAGGCTGGCCTGGCATTCACTCTGTAGTCTCAGGGTGGCCTTGAACTCGCGGCGATCCTCCTACCTCTGCCTCCCGAGTGCTGGGATTAAAGGCGTGCGCCACCACGCCCGGCTGTAGTGCTTCACTTTTTTAACAATCAGGTTTTTTTATTACTTCTTAAAATGGTCTATGACGAAGTGGCAACTAGGAGATCCTTCACTGTAGCTTGTAGCATGCACCATGACAATTCACTTGCCTGGCTTTAAAAAATATACTTTTTTGAGCCTGGGGTGGTGGCGCACGCCTTTAATCCCAGCACTCGGGAGGCAGAGGTAGGAGGATCGCTGTGAGTTCGAGGCCACCCTGAGACTCTACAGTGAACTCCAGGCCAGCCAGAGTGAGACCCTACCTCAACAAACAAACAAACAAACAAACAAAAAATCTTTGTTTGTTTTGGTTTAGGATTGGTTCTAATGAAAACAATGGTTCTTCTGCTCTGATCCAAATAAAGCACTCACGTGGCTTGAATAAATTTCCAGAAAAATACTGATACATCCTCCGCGGTATGGAACTTGTCTTTAATGAGGAAGCAAGACCAGGCAAGACCCAGAGACCCGGCTTTCTTGGGGTAGCAAGGTTTATTGAGAGGATCAGAGTGGGGGGCACTGGTAGAGGCAGGAGGTTGAAGGGAAACTTCCTATCTTACAGAGAGGCGAGAGATGGGTAGGTGAGGAGCAAGATCAGGAATGAAGGGGGCAGAGGACAGAAGGCAGGGGAACGTGGCAGTAGTGTCACTGGCTGGGCTGGGACGTGTGGTGGTGTGCCTAGGGGTGAGAAGGGTGCCGGTGGAAGGGGGACTCTGAAAATGAGGGTGAGGGAGGACGAGAGACAGACAGAGAGAGAGAGAGAGAGAATAGAAGGGAGAGATAGAGAGGGCATAAAGGTAGCTACAGCCACGGGAGAAAAAGACAGCTAGGTGGGGCACACACCTCAGGTCAGGAAGCAGCTGAGGAGAAAATGCTGGAGTTCGCGAGGAGGTCTGATACACCCCTTTGGGGGAGAGGAAGCTGCCCCATGCGGGGAGGACCTTGGGAAGTGTGGAGGTGTGGACTGGTGGTCCAGGGAAGGAGGCTGGCTGGCTGGACCTCCCGTGGGGAAGGGAGGTCCCTGAGGTCTCAACTGTGACCGGTTGGGAGTGGGGAAAGGGACGTGGATTATATAGGGCTCGGAGACTCCGCATGATTGGCCAGCGGAACCTGTCCTCTCACCCAGTCTGCGCTGGCCCGCGTGCCTGGGTGCAGAGGGGCAGGAGCCGTGGCAGGAACGCCTGGTGCCTGCGCCCTTCCTCAGGGTGGGCTTGGCCAACCCGTGCCCCGCGGCTACGCTTCGGACGTACCTGGTTGAGCTCCTCGTCGTTGGCCACGGCCAGCAGGATGTGTCTGGGGGCTATCCGGGCCTTCTTGTTGTCCCTCGCAGCGTTTCCAGCCAGTTCCAGGATTTCCGCTGAAATGACAAGGGGGCGTCGCCAATCACAGAGGTCTGTCTGAGCTCCTTTTCTGTAGAGATGCTGCTCTTGGGATCTGAACGTGTCTATTTTTTTTTTTTTTCTTTGAGAGGGGAGGGGAACTGTGCTTAGAAAGAAATCCAGCAGAAAGTTGAAATGAACTCTGATGACAGATATGTAAGCCATTTTAGCAAGACCTCATTATAGGCCCCTTTGGTAAAATCTAGTTGTGTCTTAATTCTCTTTCTTCTTGAGTGTATTGGCTTTTTAAAAAAAAATTTATGTTTTGGCTGAGCCCATAGACACAGGAAGAAAGACTACATTTCCCATTCTCCTTGTTGACATGAGCATGTGACTGAGTTCTGGCCAATGGGAGGCAAGCAGTTGTGCCTTATGGGATTTCTGGGCTGACTGCTTCACAATGGCGGTGCCCTGCTTCTCTTCATGCTCCTGGACTGAGCACGCGCTGGCTGTCTGGAATTCGAGTCATAGGTGTGTCCCTCCCTCCCGGGTGTGTAGTGGAGCCTCTGGATGGTAATAACTAGTAGGAAAGCCCAAGAGTCATCAAAGTGATGCAAAGAAGTGACCCTTGAGGGCTCAGCACTGAATGCGACCTGTCTACCACACCCCCCGGGGCTCAGGGAACATGGCAGAGGAGGTGGCACAAACAGTCTTAGTGCATGGGTTATAGAGATAGCTTAGCAGTTAAGGCGCTTGCCTATGAAGCCTAAGGGCCCTGGTTCGATTCCCCAGTACCTAAACATAATCCAGATGCACAAGGGGGCACACGTGTCTGGAGTTCGTTTGCAGCGCTGGATGCCCTGGCGCACCCATTTTCTGGCTCTCTCTTTCTTAATATGGAGAAATAAATAACCTAAAAAAATCCCTTAAAAAACCCAGCAAGCCCCAGGATCACTAAGAGACTCCAGAACAAACAAGAACGGGAGAAGAAGGAGAGAGTAGGATGCCTGAATCTCTCTGCAGGTGAGTGCACCCCGCCGCAGAGTACATACATGTGCATGTAACACACACACACACACACACACACACACACACACACACACACTGTGTGCATAAGCCAGGTGTGGCCGGGCTTGCCCATAATCTCAGCACTTGGGTCACTGAGGCAGGAGGATCACAAGTTCCAGGCCAGCCTGCACCTCATAGTGAGACCGTGTCTCGAAAAACAAACAAGATGGGCTGGAGAAATGGCTTAGTGGTTAAGGCGCTTGCCTGCTAGAGCCAAAGGACCTCGGTTCAATTCCCCAGGACCCACATAAGCCAGGTGTACAAGGTGGCGCATGCATCTGGAGTTCATTTGCAGTGGATGGAGGCCCTGGTGTGCCCATTCTTTTTTTTTTCTTCTCTCTCTCTCTTCCTCTCTCTCAAATAAGTAAGTAAAATATAAAAATAAGATAGATGAGTCTTCAAAACAAAGTTTCCTCACTTAGAAAGCTACAAGCAGTGTGTGTGTGTGTGTGTGTGTGTGTGTGCACGTGTGTGTGTCTGCTGGCATGACAGTATAAATACTCAGCCCTGACATGAACAAGAAATGCTGCATATGTCTCTACAATCAGCCTAATTTCAAATAAAATAGCATATAAAATTGCCATTATTCATACAATCTATGGCAACAGCAGAAACTTGGCATAAGAAGCCATATTAACTAAGCAAATGTGATTAACCAAAAATTAGAATAAACTACACATTAGAGTTAAATATTTATATGGCATTTCCATAATGAAAAGTGCTAAATCACTACAAATTCATTCTCATGTCTTCCCCCAGAATATTAAGCAGGGCATATTGTGTTTACCAACAGCTCACTTTTCTGAATTAAGATTGGGGCATTGCAGTTTGAGAGGCATCAACACGCTGGTGGGAACAATGGGGCTGGATTTGGAATTGATGCCACATTAGATAACCTGGTATGTGACCGTGGGTTGCTGACCAGCCTTTCTTGCTCTTAAAACATTGTGTGTGGGCTGGAGAGATGGCTTAGCAGTTAAGGCGCTTGCTTGCAAAGCTAAAGGACCTCAGTTCCATTCCCCAGGACCCATGATAGCCAGATGCACAAGGGGGCGCATGTGTCTAGAGTTTGTTTGCAGTGGCTGGAGGTCCTGGTGTGCCCATTCTCTCTCTCTCTACCTGCCTATTTCTGTATCTCTCTCTCTCAAATATATATATTTATATATCTTTATCTATATCTGGACATGAACCTAGGGTTTGGAGTTCAAGGACTTTCCTGAAACCCTAGCACCTTGTTTCAAGCAGAAACAAACAAGCACACCAAAAAAAGGAGTGCAGTGACATGTATATGTGTGTACACACACACACACACACACATATGTATATGTATATATGTATTTTTCAAGGTGGAGTCTCACTCTAGCACTCAGGCTGACCTGGAATTCAGTATGTACTCTCAGGGTGGCCTCGAACTCATGGAGATCCTGCTACCTCTGCCTCCTGCCTGAGTGCTGGGATTAAAGGAGCACACCACCACGCCTGGCGGTAAATCTTTTTTTTTTTTCCAGTAGTAAATCTTATTAGTTATTTTCTCATAGCTGTGACCAAACACTCGCCAAGAAGCCACTTAAGGGAGGGAGGAGTACTCTGGCTCATGGTTTGAGGGGTTACAGGTAGTCACAGAGGGGAAGGTGCGGCAGCAGACAGCTGGGCAGCCGTGGCAGAAACATACACCTGGGACCCTTGGCCCTCCTCACATCTTGGTAAAACTAGAGGCAGATTTGGACAGGAGACACAGCCAGGCTCTATCCCAAGATCCGCTCCCTTCCGCCAAGCCCCGTCTCCCAAAAGTCCCATGATCTAGAGAACAGCATCACCAGCTGGACACCCATCCAAACTGTAAGTAAAAGCTTCCTAAACAGACTTGCTTTCTGACTCCAGGTTAAAACGTTCAGCTCCCTCCACGCCTTGAATCCCAGCACTCAGGAGGTAGGAGGGTCACCATGAGTTCGAGGTCACCCTGAGGAATATATAGTGAATTACAGGTCAGCCTGAGCTAGAGTGAGACCCTACCTTGTAAAACAACAACAACAAAACAAACAAACAAACAAAAAAAGTTTTGGCCAGAAAACAGAATTGTTATGGGCACATTAAGGCTAGGGAACTGGAGTGCCCAGGAAGATGGCTCAGTGGAGAAAGTATTTGCCACTCATGCCTGAGCACCCAAATTTGATCCTCTAACCCCATGTCAAAACCTGGATGCTGTGGCAGGACCCTATAATCCTGGCACTATAATGGCAAGATGGGTGGCGGAGACCAGAGACAATGTGAGGGCAACAGAGAAGACAGCTAGAGAAACCCTGCCCCAAATGAGGTGAGACGGAGAGGGCCACCCTGAGAGGTGTCTTCTGACCCCTACATGAGTGCCATGGCACATGCACATTTGTATTCACAAGTGCACACATGTGTGTGCATGCACACACGCACACACACACATTTTTAAAAAAGAATAGAGGGGCTGGAGAGATGGCTTAGCACTTAAGGTGCTTGCCTGTGAAGCCTAAGGACCCAGGTTCGATTCTCCAGGTCTCATGTAAACCAGACGCACAAAGGTGATGCAAGCACAAGGTTGCACGTGCCCACTAGGTGGCACAAGTGTCTGGAGTTCAATTGCAGTGGCTGAGGCCCTGGCCTGCAAATTCTTTTTCTCTCTCTATCTCTCTCACTCTTAAAAAAAGAAAAAAGAGAAGAGAACTGGACCTGATGTTGGACTTCAACTGTAAAATGGATACGCATACACATGGGCACAAGCACACACTCACACACACACACAACACGAGGAAGCAGTTTGCCAATCTGTGTCCAAAAATCTATCTGGTTGAGATGCTGGACATTCATTAAGTGGAAAAGGCAGCTGCTTGTGTTCGGCCAAGCTCCAGAGTGCATTCGGAATGCTAATGGTGAGTCAGACTGCTCAGTGGTTAAAAGTACTTGCTTGTAAGCCTGCCGACCTGAGTTCGATTCCCCAGCACCTATGTAAAACTAGACACAAAGAGAAGCATGCGCCTGTGACCCCAATGTGCTACGGCAATAGGTTGCAGACTCAAAGAATCTGGAAGCTCATGGGCCAGCTAGATCTGCCTACCCAGAGGCAAAACAAGACAGTGTCTGTCTCAGAAAGGAGAGGAGTCACCATCCGAGGTTATCCTTTGACCTCCAGATGTGCATCATGTGCTCCGCCCTCACTTACACCCCCAAACCAGTCACACAAAAATAAGTTTTAAAAAGAATGTTAGGGCTGGAGAGATGGCTCAGCAGTTAAGGTCCTTGCCTGCCTATGGACACAGGTTTGATTCCCCAGGACCCACATAAGCCAGATGCACAAGGTGGTGCCTGCATCTGGAGTTCGTTTTCAGTGGCTGGAATAGCTGGTGCACCCATTCTCTTTCTCAAATAAATAAGTAAAAATTAAAAAAAAATTTTAAAAGAATGTTCACGGACATGACCTTTGGCAGTGAGCCAGTAGTGTAGGTGACTATCTGCGTCCCTGAGTCTGTCTGTCCTTCCTATGCCCTCTTCCCTAGAGGAGCTCCTGGTGGCTAAGGAGACCAGGCCGAACCCTGTCACCACCCTCTATATCTCTGAGCCTATGGAGGTCCAGAGCACCCCACCCCAGCCATGTGGTGTCCCCAGAGGATGGGGACCCAGGATTGTGCAGGGTCCATTGGGAGCTGGACTCACCAGCTAGGTACTCGATGACTGCGGCCATGTAGACGGGAGCGCCCACGCTGATCCGGTACTTGAAAGTGCCTTTCTTCAGGTAACGCATCAGCCTCCCCACCGGGAAGATGACACCGGCCCTGGCCGACCGGGACAGCTTGGACATTTTCTTCTTCCCACTCCGGCCCGACATCTTGCCTCACTTCCCCTCTCAGCTTGCTGACACAGTGGCCTCCCGGCGCTGAAACAGTGCTGGAAAGACAAGAAGGGCAGGATTGAGGGGGGCGCTGGCAGGATTGAGGAGGCGCTGGCTGGAAATGTTGTGGTTACTGCGGTGTGGCCCCAGCTTACTGCTGTGGCCTGCCTGGCTGCCCTGTGCGGGTGGCTGGATCCTGGAGCCGTAAGAATGGAGCCAGGCAGGGGGTCTCCAAAGGGTATCCATCCGTCGGCACCCCTTAACCATCAGGCCGCTGGCCTCAACAGCAGAGGCCGAAGGAGGCTGTCGCTGAGAAGAGGTTAAGGTCATGTGCTCAGCACAGTGATCTCCTTGCTCCTAGAACCCGTGACTTGCTCTACGTGACAAAGGGGCTTTGCAGATGTGATTTCATATACATATATATATATGACAGAGAGAAATGGGCACACCAGGACCTCCAGCCTGCTGTGAATAAACTCCAAATACATGCGCCCCCTTGTGCACATGTGCGACATCGCACGCTGTGTCACTGTGCATCTGGATGCATGTGACCTGGAGATTTGAACATGAGTTCTTAAACTTCACAGGAAGTGCCTTAACTGCTAAGCTATCTCTCCAGATTGATTTTTTTCTTTAATTTTTAAAAAATTGGGATAGAGATAAAAGGGGGGAGAGGAGGGAGAGAGAATGAGAATGGGCACGCCAGGGCCTCTAGTCACTGCAATGGAACTTCAGATGTATGCACCAACTTGGGCATCTGGCTTATGTAGGTCCTGGGGAATTGAACCTGGGTCCTTTGGCTTTTCAGCCAAGCGCCTTAACCACTAAGCCATCTCTCTAGCCCATTAAATAATTGTTTGAGGTAACATCTTATGTAACCCAGGCTGGTCTTCAAAGTCACTATGTAGGTGAGGATGACCTTAAAGTCCTGACCCTCCTGCCTCCTGACTGCTGTGACTATAGGCATGTGTCACCATTTCTGGATCAATTGTTTAAAAAAGATTTTAAAGAATAGTTTTTAACTTATTTGGGGTGGGGGGAGAGAGAGAGAGAATATGAATGAGGGAATGGGGGGGGGAGCATCAGGATTTCTTACTGCTGCAAACCGACGCCAGATGCATGTGTCACTTTGAGCATCTGGCTTTACGTGGGTACTGAGGAAGCTAGCCCAGGCTGGTAGACTTAGCAAGCAAACACCTTGAACGGCGGAGCCATCTCTCCAGCCTTCGATATTTTTTGCACGTGTGCAGGTTGTGTGGCATGAATTCTGGTGTGCTTGCTTGCATTATGCGTGTGCATGTGTGTGGCAGCCAGAGGCTGGTGTCAGGAATGTTTGTGCTTCTCAGTCACGCTCTACTTTATGCACGGAGGCAAGGTTTCTCACTTGAACTCAAAGCTCCCTGATTTAGCTTGTCTAGCCAGCCAGTTTGCCTGAGGATCCGTTGTCTCTGCCCCCTGCATGGTGGGGTCCCCGGCAGGCCGCCATGCCCGCCCTGGAACAGAACCAGAATGGAGACCCAGCACTGCACGATGCTTGGATCTGCACTCAGGTCCGCTTGCTGGCGCAGTTTTCTCCCTAGACACTGGTAGTTTGTTTTAATGCACATAACTTGGAGCTGGTGTGCAGCTCCCAGATTGAATCAGATTTCTAATGTCTCCAATAATGGATTTTTATAAATAGAATCTAGCTAGAAGGGACAGTGTTATAAAACATGCCACCACCTAGTAACCAGACAGCAAAGAAAAGCCACACCATAGCCCAAGCCGTGGCTCCTTGGGGTGGGGGCGGGATCCAGGCTGACTTTCGGGAGACATTTCAAGCACCGAGAGGCACCACCATACAGTGCCCCAGAGGCACGTCTATAACTCACGGTTACTGGTATAAGCTACCTTTTGAGTGAAGGGAAACAGCCCAGCTCAGGGTAGACACGTCCCATGCATATTCTGTGGGCTGAATATCATAACCTTTGCCAAGCAGAGATTGATTCCTGGAGTACACATGCTATACCAGGAGAACTCCACGGACTAACACCCCTCCACACACCAACACCCTCCACATACCAACACACAACACACACCAACACCCTCCACACACCAACACACAACACACACAAAAAACCAACACACACCAACACCCTCCACACACCAACACCCTCCGCACACCAACACCCTAGACACACCAACACCCCTTCACACACCAACACCTCCAAACACCAACACCCAACACACACCAACACCCAACACCCTCCACACACCAACACCCTCCACACACCAACACCCTCCACACACCAACACCCTCCACACACCAACACCCCCCACACACCAACACCCTCTACACACCAACACCCTCCACACACCAACACCCTCCACACACCAACACCCTCCACACACCAACACCCCCCACACACCAACACCCTCTACACACCAACACCTTCCACACACCAACACACTCCACACACCAACACACTCCACACACCAACACCCCACACTCACCAAAACCCCCCCACATCAACACCCTCCACAGACAAACACCCCTCCACACACCAACACCCCACACACACCAACACCCTCCACCCATGGATACCTTCTCTATACCAACACTCCCACCATAATACAGTGATGCTCTCTCTACACACACACACACACACACACACACACACACACTCCTCTACACACCAACACCCCTTCATACATCTTTACAATGCACTCTTCTACACACAACTCCTTCCACATTCACCACACACAGTGACACCCCCACACCCTTCCGCACATGCATACCCCTCCACATACTGAGAGTCCCTCCAGGCACTGACACCTCTCCCACACACACTCTTCCACAATGAAATCCCTTCCACATACCACCCTGCACACATACACATCTCCACACAGTGACACACTTGCATATACCCCTACACACACACACACACACACACACACACACACACACACATACACTCGCTCATACCCCGGCCCCACACTCCTTTCTCAAACTAGGTAGAGAATAACTAGGCATGCAGGATAAAGCTACCTGGGGACTTTCCCGGGATGAACCAAGATGAGTCACACATTGCCCTAAAAACTAGAAAGTAGGGCCAGTAGTGGAGAAAACGGGGACTTGGTGCTTAAAATACTCATGAAGACAATTTAGCCAAGTGAGGAGCGTCCTGGTGGAGTGGAGTAAAGAAGCGGTTGTGGGCTGGAGAGATGGCTTAGCGGTTAAGCGCTTGCCTGTGAAGCCTAAGGACCCCGGTTCGAGGCTCCGTTCCCCAGGTCCCACGTTAGCCAGATGCACAAGGGGGCGCACGCGTCTGCAGTTCGTTTGCAGAGGCTGGAAGCCCTGGCGCGCCCATTCTCTCTCTCTCCCTCTATCTGTCTTTCTCTCTGTGTCTGTCACTCTCAAATAAATAAATAAATAAATTAAAAAAATATTTTTAAAAAAGAAGCGGTTATAAGAAGGCCTCCAGAAGCACCCCAGCACCTCTCAAGGGCCTTCCCACGAGGCAGCCCCTGCACAGCGCTGGGGGACAGCTCCGGGCCGAGGGAGATGCCAGGAAGCTTGTTTCTCCGTAGGCAGCCAGCCAGCAGTGGACCCAGAGAGAACGCAGTGTCTGGCCCAGGCCAGTTCCACCCAGCAGGGACAGTGCACTCCAGGAATGCGGGCTCTTCCGGAGTTAGTGCCCCGTCCAAGCCAATCAGAACTCAGCAGGGCCTGAGGGTGAGGAGCAACCCTGATAAGCTACAAAGCGGGGCTTAGGGGTTGGGCAAGGCCTTCTTGGCTTCATCTCTCCTGTCACCTGAGACTCCAGGTACGTACTGGGCATGACTTCCTCCATCTCCGCCCATCTCCACCCTGCTGTGCTGGGATGCGGGGAGTGGACTTTTACTATCTGATCTGTTAGACTTTTTTCTAATGGGAAGGCAAAAGGCTTACATTCTTTTGCTCTATTTCCCACATGTATGTCTGTATTGCTTTCTTTCTTTCTTTTTTTTAAATGGGAGTGAGACAGAGAGAGAGAATTAGAATCGGCGTGCCAGGGCCTCCGGCTACTGCAATCAAGCTCCAGATGTGAGTGTGACCTTGTGTGCACGTGCAACCTGGTGTGCTTCCATCATCTTGTGTGTCTGGCTTACATGGGATTTGGGGAGTTGAACATGGGCCCTTAGGCTTCTCAGGCAAGTGCCTTAACTGCTAAGCTCTCTCTTCAGCCCTGTTTCTTTATTATTATTTTTATTTATTTATTTGAGAGAAAGAGGCACATAAAGGCTGGAGAGATGGCTTAGTAGTTAAGTGCTTGCCTGTGAAGCCTAAGGACCCCGGTTCAAGGCTCGATTCCCCAGGACCCACATTAGCCAAGCCAGATGCACAAGGGGGCGCACGCATCTGGAGTTCGTTTGCAGTGGCTGGAAGCCCTGGCGTGCCCATTCTCTCTCATTCTCTCTCTCCTCCTCCTCTCTGTCACTCTCAAATAAATAAATAAAAATAAGCAAAAAATTAAAAAAAAATAAAGAGGCACATAAATACAGAATGAATATGGGTGCACCAGCGCCTCTAGCCATTGCAAAAGAACTCCAGACACATGCACCACCTAGTACATCTGGCTTTATGTGGGTACTGGGTCATCAAACCTGAGTTCTTAGGCTTTGCAGACAAGTGCCATAATTGCTAAGCCATCTCTCCAGTCCTGTGTGTGTTTCTTTAAGCCCTAGCCCCCTTTTCTAAAATTTTATTTTAGAGAGAGAGAGAGAGAGAGAAAATGGGCCTGCAAACAAACGATCTCCAGACACATGCATCTGGCTTTTCGTGGGTACTGGGGGATCAAACCTTGGTCCTTTGGCTTTTCAGGCAAGCGCCTTAGCCACTGAGCCATCTCTCCAGCCTCCCCCCCCCAGCCCCTTTTTAATGTCCCTGGGAGATCCCTTCATATTCCCCTCCACCCCCAGGCTCAGCTCCCCAAATGGGTTTCATCCCCCACCCCGCCCCCCCTTCCCCGCCTTCCACATGCAGGATCTCTCTGTACTTTCTCCTCTTAATTTAATAAAGACTTTCTAAACCTTCCCCTCCAGTCTCTGGATTTCATTTCTTTGAATTCATCAGGTAAGAATCAATCCAGGGGTACCCCAGATTTATCCGTGTGTTGGTATCCTGGTAAGGAACTCCAAGATTCCCATTTCAAAGAGAAGTCTCCCTGGGTGAGATGACGGACTTGTGTTTTATCTAGGATGGACGGGTTCTCAATGCTGGGGAGCTCATCTTTTCAGACATGGTTCTGTTTACCTCCAGGAGCCTCCAAAGGTACCAGGGCTGGGAGGCTCCTGCTGGTTATACTCCCCCCCCACGGGGGAGGGGCGCTGGAGAGCTGGCTTAGCGGTTAAGCGCTTGTCTGTGAAGCCTACGACCCGGCTGGATTCTCCAGGACCCACATAAGCCAGATGCACAAGGGGGCGCACACGTCTGGAGTTCGTTTGCAGTGGCTGGAAGCCCTGGCGCGCCCATTCTCTCTCTCTCTGCCTCTTTCTCTTTCTGTCTGTTGCTCTCAAATAAATAAATAAAAATGAAAACAAACAACAACAGCAAAAAACCCAGGGGGCTGGGAAGATGGCTTAGCGGTTAAAGATGACTGCTTATAAGGCCTAATGGTCTGGATTCAATTCCCCAGCCACCCCTCTAAAACCAGATGCAAAAAAGTGGTGTGTCTGGCATTCATTTAATGTTGCAAGAGGCCCTGGTGTACCCACACACACCATGCACACAGAAGGAAGAAAGGAAGAGAGGGAGGGAGGGATGGAGGGAAGGAGGGAAGGAAAGAAAAAGAGATAAAGAAGGACATAAAAATAAAAAAAGAAAATCCCCAGGGGATGCTGGCTGAAGCCTTCAAGCTCCACCTACCGGAACCCAGGGTAGGAAGCTCGGTGCCTCGGGACCGGACCGTTGGGAAGCCTGCGCCCAGAGACCACCCCTCCCCCCCTGCCCGAGCTCAGCTTCCACTCCGGCAAAAATTCCATCTTTCTTTTCCAAGGCCGCCCTTTCCCTCGCTCCATTCTGAGTTGGGAAGTGAGGCGTTCCAAAGCTCGAACAGGTTTCATTCATTTATTTATTTAGTTAGTTTTGTCCACACCCGCGAACTGGAGTCCGGATGGTTCGGGGGGGGGCCGCCCCCGGGGAGCGTCGGTTTCCCTGCGACCCAAGCAGCCCGGCGTCTGCACGCGCTTCGCCCCGCTCGCCTGCAGCCGGGCTCCGGTCCGGAGTACCCGGCGCATTCCGCCTTGTTGGCAGGCTCCAAGAAGGAACATCGGTGCATGGAGCTCTGCCTCGAAGACCCCGCCCCCCCATCTCCCGGGGGCTGTGCGTTGGGGTACCCCATTCTCCAGGAGGCACGTGGGGGTCCTTGGGGAACCCGGGACGGCTCTGATCTGCCAGGCGCCGGGCAGCCCCGTGCCTCGCGGGAAGAAAGGGCTATAAAGGCTCACCATCACTCTCCAAGCAGAAACAGGGCGCAGGGGCGGATCGTGGAGGTCCAGGAAATGAAACCCGACCCAGGCCGCCGGCTCCCGCCCTCGCCCGCTTGCCGCCCACCGGAGCAGCTCGCGGGCATCGCCCTGGGCCGGGGCAGAAGGCGAATTCCGACTCCGTTGTCTTAGGATTCATATATAGGGCGGGATTTTAAGCCCCTAAAGGCCGCCGAGGAGGTAGATTTTTATAGATAGCACGATAAAAAATTAAATTGTAGCACTGACTCAGACACAGGTAATAAACTCACACCAACCTATTCCGATAGCTCCCGCATTTCACTCGTTTTTATGATGCACTTCCAAAAAAAACACCATTTTTTTTTTACATTTTGCTATCGCTAGAATTGGCATGCATCATACAACCTAAGCCATCACAATATTAGTGACATAGAACTTATGGTGTGCTTGTTACTTTAAAAAATATTTAATTATTTGCAAGGGGGGGGATGGCTGTGCCAGGGGCTGTATCCACTGCAAATGAACTCCAGATGCACCCTGCACTCTGTACACCTGGCTTTATGTGGGTACTGGGGAGTTGAACTCGGATTGTTAGGCTTTGCAGGAAAGCGCTTTAACTGCTGATCCATATCGTCAGCCTTGTGTTACTATATTTGGGTAGTTTCCGAGGTAGGGTCTCATTCTGGTCCAGGCTGACCTAAGAATTCATTATGTAGTCTCAGGGTGGCCTCAAACAGTGATCCTCCTACCTCTGCCTCTGGAGTGCTGAAATTAAAGGCGTATGCCACCATGCCCGGCTTATGTTAATTAAAAAAATATTTATTTGGGGACTGGAGAGATGGCTCAGTGGTTAAGGTGCTTGCCTACAAAGCCTAACAACCTGGTTTGATTCCCCAGTACCCATATAAAGCCAGACACAGAAAGTGGCTCATGCATCTGGAGTTCAGTGGCAGTGGCTGGACCACCCAGCGTGCCCATATTATTTTCTCTTCTCTCTATCCCTCTTTGCTTGCAAATAAATAAATTAATTCACCATTTCTATTCGTGTGGTGCATGTGCGGAGGCCAGAGGACAGCTTCAGCGTGTCTGTGCACCTTCTTGAGACACGGTCTCTTGCTGCTGTATGCGGCGCTTGTATCTGCCTTTACATGCGTACTGGGGCATTGAACCCAGACCTTTAGCCTCTGAGCCACCTCTCCAACCCCGCACGTTTGCTATTGAACAAGAAACAATACTAGATGTTATAGAATGAATATGTCCCTAAGTACTTTCAATTAAGTTGTACTGGAAAATAAACAAGCCACAATAAAGGCTGTAATTACTAAATCACAGTAGAGATACTAATTCAGATAGACGTGAGAGCCATCGGTTCCAAAATCACTGCCCCAAGGCACCAGAGGCACATCAGAAAACCCCCACACAAGCGCTTCAGGAAGCCTGGGGAGTCCACGACCTCTGTTTGATGGCTTGGTTTTCAGGTGGTATTGTCTTCCTTTTGACCATGCCAGAAGGTGGCAAAATGGGCTCTTGACTATTGCTGTGAACAAAAGGGGCAGGTGTGGTGCAATGTCTGTGAGCCAATGTGCCAGTAACTAACTCCTCAGTGAGGGATGGGGGACTTGTGGCCTCCTCCATCATCCATGATAGAATGTTGATGGGCCCCATATTGTGCAGGTGGTGACAGTTGCTGTGAGGTTGTAAGTGTAATGGCCATTTCACATCTGGAAGACAGTGTGCCACAGCACTCTTCCCCATCTTTTTGGGTCTCTGAAACATACTTATTTATTTTCAAGGAGAGAGAGAGAGAAAGAGAGAGAGAGAGAGAGAGAGAGAGACAGGCAGAGAGCATGGGCATGTCAGGGCCTCTAACAGCTGCAAATGGATGCTTTGTGCATCTTGCTTTATGTGGGTACTGGGGAATCAAACCTGGGTTATTAGGCTCTCAGACAAGTGCCTTAATCATTGAGCCATGTCTCCAGCCCCCTTTTGGCTTTTAAAAAGTAGGGTTGGAGAGATAGATGGCTTTGCGGTGAAGGCGTTTGCCTGCAAAGCCAAAGGATCCTGGTTCGATTCTCCAGGACCCATGTAAGCCAGCTGCACAAGGGGGCACATGCGTCTGGAGTTTGTTTGTAGTGGCTGGATGCCCTGGTATGCCCATTCTCTCTCTCTCTCTCTCTCATAAATAAATAAATATCTTTAAAAAGTATGGAATGCTTCTCAAGTTTGCATGCCATCATACGCAGGGGCCATGCTAAACTTCTCTGTGCCATCCCAACTTCAGCGTATGTTCTGCTAAAGCGAGTACAAAGTCAGTACACTCGGGATATTTTCGACTGATGGTGGACTTATTGGAATATAACCCCAACATAAGTTTAGAAACCTCTGTAGTTATGTCTTGCTTGAGGTCATCCTGAAGCAAGGATAATCAGAGATTTACAGCAGTTATTTTAAAAAGTTGGAGTTTATTGTTTGGAGACATGGCTCAGTGGTTAAAGGTGCCTGCCTGCAAAGCCTGACTGCCTGGGTTCAACTGCCCAGTGTCCACATCAAGCCAGATTCACAAAGTGGCACATGTGTCTGGAGGCCCTGGTGTGCCCATCCTCTCTCTCCATCTGCCTCTTTTTCTCTGTCTCTCTTTCAAATAAATGAATAAGTAAATTTTAAAAATTGGAATTGATTGGGCTTCTGCGTGAGAATGAAAATACTTAGTAGCAGAGGCCAGTAAGTTAAAAAGGAGACATAAAGGGAAGAGAAAGGAAGGTAGGAGGGTACTTAATAGGTTGATACTGTATATATGTAAGATGGGGAGGTAATATGATGGAGAATGGAATTTCAAAGGGGAAGGTAGGGGGGGGAGGGAGGGAATTTCCATAGGATTTTTTTATAATCATGGAAAATGCTAATGAAAATTTTTTAAAAATTGGAATTTATCTTTAGGGGATATTTGTCTACAGTTAATACAAACCTACAGAAATGGGTAACATGGAAACAACGTGCTCTTTCCTACTCTTGTTTTTCCTCCAGATCTCACTTCCAGAGGCAACTACATGTAACATTTTTCATTTGTTTTATCTTATCTTATTTATTTATTTATTTTTCTTTTGAGGTAGGGTCTCACTCTAGTCCAGGCTGACCTGGAATTCACTATGTGGTCTCAGGGTGGCCTCAAACTCAGAGTGATCCTCCTACCTCTGCCTCCTAAGTGCTGGCATTAAAGGCGTGCGTCACCATGCCTGGCTGGGTGCCCTGAATTTGAATCTGTTCTTGTTTCAAAGAACTTTGCAAAACTTATTATCAATTCAGCATTTCTAAGACCAGCCTCAAAATAAGTAAATAAATAAAAGCAAGTGTGTTTTATTAACTTCCTGTACATTAGTTTACACACCAAGTAGATTGCTTAGTAAGAACAGCACTGAGCTCAACGGCTCATTTCTCAGGCACTGGAGATGGCTCAGTGGTTAAAGGCACTTGCCTTGAGAGACAGAGAGAATGAGAATAGGCACATCAGGGCCTCTAGCTGCTGCAAACCAACTCCAGATGCATGCGCCCCTTGTGAATCTGGCATACGTGGGTCCTAGGGAATCAAACCTGGGTCCTTTGGCTTTGCAGGCAAGCGCCCTAACTGCTAACCGCTAACCAGCCCCTTTTCTTTGTTTCTGAGGCAGGGTGTCACTATGTCACCCAGGCTAGCCTTGAATTTGCCATCTTCCTGCCTCTGCTTCCAGAGTGCTGGCGTGACAGCTTGCACCGCTGTGTCTGGCCAACAGTTTCGATTTAAATTCTGGCGCCTGCCTTCAAAATCTACGTTATGCCTCTGCTTCTCCCTCCATTTCCGCTTTTGGCAGTCTCTCTGTCTCCGAAGAATGAGAACTTAACTCCTCTTCCTCATCCCCTTTCCACTGGTGGGTTACAGTTCAATTTTATTTCCTCCACTGACTGCCTTGGAAACATCAAAATACATCTCTTCTTTGCTTCCTTCCTTCCTTTCTTCCTTTCTTCTTTCTTCCCTCTCTTTTTGAATATATGGTGTGTGTGTGTGAGTGTGTGTGTGTGTGTGTGTGTGTGTGTGTGTGTGTGTATGTGTTGTCTGTGTGCAGGTACATGCATGTGGAGGCCTCTGGTGTGATTTTCAGGTACATTGTCCTTTTTTTTTTTTTTTTTTTAAAGAAACAGGGTGTCTTATTGCCCTGAAGCTCATTAGCAGGCTAGACTGGCTGACCTGACAGCCCCTGTGACCTACCTATCTCCTTCCCACAGCAAATGCAGGCCACTATGCCTGTTTTGCTTTTTAAATGTTTTTATTTATTTAAATTTATATCCAAGAAGAGAAAGAGAGAGAGAGAGAGAGATTGAGAGAGAGAGAGAGAGAGAGAGAGAGAATGGGCACACCAGGGCTTCTCACTTCTGCAAACAAGCTCCAGATGCATGTGCCAGTTTGTGCATCTGGCTTTACGTGGGTACTGGGGAATCGAACCAGGATTGTTAGGTAGGTTTTGCCAGCAAAGGTTTTGCCTTAACCACTGAGCAATTTCTCCAGTTCCCCCCATTTTATTAACATGAGCTCTGGGCACCTAACTCATGTCCACATGCTTGCAAAGCACTTACTCTGCTGACTGAACCATCTCCTCAGCCCTCAATCTCGATTTCTGCCTTGGACAACGCTAGGCATCTCCCCCACTCACCGTCAGCAGCGCGCTCTGCTCCTCCCTGCTCCTCCCCAATTGCCTCGCCTTTGCCTTTGCCTCCGTCTCCACCTCCACCACCTGCACTTCCCAGCGTCCTGGTACTTTGCGTTTTATAATCACAACAAATCATCTCTTCCGGCCCCTAGGCGGGAGTGTTAAAAGTTGCTATTTTAAAACTATTGAAAAGAGGCTGGAAAGATGGCTTAGGGGTTAAGGCAATTGCCTGCGAAGCTTAAGGACCCAGGTTCGATTCTCCAAGTCCCACATGAACCAGATGCACAAGGTGGCACATGTGTCTGGAGTTTATTTGCAGTGGCAAGAGACCCTGGTGTGGCCATTTTTATTTTCTCTCTCTTTACCTCTTTCTCTCTGTCTCTCTCAAATACATAAATAAAAATATTTTTTAAAAAGTTATTTAAAAGCTGACAGCCCCAAATAGGCCTTTACATCATTAAGACTTCATCAATATCATTTCCTTCAGGTTCAAGTGAGCTTTGAGCCTCAAATTCCTTCTTCCCTGCCCAAAGGTGGGGCCCTTGTCTCCTTAATCTAAAGAAAAAAGGATTCTCTTTCAACATCACCCCCAGTTTACTTGGTTTCACACCACTTGGCCCTACCTTCCATTGTTTCCTCGCCAGTCTCTGAGGTTACTGACTAGTTGATTTTATTGTTTGTTTTTGAAATGAAAGGCCTTGTCATGTAGCCCAGGCTGGACCATTCAGTCCTCCTGCCCCAACCTCCTGAGCACTGGGAGTGTGGGCGTGTCACAGCATGCCTGGCTATAGTCGATTCTTGTGACCAGTAAGAGTCTATGTTCTATATAGTGAACAGATCACAGAATTAATGAAAACCCAGCCAGTTCTCCTAGGGGCAAGCCTCTGGCTCTGGTCACATTTTTTTAAAAAAGTTTTTTTTTCCAAAATACATTTTATTTATTTATTTGGGAGAGAGGAAGGCAGAGAGAGAGAGAGAGAGAGAGAGAGAGAGAGAGAGAGAGAGAGAGAATGGGTACACCAGGGTCTCCAGCCACTGCAGACAAAACACCAGATGCGGGCACCCCCTTGTGCATCTGGCTTACTTGGGTCCTGGGGAATCGAACCCGGGTCCTTTGGCTTTGCAGGCAAGTGCCTTAATTGCTAAGCCTCCACATTTTTTTTTTTTTTTTTTGATGTAGGGTCTCTCTCTATCCCAGGCTGACTTGCAATTTACTATATAGTCTCAAACTCATGGCAATCCTCCTACCTCTGCCTCTTGGGTGCTGGGATTAAAGGTGTGCGCCACCAGTCCCGGCTTCACAGATTTTTAAAAATTATGTGTTTGGTGCTGGGGGAATGGCTTAGCAGTTACAGTTAAGGCATTTGTCTGCAAAGCTCAAGGACCCAGGTTCAATTCCCTAGGACCCACGTTAGCCAGATGCACAAGAGGGCGCAAGTGTCTGGAGTTCGCTTGCAGTGGCTGGAGGCCCTGGTGTGCCCACTCTCTCTCTCTCACTCTCTCTCTTTCCCTCTTTTTCTGTCAAATAAATAAATAAAATAAGATATTTTAAAAATTCTGTGTGTGTATGCATGTGCACACATGTGTGCGCGTACATGTTGGAGTACACACGTACGTAGGCTCACGTGTGTGCACACATGTTCATGGGTGCAAGGAGGCCAGAGCATCATCTCAGGTACTGTTCCTCAGGTGCCATTCACCTTTTTGGGGGGACAGATTCTCTCACTGGCCTGGAACTGGCCAAATAAGCTAGACTGGCTGGCTAGTCCCAGGGATCGCGACCCCCCCAGTCCCCCCACGTCCCATCTCCTGCCTCTGCCTCCTCTGTGCTGGGACACAAGGCCAGCAGAGTGACTGGGGCTGTCACATGGGCTCTGGGGATGGAGCTCAGGCTCTTGGTTCACAGGGCAAACGCTTCCAGCCGATCTGTCCCCAAGGAAGGGATCTTTACAACAGAAGGCCACAGATAACAAGGTGGCTCACACAAACATAAGGCACCTGCTTGATATCCGCGGCTGGGACATTTATATCGTGCTCACAGCGAACAGCGCCACAGCTCACACCTGAAGGAAGCTGAAGACCCTCATACTTTCTCCCCAGGGCACATCACTCACTGCAAGTGTGTCAGACACCAGACAGCCATGCAACACCGTGCTTGTGATCATTTCACACAGCGGACACCAATAACAAACACAAAAATGTAGGAGGGAAATGCAGCACCAGACTTAAAAAAATTGTTTTTTAAAGATCCTTGTGGGCTGGAGAGATGACTCAGTAGTTAAGGCGCTTGCCGGCAAAACCTAGTGACCCAAGTTAGATTCCGCAGGACCCACGTGAAGCCAGATGCACAAAGTGACGCCCGCACCTGGAGGTTGTTTGCAGCAGCTGGAGGCTCTGGCACACCCATTTTCTCCCTGTCTCCCTCTCTCTCTTTCTGCTTGCAAATAAATGAAAAATAATATATTTGTTTTCAAGGTAGGGTCTCACTCTAGCCCAGGCTGACCTGGAACTCACTAGGTAGTCTCAGGGTGGCCTTGAACTCACAATGATCCTCCTACCTCTGCCTCCCGAGTGCTGGGATTAAAGGCGTGTGCCACCACGCCCGGCTCTGAAAACATTTTTAAAAGATAGTTGTTTACTATGTGAGAATTAACAGAAGGGAGAGCCCAGTTCACCCTCCAAGGGGAACATCTCTGATTGTTGCTTTTTCCATAACATCCTGTTCTTTTATCTCTCTGAAACTAACAACAATGTGTAAAAGTTACTTTTTTTCCCCTCTAAATTGTTTTATCTAGGCAGTTCTATTTATTTTCATTGTTCTCTTCATGCTTTTTTTTTCTTTCTAAAATGCCTGGTCAACTTTGGTCATTTATATTTAAATATATTTTATTTATTTATTTATTTATTTATTTGAGAGAGAGAGAGAAAGAGAGAGAGAATGGGCATGCCAGGGCCTCCAGTCACTGCAGACGAACTCAAGATGCATGCGCCACCTTGTGCATCTGGTTTACATGGGTCCTGGGGAATCAAACCAGGGTCCTTTGGCTTTGGAGGCAAACACCTTAACCACTAAGCCATCTTCTCCAGCCTGCATCTGTATTTGAGAATGAGAGTCCTGGGGCTGGGAGAGATGGTTCAGTGGCTAAAGGCACTTGTTTGCAAAGTCTGCCGCTGGTCCAGGTTCAATTCACCAGCCACCCATGTAAAGCCAAATGGTTATTTGTTTGCAATGGCAAGAGACCCTTTGCCCCGCCCTCCGCCACTCACATGTGCAAATAAATATAATTTTATTTTCAAAGAAAATCTAATCGAAAGCCTATGGCTGGGAAGCCCTAGGGGGAAACTACTTCTGTTGTCTGGGTATATTATGCCCACCAACTGCCCGCTAAGTACTTATGCTTATGGTTAGAGACACTTCTCTTTTCAACTGGCAGTGACCACTGGGGTGACTCAAAACTCACCAAAGCGCTGAGAAGAAGTGACAGTGGGGTGTCCAGCACTGAGTGAGACATCCCAATCACACCCTGCAAGGCTCAGGAGCCATTGCGGAAGAGGTGAGGGAAAGAAAGGTAGGAGCCAAAGGAAGGGGAGCGATGCTGTCTCCCCAGGCAAGTGGCTGTGGCATTCATGACCTCTCAGTGGCTGACGCTGCCTGCACGAGACCTGCAGGATATGAGGGAAAACGATGACCTCAGAACAGAAGAGAGCCTAGTTGGGAAGAAGGGATTCAGTGGAGGTGGATTCAGAAAGGAAAGGGAGGGTTGTGGGAGAGGATTATGATCATGGTGTATCGTCTATATGTAAGGAGACTGGTCAATAAAAAGTTACAAAAAGAAAAGAAAAATGAGGGCTGGGGAAATGGCTTAGTGGTTAAGGCATTTACCTGCCTTAACCTAAGGACCCCAGTTCCTTTCCTCAGGACCCTCGTAAGCCAGATGCACAAGGGGGCACATATGTCTGGAGTTCATTTGCAGTGGCTGGAGGCTCTGGTGTGTCCATCCTCTCTTTCTCTCTGCCTCTTCATCTCTCTCTCTCTCAAATAAATAAATAAATAAATAATTAAAAAAGAATGAGAGTTCTAATAAATCATTAGAGGTAAAAGGAAGGAAGCCTTTCTGTAGTTTGTTTGGTAGGCATGCTTCTTTCTCGGTGCCTCTAAAGGTGTGTATAGTCCTTGCTGATCATCAGGCATTACTCTGCAGTGTCCCATAGGAAATGAAAGGCCTCTGTGCTAGAAGAAGAGGTGTGTGTGTGTGTGTGTGTGTGTGTGTGTGTGTGTGTGTGTTTAGACAGCGTCTCATATCACCCAGGTTGGTCTGGAACTTACTATGTAGCTGAGAATGACCTTGAACTCCTCCTCTTCCTGCTTCCTGCCCAGGGCTGGGATTACAAACCCGCTACCTCAGCCAGCTTGGAGGCGTCACTTTCATTTAACATCTTAACCAACCTCCCTGGCAGACGAGCCTAGAAATGAACACCCTAGTCAGGAGTCACAGCTCAACTGTCGTATAATTGAATAATAATGTCATGTGAAACAAATTTGGATTACTTTCAGCATCAGGTGAGTCGCTGGAAATGAACTGGTCTGGAGATAACTGAAGAATATAAAATTCTGTATCAAGAGATTGTGCCAGACCCAGTAATGCAGCAGAATCCAATGCCGTGCGTCTGTGTTCTCGTGAAGGAATAACATATGGGATTCCCATAAACAATATTTCAAACTACTCTGTAATTCCAGAAGGGAGAAGAGGAAAGATAGGGAAACCCCTAGCATGTGCCCTTACTGAAGGAAGTGCTTTGATGAGAAATAGCAAACTTTATTAATAAACACACTAGCTCCCTTCCTATAAAAAAATCTTGATTCTTTTTTAAAATTTCATTTATTTATTTATTTATAGAGAAAGAGAGAATGGGCACACCAGGTCCTCTAGCCACTATAAATGAACTCCAGACAACACGAGTCACCTTGTGCTTCTGGCTTTAAGTGGGAACTGGGGAATCAAACCTGGGTCCTTAGGCTTTGCAGGTAAGCACCTTAACCACTGAACAATCTCTCCAGCCCCAAATCTTGATTCTTTAAACATTTTTCAAAATTTATTTATTGCGTGTGTGTATCTGTTAGTGAGCTACTTGGAAATTCTCCTGTCTCCACCACCCTTCTCACTGTGGGCATGCTGGGATTAGAGAAGCCCACTATAGCTCCTGGCTTTTAGGTGGGGACTGGGGATTTGAACCCTGGTACTCAAGAGTTGCATGAGCCATCTCTCAGCCCACTTGGTCTCTTTAAATCTCTACTTTTCTTTTGATTTAAATATTTTTTTTCAGGTATAAAAGGCTGACAAAGAACAGTTTTTTTTTAATGTCTCAAACAACTTTTTGACATTTTATTTCTATTTACTTATTTGAAAGTGACAGACAGAGAAAGAGGCAGATATATAGAGAGAATGGGCACTCCAGGACCTCCAGCCACTGCAAACCAATTCCAGACACATGCGCCTCCTTGTGCATCTGGCTAACGTGGATCCTGGGGGGAATCCAGCCTTGAACTGGGGTCCTTAGGCTTCACAGGCAAGCACTTAACTGCTAAGCCATCTCTCCAGCCCGACATTTTATTTTATATTTTTGTAAACTATTGACATGATCAACTCAGTCAACAAGAAGCATATCATGTCCTGATGTAAATGAAAAATGTTTAATTGGGTAGGCTCCAGAAAAAGTTATTTATTTTTCACATTGTTTCTTTCAAGACAGGGTCTCACTCTAGCCCAGGCTAACTTGGAACTCACTCTGTAGTCCAGGCTGGCCTCGAACTCACAGTGATCCTCTTACTTCTGCCTCCTGGGTGCTGGGATTAAAAGCATGCACCACCATGACCAGCTTTTATATCTTTTTTTATAAATTTTACTTTTGTTTATTTATTTGCGAGCTATAGACAGAGAAAGAGGAAGAGAGAGAGAGAGAGAGAGAGAGAGAGAGAGAGAGAGAGAGAGAGAATGGGAGTGCCAGGGCCTCCAGACACTGCAAACGAACTCCAGATGCATGTGCCACCTTGTGCATCTGGTTTATGTGGGTCCTGGGGAATCGAGCTTTGAACCAGGGTCCTTAGGCTTTCACAGGCAAGCGCTTAACCGCTAAGCCATCTCTCCAGTCCCCAGCTTTTATATCTTTTTGAGAGAAGGTATTACTATGTAGTCTAGGCTGGCCTAAAACTACCAACTCTCCTCCTCCTGATTATTATTATTATTATTTTATTTGTAGTGTGAGGGATTGGGCCCAGGTTACTTGGTGATGCTAGATAAATACTCTACCACTGAGCTACATCCAGATCTAGGCCTTAAAAAAGGCAGACAGACAGACAGATAAATAGAGAGAGAGATAGAGGGAGGAGAGGGAGGGAGAGAGAAAGAGAGATTTATTCATGCAGACACACCACCTTGCCAAAGAATCTAGAAATATAAGACTATTTGGTATTCTGTTATTCTTTTGAGATATTTCTCTTCAGAACTATATAAATCATAATGCTTTCAGACATGCTATTTGAAATCAAGAAATAAGAGATCCTATAGCTTTCTAATGATGGAAATGAAAACTCTTTAAATACTATTTTCGAACTGTTCACGGACATGAAATTTATCACGCTACTCCCTAATGGATTCGCGAGCTGTTTTAACGTTGCAGAGATTTATCTGGAGTCTTCATTGTTAGTACCTACAGTACTTCCCTCATCTACAGCTTTGTGCTTCAGAATTTCAGGCTGTAAATATTTATGAAAAATGAAGGAGACACTTCCACAAGGCAGCTTTTCTCTGTCAGTTCAAAATTATCCTTTGGGGAAGTGAAATGAGATGAGATCCAACTAGATGGGACATAAGGGAATTTAATATAAATATACTCACTATTTGTAGACATTTATTTTAAAGGGTATGAAAAAAAATCTTTTAGACAGCTTCATACCTAATAGGATTCTAATATATTTTGCTGTGTTACCCTAAGTACTGTATTAAAATAATAATAGTTTGTTAGCATTATTTTGTAGCTGTAAAAACCATTTTCCATGATACGAGCTAAATCACTTGCTCTAGTACACTTCCATTTATGAACTCCAAGGGCAAGGCCATTATTGCACAAGTAATACTTTCCAAACCATTTTCTTCCAGGGCCATCTTTAAGTGAATGAGAACATTCAATAATTTTACCGTCATGTATGTTAGAGCACATTAACAATTTATAATGTAAAGAGCGATATCAAAAGCAATTTCATCAAAAAGACACCATGGATCAAATTAACCAAATTAACCAACCATGAACATGAGAACCAAGCATTAATCCAATTTATTTAAATTATACTATTGGATAACAAATCACTCCCATTTAAAAAAGTATTTTGAGGGTTGGAGAGATGGCTTAGCAGGTAAGGCATTTGTCTATAAAGCCCAAAGACCCAGGTTCCACTTCCCAGAACCCACGTAAGCCAGATGCATGAGGCGACGCATGTGCCCAAGATGGCATGCACGTCTGGAGCTCAGTTGCACTGGCTAAGGCCCTGGTGCACCAATTCTCTCACATAAAAAATAAAACAATAGAGCCTGGTGTGGTGGCACATGCCTTTAATCCCAGCACTCGGGAGGCACAGGTAAGAGGATCACCATGAGTTCGAGGCCACCCTGAGAATACAGAGTGAATTCCAAGGCAGCCTGGACTAGAGTGAGACCCTACCTTGAAAAACCAAAAAATAAAACATAAAAAAAATACAACAATAACAAAGGATCCATTAAAAAGAAGTATTTGGAGTCTCGCTGTGGAATGGGATGCTTACATGCACGGTTTTATGATTCAGAGGCAGAACAGGACCAACGATGAGATGAAGTCTGTGTGGGTAGATTTGCAATTTCTCTAGGACTTGAGGACGCTGTGGCTTTTTTGTTTAATGTGCATGCGTGTGTAGTATGTGTGGTGTGGTATGGCATGTGCGTACATGTGTGCGTGTGCATAACTGTGTCCTGGGCCTGGAGGTGCTCTTCTCTACCGGTCCTCCGCGTTATTCCCTCGAGGTGGACACTCTCACGGAACCTGGAGCTGCCACTACCGTCCAGTCACACTGGCTGACCGCAGGGGCTCAGTGATTCTCCTGCCTCTGCTTTACCACAGGAATGGGGGTATAGGCATGTGTGGCCACACCTCGGTTTTTATGGGGGTACTGGGGATTGAACTCAGACTCTCATGCTAGGGTGGCAAGTACTCTTGCTCACGGAGTTGTCTCGCTAGTTCCAGTATGTCTTATTTACTTATTTATTTGACAGAGAGAAAGAGGGAGAGAGAGAGAGAGAGAATGGGTGCTCCTGGGCTGCCGGCCACTGCAAACGAACTCCAGACGCATGCACCACCTTGTGAGTCTGGATAACGTGGGTCCTGGGGAATCGAACCTAGGTCCTTTGGCTTTGCAGGCAAATGCTTTAACCTATAAGCCATGCCTCCAGACCGCATTATGTCTTTTCTTTCTTTTTTAAAAATACATTTTGTTGTGTGAGTTATGGTTTTCTCTCTCTCTTTTTTGAGGCAGGGTCTCATTCTCACTCAGACTCACCTGGAACTCATTATGTAGCCCAGGCTGGCTTTCATCTCTTGATGCTCCTCCTACCTCAGCCTCCCGAGTGCTGGGATTATAGGTGTGAGCCACTGTGCCTGGCTCTGTGTGTGTGTGTGTGTGTTTCTTATAGAAGAGAAAACCAGAAGTTGTTGCTATATAATTTCTTTCTTCATGACTAACCTTCTGTTATAGTTTAATATAAGTATGTTTGGCCACAGATGGAACTGTTGGATGAGAAATAGCTAATCATCTAAGTTAGGAATGCATCCTTGAAGAAATAATTTTTTTTTTTTTTTTGAGGTAGGGTCTCACTCTAGCTGAGGCTGACCTGGAATTCACTATGTAATCTCAGGATGGCCTCGAACTCACGGTGATCCTCCTACCTCTGCCTCCCGAGTGCTGGGACTAAAGGCATGTGCCACCACGCCTGGCTTTGAAATGATTTTTGAATGTATTTATTTATAGAAGACAAGGTTCAAATTTATAGAAGACAAAGCCCCCACTGGATGCAGCCTGATCTCTGCCTGTCTTTTCGTTCGTTGAGAGCAGATGGGGGGAGTCACGGGCAAATGACCCTGTTTCCTCAGCATCGGACAGTTTCAAAGCAGCAGCGGTTTCTTGTGAGCAGCGTCCTCTGGGCAGAGGACGGACTTTGCCTGAGGTTTTGTCTCTCAGGTGGAATATTGGGGTGAGGGTATGAGCACCAGGCAGAGTTGCTGCCCGGCCTGCTAGGGGCTCCCCGGGACATCCATGTATGCTGGGCAAGAGAACACACTGGTGGGCTGCTCCTCCTCCACCCTTCCCTGCCCATCCCGCCCATCCTGTTCTCACTACTGGAGGCTGTTGACAGATGGCAGTGTTTGCACGTTACCTACATTCGTGACCCCCATGGCCCCAAGTGCCAACCCCACTGAGGAGCTGCCACTGGCCCCTCTGCAGCTGAAAAACCTCTAAATCCCAATGGTGGTCCAGCGTTGCCTGAGGCGGGGCCTTTGTCCACTTCCACACTGTGGCAGTGGGTGACTGTTGAGCTGAACTCATAAGCAGCTGCGGTTTCCTACACAAGATTGAACCCCTCAATGTTCCATCATGGGTGGGGGAGGGGCCCATGAGACGACCCCCTCCGCACTCCTCCCTGAGGAGTTATTGGCAGTTATTGGCCGCTGAGGGAGGGGAGTCATGTTCTTCAGCGACACGGCACCAGTAAGTAGCTCATACTCCGACAAACAACCTGCCATCCACGCTCATGCAAGTTATTCTGGCTAAGCTCAGTGGGAGGGGGACAAAAGACAGTAACGTGGGGGTTGCATATCATCAAAATAACATTGTAAGCAGACGTCAAGTTGTCAATGAAATTAAGTTAAAAAACTGGGCCTGGGCTGGCGAGATTGCTTAGTGGTTAAGGTGTGTGCCTGCAAAGCCTAAGCTCCTATCTCCAGGTCCCGCCTAGCCAGACGACGCAGTGACACAAGCATGCAATGTTGCACATCCACCACAAGGGGGCGCACACGTCTGGCGTTCGCTTGCAGTGGCTGAAGGCCCTAGCAAGCCCATTCTCCCGCTCTCGCTCTCGCTCTCAAAATAAATAAAATAAAATAAATAATAAATGAATAAATAACCGGGACCTGAAAAAGCTGGCTTAATTTTGTATCTGGAACATTCTCCAAGACAACGATCTAGGTTGTCGACTAGAGAACAGCTAAGGTCACACAATCTGTTTAGCAGTTTGGCAGGTAGAGGAAGGCTGACATCTGTCATGCGTTGGAATTCTGCAAGACTGACGGCTTTGATGGACTCGGAAGTTCGCCTCTGATGGGAAACCGGGTGAACTGTCATTTGACCTGAAAGTTTATGTTGTCTATTGAGGAAGCTATTGAACTTGACTTCTCTCTAGTCCACCACCATTTAATTTTATGCTTTATCGAGCAGTTCAGAATACAAGTTTCATCATTCTCTGACTATACTATGGACAGTGCCAGCCCAAGTCCTGGGTTCCAGGATAATCTGATTTTCTATTATTATGTTTATCCTGTTGCCATGGAAACACTCAAATTTAGGCATCTAAACTATATCCTAAGGACTGCCTTTCCTATCCAGAAGCAACTCCCAAGGCTTTGGGAAGACTATGTATTGTAATGTTGGATTTAAGAGGAAAAACAAATGGGGCTGGAGAGATGGCTTAGCGATTAAGCGCTTGCCTGTGAAGCCTAAGGACCCCGGTTCGAGGCTTGATTTCCCAGGCGCATGCGTCTGGAGTTCATTCGCGGTGGCTGGAAGCCCTGGCGCGCCCATTCTCTCTCTCTCTATCTGCCTCATTCTCTCTCTGTGTGTAACTCTCAAACAAATAAGTAAAGCAAATAAAAAATTAAAAAAACAAACAAAAAACCAAACATGGGCTGGAGAGATGGTTTCGCTGTTAAGCGCTTTCCTGTGAAGTCTAAGGACCCTGGTTCGAGGCTTGATTCCTTAGGACCCACGTTAGCCAGATGCACAAGGTGGAGCATGTATCTGGAGTTTGTTTTCAGTGGCTGGAGGCCCTGGCGCACCCATTCTCTCTCTCTCTCTCTCTCTCTCATTCTCAAATAAATAAAACAAAACAACAAACAAACAAACAACAACAACAAAATACAACATGGCCAGTGTAGGTAACACTCGAATGAGCTGGAGTGAAAGTCGCTAAGCTGGATGAGCTTCCATACACTTGTATGTCAAAGCGTGGGAATTTTGACTTGAATTACTTGCTTCATTCTAGGTCCAAATTGGCAATGCCAGTCAAATAAATCGGGCAAAGTATGATGGATGGTGAGATGGATAAATGAACAGGAAGGGCTTCTGAGAAGCCACTCAGTTTATCTCACTTAATACTTTTTGACAAGACAGTTTGAGGCACAGGGTTAGATGGCTCAATCTGATTTGCTTTACCTTTCATTTGTCACAGCTGGGCAAAACACCGATGCAAATAAATGTGTTTCCTTTTTTAAATAAAAATTTGCATATACTAATAGGGCCGTAACAGCTTGCGAATCACAGGAATGCTGGGAGAGCCTTGTTGGGCCAAGCTTCCTTGAGTGGTGACTCTGGGATTGGATTGTCATCAGCCTCTGCTTTCTTTCCTGAAAGATGGGTGTTAGAGTAATGGCATTTGTCTTTGGGGCTGTGGTCAGGATTCAATGACTACTTTCATAGAAAGTGTTTAGAACAGAACCTGGCTGACAGGAGCCATTTAATAAACATGAATTCTTCCAATTTGCTTCTTCAAAACAAACAAAACACTCATTAGGGCTGGAGAGATGGCTTAGCGACTAAGGAGCTTGCCTACAAAGCCTAAGGACCCCGGTTCGATTCCCAGGACTCATGTAAGCCAGATGCACCTGCATGTGTCTGGAGTTCATTTGCAATGGCTGAAAGCCCTGGTGTGCTGTGCTCATTTTCTCTCTCTCTCTCAAATAAGTAACAATAAAATATTTTTAAATATCCATTATTATAGACAATTATTTTTGTGGAATGCAGTCTTCAATCACTTCAAGCATAGGTCTAATTGCCTCTTCATTTCAGAGTCAACTGTCCTACCACAGTGCTTAAAGCTGCCAGCAAGATAACAAGAGACTTAAAAGTGAACAACACCTTTTTATTTTTCTCATGCTTTTAGGAGCTGGTAGAAAGGATTGATAATGAAATTTGTTACTATTCTTATTTAGTGGTAGTAACTACTTCAGTGCTGGCGGTGGAGCCCAGAGCTTCACGTACGTGGGAGAGTGCTCCACCACTGAGCCGAATCCCCAGCCCTGGTAATGAACATTTTTATGTGTGGTTTTTCGAGGTAGGGTCTCACTCTAGCCCAGGCTGACCTGGAATTCACTATGGAGTCTCAGGGTGGCCTCGAACTCAAGGAAGTCCTCCTACCTCTGCCTCCTGAGTGCTGGGATTAAAGGTGTGCGCCACCATGTCCTGCTGGTAATGAACTTTTTTTTTTAAAGTTATTTTATTTTATTTATTTGCAAGGAGAGAGAGAGAAAGAGAGAGAAGACAGACAGGGAGAATGAGGGCACCAGGGCCTCCAGCCATTGCAAATGAACTCCAGACGCAGGTGTGCCTTTGTGCATCTGGCTTGGTGGGTACTGGGGAATCGAGCCTGGGTCCTTTGGCTTTTCAGGCAAGTGCATTAACCTCTAAGCCATCTCTCCAGCCCGGTAATGAACTTTTAACCCTGTAGAACCTTTAGAACCATATAATCTCCACCCTCCTAACAGCAAACACTTATTTTTTCTTCTCAGACAAGGCACTTTCAGGCATCCCTACCTCTATTCTCATAGTGTCCAAAGTCCATTTGTCTGGGATTCACAAGGGTCACAATGTGGGATTATGAGATTCTCAAATCAACAACCTAAAACTGAAAGGGGTTTGAGTAACCCATCACAACCAGAATCCCACTCCTAGCACACCACATAGTTCCTGAATTCTTATCCACTCTTCCGTAAACAAGACGCCGTCAAAATCAGAGACACCGGGCTGGAGAGATGGCCTTGTGGTTAACTTGCCTGCAAAGCCCTAACTAAGAACGTTGGAATCTCCAGGTCCCAAGAACAGCGGGAGGCAGAAGTGATGCAAGCATGCAATGCCGCACATGCCCACAAGGGGGCGCGCCCGCCTTCACAACCGCTGAAAGGCCCTGGCTGGCCGGTTCTCTCTCTCTCTCTCTCCCTCTCTCTCTTTCTCTCTGTCTCTCTCTCAAAAAATAAAACTAAATACACCATCAAAATTCAGTAAATCTCCTTTAAACCAGTGAACAGATGAAAGGGCATCACTTTAAATATTTTATTTCGAAAGCATGTTTTTAGGTTCCCTCTGTGATTCTTGGGGAGCACTCATCTTTCCCTCTGTCTTAATTCCCAATAGACATCTCAGTGTGCACCCAAGAGAAAGGAATTGTCCATTCTCCAGCTGTTGCTGTATTCCCTGTGTGTGTCTGTGCGGTGGGGGGGGGGGGTCACTGGTGTGGGTGTGGGTGTGCATTCACCATGGTGCACGTGTGGGTGTCAGAGGTGCTGGTGCTTGCCTTCCGTCTGGTGGGGGGCAAGGTCTGTCATGGTTCATCCCTCCATGTACCAGGCTAGCTGGTCCTGCCTCTGCCTCCCATCTCCCAAGGGCGTGCTGGCCTTACAGACTGAGCATCATTTTCGTGCATGCTTCAACCTGAGCTGCTAGCCAGCTGCTAGCTGGCGCTAGTCTCGCCAGCGGCTTTACATAAGCACGTTGCAGAGAGGAGAGGAGAGCAGTGTGGACCAGTGGTCATTCTCCTTGTTACCATCTCTAGGAGCCTAGCTCAAGTCCTCCTTTCAGCCACTAACCCTCTTCTGTAATTTCTTTAAAATAATTTATTTGCAAGGAGAGACAGAGAGAGAGAGAGAGAGAGAGAGAGAGAGAGAGAGAGAGAGAGAGAGAGAGAGAATGGGCACTCCAAGGCAGACAGCTGCTGCAAACATCTGCCTTTATGTGGGTTACTAGGGAATCAAACTCTGGGTCATTAAGTTTTGCAAGCAAGCGCCTTAACCGCTAAGCCATCTCTCCAACCCTTCTCTTCTTTCCTTAAAAATTGCTGTGGCACTTTGTGGCTTCCAGCACACACTATCTATCAATTGTCTCTAAATTACTAATTACACTTGGTTGTCCAAGCTGGCTACAAAGTAATTCAATGTGTACAAGGTGAAAAATAACAATGGTTACAATAAATCTGAACAAGGGTGTGAGAAAAGCCCTTCTCGGAAATTCCTCTAGGTCACGGCTCTCTTAGTGGGTAGCTCTGACACTATTCTGCACATTTATTATGCTGTTTTATGCAAATCTATATAGTTTCACCTTGTTTTTATAGCAACAGTGCCACACAGCATTACTATTCTTCAACCAACTTTCCTTCCAACCTTCCTTCCTTCTTCCCTCCCTCCCCCCTCTCTTTCTCTCCCTCTCTCCTTCTCTGTCCCCTCCCCGCCTGTCTTCCTTAGTCTTTCTTGCACTTGGGTCACCTTCTGCGTCTGGTTTACGAGGGACCTGGAGAGTCGAACATGGGTCCTTAGGCTTCATCTCTCCAGCCATCTCTTTCCTTCCTTCTTTCCCTTTGAGATAGGATCTCATGTAGCCCAAGCTGGCTTCAAATTCACTATTTACCTGAGGATTACCTCAAATTCCTGATCCTCCAGCCTCCAAACCTGGTTCTGGGGACTAAATGCAGGCTTCGTGCAGGGCAGACAAGCACTGTACTGCAATTGAGCTACATCTCCAGTTCTGCCTTCCTCCCTCCCTTCCCCCCTTCCTCTGCCTTCCTTTCTTTTGCTTTTTGAGACAGCTTCTCATGTATCCCTGGTTGGCCTTGAACTTGCTGTGCACTTGAAGATAGCCCTGAACTTCTGCCTCTGACTCCTGAGTGCTGGGTTCACACCCCTGTGTCGCCACACTCAGTGTTTGCAGTGCTGGGGATCAAACCCAGGGCTTCGTGCCTGCGAGGCAAGCACCTTCCTACTGAGCTACACCGCCAGTTCCAATTTGTCTTTGTTTTTTTTTTTTTTCATTTGTAGCATGACTTGGTCATCTTACTCTGTCTTTGTATCTACACATTAACTTCATTATTTATTTACTTATTTATGTGTGAGAGAGTCAGAGAGAGAAAGAGACAGAATAGATAGAGACAGAGAAAGAGAGTGGAAGAGAGAGAGAGAGAGAGAGGGAGGGAGGGAGAGAATGGGCACACAATTCTCTGTATTGCAAAGGAACTCCAGATGCATGTGCTACCATGCACATCTGGCTTACATGGGTACTAGGGAATTGAACCTGGGTCCTTAGGCTTCACAGGCAAGCACCTTAACTGGTAAGCCATCTCTCCAGCCTGGTTTCATTATTTTTTAATTGCTGCCTGGTATTCCAGAAGCTAGTCATGCAGAGCTCAACCATTCCCTGTTTGTGGCTGTCAGGTTATTTCCGGTGTTGCAACTACCAGCACTTTGCAATGGACATCCTTAGACATGGGAGCGTGTGTGTGCTTGCTTTGTTAGGACATCCACCTAAGAAATGGAATGCTGGGCCATAGGATGTGCTTATTAATTATTTAATTATTATTTTAAAAATATTTTTAAACTTTATTTTTATTTATTTTTTTGAGAGAGAGAAAGAGGCAGAGAGAGGGAGAGACAGAATGGGCACATCAGGGCCTCCAGCCACTGCAAATGAATTCCAGATGCATGCGTCCCCTAGTGCATCTGGCTTACGTGGGTCCTGGGGAATGTAACCACGGTTCTTTGGCTTTGCAGGCAAACGCTTTAACTGCTATGCCATTTCTCTAGCCCCTATTTAATTATTTAGTAGTGTCAAGCTGCCCTCCAAATTAGCTCTGTCAACCTACAGAGCTGGAGGTCATTTATGGAAGGATCTCTTTTCCCACCAGCTCACCAACTTCACTTAAAAAAAATTATTTGCAAGCAGAGAGAGACAGAGAAGGGGGGGGGGAGAGAATGTGCACATCAGGACCTTTAGCCACTGCAAATGAGCTCTGGATGCATGCACCACTTTGTGCAGCTGGCTTTACATGGGGAATCGAACCCAGGTCTTCAGGCATTGTGGGCAAGTGCCTTAACCGCTGAACCATCTCTCCGGCCCTACCACCTTCCCTTAAAAAAAAAAAAAGATTTATTTTCATTTACTTATTTATTAGAGACAGAGAGATGGGGGGGGGGCTTGAGAATGGGCATGCCAGGGCCTCTAGCCACTGCAAACGAACTCCAGATGCATGCACCACCATGTGCAGCTGGGTGGCACCTGGAGAATCGAATCTGGGTCCTTAGGCTTCGCAGGTGAGCGCCTTAACCGTTAAGCCATGTCTCCAGCCCAACTTCACTTTGAACCCTCTGTGGCCTGCATATTTATTTCATCATCTCCCAGGCTTGTGGTGGAGGCTTCTTCACATGCAGACTGTTTAAGAGTTTATGCTTAGTATGTGCCTGCTGAATGATCCTTTACCTACCCCTTTCAGCACACACACACACACACACACACCCCTACCTAGACTGCATTTAACTTAAGAATGAAAGACAGTTGAATGTTTGCACATTCCGCTCCATAGCTGCAGTTAGCTTCCATTTCAAGTCGCCTACATCAGAATTCCCCTCCCGCTTTGCTGGCAGGAGGCAGAGAAAACAGTTGCGCTCGGCTCAGACAATAACTAACAGGGTCGGGCCACCTGCAGGGACACAGCAGGCCAGAGGCACCTCGCCGCCCTGGGGAAGTAGACGGAAAGGTGAGGGAGAAGGGTGGGAATCTCTGAGGGCATTCGGGATCCGCAGAGGCACACTCTCCTTGCAGCCTATTCAGAAATGGCAGAACCCATTAAATAACGTTAGACGTCTGAAGAAGCGTGGGTCCAGGTGAGGCTGCGTTGTGTCAGCACCGGAAAAGCAGAGGACAGGAGAAGCGCGTACATGTTAAGAGGGAATTTGGGTGCAGAAAAAAAGGGGGAGGGTTAAAGATGTAAATTATTATTTTGTCAAGATAGAATTTCCCCCAGACCAAGGCGACTCTAACAACCCTCAGAGTAGAGCACCCGAGTCTTGGAGCTCTGAGCACTTCATTTGAACACAGCCAGAGCTTCCTAAAGGGCCAAGTCACAACTTTCAGTTTGGCAAGAGCATATCGAGAATCATACGTAACTTTGAAACAACATAATTGACGACTCTCACTCTTGGTAATGTTTCCTTTTTAATCCCACAGGAGTAGCGCTGGGCAGGCCCGTGAGCAGCTGCATTTCAACACGAACACAAGGGACAAAGGCGAGGCCACCATTTGTTACGGTGGGTTGACCACTCCACGGGCTCTCAGGGGTCTGTGGGCCCTTGTTTTGAATTCCCCGAAGTGGACAAGGCCCGACTAAGCGCTCCACAGGGGGACTACCCTACAGCTCTGCTAACGGTCCCCAGCTTGCCTGGTCTTACACACACACACACACACACACACACACACACACACACACACACACACTCAGGCTTTGGTTTCTCAGCCCATTTCTTCTCGCCTCTGTCACCCTCCACCAACCCCAGGGCCTCTGCCCAAATGCCCAACAATGAGCCAGGCCTAAATCAGGCGCCCCTGGAGACTCATTTCACCCCCCAAAACAATCAATCCTGTTCAGTTCTTGGAGAAGGTTCATGTGGGTCTTGGGGAGAACCAATGCCTGCTTTGGCCATTGTTGTAAGGAACAAAGAGGGCAGGAGCTAAGGGCGCCCCCACGAGGAAAGGCATGGAAACACACACACCCCTGGGAGCGATCGATCCCCAGGCAGGCCAGGTTGGCACGGGTGGCACCTGGATAGCGGGCTGGCACCCGAGGGAGGCTGGACTGGTTCTCACCTAAAGCACCGCGCGCGCGCGCGCGCGGGCGCGCGCGACTGGCACGGTGGCCCGCGCCCTGGGCCAGCCTCTTCCTGCCCTGCGCCCACTTTTACTTCGATTCTCTCCCGCTCGGTATTTATTATTATTATTATTATTTTCCCGCGCAAAGCGGGGGAGCTGAGAGGCTGGCTCCGGAGAACCGCGCAGGAGCCGCCATTTCCCGGGGAAATCACACACCGGTCGCCCCGGAAAGGGAACCCGAGGGGAAGTGCCCCCGGGGAGCGGGGAGGGGGGACTCCCCGCGCCCTCTCCTCCACCGCCACGGCGGGAGAGCGCCCCGCGTCCCCGGCCTGACCTTCCCCCCGGCGCCGCCCTCCCTCCGGTCGCCGTCCCTTCCCTCCCCTCCCGCGCCTCTTCCATTGTCAACCCCGAGCAGCTCGCGTCCAGCCCGGGAGCGGGGAGGGGGGCACCCCGGAGGCCCCGAGCCGCCCTGGTCGCGCGCCCTCGGCCTTGGCACAGCCCGCGTTCCCCCGTCCCCCCCCCCCCCCGCCCAGTCCCCGTGGGCGGTCGTCTCCCTCCTCTGCGCCCCAACTCCGCATCCTCGTAACCCTCGGAGGCGCCCTGGGAGGACCAGCCTCGCCCTGGCTTGCCAGTTGCACCCCGCTTCCCTCCATCCTCCCTCCGAGATGCTCCGGGGGACCCCTCGCCCCTCGCCCCACCGTAGGAATTTATCTTTTTTTTTTTTTAACCGCGTCTTAAGCGACACCTCCTTCCCCTTTCTCCTTTTTTTTTTTTTTAAATAAATTTCCCAAGGAAGCAAGTTGGGCAGATCGATTTATTAATTTTCTTTGGCAGAGGTGGGTCGGCGATCTCGGGGTGCGCGCCCGCAGTGAGGAGAAGGAGGAGGAGGAGGGGATGGGGTGGAGGGGGGAATGGATACGGAGAGATTCAGGGTGGCTCCTCTTTGGTCCTCCAACTGCACTGCCCCCCACGGCAGCGTGTTTTGTTTCCAGACCCCCGGAGTCCCCCTGAAACAATAATGCCATCGCCATGGCGGGGCTCACCTGGTGCTGCGCCGCCTGGCTCCGTGCGCCCCGGTGCCCTCGGCGCGCCCCTCGCCCGGGCGCAGGTTCGCGCCGCGCCGCGCCGGTCCCCGGGCTGGACCCTCCTCGCCTTTCTTGGGGTTTTACCGGTGCGTGTCAATGGCGGCAAGCGGCAGTTCTCCGGGCCGCGGGTAGTAGCGGCGGGGGTGGGGGGGAGGAGGAGGAGGGAGAAGGGATTGCGCCTTCTCCACATAACCACCTCTAGGAGGAGTCGCTCAGCTCCATCCCCCGCCAGCCCAGGCTTCCAGACGACAGCGGCGACGGGTCCGGGGGCTTTTTTTTTTTTTTTCTTTCCGTGGGGGCTTGATGAGCTATTGTCCTTCTGCGGTATTAATGATGAAACCGCCAGGCCTCCTCCTCCTCTTCCTCCTCCTCCTCCTCCTCCTGCAGCCACCGAGCTGGCAGAGCTGCAGCTGGATGGAGGTGAGGACCGAAGAGACCCTGTTAGACATCACCGTCCACCGTCTCCCGTCAGCCCCATCCACCTTCGCTAGGGAGGGCGAGGGGGTGTGGGGGCTCAAAGGTGAAGGCAGAAAGGCCGCCTTCTCCCGTGCTCCCCGGTCCCGACATAATTCCGGAACGCAGGCCACAAGCGCTGACAATCTATATCGGTGCCCATGCGCTTCTCCTACCTGGAAGACCCGTTTAGACTCTCATGTGGATGTAATGTGTGTTTTTGGTGGGCAAGACTGTGTTGCATAGGCATGATTTTTAATTGGGTGACTTTAATTTGTGATCTCCCAATGGGTATTGAGGTTAACACAGGGATATTGTCTTAAGGCACAATTTCCGTTAGTTTCTAGAAAACTCGCGGTGGTGGGGAGGGGTGTGATGGATCATATCAGGTGTGACAATGGCCATGAGTAGCCCTGGGTTCCCGGTGGAAGCCCTGGTTCTCTTGTACTGCGAGACGTTGGCGAGGCCCACGGCTAGGGAGGCCAGACGAACTGATCTCAGCGGGGAATGTTAACGTGGAGGAGCCGTCCCCGTTTCCTCTGATCTCTCCCTCACGAATCAGAGGGCTCTGAGAGGCGACCTGACCTCTTCACAAAAAGAAAATCCCAGGTGAAAGAGAAATGTCCATGTTTTCCAAGCTCGTTACCATTTGGTAATATTGTTGTGTGCTTGAGGCCATAAACTTGTCGCGATGTAGGCGGTGGGGGGCTTTGAAGTGACCAAAAGCCTGTGATTGCTTGAGTGGGACTGAGCAAAGCATCCACGACCCCTCCAACATTTGTGCCATGTTATAACGAATATGGCAACAGCTGGCACTTGTAGATAGCTTTAAATTGAGCGCGTGGACATTTTAAACACTTTTTTTTTTTCTTTGAGGTAGGGTTTCATTCTAGTCCAGGCCCACCTGGAATTCACTATGTAGTCTCAGGGTGGCCTGGAACTCATGGCGCTCCTCCTACCTCTGCCTCCGGAGTGCTGGGATTAAAGGTGTGCACCACCACACCTGGTTTACACATGTTTTTTTGTTTTTATTTTTTGTTGTTGGTTTGCTGACAATCCAGTCATCTTAGTCTCTGACTTCCTTCAAATCATGCATGCATCATAAAGTATAAGACCTTTGGGGCTGGAGAGATGGTGTAGTGGTTAAGGCCATGGTTTAGTGGTTAAGGCGCTTGCCTGCAAGCCAAAGGACCCAGGTTCCATTCCCCCAGGACCCATGTAAGCCACATGCACAAGGTGGCACATGCGCCTGAAGTTTGTTTGAAGTGGCTGGAGGCCCTGGTGTGCCCATTCTCTCCCTCTCTCTCTCTCTCTGCTTCTGTCTGTCTCTCCCACACAAATAAAAAGATAAAATATTTATGAAAACACCTTTTTCTGTTTAAATCTCCAGTGGCTTCCCCAACTCCCCAGGGACCTCATAGTCTTAGTGATGGGGCATCCTTCACGCTTCCAACTCTTCCATGCTTTCTTTTATGACTTTGCTGTCGATTTCCTCTGGGGAGGTCCTTATAGATCAGAAATCCATGCAGGATAAAGTCCTCTTTCTGAGACATGCAGTTAAAGGATTTCAGATGACCCCTGAGACATCTCCTAATGATGTCTTTTTGCATTTCTAAAGGAAGAATTTTCCTTCTTACTTTTAAAAATTTATTTATTTGAGAGTGAGAAAGAGGCAGAGAAAGAGAGAGAATTGGCGTGCCAGGGCCTGGAGCCACTGCAATCAAACTTGACATGTGTGCCCCCTTGTGCACATGTGCCACTTTGCGCTTGCATCACCTTGTATGTCTGCCTTACATGGATGGGACCTGGGGAGTCGAACATGGGTCCTTAGGCTTTGCAGGCAAGCACCTTAACTGCTCAGCCATCTCTCCAGCCCTTATACGGCTCTTCCTATGTGATTTTTCTTCTGTTTGAGACAAGGTCTCGTGAAATTCAGGCTGATCTCTAACTCACTATATAGCCAAGGATGACCTTGAACTTCTGATCCTCTTGCCTCCAGATTCCGAGGGCTGGGATCACAGTCATCCATCACCACACTGTTTATTCTGTGCTTGGCCTCGTGAACTACCAATTGAGCTGCATTCCCAGCCCATGAGCATGAACACTTACCACATAAACAAAAGCTGAACACAGAGAGGATATAGTGTGTGTGATTAGGGTGCATTAAAATAGTCAGCACGTTCATCTGGAGTTCTGTAGTGACCATCAGCTCAGGAAACCTCTGCCAAGTTGGGTAATACCTAATAAGAGGAGTCCCCCCGATTGAATCCACACTCAGTGTCCTAGGACAAGCATTTCACCCATATTAACTCACTTAATCCTCATCACAGTAAGTTCCAGGGGGTAAGTACTATGTTTCCTCTACACAGATAGAGAAACTGAGGCAGAGTGTGTGTGAGTACATCTACAGAGAGTTAAGAAGTGGCAGGTTGGGTTGGAGAGATGGCTTAGTGGTTAAGGTACTTGCCTGCGAAGGCTAAGAACCCAGGTTTGATTCTCCAGTATCCATGTAAGCCAGATGCACGAGGTGGTGCATGCATCTGGAGTATGTTTGCGGTGGCTGAAGGTCCTGGCGTGCTCATTCTCTCTATCTGCCCTCTCTCCCTTTCTCTCTCAAATAATAAAAGAATAATTGAAAAACCATGAAAAAATAAGAGGCAGGTTCATGGTCTCAGGCACTTCTTAATCTGGCATCAGGGGAGCTGCTTTCAGTGACAGAATTTTTATACTTGGTCACTTGATTGAAAGACCCTTGGGCCCCTCCCAGTGCACATCCCCAAGGAAGCAGCAAACAGCCTAATTACAGGAGCTTGATTACAATTACACTGGAAATAATTTTCTTGCCCCCTGACCTGTATGTGTGTGTGTGACATGATGAATATATGTATTGATTCTGAGTTGACTCCATTAGCAACTAGGATGTCTAGTCAACTTTTATTGAAATGCAGGGCGAACTGCTTCTCCATCAGACAGCAGGAAAAAGAAACGGATCAAATTAACCAGCAGTCAACCAGATACCTGTCCTGTTGAATCGACTGGAAGTTCATCCACAAGTCATTCATTTTAAAAGGATCTTCCTCAACTTACCCCCTAAGACCTGTTTCATTTTCTTCCCTTTTCCTCCTTCCATTTCTTTCCCTTTCCTTCCTTTCCCTCCCTCCTTTCTTCCATCTCAAGATAGAATCTCATGTAGACAATGTTGGCCTTGAACTGATCCTCCTGCCTCCACTTTCCCAATTCTGGGATTTCAGGCGTGCATTGCCATGCTTGGCCCCAACCTGCTTCCTTTGTTACGATCCAATGTAGGATGTGTTAATTGAGTGGACATTTATTTTCGTAGTTATTTGCAGTCTATTGTATGACACATACCACTTGTGATAATTTTTATCTTTCTAAGATCTATTAATTTCCTGATTTTTTTTTTGCCTCTTCCAATAGGACTATGTACATGTAGAAATATATTCATGCTTGACACACAAGTTACGTGTGCAAGATTTATATATCCAACTCAATGTTGTTTTGGTTTTTAATCTCTTTTGAAGAAAGCTGAGTTTCCCCAAGAGTCTTACAAGCAGATGGATGGGGGTGCAGCTCAGTTGGTGGAGTGCTTGCCCAGCAAGCCCTGGGTTCCATCTCTAGCATTGTGAACACAGTGCATGCCTTTAATCCCAGCACTTGGGAGGTAGAGGCAGAAGGGTCAGAAATTCGATGCCATCCTTGCCTGCATGGGGAGTTGAGGCCTGCCTGAGCCTATAAGAGACCTTGTCTCAGAAAGAAAAAAAAATGGACATTATTGGTCGAGCATTTCCTTAGATGGAAGTTTGGGTCTGTTTTAATTTCCTCAAAGCACCAATTAGCATAACTCTAAAGCGAAGCCTAGGGTCTATGGTTGTGAATGCAAACACCAAGCTCAGCAGCATCCATCATTTTGAAGAATAAACAAAGCTTCTGAAAGTACCTTATAGCTGGGAAATTCCAGGTAATCAACCTGGCTTAAAAAAATGTAGCTAGAGACATGCGAAGTCTTTGATGTTGCGCTAGTTTGAATAGTGGGCATGAGTGATATTCAACTTTTATCTCCTTGATCAGAACAGATGGCTTCGGGTGTTAATCATTCATAGAAGAGGATCACATTCTTTTAAAAAAAGACACAGAAAGCTGGCTGCACTGGTTCATGTCGCTAATCTCTAGTACTTGTCTGGCTGAGGCAGGAGGATCACCATGATGAGTTCGGGGTGAGCCTGGGCTACAGAGTGAGTTTCAGGTTGGTCTGGGCTATAGTGAGACCCTGTCTCAAAAACAAACAAACAAGGGCCGGAGAGATTGCTTAGTGGCTAAGGCATTTGCCTGCAAAGCCAAAGGACCCCGGTTCGATTCTCCAGGACCCACATTAGCCAGATGCACAAGGGGGAGCATGCATCTGGAGTTTGTTTGCAGTGGCTGGAGGCCCTGGCATGCCCAGTCTCTCTCTCTCACTCTCTACCTCTTTCTCTCTTAAATAAATAAATAAAATATATTTTAAAATAAACAAAATCAAAAGGACATATGGCATTCAATCCAAGTCTTCAAATTCTTTTTTTTTAAAAATATATTGTTTTAAATTGTTTTTATTTATTTGGCAGAGAGAAAGAGATGGGGGAGGGAGGGAGACACACACACACACACACACACACACACACAGAATGGGTGCGCCAAGGCCTCCAGCCACTGCAATCGAACTCCAGATGCGTACGACCCCTTGTGCATCTGGCTTATGTGGGTCCTGGGGAATTGAACCTGGGTCCTTTGGCTTTGCATGCAAGTGCCTTAACTGCTAAGCCATCCATCCAGCCCATAAATAAGCTTTTTATGAGAGAGAGACAAAGAGAATTGGCACAAAAGGGCCTCCAGCCACTGCAATTGACCTCTAGATGGATGTGCCACCTCGTACAAATGTGTGACCTTGCACTTGTGAGTCACCTTGTGTGTCTGGCTTACATGGGACCTGGAGAGTCAAACATGGGTCCTTAGGCTTTGCAGGCAAGTGCTTTTACCGCTAAGCCATCTCTCCAGCCCTCTAAAAATTCTTGACTGGCATTCATATCTTCATCTCTCTCTCTCTTTTTTGGGGGGGTGTTTGTTGAGGTAGGGTCTTGCTGTAGCCTAGGCTGACCTGGAATTCACTATGTAGTCTCAGGCTGGCCTCAAACTCACAGCAATCCTTCTACCTCTGCCTCCCGAGTGCCGGGATTAAAGGTGTGCACCACCACTCCCCGTTTATCTTGATCTCTTAACAAGAGAAGCATCTTACTAGTTCTGATCTGATTCTGACAGATGGGAAGGAAATCTAGCCTTCTGGATACCATGGCCTGTGCTCTGGGGAGGGACTGGCTCTAGTGGGTATGAGTGGATATAGACACAATTATAGATATGTATGAATCTATGAATATTTCATGTGCATATTACATGTGTGTCATTTATAAGATGAGTGGTGACTGAGATTTTATGGATTTTATCTTGCAATTTTATTAATAATGTGCAAATGGTTAACAGACAGGCTTCACAATTTGACTGACTAATCTTAGCTAGCACTTTCCCAATATTATCCAAATTACTCAGTGATTGTTATTAAGATGGTTAAAAATGTCATGTTGGACCCCAAGTTTACACAATAAATAAATCTAACTTATACAATCATTCATTAAATCCCATTTATTTTTATAAACAAAAGCTAAAACAACATCGCTTTTTTTTTTTCAACTTTAAAAATAAGTATCTAAGTTGTTCACTGCAGAGGGTTGATGAGAATCAGGAGGTAATACTGAAACTGTCCGCCGTCAGAACTTTATTAATTAGTTGCTTTCTCACTGTAACCTCATGCCTATCAAGAAGTAACTTAAGGGAGGAAGGTTTGATTTTGGTTCACGGTTTGGGGACTACTGTCTGTTGCGGCAGGGACGGGAAGGCATGGTGACGGGAGCCCGAGGTGGCTGGTCACACTGGATCTGTAGTCAGGAACCAGAGATGAATGCTGGTTCTCATCAGGCCTTCCTGCTCCCCCCGCCCCCCCATTATTCAGTCTTGGCAACCAGGTCACATTTAGGGTGGGTCTTCCCTCCTAGGTTAAACCTCTCTGGAATTGTCCTTTCTGACATACCCAGGACGGGGGTGGGAGGGGATTGTCCCCAAGGTGGTTCTGAAATCCAGTCAAGTTGGCAGTGAAGATTAACTATCAATGGTCTACTCCTTGTCAATGTTAAGCTGAAACGAGTCACTTTTAAATCATTACATTCCATGAGTGCATGGCCATCTCATAATGAAAAACGCCTTCAGTCCAACTTCACAAGTCTCCATAGTCTTTAATAATCTAAACAAACACTGTTCACTCTTTGAGAGGTAAGACCAATTCTTAACTGTGAGCATCTATACAATAAAAAAAAAACCAAAATCAAGTTACACACTTCCAATATGCAGTGGCCCTAAGTAAACATTCCCATTCCCAAAGAGATGACTAGAAGTAAGTCTAGTGAGGAAAGCTCAGACCGAAGCAAGATCTAAATCCGGCAGGCTCAGAGCCTTAAGGGACTCTGGATTTTATTTTACATTATTTACTTGAGAAGGAGGGAAGAAGGGAGAGAGAGAGAAAGAGAGATAGAGATAGATAGATACATAGAGAGAGAGAGAGAAGGTATGGGCGCATCAGAGCCTCCAGCTGCTTCAAATGCACTCCAGATGCATGCATCACTTTGTGCATCTGGCTTTACATGGGTACTGGGGAATCAAACTCTGGCCGGTAGGCTTTGCAAACAAGAACTTTTAACTACGAAGCTATTTCCCCAGGCTTCGAGTCTGGATTTTAAGGGACTCTACCAAATGTTTTAATATCTGTAATGTAAAGGAAAATGAAATGCTTTGGGTCTTTAAGATGAATATACCATCAGCCTCGATTACGCAGGGGGCTAGGGAGCTAAGACGCACGGCACCATGAAGGAAACAGAGCCGGGCTAAGGGCGACGCACAGGACAGCTCTCGGCTTCCCGGGGTTGCTCTCTGGGAGGTCCCCCTTTTATCGCCAGGCAGAGAGACATCTTCGTGATACTTACAGTGGGAAGTGACAACAAACACCCAGAGGACCTCAATGAAAGCATCTGTGTTGGCAGGTCTGTCTGCAATGCGATCCCGCACCAAACAAAGCTGCTTTTTGCAGGTTCGGCTCATTCTGAGAAACCAGGTCATTAATTTTCCCCCGCCCCCGCTCCGCCGAATCTACACATGCAGGATGCCATAGGAAAACTATAATGCCTTTATACAAATGGTGTGTTTTTACAAAGGCCATCTGTCAGTTGACTCTCTTGATCTAAAACAAATCTGTTTGCTCCCCAGAAGAAATAACATGTCTGTTGAAAAAGGATTTATGGACAACAGGCTGCCCAGTCCACCACCCATTGGTATAATAGTAACTGTTTATGATATATTTACTTCTAATGGAGTGCCGTTGAGTGGTTACTATTACTTATAAAGTATGGTAATTAATTTTTCATTACCTCAAAGCCAGGAAATGGAGCCCAGTTCCATCTATTAAGATTATTGCATGAGAAACATTTTCCCGCCTGGAAAAAAAAAAGCCAAATAATAGCATTTATCAGACTATGGTCACACATTATGGCCCACCTTCTGACATGGTGGGGACGGGATCCTGGGGTTGATCTCAGGCCCTTGTTTACTTTGTAGAGAAGAGAAAAAACTACTCTGAAATGATTCTGGCTACTCGATCTCTCAGGTACCATTGATGGCCCGCATTGGAAAAGAGACCTTACTATTGTTACTAAAACAAAAGAGGATTCTAGGCTGGGGAAAACAGGCATGGAAATGAATGGAAGGCCTCCTGCCTTATGTATCTCCATCCACCCTGATAGCCATACACAACAGAAGACGCTTCACTGTTTGTGTGTGTGTGTTGAATGTAAAATGTCCCCCACAGGCTCATGAATTTGTGATTGAGCCTCATACTCAGTCCTGAGCTGGTGGAGCCTGGGGAGGTGGAGCCTAAAGGAGGTGGAGCCTAAAGGAGGTGGAGCCTAAGGGAGGCAGAGCCTGGGGAGGTGGAGCCTTGCTGGAGGAGGTGTGTCACTGTGGGTGGACTGTGCGTTTATTAGTCCAGCCTCATTAACTAGCTCATACCTGCTGTTACCTCCCAGCTGACGTGTGAATATGTGGGGCCCATTCTCGGCTCTGCCATGCTTTCCCCACCATAATGAAGCTCCTGGGAGCTGTCAGCCTGAAATAAACCCTTTCCTTCCGTGAGCCGCTTCCGATCAGGTGTTTTTGTCCCAGCAAGGAGAAGGTGACTACCACAGTGTGAATTCCTGATTTATCCCCTCTCCCTAGCTTTGGTGAGGAAAAGAAGTGACAAATAAAATTGAATACATACTACACAAGACCATCATAAGAGGAGAAAAAGATCATGACATCAAAATAAAAGAGAGACTGATTGAGATAGGGAGGGGGTATGATGGAGAATGGAGTTTCAAAGGGAAAATGGAGGGAGGGAGGGTATTACCATGGGATGCTTTTTATAATCATGGAAGTTGTTAATAAAAGAAAATTGAAAAGAAAAAAAAAGAATGTATATAAATAAATAAGTAAATAAATAAATATATAAATATATATGAGAAGTGCAACTTGATACTTTGACACACACACACACACACACACAGAAATAATAAATAAAGTTAGTTGTCACACCTGTGACCTCATACAGCCATATATGTATATATATATATATATATATATATATATATATGGTGTATGTGTGTAGTGGGGTCCTTTCATATCTACTCTTTTAGCAAGTTTCAAATACATGACCTGGCATTGTTAACTACAGTCAGCATGCTGCGTGTTAGATTCCCCAGAACTCACTCATCTTGTTACCAGAGTTTGCGCTCTGTGACCACCAACACCTCCGCATTCCCTCTAAGCCCTGGCCTCTGGCAGCCAGCCTCCCACGCCCTGTGTGTGTGAGTCTGACTTCTCATATAACGTGAGATCCGGTAATATTTGTCTTTGCCCAACTCTGATGCCCTCAAGGCTCATCTGTGTGGTCACAAATGGAAGGATGTCCTTCTTTTTATGGCTAGATGGCGATCCATTGTATTAACACCTCCCTCCTTTACACATTCAGCCGGTCCACAGACACTTAAGTTGCTTGCGGATCTTGCCTGCAGTGAAGACGGCTCTTGGGAGTGGCGACGGGTAGCTGTGTCTGGGTTTCCGTGAGACGTGCGCTATCAGAAGTGGGGTTGCTGGGTCATACGGGAGTTCTAGTTTTAAGTTTTTTTTGATATTTTGGAGGTAGGGTCTCGCTCTAGCCCAGGTTGATCTGAAATTCACGGTGTAGTCTCAGGGTAGCCTTGAACTAACGGAGATCCTCCTGCTTCTGCCTCATGAGTCCTGAGAGTGAAGTGTGTGTCACTACGCCTGGCCTGGGTTTAAGATTTTGAGGGACTTCTGCCATGTTTTGCATAATGGCTGTAACACTTTCCCCACGATTAACAATGTGGGGGAAGGCGTGTCTTTTCTTCCACACCTCAATACTTATCTCTTATCTATTTGAGAATTGCTTTTTAAAAATATTAATTAATTAATTTATTTACTTGAGAGGGAGAGAGGAGAGAGAGAGACAGAGAATGGGCATGCCAGAGCCTGGCTTTCATGGGTCCTGGAGAAGCAAACCTGGGTCCTTTGGCTTCGCAGGAAGTGCTGAAACCGGTAAGCCATCTCTCCATCCTGCTTGCTTTTTTTTCCCAATATTTTATTTATTCATCTTGTGTGCATGATCACATGTGTAAGTGTGGGCGCACATGTGCCACAGTGCGTGTGTGGACGTCAGAGGACAACTTGAGGGACAGTACTCTCCTTCCTCCTTGTTTTCTTTTTTTTTCTCTATCCACTTCATTTAATTTTTTTACCTTTACATTTTTTTAAAAACTAGTTATTTATTTGCAAGCAGTGAGATAGAGAGAAGAGATAGAAAGAGAGAGAGAGAGAGAGGAGAGAGAATGGGTATTCCACAGTCCCTGTTCACAACGGCTTTATCCACAGTAGGCAAGATACTCAAGAGCTTAAGTGTTTGTGGAATGGCTGAATGCATACAGTTACTGCAAACAAACTCTAGATGCATTACCACTTTGTGCATCTGGCTTATGTGAGCACTGGGAAATGGAAACCAGGTTGTTGGGCTTTGCAGGCAAGCTCTTTAACTGCTGAGCCATCTCTCCAGCCCCCGAATTCGTCTTTTTTTTTTTTTTGTTTTCTTTGTTTGTTTTCTTGGTTTTTCGAGGTAGGGTCTCACTCTAGCCCAGGCTGACCTGGAATTCACTATGGAGTCTCAGGGTGGCCTCGAACTCATGGCAATCCTCCTACCTCTGCCTCCCGAGTGCTGGGATTAAAGGCATGCGCCAACATGCCTGGCCCTCAAATTAATTTTTATGAGTGGCGTAATATAGTCTAGTTTTATTTTTTAGTATATGGATATACAGTTTTTATCCAGCATCATTCACTGAGGGGCCTGTCCCTTCTTCATTTTATTTATTTAGACAGGGTTTCTCCATGTAGCCCAAGCTGGTCTTGGACCTGGCTTCACATGTGGGGGTTGGGGAGATTCTGTCTCCAGTAGGCAGGCTTTTGGATCAAATGCCTTTAATCACCAAGCCATCCTTGTATCCCACCTAGCTAGTCTTAAACTCACGATCCTCCCGCCCAAGCCCCCCAAGTTCTGGGAGTATAGCCATGCACCTCCATACCACTTCCACTGTATATTCTTGATGTATTTTTTCAAAGATCAGTGGGCTGTATTGTATGTTTAACTTTTGAATATTTACTTACTATTTTTTTTGCAGTGCAGTGTAAAAGATCCACAGATCTAAAAATGTCAATATTCTACCTTCACGTTTCCCTTTCATGCTGTCATTTCCCTTGCTTCTTCTGTCCTTGAGGACTCATGCACCTAAATCCCTCTACTGTTGTTTGGGGGCTAACGGAGTGGAAACAAACATAGATGGTAGAGTTGGTTAATGACCGCCCATTTTTCAATGTCTTTTCCTTTATAAATAGAATTCTCCAGACTAGAAAGTGAGAATGAAGACTGCATTTCCCAGGCTCCCTTGCAGCTTGTTATGTCCACGCGTGTCTGACTTTCTACTCATGCTCTTGGAGGTCAGATGCGTGTCTTCTTCTTCCTCATCTTTAAAAATATTAAAAATAGTGTTTATTTGAGAAAGATAGGAAGAGAGAGAGGGAGAGAGAGAGAGAGCGCGCACACACGAGGGCCTCCAGCCACTGCAAATGAACTCCAGACACATACACCACCTTGTGCATCTGGATTACATGGGTCCTGGGGAATTGAACCTGGGTCCTTTGGCTTTGCAGGCAAGTGCCTTTAATGGCTAAGCCATCTCTCCTGTCCTTCTTCCCCATCTTGTTGTGGGGCCTATGTCTGTGGTGGTGAGCTCTGACAAAGAGGTTAGATCCTAGGAAAGTTGTGAAATAAGGAGAAGGAATATGGATCCCCACGTTGCAGGGTACCTTATCAGCCTTGGAGTGTGTGTGTGTGTGCACCTGTGTGGTTATAAGTACATGTATATGTGTGTATGTGCACGTGTGGTCTGAGGTAGCATTCCTCAGGGATTGTCCCCCTGTTTTGAGACAGGGTCTCTCTTAGATCTTGCCAAATAGGCTAAACTGGTTGCCCAGTGACACATAAGTATTTTCTTACCTCAGCCTCCCTAGTTCTGGGATTACAAGTGTGTGCCACCACACCGAACTTTTTTTTATATGACAGAGAGAGAGAGAGAGATAGAGAGAGAGAGAGAGAGAGAGAGAGAGAGAGAGAGAGAGAGAGGAGAGAATTGGTATGTCAGTGCATGTATGACCTTGCGTGCTTATATCACCTTTTGTGTGTGGCTTATGTAGGACCTGGAGAGTTGAACATGGGTTCTTAGGCTTCACAGGCAAGCACCTTAACCTCTAAGCCATCTCTCTAGCCCACCTAACTTGTCTTTTTGTAGTTTACTGTTTTTTTTGTTGGTTTATTTATTTATTTATTTGAGAGAGAGAGAGAGAGAGAGAGGGAGAGAGAAACACATAGAGAGAGGGAGAATGGGTGAGCTAGGGCCTACAGCCACTGCAAAAAAACTCCAAATGCATGCGCCACCTTGTGCATCTGGCTTATGTGGGTCCTGGGGAATTGAACCGAGGTCCTTTGGCTTTGTAGGCAAGTGCCTTAATCACTAAGCAATCTCCCCAGCTCTATTTACATTTTTTAATTGACAGCTTCCATAAGTGAGGGAGGGGGGACTTAATAGGATGGTTTGTATATATGTAAGTAGAAGAACAGATTACTGGGGGTTGGAAAGGCCTAGGTGAGATTGAGTAAAGGAAAGTTGGAGGGATCAAAAATTTATCAAAATTTAAGAGAATATAAATAAGTCATATGGAAACCTACTTTTTTGGACAATGGAACACTAAGAAGCCATAGATTGTTAGAAAATTTTCAGTGCCAGAGATGTGATACTTCCCAGTGAGTTGTTGGCCAGGGAGATCCCTGATGCCCCCAAAACATTATATGCCATTGCCGAGGCCCTTGGTTTCCCACCAGGAATAGATGAGATGGTAAGACCCTATTGCTGAAGACTCCACATACTTGGGCTGCAAGGCCACTGAGAAATCCTGCTGGAGCTGAGCTAATAACCTCCTCTATGTAGACTGGATGACAGAAAGCTGGAAAAAGCTGCACTGCATGCAATTCAATGGGACAGAAAGAAATCACCAGTGGGGATACTCACCAGTGGACACTGAAAGCCTTATATTTGGCTACCCAGGCCAAATGAGCCAATGGGTGCAATAGTGGCACATCTGTCATGGTGGAAACCAACTGCCCTCTAACTGGACTGGAGGCCCACTCCATGGGAAGGAATACATCCCTGATACTGAAAACCTACAACAGGGTTAGTCATGAGCCCTAGGGGTGTAACATCTGCTGCTGTCTGGCTAAATGTATATACTATGCTCATCAAATTGCACAGTAAGTACTTCTCTTAATGTTTATTTCATACCAATATATTAATGCTACTCTCACTTTTGGTTAGAGAAGCTTCTCTTTTCAGATGGCAGTGACCTTGGGATGACTCAGAAAGCAACATGGTGCTCAGAAGAAGTGACAGAGGAGTGCTCAGCACTGAAATATCTCTATGATATCTTCTAAGGCTCAGGGTCCATGGCAGAAGAGGTGGCAGAAAGAATGTAAGAGCCAAAGGAAGAGTAGGACTCCTTACAAAGTGCTCCTCCCAGACACAAAATGGCCTGGATATCCATGACCTCACGGTGCCTGACACTACCTACACAAGACCATCATAATAGGGGGAAAAGCTCATGACATCAAAATAAAAGACTTTTGAGAGGGGGAGGGGATATGATGGAGATTGTCCACCTAACTTTTTAAGTAGGTTCTGGTTATCCAACTCACATCCTCATGATATGGGAGTTTGGGGTGTCTTTGAGAGTGTTGGATCCTTATCTTGGCCCTTGGGTGGACAATGTCCAGAGCTGGGTCAATGGTCACACCACCTTAGAGTAAGGTATCTGGATTCTTGCCTCATGAATTTTGATGAATGAAATCCACAGACCATGGGAGAAGGTTTAGAAAGATTTTAGCTTAGAGTTTAGGAGGGAGAGCTTTAAGAGAAGGAATGGATTCTAAGCTCTTGCCCAAGAAAGGGACAATAAAGTGTTTCCCCCCAAAATGAGATGTCCACTTCCTAGAGACTTGGATTGGGGTCTTTTTTGGGAGTGGGGACTGAGATGATCAGTCCAGTCCTGAGGCCAGGCATCTGGGGTTAGGTTTTCTGGAAAAGAGCAATCTTCCCAGAAATCTTAATCTTCCAAAAAGAGTGCAGCCTTCTCAGAAGGGGGAGTATGGCTATCTTTCCTAGCAAAGGAGAACTCCTCTAGGGGAGAAAGGACAAGAAAAATCCAGACCCTTCTGACATTCCAGCCCGTTAGCAAAGTGGAGTGATGTAGATTCTCCCCATACAGGTTTGAAGACATTCTTCCCTTCCACTTTCAGGGTACCTTGTTACCCCATACTGTCTCGTTTATGCTTGTGAGGACTTAACTGACTGAGCTATCTCCCTTACCCTAACCCCTTGTCATGAGAGAAAGAATCACACCTCCATCTTATTTACCAGCAGCACGTGCCTTCTGTGCGCTCCAAGACATGGATTTGGATTGCCGTGCTTAACTAGAGGAGGAGGATTCATTATCTGCTGAAAGAAAGTGCCTTGTCTCGCTCTCAGTGGGAAAGGAAGAGCCCAGAGACGCCGAGAGGAAGCTCACACCTTTCAGCAGGGGAATGGGCGAACTCTTGGTGCTCTTCCAATGTATTTCATTGTTATTTGCTTAGTTCGTAGAAGGAAAGAGGAGTGCCAAGTTTCATGACTCAGTTTTAGTCCCGGATCCACTGTCACCTTAAGCAAGGAGTAGAATCTCTTTGGTTCTTAGTTTTTTTCATCTTTAAAATGTTAAGAGGGGCTGGTGAGATGGCTTAGCAGTGAAGGCATTTGCCTGCAAAGCCAAAGGACCCAGGTTCGATTCCCAAGGACCCACGTAAGCCAGATGTACAAGGTGGTATAGTAGCTATTAGTATTGCTGAAATACATGCAATCTTACATCTTTTTAAAAATTTTTAAAAAAGATTTCATTTTTATTTATTAGAGACAGAGAGAGAAGGAGAGAAAGAGAGAGACAGACAGAGAGAGAGAGAGAGAGAGAATGAGAATGGGCATGCCAGGGCCTCTAGCCACTGCAAATGAACTCCAGATGCATGTGCCACCACCTGCATCTGGCTTATGTGGGACCTGGAGAATTGAACTTGAGTCCTTAGGCTTCACAGGCATGTGCCTTAACCTCTAAGCCATCTCTCCAGCCCCAAGTTAACATCTTAAATAGCATCCATTTTAAAGATTCACTTCAAGCTTATAATAAAGCAAATATTTTCAGGGCTGGCTGGAACCTGATAACAAGTGGGGTCCTGGAGCTCCTTAGCGGGGCGTGGCCAGCTGGAGAGCCACAGCCTTGGAAGACTTCTCTGTGCATGGTGCGCGCCCACAGGGCATGGCGTGGCGGGGAGACCCTGGACGAGGCCCGCCCTCTCCTCCCTGCTCAGACCGGAGCTGGCTAGCTTTCAACACTATTGCTTCTCTTTCAACAAGACAGCTTTTCTCTTTACATCGTACATTTTTATCTCCCCCACTCACAGCTCGCGACAGTCTTCAAAAGCAAGGATGTATATCACAACATTTTGCGGGAGGGAGATAGACATTTACATTGCAGCCTGTGCAGTGAACCCGGGGTCTATCTTCTTGTCCTTTTCCGGCTTCCTTAACATATCTCCGCAGACAGGGACACTCACTTTACAGCCTCCCAGAGACCCTGCCTTCAAACCTTGTCATGTGTGCCTTAAATCACACAGCCAGTAGGCAGTCCAGTGGGAACCAGAGCTGGAGCTCGGCGATGGAGGATACCCATTCTCTCCCCATTCACTTCACTGCCCAAGGTCACTATCATTCTCTCTGTGTACACATACATACATACATACATACATACATACATACATACATACATATGTACGTACATACACACACACATAAATGCATATACACACATGCACAGTAGGCTCTAGGCTTCCGCGGATTCAATCAACCATGGGTACAAAGTATTTGAAAATAAATGATCTATATTGCACACGCACCAACTGCTTTTCTTGTCACTCCTCCCTACCGAAGCAGTACTGTAACTACCGTTGATGTGGCATTTACATATCAGGTGTCATGAGTAATCTAGAGATGATTTGAAGAAGATGGGGGCCTGAAGGGATGGCTCAATGCTTAAAAGGGCTTGTTTGCAAAGCCTGAAAGCCTGGGTTCAATTCCCCAGTACCCACGTAAAGCCAGACGCACATTAATGGTGCATACATCTGGAGTCAATTTGCAGTGGCAGGAGGCCTGTACACACACTCTCTCTGCATCTTTCTCTTTCTAACTCTCAAATAAATAAATAAAAATAAAAATATTTTAGGGGCTGGAGAGATGGCTTAGCGGTTAAGCACTTGCCTATGAAGCCTAAGGACCCCGGTTCGAGGCTCGGTTCCCCAGGTCCCACGTTAGCCAGATGCACAAGGGGGCACACGTGTCTGGAGTTCATTTGCAGAGGCTGGAAGCCCTGGCACGCCCATTCTCTCTCTCTCCCTCTATCTGTCTTTCTCTCTGTGTCTGTCGCTCTCAAATAAATAAATAAATAATTAAAAAAAATATTTTAAAGCATATGGTATGGGGGAATGGGGGATATGGGTACTTGTTGGAAAGCCTGCCGACCCCAGTTTGATCCTCCCCATCACCCACAGCAAGTCGGATGCAAAGTGGCACATGTATCTGTCATCCCAATGCACCCATGGTGATGAGAAGCAGAGCTTGGAAAATCTCGAAGCTGGTTGGGTAGCTAGTCTGGCACACAAAGTGGGCAAAGCGATAAGAGATGTTGTCTCAAAGACAGTGAAAGGAGAGGATGGACACTTTGAGGTTGTTTTCCGTCCTCCACATGTGTGGTGTGGCACATGCACCCCCCCCACCGTGCAAATACACATGTACATATGCACAAGTAAATAAATAAAGTGTGTGGGAGGATGGGTACAAGTTATATGCAAATAGTGCACAATTTTATCATTTACTTTAAATATTTTAATTTATTTATGAGACAGGGACAGAGAAAGAGAGGCAGAGAGAAAATGGGCTGCCAGGCCCTCTTGCCATGGCAATCAAACTCCATGCACATGTGCCACTTTGTGCATCTGGCTTTATGTGGGTACTGGGGTATTGAACCCAGGCTGGCAGGCTTGCAAGCAAGATCCTTTAACTGTTGAATAATGCTTCTAGCCCCATCCTTAGATTTTCATATCTAAGGAGGGTCTTGAAGTAAGTCTTCCATACATAGCTGTCTACATATATGTGCATGTATGAATATAGATGAGATACGATTTATAGTATATTGCATATGACTGCAAAGGCTAGTATAGCCTCTACAGTGATCAAATATATGAATTTTCAGTTTGTTTTACATAGAGAAGCACATGCTCTGGTTTGGTGAAGAAAACAGCTCAATCTCTTTGTTACACATGTCTATAGCCATAAAAAGACACTCGGATACTGATACAGAATGTGAGTGACACTAACCCATAACACACCATTAAGAAATGATAATGTGGGCTGGAGAGATGGCTTAGCTGTTAAGGTGTTTGCCTGCAAAGCCTAAGGACCCTGGTTTGATTCCCCAGGATCCACATAAGCCAGATGCATAAGGGGGTGCATGCGTCTGGAGTTCATTTGCAGTGGCTGGAGGCCTTGGAGCGCCCATTCTCTTTCTTTCTATCTACCTCTTTCTCTCAATCTCTTTCAAATAGATAAATAAAATAGTTAAAAAAAGAAGTGATAATTTTAAGAGGTGATTAGTGCCCTTATAATACTAAGTATGACCATAACTAATAAAAAATAAAATTTTAAAATAAAAAATATTTTCCTAAATGTAATGAACATAAAAACTGTGCACAAATGTATGTAGCATACAAGTAATCACCATACCATGAACAGTTCTAGTCCCACTGCCTGCTTTAGAAAAGAGAATGTTGTCATTCGCTTGAAATCTCCTGAGTGCTCCACCTTGTTCCAAATCTCTCCCCCTAAAAATTCTAATCACACACTCAAATTTTATGTTTATATTTCCTTGCTTAAATTTGTAGTCTGCGTATCTCTATATGGTTAAAATTATATACACAAATGCATATGTAAATATTCACATATGACTGTATTTTTTAAATTAATTATTTATTTATTTGAGAGTGACAGAGAGAGAGGGGAAGGGGCAGATAGATAAAGAGAGACAGAGAGAGAGACAGAATGTGCACGCCAGGGCCTCCAGCCACTGCAAATGAACTCCAGACGCATGTGCCCCCTTGTGCATCTGGCTAATGTGGGTCCTGGGTAATTGAGCCTTGAACTGGGGTCCTTAGGCTTCACAGGCAAGCACTTAACTAAGCCATCTCTCCAGCCCTGTTTTTACACTTTAAATAAATGAAATAATGCCATGAAAAAAAAAAAAAAAGAGGCTAGAGGCCAGGAGTGGTGGGATTAAAGGCATGCACCACCATGCCTGGCTTTATTTCATTTTATTATTTTTTTGACATAGGGTGTCACTCTAGCCCAGGCTGACCTGGAATTCACTCTGTAATCTCAGGCAGTCCTCGAACTCAAGGCGATCCTCCTTCCTCTGTTTCCCAAGTGCTGGGATTAAAGGCGTGCCCACCATGCCTGGCCCCCTCTTCAGCTTTTTAGATAGCTCTTCCTGTGTAACCCCTAGGAGGCCCGATCTCATTATGTAGCTCCAACTGGCCTGAAAACCCATGGTAATCTTCCTTCTTCCAGCCTCCTCAGTGCTGGTGTGTACTTTCATGCAAGCTCACATTCATAGATCTGGCTACTGGAGCATTTTCTCAATGAGTTATCTTACAGCCGCTGGTCCCTGGAGTCACATTTTGTCCAGAGTCCCATTTCTCTTTCTTAGCACTCACACATTCCCTCTCTCTTGTTATTTCTTCTCTGCAGCTCACTAGGGAAGCCAGTCTCCTTCCACTTTGTTCTGTGTCGTGAAGAAATCGAGTGCTGCCAGATTGTATGGCAAGGGAGCCAGGAGACCCTTCCTAGAACCAGAGGGGCAGGTCACAAGGAAGAGCCTTCCCCACTTGCAGAGAGACGTCTCTGGCCTGCGGAGTGGCCCCGGCAGCTGCTGCTCGTGCAGATTAGAGCCCTTGGCTCCGCTGAGCAGTGGGACTGCCGCTCCACTCCACAGCCTTACTTCATCTCACGGTGGCTGCTGACACGCGGGCCCCAGGAATCGCTGCCCATGTCCCCTTGGGGACCTGGGCCATTAAGGGCTGTGCTTGTGATCATCTGTCTAGGAAATTCTCCCAGTTCCACATTGTGCCTCCGTGAGGCACTTACAGGACTGGTTACATTAGGCCTAAGCACCACATGGATGGATGTGATGTGTTTGCCTTGCTGACCATAGTACAGTCATTTCTAACAAAAATCATGTCCGGGACATTACGGCACACAACCCGTTGGAGTCTTCTAACGACAATGTTTTTAGAATAAACCCTACAGTCATCTTCATATATACATGTTTTGACTTTTGCAGCAAAGTGTGTGTCCGGGTAACCTTTAGCTCACATTTATACATCCTGAAAATTGGTTATGCGTATTCATGAGCCAACTGAATATATGGTTCCCAAAGTCTCTTCTGGCCACATTTAAGATTTTCCGATTTTTCTCAAAGGTTACATAAGAGCTCAACTGCTGGATTCAGTCATCACCAAGTCGGCTCTACATTATTCTTAGAGAAGCACATGGTGACTACTACACTCCTTTCCACATTTGTAAATGGCTTTTTGCAATCAGCCATCAGTGCTGGGGAGATGGCCCTGTGGGTTAGAGCCCTTGTCACACAGCACAAGTCTTGGTGCGGCTCGAGTTCTATTCCCCAGAACACACATGGACAGCGGGGCCTGGCGTCTGCAGGCCGGTAACCCCAGGCCTGTGCAGATCTGAGACAGGAGGCCCTCTGGGCTCGCTCGTCCACTCAGACTGGAAACAGCAGCTCCACGTTCAGTAAGAAATCTCAAGGAAACACCCGGGTGATTGACAGAGGAGGGCACACAACATTTTCCTTTGAACTCCAAGCACATATTGGGCACATGCATCTGCACATGCAGATGCCACACACCACACTTGTGCTCAAAAAATTAGTAATGGGACCGGGCATGTTTTTTTTTCCCCCCCTGAGGTAGGATCTCACTCTAGCCTAGGCTGACCTGGAATTCACTACGGAGTCTCAGGGTGGCCTCGAACTCATGGCGATCCTCCTACCTCTGCCTCCTGAGTGCTGGGATTAAAGGTGTGCGCCACCATGCCCAGCTATTTATTTATTTTTTGAGGACAGGACAGGTTTATTTTAGCTCATGGTTCTGAGGATAGAAACCGTTATGGTGGGGGAGGCACAGAGGTAGGATCGGTCCCCGTCCACGTCCATGGCGCTGGTAGGTGGCTTATCCACATGTGGGCAGGCCAGGAATCACAAAAAAAGGGCTTGCCAGCATTCGTTTTTAATTTTAAAGTTGATTTTTTTGAGGTACTTTCCTAGGAAATATAAGAAGACTGATAATTGATGTGGCTAATTTTACATGATCCAACCCTGCCACTCACAAACAGCAGATGTTCCTGGTGTAGTTTTTTTTTTTTCTTTTCTTTTCTGCTTGCTCTGTGCACAATTAATCTTGAGGTAGGCCACGTTGTTATCAGGCCCTCAGAGATCTAGTCAGACCTGGTGTTTGGTGCGTGTTGCATTTCCCTCCCGTGGGATGCAGCTTTTGGTGACATTAAGGGTTGGTGGCAATCACAGTCTTCATTGAGGTTTGTTTTTTTGGGGTTTCTTGTTTGGGGGGGTGGTTCAGCTACCACAGGCATAAGGTTTCATCCAGTCAGATTCCACTTTTCTGTCTAAATGCAGGGATCTTGATTGGGCATTCACGACTGTGGTACTCCAGGTTCCCGGATGACAAAACAGCCTCAAAATCCTCTAAAACACACCAGAGTCTCCAGCGAAATCCCAAAGGTAGCAGATTACCAGTGTACTGTTTCTCACTGCCTCTGTTGTTAGCAGATATTATTATTAACCAGAAAAACAAGTTCTAATTTAAAAAGCAACATATAATATTGACTGTCTCTAGCTCAATTCTGTACATAATTCTTTTTTTTGTTTTTTGAATGCCCACTAATTTACTAATTTACATTCTGGCTGCTAGCATGCACCACAAAACCATTCTGATGGGCATGGACACACTGATAGCATCATCAAAGGAAAGAAGGTACCGGGCGTGGTGGCGCATGCCTTTAGTCCCAGCACTCAGGAAGCAGAGGTAGGAGGATCACTGTGAGTTCGAGGCCAGCCTTGGACTACAGAATGAGTTCCAGGTCAGCCTGGGGCGAGAGTGAGATCCTACCTGGAAAAAACAAAAACAAAATAAAACAAAAGAAGCACAAATAGTGAGCCGAGTCTAAAAGTATGAATTTTGTTCCCCAGGAACCCACAGACAACGTACAAGTCACCTTTCATAGATGGGCAAACACACTCAGCCAGAAAGAGCTTACGGAAGGAAAGGGTTAGTTTTGCCTTACAGTATTTTTTTTTAAATAAAAAAATGATTTTATCTTTATTTATTTATTTATTAGAGGTAGAGAGAGGGACAGAGAGAATGGGCATGCCAGGGCCTCTAGCCACTGCAAACAAACTCCAGATGCATGTGCCCCCTTGTGCACCTGGCTTATGTGGGACCTGGAGAATTGAACCTGGGTCCTTAGGCTTCACAGGCAAGCACCTTGACTGCTAAGCCATCTCTCCATCCCAGCTTTTTTGTTGTTGTTAAATATTTTATTTATTTATTTGAGAGGAGAAAGAGAGGGAAGGAAGCACGCCAGGGCCTCCAGCCACTGCAAACGAACTCCAGATGCATGGGCCACTTCATGCATCTGGCTGTACGTGAGTACTGAGGAATTAAACTTGAATCATTAGGCTTTGTAGGCAAGTGTCTTAATGCTGAGCCATCTCTCCAGCCCCAAATTAAAATAATTTTCAAAAGAAATTGTCATTTTGATATTTTTGTTTAAGACACCATCTCATGTAGGACAGGCTGGCCTTGGAATGGCTATGTAGACAAGACAAGAATGACTTTGGACTTCTGATCTTCCTTCTTCTATCTCCCAAGTGCTGAGATAAAGGTATGTGTCACCATGTCTGGTTTTATGCAGAGCTTGGGATTGAAACCAGGGTTTCATGCATGCTAGGCAAGCTCTCTGCCAATTGAATCACATCCCCATCCCCTGTACTTTAAAATTTTTAAAGTTTATTTTATTTATGAGAGAGAGAGAGAGAGAGAGAGAGAGCGAGAGTGAGCATGCCAGGGCCTTCAGCTGTTGCAAATGAACTCCAGACACATGTGCCATTTTCTGCATCTGGCTTGTGTGGGTCCTGGAGAATTGAACCTGGGTCCTTTGGCCTGCCTTAGCCACTAAGCAATCTCTCCAGCACCCCCGTACTTTTTTTTTTTTTTTTTTTGGTTTTTAGGGGTAGGGTCTCACTCTAGCTCAGGCTGACCTGGAATTCACTCTGTAGTCTCAGGGTGGCCTCGAACTCATGGTGATCCCCCTACCTCTGCCTCCTGAGTGCTGGGATTAAAGGCATGCGCCACCACGCCCAGCTGCCCTGTGCTTTTAATCTTTAAAAATACATTTATACCTTTTAAAATATATTTTTAATTTTTAAAAATTTATTTGAGAGAGAGAGAGAGAGGCAGAGCAAGAGAGGCAGACAGAGAGAGAGAGAGAGAGAGAGAGAGAGAGAGAAAGAGAGAAGGAGAGAGAATGGGCATGCTAGGGCCTTCAGCCATTGCAAATGAACTTTTACACACGTGCCACCTTGTGTGTCTGGCTTACATGGATTTTGGGGAATCAAACCTAGGTCCTTTGGCTTTACAGGAAAGCACCTTAACCACTAAGCCATTTCTCCAGCTCCATTTTCACTTTTTTTTTTTTTTCGAGGTAGATTCTCACTCTACTCCAGGCTGACCTGGAATTTGCTATGAAGTCTCAGGGTGGCCTCGAACTCTCAGCAATCTTCCTACCACTGCCTCCCAAGTGCTGGGATTAAAGGTGTGCGCCACCACACCCAGCTCACCTTTTAAAGTATATCTTTTATGTCTCCACATGATGAATCATCCCTCTATATTATTAGATATATGGACTCTAATAACTACTTCACACTTTTTTCTACTAATTCTATCATTTATGTTAATTCTTCCTTTCCTCGTTACCAGTCATACTTTTCTGTTCCTTTTCATGCCTGGTTTTATTATTATTATTATTGTTATTAGATCCAGACATTGTGAATTTTACCACGCTGGGTGGTGGATGTTTTACATTTCTACAAACATTCTTAAGTTTTGTTTTTTTTTTTTCTTTCTGGAATATAGTAAGTTGCTTGGAAACAGTTTGGTCGTTTTAGGCTGGCTTTTAAGCTATATTAAGGGGACTTGAGCATCTTTTGTTCTAGATCCTGTTCTCTCTGGCTACTCAGCTCCCCGTGGTTTAGAACGTCTTCTACGGGGTGGAACTAGGGACTTTTCCTTGCTTGACGCGAGACCCTGAAAATGGTCACCCTGCCCCTTTTGAGGGTCTCTTTCTCGGGCTTTGTCTAGTTTCCTTGCCCACCTATGCCAGCGGGTGTTCCAGAGGTGCCTCTGTACTGCTCCGGAAACTCCTCTGTGCAGCCCCTCTGATTGGCCAGCAACTTAGTTCTTCTGGACAGGAACATAAGCCTGGTCCTTGTTGCTTTGTTCCCACTAGACGCAGAAGTCCTTATCCTGGATTTTATAACCATCATGTAAATTTGCAGTGTTATCAGCTAAAATTTCATCTTTAGACAGTATGGCTTGGTCTTTCCCATTGAAAGATTATTCTATTGCTTCTCAGCCTTTCGGTTAAGATCAAATGCTACAAGTTATTAGACATTATCTAGGTCTCTTTCATGACGCAGAGCTCTTCTCCATCCCTTTCTTTTCATCTCATTTCATCTACCGAAGAAAGATTATTCTTTCAGGCATCATCCCCGGAGTTGATTATCTACTGAAGAATTCTATTGCCTCACCCAGAGTCCAGATTTTGCCTGTGTGACGTTCACGCTTCATTCAAGTATTTTTAATTTCAGGCAAATGGGAAGGCCGCTCCAGAGATGTGATGAGACTGGCACTCAATATCCTTGGCAATATTACAGTGACATAGTTTCTCTTTCTCTCTCACACTCTCTCTTCCCCATGTTAGCAGCCATTAGTGCTAAATGACCAAATTTATTAATGCATCAGGGATTGTAAAATGGTGATACTGTAATTCTTTAATTTTTTTTTCATTTAGTAAGATAGAGAGCCCTTATAAAGAGACATGTATCCTCATTACTATTTGATTACCATGGTTTGTATGGGAAGGCAGAATAAATGCTTCATTTAAGACAATGAATTGTGTTTATATAATTCTCTCAAAATTACCCATTAGTTTTTAAAAATATAGTTTCTATTTATCTATTTGCGTGTGTGTGTGTGTGTGTGTGTGTGTGTGTGTGTGTGTGTGTGTGCAGGATGTGTGTACAGGCATGCATGTCCCATAACATGCATCTGGTCAGAGAACAACTTTGGGGAGTTTCTCTTCTTCTAACTTTTTTTTCCAAGGTAGGGTTTCGCTGTAGCCCAGGTGACCTGGAATTCACTGCGTAATCTCAGGGTGGCCTCGAACTCACAACGATCCTCCTACTCTGCTTCCCGAGTGCTGGGATTCAAGGCATGTGCCACTACGCCCAGCTTTCCTCTAACTTCTTTTGAGACAGGGTCTCTCTTAGTATTTTGAAAATTGACAAATTCCATAAATGTAGACAATATACTAGGCCCAAACTCTCCTCCCCTTTCCTTTTCCTGCTCCTGCACCCTCCCCGCACTTAATCTCTTTTTTCTCTTTTAGTAGTTTTGCTGCTGCTGTGGCTTGCCAGCTTCCAGGTGCCCCTGGCTTCATTGGGATCACAGATGATTCCAGCCTCAAATAGGTGCTAAGGGATTGAACCCTGGTCCACAGGCTTTGCAAGCGTCTTCCTAGCCCTTTATTTATCCTTTCTTTGATTTTTAAGGTAGGATCTCACTCTAGCCCAGGCTGACCTGGAATTCACTATGTAGTCTCAGGGTGGTCTCGAACTTACAGTGATCCTCTTACCTCTGCCTCCCAAGAACTGTGATTAAAGGTGTGCACCCCCTTGCCCAGCTCCCTTTATTTATTCTTTAAAATGTTGCCTTAACCAGGCATGGTGGCACACGCCTTTAATCCCAGCACTCAGGAGGCAGAGATAGGAGGATCATTGTGAGTTTGAGGCCATCTTGGGACTGCAGAGTGAGTTCCAGGTCAGCCTGGGCTAGAGTCACACTCTACCTTGAAAAAGAATTGTCTTTGCACTGGGAAATCAAGCTTTGAGAGAGCTGGAAGCCTCCTCCCTGCCAGCTAGCTTTCATTGTGCTGGAAGGTGCCATTCAGGCTAACGGGGAAGAAAAATCAACAGTCTTAACCAACAGTGGACATTGTGAGCTACCACAACTGGTCAGTTAGGTAAGATGCGCTCACTGGTGCAATAGTGGCATGTATGTTATGGGGATAGCCAACTGCTCTCTGAATGGATTTGAAGTCTGCTCCACAGGAAGGAATTCATGCCAATTACTGAAAACCTAGTCAAAAGCCTGTGGCTGGGGAGGTCATAGGCCTTGGGGGGAATCTACTACTGTTTTATGCCTAGAAAGATATGTTGTGCCCATTAGTTGCCCTCTACACATTTATGTCTGTAAGTAAACTATTGCGGCTCTCACTTTTGGTCAGAGCTTTTTTTTTTTTTCTTCAGGTGGAAGTGACTACTGGGGAAACTCAAAACTCATCAAACAAATGCTATTAGAACTAAGGTCACAGATAACACCAAACACAGTGGTAGTGGGTGACTTCAACACCCCACTCTCATCAATTGACAGGTCATCCGGGAAAAAAATAAACAGAGAGGCATCTGGACTAAATGAGGTCATAGAAGGAATGGACCTAATAGATATCTACAGGACATTTCATCCAAATGCTTCAGAATACATTCTTTTCAGCAGCACACAGAACATTCTCTAAAATAGACCATATATTAGGACACAAAGCAAATCTTAACAAACACAGGAAAACAAATAATTCCTTGTACTCTATCTGATCACAATGGCATCAAACTACAAATCAATAGCAAGAAAAGCTATAGAGCATACACAGAATCATGGAAACTAAACAATACACTACCAAATGATGAATGGGTCAATGAAGAAATCAAGAAAGAAATAAAAAAAAAATCATAGAATCAAATGATAATGACAACACAACATACCAAAACCTTTGGAACACAATGAAGGCAGTCCTAAGAGGGAAATTTATAGCTTTAAGTGCCTATATTAAGAAATTAGTGGGCTGGAGGGATGGCTTGGCAGTTAAGGCATTTGCCTGCAAAGCAAAACGACCCAGGTTTAGATCCCAGGACCCATGTAAACCAGATGCACAAGGAGGTGCATGCATCTGGAGTTTGTTTGCAGAGGCTGGAGGCCCTGGCACGCACATTCTCTCTCTTTCTTTGTCAAATAAACAAATAAATAAAAGTAAAATATATTATAAAAAAGGAATTAGGAAGGTCGCAAGTAAACAACTTAATGCTTTACCTTAAGGCCTTGGAAAAAGAAGAACAAGGCAAACGAAAAATCAGTATATGGGAAGAAATAATAAAGATTAGGGCAGAAATTAATGAAATAGAAACCAAAAGGAAGTGACGGTTGAGTGCTCACCACTAAATGAAACATCTCTATCATGCTTTCCAAGGCTCAGACACCTTTATGGAGGAAGTGGTGGAAAGAACGTAAGAGCTAAAGGACAGGGTTGGAATGCAGTCTTCTGGTCATGAGGTGGCTGTTGCATTCATGACCTCACAGCAGCTCTTGTTTATTACCTGTGCATGACCTGCATCATGTTGGGCCCATCAACGCACTATCATGGATTGTGGAGGAACACACACACACACAAAAGACATCAGAATAGAAGAGGGACTATTTGCAAAGAAGACGGGGTTCAGTGGAAGGGGAATGAAGAGTAAAAGAAATCAAAGAAAGGAGATTATGGTCAAAATTGCAATAAAAAAAGGGCTGGAGAAATGGCTTAGCAGTTAAGGTGCTTGTCTGTGAAGCCTAAGGACACAGGTTTGATTCCCCAGTGCCCACATAAACAGGATGCACTAGGTGGACCATGCATTTGGAGTTTGTTTTCAGTGGATAGAGGCCCTGGTGTATCCATTCTCTCTACCTTTTCTCTCTCTCTCCAATAAATAAATAAATAAATAAATATATTTTAAAAAGATTAAAAAAATCGCAATAAGCATTTAAAAATGGGGCTGGAGAGATGGATTAGCTGTTAAAGCACTTGCCTGTGAAGCCTGAGGACCCACATTTGACTTCCCAGATCCCACCTTGGCCAGATGCACAAGGTGATGCATGCGCAAGGTCACACATGACCACAAGGTGGCGCAAGCATCTGGAGTTTGATTACCGTGGCTGGAGGCTCTGGTGTGCCAATTCCCTTTCTCTCTTTCATTAGAAAAAAAAGTTTAAAAATATTGTCTTGGTGTAATTGTTATTGCTAAAATAAACTACCATAGACTCAGTAATTTATACAGAACAGACTTTTATTTCTCACAGCTCTGGAGGGTTCAGACGCCATCAGGGGCCAACGGGGGGTGGGGGGGGGCACTGCTGTACGGGATGGAAAAACCGAAGGACCTGGTAGTTTTCCAGCTCTTCTGATTGTTTGAGGCAGGCTTCACCTCGTTGTCCCTGATGGACCTTACAGGAGAGAGGCACTGGGACGAATTGCCCTGCAGATTAGAGGTAATCAGGAAAGTTATTAGTACCATGCCACACACAGCGTGATGGAGTCAGAGAGAGAGAAGGAGAAAGAGAGAGGAGAGAAAGAAGGGAGAGGAGAGAGAAGAGAGACAGAGAGGAAAGAGTAGTTAAGATTTGAGGAAAATACTTTTATATTCCAAGGGAGAAGGAAAGGTGTTAGCTAATATTGTGTGTTAAGTCACATAGGCTCTAGGTAAGAGAGTAAAGTCGTGTTTCAAGTGGCCTTGGAGATGGAAGGGGCTTATCTTGCTTTTCACCTAGGTTGGGCAGCATCTGACCTTGCGAAGCAACCACATCTGGCTTGGCTGGGTAGCCCAGAGCAGCCTCTGACTTGATATCCTCCTGCCCCAGCCTCCTGCACCAAGCACCGTGGCTGCCTCTCGTCCTTTTCCAGGCACTCGCTGGAGGTGCCACCGCATACGCCCTGCTCGCTGTATCTTTTTTTTTTTTTTTTTTTTTAATTTAATTTATTAGTTTTCTTTTCAGTAAATACAGGCAGTTTGGTACCATTATTTAGGCTCATCTGTGATCTACCCCCTCCCATTAGACCCTCCTTATTATTGAAAATGGGTCGTGCATTGTGGAGTTAGCCCCCAGTTATTAGTATGATAAATGTCTCTGAAAATCATGACCCAACATGTAACTCTGACATTCTTTCCGCCCCCTCTTCCGCAAGATTTCCCTGAGCCATGTTGGGTTCATTTTTGGTCTGCTTCAGTGCTGAGGTGTTGGGGGCCTCTGAGGCTCTGGCTCTCTGATTGGTAGGAGTTGATTTTTCTCTGCATTGATCTCCTTCCCCTTTGTGCTGGTATCCAGTTCACAGGCAAACATCACCCTTGCTTATTTCGCCAGTTGTCCTTGCTTCCCCCTGGCAGTGGACTTGCTTGGGTTCAATTGCCCTTCGCAGCTTCCTTTTGTGGGGTCTGGAAACCCCGACCGGGGCTCTCACGCTTGTGCGGTAATTTTTCTCTGCCGAGCCATCTCCACAGGCCCAGGCAGCGTTTTACAGCTCGTTCTGAGAGTTTTTAAATTTGAGGAGGTGCAGGAGAGGCTGCGTGCGTAAATATTAGTAACACATTCCAAACAATGTTTGAAAATTTTACTAGTAAAATTTAAGATGCCTTGGAGTTAGAAGCAGAGCCGTGGCTCGCAGTCCACTTCAGAGCCTGTAAATCACAACTGGGATTGTTTGGCTGTTGGCGGAGAAGTTTAACAGAGCTTGTGGACTCAGAAAATTATTATGTGATCCATAGTTCTTAAGGAAAACACCTAGGCATTTCAAGAGGTTCTCACCAGTATATTTGTGGAAAAAGAAATAATCTCTGGACACCGTCTATCAGTCTCTATCAGACACAAGTTCCATTTCTGCCAAGAATTCCCTTCTTGTGCCAGGGCAAGGGGGCAGGTAGCATATCATCCTTTCCGGGCCTCAATCACTAACTGAAGCTACCTAAAAGAAGCTAGCTTTCTCCAGTTCTTCTTCAGTAGTGTGATGATTAGGGAGCTTGCCATTTTGTTTTCGAGGTAAGGTTTCACTCTAGCACAGGCTGACTTGGAATTCACTCTGAAGTATCAGGGTGGCCTTGAACTCATGACGATCCTCCTACCTTTGCCTCCCAAGTGCTGGGATTAAAGGCGTGCGCCACCACGCCCAGCCGACCTTACCATTTAAAAAGCAAAAAAGGAACTATTTTCTCTTTCTAACAGAATGATCCTCCTCTGAAGTCTTGAAGCTTCTCCCTTGCATCTAGTGACAATTCTTCTGTCACCCAGAGGAGACCAAGTCAAAATGCCATCTCTCTCTCTCTCTTTTAATGTAGGACATTCCAAACTGCAGTCAGTGAAGAGAAGAGTTCACTTACCTCCAGCCCATGTGTGGAAGTCAGAGAAATGGCATCTCATGGTGAAGGCCAACAGAGAGACTTAATCAGATGGCCTGAAGGCCTTCCTACTCTGACTTACTTAGTTCCTTGGACCAGGACCTCTTAACGCTCACAGCTCCATCCATGGCAACCGTAACCTGCAGAGACAACGGCGCCCATATCCTGCAGCCGCGGCATGCATCGCATCAGAAGGGCTCGCTGCCTTCAGGAACGCCAGTCGGGTGGTCAGAACTGAAGATGTTTTATCAAAGCGCTCTACAGATGGATCCGAACAGCCCGCTGGAAGTGAGCGGAGCAAACCCGCGGCAGCACCAAAAGAGCAGTCTGCTGCAGAGCCTGGGCGATTAGCAGGGGACCCTGAAGAGACAGTGCAGATGGTGAGGCGGAGGGTGCCCGCGACAGCAGGGGCGATGACCTGAGAGCTGTAGAATGGGCATGGGCTTAACAAGAGTGGCCCTGCCTACAGTGCTCCGAGAGAAGTGGTCCCTGCTGGGGATGGGTGCGGATTTTGTGTCTCACCCTGACCTAATCTACAGCCACCACTGGTGGAGACCCCCCTGAGGGCCGGATGATCTGCTGTGTTGAGTGGTACCTTACCACGTTTCATGAGGGCCGCAGAGGAGCCATTGCTGAGCTATAGAACCCTGTCACTGGAGAGACGTTTCACATGCTGAATAGCGAGGTGGTGTCCAGTGTTGGGAGTGGCTCTTCCCCAGGCGGTCACTCTCAGAGTAGCCTCCGAGTCCAGGTGGGATCAGGCTCTTCCACAGTCCTGTTTGCTGCTGAGCAGGTGTCCCGTCATCCTCCCGTCTCAGGATTTCATGAAGAATGTGCGAAGAAGAAGGTGTGTGCAAATGCACATGTCTGGACTAAGAGCCAATTCTTAGGCATGCCAATAGGCGGGGCAGTGGTTGGAGGGAGTATCATCAGTCTATGGAAGCACGTAGTGGAATCCACATTTTCCCAACTGTGTGCAGATGCATGCCTGGTCAACTCTGACTGTTCCTTAGGTAGAACTAGGTGGCACAGTCAGTGTCAACTGTGCGGAAACTGGGCACTCAGCCACATGTGCACAAGGTGGCACACGCATCTGGAGTTTGATTGCATTGGCTGAGGCCCTGGCGTACCAATTCTCTCTCTCTCTCTCTTGCTCTCTCACATAAAAGAGGCCAATCTGTTTAGCTTCTCACCTCAAAAAGAAAAGAAGAGGGCTGGAGAGATGGCTTATCAGTTAAGCCCTTGCCTGTGAAGCCTAAGGACCCCGGTTCAAGGCTCGATCCCCCAGGACCCACGTTAGCCAGATGCACAAGGGGGCTCACGTGTCTGGAGTTTGTTTGCAGTGGCTGGAGGCCCTGGTGTGCCCATTCTCTCTCTCTCTCTCTCTCTCTCTCTGTATCTATCTGCCTCTTTCCCTGTCAATCACTTTCAAATAACTAAATAAAAATTAAAAAAAAAAAGAAAGAAAAGAAGAGAAACACGATTGACAGATCTCTTACCAACCTGTTCAAGAGACGTGGGCAATAGAATCCTCCAGACTTTGACCAGAGTTACTAGATGAGTCGTCTGTTGCTCATGGTCCTGAAGCTGCCTGACGCCCTTGTCTTTGAACAGGGGCAGCAGATACACAGCAGCGGGAACGCAGTGTCGACGTGTCTGTAGTGAAAAGTGGAGTCTCTTCCAGAGCTGATGTTTGGCGTTCTGTCCATAGCTGAAATATTCTCTGCTCTCCTAAACCAACCAGGAGGGAGAAGAACAGGATCTAGAAGTGGATTCAGCCACTGTGCCTGAAGTCAGTGTTGTTTTAAAAAAAGCAAGCAGGAGGATGTATGACAAGGCATTGTTTTTCTTCCAAAAAGACTGTGCCTAGCTAGGCGTGGTGGCACACGCCTTCAATCCCAGCACTTGGGAGGCAGAGGTAGGAGGATCACCATGAGTTCAAGACCACCCTGAGACTACGTAGTGAATTCTAGGTCACCCTGGGCTAGAGTGAGACCCTACCTCGAAAAACCAAAAGACTGTGGCTTTGTTCAAGGAACTTACCCACTATTCACCTGTGTTGGAAGTCTTTTAAAATCATATTTATAAAAATTGATTAGAATTATAACCACGGAAAATTTTTCTTCTGAGCATTTTAATATACTTGAAAACAGCATTGACTTGAACAATTTCAACAGTTTTCAATACTTAGTTTTATTAACTGTTATATTTAAGAGACAATTTTTAATGTATTTTTTATTAACAACTTTCATGATTATAAGCAATATCCCATGGTAATGCCCTCCTGTCCCCCACTTTCCCCTTTGAAACTCCACTCTCCATCATATCCCATCCTTCCCTCAATCAGTCTCTCTTTTATTTTGATGTCATGATATTTTCTTCCTATTATGATGGTCTTATATAGGTAGTGAAGAGACAATTAAAAAAAATGTGTTCATGGTCAAAATGATGAGATTTTGACCTTTCTCAAGAGCTAAAGCATTAACTAAAATAACAATATTAAAAAATAAAAGTGTTACCTTTTTCCTAATCTGTTTTTTTTCATTTTGTAGATTAATATTCAGTATTATGTACTATGCTTCTGAATAAGTTTGCATTGTCTTACCTCTGTTCATTCAAAAGTAGGGCTGGAGAGATGGCTTAGCAGTTAAAGTGCTTGCCTGCAAAGCCAAAGGACCCAGGTTCAATTCCCCAGGACCATGTAAGCCAGATGCACAGGATGGCGCATGCGTCTGGAGTCCTTCCTTCCTTCCTTCCTTCCTTTCTTTTTTCTTCCTTTCTTTCTTTCCTTCTTTCTTTTTAAAAGAGAAAACAAATGGCCATTCCTATTTGTCAGAAATTCAGTAGGTATGTGACTAAGTGCATAGAAGGTGTAACTTTCCTTTCAAAGAAATTTAATGCTAAAGAAAGTAAAAAGATTCCGGGAAAAAACAATCAGAAAATCAGGTACAAATGTGTTTTTCGTGGGTATTTTCTTGAGGTTGAAGAATTGCTGACAATTAAAAGAATCATGCTATGGGCTGGAGAGATGGCTTAGTGGTTAAGCGCTTGCCTGTGAAGCCTAAGGACCCCGGTTCGAGGCTCGGTTCCCCAGGTCCCACGTTAGCCAGATGCACAAGGGGGCGCACGCGTCTGGAGTTCGTTTGCAGAGGCTGGAAGCCCTGGCGCGCCCATTCGCTCTCGCTCTCTCTTCCTCTATCTGTCTTTCTCTCTGTGTCTGTCGCTCTCAAATAAATAAACAAAATCTTTTAAAAAAAGAATCATGCTAATTATGGTCTTCATGCATTCAAGGATTCTCTGAGCACCTCGCTGGGCAGGAGTGGCGTCTTACCCGGCTGTTCCCCAGGGGTGTTCTGGTCACAGTGCCCAATGTGTGCCCGCTGCCCATTGGCCATGGCAGACGACTGTCTGTTGTGTCGTTATAAGTTGAACTTTGTGCTCTGATAGAACTGTGTTTTTCTAGAGTCGTCAATAGGATGAAAAGACCAATGCAATAATTTTCAGCAAATTGTAAATTATAAGAAAAAATAATTGGCTCATGTATAACCACTTTAATGATTTCCATTTCATTTTTTTTTTCTTTCTGTGAAATGCACTGAAAAGAAAATCTCAAAATGAGCCTTGAGTTCATGTGTTGGGAAAATTGAAAAACAATAAAACTAGAGAACAATGAAGAAAAAAGATATAATCTCTGAACTGAGCTCGAAGGAACATGTTTGTCAAGACCCAGCGCTTGGGAGGCTGAGGCAAGAGCATTGCTTAAGCCTGGGCGATCAAGGCCAGCCTAGACAACAGGGAAAGCCTTTCTTTTTTACAATATGTATATTTTATTTATGAGAGAGAAAGAGATAGAAAAGAGAGAGAGAGAGAGAGAGAGAGAGAGAGAGAGAGAGAGAGAGAGAATGGGCACACCAGGGTTTCTAGGCACTGCAAACGAACTCCAGACATATGTACCACCTTGTGTGTCTGGCTTATGTGGGTACTGAGGAATTGAACCCAGGTCCTTAGGCTTTACAAGCAAGTGCCTTAATTGCTAAGCCTTCTCTCTAGCCCTCCCTTTTTATTTTGAAAGAGAGAGAATGGGCAAGCCAGGACCTTCAGCCTGCTGAGAAAGAACTCCAGACGCATGTGCTCTCCTTGTGCACATGTGTGACATTACATGCTTGCGTCACTGCGTCTGGCTATGTGGGACTTGGAGATTTGAACATGAGCTCTTAGGCTTTGCAAGCAAGTGCCTTAAATGATAAGCCATCCTTCCAGCCCTCTCTAGCCCTTTTAAAAAACATTTTATTGGGGGAGGGAGGGTATTACCATGGGATTGTTTTTTTATAATCATGGAAAATGTTAATAAAAATTAAATAAAATAGAAGTCCCAAACAAGGAGAAATTTGCAAAATGGAATTATTAAACATGAATGAATACAATACTCCATTGTTAATAGTTATATTGTCAAATTAATACATGAATTAATGTCTATAAATGAATTGCTGGATTACCGCAGGTGCTCAGCCCTGGTCAGCTGGGAAGTTGTGGTCACTGTGGTTGAGCTGGTGGGCCAAGGTGTAGAGCTGTCTGAACAGTGGAGATGCAGAGCTTAAATTCAAGGTTGGATTTTGAGAGTGTCATGTTCTTCCAGTGTTTGAGAGCATGAAAGCATGCTACCTAATGACATTGTGCTCCTGTGCTTTTGAAAAGCAAAACCGAATAAATATGCTATTTACTCTGAAAAAAAAAAAACAAAAAAGAAACATTTTATTTATGAGAGAAAGAGAGAGAGAGGAGTCTTTCTTGAAAAACAGAATAGAAAAGAAAGAATAGAAAGAGTTTGAAATGCTGAGAGTGTTAGCTTCTTAACAATGTGGCTGGAAGGAACAGTACTTTGGAAAAGATATTTTCTTTTTCTTTCTTTCTTTCTTTTTGGTTTTTTGAGGCAGGGTCTCACTCTAGCCCAGGCTGCCCTGGAATTCACTATGGAGTCTCAGGGTGGCCTTGAACTCACGGCAATCCTCCTACCTCTGCCTCCCAAGTGCTGGGATTAAAGGCGTGCGCCACCATGCCCGACTTCTTTTTTTTTTTTTTAGTAGTGCTTGGGACTAAAACTAGGGTCTTGTGCATGCTAGGCAAGTGCTCCACCACTGAGCTACATTCCCAGCTCTCTCTCTCTTTTTGTGTGTATGTGTGCATATGCATACATGTGTGGGCCCATGTATGTGTGTGGGCGGGCATGCATGTGTGTGCATGCCTATGGAGGCCAGAGGTCAGCGCTGGGTGTCTTCCAACACTGATCTCCACCTTGTTCTTTGAGACAGAATCTCTTGGGACATGGAGCTCACTAACGTAGCTATACTAGCCGGCTAGTGAGCCCTGGGGACTCTCTGTCTCTCCGTCCCCAGCCCTGGGGTTGTAAGTGTGCGTTCCCATACCCAGCCTCTTGTGTGGATGCCGGGCTCCGAACTCAGACCTTCATGCTTGTGCAGCAAACACTTTACCCAGTGAGCTGTCTTCTCAGCCCAGCCCAGTACTCTTTTTTACTTTCTTTCTCTCTTTCTTTTTTTGTTTTTCAAGGTAGGGTCTCACTCTAGCTCAGGCTAACCTGGAATTCTCTCTGTACTCCTAGGCTGGCCTTGAACTCACAGTGATCTTCCTACCTCTGCCTCCTGAGTGCTGGGATTAAAGGTGTGTGCCTGGACTTTTTTTACTTTTTTAAAATTTATTTATTTATTTAATTTATCTATTTGAGAGCAACAGACACAGAGAAAGACAGATAGAGGGAGAGAGAGAGAATGGGAGCGCCAGGGCTTCCAGCCTCTGCAAATGAACTCCAGACGCATGTGCCCCCTTGTGCATCTGGCTAACGTGGGACCTGGGGAACCGAGCCTCGAACCGGGGTCCTTAGGCTTCACAGGCAAGCGCTTAACCGCTATGCCATCTCTCCAGCCCTTACTTTTTATTTTGAGACGGTGTCTCATTAAGTTAAGTTACTCAGGCTAGCTTTGAATTCATTCTGTAGCCCAGGCAGGCTGTGAACTTTCAGTCCTCCTGCCCTAGCTCCTTGCACAGCTGCCATGATGGGCTTGTGCCGGTGGGCCTGGCTGGACATGGACAGTGGGCATCCGTCCAGTTTTGGTGGCCGGCAGGTCCTGGGGCTGCTCTGCCAGAGCTATCACTCTGTGGTCACTGATGTCCTGCTGCGTGGGTCATAAGGAATCCGAAAACACGTCCCATAGGAGACATCTCTGTCTTGCCAGTGTGTTTGGGCTGTTTTGTGTAAGTGACCCTATCCACCCTCTAGAGTGGACTGTGGTTTTTGCCTGTTGTAGTGATGTTTTCTTCTCTTTCTTTTTTCAAATTTTTCCTTCGGTGATTTAAAACAACCGTTTGATTGTTCAGGAAGGACTGCATTACATCCTCTAATTCCTCCCAGAAATGGAAATGGTTCTGAGAATTCCTTTGGGAATGCAATTATCCACTTAATCTGAGGGTATTGTAGGAAGGAGACTGCAAAGCCTCTTAGATCGCATGCATTCAAATTTGATTCCAAGAAAACGCCTCCTCAACTCTGCATTTCTAATAGAAAAGAGATGTTGCGATATATATGCAGATATATGTACACACATACAACATACATACACATACATACATACACATGCACACACATTTAAAAATATATGTATACACACATATGTGTGTGTGAGTACATGTTAAATAGGCTGAAAAACATTCCAAAGGAGTTTGTTTTTGTGACCATCGATCCGGCTCTCTGTGCTGTGATAACAGGCAACCCTCCCGTGTCCCAGAGATTTCTTTTCTGCCTCTCTTCTTCCCCACCCTTTTGAATTTTTAAAATCTATTCTTAGAACATTCTTAAAGGAAACATTGACCAAAGAAAGAAAAGAAGAAAACCCCATTCATTATTCTATGGCTTTACCTCAGAAACATTTTTGAGTTATGTTTTCTTTGAGTTACGTTTGTTAATTTTGTCCATATGTAATTTGAGCGTGTAATTTTGTTTCCTGCTTTTTAACAACTGTGCTTTACACTGTCAAGAACATTTTCTCAGGTCGCTGCAGTGTCTTTCATCTTCTCTATCGTCCCCATCATCTGAAGAGATGAAATCGTAAACTGTTGGGTGGGGGCCATCCCAAGATGCACTGCAATGCTCTAACCTCTTCTCCAGGGACCCTCGAGTCTTTTGATCTCCAGTCAGAAGAATTCGGCCACTTTTCATGGGCTAAGTTGGAAAAACACCAGGTATGCCCAAGCTTACTGTGGAGCTCAGATACAAATTAAAAAGAAAGTGAAGTGTTTTCTTCCAAAAGCACATCAACCGTGCTGCAGAAAATTTGGATACACACACACACACACACACACACACACGCAACTGGAGAGATGGGTCAGCAGTTAAAGATGCTTGCTTGCAAAGTCTGAGGGCTCAGGTTCAATTTCCCAGTACCCACATAAATCCAGGTGTGCAAAGTGGCTCATGCATCTGGAATTTGTTTGCAGTAGCAAGAGACCCTGCGTGGCACACCCATTCTCTCTCTTTCTCTTTCTCTCCCTCGTCCCCCGCTTCCAAACAAACAAACAAACAAACAAACAAACAACTAAATAAATAAATAAATAAAAATAGTTTTAAGCCGGGAGTGGCGGTTCATGCCTTCAATCTCATCACTTGGGAGGCAGAGGTAGGAGGGTTGTTGTGAGTTCCAGGTCACCCCTGAGACTACATAGTGAATTCCAGGCCAGCCTGGGCTAGAGTGAAACCCTACCTTGAAAAACCAATATAGCTTAGCTTAACCGCTAAGCCATCTCTCCAGCCCTAAAATGGTATTTTTTTTTATTTTATTTTTTATTTTTTTAACTTTTTTTATTGACAACTTCCATAATTATATACAATAATCCATGGTAATTCCCTCCCCCCACTTTCCTCTTCACAATTCCAGTCTCCACATCCTTTTCCCTAAATATTTTCAAAAAGTGAAACAGCCACATATTCTCTGTAAAGTGTTTAAATTTTTAAAAAAATATTATTTGTAAGAAAAGAGAGGACAGACAGAATGGGCACCCAAGGGCCTCTAGCCGCTGCAAATAAACTCCAGATGTACATACCTCTTTGAGCATCTGGCTGTATGTGGGTACTGGGGAACTGAATCCAGTTGTTATTTCAAGTCACTTTTTCAGATTAGCCTATGGATCAATTAACAAGTTCTCAAAGTACTGTTGTTTGGTCACATTAGTACTGAGCGCCATGTTTTAGATTTATACCACCAAAGGACCACAAAACACCTGGGGCAGAACAATGTACTAGCTTCTCATGGAAAGTAAACAAACTTGAAGGCAAGGTTTTTCAACTATATCCATTTAAAATTTCCAATACTACAATTAAGCATTATAATTGTTATCTTAGCCAATTAATGTCTCAGCATTGGAAGCTATTTGGAGCAGTTTAATGGATCTCAATTGTAATTCTTCAGTGCTCAAGACCATACCTAGCTCCAGCCATTTAAAGGATACACCAGCAGCAAATATTCAAGCATTAACTCACTTGGCCTGCTGTGTACCTGTGACTGTTGCCTCACTCAAAGCTGTCATAGAATTTGGTACTTTCAGGAGTCCAGGACATGAAAAGTAAAAGTCCATGTCTCAAAGCTAGAGTAAGTTAGAAGGCCATGGATTTCATTGAAGGTGTTAAGAATGGAGCCAGGCATGGTGGCACACACCTTTAATCCCAGCACTAGGGAGGTAGAGCTAGAAGGAACCTCATGAATTCAAGGCCACCCTGAGACTGCATAGTGAATTTCAGGTCCACCTGGGTAGAGCAAGACCCTACCTTAAAAAAAAAAAAAAAAAAAACTCCTCTCCAGACATTTGTTATGCTATATTAGTTAATGTTCAAATTTAGGTTAAAGGACAGACTGATTTTCCTTTATTCTTCCAGTGTCTAAAACTTAGGTTGGGCTGTTTTTAGAATGAACAATCAGGATATGGAGCTAAACTAGTCTTAGAAGACAGTAACAAATCAGATCTTACACGCAGGGCACTTTGGGATGAGGCTTATAGCTAAGCATTACAGCTCCTTGCAAATAAGAAAAAAAAATAAAGCCAGATATGGAACATATGCCTTTCATCACATCAAATGGGGAGGCTGAGGTAGGACCACCAAGGTCAGCCTGGGTCGCAGAGATCCTGCCTTGAAAAAGCCCAGCCACTTATACCAATACTGTGCAGTTACAAAAAGCCCCTATTTTCATGTCCCGACCTGAACTACAAGTTCAAGGTATCACTGTACCCCTGACTTTGGGTTTCACATACAGTAGCTCATTAATTGTTGAACAAGGTACTTTGAGCCTCTAAGAGAGCATTTTCCAGTGGACTTACATATGAAATACAAAAAGCTTCATTACAAATAACCCAAAGATCAGGTGTCTAACTCGGCCTCATGGGATAGGGAACACGTAAGAATCCACATATGGCACTAAATGGCCTGGATATTCATGATCCCAGTGCCTGACCCTACCTACAAAAGACCATCACAATAGGAGATGGCAGTGACCTTGGGATGATTCAGAATGCATCATCGTGCTGGGAAGAAGTGACAGAGGAGTGCTCAGCACTGAAGTATCTCAATCACACCTTCCCATGGCTCAGGGTCTATTGTGGAAGAGGTGGCAGAAAGAACATTAAGAGCCGAAGGAAGGGTAGGAATCCTTACAATGTGCTCCTCCTGACACAAAGGGCCCGGACATCCATGACTCCACAGCACCTGACACTATCTACACAAGACCATCATAATAGGAGGTAAAAGATGACATTAAAATAAGACTGATTGAGAGGGGAAGGGGATATGATGATGAATGGAATTTCAAAGGGGAAAAGTGTGGGGGGGAGGGTATTACCATGGGATATTGTTTACAATCATGGAAGTTGTTAATAAAAAATTAATTTAAGAAATCCACATATGGGAGCTAAAGAGATGCCACAGTGCTGCTCTGCAAAGCCTGACAGCTCAGATTTGATTCCTCAGTATCCACATAAAGCCAGATGCACAAAGTGCCATGCATATGTGCATGCATGCGTCTGGAGTTTTATTTGCAACATCAAGCCAAGGCATGCCCATACTCTCTGTCTCTCTGAAGACTAGGTATAGTCTTTAACACTAGTATGGGCAGGGGTGTGGACTGGCATACATATATAGAGTGCAAGCCATGAGGACACCAATGTTCTCCTCTGGCCTGCACCTAAGTATACACACATGCATACAATATACAAACAAGCACAAAAAAAGAACATTTATGTTTCAAAGCAGTGGTCAGAATGACCTCCAACTATTTTTTATTTGGGGAAATAAAAGTCATCAACTATCAATTATGGAGTCCTCAAATAATGGAAGCCAATCCCCAAACAGTAAAACAAAACAAAAGAATTAGCATAAAGCCACAGAACAAGCCTTGGTTTTTATTATTTAAAAAGCTTCATATTTATTTAGCTTTCTGACTCTGTGCTTGTGCCTTTAACACCTTCACGACGATTTTCTGCTCCTCAATAAGGAATGCTCGCTTGATCCTGTCACGGACACATTTAGCACACATGGAACCACCATAGGCCCGGCTGACATGTTTTTTTGTTTTGGACAATCTCATAAGGACTTTAGGTCTCACAGCACGAACCCCTCTAAGTCGGCCTGGGCACACGCCGCAAGCTGACTTTGGTGCTTTCCCGACCTTCTTGGTGTACAGGTAAACAATTCTATTACCAGGGGTTCGGGACAGCCTAGTTTTGTTAGAGGCTGTATTGTAGGAAAGCCTACGACGGTATGTCAAACGCTGGACCATTCTGAATGCCTCTAAACACCGGCCCCGGAAGAGGCTAAAATGGTATTTTTTTAAAAAATAATTTTTATTTATTTATTTGTGAGGATAAAGAAAGAGAGAGAGATAGGATGTGTGTGGACAGCTCATGGAACCAGGGCCCCATGTGGAGGTCAGAGGACGGCCTCTGTCTAACCAGCACCCGGCTCCAGCAGCGTAGGCTGTGACAGGGACCTGAGCTGAGGTCTGCGCGGTGTCGACGACGTGGCCGCTTCGATTGCAGCCCGCGCTCAGGACAGCTGCTCTGCTGTATGGAGGATTCACTTGGTTCCAAGTGTGGTGTATTCCCCATGCATCTTTTTTTCTTCTTCAAGTTTTATTAATATTTTCCATGATTATCAAAAGTATCCCATGGTAATACCCTCCCCTCCCCACTTTCCCCTTTGAAACTCCACTCTCCATCATAGCCCCTCCCCCCTCACTCAGTCTCTTCTATTTTGATATCATGATCTTTTCCTCCTCTTATGATGGTCTTGTGTAGGTGGTGTCAGACACTGTGAGGTCATGGATATCCAGGCCATTTTATGTCTGGGGGAGCATGTTGTTCCCCATGCATCCTGCCTTGGGAGTTCCTCAGTGTCGACTTTCCTGCACCCTTGGTCCATGGCTGGTGGCAGTGAACTCATCCACATGACCAGTACAAGTCAGTATTGGGAACAAAAGTGTCCCATGCTGGAGGAGGAAAAGCCAGGTTGGGACAGAGCTGGTGTCCACTTAAAAAATTTTTTTTTTAAAAAATTTATATTTATTTATTTGATAGAGAGAAAGAGGGAGAGAGAGAGAGAGAGGGAATGGGTGCGCCTCCAGCCACTGCAAAAGAACTCCAGACACGTGCGCCCCCTTGTGCATCTGGCTAACATGGGTCCTGGGGAATAGAACCTGGGTCCTTTGGCTTTGCAGGCAAACGCCTTAACCTCTAAGCTATCTTCCAGCCCTGGAATGTCATTTTTGAGTAAGATAAAGTTGTTTTTATAAGTTGAAAGGCCTCTCTTTGTGCAACTTGGCACTTTATTCATGTGAGTGCAGGCATGTGTGGCATGTTGGGGTCAGAGGACAAGTTCAAGGTGCCTGTGCTCTTCTACCCTCTTGGAGACAAGGTCCCCTCCCGCTGCACACGAGGCCAGTCCAGCTGGCCCTCAGCTCCTCACCCGCCGCACTCCGCCTTGCACTGTGCTAGGTGGTTTGGGATCACAGACGCCCGCGGGCCTCTGCGTCTTGCCTGTCTTTGGACACTGGAGGGTCGAACTCTGATCCACAGGTTTTTCAAGAAAGGGCCTTTAGCAGCCCAGCCACCTCAGTCCCCAACTCTGCAGGCTTTTATTTTATTTTATTTGCTCTTTCAAGGTAGGGTCTTACTCCATCCAGGCTGACCTGGAATTCAATATGTAGTCTCAGGATGGCCTTGAACTCATGGCAATCCTCCTACCTGTGCCTCCAGAGTGCTGGGATTAAAGGTGTGCACAACCATACCTGGCTTTTTTCTCTTTCTTTCTTTTTTTTCTTTCTTTCCCCCCTCTCTCTCTTTCTTTCTTTCTTTCTTTCTTTCTTTCTTTCTTTCTTTCTTTCTTTCTTTCTTTCTTTTTTTGGCAAGGTTTCTAGTCCAGGCTGACCTGGAACTCCCTCTGTTGTCTTAGGCTGGCTCTGAACTCACAAAGATTCTCCTACATCATCCTTTAGAGTTCTGCAATTAAAGGTGTATACTAGCATTCTTAGCCATGGATTTTAAAGATAGGTTTATTTTGGGACTGGAGAGATAGCTTAGTGATTAAGGCATTTGCCTGCAAAGCTGAAGGACCCAGGTTTGGTTCCCCAGGACCCACTTAAGCCAGATGCACAAGATGGCGCATGCATCTGGAGTTTGTTTGCAGTGGCTGGAGGCCCTAGCACACCCATTCTCTCTCAAATAGACAAATTAAAACAATGTATACTTTAAAAAATGTTTTATTTTTATTTATTTGACAGAGAAAGAGGGAAGGAGGGAGGGAGGGAGGGGGGGGGAGAGAGAGAGAGAGAGAGAGAGAGAGAGAGAGAGAGAGAGAGAGAGAGAGAGAAAATGGACGCCAAGGCTTTCAGCCACTGCAAACGAACTCCAGACACGTGTTCCCCCTTGTACACCTGGCTAACGTGGGTCCTGGGGAATTGAACCAGGGTCCTTTCACTTTGCAGGCACATACTTTAACCACTAAGCAATCCCTCCAGCCCTCAAAACAAAATATTTTTTAAAAGTATGTTCTTTTTTGTGTGTATAGTGGGGATTAAACTCAGCCCCTCATGATTTCAAGGTGAGCACTTTACCACTGAGCTAACTTTCTAGCCTCCCACTGAACAGTCTTAACCACAGCCGTCCAGGGTGGTGGCACACCCTGAAGTCTCAGCACTCAGCAGGCAGTGCCAGGGGGCCACTGCAAGATACAGCGGGCTCTACGTGATGAGTTGCATGCTGTTACATAGCGGCACCCTATCTCAAACCAAACAGCAATTTAAAAAACATAAGCTGTTTTGAGGGGCTGGAGAGATGGCTTAGCGGTAAGCTGTTTGTTTGCCTGTGAAGCCAAAAGACGCAGGTTCTATTCCACAGGGCCCACATAAGCCAGATGCACAAGGGAGTGCATGTGTCTGGAGTTCGTTTGCAGTAGCTACAGGCCCTAGTGTGCCCGTTCTCTCTCTGTCTGTCTCTCTTCTCTCTATCGCTTTTGGTCTCTGCTTGAAAATAAATAAATAAAAATAAAAATTATTATTTTTTTTAACAAGCTGTTTTGAGGCACATTACTGCTGTGTAGCTGATGTTGGCCTTCAATTCACTGCATTGCCCAGACTGGTCTCAAACTGAAATTATCTCGCCTCAGCCAAGTGCTGGGGTTATATACTGTGCCTGCCAAATACAGCTTCTGAAGGGTGGCTGAGACAATCGATACCCCTATATAGCCTGCCTAACTTGGAACTCATTATGTGCAGGCTAGCCTGAAAACTTTCACTGATCCTCCTGCCTCTTCCTACCTGGTCCTGTGGCTTGTGGCCTGTGCCACCATATCCCGTCTGAGAAGAGCTTGTGTGAATATCCAAGTGGGTAGAGCTTTGTGTGCAGTTCATAAACTGCCCACTGGGGATCATCATGGCCTTGGTGTTATTCACTTAATCACTTGGAATAAAACCCTTAAACATTTTAAAGGCTCTCACAGCAAAATATGCCATCAAGAGTAATACCTGGCCTCACCAGTCTTTAGGTAGACTGAACAGTAGAAAGCATGGGGAAGGGAGCTCACAACTATAATTCATTTCACAATTAAAACTAAATATGAGTGCCCCACAAGGGTACTGAGAAGTTAAATTAAGGTTACTATATTAAGAGAGAAATGGAGGAAGGTTTAACACATATCCACCACCAAAATTTACCAAATCTACCCTGTGCCTAATTTTAAAATATTTTATTTATTTATTTGAGAAAGAGAGAGAGAGGAAGGGCGAGCGAGAAGGAGAGAGAATGGGCATTCCAGGGCCTTCAGCTACTGCAAATGAACTCCAGACACATGCGCCACCATGTGGATCTGGCTTACATAGGTCCTGGGGAGTCGAACCTGGGCCCTAAGGTTTTGCAGGCTAGCGCCTTAACCACTAAGCCATCTCTCCAACCCCCATCTACCTAACTTCAAATATGCCCAGTTCTCAAGTGGAAGGGAGTTGTAAAGAAAAGGGGCAATTAAGCGATAGAAATTTCCATTATTCCCCACCCACCCCAGGCACTATGAAAGCCAGGAGGGTGGAGGACTGACGACACAAAGCTGAAGCAAGAGAAATAGAACCCTTGGCCATGTGCTCACCTTTCTCCAGCTTCCCAGCCAACACACCAGAAATCACCTGGAGTGCGGCATGGTTGACAGCAGCAGAGCCGGTCTCACCTCTTGCTTGGGTATTAGCCTAGGAGTTATGGCGTTAGGTGGTTATGGTCACGCAAGACTTCTACGGAGCCAGTGGGCTCTAGGTTATTACTGCTGATGTTCTTTTCTTTTTTAACCTTTCTATTAACAACTTCCACAAATACAGACAATATACCATGATCATAATCCTCCTCCACCGTCCTTTCTTTGTACTCCCCCTTCACTGAATTCCTTCTTCTTCCCAACTAGCCTCTCTTCAATTTTGATGTCATCATCACTTTCTCTTCCTATTATGCAGGTCTTGTGGAGACAGTGTCAGCCACTGTGAGGTCATGAGTATCAAGGCCACTTTGTGTTTGGAAGACAGTCTTGTAAGCAGTCCTCGTCTTTCTTTGGCTCTTACATTCCTCCTGCCCCCTCTTTTGAAGTGGTCCCTGAGCCTTGGAGGGTGTAGATAGAGATGCCTCACTTAGTGTTGAACGCTCACTCCACTGTCATTTCTCAGCGCTTTGAGTCACCCCAGTGGTTGTACGTTGTGAATTTGATGAATGAAACCCACCGATCACGGAGGGTGAAGGGTAGAAAGTCTGTTGTAGAGCTTTTGAGAAGAAAGGGAGGCAGAGCTCCTGCTGTTGAAACAGGACTGGGGTCCCTGGCAGCGGGAAGGCCTGCCTGGTGACTGACTGGGATCTTTTATGGGAATTCACTGGATGGGGGCTGAGCTGGTCAGTCCAGTCCTCACACCAGGTCCCAGGAGCTTCTTGGAAGCAGAGGGGCCGGTGATCTTCCAGGAGTCTTCATCCTTCAGGAAGGAAGCAAACCCATTTGGACTCCTAGGAAAGGGGATCACCTTTCTTGGAAAGTGGGTAATTTGATGTTTCAGGGAAAGTGGGTAATTTGATGTTTCTGGTCTCCACCAAGATTCTTCTAGGGGGAAAAAAGACAGAATGAATGAAGATCCTGATTCCCACACCCTTCCAGATTCCAGGGTATTGCCAGCTTCTAGCCATGTTTAGTTTAGTTTCAGGGACCCTGTAACCCTAAACTATCTTGCCTCTATTTAATTACAGAATGTGTTCATGACCTTCAAAGGAGCAATATCTACCAGCAGTCACTCTGTACCCCTCATCCCACCAACTATGGTAACCACTAACCTGCCTCTGTCTATGGCTCTTCCGTCTTCATATGAATGAAGTCATACAATATCTCACCTTTTACAATTTTTTAAAATTTTTTTTATTTTTCGAGGTAGGGTCTCACTCTAGTCCAGGCTGACCTGGAATTCACTATGCAGTCTCAGGGGAGCCTTGAGCTCATGGTGATCCTCCTACCTCTGCCTCCCAAGTGCTGGGATTAAAGGCGTGTGCTACCTTGCCTGGCTTATAAATGGTTTTTGTGCATTAGTGTGATTTGTAGGTGGTACAGCATTAATTAAGACTTGTGCACAAGGTGGCACATGATTCTGGAGTTCGATCACAGTGGCTGGAGGCCCTCTTCCTCTCTCTTATTCACTCATAAAATGTTTTAAGCTGGGTGTGGTAGTGCATGCCTTTAATCCCAGCACTTGGGAGGCAGAGGTAGGAGGATCGCCATAAGTTTGAGGCCACCCTGAGACTACATAGTGAGTTCCAGGTCAGCCTGAGCTAGAGTGAAACCTTACCTTGAAAAACAAAATTAATTAATTAATTAAAAGGTATTTTATTTATTGGCAAGAAGAGAGATGCATGCAACACTGTGTCTCTGGCTTTGTATGGGTGTTGGGGAATCAAACTTGGATCAACATGCTTTGCAAGCAAGTGCCTTTAACCACTGAGCCCTCTCTCCAGCCTTTGATTTCTTCTTGTTTAGCATTCCTTTGTGTGGATATATCCAATTTTATTTATCCATCTCCTATTTGATATTTGGATTGTTAAACTTGTTGAATATTGTGATTAATGCTGCTGGAGTCTTAGTGTACAATTCCTAAAGGATTGAGCGTGTGTGGTGTGTGTTTGTGTGGGTAGGCACATGTGTGTATGAGTGTGCATACACATGCATAAGTATGTATGCACGTGTACACCAGAGGACAACTTTGGGTGTCATTCTTGGGAACGTTGTCTAGCTCTTTTTGAGACAGGTGTTATCACTAGTCCGGAACTCACCTTATTAGTCTAGAGTGGTTAGGGTTACAGGGTCCCTGAAACTAAACTAAACATGGCTAGAAGCTGGCAATACCCTGGAATCTGGAAGGGTGTGGGAATCAGGCTCTTCATTCATTCTGTCTTTTTTCCCCCTAGAAGAATCTTGGTGGAGACCAGAAACATCAAATTACCCACTTTCCCTGAAAAGATAACCCCTTTCCAAGAAAGGTGATCCCCTTTCCTAGAGTGGTTAGCTACTTAACTCCAGGGACTTCCTCTCTGTCCCCTGCAATGCAGGGATTCCGGTTGTGCACCTCCACACCCATCATCTGTTAATGGGTGACAGGGATGGGACTTAGGTTGTGTGTGGCCTTATTAAGCAAGCATTTTACCCCACGGGGCCACTTCCCTGCCCCAGAATGTGAGTGAGCATACGTTTTTCAGTTTTGTTGGGTATGTATCTGGAGGTGAACCCTCTGGGTCACATGACAATTCTGTGTTTACCCTTCTGAGGAATTCCAAAACTGTTTTCCAATGTGGTCACACCATTTGACGTCGCCTCCGGCAGTTTGGGAGCTCTCTAGCGTTTCCACACTCGTGTTTTTCGTCTGTTTAACGAGAGCTATGCTAGTGGGCGTGGAGAGGTGCCTCGCTGTGCCTTCCCTTTGCATTTCCATAGTGGCCAGCGACACTGAGCGTCCTTTCAGGAGTTCTGTGCGTCATCTGCGGAGGAGTGCTTGCTAGCGTTGACATCCAGTTACTGGGAATTTAGCTCAGTGGTACGTGCTTACTGAGTGAGCACAAAGCCCTGGGTTTTGTCTTTTAGCATCAGAAAATAAAAGTATTTACTAAAGAAGAGTTCTTTCTCATCTTATAGATCCAACATCAGATATAGAACTATAATTTTTTTTCTCCTCAGCTTGCTAATTTTTTTTCTTCTTTCTTTATAGTTAGTTACCTTTGAAGCACAAAATACTGAATTTAGATGAAGTCCAAATATCTACTTTTTTTTCTTTTCTGGCTTGTGATTTTGGTGCCAGAGCTACAAAGGCTTTGCTTAATTCAAGATCATAAAGATATAGCTCCAGCCTTTAGATTTCAATCTTTTCTTGAGGTAATTTTTGTATGTGACATGAAGTCAGAGCTCGTTTTTACTCTTTTGCATGTGGATATACCTTTTGCTGGAATACTATCTGTTGAAACGATTATTCTGTCCCCACTGGATTGCATTTGCTATACTTGTTGAAAATCAATTTATGTGAAGTTTTATTTCTGAACACTTAATTCTATTATGTTGATGTATGCGCTCGTTTTCACAGACCGTCTTGGCTGGCGTACACTGGCAGTAAAGTCCGTAACTGGCAAGTGCAGCTCTTCCAATGTGGTCACTTGTTTTCAAGATTATTTTGGCTAGTTTGCATCTCTTGAATTCCATGCAAATTTGAGGACCAGCTTGTCAGTTTCTATTGTTTTAAAAAAGTAGCTGTGATTTTCACAAGGATTATACTGAACGTGCCAATGAGATGGGGAATATTACCGTGGATAATGACCTGTGAACATGAAGGAGCCTCCAGCTTATTTAGGTCTCTAATTTCTTTCAATGACAGTTTTAGTTTTTCATGTATGCTTCTTTTGCTAATTTATTTCTAAATATTTTATACTTTTGAAAAGTATTGTTGTGTATTTATTTGCAAGCAGAGAGAGAGAGAGAGAGAGAGAGAGAGAGAGAAAGCATGGGCATGCCAGGGCTCTTCCCGCTGCAAATGAGCTCTACATGCATGTGACGTTTTGTATATCTGGCTTTATGTTGGCACTGGGGTGGCAAGCCCAGGCCAGCAGGCTTTCTAGCAAGCACGTTAACCACAGAGCCATCTCTTCAGCCCCTACGGACTTCTTTTATATCCGTGTTGCCGGTAAGAATTGGGAGTCAAGGGAGTGAACAAGAGTGGAGTAGGCTAGCATCTTCTGCACTTGCCCAAAGCCACCGAGATGCACACTCCGCAATTGGAACATGCAGCCCCCCAGCTCCTTGAGGCCGGTTCAAGCTCGGAATCCCCGGAGATTGCTCTCTCCAGTGAGGCATGAGTTAGGAAAGAGGTCTCTGTATAGCTGGAATCCAGGCCGTGCTCTCACCGGTCCCCAAGTTACAAGTCTCATGTCGGAAAGGTTGTGCCCTGCCTTCTTTCAACCTCACTGGCAGCTGTCAACACAACTGCCATGAAAAATGCCAACGGCCACGCTCGGCCTCCAGCCCTCTCTGCAGAGCACGGACGTGCACCCGCAGCAGTAGAGGCCTTGGGAGATAAAGGGCTGGGGGGGGGGCACATAGCTGGTTAGCACCACAGCCACATCTGGAATTAATCTTCCGATTTATTATTTAAACTGCTAAGGAAGCCACGGTTTAGCCATGGCCAGAATACAACGGTCACATTCATTGATACTGGGAAAGGAAATGGGAGACAGATAAAGAGTTCTTGTCCCCAGACTGAGACATTCTCCCAGACCAACGAAAAACCCCAGGTGGACTAGCTGGGGAAAGTAGCTTTGGGTTGGGGCTCTGTCGGGTCAAAGTGAGAGGCTGCATCGAGTCCCTTACTCTCAGGGCATCCTACCTGTCAGCACACTGAATTAAAGGGGCGCAGCAAAGAGGGTCTTCCCAGCTAACAGGCACTGATGTGAAGAGTCAGGGGTGTTTAAGCGAGAGCAAAGGCTCCATCCAGCCACATAAACCTGGAGACGTACCGCTCGGCCAGAGCAAGCGCTGTGCAAGCTCAGGCTCCATTTCCTTTGCCACATCTGCTTTTGATCAGCCCCGGAGAGCTGCTTACTTAAGTCAAGAGTTCTTAGCCCCCAAGCTGGGTGAGGGCAGCGAGTGTGGGGGCAGGGCGGAGACGGCGAAGACAGAGGAAGGAAAGGCTCAGAGGTCAGAGGTCGGAAGGTGAGCAGTCATACAGGACTCCATCGATATCTGTCTGCCTGGGGCTTCCCTCCTGATCGCACACGCAATGTAAGAGTTGAACGTGATGATGTGTCTTAACGTCTGGTTATTAAATCAAGCAGAGAATTCATTGCTTTACGACTGTGGGAGAAAGCAGCTTGTGTTCCAGTGGAAAACCGCGCCTCACCTAGAGCAGGGCCCCGGGCTGCGGGATTCCAGACCTGCTGGGAGGGCCTTGCCCTCCTGTGTAAGTCACAGGTCATCGATGGACACGCCCTCTTGGTCCCTTCTGATAGCGAGAATGGGCTGGGTCCGTTTGCAATCCATCGCAACATTCCTTCGTTCCCTTTACATTTGTGCAGTTTGATTTTCCTCCTGAATCGGTTTTAAAACGTGTCTGCTTCTGTCATCACGAGTCCAGTAAAATCTTTAACACACGCTCACTCTTATATCTGTACCAGAGGAGGAGTGTGCCTGTTTCTGAATACCATGGTCAACAAATTTGCCTGTGGAAGGGCTCAACTCCTCTTTCCTTCCTCCCTTTCTTTTTTAAAAAAGTATTTATTTATTTATTGAGAGAGAGAGAGAGAGAGAGGGAGAATGGGTACACCAGCACCTCCAGCCACTGCAAACTAACTCCAGACACTTGCGTCACCTTGTGTATCTGGATTATGTGGGTACTGGGGAATCGAACCTGGGTCCTTAGGCTTTGCAGGGAAGTGCTTTAACCACTAAGCCATCTCTTCAGCCCTTCTTCCTTTCTTTTTAAGATGTGGTTACTCATCAGTTCTCTGTAAACTTTAAAAAATTTTACTTTTTTCATCTTTTAATTTTTTTTGGTTAAAATTTTTTTTAAATAAAATTTTATTTCATTGTGTATGTTTGTGTGATGCATGTGTGGAGGTCAGGTGACAACTCCAAGCACTACCTCTTTCTCTCTCAAATAAATAAATAAAAATATAAACACAAAAAATGTACCAAAGAGACCTGGGCATGGTGGCACATGTCTTTAATCCCAGCACTTGGGAGGCAGATTGAGTTGGAGGCCAGCCTGGGACTACAAAGTGAGTTCCAGGACAGCCTGGGTTTGAGTGAGAACCTACTTCAGAAAAAATAAAGTAAAAATAAAATGAAAGCACAAAAAGAAGTTAACTATGCACTCAATTTATTATTGGTTTTGTCCAAAACTAGAATTCAAGCGAAATAAAACATAAGACAGAAGTCTCCCATCTATGAAATATCCATCTCTTAACTAACTGACTTCCCAAGGTTCAGATTTAGTAATTCCATGCCTTGGGGTACAACTTTGATTTTCAAAGCATTTTTCATTTGGTGCTTTGCTGAGACAGCTGTTTTCACTTTTAGATGAGGCTCCAAGAGGCTCAGGGCCCCACACCTGTTAATGAAAATGTGCTCCTGACCCCCCCAATCCTCCTCTCTTTGGCTGAGTCCATCTTACTTCCATTAGGCCGGGTAGGCAGGGATGAAGGTGTTCTTTAATCATGAAACTCTTAGCCTTCTGAACGATATTAAAGTAAAAGTGTATAATTTCTAAAAAATTAAAAGGAACAAGACATAGATGATTTATGATTTATTACTTGGATCAACTCCTTTAGAAGAGACAAGGACAAAAGTAAAAGGAACGTTTACACTTTTTATTGTGACTTGGATCAAGTTCCAGTTTAGAAAAGACAAGAACAAAATATACAACTCCTATTTACATTTTTTTTTTACAATGGAAAATATTTACATCACAGAGAATAAATACAAAATAGCAATATAAAACTAAGAGAGCATGGACGGCAAGGATCACAATTTCAGCAAGGAACTTTCTGGCTAATTTTTTTTTTTCTATGTTGACATGCATCAGGCTCACAGTTGTCTGATTGTCTCATCTTGTTCCTTGGTGGCCTTTCCCAAAGCACCTTTGGATTGTGTCATTAGTAACTGATCTTCCCACGTACCACTCTAGGGTTCGCCCTCGACCTTTGAGACACCAGTGACATCCCTGTGGTTGGAATCACTGGCCTCCGTGGGTTTCCGGGGAGTGGGATCTTTTGCGTAATTTTGCGGGAGGTAGTGCTGGGCATTGAACCCAGGGGTCTAGCCAGGCTGGGTAAATGCTCTCTCATGGAGGTACATCCTCAGCCCTGACACGTGGCTAGCGCTTTCTCTTCTTTATTTTCTTGGGCTCTTCTGCTGAGAATGGCAACGCTTACACGGGGAGGGGCAAAGTCATATTTCGGATGGGCAGATTTGCTCAGCTAAATTTTCCCACCCATCTAGAACATTCCACTTGTAGTGAGCCTCCCTTCCTGCACTTTCTGCAACTGAGTGCAGGAATGGCCATCTGTCCCACTCAGGGACCTTAGCCTGGTGACACATTGCCTGGGCTGGGGGTCCTCAGGTTAAAGTGGGAGATCTAGGATGGCTGTTCCCGTCTGCGCCCGCTGCCTCCTGGGGGGTCTCTCCAGCTCCGTGCTGAAGCTTTCCCTGGGGATGGAGGCGTGGGACGGGGAAATTTCAAAGTGGTGAGGCTCAGAGTTAGTAGGGGTGCACTGTGTCCCACTTCCCACGTATTTGAGAGACACTTGTGAAGCCATCTGGCCAGTAGGAACTTTGGCTAACCCTGGTCGCTTGAGGCAGTTGTCCTAGTTGAAAGGGGGAAGGGAAATACCTACTTATGACCTGGCAGATTTCAGGCATTGGCCACAATTAAAAAATAAAGTCAGAAATGGAAAGGACAGACAGATATTCACCAAAGAAACAAAGTTTTGTTGAAAATAGCACCTGATAATGGTCAGGAAAGGGTGTGGTGGTGTTGAAAAGGTGGTTTTCAATGTCAAAAATTATTAGCAAAGCATTTTCCTATTTACATACACAAGTAACAAACACTTTCAAAATATTCAAGATTAAAAAATAAACTGAGTGCAACAGAAAAAATCTCCCAAATTAATATGAGAGAACCATAGTGATAATGATCACAATAAAAAAGAAACAGAACTCAAAACACCAAGATATGTCAAAAGGTATTTACATATATGAAATTAGCAGTGGTATATAAATATATATATAAAAATATATATATAAAATGAATGTGAGGATTTAAACATGTCTGAAACAACCTGACGTCTGTGAGAAACAAGAAAAAATTCATTTTATTACAGAGCTCACCTTGGAAGAGAAATTCTATATATTTAAAGACTGTACATCAAAATACATTGGTAGCAAGAAGAAAATTTTGACTAGCTTAGGGACCAAACACAGACTCTAGTGCTTCTCCAAGGGGCTGGTAAGACCAGCCTGGGACGTAGAGGCCGTTCTCAGGTCCCTTGGACAGAAAGGAAGTGTTAGGAACAGGGCGCTCTATTCTTGGTGCTGGTTTCCTGGTACATGGCACATTTACAAAATCACTGAACTGGGATATGAGGGTCTGTCATCTTTCTTAGAAAGAAAGCTTTTGAACACAGAATATTAAAAACTCCTTTTTTTTTTTTTTTTTTTTGAGGTAGGGTCTCACTCTTTCCCAGGCTGACCTGGAATTCACTATGTAGTCTCAGGTGGCTTCGAACTCACAGCGATCCTCCTACCTCTGCCTCCTGAGTGCTGGGATTAAAGGCGTGCGCCACTATGTGCGGCTTAAAACTAAATTCTTTTCAGTTGGGTAACTGAAGAGGCTATGGGATGACTGGAATGACCGTGCTGGGGGAAGTCTAGAGATACAGACTAGGGACTCTGGTTTGTTGGAGGAAAAACGTTGGTCTGAGGCATGGGGTTTCTTCCCAGAAGGGGCCCCATCTTCAGTGCTGGAGGCTGAGTCAGAGCCGGGGACACGTGAGGTCCACACAGTCCAGCGAGGTCTGGGTCACCAGTCACCAGCTTTCTACGTTAGTTAGCATCATGACTCAGCCCCATGGGGCAGAGGGTCACGTGACAGGCGTTTTAACATGGTCTGTGTCTAGTGAGATTCCCAGAGACATCACTCCCCCCCACACGAACCTGTGATGTCGTCACCTTACCATGAAAAGCATGGGTGCTAGGTGTCCATTCAACTGTGTCTAGAAACCCTTCAACAACCAAACCACCACAGCACTGCATTGAACTGATGGCTGGGGCGTTATTCAGGGGACACTCAAGAGCTGTTTGGTGGGATTTGGATGGCCACAGGGCTGGCTTGCTTGTTATTGTCTAAGTCATCAACCCAAGAGTTTATTTATTTATTTTTGTTTGAAAAACACACCACATGAGTCCTTCTCTGCGGTCAGCTACAAATACCAGGCACTGTTTCTTTGGATGCCCCATTGCTTTTTATTTATTTATTATTTTGAAGTGGGTTTCCACTCTAGCCCAGGCTGGCCTCGAACTCATGGCGATCTTCCCAAATGCTGGGACTAAAGGTATGCCCCCCACCACCTGGCTGCCTCTTTACATTTTTAGGGATCTAATTGCAGATTCCAATAACCTATGTGCCAAAGGGAAACCAGATGGATTTTCAAAGTGAAAGGAAGGAGTGCCTCTGGAAACACTCGGCTCATCTTCTCCACTATAGGAGCAGGTGTCCCATGTTCCTGGCAACCTCCCTCTAGCTTTGTGGGGGAGAGTGGATAGCCATCAAGTCAGCCCCGGAAAGGCCACTTTTTTTTTTTTTTTGGTGTTTCAAGGTAGGGTCTCACTCTAGCCCAGGCTGACCTGGAATTCACTATGTAATCTCAGAGTGGCCTCGAACGATCCTCCTACCTCTGCCTCCCGAGTGCTGGGACTAAAGGTGTGTGTCACCACACCCGGCTTAAAGACCACCTCTTTAAATGAGAAAAAAAAAGAGAGATTTTTGTAAAAAACAAAAACAAACAAAACAAAACAAAAACTGCCATAGGGATCAGAGAAAGTGTGTCTGACAATGAAATTAACAGGAAAGCTACTGAACAAGAACGGAGATGTAAAGATGGTGCACCAGCGAGGCCAGTGACTGACGGGGTATCCCAGGAGGGGGCCCGGGTCCTGGCAGGTGGGTTTTATGGTGAAGCTCTGGGGCGTGGCAGGGGCTCTTTCAGGGTCAGCTGCGCAGGTGGTTGGGAAGCTCCAGGTGGGGACTCAGCACCAGCTGGCCTCTCAGGGGAGAAAAGGATCATTTGGGGAAGAACCTTTCTTTTTTGTTTTTTTTTGAGATAGGGTCTCATTCTGGCCCAGGTTGACCTGGAATTCATTATGTAATCTCAGGGTGGCCTCGAACTCACGGGGATCCACCTACCTTTGCCTCTGCCTCTGCCTCCCGAGTGCTGGGATTAAAGGCATGCACCACTACGCATGGCTGGGGAACAACGTTTTAAAAGTCATAGGTAAAAAGAAGACATCTTGCTTTAACATCAAAACAAGGAATCATAAAAAACTGAAAACGTCAGCCAACTATATTCAAGTGGATATTTTCTTCTTCCATATGAAAGACCCATTGCCTGAAGTATGGAGAGGTTCTTACCAAAAAACAACTACCATGAGGAAAATAAAAAGCAATCCCTCACCTGGGCTTTCTTCTCGAAAGCCTTTTATTCCTACCAGTGGCCTGCAGAGCCAGCAAGGTTAACTGCTGCCCTTTTTCTCTGCCATCGCAAAAATTGGATTGTCTGATTTTAAGAAAGCGATCAACTACACTGAAGTTTACTGCAGGACACAAGGACATGACTGAGACACTGAGGTTTTAAACTTAAGACATTAGGTAGGCCATGTTTGAAGTCTGCCCAGGTGTCTAAGAGGGTGCAGGTGGGCAAAGAAGACAAAACAGTCCTGTCTGCAAGCAGTGAAAGAGAAAATTCTTGTTTAACCAGGTACACGGTAACTGGAATTTTAAAGCAAGAATGTTTTCTTTCTCTCTCTCTTTTTCTTTTTTTTTTGTTTTTTCGAGGTAGGGTCTCACTCTGGCCCAGGCTGACCTGGAATTCACTATGTAGTCTCAGGGTGGCCTTGAACTCACAGTGATCCTCCTACCTCTGCCTCCCGAGTGCTGGGATTAAAGGCATGCACCACTATGCCCGGCTTTTCTTGATTTTTTTTTTTTTAAAGTTGCTTACTTTTCCCTCTCAGGAACAAAAACGAAAATACTATGAATATTTTTGGAGTTTAGTTTCAAACAGCCTAGGGGTCAGGTAATTCTCATGTCCCACCCAGAGTTGACCGCTATTTCTATGTCCCCATCACTGGGAATCCATGAGGCGCGTCCATCAGGTCTTCGATGCAGGTGTGAGGGGCGCCTTTTAACCCCAGTGTCAGCAGAAATTTCAAGGAACCATTCTTCAAGTGATTCCAGCGGAGTGAAGTTTTTCTGTAAGAGGCAGATTTTTTTTTTCTAAACCTGAACACCAGCAATTGTACTGTCTGGCCGTGTGCATCTCTCTCCTGTCCCGTGTGCTTTCTCAGGGCCATCTCCTTGTCCCTTGGAGGAAGGCGGCCCATACAGGCTGAGGAACTCGGGACTCAAACTCTGAGAGGCATTTGGCCAAGATCACCCAGCTGGCAAGGACAGGCACACAGTCTTCCTTACTCTCAGCCTGGAGGACTTTCCTCCTGGTTTTGGGGGAGTGACAGGGACATTTACTTTGGGCAGAACTTCTCTATAAAACACTTTGTCTTTGGAATGAGTGGAGTATAAGAAGAAGAAGAAAAAAGTCTTATAACAGGTAGTTTCACTGCATTTCTTACAAGGGAGCTGTGGCACTCAGTGTTTCTTCCCTGAAACGGAGGTTGAGTTGGCTTGTCATCTCCAAACGTTGCTGGTTCCAAGCAGGTGGTTTGCTGGTGGATGAGGGAGACCATCTGACTGCATACAAAGGTCCAAGATGCCATGGGCCATCCAAAGCCCACAGTGCCCGTTGACTTTATATAGAGTGCTTTTCTTTCTCCTGTGCCCTGGAGATGGCTCGAGGCTTGGACAGTTGGGTGACTGGACTGTGGTTACCCCACAGTATTCACTGAGGCCCATAATCATGTCTGTTTAATCATGGCTATTTAATCGGCTCCCGAAGGGAGCTCAAATGCACCCATGTGAATTGTCTATAGTCCTAGAATGCTGCTACTAGTCAGAAAAAAATAGGCCACTGTTCCTACTCAGAAAAGAGCCCCCCAAAACTGGAGAAGGGGAAATTCCCATGGGGAGAAAAGAAGGGCACCTTCATCTGGCTGTGCGGGTCAGACGTAAGTAGGGAAAATCCTCCAGAGATGTTGCTGTGAGTTTAAAGTCATGATTACCACCCCTGGTGGCTCCACCTCTCCACCCGGGGAAGACTCTTAAGGAGAGACTCCTTCACGATGTCACTTTATTCCAAAAGAGGTGTCTTGGCATTGGACACCTGCGGCTCCTCATGTGGCCTCCCGCTGACATACCGTCTCTGCTGGGGCTCATGTCCCTTTGTGTATGGGTGTGATCTCTCCAGCACAAGGGAGAGGAGGTGAGAACAGAGCTGCTCACTCTTGATCCACCCGGTGAGATGTCTCACCTGACACCTGGGTTCCCTAATTGTAGCTCCAAGTGGGAGGAAGAGGTATTGAGGGCTCAAGGCCGACTTCAGTATTGTGACACCCCCCCCTTTTCATTTGCCAGGTTGACATCTATTGTCACAGCACAATTACTGACAAGTGCCCTCCTTCTACTGGAGGGGTCTGGATTGGCCAAGATGGCACACTGATGCAGTAGGAGACCACGGGAGAAGCAAGGTAGTCCATTGCTCCAACAATTTTGCTGAGGAATGGGCCTTATTTCAGAGCCTTTGAAAGTGCGCAGAATGCAGCCTCGCTCCTTCCTTGAGGGCTCAGAAGTGACTGGGGCATCCCAGGGCACTGGAAGAGACACTTGGCTCCGAGGGCAAGCCCAGGCAGCTGCCTTGAATACGCAACATTGCTCGAAAGCTTCTCTTCCAACTATGCCTCCCTCCCTCCCTCCCTCCCTCCCTCGCTCCCTCCCTCCCTCCCTCCCTCCCTCCCTCCCTCCCTCCCTCCCTTCCTTCCTTCCTTCCTTCCTTCGAGCCCGGCGTTCACTGTTCCCAGAGCTTCTGCTTATGACATTTGACAGCATCCAGGACATGGAAGGGTTTGTGATGGCAGTCCCCGAAGGACATCAGAAGAATTCTCTGGACTTGAATGAACTAGGAAAGGTGACAGGCACTCTGGCTGCCACTTCATAGGGACAAGCTTCCCAAGGTCAGGGGACTGGATGCCACTGACTTACCCTCTCAGGGTGCTCAACGATGGGGTTCTCATGAGAGAGGAGAAACCCGGAGTCCCTTGCAGCTCAGCCACAGCAAAGAGCCTGGCTTCGGACAGCAGCGCACACCTCCACAGGCTGGAAAGCTGGAGGGACCATGGCAGGGGCCTGGGCTGGTGCAGCCAGCCTCTCTGTGGAGACGGAAGACACTCTGCTCTCCTGTGGTCACAGTCCGATCAGCCCCTCAAAGCAGGCCCCTGGGAGGGGTTCAGTCGAAACCCTCCGTGCAGAGGGGGCCCCTCCGTCTTCATCCTCCAAGGTGCTTTTCCCCAAAGCTCTGGGCTGGCCGGCTTCACTTCTTGGCCACTAACCAGGGACTCTGACCCTTGAGGAGGCATAGAGAAGGGGACATTTGAGAAGGAGACTTGCTAGGGACTGGCATATTTTGTGGGCACCTCCTGGGACTACATGGCCAGCCTCCCAGCTCCTCCCAGCGGGGATCTGTCCTCTTTACCCCCTCTTCCACAGCGATCTCCCCTAACTGGAAAAGTGCCAGGGCCTCGGGCTCGGGCTCACTGGAAGATTCCATTACAGAAAGGAGCTTTGAGCAACTTTAGGCAACCACTAGCTCCTTCCTCTCTGCTTTGAGGCCTCGCTCCTGAAGACCCCAGTCTCCGCCTCCTGACACACCGGCCATCACAGTGTGTCCTCTGTCTTCAGAGCCCCTGAGCTTGGGCTGGCCGCGGCCCCCACTGGTCACCGAGCACAGGTGCCTGCGCTTGCATTAGGGGACACCCATAGCTCCCCAGAGCAGCGATGGGCCTTTCCCTAGAGGCTCCTCCACACTGCCGGGTGGGAAGCATGGGGCCTGCGGATCAGTAACTGTGACGATCGTAGGCGTGGAGACCACGGGATACACGGAGAGGTCACCCAGAGCCCCAGCGTAAGAAAGTGCTTGTCATTTCCGCACGCCCTCTGGTGTGGGAGCCCCCTCCCCACGCTGGGAAGACAGATCGCTGAGTTCAGCCTGGTTCCGAGGAGAAAGGCTCTTCGGAGGAACGCGGATGAGCTTCCCAGGGCACAGCGCGGCAGCGTGTACCTAGGGACCTTGAGGGAGAGCAAAAGTGTCCCCAGCAGAGAGGCCTCGTCCCCACTCAGCCCTACCTATAGCTGGGTCCACCAGCCATTGACAGTTGGCTGTTTCTTGGGGAGAGGGACTTTCTAGAACCAGAGGCCCCCTCTGCAGGTGAACTTCTGCCTGAGGTAGCATTCCCTTCCCTGGCTGCCCTCCTCCCCTGTCATCTTGAACAGCGGTCATTCTGGACGATTCTATTCTCTTGAGAAGTGATGGGGATTCTTCCCTCACACTCCTCCCTGCTCTCCGCCCTGTGGGGGGTTGGGGAAGGTGAGTGGGCAGGGAGTGAAGGTGGTAAGGTGGCTTCTCTCCTTTGAGTCACCCACAGGGAAGCTGTCCCCCTCTCTGTAAATGGCATGAAGTCTCAGATACCTGACGTCTCTCAAGTTGCCTGAAAATGTTTTGAAGCCCAGGGCGAAGGGGGTCACAGGCTGTTGGAGTAGGGGTAGGATGTGGGAGGGATACAGAGAGGCTAAAAAAATGAGTGGCAGAAGACTTTGCCATGCCAGCTAGTGTCTCAAACCCTGTGGAGGAGGCTAGGGGTGCCCCAGCGTCTTGCTTAATCCCCCATAATCTCTCAGGGTAGAGACCGGTGTAAGGCAAGCTCCTCCGCCGTTCTTGCCCCCTGGAAGCTGAGTCCATTGCCTTTAACCCCAGGTGGTGCATACCACGCGCACTTTGTTATACAGGGTCACAAGCACACGCATGCCACACGCTGCGGGGACAAAGCCATGCACGATGCTGCTGCAGCCCAAAAGACTCCGAGGTAGTGGGGATGCCCAGTGCCCCAGTGCCCACACTCCTCCTGGGGCCAGACCTGGCAGTGCAGTTAGAGGGTTTCAGGATGCGAGAGGTGACGGTGGTAGACGGTGGCGATCACTCAAGCCTAACTTTTTTGCTGGACACTGAGACCTGGAGCAATCCCAGGCCGGACACTGAGTGATGGAGGAAGAATGAGAGGTCCAGTCTTTGCGCTGTTCCTCACAAGCTGACCCTGACCCTCCCACATCTGTCCCATCATGTTCTGCCCATCCGAGCTCTGAGGAGGGGCGTGTAGCACGGCGGGCATGTGGGGACAGCCTGTGCCTTCCTTTACAAGGCTTGCCTGACTACAGTGGCTTTTGTCACCCACTGTAAGGAGAGTCCTTATTTGGGCACAGAGGGCCTGGCACACTGCCACCTGCAGAGCACTGAGCTGTTGTATGTCTCGGTGGACGATGCTGGGTGACGTGGGTCCTCCCGTGGCATGGGGCACAGAGCAGAGGGCACTAGGAAGAAGGATGGCCCACATACGGCAAAGGCTGCAAGATCCAGCGCCTACCAGAAATTTCATCACCGCGGGGGTGGCTTCCCAGGGGGCGAGACCTGGTGAATCTCTGGCTCCCTGGCAGGCAGTTCTGAGCAGGAGCTGCCTAAATGCTCCAAGAATGGGGTGTCTGTGACATGCATGAGGCCTTGGGAGGACCCAGCCTCTGAATACCTTTTCCTTATGTACCTAAAAAAAAACAAGCCAGGCGTGTTGGCGCACGCCTTTAATCCCAGCACCTGGGAGGCAGAGGTAGGAGGATCGCCGTTAGTTCGAGGCCACCCTGAGACTCCATAGTGAATTCCAGGTCAGCCTGAGCTAGAGTGAGACCCTACCTCAGAAAACAAAACAAAACAAAACAAAACAAAACAAACAACAGCAACAAAAAAGACAACAGAGTCTCATGTACTCCAGGCTTGCCTTGGACTTGCTATGTAGACAAGGGTGACTTTGAACTTCTGATCCTTCCACCTCCTCCACCTACCAAGTGCTAGGATTGCTTATGTGCCAAGACACTTGGTTTTATGAGGTGCTGAGAATTGAACTCAGGGCTTCATGCATGCTAGGTAGACATTCTTACTAACTGAGCCACATTCCCAGCCTCAGCACTGCCTTTTTTTTTTTTTAATTTTGAGAGAGAGAGAAAGAGAGAGAGAGAGAGAGAGGGAGGGAGGAAGAGAGAAGGGGGGGAGAGAATGGGCCCACCAAGGCCTCCAGCCACTGTGAATGAACGCCAGATGCGTGCGCCCCCTTGTGGTGCATGGGCAACATTGTGTGCTTGTATCGCTGCATTTGGCTACGTGGGACCTGGAGATTTGAAGGTGAGTCCTTAGGCTTCGCAGGCACGCGCCTTAATCTCTAAGCCATCTCTTCCGCCCATCACCGCCTTTTCTTGATAACTCCTGCAGTGCACTTGCGTCTGCTGGCAACGAGCTCCGTCCCTTTCCTTGTCGTCACCACCTAGTGGGTGTCAGAGCCAGGGCCAGCCTCCTCTGCTAACTTCTTTTTTTTCTTTTTCTTCCACTTTTTTGGGTTCATTTTTATTTATGTATTTGAGAGCAACAGACAGAGAGAGAAAGAGGGAGAGAGAGAGGGGGAGAGAGAGAGAGAGAGAGAGAGAGAGAGAGAGAGAGAGAGAGAGAGAGGATGGGCGCGCCAGGGCTTCCAGCCACTGCAAACGAACTCCAGACGCGTGCGCCCCCTTGTACATCTGGCTAACGTGGGACCTGGGGAACCAAGCCTCGAACCGGGGTCCTTAGGCTTCGCAGGCAAGCGCTTAACCGCTAAGCCATCTCTCCAGCCCTCCCTGCTAACTTCTTGACACTCATCTTCCTACTTCCAGCCTCCTTTCATGGCACTTGGCACAGAGTTATGATCGAAATGGAGACAGGGTAGAGGTTGGGGGAGGGTGGAGTCAGGAGCCTACAAAGGTGGTTACTGGCTGAGGGGCATGGGAGTGCCAGCCACACGTGGGGACATGCTTACCCACACATGGGGCTGCAGCCCATGGGCAAGAAGACATGGGCTCCACAGCAGGGCTTGAGGTGATGCACGAGGGCCCCACCTCAGTAACAGCAAGGTCATCCCGCCGCTTCCTGCCACCACTGTGGCCCCTGTTGTTATTTTTCCCTGACTTTGGTCTTTCCTTCCTTCCTTCCTTCTGTCTTTCTTTTTTGTGGGATCAAACCCAGGACCTTGAGTGCAATAGGCAAATGCTCTACCACCGGTAGTATACCACCAGCTTGACACTAACTTTTAAAATTCTTTGACTTTCAAAATATTTTATTTATTTGAGAGAAGAGTGAGTTAGAGAGAGAGAGAATGGGTGCACCAGGGCCTGCAAACGAACTCCAGATGCGTGCTCCCCCTGGTGCATCTGGCTAACGTGGGTCCTGGGTCCTTTGGCTTTGCAGGCAAGTGCCTTAACCGCTAAGCCATCTCTCCAGCCTCCCCCACACTCCCTTTTAGCTTAAGGTGTTGTAGGACTCCAGATGCTCCTGTCTCCGTCTCCCAAGGGCTAGGATCACAGGTGTGTGCCCCTATGCCTGGCTCTGCCTGTATTCAGGCAGGTGAGACCTCTGGGGTGTTGGCTGAGATGCCCTAAGTGGATGGAAACTGACAAGGCTGGGAGAGGATAAGTTTTTGGTTGCCTACAGTCCGCAGAGACTCAGTTGAGGCGGAATCTCGGTCTGGGGGGGCGGGGTTCCCATGCTATTTCCCTCCATTGTGACATCATCCAGAGATGATGCCATTGATTCAACCCGAGCCTGCCAAATAAGCAGGCAGTGTGTTGAGGAGAAGCCAGCCATACTGTGGCTTTCCAGCTTTTCACCTGGGAGTGAGTAGTTGGTATTGGACCTGGATAATTCGAGGGAGGTCCAAGACAGAGTAGAGAGTGGACTATATGACTTTTGTAGACCCTGGGCATTTATGCCTGTGTAAATTCCTTCCTCCATGAAAATATAGAAAATTCTATTTTATGACTGCTGGGAGAAAGATACTTGCTAAATGGACTCATTATATTTTTATATTTCACTTTTATATTATATTTCACTTTTCTCATTTGAATATGAAACCAGTGGAAATTAAAATATATTGGATGTTCATAAAAGTACCCCTGGTCCAGAGTCCGTGGCCTTTGGGCCCCATGGGGAAGTTGCTGGGGTCATGGTACATCCAGGGGGGCTGCATGAGCCGGAGCTCACAGCGGGAAAAGCTCCTGATACCAGCTGGAGTCTCAGGCCTGGGTGGCCCTATGTGTCTCTTTCTTGAGGAGGGGACACATGAATACCACTCATGCCCACAGGGTCACTCTAGGCCACTGGCGTCCCTTTTCAGATGAGGAAGACGAGCCTCAACAGAACATGGTCTGATTTCCACGTGAGCCCCTGGCTAACATGCTGGTATAGGCCCTGGGTCTAGGCAGCAAGCGGTCTGGTAACACCGGACTCGCACCCGCCCTGGAAGGTTCTCATGCCCATGAGGCCCCCTGGTAGAGAACTATGCGGGCACAGAGGCTGGGTTCTAGCTTTGCTTTACGCTGCATATGAACAAAGGATATAAAAAGAAAATGTTAAATGCAGACAAGGTGGGAGGGGGACGTGTTGAAGCTCCTAGAGTTGTGTCTTGTTTATAAGCCTGTTAGAAGCACTCATTTATGACCTAACATAGCTAATAATAAACTTGCATGCTATACCCTAGTGAAACGTACCTAACCATTAAAAGAGATTTCTTGAGACCTTGAGCAAGCAGGCGCTATGAATGCAAAACAATAAAATTCTATTTATTTATTCTTTTTTTTTTTTTTTTTTGGCTGGGTTTATTTTTGGCTTTTTCTCCCCTAGGCTGCTTTGGCGTGGTTCTTACTCCACCATCTTAACTGGAAGTCCCCTCTGTTTTTGTTCATTTGCAAGGGGAGAGATAGAGAAAGACAGAGAGAGAGAGAATGGATGTGCCAGGGCCTCTAGCCACTTTAAACCAAGTCCATATGCATGTGCCACTTTGTGCATCTGGCTTTACTTGGGTACTGGAGAATCAAGTCCAGGTTGGCAAACAAGTACCCTAACCACTGAGAAATCTCTCCAGCCTCCCTTTTTTGTTGAAACAGGGTCTCACTATGTACCCCAGATGAGCTTCAAACTTGGGATCCTATTGTCTTAGTCTCTAAATGAATAGAGATTTCTTCTTTTTTGCATACGTGTGTGGGTACAGTATGTGGTGTGTGTGTGTACAAGCATATGTGTGCTGCAGAGCCCAGAGAAGAATGTCAGGTGTCGACCTCAATCAATCTCCTATCTGTTTCCTTAAGATGGAATCTCTCTCTGAACCTGGAGCTGCCATTTTTCATCCAGTCATCCTGGCTGACCAGTGAGCCCCGCAGGACCGAGGTTACAGGGTGTGTGGCTACATCTAGTTGTTGCAATGGGTGCTGGGGGATCAAACTCAAGGAGAATCAGGCCTTCTCAGACCCTCACACTTGCACGGCAAGCACACTTACCCACAAAGCCATCGTTTCCCTAGCCTCCAACAACTTTTTTTTTTAAAGAGTGTTTAAAATTTTTTTTGTTCATTTATTTATTTATTTATTTGAGAGTGACAGACACAGAGAGAAAGGGAGAGAGAGAAAGAGAGAGAGAGAGAGAGAGAGAGAGAGAGAGAGAGAGAGGGAGGGAGGGGATGGGCGTGCCAGGGCTTCCAGCCACTGCAAACGAACTCCAGACGCGTGCATCTGGCTAACGTGGGTCCTGAATCAGGGTCCTTAGGCTTCACAGGCAAGCGCTCAACCGCTAAGCCATCTCTCCAGCCCACAACTTATTTCTTTTTTAATGTTTTTTTTTAATTAATTATTTATTTATTTGAGAGCGACAGACAGAGAGAGACAGGTAGAGGGAGAGAGAGAGAATGGGCGCGCCAGGGCTTCCAGCCTCTGCAAACGAACTCCAGACGCGTGCGCCCCCTTGTGCATCTGGCTAACGTGGGACCTGGGGAACCGAGCCTCGAACCGGGGTCCTTAGGCTTCACAGGCAAGCGCTTAACCGCCAAGCCAGCTCTCCAGCCCCACAACTTATTTCTTAAAACACATGAGTGGGCTGGAGAGATGGCTTAGTGGTTAAGGCACTTGCCTGTGAAGCCAAAGGACCTAGGTTCGATTCTCCAAGACCCACATAAAGCCAGATGCACAAGGGGGTGCAAGCATCTGGAGTTTGTTTGCAGTGGCTGGAGGCCCTGGTGCGCCCATTCTCTCTCTCTCCCCCTCTCTCTCTGTCTCAAATAAAAATTAAAAAGAAACACATACACAGGCAATTTCAGATTGGTTCCATGTGACCAAGATCTGGGGGGGAGGGGGATCCCAAGTTGACTGGAGTGGAGTAGCCCGTGAGGCACAGCCCCTCCCCCTGCACAGACTGGCAAATTCCTATCCTGTGAATTGTGAGATCTGGGGTAACTGTTATTAGTGACCCTAGCTCAAAGGAAGAAAAACAAACAAACAAAAAATCAAACAGAAGGTTCCACCCAACCCCAAAGCAGTAGGCCCCCTTCATAACCCTGGGCTCCTCAGTATAACTGAACCCTCAGTGCTCCGGCGACACCGAGATGAACTTGGAGTATGTCACAATGAACGTTGCCTTGTGATGGAGTTGACATTTCTAAACATTACTCTCAACTTCTGAGGATCCCTGCTTCTGAGACTTCCTGCTCACACAGGAAAGAATCTATTTAGTTTAGTGATTACTCAGGGTCATGAATTTTTATGTTTCTTTTTTTTCAAATAATGAAACTTCACAAGAGCTTAAAATGTTCTTAGACACATCTAGTCTGCCAGTCACCTCGGACCTCCAGCTTGACGTGAGTACGTATCTGAGTTTCCTGCGCCTCAGCGCTGGCTCGCCCCTTGTGGCACTGGGACACAATAATTTATTAGGCTTTGATACTATATCAGTGTGCACAAATACGCAGACATTAAGGCCATCCTCACAGACAGAAAGTGTATTAGAAACAGAATTATGCAAAACATCTTGTAAACAAAAGGGAACAGGTTGTTATCTTTTTGTACAAAATATGCAGGGTTTTTTCTCTCTCTTTAATAATCTGTAAGATGCATCATACTTCTGGCATTTTCAAAAAGTGAAAACTGTATAAAAATAAATATTCTATGTACAAACACACACACAGGCCAATCCAAGGTTAGAGGCATCACTGCAAAACAAAAACAAAACAGTTAGTTTTAGGGGGTTGGATGCTGAATTCCCTGTAGGAAAGGAGGTGAATTTCTCTGGGGCTGGAGGAGAGCTTCAAGGCCCGGCATGGTGGTGCACACCTTTAATCCCAGCCCTTGGGAGGCAGAGATAGGAGGATCGCTATGAGTTCAAGGCAAGCCTGGTACTACAGAGTCAGTTCAAGGTCAGCCTGGGCTAGAGTGAGACCTTACCTCAAAAAAAATGAACAATAAAAATAAAAAATAGCAATTAAAAAAACAGGAGGGCTGGAGAGATGGCTTAGCAGTTAAACGTTTGCCTGTGAAGCCTAAGGACCCTGGTTCGAGGCTCGATTCCCCAGGACCCATGTTAGCCAGATGCACAAGGGGGCACACGCATCTGGGGTTCGTTTGCAGTGACTGGAGGGCTTGGCTCACCCATTCTCTCTCTCGCTGCCTCTTTCTCTCTCTGTTGCTCTCAAATAATTTTTTTTTTTTTTTTTAAAGGTGAGGAGCTACAATATTCTCCCCATCCACTACAGTGAGAGCTCTGGGTCACCTTCCGGCCACTCCCCTTCCTGACCAGTAGAGGGCACTCTCCATAAGTGGTCCTGGAGGCTGCAGGATTCACGGCATCCTCCCAGATGGAATGTACAGGAGGAAGGAGAAGACTTAAGGCTGTCTAGCTTCTTCTCCAACATGCAGTAGCTCCTGACAGCAGCCGTGGTCCCCTTGCTAAGCCCAACTGTCTCTTTGTCCTGACCATTGGCAGCAAACTTTTTGGAGAGCTCTTTCTTTGGGGAGGGGGCAAGGGTGGGTCTTCTTTAATGGTGCCCCTGCTGAACAACTCCTGTGTAGTTCTAACTAGGTCTTATTGGAGCTTGACAAGAGGTCGAGGCCGTGCGTGAAGGGCAGGGTCTTGGGGAGGACTGAGCTTTTTCCTTTCCTTCGTTGGGGGCTGCTTTAGGCGCGGCGTACTGTTTGTTTCTGTTAGGAGGACATGCTGGTGACTCTAAAATGATGGTGGTTCAGGGCCAGTAAGGACAGTGTGAGGTCAGATGTAGGGAGGCAGGACAGGTTTTGGGGCGCTGCTCAGCTACCGCTCCCTGGGCTGGGGATGGAGGAGTTCTGGATTAGCAGACCCCTGGCCTTTAGGTTGGGGAGCCCTGTGTCTTGGAGAGTTATGGCGGAACGGGGGTGCCTGGGTGTCAGCGTGCTTCAGAAGGGCACAGGCGAATGCAACTGTGGGTTTGGGAGATGTCAGTGTTGGGAACTCCTGGGTGCCCCGGGGAGGTTGGGCTGCAGGTCACACATGGGCAAGCAGCTGGCTCCCGCAGATGAGGCTCGAGGAGAAGGGTAGAGTGGTGAGGGGGCATCCAGGGAGCGGGCCGGGAAGCCCCGTGAGTGTAGAGCTTAAGCAACCTAGACGTCTTAAGGTGTGCAAGTGTCTTCACGTGGCTTCAATGACCTCGGCTGAATGCTGGGACTAGCTCCCTGACGGTCTACCTTAAAACATAGCATAGAACTTTCTGGAGGACGGACGGGGGCTTCATTAATTGGCCACACAAATCATGAAGATGTCACTGGAATAAGATAACTACCCAGAAATTCAATGCATGTGAGGGCTTGCTGCCACTTAAAACATTTCTCTCTATGTGTGTGTGTGTGTGTGTGCGTACACACACAAGTGTGTTAGTCAACATATGTGCACGTGTGTGCAGTTGCACGTGCAGGCCAGATGGTAACCTTTGGCGTTGTTCCTCAGGCACTGCCCATCTTATTTGGGGACAGGATTCCTCACTGGCTTGGAACTTGCCCCATAGTCTAGACTGGCCGACCAGTGAGGCCCGGGGATTCCTCTGTGTCTGCCTCCCTACTGCTGGGATTGTAAGTACACACCATGCATGCTGCCGGCTTATTTTATTTTATGTGGATTCTGGGGATAGGAGTCAGGTCCACCAGGCAAGCACTTTACTAACTGAACCTTTCCTCCATCCCTTCAAAGCATTTTTAAGAGCTCTGAAGGGTGTGCATTACATGGGTAGTTAATGGGCTCCACCCTGCCTTATATTTGGGAGGACCTGTATCTTGCTGCATCTTCTGCAGAAAGACAGGAAGGGAGCTGTGAGCTTCGCAGCGCTGTTGGGAAAGGGGACCATTAAGCCTTTTTCCCGAGGCTGTCTAGTCCTCTGGGAAGCTTACCTTGTTCCAGCAGCCCTGGACCGGTAAGCCATCTTCACCCTGGAAGGAGGAAGGGGGTACAGAGTGCTCAGATGTTTGGAATGGGCCACCAAAAGCAGATGGGGAGAAATAACAAGGGCCACAAACAGTTTGGTAGCTTGTCGGGATGTGGCCCGCGCACTATCTAGTTCCTTTCTCCACACTGGGTCAGAATCCTGGACAGAGGTGAAAACATTTAACCGACACCGTTTTCCCATTGGCTAAGGCCACGTGTACCGATGGTACAAAGCCAAGGGAGGCTGTCCTAGCCTGTGCCAGCCCCTGTGAATGTCGCTGAGTGGCACGAGGGGCCAGTCTGCTCTAGCTCTCCGGAGTCCTGGCGACTCAACGCCGCTTGTCACTTGGGCCTTCTATCCCTCCTCTGCAAGCCTGGGGAGGGGACCAGGTGTGGTGATTCCCCACCCCCCCAGTGGACCTGAGCTCTTGTTTCTCTTTCTAACCACAGGAAGTGACATTCGGACAGTCTCAAATGGAGGCTGATCCCGAGTGGGAGCTTGGGGGCGCCAAGGGACAGGCAGCCTTGGGGGGATTGCAACATGACCTTGAGATGCTTTCAGCAAGAGGAGGAGCGTTTCTGCCCATCCCCCACCCTCTCTGGACCACAGCAGCAGGAGGGGAAGCATAGTTGGTGGTGACTAGGGAGAACCCTGTAGCTTCAGGGTGCCCTGCCCCCAGGGAAGGAACATCCGCCAGGCCTCTCAGACCTCTCTGGAATACCCCATTAGACCTCTTCCAGAGGCCAGGTGTGGAGGGCCAGGGAGAACCAAGGGCAGAGTCTCTGGTTCTCGGTCCAGGTCTAGAAGAATGTGAACTTTTCAGGACAGGGACAAGGCCAGACAGAGGCAGCATTTCAGGGCAGGAGCAAGCACCCAGTCCTCAGGGGTCCAGAAGGGATTTTCTGTGAATCACAGTGACTCCCCAGGCACCTAAGCCTCTCGTGCCATTTAGCAAGTGGTGAGCCCCAGCTCAACCAACCTCATTATACTAAAGTCACGACTGATAGCTCGGACACCCCTCTCCCCACACCAAGTCCAAAACATAAGACCCATCGTCCCGGGCTGTTATTGGAGAGGACATCATCCTGCATGATCAGACAATGTTGACCTGCATTTCTTCTCTGGGCTGGGGAGAAGGCAGCAAGGGGGTGGGGGGGTGCATTCCAGTTTCACGGTGACCCTCCATCCCCTTCCCAGCCCACCATGCCAGGCACACTGCACACGGGTACTGGGAGGGACAGGAGCCTCCACGAGCCACACTGGCATTCCCACTGGCACATGGATGGTGGCGGGGGCAGTGCAGGGCAGACGGGCAGACAGCAGAAAGGCAGCGCGTAGAAGCAGGGAAGCCAGGGTGACTGCAGAGTTCAGGGTCTTCAGACGGCGTGTGGGATTTTGACCCTGGCAAGATGCTGCTGAGTGGATAACGGAGACACCGGAAACCAGCGCGGAGAAAGGCTGCACACGCATGCTACCTGTGCGGGAACGGGGGTGCTGGGTGGGGCCAGCGGGGGCCAGCGGTTATGTTGTGTGCGCTTGCCTTCGGTTCCAAGTGTGTGCTACAGAGTCCCCAGTGCCCTCCGGGGGGCTCTGTGGGCGCTCATATTTTCTGGCACGATTTTCCGCTGAAAGAGGAGTTTGGCATGAGAACCTCACCTAGTGTACTCGGGACAAGGAGGGCATGCAGGAATAGTCACTCCAGTGCCCTTGGAATAAAGTGTCACCTTCTGGATGTTTTTTTTTTTACGCTTAGTTAAGAGAGTCATGTGGGGCACCTACGATTTCCCCATCTGGAGTGGCACTGAGCTGGGGGGCGGGGAGACAAGCTGCCATCTCAACCCCAGGCCCGCCCGGGAGAGGGGTTCTTGCCCTAAGTTCTAGCGTCCTTTCCGTCTCTCCTAGACTTCGTGCAGTGAGCACAGAGGGCCTCTGGCATCGAACCTTCCAAGTTCTGATGCCCTATGTCAACCGGGCTGTGCCTCAGGACCCAGCTTGGAAGGAAAGGCAGGGGGAGGCCCCTTTCTCAACTTCGCTTCTAGAACTGTCTAGAGAAGCAGGTCTGGTGCTTCTAGACTGCAAAGTGGGGCGCGGCCAGGGAGGCAGTTGGCTCTAACATCTTTCTTCCCTCCCGTACTCAGCTGCTGTGTTTGGAGCAAGTGTCCCGCGTGAAGACAGAGCGGTCATTCCAGGAACCTGACCAGAGAGTGTGCTTTGCTCTTGTCAGGAGAATGATCTAGAAGCAACTGGGCAAGGGGGGGGGGGGCAAGCAGCCAAGGGTAGCTTTAAAGGGGACAGGCTGGCTGATGTCAAAGTGGGATGTTCCTTAAGCAGCTGCAGGAGGAAGTCTTGAATGCACACACCGGGCCACACCCCATGCAGGAGGGCGCCTCCAGCGCTTCAGGCAAGGTGACTTTTAGCGTCCCCGGTAAAGAAGCAGGAGGAGGGGCTGGAGGTGGCGGTGGCACAGGAGGCACACTGGTACAAACCACGCATGTGAGGCAGCCCAAATGGACCATGCGGGCAAGTGCAGGCGATGCCATACCAATGGGCACGGAGCATCCAGTCCATCTAGCCCTGGTAACCCTGGCTCCCCTTTCTCTCCTTTAAAACCTCGGTGGCCCTGTTCACAAAACCAACCATGGGGGGCATTTTAGGTGACAGCCAGCCAGCTCCGTCCACGGAGTGGTGAGGCTCAGTCCTACCCTGGCCAGGATGCAGGACCCTTGAGGCACCTACAGATAAGGCTCAGGCCTACAGCAGCCGGTCATCCCTACCTGGGCTCTGTGCCCTAGGGTCTTCAGCAAGGGGGCACATGTAGCTAGCCTCTTCTGCATTGACCCCTCCCCCACCCATTTAGAGTAATCGCAGACAAGCTTCCATTGGAGAGTAATGCTCTTTCCAGAACATTCCTATGCATGGAAAGGGCTCTTGGGAAGCCTGGAAGATGGGTCACAAGTTGTTAATCAGGAAGGTTTGTGGGGCTGTTTGTCTACTGACTTTGGTCTGCAGATTTGAAGGTCGCAGCTGACTGGTGAGCACTGGGAGGCTGTGGAGAAAGTGACTCTTTCTGCCCAGGGCTGACCAGCAGCCCCGCCCCGAGATGCTCAAACAGTGTCTTGCATCCTGGCCGAGTGAGGATTCCAAACTGCTGGCCACGGAAGTGGCCACTCAACAAAGGAGGCAAATCCGTGTGTCATAACAGCCAGCGTGAGCTAACATCACAGGCCTGCTTTTCCCCAAGCCCCCAGACTCCCCCGCCCCCGTGTTTTCCTCACTCCGGCCCATCAGTTCTTCTATGTCTTCAAAGGAGGACTCCAAGGAAAAGCCGGGCGGGAGGATTGGCAGCCGCGGTGCCAGGTTCCTTCCACAGCAGGCTGGGCTGCCGGGCACGGAGAGGCTTAGGTGGTGTCCTCCTGTCCCTTCGCCCGCCTCTTCGTGGATTTGCCTTCTTTGTTTCCACCCTGCAAACCCCAGAACCATACAAGCGAAAAACAGAAACATACCAACGGACAGGGGGCATCTAGTCCAGGCGCTCCTTGGTCCCCCTTATTCCCTTTAGGCCCTCTAGAGCCTTTCTTCCCCCTCTCCCCCTGCAAACAGTGGTTTAGTACAAGGGCGGGGGAAGAAAAAAAAACAACATCAAAACCTTAGGATCATTCGCGTGTTAAGGTTAGAGATAGAAAATAAAACATACAATAAAAGAAGGACGAGTAGAGCGTCTCAAGTAGGACAATCTCCCAAGTAGGATTAAGGGGTACACCCACCTTCCCCGTGTAAGCACCTGAGAATGTGGCCAAGAAGAGGGCGTGGGGGCGGGGAGGAGAGGGAGTCAGGGGCAGCTCTGACTCCACTAAAGACCCTGGCGTTAAATTTGTGTGTGGTTGGGAGGGGTGCCCACCTGTGTGCAAGTGTCCTGGGAAGGCGTGTGTTTAGGGGGACCAGAGGACAAGCCCAGGTGCCGTTCCTTAGGAGCTATCTACCTTTTTCTGAAACAGGGGGTCTCATTAGCTTGGAACTCATCAAGTAGGCTAGACTAGCCAGCCAGCGAGTCACTGCCCCCCCAGCACTGGGATTACAAGGGCGTCCTGCCCCTGCTAGAATTTTCTTTGCTTTTTTTTTTTTTTCCTACGTGGATTCTTGGATCAAACTCAGGTCCTCTACTTGCGAGATAAATACTTCACTAACTTAACTACCTCCCCAACACTGGAGCCCAGTTTTGCTGATCTGAAACCCAGTGAGGGATGCACTGGGATCACCCCCTACCTGTGTGTGTGTGTGTGTGTATGTGTGTAAAACTGACTTCAGTTGGAGGGTGGGGAGAAGGCTGAGCAACCTGGACTATAATGGAGTGAGTTCAGTGATGCAGTGGGCTAGGGAGAGTTGAAGAAGCGAAAGGTCAGAGGCAAGCGGAGAAGTTGGCAGAAGAGGAGACAAGGAGGCCTCAGGAAGCAAGACAGAAAGACGTCCATGCACATACAATCAAGTCAGGCATCCCAGAGAGAGGAAGAGCCTCTCACACCGTGCTCAGACTTTTTCCACTGACCAGCTTAGAGGCAGCTCCATAGTTATAACCAATTCCCTCCTTGTCTCGTTACTGGAAGCATGGTATTGGCTTCTAATTGTCTGTGTAGCAGAGAGCAGAGACAGCCCCGAGGTCCTGATCCTCCTATCTGCACTTTCCAAGTACTAGGGTTCCAGGTGTGTACCACCACACCCACCTTTTAAGTAGCCCAGGCTGGCCTTGAACTTGCTATGTAATTGAGGGGGAATGACCTAGAATTCCTGATCTTCCTGCTTCTACCTCCCAAGTGTTAAGATTACAGGTATGTAACTGACCTTGACCAGAATTTCTTTTTTCTCTTTAAGTACTAAATGTGGCTCCTAGGCCAAACTTCACAGAGCCATGCACAGACAAAACAAGGGTGCCCCCCCCCCCCCCCCCCCCCCCCCCCCCCCCCCGTGACAAGGACAGAAGAAGCTTTCATGTGTGTTCTTAACAAACCCTCTGCTTTGGGTTGGGGCCTTTCTTTACCCACCACAAAGAGAACCTTCCTCCTTCCAGGAACAGGGAAGACAGGGTACTCAACAGCAGGATTTTAAGGTGGTGTCTGGGTTTACTTTAAGGTGGAGCAGATCTCTGCTGGGATCCTCCAGGTATGCTTGATGAGGGCTGTAATAGGCTGAATGTAAAATGCCCCCCCTCCCCCACCCCCCATGGCCTCCTTCTTGATCCTCAGCTGGTGAAGTCTTTGGGCGGTGGAGCCTCGGTGAGGGAGGGGTGTCGCTGGGAGTGAGCCTTGAAGATTATGAGTCTAGCTCACCCGGGTGTCCAGAACTAACTCGGAGACAATGTATTTCCTGCTGTGGTGACAAGATGTGACCCCCTGGCTGCCTGCTCTGCCCTTCTTCCCTTGCCATGCTGAAAACCTCCCTCTGGAAACTGAAGCTGAAATAAACATGTTCCTCCCATAAGCTGCTTCTGGTCGGGTGCTTTGTCTCAGCATGGAGGGAGAAACCACTGCAACGTCTGAGGGCTGCCCTGTGAGAGCCACCTTAGGAAACTCAGGTGGACGGGGAGGGGACATTGGGCATCTATCTCTAGCATCATCTTTCCAGGCTTACAAGGCTTTGACCCTCATGCTGCCTTAGCCCACTGGTGTTTGACCTTGACCAAAGTGTCAACACCCTCTGGGCTCAGAGGCTGACTGAGGAGGCAAGGTTTAGAAGACCCGCCCCCAGCACATTCATTATCCTGAGAGCCAACTCTTCTGGATGCAGAGAACAGTCTCCTTGAGTCTGAAACCTGCTCTTTGTGGCAAGTCAACTGGCTCTTTATGTTGTGTTTGGAAGAAGTTTTGAGTAACCTCACTACTTTTGGACTTTAACTTTGACAAGTGACATATTTTACTTGTTGTATGGGAGGATGGAAAGTATGTCTAAAGCCAGGAAGGGAAAGTACAGAAGAGTGATTTATTTTTCCCTTGATTTCCGTGGGCTGTTCAGTATCCGTGGTTCTTTTAGCCTCAGCACTGCCAGCCTCAGGCTGAAGAGATTGCTCAGTCACTAAAGGCATTTAGTTGCAAAGCCTGATGGCCAGGGTTCCATTCCTCCACACCCAAGTAAAGCCAGATGCACAATGTGGTGCATGCACATGAAATTCGTTTGCAGTTCCAAGTGGCCCTGGTGTGCCATATTCTCTCTCTCTCTCTCTCATTCTCTGCTTACAAATAAATTAAAATATTTTTTGAGGCAAGCCCAACAGACTGACCTTGTAAAAAATATTTTTATGAGGTGGGAGGGGGGAAGGAGAGGATTGGTGCTGCAGGGCTTCCAGCCACTGCAATCGAACTCCAGATGCGTGTACCTTGTGTGTACATATCACTGTGTGTCTGGCTTACATGGGACCTGGAGAGTAGAACATTAGTCCTCAGGCTTCACAGGTAAGCTCCTTAACCACTAAGCCATCTCTCCAGTCCTAGAATTTTTTTCTTTAAATAACATAAGAAAGAACTACCAGCTTCATCTTCTCCCCCTCCTCCCTCTGACTGTGGAGGGCACCCCTCTTACCCACCCTGCCTCCACCCCAGAGCATGGCCATCAATTTCACTTCAAGCTCTCAGTGCCTTGGGCCAATGGAGAAAGTCTTTCAGAAATAGGTTTTAAAAACATTCATTATCACAAAGGGAATCAGAACATCTTAGAAAGGAATTAGGAAGGAAGTTAGTACGTCACTGCAGGGGTGGAATGATCAGATTTGGTAGAGGCCTAAGAGACTGGCCACGAATCTGGAAGTCAGTCTGTTTGTTCAAGTGGCTTCTATGCGTGGCTTTGCCCAGGATCATCCTGTAGTCCCTTCCCACGTATTAATAGAATTTAGGGGACACATCGAGCTGTTTTGTCTGGCTGCCAGTGAAGATTACTGAGGGCTTTGGACATGCTCAATAAACACTTCTTACATGGAAGGGAATTGAATTAATTGGTGCCAGATAAAAGCGTAAAGATTCTGGCACTTTCTACCCATGAGTGTAGATCAGCTAGCTGCAAGGTCTGGGTTCTGGAATCTCTGTGCTGTACCTCTGGATCTCTGGGGGAGCTCACTACATCTTAGCTTTCTTGCCAATAGCTCTATCCCTCCCATTTCTGGGGAGTCTAAGGTCCTTGGAGGTTATGTCCACTAGAAGACACTGGTGATCCTCTCTGGGGCATGTGCTGTACACACACACACACACACACACACAGAGTCAGGGCAAGGAGATGGAGAAAGGATCCACCTCATGGCCAGATGTAGTTAAATTACCCCTGCTGGGCCCAAGTGCTCAAAGCTATGGCATGCCATATGTTATCACGTGGCTGTGAGTTCTGGGGACATTTAGCATGTCCTGTTGAAGATGGCAAGAACCAGAGGGAGGGTGAGGCCCTGAAACCCTAATCCCTTTCATGAGGCCCGCCAACTCTTTCCAAGACAAAGAGTGGCTGTGTATTCTCTTTCTCTCTCTCTCTCCTTTCTTTCTTTCTTTCTTTCTTTCTTTCTTTCTTTCTTTCTTTCTTTCTTCCTTTTTTCTTTTTCTTTCTTTCTTTCTTTTTCTTTTTTTTTTGTTAAAGGCTTGGCTGCTTATAACAGCTGTCTGCTTGTTCTTGGAGCTGGAATTTATTTATTTTCTTGCTTAGCAGTGGCCTGGAATGTCTGGCAAAATGAAGTTTCAGGAGGCAAAGATGAAGTGACTGTAGATTTAAAAATACCACTCAGGGGCCCGTTATCAGGGCAACGTGAAGAGGGCACGGCACGTGGGCCTGCTCTCCTGCGTGGCAATGCTAACTGGATGGTCACTGTGGGATGTAGCCTCTCAAAATGTAGAAAAAAAATGTTTTCATTTCCGGCTCCCTGCTTGCCATGCCTTAAGCCCCTCATTCTAAATTTAGGGTTATTTATGGGGGGGGGGGGAGGAAACTGCATTTGCCATGTTAGGAGTCTCCAATTGATCATTCCACCTCATCGTGAAGACATTAGTAGCCAGAGCCAGGATGCGAGGGCTCAGACTCACCCGGTTCCCTTTGTCCCCGGGTGGTCCGTGCAAACCCTGTAATAGATCAGAGAAATGAAGACATGTTAACGAGAAAACACAGACCGGTTACGCCGTCCCCTCCTCCCGAGCTTGGAAAGCCCTTTGTTGACGCCCGGTTCTAAGGAAACAGGATGAGTTAACCCCATCTTACAGAAGCGGGGCAGACAAGCCAAGCAAATCCATGACGGAATTTGACCTAAAAGGCGAATGATGAGTTATGGGCAAAGGCCCAAGGACAGGTTTTGGGGTTTCTCCTCCTGCAGCCCGTGTCCCGACTGGTAGTTATGTTCTTCTGGGGTCCCTCACAGGGATGAGGGGTGAGCTCGGGGCTGCAGCCGGGGTCAATGAACACAGATCGCTCTCGGCAGAGTATTCCCGTGGCTCTCCTGCCTGGCCCTGGCAGCATAAAGCCTCCAGTCTTCTAACCTTACTCCTGAGACAGTGGTGTCACATTGAATCTGGAGCTCCCTGTTATCCACCCCCCCCCCCCCCCCCCCGTCTCCGACCTCCCTCAGCATCATAGATACAGGTGTGCATAGTCAGGCCCGGCTTTTTACGTGGGTGCTGGGATCAAATTCAGATCCCCAATACTTGTGCACGAACCCACTTAGCCATCTTCCCAGCGCCCCCCAACCCTCTTTTAAGTTATGGAGTGCTCCTGTGGACAGAGGACGGCCGGACGTTTTAGCCAGTGTGCGCACAAGCCTCGGGTAGACAAAATCCAGGCTCTTCCAGGCAGCCTCTTGGCTTTCACAACAAACGTGCTGCAGGGGAGAGCCAAGTTCCGCCGTCACGGCCAGCAGCCCCCTTGGGCGAGCCGCCGGGGTCCACAGCTCATTTCTGTAACCTGGAGACCCAGCTTGACACTGACCCTCCTCAAGGGCAGGGGCCATGGTACATTCACATGAAGACCCCACACTTTAGACATGGAAGGCTCTGGGTGCGTTCTAACACGCGGTAGGATGGTCCCACGGCTGAGCCCTGCGGGGAGTTAAAGGCCATCGCCTGTTGCCTAAGGGCAACTTCCTCTGTCCTAGAAAGGAGAATTCTAGCGCAGACCCAGGCCTGGGGTCCAGGCTCTGGGCTGCCTGTGTCGCCCTTGTTTCTACTGTGGGGTAAGGTGGGTGGAGGGAGACCTCTGATCCCAGAAGACTCACAGGAAGCCCAGCTGCTCCCATTGGTCCTGTCATCCCTGGGTCTCCTTTGCTGCCCTGAAACAGAGAAAGACATCAGTGAGGTCCCTCCCCACCTGCAATGGTGACACCCTTCCATCACCGTTTCCTATTTCGGTATGGAGCCTGGGACATCTCAGTCCCTTCCAAGAGCTCTCGGGTAGTGAGGTGTGTGTGGAGTTGGGGTGCCCCTGGCCTACCCCTAATCTCTCTAGTATGGCCATCCCCTCAAGGCTTCCAGATAAGATAGCAGTGTCCTAGGGGTAATGGCTGGCTGGCTGGAGAAGCAGGGGACCAGAAAAGGGAGCAAGAAGACGAGGAAGAGAAAGAGAGGCAGAAAGCTCTGACTTCTGTCACCTCTGAAGCATCCACCCTGGTGTCCCCACCTGACCAGTCATTGGCCTCAGAGACCCACACGCTCTGTGGAACTGCCCCCCCTCCACCTGGAGTCACCGCCTGGGTATCACATGGGCAGATGGAGGGAAGGGGGGCAGAGACTACCACTGACGCCCGGAGAAGCGGCCGGAAGCCTTGCCTTTTGGTGATGCCAATCTCTAGGTGTATGGGAACAGGGACTAGGTGGGAGGAGCGGAGGCTCCTTGTGCTAATTCCTGCCGTCCCCACCCTCTCACACACCCTTTCTTTCCATATTTTTAAAATATTTTATTTATTTATGAGAGAGAGAAATATTTTATTATTTATTTATGAGAGAGAGAGAGAATGGGCACGCTAGGGCTTCCAGCCACTGCAAATGAACTCCAGATGCATGTGCCACCCTGTGCATATGGTTTGTGTGGGTCCTGAAGAATCGAACTGTGGTCCCTTGGCTTTGCAGGAAAGTGTCTTAACCGCTAAGCCATCTCTCCAGCCCTGTCACACACCCTTCCTATGTAGGTTGGGACTGGACCTCAGGGCATCATGATGTGGCCAAGGCCACTTGACAATGACCGTGGGAGCCTTGCTCAATACTCTGGCTTCCTGACTTCTCGATGTCCTCTGAGGATTTTCTAAATCCCAACTGGCCCTTAGACCCATGATGAATCCCTAAATGATTATAAAAACACCCGGGTCCTTAAAAGACTGAACTTTGCTAAGGGGCCAGCGGACGGAGGGAGTGAGCGTTTCATCTTACCTTTCCTCATGCAACAAGCTCACCCTCCCCAGGCTCACCCAGCTCCCTCAGCCTGCTATAAAGGTGAATAGGGACAGCGGGCAAGGGAAGGGGTGAAGGCTGAGATGGGTGCTATGACCCCATTGGGTATCAGGCGCTGGAGTTGAGCAAGCAGGGTCTGTTCCCCGCTCCTGGCTGTTCTGAGCACTCACCCGCTCTCCCTTTGGTCCCGCTGGGCCTGGAACTCCGATTGGTCCTGGAGTACCCTGGGGAAATGAAAGAGAGCAGACATGAGGGGCAAGATGCTGGCGGGGGGCGGGGAAGCCCCTGAGACGCCCACCCAGCACCTGAGGATGTGCAAGGCCTCAGGCCCTGTTTTCAGGGTTGGCAAGGCCAGGCTTATCCGAGGATGTGCATTCCACGGGGCTATGATCCACTTTGGGGCCTGGTTGGTGGGTTGGAACCCTTTCATGTCACAGCTGAGCTTGCCAAGGCTGAAAGCAGTCGGAACAGTTGCTTGGTTTGCTCCCGGAAGCACTTGGGACGGAGGCGACCCCATCCCAGGAGTGGAGGCCTGAAGCTGGCACCCACCCACTTGCTGCCACAGCTCCACATGCAGCGGGTGGGTCTTCATGCCACAGAGACCAATGCGCGCGCGCACACACAGAGGCAGGCGTGAGGCGGCCATCCAGCGCCCCTCCCCCGGCCACGGCAGACCCCAGATCCCCAGGCCTGCAGAACAGGCTGGAGAGAGTAAGTGGTGAGTCAATTTCCTCTGATGTCCCCACCACACTGGCCTTGGGGGGGGGGCGGAGGGGAGGGGGGCAGGAGCTCTCCTAACTCAGGGTCCAGCTAAGGGCTGCAGCCATTGGGGCAGCGTTGCTTGGAGATGGAGCAGGGCTTATGACATTCCCGGTGTCCCCAGATTCCCGCCTGCAGCCTGACTAGATGGAGTTTCTGGGTCACAGCCTCCTGTTTGTCTGTCTCAGTGTTTACGTGCCCTGCTTGGATGTGGCGAGGAGGTGTGCACCCTGCTCCAGCCTTGCCTCAAAGGCCTACAGTCTCTTGAGTACCGGGGAAGTTCCTGGGCCTGACTGGAGGCCAGATTTCCCTGCTGTAAAAGCAGGACAGCCAGGGTATCTCCTTCTAGCCATGGCAAAAATGCTGAGGCTGACACCTAGGAAGTGACTTCCATATTGTCTGGGCAGGGATCGACCGTCCCTGGACCACTTCCTCTTGCTCAGGAGAGGACAGAGCGGGCATTCGCTAAGAGGAGGCTCTGACGGGTCACCTCTGTGTCCTCCCACTTCTGAAACTACCAGGCTAGGCTTCTGTGGGCCGGTAAGGTGGCCGGCGTCCCACAGCCCTGCCCGCGTGTCTTCCTGTCTGCTAAAGGAACCTGGATCAATTCTTCCCTTTCTCCCACACGCCAATCTCGCCAGCTCATTAGCGTCTCGTCTTCACAGGCTGATGGGCCTCAAAAGCAGCCAGAGAGGCACGGCTGAACTGACCGGCTCCAAGTGGCAGAGCACGTGGCCCTGGCATGGCTCCTGCCCTCTGACCCTGCACAGTCTGTGACTACCAGAAAAAAAGGAGCCCAGAGTGATGCCTGCTTCTGAAATCGGGAGGACTGGAGAAAGGAGGGGTCCAAGTGCCCTTTCCTCGCTCAGTAAGACACCCCACCACTGGGCTGCAGGGTGGCTGGGGTGCCCCTGGCAGTGAGAGGTTCAGGTCGACCATACCCACGGGACACGGAGCTGGGGCTGGTCTCTAGGATCCTTCACTCTTCTCCCATCCGCACCTTTCCCTGTGGCCTACACAACGCTGTCCAGGACCGGGAGGCCCTCAGGGGACATGGACAGGAGGTGGACAGAACTCAGCGTGACGACAACACAGCGTGATGGGGCGCACACGGACAGTTGTGCTCGCCAGGGACGCAGCCTGGCTCAACCCCCCAGGGTGGGACCCCCGGGCTGGACTCTGCACCCTTCAGGATGAGGGTTGGTGTTGCTGGACTAGATTCTGTCATCCACATCTGGCAAGTCTGAGACTCCCCCCCCCCCAGTGCCACTCTGGGCAAAGGGGTTCAGATAGAGGCCGGTCTTCTTTAGGCAAGAGGCCGGAAAAATCGCATTTCTGACCTGAGTCCATTTGGACGTGACCTTTCTGGTGTCTGTGGCGGGACAAGGCATGACTCACGGGGCTGGGGGGGGGGAAGGACGGGGGACAAGGCACAGCAGGACGGACAAGAGGGACCAAGGCCAGACACTGGGTGCGGCGGGGAGCGGAGGGTGATGGAGAAGTGACACTCACCGGTGGCCCAGGCCTGCCGTCCAACCCTGAAGCTCCCTGGACAAAGGGGACAGTTTGACCAGAAGACAAGGGAGGGAGGAATGGGAGGGAGAAAAAGAGGGCAACGGGGAGGGAAGAGGTGAGTGAAGCGGTGACTCTGGACAGACAGAAACGCTGGCAATCCAACACGATGGGGTAATAAGCTAGAGGAGCACGGGGACATATTTACACGGAAACCAACAAAAACATGGAGACACGGAGGGTGGTGGCCGGCGGCTGAGCTGGCAAGAGCCATGCAGATGGCTGCTCGGGCTCTCCCCGAAGTTCCCGCCCCCCCCCCGGAGGAAACCTCTCTCCCAGGGTGCTTCCGTACTCCCGGGAAGGGGACCGGGAGAGGAGAGACTGCTGAAGTCAGAGCTATGCACTTTCCCAAGGATGGGCCACTGGGGAGGGCGTCTGGAGGAGGGGCGTTCTTGGGCTCTCTTGCACCCCTGTGGACACCAGCCATCCTATACTTCCTCATCCTTGGGGGCTGGGCCTGAGTTCCAGCACTTGGGTTTGAAATCTGGGTGGACAAGGGCCTAGACTTCTCTAGCTGGTGGGAGGAGGGGCCCCTAAATGAGGGTACTAAGGGCACCTGGCATTTCTCTGGCATTTTGCGGTTGCAGGCAACCTCAGTCCATCTGCGCGCTCACAGACAGAGCCCTTTCCTAGACAAAGGCCGTGGAGGCAGCTGGCGGGACCGTTTTCTGAGGTCGCGTCTCATCATGGCAAACAGTCATAGAGATAGATGGGTGCTGCTCAGACTGTGTCCCCTGAAACCTCGTCATGTCCTGCTGACCAGTTAGGTGCCTGGTGGGATGGAGCTCACTACCCTGTGGCAGGCTCTGAAGTTGTCTCTGTCCTTCACCTAGGAAAGCCAAGGTGGAGGCTGGAGAGACGGCTCAGTGGTTAAGGCACTTGCCTGCAAAGCCAAATGCCCAGGGTCTGATTCCTCAGGACCCACATAAGGCCAGATGTATAAAGTGGCTCATGCATCTGGCATTTGTTTGCAGTGGCAAAAGGCTCTGGTGCACCCGTTCTTTCTCTCTCTCTCTGCTTGCAAATAAATAAAAATATTAATGAAAAAAAGAAAGAAAGAAAAACTTGGTGGGAAACGCTCCAAAGATTCCGATGTGACAAACCCTGGGGAGACAGTGGGGATTCTCCAGCCAGTAAGGAATGGGGTCTTAAAAACTTGCTTCTAACGGCGTCCCAGAAATAACCTCGGTTTATTAGGAAGGCGAGGGAGCACCCAGAGCGGGAGGGAAGGGAATGCTTCTCCTGGGACAGGATGTTGGGAAGGAGGATCTTACAAGGATGATTTCTTGGTGTTAGGATCCTGAATTCTGGAGCTGCTTTTGGTTCCCAGGTTAGAGCTGGGGGTCTTTGTTGGCTAATCTTGTGAATTTGATGGGATTTAGAATTACCATGGAAACAGACCTCTGAGCATGTCTGTGAGGGAATTTTGAATTTAGGTTAATTAGGGTGGAAAGACCCACCATAAATGTGGGTGACCTCTTCCCATACGCTGTATAAAAAAGAGAAACTGGGTCGGGTGTGGTGGCACATGCCTTTAATCCCAGCACTCGGGAGGCAGAGGTAGGAGGATCGCCGTGAGTTTGAAGCCACCCTGAGACTACATAGTGAACTCCAGGTCAGCCTGGACTGGAGCGAGACCCTACCTTGAAATAAAACAACAACAACAACAACAAAAAAGGAGAAACTGGGTTGGAGTGGTTGCTTAGCGTTTAAGACTCTTGCCTTCGAAGCCTAAAGACCCAGTTTCGACTCCCTAGATCACACATAAGCCAGACGCACAAAGGTGAGGCAAGTGCAAGGTCACACATGCCCACTGGGTGGCGCAAGCATCTGGAGTTCGATTGCAGCCGCTGAGGCCCTGGTGCACCAATTCTCTCCCTTTCTCTCTCTCTCTCTCTCTGTTGTTCACTCTCTCTAAAGTAAATAAATAAATAAGTAAGTAAGTAAAAAGGAGAAGCTAAGCTGAGCACTATCAGTCACGGATCTTTCCTTCCTGACTGGACGCCATGTGACTGGTGCCCTGCCCTCCGTGAGGGACTGTCATCTCAGCCAAAATAAACCCTCCCCCCCTCAGGTTACTTTTGTCAGCTATTTTAGCACAACAAGAAGGAAGGTCGCTAACACGGGGTCTCAACTCCAGCTGCACGTCACTGTCTCCCGAGCCTCGGTCCCGCTCTGGCCCTGTCCCAGGAGTGTCTCCAAGGGTGGGACAGTGGGTCACAGCGAGTTGGAAAGGCTCCCAGGTGACTCCAGCATCAACAGGCGTTTCTGGAGGGCAAATGGGGGTGGGACGGCACAGTGGATCGGGGCTCGGGACCAGGCTGCTGAGGCCGCTGGCCTGTTGAGCACCCAGGCACAGCCTAGAAACAGCCAAACGTGGCATCGCTGCCAAGTTGGCTTGTGAAGTCTGGAGCCTTGGAAGATGTGGATTCAAGGTGTTCAGGACCTCTGTGGGCCACTGGCATGTTTGGTATGATCTCCGAGGCGGCATGCTTTTGGTCTGATGTTAGAAAATGGGGAGACTTGGGGGCTGGAGAGATAGCTCTGCAGCTAAGTGCACTTCCCGAGCAAGCATGAGGGCCTGAGTTCAAATCTCCAGAACCCACATGAACAGCTGGTCGTGGCCACACAGGTTCGGGAGCAGAATCACTGGGGCGTACCGTTGGCAAACTGTGGAATCAGTAAGAGACTCCGTCTCAAGGGAAACCAGATGGGTGAGTCGTGGAGGGGGCTCTTGATGCTCTTCTCCAGCCGCCACAGGTGAGCTGACAGGGTTGTGCACACACACACACACACACACACACACACACAGACACCATCCACATCTCACACACACAGCTACACAAAAGTACTATGCAAAGGGCTGGAAGGATGGCTTAGTGGTTAAGACGTTTGCCTGCAAAGCCAAAGGACCCAGGTTCGATTCCCCAGGACCCACATTAGCCAGGTGCACAAGGGGGTGCATGCATCTGGAGTTCATCTGCAGTGGCTGGAGGCCCGGCACACCTATTCTCTCTCTCTTTCCCCTCTTTCTCTGTCAAATAAATAAATAAATAAATAAATATAAAATATTAAAAAATACTATGCAAAAATAAAAAGAATGAAAATGGGGAGATTTCATATAAAATACCAAGTGCCCACATCTTCCTTTGCAAAATTGCAAGGCGCAAACATGCTTGGCTCTCCTCCCTCCAAGGCAATGGTCAGATGGGCTAAGAGGCTGCTCCCTTAACAAGGGTCACTGCACCTCCCTATTGTCCCCCCGAGGTCCCCGAGAGCTGCTTGCTTGCTTGCTTGCCTTCCTTCCTTCCTTTCTTTCTTTCTTTCTTTCTTTTTTTTTTTTTTGAAGTAGAGTCTCACTCTGGCCCAGGCTGACCTGGAATTCACTCTGTAGTCTCAGGGTGGCCTTGAACTCGCGGCGATCCTCCTACCTCTGCCTCCCGAGTGCTGGGAGTAAAGGCGTGCGCCACCACGCCCGGTGAGAGCTGCTTTCTATGAACAAGCTTGTTCCATTGTGTTTTGCTTTGTTTGGCTTTAACTAGGGAAGGCATTTCTCTGTATCTGGGTCCCTACCAAAAGTTGGAGGGGCAGACACGGAAGGAGTGCTTTGTCACTCAACTGGCACTTTCTTTGTTGATGTCACTTGTGGGGTTGCTCAGCCGTGTCCACATCCACCTCTGAATGATGTCTCCCAGCTTCACTGGGGTCACTGGGGCCATGAAGGCGGATGACAGGTGACTTGTGGCTGGGGTGGGCGTGGGGCGCAGGAAGGCCCTTCCATGAGAGGTGCTCAGTCATTCCGGTCGCGGCTCTGACGCGGGGAGGCATTTGCTAGCGCTGTCGCTGCTCCGTGGGCCTGTCAGGCAGACGGCTCTGCACTGTTCCCACTCGGTGTCGGCGAGGGTGAAACGAGCTCTGCTGCCTGGTGTTTGGCCGCTGCAAAGCCACTAACCAGAACTTCAGGTCCTGCCAAGCTCAGATCTTTAACTTCCCATGATTCCCTTGCTCTGTATGGCTATCTGCGGGGAGGGGCTGGCCTTGAGCTTGGAGACACACCAAAACCCCTTTGCGAGGAGGCTGTGGGCCTCAGTGGAGGACTCAGTTCAGTTATCAACCTCAAAGGCCGACCATCAAGTGACCATTAGTTAAACAATGAGATGGATGGCTTAAGTCTCTTCCAAGGCTTAAAAAGCAAACCAAAAGAGGACCAGGTGGAGCCTGGGGGTGCAGCGCCTACCAACTTGGGTTTCATCCCCAGCGCCACACAAACCAGGCTTGAAGTGTTACCTAGCTACTCAAACGGTGTGGGTCATCCTTCACTGTGAGCTGAGATGTAGGCCAGCTTTGGCTACATGAGATTCTGTCTCCAAATAAAAAAAAGCTGGGCTGGAGAGATGTCTTAGTGGTTAAGGTGCTTGCCTACAGAGGCAAAGGACCTGGGTTTGATTCCCCAGTATGCACATAAAACCATACGTACAAGGTGGCACATGCATCTCAAGTTCATTTGCAACAGCTGAAGGCCCTGGTGCACCCATTGTCTCTGTCTCTCTCTATCCCTCTCTCTGTCTGCAAATAAAAAAAATTAAAAAAAATATTTTTTAAATGTGACAGGACAAAAGGCCATCTGGCTACTGGCAGCAAGGGACAAAGGGACCTGCCCAATCCAGTCCTTACCTCTGGACAAGCAGAAGCCTGCACGCAGCCCTCACTGGCTGACAGGGAACTCCAGCCTGAGAGAATGAGATTCCTGCCCAGGTGGGAGGGAACTTAGCTTGCTGGGACCACAGCGGCTGACTTTTTAAATTTTTAAAATTTTTTTAGAGAGAAAGAGAAGAATTGGCACGCCAGGGCCTCATCCACTGAAATCACACTCCAGATGCTTGCGCCATCTAGTGGGCATGTGCGACCTTGCGCTTGCCTCACCTTTTGTGCATCTGGCTCATGTGGGATCTGGAGAGTCGAACGTGGGACCCCTAGGCTTCGTAGGCAAGTGCCTTAATCGCTAAACCATCTCTCTAGTCCAATGTCGGTTGACTTTTATATGCTATGTGGCCAGTGTATGAGGAGAAGGGAGGGGTTCTCGCGGTCATTCTAGGAAGGTAGGGCGAGGCAAAGTAGCTCACGACCCTTCTGCTCCCAAGTCTTTCAAGCCTGGCCCCTGGAGGGTACATTCGAATGGCTCCAAATAAGGCCCAAGTATGTCCCAAGGTTACCCTTCTGCCTCTCCATCTGGAGGACCCTGGGGCGGGGACCCTATTTCGGGTTGTTTCACTTTGCCCATCATGCAGAGCACGCCTGACCCGGAGGAAGCCTGGGCAAGAGGACGAGGGTCTGTGCTCCCAACCAAGTGCCAAGGGAAGACCGCACCAGGGCTCTGGGGGGGGGGGCCTGGGACTTCACACCCAGGGTTCTCCCCTGCCCCCTGCCCAGCATCCCCAGCACGGGGAGAAGGACTTCCCAGCAGGACTCCCCCAGGCAGACCTGCTGGCCCCTCGGTACTTACGGGTAATCCCAGAGGCCCCCGGTCCCCTTTCTCTCCGTGGGCGCCCTTCTCTCCTTTGGCTCCGTCTAGGCCTGCTTCTCCCTGGAGGAAAGGGAGGTGGAGGGGCTCACAGAAGGGAATGCCACAGACAACTGCGCCCCGGGTTCTCGGGTTCTGGGTGTAGCGGTGGGGCTCGTAGAAGGAGCTGGAGGCGGACGTGGACGTGGCTGGGCCAAGGATGGCGAGCGAGGGGACTTCAAGAACCCCCCAGGTACCAGTCTGTCCCTGCCTGAATTAGCGCCCTCTGCGGTGTGGTGACCTTCCCACGGGAAAAGGGGGGCAGGACACAGGTCAGGCGTGGTGAAGTGCACATCTTGAGGGCAGGGACACTGAGACCCTGCAAGAGCTGCTGGCAAGTGACTGGCATGCCTCTGCCAGGGCTTTGACACTCACGACATGGGAGTTGAGGGAAGAGGCCTCCCCTGAGGAAGGGCGGGGCAGCGGCTGGGGAGATGGCTTGCAGAACCTGATGTCCCGGGTTTGATTTCCCAGTACCCAGGTAAAGCCAGATGCACAAAGTGGCACATGCATCTGGAATTCATTTGCCGTGGCAAGAGGCCCTGGTGTGCCCATTTTCTCTCTCTCTTTCCCTCCTTGCAAATAAATAAATGAATATATATATATATATTCTAAATATATAGAATATATATATTTAGAATATATATAGAATATAGAATATATTTAGAAAAAAAAATATATATATATTCAGAAAAAATAATATATATATATTTAGAAAAGAGAATGGCAGGGCAGTGGCAAAGACCAGTCTTGCCATCAGCCTCCAACCTCTTATTCAGTGGACCGCTCATGTGGGCACAGAGAGGGCCTCAGGGCAGAGACCAGGGGCTTGTCCTGGGGAGGGACCCATACCATGCCAGAGTCTCAGCTCTACTCCAGGGTGAGGGAAGGGTCTGGATCAGGTGAGATGGGAAATGGGTTTCATCCTTTTTCTAGGAATCTAAACTGCACCCAGAGCACTCCAGATACGAATGGAGGATGTTAGAGGCACCGGAGGTTTCATTCCGCCCTGACAGACCTCCACTGGCTGGGCCGTCACATGATGCCATTTAGGGAGAAGGGACAGCTGAGCTTCTAAGCCCTTCCTTTCCCTTTCCTTCCCTTCCCTTCCCTTCCCTTCCCTCTTTCTTTCCCTTCCCTCTTTCTTTCTTTCTTTCTTTTTCTTTTTTTTTTTTTTTTGAGGCAAACACAACAGACTGGCCTTTTTGAATGAGACAGTTCGAGAGTGAGGAAGAGAACTGGCAAGCCAGGACTGCCAGCCGCCGTAATCGAACGTGCACCACCTCGGGCACATGTGCTCCCTGGGCATATGTCACCTTGTATGTCTGGCTTCTGTGTGGGATCTGGGGAGCCGAACATGGGTCCTTAAGCTTCTCAGAGAAGTGCCTTAACTACTGAGCCATCTCTCCGGCCCTCCTTTTCTGTTAATACTGATGCCTCCCCCCATCCCCGGCCTTGAACTGGTCCCGTGACCTTTTCTTACCTTTGGTCCAGGAACACCTTGGAGGCCCTGTGTTTGGAATCAAAACAGGGTGATTAGAACTGCATTTCCACCTGAGCACACACGAGTAAAGGTTGGGTGGAGACTGTGGTTGCTGGCTCAGGAAAGGGAGAAGAGGATGCCATGAGGGCTCATGCTTGGGGCTTCCTGGGGTGCAGGCTGAACCGCCTCTGCCCAGCCAAGGGCTGACAGAAAAATCTCTCTGTGACCCCCGACAGAAAAGTAAAGAAAAGTAAAGACCATGGAAGCACCCAGAACTAAGCCGCAAAGCGGCAAGTGCTTAGAACAGTGTTTGCAACATAGCAGGTTTCACTAGATATTTCTTGTTTTGTTTTGTTTTGTTTTGTTTTGAGGTAGGGTCTCGCTCCAGCCCAGGCTGACCTGGAATTCACTCTGTGGTCCCAGGCTGGCCTCGAACTCACGCCGATCCTCCCACCTCTGCCTCCCCAGTGCTGGGATTAAAGGCGTGCACCACCACGCCCGGCTTGCCTGTACTTTTACATATCACTAGGATTTCTGTTATCACTGTCGTCACCATTTCTTCTATCAACAACGAAAGGTGACACCCCAGTGCCATGGGGACCGTACGAATGCACAGTCCACAGCCCAGCATCTGTTCCTTTGAGGTGCTCAGCGAAAAGGGGTTCTGGTTTTAATGGGTCACTTTGTATGGTGCATGTGTTCACGTGTGCCCATGTGTGTGTATGTATGTGTTCACCTGTGTGTACGTGTGGGGGGTGCATGTGCACATGACTATGCATACTTGCAAAGGCCACAGTTTAACATCAGGTACTTCCTCAATAGTTCCTCAACCTTATTTTTTAAAGAAATTATTTATTTGAAAGAGCAAGAGAGAAAGAGAGAGAGGGGGAGAGAGAGAGAGAATGGGCATGCCAGGGCCTCCAGCCACTGCAAACAAAGTCCAGACACATGTGCCACCTTGTGCATCTGGCTTACGTGGGTCCTGGGGAATTGAACCTGGGTCCTTTGGCTTTGCAGGCAAGCGCCTTAACCACTAAGCCATCTCTCCGGCCCTCGACCTTATCTTTTTGAAGCCGAGTCTGTCTCTCAGGGAATCTGGCGCTCATAAATTCAGCTAGACTAGCTGGCAGCAAGCCCCCAGGGTCCCCTGTCTCTGCCTTTGCGGCACGGGTGTTACAGAAACACTCTGTTGTATTAGGCTTTTTACTTGAGTCAGGGACGGGGACCTGAACTCGTGTCCTTCACCAACTGAGCCATCTCCCCAGCCTTCATATTTTTCAAATTTATATTGTGTTATTTATTTGAAAGCAGAGAGAGCTAGAGAGAAGAGAGACAGAGAGAATGGGCGCTCCAGGGCCTCCAGCCACTGCAAATGAACTCCAGATGCATGTGCCACTTTACGTGGGTACTGGAGAATTAAACTCAGGTCATTCGGCTTTTCAGGCAAGGACCTTAATCACTGAGCCATCTCTCCAGACCGTCAATCTTTGTGTTTTAATCCAGTCTTACTGACTGAGTAACAAGAAGGAGGGTGGAGAGGGGCAGGTATCAGATGGTAAAGGATCAGAAAAATGTTGGGCAGGGCTCGTGGCAGGGCGAGCCTGTGACTGTCATGCCAGTCCACTAGGCCATGCGTGCCCAACTTTCTTGCTGTCACTGGGACCCTGTGTTTAAAACGGGAGGGCAGAGGAGCAAGGAGGGGTTTGTGGAAGAGGAAAATTCTTCCCCGGGAGGAGAGGTGACAGTGACCTCTGGGTGAGGTTGAGCCAGAGGCTGCCAAGGGGAGGGGATGCTATGGATTCAAAACCACACTGACTATGATGCTCAGTCCTTGAAACTCACCTGAGGTCCAGGAGGCCCCTCTGGCCCAGGTGGCCCAGGAATCTAGAAGCCAACGAGAAGCTCTGTTACACTCCCTGCAGACATGACCCAGGCCCACCTGGAGACTATAAAGCCTCAGGACAGAAGCTCTATTGAAGGTCAGGCCAACACAGCCTCCCTAAAAGAAGGCACAGGCCAGGCCAGAAATACACAGCAAGTTGTTGGCCCCACACAATGTTAGAAAGCAAACATTGCTGTAAAATGTTCCCAGAATATCTATTCCTTCAGGTTTTCCTGAAAACAAACAAACAGGAAACAAAATCCCACACTATCTAGTAGCGGTAGATTTGTGGGCGCACCAGGGCCTCCAGCCACTGCAAATGAACTCCAGACGCGTGCGCCCCCTTGTGCATCTGGCTAACGTGGGTCCTGGGGAATCGATCCTCGAGCCAGGGTCCTTAGGCTTCACAGGCAAGCGCTTAACTGCTAAGCCATCTCTCCAGCCCTAAACTTTATTTCTTATCTTTAAAATATTTTCCATTTATTTTTTTATTTAACAGAGAAAGAGGGAGAGAGAGAGAGAGAGAGAATGGGCGCACCAGAGCCTCCAGCCACTGCGAACGAACTCCAGACGCGTGCGCCCCCTTGTGCATCTGGCTAACGTGGGACCTGGGGAATTGAACCTGGGTCCTTTGGCTTTGCAGGCAAATGCCTTAACCGCTAAGCCATCCCTTCAGCCCAGTAGGAACTCTTTCCTCTTGGAGACACGGCTCTTGGGCTCACCCACACTCTGCCGCCCCAACCCCTCTTTCTTCTATTCTGAAATCGCAGGGTCCGTCTGTGGTGTGCTGAGACCTCGTAGTCATTAGAACTTGAAACTGTTGGCCCAGAGGAGCAGAAATTGATTATTTGGGATGGGAAGCGGCTAAGATGTCCCTGAGGAATATTCGTCAAGGCCCCCGCCCCACTTCCCAGGTGTGTAATGGACGGGACGAGGGACAGCTACCTGTGTTCACGCTGACGCCAGGGGCAGCAGGAGAGACGCAGGTTGGACAATGAGATGGAGGAGCCAAGGCAACCTTCTCCACAAAGGGGCCTTTCAGGGGCCACGCCCTCTAGCCACGACCGTCCCTGTGCCTATGGTCTATTCCTTTCTGAGCTTCTGCCCCCACCTCAGCTCCGGGGTTCTCCCTGGATGGCCAGCCTTACCACTGAGAATCCCCAGAATCCAGGCAGAGGAGTCCTTACCCAGGCCACCGTGCACTGGGCAGACAGGCCAACCCTTAATGTCCCTTTTCTGCTCCGTAGTGGTCTCCTTGCAGGAAGTATAGCCTTTGAAAACTCCACCTTCTTTCTAGAACTTTATTCTTCTTGGGCTTGGATTATGGCTCCATGGAAGAGAACTTGCCTAGCATCTGTGAGGGCACCATGTTCTATCTCCAACACATATTTAAAAAAAAAAAAAAGACTAGTTTTCTTACTATAAGGAGGTAATCCATCGGTCTGATATAGGTCTGGTCACACAAACCTACACTTCTATTAAAATTCAAAAGGTCCATCTTACCAGCACAATCTCTAAAACTTTGCAAGGCTGGGGAGATGGCTCAGCAGTTAGAAGAGCTTATTTGCAAAGTCTACTGGCCTGGGTTTAATTCCCCAGCTTCATGTAAAGCCAGATACAAAAAATGGTGCATGCCTGCCCTCAAATAAATAAAGAAAAATATTTCTTAAAAACATTTTTAAGCACTACAGATGCATTAACATATTTTATAAATGGTAGAGAATTGAAAGGAGCATACATTAATGATTTACTTCATTGTCAAGGACTGCTAATATTTTGGAAGGTAGCTATGCTTACCACTATACCACCAACACCACCCAGACTGCATATATTTTGGTTTATTTCTTTCTAGTTTTGTGGGTGCATAAAGAAGAGCTGGATATTGGCATATACTTACAACAAAGTACGAATGTAATGTGGTCTTCTTTTTCATATTTAATGTGGAACTCATTTTCCAACTTAAAAAACATAATTTTAAAATTGTATTTTTGTAGAGAGTGAGTGTGAGAGACAGAGAGAGAATTGGCATGCCAGGGCCTCAGCCACTGTATTCGAACTCCAGATGTGTGTGCCATCTTGCGTGCATGCACGGCCTTGTACTTGCCTCCCCTTTGTGCATCTGTCTAATGTGGGAACTAGAGAGTTGAACATGGGTCCTTAGGTTTTGCAGGCAAGAGCCTTAACCTCTAATCCATCTCTCCAGTCCTTATTTTCCAACTCTTTTGATATGGTCCTGTGAACATCCGTTCTTGGTGACATGCAGGGCCCCTGAGCAGGATGAGAGGAGGTTTTCACCTGACCGGGGCTAAGGCAGTGCTTGGCATGAGCTAGGCCCTCCGTTATAGAGGCCACGATTATTACCAGGGTAGTTGGCCTGAGTGAGTTAATCCCCTCCTGCCTGTGAGAAGTATAGTCTGTTTCTCATTGTTTTTTACTTGAAATACTTCTCGAAGGAACATTTGTACGCATGATGCTATTTCTGAATTTAGGACCATTTCTTTCCTTCTTTCTTTTCTTTTTCTGGTTTTTCAAGGTAGGGTCTCACTGTAGCCCAGGCTGACCTGAAATTCACCATGTAGTCTCAGGGTGGCTTTGAATTTGGGTCAATCCTCCTACCTCTGCCTCCTGAGTACTAGGATTAAAGGCATGCACCACCATGCCCGGCACCTTTTTTTTTTTAAATATATTTTTTATTTATTTTTAAGAAGAGACAGTGCAAGAGAGGGAGAGAGAGAATGGGCATGACAGGGCCTCCAGCCACTGCAAATGAACTCCAGATGCGTGCGCCACCTTGTGCATCTGACTTTGTGTGCGTTAAGGGAAGCGCCTTAACCTCGGGCCGTCTCTCCAGCCCTAGGGCCATTCTCTAGAACACTATCCATTTTTAAATAAGGAACATCAGTAGGACACAATCAGCCCTGCTTGGCTCAATTTAGATGGGGCCATGACACTAAAGAGTGACACGGGCCAGGCAATGTTGTGGAAATACAGAAGCTGGGTGGTCTCCTTTTGCTTGGCAGGCGGGGTGGCTCCTGAACAGCCCAGACCTCCCTGCCAAGCACCCTGCCCCTCATGCCCCCAGGATGTCTGCCAGTTTCCCAGAGTCTACAGATGCACACGAGGCTCTCCATCTTCTGCGAAGCTGACCTCTACCCTGACTTCCTGTCACTCTGTCCTTCTCCTCCGGTGTGCTTCTCAAAGAATTGAATCCCAGCACTCGGGAGGCAGAGGTAGGAGGATTGTTGTGAGTTCGAGGCCACCCTGACACTACATAGTGAATTCCAGGTCAGCCTGGGCCAGAGTGAGACCCTATCTCGAAAAACCAAAAAAAAAAAACCCAAACAAACCAGAATCTCTCCAGAAAGCTTTCTGTGGAAGCCTTGTGGCAAACTCTTACAGTTGTCTAGAGGAGCAGTGGTGTATTTTCTCCCATGTCTGCCGCAGCCTCAGGCAAAGAAAGCACAGGCATCCTCTGAGCACCGTTGACAGTGGTCAGCAGGGCCATGGGGCAGCTCTGGGCTCAGCTCCAGGCAGATGCTCATCTTCCTGACTTCTAGAAGTTGAGGCACTGCAGCTTCTTCCAGAGCTCAGAGATGCTGTGAGCCCTGGAGAAACTCGTTTCTGCGAAGCCTTCATCCGATGATTACCCAGGACCCAAAAGATATAGTAGGAGGGCTGGAGAGATGGCTCAGCAGTTAAGGCGTTCGTCTGCAAAGCCAAAGGATCCCAGTTCGATACTCCGTGACCCACGTAAGCCAGATGCACAAGGAGGCGCATGTGTCTGGAGTTCGTTTGCAGTGGTGGAGGCCCTGGCGCGCCCATTCTCTCTGTCTCGTTTTCTCCTTCTCAGACAAATAAGTAAAATATTAAGAAAAGAGAAAGAAATAATAGTAGTGACTTTACCTCTGCTCCTGGTTCGCCCTTCTCCCCGGCTTCTCCTTTCTCTCCCTGTGGGCACAAAACACCCCAGTATGAGTGCCAGCACTTAAGGGCCTGACCACAAGCCCACCCGCACATCTGTGACAGGCTACGGGGACCAGACACTGTGGAGGCCATGCAGGTGGTCAGGCCCTGGGTCCTCTGTCTTTAAAGATTCGAAGCTCTAGCAGGGGGAGGAGAAGGGACGGGTGATGTCTCCGCACAAGGACAGATCATGGGCGACAGACCTGTGTCTCATTCCTGTGCTATGGGAGAGGGAACATACGGCGATGCGTGACTCTTTTGGAAGTCACCATATGCATGTGTCATGCACATGAAAGCTTAACCTATGCTAAGATCACATTGCGAATATGTCACACATAGGTGTGTGTGTGTGTGTGTGCGCGTGAGTGTGCATGCAGCTTTCTCATGCTAGTACTAGACACTAGGAAGATCTTGCTGCTGATCTTGAAGAAGTAAGCTGCCCAGAGGGGAGCCGCCTCCCGCGGTGGGTCATGTGGCAGCGAATGGGACTCAGTGTTGCTATGGGAAGCCATCAGGTCCTGCCAACACTCAGTGGGAGAGAAGGGAACCCCGGCACCCTGATCAGAATACAGATTTGCATGAACCTCTGTGAGACCCTGAACAGGGGACCTCGCTATGCCACACCTGGCCTCCTGACCCACAGAAAAGACATGACGTTAAATGCATGCGTTTTAAGCTCTTCAGTCTATGACAATGTTGCATTAATAGAAAATAAATCCAGTTCAGGTCCCAGAGGGTTGGGGGCCTCTGTGAGAAGGCTGACAAAGGGAGCTAACACACCATGCCCATCCATCCATCTTGGAAGTGGGTGCGTGGGGAAGCTGTGCGCTATCCGCCTGTCCCAGCTGGGTGGACAGCCTTGATGTCGAGGGATTCCCGCACTGGGTGGGGTCACATGTGGGGACAGGCTAACCTCTGAGGCTCTTTCTAGTTCCAAGAGGGGGAATTCCAAGTTCAGTGCTCTTGGACTAAGTGACACCTTCAGAAAGAGGCCACCGCACAAGGCTGGCACTCTGTTTACAGCCAAAGCAATAAACAGGTACTGATGAAACGATCCTCGGGCTGGGGAGCAGGCTTGAGGTTAGTGAAGCCTGGCATAGTTCTAGGGACCCCTAGGCTGGTGACCTCACGGAAGAACCCCTTGTGCTCTTGTCTGGAGCTGTCTGCTAACACCCTGGGCACCTGGCCCTCTCGCCTTACTGTAAATCCCGGGAGCCCGATGGGGCCAGGTAATCCTGCTGCTCCGGGCCTCCCTTGGTCACCTGGTTCTCCTTTCTCCCCAGTTGGGCCGTCTAGACCCTACAGATTGACAAAGACCTCTGTTAGTGAAAGCTCAAGGTCATCATGCTGCAAAGGCGACCCGCATGCAGGGCTCCCTTTCTCGAAGCATGGGTGTATAGGCTGGTGCCCATTTCACAGACGGGAGCTACTGAGGCCCAGAGAGGGATCCACAGCCAAGTCAACAGCCTGGCTAGATTGAGCTGGGTACCCCTTCCATACATGCAACCTCTTCTAATAAGGGACGTCCACATGCTTTGAGATTTACTGCTCTGTCTCTTTTCCCACAATCCATGAGGGATCCTGTAAAGGCATTATTATACCCATTTTAGAGATGGAGAAACTGAGGCTCTTGAAGGCACAGTGACTTTCTCAAAGATAAGGCCAGGTGAGGACCGAATAGGACTCAGATCTCCTGAATCAGGACACCAGCCTTCATCAAGTGAGTGGTGTGGAGAGACTGAGCAAATCCCTGCTCTCTGGATTCAGGGCCCAGCTGGAGGCATGCAGAACCCACAACAGGATGGAGGTGGTGTGTGCAGGAGCCAGCAGGCTGGCCACTTACCGGGGGACCTGCTTGTCCTGTCTCCCCTTTGTCCCCTGGGCTCCCTGGGGGCCCCGTCTCTCCTTTCATTCCTGGAGGCCCATCTTTTCCTGGGAGTCCTTGAGGGCCAGCGGGGCCCGTGTCTCCTGGTCTTCCTCTAGGCCCCTGTAGAAAGCAGACATTAATGGAGATCAGAGGACGGAGGGAGCCAGAAGGGACTCTGACTGGATGGGAGCTGGGAAAGGGACCCCCCCCCCAGCTGGTTCTGCCAGCTTTGCTTGGTCCTGAGTCCTCCTGCCCAGCACCACGGTGAGGACCACTTTCAGACACTTCTCTTCTTACCTTGTCCCCATCATGTCCCGGAGGGCCGGGCAGTCCAATCTCCCCCTGCAGGCAGAACAATGGGAGGTGACTTTGAGCGCAGACAATAGTGCCCACGCTGTGTACTCACTTCCCTGGTGCCGGGCAACCTTCCCTGCACTTGTTCCCAGAGCTGTGGCACTTTACCTGACCTGGTGTTACAATTCAGGACCCTAAAGCACCAGGTGTGCCCCAAGTTTTAGTGATGATGAGAGGAGCCGGGCACCCTGGCTCCACGGTCCACGTTTTAACCATAGCTTCACAGAGCACCGTGGCTCCCTGTTACCTCAGCCCAGCCCCAGCGTACTGCTCGCCCACTGCGAGCTCCCTTCACTTCACATTAACCCAAACCCCCCTTTAGGATGGCAAGAGAGAGAGAGAGAGAGAGAGAGAGAGAGAGAGAGAGAGAGAGAGAGAGAGAGGAGAGGCGTGCCAACGTGATGTGGGAGGGGCCAATAAGAGTTTAGAGGAAAGTTTGCCAAGCAGGTCAAGGGCGGCTGCCTGGAGGAGGCAGCCTTTGAATTAGGCTTGGGAGGTGCAAAGATTATGAAAGACAGGGGAGGGGCGAAGGATCGTTCAGAGCTGGGTCTTGTAAGAAGACAGAAGCGTAAACAGAATGGGGGGGGGGATAGAATTAAGGATAAAAGCAAAGATAGAAATGAGGGAGGATGCGTTGAGAGAGGTAGCCTGGGTCTGGTGGCCAGGGTCAAGGGCAACTCCTCAGGCTCTGCCTTCTCTGAGGCAGAGAGATACAGAACCCCAAAACTGATTGCCAGGGAAGAATGGACGGTGGACCCTGAGGCTGGGGTGAGGAGCCGATCTCACAGAGCCAGGTGGTGGTCCTGGGATGAGGGAGGGTCACATGCTTGGGCACAGCATGCTTGTATAGGGTCTTAACTCTCCTTGTCAAGGTAAGTTTTACCTTCTGGCCTGGAGCGCCTGGAGCTCCGGGTGGGCCAACTTGCCCAGGAAGTCCAGGAGGTCCCTAGGAAGGAAAGAAAGAACTTTTCAAGTAGGAGACGTGGCAGTCCCCAGAGGGCTGCATGGGGTGCTCAGATGCTTCCTAAATGAAGCAAACAGTGGGTTTTGTTTTGTTTTATTTTGAGATAGGGTCTCAGTGAGCCTAGTCTGGCCTCGGACTCATTATGGGGCTGAGGATGACCTTGAACTTCCGATCCTCCTGCCTCTACTTCCCAGTGCTGGATTATGGGCACGAACCCTCCTCACTCAGTTCATACTGTGCTGCAAACAGAGCCCAGGGCTTTGCACATGTTAGGCCAACCACCAACCGAGCTACATCTCCAGCCCCATGTTTTTTAGAGACAGAGAGAGAGAGAGAGAGAGAGAGAGGGAGGGAAGGAGAGAATTGGTGTACCAGGGCCTCAGCCACTGCAATCGGACCCCAGAACTTGCGCCACCTACTGGGCATGTGCGACCTTGTGCTTGCCTCACCTTTGTGTGTCTGGCTTATGTGGGATCTGGAGAGAGATCAAACATGGGTACTGAGGCTTTGCAGGCAAGCACCTTAACCACTAAGCCATCTCTCCAGCCCTCAATAGCTATTTTGTTTATTTTTTATTATTTTATTTATTTATTTATATTTGAGAGAGAGAAAGAGGGAGAGAGAGAGAGGGAATGGGCACACCAGGGCCTCTAGCCACTGCAAATTAACTCCAGATGCATACGCCCCCTTGTGCATCTGGTTTACATAGGTCCTGGGAAATCGAACCTGGGTCCTTTGGCTTTGTAGGCAAGCACCTTAACTATTAAGCCATCTCTCCAGCTCTCAGTAGCTATTTTATTGTTGTTTATTTTTATTTATTTATTTGAGAGCCACAGAGAGAGAGAGAGAGAGACAGAAAGAGAGAATGGGTATGCCACGGCTTCCATCCACTGCAAATGAACTCCATATGTGTGCGCCCCCTGGTGCATCTGGCTAACATGGGTCCTGAGGAACTGAGTCTTGAACCGGGGTCCTTAGGCTTCACAGGCAAGCGCTTAACCGCTAAGCCATCTCTCCAGCCCATCAGTAGCTATTTTAAATCATATATTTTAATGTCTCCAAATGAAGCTCTCTGATTCCAGAATCATGTTGCTTATACCAGTGTTGGGCTGGGGTGTCACACGAGCAAAGTCTGGTGTGGGGTTCGTGCCCACCTCTGGCACACACTGCCACAGAACCATGCAGGGGAATGGGGGCCTGCTCCCTGGGGGCTTCATAGTCTCTCCCTCCTCTACCTTGGAAGTTGAGCTTGGTGACGGTTGTCTTGACTACATTGGTGGGCACATGTACAAAAACAAGCCTTGGATGGGGACTTAATAGATAAGGGTGCTTGCTTGCAACACCTCCCAGCCAGGGTTCGATTCCCCAACACCACGTAAAGCCAGACACAAAAATGGCAAGTTGGGCGTGGTGGCACACGCCTTTAATCCCAGCACTTGGGAGGCAGAGGTAGGAGGATCACCGTGAGTTCAAGGCCACTCTGAGACTATATAGTGAATTCCAGGTCAGCCTGAGCTAGAGTGAGACCCTACCTCAAAAAAAAAAAAAAAAAAAAAAAAAAAAAAGGCACAGGCACCTGGTGTTAATTTGTAGCAGCAAGAGATCTAGAAATGCCCATAAACACACACACACACACACACACACACACACACACACACACACACACAAACACCATTTTTTAAAAAGTATTTTCATTTATTTGCAATGACAGAGGAAGAAAGAATGGTTGCACCAGCACCTCCAGCTACTGCAAACAAACTCTAGACACATGCACCACTTTGTGCATCTGGCATTAGGTGGGTCTTGGGGAACTGAATCCAGGCCCTTAGGCTTTGCGAGCAAGCGCCTTAACCACTGAGCCATCTCTCCAGCCTAGGAAAAAATATTTTTTAAAACACCCCAGCATGGAGTTCATAAATGTTCTAAGCACAGAGAACGAGACTGAGTTCTAGAAAAGCAACAAGTAGACAGCCACTGTTAGATTTTTTAGAAACCTCAAAAGTTCCCTGGATCAGCTGTTTCCTTCACACTGGTCTAACAGAGGCCGGAGTTACAGGGTGTGAGGGCATCGCTGGGTGAGAGAGAGGAGACATCATTGGGGACAACCCCGATGTGGGGTCTGGGGACTGAAGGCCTCCTGGGTCCCACCCCTACCCAGGCTTGGAGCGGGCGCGCGTGTGGACACACACACACACACACACACTCACACACACACACACACACACACTCTGGGCAAGGCTCAGAAGCCCCCAGCATTGGCTTTCTGGAGGTGAGCACTCTGGATCTGGTTCCCAGGGCCCAGCCCAGTGTAGGGTGGGGGAGGAGGGGAGCAAGGGGGAGGGAGACTCACCATCAAGGCCAGAGTTCGGATCTCCTGAAAAGCAACAGCATGCGGTCAGGTGGAGAGCAAGACTAAGGCACCCGGAAGGTCCCCTCTCGCCCAGGCATGTCCCTCAAAGGAGCTCAGTGGAGGAAGACCCTCGCGGCTGGTCTCTGCGGCTCCCAGCCCCGCCCCAGAGGTTCCTTGACTGCATGGTGATGCCAGCTCTCAGCAAGGACCAGACAGACCCGGCGGGTACCGCGACCTGTTTTGTCTTGCTTTTCTTATAGGTGCATGTGTGCGATGCGGGGGTGTGCGTGTTTGGGGGCACACGTGCTGTGGTGCGGTGTGGGGCTCAGAGGACATCTACCTGATTGGGGGCAGGGTTCTCATGGCTCTGCAGGTGTCGCTGGCCCCGCGCACTTCTGGGAGGTTCTCTGAGCCCCTCCCCCTCCTGGCCTTAGGTGTTCGGGGATTTATAGATGTTGGTTCTACAACATCTGCCTTTCTCTCTTTTTTGTTTTTCCCCTTTGGTTTTCCAAGGAAGGGTCTCACTCCAGCCCTCTGTGGTCCCAGGCTGGCCTCGAGCTCACAGCGATCCCGTGTGCTGGAATTAAAGGTGTGTGTCACCACACTCATCAGTATCTAGCTTTTAAAAAAATGTGTTTTATATCGGCGCCGAGGATCTGAACTCAGTTCCTCACACTTGCTTGGCGAGCACTTTATCCATGGAGCTGTCTCCCCAGCCTTTTAACCGGAAGTGCAACCTGTCAGCCAAAGATGGAAGAACTTTTTTCTTTTCTTTTCTTTTCTTTTCTTTTCTTTTCTTTTCTTTTCTTTTCTTTTCTCTTCTCTTCTCTTCTCTTCTCTCCTCTCCTCTCCTCTCCTCTCCTCTCCTCTCCTCTCCTCTCCTCTCCTCTCCTCTCCTCTCCTCTCCTCTTCTCTTCCCTTCTTTTCTTTTCAGTTTTGCAATACCTCTTTGCCTTTCTTTTCTTTTCCCCGAAGTAGGGTTTCACTCTAGCTCAGGCTGACCTGCAATTCACTCTGTAGTCTCACGGTGGCCTCGAACTCATGGCGATCCTCCTACCTCTGCCTCTTAGTGCTGGGATTAAAGGCGCGCACCACCACCGGCTCCTAATTGCCTTTTGGGCCTCCCTTGTTTCTTTTTTTCTCTTCTCCAAACCCAGAGGAGCAGGAAACTTGGTTTTAACAAAGAGTTTCACACCTTTCCCATGCATTTACAGATGTACATGTAGGCTCCTTTGAAGGGGCAGTTCTCAGCCTGGTGTGGGTTTGCACCCCTCACCCGGGAGAGCTTTGGTTCTGCCTGAAGATAAGTTTGAGTGGCCGAAAGGAAGGAAGGGGCTGAGGTGCTGCTCAAAACAATTCCTACTGGGCTGGAGAGATGGCTTAGCGGTTAAGCGCTTGCCTGTGAAGCCTAAGGACCCCGGTTCGAGGCTCGGTTCCCCAGGGCCCACGTTAGCCAGATGCACAAGGGGGCGCACGCGTCTGGAGTTCGTTTACAGAGGCTGGAACCATTCTCTCTCTCTCCCTCTATCTGTCTTTCTCTCTGTGTCTGTCACTCTCAAATAAATAAAAATAAATAAATAAAAATTTAAAAAAAAAAAAAAAACAATTCCTACCACCCACCCATTAGCTTCTCCCCTCCCCACTACAGAGCTAGAGAAGACTGCTTCACAGAGGGGCGCTCATGAACTTGAAATAGGGTGAAACTAACACAAAAGGTGAGCTGTGTGCCGCAGGCATTGTAGGCCCAGATGGGCGAGCCCCAGGCTGATCCAACTGGGCTCTCAGGTACCCAGATCCAGGTATCAGGTGACTGGGCCTGCGCAGAGAGCCAGGCCATAACAAACAAAGGGCCACACGGAAGCATGCTGAAGGAGCCACCCTCTCCAGGAAGCTCAGCTTGACTGTCTCACTGCAGGGTCCCGAGCTGGCCACGGGGAAGGTCAGGGTTAAGGTCCAGTTGAGTCTGTTGACCTTTAACCCTTCGGCAGGTGGCCACTCACCTGGAGCGCGTCGTTGATGTTTCCATTGTAATCCACCATCTCGCCCTTGCCCGGTTCACCTTTGGAGCCCTGGAAAACAGAGGCGCTCAGACTAGAGCCTCAGTGGACAGAAGCCTTGGTCTGGGGGTTACGCGGGCAAGCCCTTTCGGGACCCCTTTCCTTTCACGTCAAAAACTGGACCTCTGTCTGCGTTCATGCCATTCATCATTGGAAGGCAATGGACTCAACTCAGTCCCACAAAACTGGTGCAGCAGGGACCATGCGGCCGTCCCTCCTGGGACCAGTGGGCTCTGCCTTTCCCTCCCTCTCAAGACCCAAGGGGTCAGGTCTCTTGGCGTGGGGACTCCAGCTGATAGGCACGTACCTTGGGACCGGCCGGTCCCTGCTCTCCAGCTGCTCCGGGCTGCCCCTGTGGCATTAAAAAAAAAAAAAAATGAGTAGAATGGTTGATAAAACTGGATGCAAGAAAACCCGGATGTCCCTGGATGGGGACACATATGATGGGCCATAGAGAGGCCAAAACAGGATACAAACCTTCTTGTCCGTTACGGTACAGGCCTTTCCAGAAACATCCCCAGTATCTGCCCACATTCCTTTCAACCTCTGGGTTCCACAGAGGCCTACCTTTTTGGCAAGTAACTATATTCCTTCTGCTTTTATTAGTTGTTGGCGTTTGACCCTCGGGCCTCTCTCCCTGGTCCCCAAAAGCCAGCCACCTCCTTGGTGACAGGCACCTGGCCCTTTGCTTCTCCTGGTCTCCGGTCTACATATCAGCGGTTCTGTTCCTTGTGGCTCACTTGCCTGGTGATCAGTGAGGGCCCCAGTGAGCCCCTGGGGAGGACGCTGTCCGCATCTTTAAGGCTCACTCTCCCTGTGACAGACCCGAAGTGCAGGGTGAAACACAGGGCCCAGGGGTGTTGGGAGGGCCCAGAAGGAAAGGTGACAACCTCCTCTAGTGAGATGGAGGCTTGGGTTGGGGCAGGACCAAGGGGCAAGACATAAATGGAATAGCAATGTCAAGAGTGAAAACCAATGCATGCATGCATATATATATATATATATATATATATATATATATATATATTTTTTTTTTCAGGCTGGAGAGATGATGGCTTAGAGGTTAAGGCACTTGCCATTGAAGCCTAAGGACCCAGGTTCAATTCCCCAGGACCCATGTAGCACAAGGTGGTGCATTCATCTGGAGTTTATTTGCAATCTAGAAACCCTAGTGCACCCATTTTCTTTCTCTCTCTGTATATACATGCCTCTTTCTCTCTCTCAAATAAATAAATTAAAAATTATATATATAGAGAGAAGCCCAAGTCAGTTGGTGAAGATTGAAGCCAGAGGTTATAGCTGCCCCGTTTGAGGTTAGCCCCAGAGTCCAGTCTGGGGACGGGTAGCATCTCTGAGCTGGGATACCAACTTCCAACGTTTCCCCATCCTGAAGCTCCCGGATGTGGGGGACTCTACCTTTTCTCCTGGCTGTCCTGGGGGCCCGGCCTGGCCACTGCCACCAGCTTCTCCCTGGGAAGAAGAAAGATGGGGTTAGGGCACACAGGCCAGCTGCTGGAGGGGCAGGAATGGTTCTGCTGGTCACATGCTGGGCATACACCATGCATCTCTCCTTGCTGGCTTCTACTGACTTGCACCACTGCACCAGCAGATACCTGCCTCTGGGCCTGGCTAGGGTCCCCCACCCCCTCCTGAAAGCTTTCCCACTTCCCTCTTTTCCTGTTTTGAGTTCTGGGGAGTCCGTTACTGTCGCCCGCCCTGCCTGGCCCTCCTGAGTCATTGCCTCACACGCAGGCCCCGTCGTGTGGCAGTCCCTGCTGCCCTGCGCATTGCCCTGAGCCTGGCTGGGAGGATGCTGTCCGCATCAGATCACACCCGGGCAGCAGAGGAGTGTGCCAGGGCCTTGGGCATCGGGGAAGACGCGCGGAAGGGTGGGGTGTCCAGGACACGGAGTTGCCGAGAATCAGTAGGACACAAAAGCCACAGGCGAACATGGCCCTTCACATGAATCCCAGGAAAGACTCACCTTGGGCCCCGGGGGTCCAGGGAGCCCTGGGGGGCCGGGCTCCCCCCTGCCTCCTCCGATGGAGTTCCCAGCATCGCCTTTTTCTCCCTGGGGAATGAACGAACAGTCACCTAGCTGGAGGAGGCGGTTGTGGGACAACGCAGCAGGCAGAAGGATGCGGAAGGGACACTAAAGCCTGGCATCGGCGACAGGCTTCGAGCTGAGACAACGAGCTTGAAACACGTGGGCTTGAGCTTTTCAAAGTGCGTTCCGCGGGACGCTGCTGGGGCGGCGACCGGAAGGCTGAAGTGCTGGGCCGCTGAGTGACAGGCTGCTCCGAGCCTCCGGCAGCTGTGACGCGCCTGGGGGCCCATGGGAGGTGGCCCTCTTGCAGGAGCCTTCCGGCCTTTTGAAAATAACTTAACCTTGGGTTTGTGTGTGTGTGTGTGCAATTGTACGTATGCAAGATTCAACTTGTGTGGGCATGTGGGGGACGAGGGACAGCTCTGGTGTCATTCCTCAGCTACTGTCCATGTTTTATTAAAAAAAAAAAATCACAAAATAGGCTCTCTCTCACCAAGTAGGCTAGACTGGCCAGCAAGCCCAGGGATCCACCTGTTTGCCCCTCTCTAGTGCTGGGATTGCAAACAAACGCCGCCATGTCGAGCTTCTATTTATTTATTTATTTATTTTGGGTTTTTTGAGGTAGTGTCTTGGGCCAGTCTAGGCTGACCTAATATTCACTATGTAGCTCAAGCTGACCTAGAACTCACAATGATCCTCCTACCTCAGCCTCCCGAGTGCTGGGATTAAAGACGCGTTGCCACCATGCCTGGCTTTTTTTTCAGCATATTTTTATTTTTGCCTTAAATTATATGTATATAAATCATATATATAAATATAATATTTATATAAAGATAAAATATAAATATATATAACATATATAAAATATATTATATATCTATATATAATATAATATATAATATAAAAATATATAAATTATATATATATTTGAGAGAGAAAGAAGCAGAGAGAGAGAGAATAGGTATGTCAGGACCTCTAACCTCTACAAACTCCAGACACATGCACCACCTTTTACATCTGGCTTATGTGGGTCCTGGGGAATCAAACCTGCGTCCTTTGGCTTTGTAGGCAAGTGCCTTAACCACTAAGCCATCTCTCCTAGTTATCCCTCCACTCCACTCCTTTCAAATGAACTAACTCTCAGAGCCTGTGGCCATGCATCAAGAAATGCAGCCCGGAGGCTGGAGAGCTGGCTCACACTCAGGTGTGTTTTCCTGCACACACGTGAAGATTTGAGGGGCCCTGAAAGTGCCCAAGTTCAAACCTCTAGCTCCCACAGGACACAGCAGTAGCTGTAACCCCAGTCCCGCAGGGGCTGCGGAGGAGCCCTCCCCACAAGCGCCTGCTCTGGAGTCAGCCAAAGGAGACTCTGGCTCAAAGCAAGAGCAGGCGGCACAGCAACGCAGTGCCACACGGGGAGAACCCCCTCCAGCACTGCAGGCCAGTGACCCCGCTACCATAGGAGAGCGTGTGGGGTGCCGCAGAGACATGCACACACCACACCCCAAAGCCAAAACAAAATCGCCAGGTGTGGCGGCAGCACTCAGGAGGCAGAGGTAGGAGGGTTGTGAGTTCGAGGCTGGGGTGGGGCTGTCTTGCGTCGCCCTCCCATCTCCGCCCCTAGCCCGGGATGCCACCGTGGATGCGGGGAATGCGCAGGGCCGGACCCCTGAAGCTTGCAGACAGCCCATCACTGAGAGCTGGTCCTTACCTACCTTCTGTCCCAGGAGGCCGGAGAGCCCAGGGGCGCCCACAGCTCCCTTCTCGCCCTGTGGAGAGATGCAGACACGGCAAGTTAGGAACTTCTTTTCTATGATGTCCAGGACGGGGCTGGTCCCACTCACTCCATCTTGTTTTCCTCGTCCCTGTCTATCTAACCCCTCTTGGGACTCCACTCCTCCACAACCCTCACCCTGAGTCCCTTCATGCTGGTTGGCACCCCTGTTCTGTGCCCATGGGAAGCCTGGACGTCATCCCTCAGCAGCTAAGGCCAGTAGCATTCATAGCCTTCAGAAGGCTCCCCTGAAGAGAGGTGAGCAGGTGGGCACTGGGGAATCGAACCTGGGTCCTTAGGCTTCGCAGACAAGTGCCTTAACCACTAAGCCATCTCTTCAGCCCTACACCTGGTATTTTGTGTAGGGGCATGGGGTCTTAACTCAGCTCGTCACGCTTGCGTGGCAAGCACTTTTACCCATACAGCCTTCGCTCCTGTCCCCTGTGTGGTATTTTGAAACCAGTATTTTTCAAGCTTATTTGACTATGGAAAATTCTTTCATGCTCTGTCTGTCATTGTTCTATATAGGAAAGGGACCTCTGTGAATGCGAGGCGCCATAGACACTCCCACGAGGTAGCTGGGGTGCACAGTCCGGAGGAGGAAGGCGACCTTCTGCTCAGCCAGACCCTGGGGCGGCCTCAGCAGGCCCAGGAATCAAGCAGCAGCCCTCCACCCCCGCCTCACAGCGCACTGGTGCTCCGCACGGTCCGCCTGCATGCGTACCTTGGCTCCTGGGCTCCCGGGCTCACCCTGTGAGGAGAGAGAAGACTGAGGTCAGGACGTGGGAGGGGGACAGCGATGGGGACTGGCCAGCCCTGCTTGCCCTGGTCGGCAGAGATGCCAAGGCAGAAGCCTTCCAGGAGGACCCCGTTCTTCCCTTGGGATGGGTGGACAGATGGGAGCCTCTGTGAGCGTCCCAGGAGGAGGGAGGGGACGGGGTGGCTCTGGCAGTGTAACCCCCCCCCCCATGAGGAGGCCTGATGCCACACTGGGCTCTTGTTCTGTTGGCGTACCCCACACCTGCTGGGTTGATGGGCTCGGGAAAGGAGGCCGGCTCTCCTTTCAGAGGCTTTGGAAGCATGTGGCTCTGACACATGGACTTACATACCTTCATGCCAGCCACAACGATCCCAGGAGTCCCCTGGAAGAGAGGAAAAAAGGACCTGAAGGCCTTCTGCAAGACAGGGACAGGGTGGGGGGACGGTCTGGCTCCTCCCAGTGGGGCTGAGGGAGGGCCGCTCAATTTTACTGACTGGTGGCCTAACACCCCTGCTCAAAGGGGACAAGGAGAAAGTGGGGAGTTGAGCTGGGTACCCTGAGAGTACACCTGAGGACCAGGTGTGGGCAGGCTGGCCACTGTATCCCTGGGCTCTGCTGGGAGGCACAATGGAACCATGGATGGTTAGATGGAGTGGGGAGGGATTCCCGGGGCTTCGCTGCAAAGGCAATGGCAGTGGAATGAACAGGAGAAGGGAGAGCAGTTGGTCATGCAGCCAGAGGGGGCCAGGTTTACCAAGCATAGGCACTCCTATGTGTAAGCGGAGGTATTGTCATCCCTGGGTCTTTATTTATTTGAGAGAGAGAAAGACACAGGGAGAGAGAGACAGGCGCACCAGGGCCTCCAGCCACTGCAAACGAACTCCAGACGTGTGTGCCCTCTTGTGCATCTGGCTAACGTGTGTCCCGGGGAATCGAGGTCCTTTGGCTTTGCAGGCAGACGCCATAACCGCTAAGCCATCTCTCCAGCCCCCATCCCTTACTGTTTAGACCTCTGCAATCACAGTCTGGGATTACTGGGCCTGAACCTCACTTACTTTTCTTCTTTGGTCTTTTTGAGACAGGGTGTCAGGTAGCTTAGGATGGCCCCTTGAACTAGGTATGTAGCTGAGGATAACCCTGAACATTTGATCTTCTTGCCTCTACCTCCCCAAGTGCGGGCATTACAGGTCTACACCACCACACCCAGTTTATGAATCTCAGTTTCATATTTCTCCAGGACTACCTACCTTGAGGTGAAAATGTTCAAAGTGCCACATAGAAAACTGGAGGAGGCTCAGTTTGGAGAGTGTGCCAGGCAAGCAGGAAGCACCCTCAGTTCATGCCACAGCGGCATGACAGCCCACCATGACCACAGAGGCAGACTCACAGGACCCCGGGGCAGGCTCATTAGCCAGGTCAGCCAAATTAACAAGGCATTTTTTTTTTTTTTTGAGAGCCTGGTGTGGCGGCGCACGCTTTTTTTTTTTTTTTTTGCTTTGTTGTTTTTTCCCCATTTTAAGAATTAAATTACATTTTTTATTGACACCTTCCATAATTATAGACAATAACCCATGGTAATTCCCTCCCTTCATCCACTTTCTCCTTTGCAACTCACATGAGAGCCCCTGTCCCAACGAACCCCACGAAGAATGGTCAAGGATGACACTCGAAGTCAACCTCTGGTCTCCACATGCACAAGCATGCATATACACGTGCCCACACGCATGTGAACAGGCATGCACACATGCGTGCGTGCACACACACACGCACACATGCACAAGCCCCAAGTGGAGGTCATTTTGGGAGGCATCCCCTGTGCCGCTTTTGGGTCTCAGAACTATAGCTGAGAAGACTTTTTATGACCCAGGTACCCTAGCAGAAGGCTTGGCCACAGGACAGCTCTGGGCCAAGGCGGCTCGCAGGCCACACAGGCGCGTCAAGCTGCCCCCGACCCCTCTGGAAGGCAAGCAAGCATGGGAAGGGGGAGGGTCATGTGGTGAGGAGAGGACACCCGTGCCCCCAGCAGGATGTGAGAAGGAGCAAGCCCAAGAAGGAACTGGGACTCCAGGAATTTGGAAGAGAGGAATGGGAAGGGTCTTGGGGGCTGCAGTGGCATCGCGGGGGGCAAGTACCTTGGCTCCATGCTTCCCCGGCATCCCTGGCATCCCCCGCTCTCCCTGGAGGAGGAAACAGACAGTGATGAGAGAAGAACTGGACTCGGGGCCATGGCCTGCAAAGACATCACCATGAAGAGCTTGGAGGAACCTGGCACCCGTGAGCTTTGGCAGTGGCTGCAGCCATGGGGGCCAGTGTCCTCAGCTCTGGGACATGACCTGATGGGGGGACCCAAGCCACTGTCTAGAGCAAGAAGGGAGAGGGAGAGGCCACTCGGGGAAATTGGAGTCAGCGAGGAGGTGACATGCTCACTCAGTGGCAGGGCTGGGTCTGGGCTCGGTGCTGTGGGGTGGAGCTGTGGCCAGAGGATTCCTCATGGCCAGTTACAAATCCTGCCTCTCTTTGTCTTTAACATCCTCATCTCCCTGTGAACGTACGTGCTACAGATGGGATGGGACCAGCAATGAGGTCACATCCTAAGAAGGTAGAGCGTGGCCAGAGAGAGTCAGGAGGGCTGGAGAGATGTCTTAACTCCTAAGGCGCTTGCCTGCGACGCCTAAGGACCCATGTTCGACTCTCCAGATCCCACGTACACCAGACGCAGCACAAAGGTGAGGCAAGTGCAAGGCCGCACATGCCCACTAGGTGGCGCAGCATCTGGAGTTGGACTGCAGTGGCTCGGGTTGTGACGCACCAATTCTCCCTCTCTCTTTAAAATAAGTAATAAATAAGTAAAGTTAAAGAGAGTCAGGGGTGCGTGAGTCATGGCTAACCTGCCTCCTGAGGAGAGGAAAGAGGCTACGACAGCCTCATTAGCTGAACCCTACTTACAGTCCCAACACAGAGCCACGCTGGACCCTGCCACTTCCTCTACCTGAAGGTGTGCCCCAGTCAGCGCACCCTGTGCCCACTTTACTTCCCACAGGCTGACGGGCAGAGGTGCATCGGGGCCTCATCTCTTCAGCTGTCTAGCCTCCCTCCCCACAGGCTTACAGGAAGTCTGGGTCTTTCTCCCTGCCAAGGCTGGAGCAACTCCACCCTCCACTTGCTTCATAAGTTCTTCCCTGTTGGAGCCCCTTCCCCCTCTCGGCTGCTCAGCGCGTGGGCTGGGTAACGAGGCTTCCCACGATGCAGCCTCCTCTCCCGGTCACTGGCTGTGGAGAGAGAGGGTCAGGCTCCTGGCCGCGTTCAGAACCTCACCCCCTACCCCCAACATCCTGGGGTGTGTCAATTATTATCTATGTCCCCGCACATACCACCTACTTCCACGGCCTCTAGCCCCTCTGTTCAGACCTTGCATAGCCATGCTGTTAGATCCTTTGCCATCACCATGACTTACTATTAGTATTGGTTTCTCAACATAGCAGGGACCACTTTTTTTTTCTTTTACTTTTCCTTCAGTCCTGGGAATTGAACCCAGGGCCTCACACATGTCAGGCATGTGCTCTACCATTGAGCACACAGCCCCAGGCCCCTTCAGCCACACCGTGATCCTCCTGTCTCAGCTTCTTGAGAAGTGGGCATCCCAAGGCGTGGGCCCCCAGGCCCACTTTGTGCTTACAATCTTCACATACAGTCCACATTCGGTGTGACGGACACTGAGTCACTTTTACCTTCCTAGAGCTAGACTCTTGAACTCTGCAGAACTCCCAGATGTTTACCTCCAAACAGTAAGCCCTCTTCCACCCCGGCCTGCCCACGAGCAGCCCCTGAGCCACCCTGGAGTGGCAGAGCTTGGTTCAAGAAGTGACCACAGCGGAGAAGTGGGTGCCTGGCTCTGCCTCCGCTATTCAGCTCCCTCTGGTAGGAACAAGAGAGAGAGGCACGGCCATTGAATGCATCCGGTGCCAGAGTTCCCAGCTCCCCATCCTGGCGTGGCCGGATTCCCACATATCCCCTCTGCAGGGCAGGCGGTGTCCTCGCTGCCTCTCAGGTAGAAGACAGTGGCTCTCAGTGGCCAGGGACTACTGTGAAAGATGTGAGGAGTAGGATTCTGAACATGAGTCTGGTTCTCGTTGAAACCCAGGCACCCAACATCAGGCATGTTGATGTTCTAGCCACCCCCATCAGACAGGCTCTGCAGCTGGAGCAGGAAGCCTTTCCCCTGGGATCTCAGGTCCATGGCCCATAGCAGCGAAGGGTCCTTGTGTGGCTGCTGCTCTCTGCACAGAGCAGCAGAGAAAAGTGTCAGGAACCGGCCACTAGTGCACACAAGCTTTGTGGCCAGCAGAGGGCGCCGCAGGATCTAGTGTGAACTGTGCCGTCCTGGCCACAATGATCTCCAAGAACCCCCCTCTCTGTCCCGATCATTGGCTGAAGGTCTCCTGGTGACATTTGCCTTTGAGGGATGGGCGACCAAGTCCCCTGCTAGCATCCCAATGGACTCTACCAGACAGGCTCAGCCTAGAGGTCCCCAGACAGTCCCCATGTGTGTGGGGAGAGGAGGGAAGGCTGTGGAGATGTTGGCTTGGGAGTCCCGACTGCTCAGGATTCCTCTTCTCCTTCCTCTGCCTTTTCCTCCGCTTTCCCTGTGTCCCCTTCCCACCGTCCACGTGTGAAGTGCGGCTGGGTGCCTGGCGTGCCTGACCCTCAGGAGGGATAGAGAAAGTTGCTGAAGGGATGCCTGGCCTGTAACCCCAGAGAAGAAGCTCTGTTGGGGAGAGTCTTAGGTAAAAATACAGGTCTAGAAGGGGTCTCAGCGGGGCTCTGCTATCCCCTCTGAGAACCCCAAAGGGGCAGAGAGGGGCTTCCATGGTGGAGGAAGTCCCCACAGCTGTAAGGTGCTGGGGGCTTGATGCTCTTCTCAAGACATGCATTTATGAGCTCATAGCTGCTTTGGGTATGTGCGCGAGACCTGCATAAGACTAGGCTCATCGGGCTGGAGAGACGGCTCAGCCGTTAAGGCGCTTGCCTGGAAAGCCAAAGGACCCAGGTTCGATTCCCCAGGATCCATTTAAGCCAGATGCACAAGTTGGCGCGTGTGTCTGGAGTTCGTTCACAGCGGCCGGAGGCCCTGGCACGCACATTCTCATTCTCTCTATCCGCCTCTTTATCTCTCTCAAAAAAAAAAAAAAATTAAAAATATTTTTAAAGAAGGTTCCATCTTGATGGTGGAGGGGCACACGGAGTCCCCATCCCTCCCTGAGGAGGTGTTGGTAGTTAGTAGGTGCTGGGGGGGGGGATCATGATTTCCAGTGGTATAGCAACTGGTAAGTTACGTATGCTCATAATAATCCCTCCCGCACACTCACGCTCATGCAAGCAACCCCAGTTTAACTCAGTGGGACACACACACACACACACACACCACCAAAGTAGAAGTGTGACCAAATAGAAAGAAGAAAGGGTTCTGCAGGAAGGGAGGGGACGAGAGAAGGTAATGGGGTGCATAGGATCAAGTAATACATGCATGCATAAAATTGTCAAAAAAAGAGATGGCAATGACAAGAAAGAGAGAAACTGTGTGGAGCAAGCAAGGCCCTGGGAATGAGGGTTCTGAGCTACGTGGGGTTCACTTCTGCTTGAGGGTGTCAAGACACACTGATGGACTCAAGGGCCATCCCCCCTTCTGGCCCCCTGCCCAGCAGGACTTCTGGGGAGCAGTCCTCTGTGGGAGGGTAGCTGACCTTCGCCCCTTCCCTCCCCTCTAGGTCAATCTTGGTCTCGGGGGGCCCCAGGGTTCCCTCGGCTGGGAGGGAAGCAAGAGTGCCTTTCTGACCTCGCTGCCAGGATCCCTCCGTTCTCATTAGCTTCACCGCTTGGCTCTGGCCTGGGGCTCACCCTGCCTGACCTCTGGGTGGGGTGGAGGTCCTGGGCTTTTCTTAGGTCAGGGAGCATTGCTTCCTGGATGGAGGATGAGGGGAGGGGGCTAGAGGTACCTTTCAGGGCCCAAGGCACTGTTGTGGGAAGGGGTGTGTGTGTAGGGGGGTGCAGGCCTGGCCATGGCTTGGGGGGGTGGGATAGCAGCTCTCGTAGGTTCCTGTGGTGTGGCTTGGTGAGATGGAGGTCTTCCCTTTCATGTTGCCTTCTTGAGTTTTCCTGGTGGAAAGTTGCAGGTTCGAAGCTCCGCTTGGCGGGAGCTTGACACAGCGCTGTGTTGGTCTCTGTGGCCTGGCTTCGTAGTCGGCCTGGGTCTGTGGCTCTGGTTTCTGTCTACCTCTGCCTTCCTAGCCGTGGGAACCCAAAGGCTCCCCAGGGACTCTCAGAGACCCATCTGGACCACTCTGCAACTGGGCAAGTGGGCGCTCTAAGAGTTCCCAACGGTCTCGGCCCCTCTGCTTGGTATGAGACATATAGCCCCGCCGGGCAGCTGGCTCTTTAACCTGGTGCCAAGACCCAGTGCACTGCTTGGTCAAGAGGCTGGAGGAGCTTGGGCTGGCAAAGGGTGACCCCGAATGACCTAGAAGCCCTGTCTTAGCCTTTGGGGCTCCCTGGGCGTCCCCTCCCCTCTCCCACATTAACAAGTCTTCTATGGGTCAGCTTCTGGGCGGGAGTGACATCCTGATGGGTGATTTACTGTTTGTTAAACAGGCCTGGCAGGGACTTGGCAAGTAGACTGTCTGTCTGGAGGGGAACTGTGGGGTGGGGAGGGCCTTCAAGGTCAGTCTCCCAGCCAAGCGGAGGTCAAGCGGGCTGAGGAGATGAATGGATGCCCCTAGCTTGAGGCCAGTGCCCCGCAGCCTGGGGTCAGTGACACGGTGTCTTTGTTCTCTGCGGAGCGGGCCAGGAGGAAGGCCTGATGGAGGAGGCCAGCGGGCAGCTGGGGGTGGGTGGTGGGACTACATCACGCATGGCTCTGCTGTGAGCTGGAGAAGCTGGAGCAATGCGGGGGACAGGCAAGACTGTGCAGGCTGCCCTTCCGGGAAGAAGGTGACCCAGTTCCTGCTTCCCTGCACAGCCTTGTCTCCAGCTCAGTGAATAGCGGACCGGCGGAAATCCCACGTCCTCCGGTAATTAGGGCCGGCAGGAAGTGATTCAGGGAATTACCGGGGTCGGGTGCCCCATTGAAGGCCGGGGCTTTGGAAGGGCGGCTGGCTTGTAATCACAATTGGAGATCAGTTGATTTTGTTGTCAGCTCCAAAAGGAGAAGTCAGCTCTAATTAATCTTTGGTTTCTGGAGAGCAGAGGAACCGAGCACCAGAGGACACAGGGTGGGGGCTGGCTGCGGTCCTGTCGGGGGGGGGCCCCCCTTGAGGCCTCAGATCTGAGACCCATGTCTCGGGTTTTCTGATCCGCTTTCATTTCTAGGAACTGGATGTTCCCACTGGGATTTCCTGACTCTGACAGAAAAATGCTGTCCCCACGTCAGCACGCTCTCATCTGGATGGTGGCCTCTGCTTTGTGGAAATGTCACTGGGATCCTGGAGTCACTCAGACCCTCTGTGAGGCAGGGGAATGGCGGGGGATTTACAGGGTTTGAGGACAGTTACATGGGAAACCGTGCAGTAGCCCATCTGCCTGGGGGATCACTGGCAAAGGGTGGCAGGGGTGGGGGGGGCAGAATCATTTAGCCAGGCAAAGCATTCTCTCAGTTCCTCATCCAAACACGGCGCCCCTCTGCCCGAGGTAGGCCGTATATTGCCTGAGACGGCCCAGGAGACACTGGGTGAGGCCTGAATTCAGCCACTACCTTTTTCTCAAGATAGAACAGCTCAGCTTCCCTTCCCTTCCCTTCTAGAAACTTCCCAGAATGCACACAGCCCTTTGGGGACCCCCAAAACACAGGCAGAAAAGTCGTTCAGGGCAAAGCTTTGGGGTCAGATACATGATGTCACCATCTCCTAGCTGTGGGCAGATGGGGGGTGGGACAGGCTGTGAACCTCACTGTGGTCATCTGTAAACTTGGGGATACAACATCCTCAGGTTGTTGAGAAAGGCAACAAAATGATACACACACACACACACACACACACACACACACACACACACACACACACCTAGGGGGTGTGGCTCCCTGGGCAGAGTGCTTGCCTGGAAACCACGAATTCTTGGGCCCTATCCTGTAATCCTAGGACTCCGGAGGCTAGCCTGGGCCAGAGAAGACCCCGCCTCAGAACAAAATAAAAGAGTAAAATGAGTGGAATGGGTCCTCACAATACTTATTAACATTTCTCCAAGTTTGCCAGCTTTGCTATCCCCTCTGAGACCCCCAAAGGGGCAGAGAGGGGCTTCCATGGTGGAGGAAGTCCCCACAGCTGTAGGGTGCGGGGGGCTTGATGCTCTTCTCAACACATGCACTTATGCACTCATAGCTGCTTTGGGTATGTGCGCGAGACCTGCATAAGACTGGGCTCATTGGGCTGGAGAGATGGCTCAGCGGTCAAGGCGCTTGCCTGGAAAGCCAAAGGACCCAGGTTCGATTCCCCCAGTACCTACGTAAAGCTCGATGCACACGGCGGCACGTGCATCTGGAGTTCCTTTGCACTTCCCCTCTCAAATAAATAAATAATGAAACTTATAGCAGTGTTGGTTGACATGCTACAGAGCCATGCCCCCTGCCTGGGCCACTGCCCAGACTGGCAGCACCAGGGCTGCCTGGGGACCGTTCCCGCGCGCAGAGCTAAGCTCAGACACCCCGCCTCCTCCGACGTCCAGCCGGACGACCGGTAACCGGAAATCCACGTTCCATTATGCAGATCTCACCACCCAGATGGCACAGGGCCCATCAGAGCATCCCAGCAGGAGACAAGCACCAGCTCCAGTGCCCTTGGAGAGGAATTCCCATCAGGCTCTGTGGCCCACGCTGGGCATGGCAATCTCATCAAGTCTCTTGACAGAGTCAGCGTCATGCTGTCTTAAATCCACTTTGCGCCATGTGCCATCATTAAGGCAGATGGGCGCCATGAATTCAGACCCAGCACGTACCGTGCGGGCACACGAACCTTGCAGTGTCCAGGCTGGAGGACTGGGCCCAGGTGGACATGGGGGCAACAGAAGGTCCTGCCCATGCTGGGCTCTGATCTCAAGGAGCCAGTGGCGGAGTCAGTCTGGCTGACCTTTGGGGAGATGCCAGGCCTGGTGCAGTTGGCGGAGGAAATGTGGGGAGCTTAGCATCAGCATGCTTCGCGGGCTGCCAAGTTAAATTCCACCCTGTGCTGGGAAGAGAGGCTCCCCGCACGTGGGCCTCAAGTGGGCAAGTGAAGTGCTCCAGGAGTGTCCACCTGCTACCCCAAGGGCCCTCACTGTGACCGTGAGCGCCCGCGCGTGGCCCATCCCAGCTCAGCTCAGCGTCCCACCCCTCCTGGTGCAGTGGGACCAAGCACATCTTCCTGACATCTCTGCCCACCACGGGTTCATGTCCGTGCCTCCTCCCGACCACCTCAGCCCGGGCTCGGAGCAGAGAGAAGAAAGAGGGAAAGGGATGACTGACAGGCCAAAGGAGAGCCTCCTCATCCCGGAGGAACCACAGGGAGGGTGGGCTCAGACAGCGTGGGAGACCTAACTTCTAATTCCAATATTTATTTGTTTCTTTGTTTAGAGAACATGGACGTGCCAGGGCCTCTAGCCACTGCAAACTCCAGGTGCATGTGCCACCATATACATCTGGCTTATGTGGGTCCTGGGGAATCGAACCTGGGTTCTTACTTCTCAGGTAAGTGCCTTAACCACTGAGCTATCTCTCTAGTCTGAGACCTAACTTCTAATTCTAATTTTTATTTATTTATTTGTGTGTGTGTGTGTGTGTGTGTGTGAGAGAGAGAGAGAGAGAGGGAGGGAGAGAATGGACACACCAGGGCCTCTAGCCACTGAAAACGAACTCCAGATGTGTGAGTCACCTTGTACATCTGGCTTATGTGGGTACTGGGTAATCGAACCTGGGTCCTCAGGCTTCGCAGGTAAGCTCCTTAACCGCTACGCCCCTGACTTCTAAGTCTAACATGGGCTCTCGCCATCTGTGCAGTGCTGGATGAGGCATTGACCTCTCTGACCTTCTCATTTGTCAAGTGGGAAGGATGGCCTCTTGTCCCTGGCTACGGGAAGGATGGAAGGAGACAGGCCTGGCTGAACACTGAACACTGACTGAAATGAGATTTGGAAAATTTCCAAGGGACGCAAACATGTGCCTGGGCGCGGATGGTCGCTGGGTGGAGACAGCGCTGTGGCGGCGGGCTCGGGCAGCGGGACAGACACTGGCAGGTGGGCTGGAAAGCACTGGCGTGCCGGTGACATCACCCAGGTCCCCTCAGAGCGAGGGTGGCGCAGGCACGGAGGTGCTGAGGGCACCTGTGGGCTGGGTGGCTGAAAGGGGCGACAGGGGTGGCCACAGCCCTGCAGATGCCCTGGAGAGAGACTTCTGCGGAGAAGCACATCAGGGTGGCTGGGCAGAGAAAGAAAAGGGGCCCAGTGTGAAGCAGCTTCCTTTAAAAAAAAAATATTTATTTATTTATTTACTTGAGAGCAAGAGAGAGGCAAAATATGGGTGCACCAGGTCCTCTTGCCACTTCAGACAAACTCTAGATACATGCATCACCTGATGCATCTGGCTTTATGTAGGTACTGGGGAACTGAACCTGGGCTTTCAGGCTTTTCAAGCAAGTGCCTTTTACCACTGAGCCATCTCTCCAACCCCATAAAGTGGCACCTGAGCCAGAGGAGCGAGGCAGGATGCTTTGACTGCCCTGAATGCAGGATGAATGGGGCACCAGGAAGCCAAGGCTCACAGAACTCTGGCAGCTCTCGAGGGGACATGTGCAGTCAGTCTGTCCCCAGATGTTAAGACTTCCCTGAGTGGAAAGAGATGCTGACTAGTCTCTCAGAGTGTTTAGAAGTCTCTCTCTCTCTCTCTCTCTTTGCACACATGTGCCTTTTGCGATGCAGTGTGTATATGCATGGTGTACGCACATGTGTGTGCAGGTGCACGTGCCCTGTGTGCGCACGTGTGGTGGCCAGAGGAGAACACTGTGGGGGGGGGTCCTCTATTGTTCTTCTACTTTACTTCCTCAAGCCAGAGTCTCTCACTGAACCTGCGGCTACCTCATTTTGTTTTTGCTTTTTTCCATGTGATGGGCTGACCAGCCAGCCCCAGAGATTCTCCACTCTCCAATGCCTCAAGACAGGGGTCACAATCCTGCCTGGTCACACTGGGCTTCTTTAGAAGTGTCTCTCTCTTTTTAAAAAAATACTTATCTTCTATTTATTTGAGAGCGACAGACACACAGAGAGAGAAAGAGACAGAGAGACAGAGAGAGAGAATGGGCGCGCCAGGGCCTCCAGCCACTGCAAACGAACTCCAGACGCGTGCGCCCCCTTGTGCATCTGGCTAACGTGGGACCTGGGGAACCGAGCCTCGAACCGGGGTTCTTAGGCTTCACAGGCAAGTGCTTAACCGCTAAGCCATCTCCCCAGCCCTAGAAGTGTCTCTTAACCAAGTCTGCCACTGGGCGGGAGTTTCCTCGCCCCTCCCTCCCTCCCTGGTGCATGGCCTCAGCAAATGCCTCTCCTGGAGGTAGGACAGCTCTACCTAGAGGGTCACGTGGCGCTTGCTCACATTTAGCCACGGGAAAACAGTGTGGACCCCTTCTGGGTTAGATTATGCCATGCCTGAGCCAGCCTCCTCTCCTCCGAGTTAAGCCTCCAGGATCCTGGGCCCAGGAGCCGCCCCTCCCTCAGCAGGACCGATTTCCTCTGCACATTCAAGAGGCTGGCCCAGCTGAAAGTGTCTTGCCTTTGTCCCTTTGTAGGATTGCCATGCACACAAGCTTAGGCCCTCCAGCATCATGACAGCCACAGGACAACATGACCCCACCCCCCACCAACACTGAGCTCCTTTTCTGAGGAGCCAGACGTCTGGGTTTGCAGCAGAGGCAAATCCTTGTCACAATACAGTGCCAGCCAAGGGCGTCACCGGCGACCCCTGGGGACCCTCTGCCAGCGCCTCAGCCCCTTCACCTCTTGAAAGTGTAGCTCTGGTGCTAATGGGAAAACCGACCCTACAATGCACCAGGGGGCAGTAAATTTTGTGAGTCTGCAAGAGTGGATGCGCAAACCGCGGGGGCTATAATTTCCACTTCCTGACACAGTACAAACTTCTCAGTTTATGCAGAACTAATTAAAGACCTCTCGGGTCTCACCATTTTCCCCACTGAACACCCGTAAAATGACGCAGTGATGGCAGCCGCCAGATTCCGGCGTAGAAGGAGTCTCCCTTTCCAAAATTCCTTCTCCCTCCCGCGCCTTTCCTTCCCGCTGCATTTGCTCTGCTGGAAGGTTCTGGAGCTTTCCAGCCAAGGGCTGAAGGGTGTGGATGGGTTCTTTGGAGGACCCAGACCTGACTTGAATTTCTGCTCTGGCCCCTCCCATCCATGAAACTTGGGTGAACCCCAGTTTCCCTGTTAGGCCCTTGGGGTTATTGAGTGACAGCTACAGTTTCCTTGTCTGAAATATCATGTCCCTTCAAATTTACTGGTGAAGGACCACAGTAACAGATTTTACAAAACATGGACACACGGCTGGAGAAATGGCTCAGTGGTTAAGGTACTTGTCTGCAAAGCCTAACAACCTGGGTTCAATTCCCCAGGACTCACATAAAGCCAGATGCAAAAGTGGTGCATGCATCTGGAATGCATTTGCAGTGGCTGGAGGCCCTGGAGTGCCCATTCTCTCTCTCCTTGCAAATAACTATTAAAAACAAAACAGAACCTGGACACAAATGCTTTTCTACACTTCCAATCAAGAAGTGGGGACGAGGTCCACAATGCTGTATATGGCTTGGTCATGTGACCCACTTTGACCAATAGAACCTTAGATTTGAAATGAGCCGTCAGGCAACACAGGGAAGAAGTTTGGACAGCTGCTCCAGGCCTGCCCTGTTATGAGGAAACCTGTCTAGCTGTCTCCAGCAGCCAGCCAGCACAACCCACTGGACAAAAGGATGAGGCTGGTTTGGCATTCCCAGTTACCATTTGAGAATCTGGTGATTACATAAATCAAGGCAGAACAGCAAATCCTGCCCTCCTGCAGGCCACCCATCCACAGACTCATGAAAAAGAATTGTTTTAAGTTAGTATGTCTGGGGTAGTTTGTTACACAGCACTAGCTAGCTGATACATCCACCTGTCAGCCACATTGAGCTCTCGTCTGTTCTCCTCAGCACTTCCACTTGGAGTCTGGTGCTCCACCCCGTCTTCAAAGGGTGCTTTGCAGGGGAAGCATTTTAACAGTCTGCCACTCACGACACTATTTGTGTAGGAATGCTTTTGTCTGTCTCATCTGGGAGCTGCCAGAGAGCAGGGGCTCAGCATGGAGCTAGCCCTGACTTCATTTATCAGCCTCTCAGGAACCAGTGAGAACCAGGCTCCTCTCGGTCCAGACACAGACGCCAGGTCAGCAAGGGGGACCCTCCCCAGCCCGAGTGCAGGCTGAGCCACTGGAGTGCCCAGAGTCCTGTCTCTGCCTTCCCCGACTGGACACTCTAAGTTCTGCTTAGCTGTCCTCACAGGCAATGTCAGGCTCTCAGAACCGACCCAAGCGTGAATGCACACTTTGCTCCCCTTAGCCTTGGATGGTCGTGTGCAGTGCAGTGGTGAGGCCCCACCTGGGGTCCCCGAGGAAGTCATAGCATTCTCCCCTCCCCTTCCTGCTTACCTTGCGGCCATGGTAACCCTGGATCCCTGGGTCTCCCTGGGGAAGAAAGAGAAGGCCATTCAAGTGGGTTTCCCATGCCAGACTGGCTAGTGCTGTTTTCTACACAATGCCACCCCTCAGCCTCCCAAAAACCCTTGTGCCCGTTCAACGCTCCCTCCAGCCACTTGGTGTCTTCTGAGGTCCCCATACTGTTCCGACAGTTCGTTGGCCCAGCCGCGCTGCATGGGGGCTGAGGGGTGCTGGGAAGGGCCAGCTTGCTGGGACCAGGGACACCTGACTGCTGATGTTAGTTTCAACAACGATTCTTTCTGCCAGTCCCATCCCTGGGCTTTCTGCAAAAAGTGGTGGGGATGACCCATGCTTAGTGTCCTCTGGTCTCTGGAGCCTGGGGTGGGGTGGGTCTCTGGTTTCAAAATGAACGTCTCTCTGTCACTGCGGGCTTCTGGGCAAGGCTTCACAAGAGACTGGATTACCCCAGAGGTCTCGCCCACTTCTGAGGGCTACGGAACACTAGTCCATTGGGATATTGTGACCGTGTCATGGGCAGCTGCCTTGAGTTTCCAACTAAGGATATAAGATCCATTTTTTAATATTTTAAAAATATGTTATTCATTTATTTGAGAGAGAGGAAGAGGCAGATAGAGAGAAAGAATGGGTACGCTAGGACCTCCAGCCTCTGCAAACGAACTCCAGAAGCACGCACTCCCTTGTACATCTGGCTTACGTGGGTCCTTGGGAACTGAACCGGGGTCCTTAGGCTTTGCAGGCAAATGCCTTAACCACTAAGCCATTTCCCCAGCCCAGGACTATGCTTTTTTTCCCCTCATTCCTTTTCCCTCTGTCTCCCTTTCTTTTCTCTTCCTTTCCTTTTCATTTCCCCTTCCTTCCCACCCGCCTTTTTTTGAGGCAAGATCTCATATATCCCAGACTGGTTTCAAACTGGCTCTGTACTGAAAGATCACTGGACTTCTGGTCCTCCTGCCTCTACCTCCTGAGTGCTGGGCTTACAGGCGCGATGTCGGGTTGATCCAGAGATCAAACCCAGGGCCGCTTCTTACGTGGCAAGTGCTCTACCCACGGAGCTCCATCCCCGCTGGGGACTGGCCTTCCTATGCTAACTGTAGACCTCGTTCTGCTGGCCTAAGAACCGGGGAAGATTGCTACCTGTGAGGACGGACGCCTAAGAGGAGAATGGCGTTTTGGACAAGGGCCCAGTTTAATCCGTTGCCCAGCTGCAGTTGCTCTCAGCCAACTCCTTATCAGCTGAGAGCTGTGAGGTCCGCCCCCCCATCCCCATGCAGTGAGCCCTCCCTCTGTTGTGCCCATCATTTCCCAGGGGAGGGGACTCTTACCTTAGGTCCAGGAGGCCCCGGTAAGCCCTGTGGAAGCAAGAAGGTGAGTGGTGGAGGTAAGCCCTGTTCACAGAGGGGGCTGGGGGGGGGCACAGAGACAGGCCCCCGCTAGCGATCACAAGAGAAAGAGCCTACAATAGACCAGTTCTAGAGTATCTCAGAGATTAACCAAAGCCCGAGGAGGGCACATGGGGACAAGACGCTTGTGTTCCTCTTTAGAGCCATGTGGGCGCCGAGGGCACGCCTGCAATGCTCGCCTACTGGAAAGTAGGTCAGTGGCATCCTGCTAAATTGATGGTGTGGTCCTTACCCATGTACCTCCTAAGTGGGTCCCCTCCCTGGACAGCTGACCTGGCCCGACAAGGCCTTCGTCTCGTTCTTGGTCCCATGGAGGAGCCTGCTGGCTCCCTCTGCCTGGGGTGCTATGACCACAGCAGCTGTCCATAAAGAGGAGGTGTGGGATCAGGGGCTTGTGGGTACCCAAGGGAGAGGCCAGGGGCGGCTGGCTCCCTGTGGTCTTGGGTGGAGCTCTGGGCAGCAAACGTGGGCTAGAGAAAAACCATGGTGCCTAAGTCTGGTCCTTCTCAATTGGTATAAAAAAGAAAAAAAAAAAAAAAAAAAAAAACACTTCCTGGGGCTTTGCTTTTTAAATAACCTAACAGAGAAAAACCACGTGGCTGGCATCCAGTGAGCAAGAGCCCAGTGCTGGGCGGGAGGGCAGCACACTGCAAGCCGTCAGTGTGGACCCTGGGGCTCGCCTCCCTGGGCTGGTTTAATGTTCTCAAGTCACTTCCTGTCATGTTTCCTTTTTCCCCATCTAAAGTCTAATGGAAGTGAGACTACTCTGGAGTCCTGGGCAGAAATTTTGGAAAAAGTACAAATCCCGGGCTGGAGAGATGGCTTAGCAGTTAAGCTCTTGCCTGTGAAGCCTAAGGATCCCAGTTCGAGGCTCGGTTCCCCAGGCCCCACGTTAGCCAGATGCACAAGGGGGCACATGTGTCTGGAGTTTGTTTGCAGTGGCTGGAGGCCCTGGTGCGCCCATTCTCTCTTTCTCTCTCTGCCTCTTTCTTTCTCTCTGTCATTCTCAAATAAATAAATAAGAATGAACTACCACAACAAAAAAAGTACAAATCCCTTTTAGGGACCGAGCTGAGCACAGGAACCAGCTCCCAACAGCCATCTCCCCAGCCCCGAGAAAAACAGCCATGGGAAAAACATTATTAAAAGCAAGCAAGGCTGGAGGGATGGCATAGCCATTAAAGTGCCTGCCTGCTGAACCTAAGGACCCAGGTCCGATTTCCCAGGACCCACATAAACCAGATGCACAAGGTGGCACACAAGTCTGGAGTTCATTTGCAGTGGCTAGTGAGGTCCTGGTGTGCCTATTCTCTCTGTCTTTCTCTCTCTATCTGCCTCTTCCTCTCTCTCAAATAAATAAATACATAATATTGTTTTTAAAAAAGCAAGTGGGCTTTGCCTGTCCCCATCGATCTGGTTGTTAGTTACTGTGGAGGGTGAGAGGACTCAGGTATATGGTGGGCAGGGGAGTAGGGTTTTGGTTAGGGCTTGAAATAGGTTACTTGGTGGCCACAGGGTTTGACCTGTCTCCTGGAGGGGGTGCCCTGTCCTTCCCACGATGGCCCCGTCACTCCTCAGGCTGCAGATCAAAGGCCCTGCTGATCAAGTACTCAGCTGGGCTGGAAGGCGGCCCGACAGTGTGAAACCAGAATTCCCCCTCAAAGGCACGCTCATCCGGGGACTGGATGCTGACATACCTCTCTGTACTTTTCTAGAACCCTCAATCCAGGGGTCAGGGACAGCTGCCAAAGACGGCCCTGGGAACTTCTCTCCAGCTACCCTGCTATGGCTGGGAGAAGGGCGCCCGTTAGTACGCCCCTCCCCAGCACCCCGGAAGGCCATTAGTAGACATGGCACCTGATTGCGCTGTGTGCGGGCGGGAGGGGCGGGCAGCGGGTGAGCATCCGGCCATGGGCAGCTCCATGACCAGGCCTCAACGTGACACCTCTGCCATCAAGGTTTGGGGGTTCACCCGGAGCCCATCTGGGGTGAATCCTGGAGGAGATACTTACAGGTGGCCCCATGGGCCCTGGCAGTCCTGGGTGCCCCAGAGGTCCACTTGGTCCTGGAGGGCCCGGTGGTCCTGGAGGCCCTTGGATGCCGGCCTGGTCCTGCTCCCCCTGAGGTTGGTGGGAACAGGGGTTAGAGAGAAGACCCGGGAGCCGCCGTCCAGCTCCTCCCGTCCCCAGTCTCACCCACACCCCGCCATGCACTCCCTCCCCAAGGCCCCGTGGCTGCTGGGAGGGTGGTGGTGACAATGGATGGGTGGCGGCATGAAGGCAATGGTGCTGTGGTGGTGGCATCACATGTGACTGCATGCAGGGGCTAGTGGCAGTGAAAAGTGGACCATGACACCAGCTCACTGAGCCGCGGGGATTCTATATGACCTGGCGCAGAGGGCCCTGCAGGGGTGGCAGAGACAGAAGGGTGAGCGAGAGGTGATCTCTGGCCTGACCCGGGGCCTGCTGCTAGCCTGGCTGGATGCCAGAGTTCCACCCAGGTGGTCTGTGCCCTTCTGTTGCCCTCCCAATGTGGCAGGTCATATGGGCTGTCCTATGTCGCTGAGCCACAGAATAATGATCTAGCTTCCTGTCTTGCCTTTCTTTCTTCTGGTTTTGATTATCTTCTTTAGAGGATCCAGTGAGATCCTTAGGTCAGAGGCCACAGATGTCGTTGGCTCACTGCTCAGCTAAGCAGGGCTCGTCCACAGCTCTGTGTACTTTGAAACGGATCGGCTGGGCACATCAGATCCTATATAAAGTTCTTTCAACTAATCAGAGACCGAAGGGTGGCCAGCGTAGTCAAAGGTACAAGGTGGCTGTGTGTGTGATGAGAGGCTGGGGTAATAAGGAGCACCAGCTCAGCGTCCCTAAAGTGGGGGGGGGGCACTGGCTTGTGCAAGGGTAGGTGGCAGTGGAGGGAGCGGGCACTGCTGTGAGCTTCAAGGAGGTTCAGAAGCAGCCCCCGAGGCTCTTGGAGGTTGTGGTGGTTTTGGACATAAAGTGTCCCCCATGGCCTCAAGTACTTGTGATTGAACCACCTTCGGGAGGTGGAGCCTTGCTGGAGGAGATGTGTCACTGTGTGTGTGTGTGTGTGTGTGTGTGTGTGCGCGCGCGTGCGTGCGCACGCATGGGCGTGCGTGGATGGGGGTGGGGGTGCGCCTGAGATGTATTAGTCCAGCCCTACTGGGTGTTGAGAGCTCACTCACTCTCAGACTGCTTCCTTCCTGCTGCTATGGAGATGTGACGGTTTCCTAGCTCGCCCTTGACGCTTCCTCCCAGCTGACATGAGAAGACGCGACGCCTTGCTGGCTGCTCACGCCATGCTTTCCCAGCCATGACGAAACTTCCCCCTTGAGAGCATCAGCCCAGAGAGACCCTTTCCTCCCGTAAGCTGCTTCTAGTCGGGTGCTGTGTCCCAGCAAGGAGAAGGTCACTGTGCTCTGGAGGATGTGGCCAATAGTGTCATTCATGGCCTCCAGGTGTGCTCCCTGTGGATTCTTAGACGCTGGTGGGAATGAGTTCTCAGCCTTTGCTCAGTCAGATGCCCAAGTAGCCGGCCAGGCTCTCAGGCTGCTTACTTTCCAGGTAGGTGACCTGAGGCCCTCAACAGCTTAGAACCCCGCTCCTTCCCAGTTCGAAGGCAAGTCAGGAGCAAGGCCGGCCGTCGGTCATCTGGACTAGAACCGAGCCGTGACCTCTCCGGCTGCAGAGGCAGCACTGCTCTGTGCTTAGGGATCGGCTCCTCGCCCAGCCTCCATGGGTGAGTAAGTCAGGGAGAAGGAAGTATTTGTTCACGACGGACCACACCCCACTACAACTATTCTGGCTCCTCACACTCAGGTTCCAAGTGCTCAGACACTAAGCGCTTGTGAGCTGGACTCACTGATGGCGCATGGATGTGATCGCCAGAGACTGGGCTACCAGGTCCCCTTCTCCCTCTCGCCTCTCTGTGACTCTGGACAAATCAACTCACTTCTCTGGGTGTCAATTTCCTTTCCTTTACATGACCAGCGATAGTGACGGTTGACATCGCTGTACCTCATCCGAGCCAGGAAGGACCCCGGAGGGTTGTGTGTCCCATGACACGCTGTTATGTCCTTATTTCACAGAGGAGGGGGGTGAGGCACGCTCTGAACGGGTAGAGAACCTGGATATATACATCCTTGTGTTGGAAATTAGGGCTGTGTAACCTTAGGCAGCTCACTTAACCTTTCTGAGCCTTGATTTCCTGATCTGTGAAATAGGGATGGCCGTGCTTAACTGTAAAACGGTTGGGACCGTTCAATAAAATCAGCTCTGCGAAGCTGATGGCATGGTGCCTGTTGTCGGTACTAGCAGGGTGTCATGGTGTGGCGGAAGTTGTAGGCCTCCCGGGGCCTGCACATTGTGCATTTCATGCCCATGACACCCACGGGCTGGTGTTTGTTTGTTTAATGGAACTGTGTCTGAGGGAAGTGCTGGCTTCCTGGACAGCCCCGGCTGGCCTGTCAGGGCCTGAGGACTAGCTGGGCCCCTACAAGAACCCCACACAGTCCGGTCAAGGAAGTCTGGTCTACCTGGAAGGTCCGCCTTTTAATGACTGGGGGTGGAGCCAGCCGCACTGAATTGAGGAGAGGCAGCAGCTGAGGAGAGACAGGGGTTGGAAGGCCAGAGGGCAAAGGTCAGAGGTCACAGGCATTCAGAAGGACGCAGGAAGTCACCAGGAAGGCCCAGCAGCCAACAGGGAGGAGAGGAGAAGAGAGAAGAGAGAGATTGACGTGAGCATGGTGGCAGGGGAGATGGTACGAACGTGGTTCAAGTTAAGGGACTCAGCCCCGAGCTTGCTCATGGCTGGCACAGCTGTTCCTCGGACAGAGGAGTGGCCTTCTCAGCACCCCGCGTTGGCCTCCGGGGTACTGGCCACCAGCCCCGCCCCCTTGGGCAGAGGTGCGGGGTGCTTTGTGGCCAGACCCACCAGTGAGGCCATGCTGGGCACCGAGGCCATGTGACACACCAGCCAACATTGCACTGTCCTGCCTGGCCCTGCTAGGTGCACTTTGGGGCTAAGTGGCGCAGACACCCAGGCTCTCACCGGGGAAACCACAGGACTAGCTCAATTGGTATGTGGAGCCAGACTGGCGTGCGGTCCCTGTGGGTTCTTTTTGGGTAGAAAGGCTGATGTCAGCGGATCTGAGGACAATGGTCAAGGAAGACCAGCTCCCAGGATCAGGGCCAGCCAAGGGTGTGGCTTGTGTGGCACACGCTCAATGCAGCCGAGGCCTCGCTCTCGGAGCTGGTACACTGGGTAAAGATGTGTGGAACGGTCAACCACTTTTTTCTTTTTTCTTTTTTTTTTTTTTTTGGATGGGTGGGAGACAGGCAACTTGCAATCACATGACCCAGTATGATTCTCATTCTGGAAAATTCCTGCTACTTCCATTCCTTCTCTTCAGCTCAAGCTGAACTTTAGGAAATCATTAGAAGGTAGGAACCCATGTGAAACAGAAATTCTATAACATGCACTCAAAGGCCCTTGAACTCTCCAGAGGCCTCTAGGATGAATGTTAAGAACCAGGAGCCACCTGGGCTGAGAATGCGCCGGGCTGGGGAACTGGGAACCGATGTTGGGGTCTCTTTTTGGTCATCCCTGCTGCTCGCTGGGGCAGCTGCCATCCACCCTCTCATGCGGGGGCCTGAGGACGTGCAATGTTGGGCTCTGTGTCCAAGAAGCTTTTCAGCAGAGGAGGCCAGAGCCCTTCCGGAACCTACAAACCTTCAGGGGAGCTAGAGGGTTGGAGCGCAGAGCTGCTAGTGTGCCACTCCGGTGCTCCTGGCGTGGAAATGGAGAGGAGGGAGGCAGAGACTGGGTCATGTGGAGCAGAAGGGAGCGAGCCCACAGAGCACCCCACAGTCAGTCTGATACCCCCTCCCCACCCCTCCCCACTATTCTCGTTCCTCGTGAGAGGCGCCAGTCCAGACGTCTTGGAGAGTTCCCTCCGTGCCTGCCTACCTTTGGGAGAGCCTTTTTACTTAAGGCCCTTTGCTTTGCTACCCAATTCTAAATGAACTTGCCCTGCCCAAACTAGGTCTTCAGCTTCTAGAACCTTCTACCACTTCCCCCTTCTCTTTTCTGGTGCACAGCTGAGAGGCAGGGTCTGCTCTTCCTCACTGCAAGCATTGCCACAGGCCTGGGGACACGTTACACAGTGTCTGTATGGCACTGTCTGTGTTGGGAGCTGTTGTCTTTCTTTCAGGTAACATGACCATCCTGTGAGCCCATCATTTCAAATAGGCACAGCTGGCCTTCTATTACTGTACCCCGATCAGGCTGGCCCGAGCACCAGGGCCCCTGCGTCCCTGGAACACATGCCACAGACAAGCCAGCACCGTCTGGGCCTCAAATCTGTCCCTGTGTCTTACATACACCAGGCTCACCGTGGGCTCCCTCAGGTCCAGAAACTTAGAGGTCAAGGACTGGCACGCCTGGGTGCGTTCCGAGAGGCCAAGCAGAGGCCAGTCTGGCTGGCCAGGTCCTCCTGGGAACCCTTGAAAGTCAAGTTCACTCTGAGCTTGGTTGTTCCCGGCTCCACCCACCGCCTGAACCCCAGAATCTGCTTGGGCTCTTCACGTGATTCTGGGACAACGAGAGGGGGTGTGGTCACCTAAATTCCTCGTTTCCTTTATATTTGCAGCCTAGAGCAAAGCACAGCTGGGCTGCTCCACAGGGTGCTTCTCTGTATCCCTGGGGTCCCAGAGAAAACACTCAGGGCCGCGCCCTCCCCTGTCCCCAGCGGGATCCCTGCGCTTAGTATACAAGTGACCGTTGGGCTCCGCATAGGGATGGCATCAAGAAAACGTAGGGCTGGGTGGGGCAGAGTAGGGCATGAGCCATCTTAGCAGGGCGCCCCACATCTTAGCAGGGCGCCCCACAGTATTGCTGCTGAGAAGCACCATCCGTGTTCTTAACAGGCAAGGTGCAGGTTTTGTCCCCCGTGGATGCAGTGGCCTTTTGATCGCCCTTCCTTGAGGTTTGGGTCATCTGAAGCAATGACTAATCCAAAAAAAAAAAAGCCCCTCTTCTTTGGCCGGGGCAGGCCGCCAGACACGCCGCCACAGTCACGCACCGACACGCACACACATGCTCCCCAGCTCTGTTGCCCGCCGACACGCCGATCCACGAGAGCCCCGTGGCCAGATAGACCAAGACGACGCACACGTTCGAAAGACTCCCAGGCACCCAGGTCAGCAGGCAGGCAGACAGACGGACGGACAGGATACGGAGGCTGACTCTCCACAAATGTGTACAGCAACCCCCAGGCACGCTGCCAGGAGGCATGGTCAGCCTCAAGGCCAAGCAGCCCGCGCCTTGTGCAACCTGTCCAGCTGCTGAGCATGGCAGGACACAGGTGCCTCCGCCCCCAGGGAGGTGGGCTGAGTGGAGCTTGGCTTCCAGAAGGATCGAAGGGGCCCCTCAGCTGGCAGGGTCACTTACCCGATGCGGGTACTCGCCACACTGACCCTGGGGAGGGGAAGAAGGAAGAGGGGTGTGAGGCACATGTTGCGAGGGCCCGCCCTTGAGGAGCACCCCAAGACTTACAGTGGACACACCACACATCCCACCCCCCAGCGCTGTTTCTCTGGCCCCGGTTCTCTGAGACAGAATAACTGGCTTTCCTTTCTTGTCTCTGGTGGGTGGGAAGAAATCCCTCTGGCCTGCCTGTGGGATTCCAGGGTAGGACCCCACCACATACCACCTGCCACAGCAGCGGGGTTGCAAATTATGCTCTAAGCTCAGCTGGGGCCCCACGATTTGGCTTGGCTGACCTAAAGGCTCCGGACAGGAGCCTGGATGGGCCCAACAGATCCTATGGTAGATTGTGGTCAGTAGGGCCCTTAGGGACACCTCCTCTGAGTCAGCAATGACAAGCCCCTGCACCATTGCCCAAGAGCTAACCTGCCAGTCTTGTCAGAAAGTCAACATGGGCTGGAGAGATGGCTTAGCAGTTAAGGTGCTTTGGCCTGCAAAGCCAAAGGATGCAGGTTCGATTCCCGGGTACCTACGTTATGCAATATGCCCAAGGTGGTGCATGTGTCTGCGTGGTTACAGGCTTTGGTGTGTTTTCTCTCTCTCCTCTCAAATAAATGCATAAAATATTAAGAAAAACAAATTCAACATGAATGCAGGAGGCCAAGAAGGGGCCAGGCAAGGAGAGGTATAAATAAACACCTCAAATTTCTAGAGACTCATGGGGGACAGTATACCGCGGGACGACAGGTAGAGGCCAGGCTGCAGGCAGGCTCCCAGCCCCAAGAAAAGACTGTCACCCGGACAGTGTCACTGTTTCTCTCTTACATATCAGATACCTCGGGGGCTTTCTGATCCTGTCTGGCAAAACCAAGTTGGCAAGTCACCACTCCGACCTCTTTCTGCCTGGCAAGGGCGCTCCCAAGGTTTTAGAGTTTTGGAAACTCTGATTGTACTAACCTTTTCTCCTTTTTGTCCTTGAGGCCCCTACATGGAGACAGAAATGAGACAGTTAAGAATTAAAGTCCGGGCCAGGTGACACCCTCCCCCAAGCCTCCCTACTGGGACCAAGGAAGAGGAGGTACTGACCGGCTGTCCCCGGGGACCCGCCAGACCCTGTGGGAAGAAATATACACGCACCTCAGCGAGTGGGCAGAGCAGAGACATGCCTGGTGGGGTTGGGACAGACAGAGGGCTTCCAGGGGCTTCTTAGAATGTCCTGGAGTTTTGGACATTGGGATCTGGCAGCCACAGTTAGGCCTGTCCGTACCCAGCTTACGTAAGGTATGGTGGTCTTATATGCCAATCCAGTGAACGTGCCCTTGTAGATTCCACCTTTCTCTCATTTCTCTAACCACTGTCATCTCAAGAACCCTCTGTGTGGGAAGGCTGGACTTGAATGTCACTGGCTGTCCCTGCTCTGAGGAACACTTGTCTCCAGCACCATGAGTCCTAGCCTGTCTCCTGCCCATCCCAACATCAGGGAAACTTTGGGCCACAAGGGCTTTGGGGGACACAGGCAGGATAGGCCAGTGCCATGGACACTGGATTATGAAAGCCCGGAAGCTGCACTGAACACCCTGAGCGAGGTTCCCAGCTCCTTGGAGGACACAAAGGGCTTGGGGAGGACCTGGCATCTGGCTGGATTTCAGGGGCCTTCAAGGGTCAAGGAGCCCCAGGCTTACATGCAGGCAAGAGGTCAGGGCGAAGGCACGTATGGGATGTCACCTCTGGGCCGGGCTTGACAGGTGTGTGTGGAGCTCACTGTCACATAGCCAGAGGCACCTGAGGCCCAGGGCTCAGCGACTGACTGACTGAGCCGTGGCCCGTGGTGTCTGATCCTGGAGGTCCAGTTGCTCCCATACTCTGACCCTGCCTTCTGGAAGCGGGGCTCTTAGGTAGGGCTGGAGCTATAAGCAGTGTCCCTGCCTGGGCCCCTGAGGTTCCCCTGGACCTGTGAGGGGCTCCAGGAGCCAGTAGCGGGAGCTTTGAGTTTAGGGCATCGGGCTGGGAGGCCTAAGGTTGATGAGATATGAGAGAAGAACATCTTAACTTCCTCCTGCTTCCAACTTGCAACTTGGCCCAACTGGAGACTTCCCAGCAGGCTCATGGCTAGGGGTGGGGAAGCTCAAATCGGAAAATGTCCTCGGGACGGGAAGAGCTTCCATTTCCTAGAAAGTCCCCCAGCCAGTGCTGATGTCAGCACATCCAAAGAGCCCACCTTCCCTCTGGTGCGGGCGGCAGCTCAAGCTAGCCACTGGCCAGCGGCCATGCTACGTCACCACCAGATGGGACTCCAACTCTTTCCTGCTGCCTCCCCTCCCCGCGTGACATGAGAATCTAACCCAAGGATGGGCCCAGCTGGGAGGGACAGTGACAGGAAGCCAGTGTCCCATTGTGGGCAGTGACGCAGGGTTGTTACTTCTCTCTGAAAGGTAGGAAAGCAGGGGTCTTACCATGTCCCCTTTTGGTCCAGGGTGGCCCTGGAAGGAGAAAGCAAGTTTCAAGGACACTGTTTACTACAACATCCAAGCCCCAGGCCTGCCTGGCTTGTGCAGTTCCTCCTCCTCAACACACCATCTCTGTCTCCTCCTTTCCTTCCCTCCTTCCCTTCTACCCTCCCTCCTTCCCTTCCTTCCTTCTTCCTTCCCTCCCTTTCTTCTTCCCTTCCTCCCTCCCTTCCACATTCCCTTCCTTCCCACCTCCCCTCCCTTCTTCTCCTCTTTCCCTCCTTCCTTCCTTCCTTCCTTCCTTCCTTCCTTCCTTCCTTCCTTCCTTTCTTCCCTCTTCCTCCTCCTCCTCCTTTCCTTCTTTCTCTCTCTCTTCCTTTCTCACTCAGTCACTTTCTCATTTGCCCAGTATTTAATTTGCTGGCTCACTAGACCAGGGTCATCCCCCCCCGCCCTGCAACTTTCTGAGCTTTCTCAGGCCTTATTGCAGCCACTTGACTTTCAGAGGAGAGCAGAAAGGGGGCGAACATCTCTCCCAAGCCCCAACCCTCACCCCACTTTACACAACCAGCATGGTCTCAAGGGATACTAGGTTCTGTGAGAAGAGGGGGCATGGCCACCAAAACCCCTGGGCTGTGTATAGCTTGAGAGGACACACCTCTTTGGGGAAAGGTTGAGGGAGCACATCACATGCCCAGTGTCTTTAATTTGAAGGTCTAGAGCATTTTGGAGGGTCAGCTGTCCGGCTCCTATGAACAGCTGGGTCAGGAGATGGAGGCCAAAGGGTTAAGGGGATCAGAGGATGGTCGGGTCGTGGAGGGGAATCAGTCTGTCCCGTGTGGACCTGAGTGTATGTGCGTGTGAAGCCTCAGTTGGGGTTGGGGACCCCAGCCCTGAGGGGACGTAGGTAGTGCCTTGGTGGTGCTGGGGACCAGGGTCAGGTGTGGAGAGTGGAGAGCTTTGTCATGGGTCTTCACCTCTCTGTCATCTCTGCCTTCCACCACTTCCTCTACTCCCAAGCTCAGGCCCCTCTGGGAGCAGCCGGGTCACCACAGTCTGGCACCAGGCGCTGAGCATCCAGTCTGCCCACTGTAGGCTTATGCCCTGTGCAAGCCCACTGGGGTCGGGCTGACCCATTCAAGTAGCCCCTCGCCCCCTCCCACGAGAATGACCCCTTTCTGGCTAGGAGTTTTCTTTCTGTGTAAGGGCTGTTCCAGAGAGCTGGGCTGCGGGAAGACCAGGAGCCCAGGAGAATGCTCTGGGCTGAGATGTGGCTGAGCCCAGCCAAAAGGTCCACTTACCACAAGCACCCACTTACCGGCTTGCCGTCCAGGCCAATGGGACCCTGCAAGGAGAAAGGCCAGATGCAAAACCCTCTCTTCCCAGGCTTCCTGCCCAAGGGTGGCCTGGGCCTTGGGGGAGGAGCCCAGGTTCCGGTGCCATGTTAGTAGAACCTGGGCCCCCACTTCACTACCCACATGTGAGGTGACTGTGGTGACTTGAGCCTGAGCTCTACTCCCCAGCTTAAAATGGGGACTGAACACTGGAACCTTCCTGGAGGGGTACTGGGCAGGAAATCAGTGTCACAAACCCGGTGACCAGTTCAGGTCAGAACCCAGTGGGTGTCCCTGTCACTGCTATCGGAGACATCCTCTTCACCCCAGACAGAAAGGGATTAGTGTTCAACTAGGAAGCTAGACACGGTTGGTCAAAAGTAAGGCACCTGCTTCCCTGGCCCTGCCTCTTAGAGTCTATCTAAGCCCCACGGGCAGTGATCAAGACGCAAGCCGGGCGTGGTGGCGCACGCCTTTAATCCCAGCACTTGGGAGGCAGAAGCAGGAGGATCGCCTTGAGTTTGAGGCCATCCTGAGACTTCGTAGTGAATTCCAGGTCAGCCTGGGCTACAGTGAGACCCTACCTCAAAGAAAAACAAACAAACAAAAAAAGACACGTCACTGGCCACCCTGATGCCACGTCCCTGGTGGACGTCCCCTCAGGGCTGGGCCAGAGGTCATCACTAAGTTGCTTCCCTGTCCCGCCCCCTGTCCACGCCCTGGAATCACGCTGGGCACATCAGCCTGCAATCCCGCTCGCCACACTCCTGCCCTGCCACCATCTGCGAACGCACGGCTGTCCTGTCCTGCTTGCGCCGGATGGCCAGCACACCACGCTGCTCTCCCGACAAAGGCTGCGACGTGGCACCCTAGTGACCGGGGGGTCCCGAGGGAGACAGCGGCCACAGGGCTAATCCAGTCAATGGACTTTAACCCAACCAGACCCAGGACCCATCTCGCGTGGCCAACCTCAGCCTCCTGCACTTACCGGAAATCCAGGGAAGCCTCGAGTGCCCGGCTGACCCTGAAAAAAAAAAAAATGAGGCAGTGAGGATGAGCAAGGGAGGGTGGCATCTCTGTGCCCACCACTGAATCCACCACTGAGTCGGTGTGATCTGCCACGAGGCACGTTCAGGGTGCGAGCTGACTGCGTGGAGGAGGAGATGGGTAGAGAACTCCTTCGGGGCCTGGGGCTGGGGAAAAGAGGGAGGCAGTCAACGGCATCCACTGGACCTGCTCCTAGGAGAGGCCTGGAGCGCCCCGCCCGCTGTGGGCGCTCTGAGCCAAGACACGTCAACAGACAACAGATTGACGACAGAGCCAGAACATCAGGACTGAGCCCACAGCACACACAAGTCCTAGGCGAAGATCCCACAAGTCCTCTCTAGAGGTGGCGCTCACTGCCACTTATCTAAGGAGGATCTGGAACTTAGCAAAGGGCAGTTGGTCTTCAAAAACGTATATTTTCGCCAGGTGTGGTGGCGCACGCCTTTAATCCCAGCACTTGGGAGGCAGAGGTAGGAGGATTGCCATGAGTTTGAGGCTAACCCTGAGACTACATAGTTTCAGGTCAGCCTGGACTAGACTGAGACCCTACCTCAAAAAATTTAAAAATTGAAAAATAATTTAAAAAATGTATATTTTCAGGCTAGATTGGGTCAGATTGTCCGTATCCCTCTGGGCCTGGTCCTGGCCAACAGGCCTTCCCCCAGCAGTTGGGCAATCCCTGGGTTCCCCCAGTTATGGTGGGTACAGGCTTACTTCCCCAGTCAGTACAGATTATAACATAGGGCTGGAGACTAGAAGTGGGGTCTGTGGTCAGAATACAGTGGTTTATGGTCAAGGTTCAGGACAAAGGAGAGGGTCTGAGGTCAGAAATGGCACAATGTTGTGGCTTCAGGCCCCAGAGGCTAATCAGAAAGTCAAAAGTGGGCTGGAGAGATGGATTAGGGGTTAAGGCTTTGCCTGCAAAGCCTGAGGTTCAATTCCCCAGGACCCACATAAGCTAGACGCACAAGGTGGCACACGTGTCTGGAGTTCATTTGCAGTAGCTGGAGGCCATGGTGCCCATTCTCTCTCTTTCTCTCTGTCTCAAATAAATAAATTGAAAAATAAAATTAAGACAAAAGAAGGTCAAAGGTAACAGAGCTGAGAGATATGAGCCACATCACTCTTCCCCGGGACCCAACAAGGCCTGCCTCTACACCCCTCACATCCTTCACAGTGTCCCCATAGTCAAGTTAGGGTCGCCTCTTCCCTCCTCTGTGCCCTTTCTCTCTGGCCATGCCCAGTGGCTCACCTGCCTTTCTCTAGTACGCATGCCAGCTCTCAACTTGGGTCTCCCTCGGCCGTGGGGTCTTAACCTCAAACTTGCCTTCCCCAACAGCCGCGTGATCCTGACCCACTGTCTAACGTTCCCGAGCCTCGGTTTCCTCATTAGACAATGGGGACCGCTGGGTAACCCCACGGAGGTCACTGAGCTGCCTCCAAACGTGCTTGTGATGCCCGCAGAAATGGCAGCGGGCAGCACTGGGCGCGTGTGGGCTTCAGTTGAATTACAGCGGTACCGGAGCGGACCGAGGCTGCTAAAGGTAAGCGCAGTAAGCACTGGGATTTGAGGAGCTCTGTCTTAGTCAAATAGTCTCAGAACCAAATGCCATCTCTGTATTCATCTGCTGTCCTCCTGAGACATTTCCAGGCTGCCTGGATCCTCCTCGGGCCACGCACGGGAGCATCCAGAGGCCTTTGCACATGGCAACGGGTCGCCTTTCTGGCCAGGTGGCACGGGGACCCTGCCGTGTCAGGTGGGGGTTCTGGTCCGCAGAGAGCCAGCTGAAGTCTGTCACAGGCTGGGGATGGGCCTGTGGCAGGGTTCCAAAGCAAGAGGGTGGAGAAGCCACTCGTGTGTCAGCAGGGCCCCCCCGGCTTCTCCCCTCTCAAGGATCAGTGATGCTAAGAATAGCCCGAAGGAGAAGCCCGGAAACAGCAACGCGATCTCCGAAACCTCCCAGTGTAAACTTTCTGCAAACCGCTCTGCACACGGCAGGCCCAGGGAAGAGGTCAGGACGAGAGGATTCCAAGAAACGCGCTCATGGCCGCCCCGGCTCAGATGCACCCGGCGGGGTAATGACACGCTCTGCTAATTGCAGAGCCCGCCCCGGTAGCAGCGTGTGGCCATCCGACCTACCAGCCAAGTGCCAGGTTAACCAGGGCTTTTTCAAGGATTTGGGGAGGACTGTTGTCACCGACCACATGGAAATTAGGACTCTGCCTTCTGGGGAGGTTTGGGCACGAGGAAGGAACTTGGGGAGATGTGGGATGGGATTGTAACTCACATGGCCTCAGTGTATGCTGAGTTTCTGGTCAGGCTGGTGAGCTGCCTGTTTGGGTTGTATATAGATGGATAATACTAATAATAGGCCCCAAATATTATTATGTTGTATGCTTGAATATATTAAGCTACTAATGTATATCATTTACGTAATTATATATATGTGTGTGTGTGTGTGTGAAGGGGATAAGCAGACATATATATGTTTGAGACAGGGTCTCATTATGTTGCCCACGCTGGCTCTGAACTTCTAAGCTCAAGCAATCTGCCTACCTCAGCCTCCTGAGTATCAGACTACAGGCAAGTACCTTTAATGGCTAAGCCAACTCCCTAACCTGGGTTCAGTGTTTTTTTTTTGTTATTGTTTTTATTTGTTTTGTTTTTTTTCAAGGAAGGGTCTCACTCTAGACCAGTCTGACCTGGAATTCACTATATAGTCTCAGGGTGGCCTTGAACTCATGGCAATCCTACCTCTGCCTCCCGAGCATCAGGATTAAAGAAAGGTGTGCGCCACCACACCCGGCTGCCTTTATGTTTTTATGCCATGTTCCAAAATGGTTTTCCCCAGCTGGGAATTATTAAATATTCAACGTGCTTGCTGCTGGAGCGCAGGGAGACAGACCATCTCCGTAAACTGCGTGTGCTTGTAATTATATCTCTCATCCCCTTACTTACTCATAGCCTTCGGGGGAGAGCCCGGCTCTTGAATGTCCCTTTGGGTCCTCTGTGCCCAGGCCGTTGCTGAGTGTGCCAGCCTTGCCCTGCTTCCCCATTCTCCAGGACTTTCTAGGTGCCAGTCCTGGCCCAGGGGCTAAGTCAGAGCCGCGTTCCCTGGGTGACCATTCCTCCCAGCCTTTCCTACCAGACTGTAGTCCAGGCCCAGGGCCTCCCTTATCCCGTGTTCCCACAGCTCCCCGTCTCAGCATCTGCTATCTGTATTGTTATGGCCAAAGTGATTGCTATCGTGGGCCTGGAGAGCAAGTCTCCCTCTGCCAATCCTGCACCTGGCACATTCTAGGTTCTGGATGGGAACAATATGGGCAGCACCGTATGGGTAAGGGTGGCAAGTTTGGGTACCTCCTATTGGACTTTGAGGAGCAGCTGGGCAGTTTCGTGGAGGGGATGGTCGCTTGACATGAGGGCATTCCCTAGCCTGGCCATGTCCTGCCCAGTGGCTGCTGGGCCAGTAAGAATCTCGGGGTCCAGCCTGATGGGACTAGAGGAACAGAGGCAGGTGACCCTGGACTGCTCTAAGGCTGGCTCTGATTAGCAGCATTTATTCTGGGTCCTTCCTGGCTAAGCGGAAGGTCACATGTTCCTCTCATGCCCAGTTGCCGCCTAGGGCTTGTCTACTTGACCTCTGCCCTTAATGATCAGCAGACCCTCGGGTGACTGGTCCCCCTGCTCCCAGCAGCCTAGAGCAGCAGGGGTAGCTAAGCGAGTGGCTCGGTGTCTGTGAGGACCTGACTAAGGTGGCCGAAGTCAGAGCACCCTGGGCTTGGTTGGCATGCCTGGTGTCTAGAACCATCGCTCGCGCTTGCCCTTGATTAAACAGGGCAGCTTCCGCATGGAAGGGGTGGCTGGGACAGAAAGGCTTAGGAATGGGGCTGACCTGCTCCAGCACTTACAAGTGAGGTGACAAGCCCGAGATGGCCAGTTTCCTTCTGTGACATGAGCCAGTGGGGCCACCTCCTGCCTGTGTTGGAGACCTAACACGTGATAAGTGACTGGGAGACAGATGGCACAGCGGCCACCTGAACACGTTCCTCCCACCTCCAGCGTGGGAGCTACGCCCTGCTCAGTCTCATCAGCATCCGGGGCACTGGGACAGGAAGTGGCCCTGCACGTGCCTCAGATGTAGGGACCTTGCAACGACGAACGGGCAGCCTGTCAGCAGGACTTGCTTAAAGAGGGTCAGAGTGCACCAGTGTGAGCTGCTCAGGACAACTGTGCTCACACGGATGGAGATTCGAAGCAAGAAAGCCCTCCTTTTTTTATGAGAGAGAGAGAATTGGTGTGCCAGGGCCTCCCAGCCGCTGCAATCGAACTCCAGATACTTGCGCCACCTAGTGGGCATGTGTGACCTTGCTCTTGCCTCTCCTTTGTGTGCCTGGCTTACGTGGGATCTGGAGAGTTGAACGTGGGTCCTTAGGCTTTGCAGGCGTGTGCCTTAACTGCTAAGCAATCTCTCCAGCCCAGCCCCCATTTTTTTTTTTTAATGCAGCTAGTTACGGTACAGGCCCAGAAAGGACAAAATATCACACATCCTGGTGGAACCAACTCAAAGAACACTGGGCATGCACAATCAGTGAAAGGTCCAAAGGACATTCCAGGAGCTGAAATACCAACAGGTGTCATGTCACGTCAGCCGACCACCAGCCTTTGTTCTGTTTTTACTTCCCGGTTCTTCCTCCTCGTGGGGACCTTGGTCAGACTTTTTCTGGATCTTACTCCCAATGCCTGGACAAATTAGGATCCCCACATACATTCATATTAGCCAACCAGGTTCATCCCAACTTACTGCCTAACTGACTTAGGGACAAGAACCAATCAGGCTCATTCTTTTTTTTTTTTTCTTTTTTTTCTTTTTTTTGGTTTTTCGAGGTAGGGTCTAACTCTGGCTCAGGCTGACCTGGAATTCACTATGTAGTCTCAGGATGGCCTCGAACCCTCAGAGATCCTCCTACCTCTGCCTCCCGAGTGCTGGGATTAAAGGCGTGCACCACCATGCCCGGCTCAGGCTCATTCTTAAGATGTGGAAACCTCTGATCCACAGGGCTAACTGGCAACCCCCTTCAAGACCCCTGCCCTGCTGTAAGGAGCTGTCACTTTACTTTGCTTCTCAGTGAAACTTTGCTCACTCATCTGCAGTCCTCACTCATCATTCTTCCCAGTCACGAGACAATGAACTCAGCTCCTACCCATGGAACTGGCACTAAGAGCTCATGTCGGGCTCTGCCTTCATTCAATGTTACAACTTAGGACCCTTCCTCTTTCTTTTTTCCCACTTTCTCTGGGAACAGCCAGGCTCAGAGTATCCACACTGTGGCTCTCCTAGGATGGGGTTGGGCAGTAGCCATGCACATGCAGGTGACAACTGCACCACGGCCTGGTTTGGGACTGGTCACAGAACACAGAGCACACAGACTGTGCGTCACGTGGGGTCGCTCCTCCGGCTGGGGCCACAGTCTAGCTGTGTGACTCTGGACAAGTGCCCTGTGTGCCCTGGTTTCTTCATCTCCTACTTGGTGGGATCCTTTCAGGATTAAGTGAGGTAACACACAGGAAGGTCTCAGGAGGCTGTGTCAGCCGTCAGTGGTAACTGAAATCGGAGCAGAAAGCTCGCTTGCGAGGCCAGGGCTCCTCAGCCCAAAGCACTCCATTGGGTCTGGGCTCCTGACTCGTTGCTAGCTCTGGATCCTTTGGTCCCCCACTCCCTCACCATGTGGCAGGTCAGAGACAACGCACAGCAGGACACTGAGCCTACAGCCTGCTGCCCACGCCTCTAGGCAAGGACTCTGGTCGAGCCCCTTCCCCTGGGTGGGCCTCACTCTCCCGAGACAGCTGTACTAGACGATGCTGGGGCCTGGTCACTCCTTGACACTAAGTGATTTTACTGAAGCCGGTGGGCAGGCACCTTGGGAGCCCCACCCATCCTTTCCCCCACAGCTGGTCCTTCTTGCGGGGGGTCTATCACCCACACCCCCAGTAGTCCCTAAGGAAGCCTGACGAAGAGGAAGGCAGGTGGGAGATACAAAGGAATACAGGGGGCTCCACAGAGGGGAGAGCTAGAGGGTGAGGGGTGAGTCGGGGCTCCAGCAAGACCAAGAGTGGGCGGGGGTCACTGAACCTTATCTCCACCATCTGTCCCTGCTTTCGGGAAGTGGAGGCGAGTTCCCAGGAAAGCGAAGGCGCCCGCTGGGGCAGCCGGCTCTTTCCCCTTGCTGTAGGCAGCGGCTGCTCGCCGGCCTCCTCCCAGCTGCTGGGGTTCTGCGGCTAGAGGCGAGGTCCAGGAGCCGTCCCCCCAGAGGCTGTAATTTAGGTCTATTTAGTCAGGCCACTTTCTTTAACATCCACCACCGCAGCTCAGAGGCCAACAGTGCTCTCCACCCCCGGAGAGGCCCAGCCAAGACCAAGCCTCCTCCGCTCTAAAGGCCCACATGGGGTGGACTGTCCCATCCCTTCCAACCCCCAAAAACAAAGAGCGTGAACAACTTACAGGGGGCCCTCGAGGACCTATGATGGACATCCCGGCATCTCCAGGGGCGCCCTGTGGGGAGAGAGAAGGACGGTGGCAAGGGAGCCAGGTAGTTGATGGCAGGGCACAGGGATGAGGGAGAGGAGACTAGAGGTGTCGCCAAGGGAAGGGGTGCCAACCCACAACCACAGGGAGGCCGAGATGCAGAGCTCAGCGCAGGGCGGGGCTGGGGGGATGAGCCGGGATCGGAGCATCCAGGCAGGGTTGGGAAGGTCAGGGCGTGAAGGGCTGTAGGCAAGGGACTAAACACAGGGTCCAGAGGGAAGAGGGTGGAGGAGAGGCCTGGGAAGTGCCGAGAGCAAGATTTAGGTCATGAGGGGTAGAGGCAGTAAGGGGGAGGGGTGGTGAGGGATGGGGAGGTGAGGGGTAGAGGAGGTGAGGGGTAGAGGAGGTGAGAGGTAGTGGTGGTGAGGGGTAGGGGTGGTGAGGGGGTGGGGATAGACATAGGGAAGGACATAGCTCAGCAATGATGTTCTAGGTCCCTGTCCCTCACCCAACTTTTAAAGCCCTCCCTCCCGTATTCTTCCTCATCTCCCTTCCCGAGCACCCATCTGTCTGCGCACCCTACAGCTGGTGAACACTGGCCCGCAGCCCTGTGAGTGCAGGAGTTGTGAAATAGAAGGCTGGGCTGCACCGCACCCTCTGTGGGTCCAGCAGCCCCAAATGCAAAGGCTGCGCCACTTTAAATGTTCTAGAGAAGGCCGCTGAGAGGGGAAGGCTGGAACCTATGTACGCATATGGTTTTGCCTCTCTGGGCCTCAGGAGCATGGCCAGACACTGCTCAGCTGGGAGCCCCCAAGTGTGATCACAGGCGAGATAAACACAGGGAACGGGGCGGGAGGCAGGACGCCTAGGACCACCAGGAATCCATCCCTCTCAATAGAGGCAGGAAAATAAAAAGTCCCAGAGTCCTGAATTCAAGCCATGGCAGTTCTCTGAGCTCTCATTCGTCCCCCTGTGATCTGAGAACCTGGGATGCCCTGCAGGCCCTATGCGGACGGAGGGAACGTGTTTTGTAGTAACGCTTGACCTTCCTCACAGGCAGGAGTGATTTTGAGTTAGTCACTGTTTATGTCATTACAAGAATACTACGACTTTTTTTTTTTTTTTTTTGAGGTAGGGTCTCACTCTAGCTCAGGCTGACCTGGAATTCACTATGTAGTCTCAGGGTGGTCTTGAACTCACGGCGATCCTCCTACCTCTGCCTCCTGAGTGCTGGGATTAAAGGCGTGCACCACCACACCCGGCTAACACGACGATTCCTATGTGAGGCCATGTAGACTCATGGTTGAGAGCCAGAACGTTTGGTTTTAAAGCAGGCCCTGCTCCCTAGCCAGCTGTGTGACGTTGGGTGGGCTATACCTCTGTTCCTGTTTCCTTATCTGTGGCAGGGAGACTCCATTTGTCCCATGGAGTGGATGCGGAAATTTCATGAGATAATGTTGGGAAGTGTTTCAAAACACTGCCAACTCCTAGGAGGAGGCCATATGTCCCTCCCCTGGGCTGTTTCATACCGTGCCTGGATAGCCCAGTGTGGTGCCCAGTCACTTCAGCCTTGGTGTCTGGTGCGGGAGAGTTTTCCCCAACTCTGTGACCTTGGGCATATGACTTTGCCTCTCTGGCGCTTCAAGTACGTGGGGATATTAAAGATAGCCTAGAAGGGTTGTCAGAATTCACTAGGCTAGAATCAAGAATACTTAAGTGCTGGAGAGATGACTCAGCAGTCAAGGTGCTTCCCTGCAAAGCCTAAGGATCCTGGTTTGATTCCTCAGTATCCACATAAGCCAGATGCACAAGGTGATGCATACATCTGGAGTTCGTTTGCAGTGGCTAGAGGCCCTGTCACACCCATTCTCTCTCCCTATCCCTCTCTCTCTAATAAATAAAACAAAACAAAAAAATTTAAAAATGGACTACAGAGATGGCTTGGTGGTAAAGGCACTTACCTATGAAGCCTAAGGACCCAGGTTCAATTCTACAGTACTTATGTAAAGCCAGATGCACAAGGTGGCACACGTTTCTGGAGTTCCTTTCTCTCTTTCTTTCTTTTCTACCTTCCTCTTTCTCTTGCTCTAATACATAAATAAAAATAAAATCAAGGGGCTGGAGAGATGGCTAAGCTGTTAAGGCATGTGCCTGCAGAGCCAAAGGATCCCAGCTCGATTATCCAGGACCCACGTAAGCCAGATACACAAGGGGATGCATGCATCTGGAGTTTGTTTGCAGTGGTTGGAGGTCCTGGAATGCCCATTTTCTCTCTCTCTCTCTGCCTCTTTCTCTCTCTCTCAAATAAATAAATAAATAAATAAAATCTATATTAAAAAATAAAATGAAAAAGAACACTTAAAACTGTGCCTCACACAATGTATGATCACTGCCCTTATAACTATTGCCATTTGGTGTCACTTGGAGATGGGACACTCTTCAGACATAATTCTTTGAGCTGGTGTGGTGGCTAAGGCCTACGACCTCAGCTCTCTGGAGATCCAGGCAAGAGGATTGCTCCAAGTTAGGAGCCAGCCTAGGCTATATATCCGGACCCTGTCTCAACCCCCTCTTCCCTCCAAAAATAAACACTGTCTGCGCGTGCAAACGAGGAAGGGAAAGTTGGACACCAGCAAGCCTGACGTCTGATTCCTACTCACTCTATGGCTGAAGACCTCCAGCCAGCCCTTCCCTGAACCTCACTTTATCCTCTGATTAGACAGGCTAGGCCTTGACATTTCTCTAGAGCCCACTAAGGTGCTGTTTCTAGAATGGGTCACTGATCTCTGGCTTCATGGGTGGCTCTTCTCTGTGACTCTAAGCTTGTCCTGGGCGTTTCCAGCCACACAGCATTGGTGGGCTGCTCGTGACAGGGTACCACTCGGGATCAGACGGATGGGATCCGTGCCACGCAGTCAGGGCAAGGCAGGGCAGAGTCACTGACCTGGACAGCCAGGGTGCCATGCCCAGGAATCCCGGGACCCCTGCTCCGTGCCGTGGAAGACATTAGGAAATGATTGCCAGAGGCTGCGAGGGCAGAGTGTTCTGCCACCTGCTCGGCCGGGGCCCATGTGGTGGCGGAGGATTGAGTTGAGAGCTTTTAGGGCTTAGGGCTTGGTACGCCTGGAAGTCAGGCAAAAAGTGGGGGGGCCTGCGAGGACTCACCTTCTCTCCTGGTTGACCTTTGGTGCCCTGGGCAGCCCCGCACAGGGTGCAGGGAAGAGAGAGAGGGAGGGAGAGAAAAAAAAGAGAGAGAGAGAGGATGAGAGCAAAGAACTGACTTCGGAGGCCGTGTTAATGGCACAGCAACTGAACAAAAAGAAATCACTGTGAAATAAAAAACACAGTGCAATACAGATGCCGACGCGGCAGCCCTCGGGGCCGGCCAGCTAGCGCAGGCAGCTAGGAGAGAAACAGGGGGCCCTGTCCAAGTGTGTGCATGCATGGGGGGTGCAGGGGGCCGGGGAAAGCTCCTTCAGGCCTGTGCTGTGCTTCCAGACTAGGACTCTAGGAGCTTTGAAGGCCCCGCTGAGCACTGTGTTCAAACCTTTGCCAAATCGGGTAAGACTGGCCCCATTCGGGCTAGCCAGGCCAGGTATGGGGAGGAACGGAAAGATATGGGGGAGCAGAAAGTGACTGTCATGTTTCCTGCTTAAAGGAGTCGGCTTGGAATCCCAGCTACTCAGGAGGCTGAGGCAGCAAGATTGCAAGTTCAAGGCCAGCCTTCACAACTTAGTGAGACCTTGTCTCAAAATACAAAACAAGAACAGAGCCAGCCGGGCGTGGCGGCGCACACCTTTAATCCCAGCAATTGGAAGGCAGAGGTAGGAGGATTGTCATGAGTTTGAGGCCAGCCTGAGACTACTTAGTGAATTCCAGGTCAGCCTGGGCTAGAGGGAGACCCTACCTACCTCCAACCAAAAAAAACCAAAAACCAAAAAGCAAAACAGGACATGCTCAAGGACATAAATTTTATCACCACAGCTACAGACAATAAAAAGGGGCACACATCTGCAAGGATGAAAATAGCATCAGGGTGCAGAGGAAGCTTGGGTACCCAGGCCAGGGTGACTTATCACTGAAGTAACCAATAGATGGACAGCCCCAACTTACCCAGCTTCCGAGAGACCAGTGGCTCCACCTCTGGTGAAGCATGGGAGTAACCCAGGAATTTCACACCCACCAGCCACCCTGGTTGTTATCAAGTGGCTCATGCCAAGACCCCCAGTGGGCAGCCAAATGGGTCATTGCCACATTTAAAATGACACCAGCAGTGTGAAGCCTCAAAGTTCCAGGAGGTGGGAGTGTTTCTTCGGCTCCTCTACCTAGGAAGCTTGGATGGGTACTTCCTGTGGGTGGGCAGGAGGGGGTTGATGGACTGGTGGCCCCAAGGCCCCAGGAGGGGGGCAGGAAGGAGGAGCTGGAAGTGTCTCTTTGTACTTCCAGCAGATCAGTTCCTGTACCTAAGGGAGAGGTCTGGAACTTGGCCTACAAAGCCTAAGGATCCTGGTTCGATTCCCCAGTCTCCACATAAGCCAGGTGCACAAGGTGGCGCATGCACCTGGAGTTTGTTTGCAGTGGCTGGAGGCCCTGGTGTGCCCATTCTCTCTCTCTCTCAATAAGTAAAATAAAATAAAATTTTAGAAAGAGGTCCTGCTTACGTAACAGGAGCAATGACTTCCGGACAGCTGGCTTAGGTACAAAACCAGTTCCTCCCTCCTTCTTGAGCAAATTGCATGTCAACGTCTTTGCCCATTAAATAGAGTCTCAAGAGCTGTGGTGGAAACCGCCTGGCTCGGGCACATGTGCCGATAGCCCTTGAGGAAGACTGGCAGCATAATGTCTCCAGTCTGCAGGGCCCAGAGATAGTGTTTGAGGATCCGGGGTCTAGCGGGGGGGGGGGAGGGTGGGAGGGCTGGGGTGGAACAACAGGGTGGGCAGGACGCCCACAGTGTCCTGGTCTGGGGACTGGTGGGAGGGCTTCACAGAGGTGGCCCACAGCTCCCAGGGCCTTCATGGACAGGATTGGGGTGGGCCCACAACTTTGTGGTGTGAAGCATCTATGGTGAATTGTGGGATGTCCCAGGCCTCTGGTTCATCAGCCTGAAATCTGGCTCTTCATTTAGCTGTGAGGCCATGGGTGCTTTTTTGTTTTTTTTTTTTTTTTTTTTTTTTTTTTTTTGAGGTTGGGTCTCGCTCTAGCCTAGGCTGACCTGGAATTCACTATGTAGTCTCAGGGTGGCCTCGAACTCATGGCAATCCTCCTACCTCTGCCTCCCAAGTGCTGGGATTAAAGGCGTGCGCCACCATGCCCGGTTCCGTGGGTGCTTTTGACGGTGTCCAGGCACACGTTTGCCTGCGTTCAAGTGTGTGTCATTCACCCAAGCCCCGGAGAGAAAGACTGACTTCTCAGTCTTGGGTTTTCTCGTGTGCGCCATGGGGAGGGATTGCTGAGGGCTTGAGAGAGCTCAGTGAGTCCTGTGTGAAAGCCTCACCTCAGCACCAGCAGGAGTTCGGTGCCAGCAAGGGTGGCCAAGCCTTGGCTGCTCGGCCGCATGCTCACAGCCCGCATGCAGACCCACACACGGCACCACAGCCACGCTTGAGGCCAACGCCGGCTGCGGGGGGTGAGATTCGCAGGCAAAGCCAGCAGCGACTTGGGGGAGGCACACCGCGGGCTAAGGCCCATGCTGGTGCACAGTCAGTGTCGGGGCGGGGAGGGCGGCCCAGGCTGTGGCCCAGGCCTGCCTCGTTCTTGCTAGCCCCTAGAGACCTCCACCAGGAGGGCAGTGAGGACAACCCGGTGGCATGTCCTCGGTGCCCGAAGCCAGCCTTCTCGTCCCTCCCTATTGACCACTCTCATCTGCCTTTCTCCATCATCATCATTTTTTTTTTTTTTTTTGGAGGTAGGGTCTCGCTCTAGCCCAGGCTAACCTGGAATTCACTACATAGTCTCAGGCTGGCCTCGAATTCATGGCGATCCCCCAACTTCTAGGCCTCCTGAATGCTGGGATTAAAGGCGCGCCACTACGCCTGGCTCCATGATTTTTTCAGTAGGAAGCATTAAATGGTTTCCTACTCAGCCTCCTGGCGAGGACCTGGGGGTGCTGCCTGGAGCCAAGGCCTGTCTTCACTGTCATTGAGCATGTCCCCAAGACACCTCAGAAGGAAGCAGTGGCTGTACTAGAGGTGACTGGGGGGGACAGCTCTAATCCCCAGGGCAGGCTGGTGGCTCAAGCCTCTCAGGTCGTCGCTAAAGAGTTTGGTTCAGGGAACTTTCTTGGTCTTTTGCCTTTGCTGTGGCAGAGGTCTGTCGTGCATCCAGCCCCACTTAGGCACAGAGGACCCATCCCAAGTCCCCAGTGCATACTGAACACTATGCTTTGTTCCAGGTCCTATGTATACAACGTCTTTTCCTAGCCATATGAACCTACGATAACCTTCCATTTATAAGTAAGGTATAGGAAGAAATTAGAAACAATAATAATATAGAACAATTTTAACATTTTTTAAAAGTTGAACTGAATATAGGGTCACTCTTTCAAAATATCTTTTTAAATATTTTATTTTTTTATTAGAGAGAGAGAGAATGGGCACCCCAAGAGTCTCCAGCCTCTGCAAACGGACTCCAGATGCATGTGCCACCTAGTGCATCTGGCTTATGTGGGTCCTGCCTGGGGAATTGAATCTGGGTCCTCTGGCTTTGCAGGCAAGTGCCTTAACCACTAAGCCATCTCTCCAGCCTTCAAAATATCTAAATGAATCATAATATTTTCAGGCTACTGTGTACTACAGAGACTAAAACAGTGCATAAAGGCGAAGACCTATCATGAGGTCTGCAGACTGGAAGGACATTTCTTTCCTCCTCCACCTGACCCTTCCTGAAACTGTTCCTGTCCTGGGAGTGGGTTTGGGCGGTCCTCTGCCATGCGCAGGTGACAGGCTAGCATGAATCAGCAAGCAACATCTCCACCTCACCAAGCAGGTACACAGGGACCAACTCACCACACGTCCAGGCATCCCAATGGCGCCCTTGTCCCCCTGACGAAGGAGGCAAACATAATCAGATGTGGCTGCAATGAGCCAGTGGGTCCCATCCTCTCGCCGGGCACCTAGTTTAGGACGCAGCTGGCCAGTTTGGTGCAGGTGGCAGGAACAGTATCCTACATGGCACCAAGTGTCACGTTGGATGAACTTCCTAGGATGCCCTAAGGGCCCTTTGATAAGTGACCACACGTGTGGTTTAGTGCACTTAAAGGTGACATTGGAGAATCAATGCTACAGCAGGAGACTGGACCTCAGGTGCTGCGGTGGTGTCCCCCATAAACTTAGGTGTTCTGAATGCTAGGTTCCCCAGCGATGGCAACTGGAAATAACGCCTCCTGGAGGGAGTGTATTGTTGGGGGCGGGCTTATGGATGTTATAGCCAGTGTCCCCTTGCCAGTGTTTGGCACACTCTCCTGTTGCTATTGTCCACCTTATGTTGGCCAGGGGGCGATGTCCACCCTCTGCTCAAGCTATCATTTTCCCCTGCCATCGTGGAGATTCCCCTTGAGCCTGTAAGCCAAAAATAAACTTCTTTTTCCCCACAAGCTGCTCTTGGCTGGGTGATTTCTGCCAGCAATGCGGACCTGACTGCGACAGACGGCTTATGTGTCTCTGAGACCCTTCCTTTCTCAGCCTGCTGCTGGCATGACCCCTCCCGGTGATGGCCAGTGGGTATCTTCTCTTCACCACTCTCAACTTGAAGGCACAGGGCAAGGTGTCCGGCAGCCTGCATGTGGCGGATGTGTGATTCACTTTCCTGGGTCTGTTTGCCAGAGCTGAGGACCTGTGCCCTCGCTCCCCGCGGGCCCCCCCCCACAAGCCCTCCGGAGTCCTGTCCCTTCCTCCCTCCTCTCAGCCACCTCTCGCACGTGGACTTAGTCATATCACGCATTTCCGATGCTCAGAGGGGACTGTTTGCTTTGTAGCCAGTGGTTACATCCTCTCTCTCCCTCTCCCTGTCTGTCTCTGGAAATCTGCTTAGGAAGTTTTGTCTCTCCCCCTTTTCACAAAGAATATTTTTTTGCAATCATACCCCTGTAGACATCATAAAAAATCTGGGGTGGGGCCTGGAGGTACAGAAAGTGATAGGGTGCAGAAAAATGAGGGCCTCTGTCCAGCCTGCTGGGGCAAGGAGCAGCCTGCGTCCGTTTTTCTCCTGAAACGTGTGGGTGATTCTGGGGTGACTCTGCATCTTCTGAACCCCGAGGGACAAGCTATATCCCAAAACATATGTGGGATGCGTGGGTCAAAGCTGTCAGTTACTGTGACGCAGGCATTGGCGAGGTCAAGGTGGCGTGTCTGAGCAAAGCGGTCTACCTCTGCTCACGAACGGCGAGGTCACGGGCTGGTAACACGTGCTGTTTCCTTGATCTTCCTGAACATCAGCTTCACTGACTCAGGGACATAAGAGCTTCGTGGTCTAGGGTGGCTGAAGGGCTTCTGCGAGATGCTACGTCAGTCACCCCCAGGTCCCGTTACGTGGAGGCTTAAACAATCTCTGGACCAGTAGATCTGAGACCTGTGCTTCCTGCAGACAACCCCAGGACCAGGGCTGCTTGTCAGCTGTGACGTCTCCTAGTCCACTCGCTCACACTCGGGCTTTTGAATGGTATTCCAGGAGTGCGGTCTGGGTTCTTTCTCATCGCGTTTTGAAAAACTAATGTTCTTTGCAGACCTGGCTATAAAACGCCTGGGTTGAGGAGGGGCATGGGCAGGCCGGCGGCTGGGATCTCTGCGGCAGCCCCCGCTCCGTGAATTGTCCCCAAATGCTTTTTAAAGGTGGATGTTGTTAAGGGGGAAAAAAAATAATCCAACAGTCTGCCCACGTTCCTCACAGTCATCTGACTGTTTCTCCTCCTTGGATTTCATGGACCAAGTCACTGGCCCTCCCATGCTGCGGGGTTCATTCGTAATGGGAGAGTCCCCACTTTCCAGGGTGAGTTTTCTCCCACGTGCATTCTGGACATGATTCTAGAAGCTGCTGGATTAGCCAAAAGGCTAATTCATATACAGAAAGGGGGGTGGTAAATGGGGAAGACAGATGCATAGAACGGCCTGGAATCCAATGGATGTGGCCTTGAGCAATGATAGATAGGGCAGACAGGTGCTGCCTCCAGTCTCCCCATGCCTTGCCCTGGGTCTCTATGATCCACCACTGCTGGCTACATACAGCATCTTGCCTGTCCTTAGGGCCACACTCCCCCTATCCAGAGCTCATCTCATCTATCAGGCAGGAGTCCACAGAACGATATCCTAGATGGCTCTCAGGCTGGAGAGATGGCTCAGTGGTTAAAGGCATCTGCTCGAAAAGCCTGATGGCCCTGGGCTCAATTTCCCAGTACACATGTAAAGGCAGATGCATAAAGTGGCACATGTGTTTGGAGTTCATTTGCAGTGGCCGGAGACCTTGACACGCCCATTTGTTCTCTTTCATCTGCCTATCTATCTATCTATCATTTATATCTGCCTCTTTCTCTCTCAAATAAATAAATAATATTAAAAAAAAACAAATGTGGCTTTCATATGTCTAGCGTGGGCCACAGGCAATCCTAGTGTGGAGCAGCATGTGTTAACCCAGGATGACAGATCTCTCCCACTGAAGTGTGGACAGCTTGGACAATGTATTGAACTTCTCAGAGCCTCAGTTTTCTCATCTCTATGTGGGTTTAGGAACATCCACCTCCCTGAGCTGTTGGGCACACAAGGTGGACAGGGGTTGGCAGAATGCCCAGCATCTCCTCGGGCTTACTGGCGTGATTTCTACTTTGCCCCGTGGTTACCTGGTGCTGCTTTTCTAGGATTCAGAAATGGAAACGGGGCAAGACAATGGTTTCCAAGTCCCACCCCACTCTCACCAGAGGGCAAGACGAGAAGGGAAACAGTGGCTTGAATATCACCTGTTAGGCAGGAGTTGTGAATACCCAAGAGCTGGCCAGCGCCTCCAGTTCCCCCAATATAGAACCACCCTTTTGCACATCAGTTCACTTGTTGCTGAGGTGATCTGCTTGCCGTATGCCCCAGGAAGGGTACCAGGAGTCACCACCCCCAGATATTATCCAGGACTCCAAGGTGAAGGGGCAGTGAGTGACTTCCACCCTCAGCCACAGACCAGAGACTCCGCAGAGAGAGGAGGAGAACTGGCAACCCACCCTGGCTGGGGTTTTGACTGAGGGAGACGGGCTGAGGGCATGGCTCAGTGGGAGAGCTCTTGCAGCATGACGGTGCCCTAAAGTCCACCCCAGCACCCATGGGAAAGAGAGGCAAAGGAAAGGAAAAAAAAATCAGTTACTTACTGGAAGTCCAGGTCTTCCAGTGGGCCCCTGAAATAAAGGATGGAGAATGAATTTTACATAGGTCAGAATATGGAATAGCTGATCAACCACTTAACACTGTCCCAGCCAGCTCGGGAGTCCCCTGTGTTCCAAGAGCTTGCTATTTTTATAGAGGGGCTTCCCTTTTTATTCTAGTATTTGTTCATTCACTCATTCATAACACCAGGTAGCTGGGGTCATCTGCATGCCAGGCCCCAGGACAGAAACAGGCAGTGTTTCCCTATATTTCTCCAGAGAACAAGACCCTCAGACTTCCCTCTCATTGGTTTCAGGCTCACTGTTCTCTGTATTAAGGAAGTTCACAGATTCCCGGCGGCTGAGGGCATGGCTCAGTGCGCAAAGTACTCGGTGTGCAAGCATGAAGACCTAAGTTTGGATCCTAAGAACCCATGTAAGTGCTGGGCATGGTGATGTGCGCCTGCCATCCCTGGGCTCCAGGAAATGGAGGCAGGGTCACCAGGGAAAGGTGCTCTCACCAGACCAGCTGGACTGGTGAGCCCTGGGTTCAATGGTGAGCCCTGGGTTCAATGAGAGACTCTGTCTTGTTGAGAAAGGTGGAGAGCTATCAAGGGAGATGATGATATCAAACCCCAGGCACACACATGCATACACACACACACATACACACACACACGATGAATGTTCCCAGAGTTCACCTCCAAGACAGGGATTATAATCTTGGCTATTTGGGAGGCTGGGGCAGGAGGATTTTGAGTTCAAGGCAAGCCTGGGTGACTTATGGAGACTGTGTCTGTGGGGGAAAAAAATGTTTTTGATGTTTCAAAAGCTCAGGGTATAGCTCAGTGGGAGCATGCTCATAGGTGAGGTCCTAGGTTCAATCCCTACTGTAGCAGATGAAAAAAAAAGGGGGAGGGGGAGGAGGAAGAGGAAGAGGAGGAGAAGGTCTCCCAAGCTCTGAAGGATTGGGAATGACTGGCGGAAGGGTTATGTTAAATTGATCAGCAATGTCCGCCGTGGGCAATAGAGCGGGCTCAGTGGAGGTCGCTGCCCTTTGCTGGTTCTCACTGCCATAGCAACACATCCTCTATGGTGACTGACGACCTTGAACCCTCAGGATCCTGGATCTTCCCAAGGAAGGACAGAGAGAGTCCATGAGAGGTTCCCCAGGGGTCAGCAGACATGCACAGATCCAGCTCTCTCTTTTGTTCACCAACATCCTTCTTTGCCCTCCTCCCGCTGGTCCCGCATCTCAGCTGGTAATAGGCAAAGACTCAGGGCTGCTCTTGGTGTCAGGCTCAGCTGGGGAAAAGTGACCTGGGCACTGCCCCTTGCTCTGCAGCTGAGGTGGCAGAGGCTGTGATCAGGAATGCACAATCCCTCTTCCGGGAGTGCCAGTGTCTGCTCTAGCTGTGAACTGGCACTGATCTCAGGATGCTGTGTTTCTGCTTAGAACCGTGGAGCTGACGCCTCCACTGGGGTGACTCCAGCAGACTGGCTTTGGCTCTGGGGACATTGTGTGTGGGTGAAGCTGCAGGAGGGGATAGGTAGGAATTCTGTGCCTTCATAAAAAAAAAAAAAAAGGCAGGGCTGGAGAGGCGGCTCAGTGGTTAAGGCACTTGCCTGTGAAACATAAGGACCCATTTTTTGATGTTCTGGGTCCCACTAAGCCAGGTGCACAAGGTGGCACAAATGCACAAGGTGGCACACGCATCTGGAGTTCGATTGCAGTGGGTGGGGACCCTGGCGCACCAATTCTCTCCCTGTCTCTCTCTCACACACACATAAAAATAATTACATAAAAAGAAACCTCCAAAAAGTAAAGCCAACAAATCAATCAATCAATCAATTAAATGAACAAACCATAAGGCTCAGGAACATTGCAGAAGAGGGGATAGAAAGAACGTAGGAGCCGGCGGATGGAGCGGAGTGCTGTGGAGCCCAGTCTTCCAGATGTTACGTGGTTATTGCATTCAGGAATTCCTATACAAGATCTGGCCTGTCAACATTCCACCCAGGATGAGGGTGACACTCATGAGGTCCCACCCTTCCCTGAAGAGCACTTGGCTATTAATGTTTGCATGAGGAAATTTTCCTTTCAGTGGTGTACCTGTGTTGTGGTAAGTAACCCCCCCATCCAAGTTCATGTTCATGCAAGCAAGCCTACCTTAACTTAGAGAAAGGAAGGAAGGAAGGAAGGGAGGGAGAGAGGGAGGGAGGGAGGAAGGAAGGGAGAGAAGTAGGGAGGAAGGAAGGAATGAGGGAGGGAAGGAAAGAAAGGTAAGAGGGAGGGAGGGGGAGGAAGGAAAGAAGGGAAAAAAGAAAAAGAGCAAAACAAAACAAAAGACAAGTGACCTGCAGTCTCATTCTGGGTGGGCTGAAATTCCCGATGACTGCATATTTTGGAAGATGCATGACGGGAGTGGCCATCTAACACCCGGACCTGCTATGACAAACCACCCTCTCCCTCTGACGGGCTGCGCCTCTCACTGTGTCCTGCCGGCCAGGGGTGTTCCAGGATTTCAGGGCACCCATGGAGTACTAAGTAATGGTCTCTTTAAGAACCGGGTGCACCTCTCAAGCAGATACCCATGGCGAGGAACTGAGCCCTGAGGGAGGAGCAGGCCAGGGGAGATGGTAGGGAGGAGTCCTGTAAGCTCGAGAAAGATCTGCCGCTGTGAGGCCCATCCCTTTCCATGCCAGTCTCCAGCTCTCCCCAGGTCCTCTCGGGTCGTTTGTGGGGATATCAAATGCCGTCCCTCAAGGATCACGTGCTTTCAGTCCTTTACCTGGGACAGGAGGCTCTATGGATTCTTCTCGAGTCCTTTGGAAATGGCCTGGCTCTCTGCCCACCCTGGGGCTGAGGCCGGGAAGAACAGCGACATGCTGTCTCCACTACCACCACTAACTCCACCGGTCCCGTGGGGCCTGGCCAGGGTACAGCTGCCCACGCAGGGGCGTGGATGGCACTCCTGGGCTGCCCGCACTTGGAGCTGGGCCCTGACCTGCTTTCTGCACTGGACAGAGACTTTTAAGGGGCAGAACTACAGAGATCAGAGATCATCTTTCTTCTTTATAACATCTGTCACTTCTTTGAGAGCAGTGGGTTTGTTTGTTTTTGTTTTTTTCGAGGTAGGGTCTCACTCTAGCTCAGGAGGCTTTTTTTTTTTTTTAATTTTGAAGGGGAGCTGGGAGCTGGTCAAAAGAGCCAGTCCACCGAGGGTTAACCCAGCCTTCCAGAATGAACTGAGGGCCTGGCACAGCCATTGTCTTGCCCTGTGGGACAGACATGGGGAGGGGCTCCCCCAGAAGCCCACTGTGTACAGTAACCCCCTGGAAGACAGCGGGGGACTGGCTGTCGGTGCCCCACCCAGGGCCCCGTTACCATAGAGGACACAAGCCTTTCAGATGCACAGGAGACTGGCTGCGCGGTGTACTTACAGGAGGTCCTAAAAGAGAGAGAAAAGGGCTTATCAGTGTCACGGCCACTGGTGGGGGACAGTGGGGAGGCCACATTTGAGTCAGCATCCAAGAACTCTTCTTTGGCAAAGGAGTTTCCATCTGGTCTGCAGAGTTTCTCTTTCTGGCTCATTCTCACTGGTCTAATCCCTTTCTCCTTTATTTCATGTCCATATTTTCATTATTGGATGAGAAGTGCAGAGGTGGGGACCCTAGTCCCGAGCCTCAGCATCCCACTTTGAAAAATGGGCTTTGGTGAGCTGGAGAGATGGCTTAGCGGTTAAGGTGCTTGCCTGTGAAACTTAAGGACCCAGGTTCAATTCCCCAGAATCCACGTAAGCCAGAGGCACACGGTGACGCCTGAATCCAGAGTTCTTCTGCAGCAGCTGGAGGCCCTGGTGTGCCAATTCTCTCTCTCTCTCTCTCCCTTTCTAATAATAAATAAAAATATATTAAAATAGGTTTGAGGGGCTGGAGAGATGGCTTAGCGGTTAAGCACTTGCCTGTGAAGCCTAAGGACCCTGGTTCGAGGCTCAATTCCCCAGGACCCATGTTAGCCAGATACACAAGGGGGCACAAGTGTCTGGAGTTCATTTGCAGTGGCTGGAAGCCCTGGAGCGTTCTCTCTCTCTCTCTCTCTCTCTCTCTCTCTCTCTCTCTCTCTCTGCCTCTTTCTCTGTCTGTCACTCTCAAATAAATAAAAAATGAATAAAATAAATAAAAATAAATAAATATAAACCATAAAAACTGGGTTTGGAGACCAGCTCACTCTTGGGTGTCAGATGGCTCTGGGGGACGCACACAGTGCAGAGAGCCCCAGCACATGCACAGAGGGTCACAGTAAGGGGCCCCGTAGAGTCAGCTGTATTGGCCTGTGTGCTGCCCCTGCGGGCTTCCTGTGACATGCAGCGGAAAGCTTGCAGGAAGGAGGAGGGCGGCAGGGTCTCCCTCCTTCCCCTCGCTGCCTGATGTCTATCTGTCTGGCCTGGTTTCTGTGAGGCTCTGAGTCAGACGTCTTGCCCTCCTGGGTCTGCCGCCCACTGCTGCTGTCCAAATGCCCACCTCTTGGCTTCCAGCCTGGCCTTCCCTCCCCGTGGCCCTTCCTCTCTTCTTTCTTCCTCAGATCCACTCTCTCTCTCTCTCTCTCTCTCCTCTCATACTGGACCTCAGCCGCGAGCCCTATCTCATTACTGGCCAAGAATTACAAATTCAAGTGATCAGGGTGGGCGGGATGGGGGCAAGGAGGGCGGGGGATGGGGGAAGGTTAGAGACATGAAATGACCTAAGGATAGGGAACTGGGTTGCATTTCTAGCGTGGGCACTCCAAAGGGACCCCACGCACCCTGAGGATCCCAGCTAAGTCTGTGTCTCCCCCTCCCCTGTCCCGTCCGTGATGACTCGGCACGTCAGTCACACGCTACCCCTGCCTTTCATGTGTGTCCAGTGCAGACTCCTAATTTTTCCTTTTGCTCCCTTCTTCCTTCTCCTCTTCCTCATCTGCCCGCTCCTGTTAGCCCGTCTCATGCTGGCCTCTGCTAAGCCATCATGTCAGGGCGAACAAAATGGTTTCAATTGAAAACAAACAAATGTCAGGAGGTGCAGTGACTGGCTGGGAAGCCCAGGCCAGTGAGCAGGACAGCACACAGGATTCCAGAACAGTCCAGGCACAGCGTGTGGCGGGGAGTGGAGCATCTGGGACCTATTAAGCTGAGGGACAGGAGAATGTCACCCCGAATCTGAAAATATCTCAGGCTGCCAGAGGGGCCAGCCCAGCTGGGAAGTCTGACCCGCCTGGCTGGGGACAAGTCTTTGACATGAGAAATAGTGACAAAATTTAGCCCGTGGCGGTCTTTAGATGATGTAGCCACATGGAGGGCAGATGCCTGGAACCTGCTAGGTCTGACAGAACTCTGGTCCCCAGTGCAGCAAGTCTGGGGACATTCCCAGTGTTGCAGGTTGGAGGAGGGTGGTGGCCTGTTGCCAGTAATCTCGGTCGCACAGGTAGCTAACGCAGGAGAAGGCATGGAGGCGGGCCCCACGGAGGCAGTTGAGTCCATCAAGAGGAATAAGCCTTCACGCTTTACACTGCACCTACTTCTAAGTCCTTCTTCGGGGCCGTCCAGGTAAGTCTTTTGCATTATACAGTGGTTGTATTGTCCCCACCTTGCAACTTAAGCAAACTGAGTCACAGAAGAGTTGAGCAATGAGCCCACAGCCAAGCAGTTCATAAACTGGGGGTGTTCCAGACACATCACACCACTCCCTCAAGCTGCCTGCTGCTCTGTAGACCTTCTCTTGTTGTATTTATCTATTATTAGAGAGAGAGAGAGAAGAAGAAGAAGAAGAACGCTGATAGAGAAAACGGGCACACCAGGGCCTCCAGCCACTGCAAACGAATTCCAGATGCATGTGCCACCTTGTGCATCTGGCTTACGTGGGTGCTGGGGAATTGAACCTGGGCCCTTAAGCTTCGCAGGCAAGCGCCTTAACCGCTAAGCCATCTCTGCAGGCCTGTAGAACTTTTCTTGATGGCTCACATAGCTATTGGCTTTACCAACCTCTCGCCATCTCCCCACCTTTCACTTATAGGGTCTTTGGCAAGGCGGATGTCCCTACGCATTGACACCGTGCAGTGGGACAGGGAGGAGACTCGAGGGAATTATTTAAAAAAAAAAAAGGGTTCGCCCATCACAAACACTTCTCCAAGGGCGAGGAAGAGTGCCGTTGTTCCCCTGGTTCCTCCAGGACGATCTTCAGAAAGCCCAGCTGCCCCCACTCTCATTGCACAGGCCTGCGTTAGGGCTCCCAGAATTGCATCCTTGGGGCCTTACCGCGTGCTGTGTCCAATGGCTGGACAACTGACCATTTATCTGGCTGTCAGTGCTATCATGTCGCCTGGTCATGCTCAGTCACGTGCATTATGATGGCTGCGTCCCTCTGGCTGGGCATCCAAGAGGTTGAGTCACTCCAACGCATCATCAAGTCTCCTTGGCACAGAAAGGAGCTGAGAAGCCAAGGAGGTTGACGGCTGCTAATGGCATGGGTGGGGACAAGGACAGGTCAGACCCCAGCAGCCTGGCTCTCCATCCAGGGGCCTAGGAATGGTCTCGTACTAGCCCAGGCTGACCTGGAATTTACTCTGTATTCTCAGGATGGCCTGGAGCTCACGGCAGATCCTCCTACCTCTGCCTCCCCAGTGCCGGGGTTAAAGGCGTGAGCCACCACTCCCAGCTAACTTAGTTATTTGGGGATGGGGGGAGATAGAGAAAGGACGTGCCAGGGCATCCAGCCACTGTAGCCAAACTCCAGACCTTGTGCCTCGATCTGGCTTCCATGGGTCTTGGGGAATCGAACGTGCGTCCTTTGGCTTTGTGGGCAATCACATTAACCATCAAGCCATCTCTCCAGCCCCAGGGGCCCTTTCTTAACAAGGCATGCCAGCTCTCATAGCTACAGCCCACACTGTCATATCTGGAGGCAAAGGAAGCCACCTCAGTGTCACCCTATGCCTGCTGCTGGCCTTGGGAGCAGAGCGGGGAATGACGCAGACTGTCCTAGCCACTGGAGTGTCTCGGGTTAGGCTTTGATCCATAGCAGACACCCTTTTCTCTGAAACTAGTCACCTTCCACCTATCACCTACAATCTCTGCTTCCCCCTTGTACTCTGAGCCGTCAGCCATGCCCCCCCCCCAGACATGCAGAAGTAAACCCCATAATGAATCCTGGAGGTTCAGGTTCATTCAGCAAACATTTAAGGAGTTCCCACTGGGCATCAGTCATTATAGCTATAAAGACGGTAAAGCCAGACGCGTAAAGTGACACATGCATCTGAGTTCATTTGCAAGAGGCCCCTGGCATGCCCATTATCTCCCCTCCCCTCTCCTTGCAAATATATATGTTTTTTGAGATAGGGTCTCACTGTAGCCCAGGCTGACCTGGAATTCACTCTGTAGTCTCAGGGTGGCCTCGAACTCACGGCGATCCTCCTATCTTTGCCTCCTGAGTGCTGGGATTAAAAGCACGTGACACCATCCCCGTCTCCCACCCCCAGGGGAGAGCTGGCCATGTCTAGAGACGTTCTTGATGACAACAACCCAGAGACTAGTCCCTCGTGGCTACAGTAGGCACGACACTGTGTGATGCCCAGAGCCCCTCCCACAGAGGTGTATCTGCCATCAGCCTTCGCCAATGCTGAGGATGAGTGACCTGGGCTGGGCGAGGGAGGTCCCGCTCTGCAGCCCCTCCAATTCACAGCTCCACCTCTCAGGCCTTATTACGGCCTGACTTTCACCTGATTTGTTGTTCCCCAGTGTTTGGGACCCCATCCTTTTAAAAGTTGCTCTTCCTCCACCCAGGTCCCTGTTGGGACAAATAATATATTGTCTCTTTAATTTGGGCCTGACACTATGCAAAGAGCTCTGTGTGTGTTGTCTCACAGTCCAGCGAAGTGACTTGATGACTGCTACATGATTATTCATCTCACTTCATTGTTTTTTACTTTATTTTTATCTATTTACTTGAGGGAAAGACAGAGAGAAAAGAGACAGAGAGAGGAAGAGAGAGAATGGGTGCGCCAAGGCCTCCAGCCACTGCAAATGAACTCCAGACACATTTGCTCCCTTGTGCATCTGGCTTATGTGGGTCCTGGGGAATCAAGCCTGGGTCCTTAGGCTTTGCAGGCAAACGCCTTAACCGCTAAGCCATCTCTCCAGCCCTCATCCCACTTTACAGACAAGAAAGCTGAGGCCCAGGGAGTTTAAAGTCCCCAAACTCTGGCATATCTGAGCTGGTACTCATGCCCAGGGCTGATGCCATCATAGCTCCGCCCAGCTTGGCTCAAGCAGCCCAGCCTCCAGGACTGTGGGGCCCTAGAAGACTAAAGGAGACATCAAAGGACTGGCCACTGCTTCAAAGAGCCGCAGAGAAGGGAAACTGGAGTAGATCCGAGAACCTTCTAGAAAACATTGTCTGGCAGGCACCACGGCTGTTCAGGGAAGTGGCAGGAGCTTCGAGACAGTCTTACCTCTGAGGTGGATGTTAAAAGCACCAGTGATGCCAGCAATGCCTTCTCTCACGTGGCCACAACCCCCGGCTGCACAGGGGCTCACTGGGGCCGATTCTGTGGGATGGCGAGCCAGGGCGGGGGGGGGGGGGCAGTGTCTGGATTGGATGACCCAGGAACAGGATGGACAAATCAGGCTTTGTGACTGGCACAATGAACTATGGATGAGGGAAGTGAAGCTCAGGGCAGGGCTTGCCTCGCTTGCCAGTAGGCATGGCTGGTAAGGGATCCTGAGCCCTAGTCCAGAGCCTTTCCAAGAACAGCCCAACGTTGGCAGAGCTGGTAGGGTAGGGGTGGCGTGAAGCTTTCAAGAAGAACACAGTGACTGCTCAGAAAGTGGGTGCAAGCTTAGGTGAGCTGGCTGGGCCATGTCTCTTCCTAACTTGGTGTTTGGTGACCCACAGTGGCAGCAGAGGACTGGCTAAGGTGGCTTCACCCCACAGTGACTGGCAAGGAGACACTTCACCCTAAGGGCCAGTTGTTAAAACCCTGCAGGTCACCATGGCTCACGTCTGAACTATCGTGCTTTCTTTTAGCCACAGGCATTTCCAACTCAACTCAGGTTGCAAGAAAGCAACAGGCCCCAGAAGAAGTGGTGGGCACTTTAAATCACAGCCCGCCCCCCCTCCATTCCTGCTCAGACATTACTGATCAATCACAGCTGCTTTTCCTCCATGAGCCTAAAAATAAACAAAGCTTCACTGTTCTTTCCAGTATCAATCACAGGGACTGCCGTGTGAGACGGAAGGTGGGGCAAGAACCATCTGGGGGTGAGACAGGAGCCCAGGTTGGTAAGGCGAGAGTTCACTTCCCACCTCCCAGGAAAGGTTGTGTCTAAGCCTTGGTGGGCAGTGGAGATGGACGTGTCCAGGCTGGATACCCTGGGCTTCCCAGACACACCCCATCCCAAGTGTGAGATGGTCATGAATTCCAACCCTTGTCTCCCACACCCACATGCTTATATGGGCAGAGAGGGGGCTGCGGGTGTAACTCGGTTGGCTGAGGGTCTGCCTAGCATGCCCAAGGCTGTGGGATCGATCATCATCCCGGCACGTGCCTGTAATCCCAGCACTCAGGAAATGGAGACAGAAAGGAAGATCAGGATTTCAAGGTCATAGGCAGCTATGTAGTGAGTTTGGAGCCAGCCTGGGCTACTTGAGATCAGGTCTCAAACCAACAGCAATAAAAAATTAGCAGATGGCCTTTAATCCCAGCACTCAGGAGGCAGAGTTAGGAGGATCGCTGTGAGTTGGAGGCCACCCTGAGAATACAGAGTGAATTCCAGGTCAGCCTAGGTTAGAGTGAGACCCTACCAATAAATAAATAAATAAATAAAAAGGGCTGGAGGAATAGCTTAGCGGTTAAGGTAGTTGCTTACAAAGCCAAAGGACCCAGGTTTGATTCCCCAGGACCCACATTAGCCAGATGCACAAGGGGGCGCACACATCTGGAGTTTGTTTGCAGTGGCTGGAAGCCCTGGTGCACCTATTCTCCCTCCCTCCCTCCCTCTCTCTCTCTCTCTCTCTCTCTCTCTCTCTCTCTCTCTGCCAAATAAATAAATAAAAATAAAATATTTTAAAAAATGGCAGAGTGGGAGGTGTGGGCAGGGAAGGGCTGAGAGCCACAGAGAGCCCTCCAGCTCGGTCCTGCCGGGCCACAGAAGGCCTCTCGGGTGACAGCAGCTCTCCCAAGGGCCCTCCTGAGACACTGCCAGCCTCAGAGTCCCTGGAGGACAAGTCCGTTGGCCACTGCCCTGTAGACCCTAAGGAAGTCCCTCTGGACACTTCAGTCTGGAAGCCGTCACCGTCTTGTCCCCTCTTGGCTCCCTGTCTTACCGAGGATGCTTGGGGGCAGGCCACGGGGAGCAGGAGTGAGCAGACGCGGGTTCGCCAAGACCACCGACTCTTTCCCGCCTCCACCTCTCCCACAGCCCGTCTCCTCCTCCCTTTCTCAATAAAATGCCAACTTTCTGCCAGCCTCTACCCGCTGTACACACAGCCCTGGGTCACCAGGCGTGACCTGGCTAGAAAGGACTAAGGGAGAATGCCGGGTGCCGAGGGGCCGCGTACAGATGGTGCTGGGGGGGGGGGTCTGCTGGAGCAAACGGGGTGGTGGCGGGGGAGCCCACATCAGGAACACTGGAGGACTGAGGACCCCATTACCATAAGTGCAGCGTCATCTACCCCAGATCCCCTGCAAGCAGGAGAAGCAGCCTGGGAAGTGGCTGGAGGAGGCCCGAGGCAGGGATGGGGGGCGTTTCGGTGTGGGAGAGATCCTGCTGCAGCGCCCCAGCGGACAGAGGCCAAGCCAAGCGCCTGGGAGGATGTGAGGTGGCCAAAGGGTACACCTCCCAACCCCGGGAAAGAGGGGAAGGACAGCGAGTAAAGAGAAGACAAGCCAGGGCGAGGAGGAAGAGGAGGATGGTGTCCTGAGGTGGCCCGCAGAGATCTCGAAGCTGGAAGTGGTTAAGACCTCGGAATCATCGTCGTTAGCCGTGGTAAGGGCAGGTCAGGGAAGCCAAGCGCAGCAGCGGCAGAGTAAAGAAAGTCACTTCTTTGCAAGCTGCAGGTATCCTCTGCATGCCCGCACCACAGGTGTTCACTGCCAACTGCCCCCTCCCCACCCTTGGCCTCTCTGATATTTGTTACCTGCGGTCAGCCATAGCCTGAACAGATGAAATGGAAAATTCCAGAAAATAAACAATCTATAATCGTCATACCATTCCGAAGAGCATGATGACATCTCATGCCACCTCTCTCAGCCCCGCCTGGCACCTAAATCGTCCTCTCAAAAGCCCAGCGCATGCATGCACTACATGCCACCCGCCTGTTGGTGGCCCATCAACTGTCACCGTATCTTGGTGCTTGTGGTCAAGTGACCCTTAATTAGCTAATTCTGGCCCCAAAGTTCAAGAGGGGTGATGCTGGTGGTTTTGTACTAGAGGTTACTTACAGCTGTCCTATTTCATTAGTGGTTATTATCGTTAATCTCTTACTATGCTTAAACTTGTAAGTTAAAACTTACCACAGGTATGCACAGAAAAAAAATGTAGTATGGTATACATGGGCTTCCGTAGTGTCTGAGGGTTCAGGCATCCCCCAAGGGTCGTGGAAGTGTCCCAACCAGGAAGCGGGTCTGCTGGGTCATTGTAAACTCCAGCTCAACAAATGCTGTGTTGTGGCTCTCCTCCCTCAAGGCCAGGATTCACTCTCCCTCAGTTCGCGTCACACTTAGGTGGAAGGCTCTGGCAGCCTCCCCCTTGAGCAGAACTCTCCTGGGGTCTCCTACCTCCTGCTTCCAGAAAACCGCCCTGATCGAGGTCAGGAAGCCTGGTGCCTCTGCGGCCCCACGGGCCTCCGCTGGTGTCAGCTCCTGACCTTGCCTTCTGTCTAGGTTGGCGCGGGCTTTGCAGCTGGTGACGGCGGTCACACCCCTCCTCCACGTGGGCCCTCCCTCCCGAGCAAACAGGTGATGGAACTCCTGCCAGGGTGCCCAGGGCCCGAGTTGTGTCTGGTCCATCTGCCCACATATATTTTGTGGTGGTACCGAGCAGTCTGCATGCTTCTATGGCACCACCGAGCACTCTGCACCCCGCTCGAGCAGAACCAAGCACTCTGCACCCCTTTCACTCCCCACAGTAGAGATATCGGAAATGCCACTATGGTCACCGTGGGGCTAAGAGGGCACTGAGGCCCCAGGGCCCGGGCCTCCAGCCCAGTCAGGCAGCTGGAACCCAGGAATGCCCAGAGCCCCCAAGGACGGCATGACCTCTTGCTGCTCTGTTCCGCAGATGGGGTTACGGCAGCACAGAGAAGTCAAGTCGTCTGCCCAAGGACAAACAGCGGGCAGGTGACCGGGAATCAGCTGCAGAGCGCCGGTACCACCAGCGTGGGGTGCTGCAGAGGGATGCAGGCGGCTCGGCACCACGGGTATCTGAGTCAGCGCTTCTAGAATCTTCTGAAGCCTCTCCTCTGGCCCATGTGTGCACTGCTGCAGCTGTGATGGCACATTGAGAGCCGCCAAGACCGAACCGGGGGGCGTTGGATGGCCCGGAAGGACAATCTGCAGTAAGTCCCTTCAAGTCCCTTTGAGGATCATGTGGCGTCATCCCTGGCTGTCCTGTAACTGGCTCCCCGGCTGAAGACTGAATGTTAACCCATCCAGACGTGGTCCCTTAAAGAAAAACTCCAACGGGCCATAAGCTCATGCAGTCTTGAGCTCCCATTGCCCCCTCTCCACCTTCACTGAGAAGCAGTGCAATCTGACTTCTGTGTGAGTCAAGAGCCTTGGAGCCACCATCAGAACCTTGACCTGGTTACTTCAGAGCTGTTTGACCTTGGGCAAGTCGCTTAAACTTTTTTTTTTTTTTTTAAGAGAGAGTGAGAGAGAGAAAGAGAAAATTGGTGCTCTAGGGCCTCAGCCACTGAAATCAAACGCCCAAAGTTAGCGCCACCTAGTGGGCACGTGCGACCTTGCGCTTGCCTCGCCTTTGTGCCCCTGGCTTACATGTGATCTGGGGAATGGAACCTGGGTCCTTAGGCTTCCCAGGCAAGTGCCTTAACCACTAAACCATCTCTCCAGCCCCAGTTGCTTAATCTTTCTGAGGCCCGGGATTAGCATCTAAGTTTCCAGATTCGGAGGAGTAAATGAGAGGATGGGGGTGACGTGTTTGCACCATCCCCGGCTGCGAGGAGGCGTGCAGGGAATACTGCTAAGGCAGCTGCTGCGGTCCTGAAGCAGGAAGAAATGATATCCAATCCCAGAAGCGTGTGGCACCCTCCTCCGCGGTCTAACAGGAGAATGGATCATGCTTAGCGAGTTCCTCCCACGTGTGGGCCGCCATGCTTCACGCTTTGCAGATTCTACCGTAACAGTCCCTTGGAGCCTCATTAGACGAATGCCCAGGTTAGCCTCATTTTACACGTGAGGAAGCGGAGGCACAAAGGGGAGGTGTCTCCTGCTTGCTGGCACAGGCCGATGGAGGGCCCGGACTGTTGATCACTTTGTGAACTAATTCTTAGAGGAGCTCCCCCCACCACCCCCAGGACCCTGGTATCACGACCATAAACAGGGCTCCTGATACAGCAAGATAAGCAAGTGGGCACTGGGTGAGCCTTGGCCCAAACAGCTCTGGTCAGTGTCACCAGCTCCGGATGAGGCTTCTAGGCTGGGGTCAGAGTCAAAAGCCCTGAGCAAGGGGATCTTGGCTAGGTCTCTGCTAGCAGAGGTTATGGACCAGGTTCTGCAGATGCACGCCAAGAGAAGGCCTTGCTGTCAGGCTGAGCAGTTCCCGAGCACAGGGGAGAGGGGCCGGTGGCTGGCCACACACAGATGGGGTCAGGACCGCGGGCCTGGGTTGGGGGATTAGGACTGAAGTTGACTCAGTGAATGTTGCCAGCTCCAACCTCTCTGCTCTATTTTTATTTTATTACATCTATTTATTTGTGTGTGTGCATGAGAGAGAGAGAGAGTGAGAGAGAAAGGGCATACAAGAGACTCTGGCCACTGCAAAAGAACTCCAGATGCATGCACCACCTTGTGCATCTGGCTTTTCGTGGGTCCTAGGGAACCAAACCTGGGTCCTTTGGCTTTGCAGGCAAGGGCCTTAACAGCTGAGCCATCTCTCCAGCCTGCCCCCTGCTCTATGTTTTTTTTTTTTTTTTCTCCTGCTCTATTTTGATAAGTATCTGGTGTCCCAGGGTCTCTGAACTTGAACCTGTCATCCTTGATTGAACCTCTCAGGAGCAGTGGGATCCTCCCCCACACAGAGGCTTCCCAAGGAAGGGTGACTTCCTGCTCCATCCCCCGCCTCCCCTCGTGTCCTTCTCAGGAAATGGGCAGTGTGCAAGTGATGGGAGCATTCTGAAGGGACGGCCACTTCTCCCGGGAAGGTGACCGCATGCACATGATAGCACACACACCACCTTCTTCAGGATGGCAGCCCCTGTCCACCACAACCCGGGAGACCAGAAGGACCCACTCCTTATTGATCTTGTTTTCCTGTGTGAGTGTCAGCAACACATTTTCTCCATCTCGCCTTCTTTGCTAAGATGTCAGATGCGTGGTGTGCAGGGGACAGTCCTTGGTCACCAACTTGGAGGAGTTGCGAGGGATTAAAAGCTATACCCTGGAGGCAGGTCGGCAGCAGCCCAGGTGTGATGGAGCCCGGGGCAAAATGCCAAGAGCTTGCCAAGGTGCCAAAGACAGTGGTCACCTCTTAGACACAGCCAAGGACTACCAGGTAGGCCTACAGACCTGTGTGTGTCACACTGTAAAATTATCCAAGGAAAGAGAAGACTTAGATCTGTGTGTGTGTGTGTGTGTGTGTGTGTGTGTGTGTGGACTTAGATCTGTGTGTGTGGGGGGGTGCATGTGTGCACACAAGTGTACCTGCATGTGCATGTGTGAAACTAAAGGACAACTTCAGGTGACATTTCTTGGGTGACTTTCCATCTTTATAAAGACAGGGTCTTTTCGTTGCTGTGGAACTCACCACTTAGGCTAGATTGGCTGGTCACTGAGCCCCAAGGATCCTCTTGTCTCTGTCTCCCCAGCACTGGGATTCCCAAACCCAGCGTTTTGAAGTAGGCTCTGAGCAGCAAATCAGAGCTCTCAGGTTTGCAAGGTAAGAGCTTTACTGGCTGAGCCATTTCCCCAGCACCCCCAAACCGGATCTTGCGTGCCAAGTCTTCTGATTGCTAGACATCAACGCTCACTCCGCAATCGTCAGAAACCACCCTGCGAGCCCAGCAAAGCCCGTGAGAGAGGAGCAGTTGATCTCTGGGGTGTTAATTTCTAGCCTGACCTGGTTCCAGTCCCAACGCCCAGAACTTGTGGCCCAGGGCGCCCTTGCACAGTTAATGTGTCCCGACTATGTGAGTGAGGCGAAAGGTCAGGCGTGCCGCCCCCCCCCCCCCGCCCCCCGAACTACAGATCTGTCTGAGGAGGAATGAGGCGGTGAGGGGTTTAGACGTACCCACTGCCTCTCTGGACACATAGCACCTCCCTCCTTCCAGCCAGCATGGGGGCCTGGAGCTGGAGACACGGCCCGGGAGCACGCCCTAGGCCCAGGGAATGAATTTTGCTCAGGCACGGGCGTAAAGCAGAGCTATGTGGCGCTGGGACAGGAAATAATTAGTAACTGCCATTGCATTGCCCGTGGGTTCTTTGTTGTTGTTTCTTTGCATCGTGGTTTTAGAGCTCACATGCTAGACATGTGCTCTGCCCCACTCCCATGCTGAGCTGCAGAACCCACCTTTCCTCCCTTCCCTCTAAGGAGTCCCTCCCTCCCTCCTTCCCTCCCTCCCTCCTTCCCTCCCTCCTTTCCTTCCTCCCTCTCGCCCTTCCTCCCCCCCCCCCCACCCTCTGTTTTCTTTTTATTATAAGACAGGGTCTTACTAACTTGCCCATGTTGATCTTGAACTCTCTCTGTAGCCCAGCCTAGCCTTGGACTTTCTTAATTTTTCTTTTTCTGTGTATTCATTTCAAGGTCTCCCGTGAGCCCAGGATCGTCTCCATCTGCTATCTCATTAAGAATGGCCTTGAACTCCTCAGGATTATAGGCGTGAGCCACTGAGCCTAACTAGATCCTCCCCCTCCTCATCATCCTGGGGATGGAACCTAGGGCCGAGCAGGCAGCGGGAACCTGCGTTCATTCTGAAGAGACAGGGTGCCACTGAGGCACAGCGCCAGCGCAAGGCCTGGCACTTTTGATCTCTTACCAAGGCCTCCCTAGGAGCTGGGATTACAAGCCTGGCAGTCACTATTTTTCCTCCCTCCTTTCCTTCCGTCCTTCCTTCCTCCCTCCCTCCCTCCATCCCTTCCTTCCATCTATTCTTCTTTCTTTTTCTGCCTTAATTGGATTTTAATTATTTTAAAACCATGCACATACATATTCAATATGAATGGAAATAAACAAATATAAACATGTATAAAATATTAAAAATATGTAATGAGGACTGAAGAATTGCTCAGTGGTTGAGGCATTTGCCTACAAAGCCTAACCACCCAAGTTCAATTCCCCAGTACCCATGTAAAGGGGCACATGCATCTGTAGTTTGTTTGCAGAGGTTGGAGGCCCTGGCATGTCCATTCTCTCTGCCTGTCCCTCTTCTCTATGTTTCTCTCTGCTTGCAACTAATCTAATTTTTTTAAAAATTCTAAAATATTTATATAATGATTTGAAAAGTATCCATTTTTCTTAGACCTTCCTTTCAGTTTATACAACTCAAAAACAGAGAGTGGGTGGTCATACATAAATGCTAACACTCGGTGGTAAGAGAGTACTTTAACTTCTAATCGAATAATGAGGAGAAACATCAGTCTTGACTTTGCCTCTCAGGTCATCGCATCCCAAAGCAGCTGGGTAATGTGCCCGTGCAGCTGTGGTGAAGGGGTGGCTATGGGCAGGGGGCATGAAGACAAAGCCTCCAGGGACATAGCCTGGCTTTCTCATACCACCTGCCCCAGTGGCTGGCCCCGGCAAACCCTTGGCATTTCATGGGGCAGAAGACCAGCTCCTCCAGGTGTCCGCACAGGGGGTGGAGCCCTTTCTGCTCACTATTCTCATCTTGAGAACCCAACTTATCAGCAAGTGCTCTAACAGACCCCATAAGCTAAGTAGAGGGTCCATGGTCAAACATCAAGTAAGCGATGGGGCTGCGATTTACAGTGGGCCAAGGTGATTCCACAGTCCAATCTCCCACACCAGCACCCTACCTGGAAAATGGCACCCTCTCCTCCCTCATGCCCAAGACGGAGCTCTACAATAGCCAGAACTCTCCAGACAGCACCAGTAGACTTGCAAGGAACCCTACCCTTCCATACCAGCCTACTGTGGTGCAGCAAATCCCGAGACACAGCCCATTAGCCTTCATCCAGGGCTGTGGCGGGCATGACTGATCAGTCACAGTGTTGTTTCTTGTACTTTAGGTGGCCACAACTAATCAAGCTCCCGTGAGAAACGTATTTGTGCCTTCCTTGGCAGGGTCTCAGCATAGCTGTAAGTAAAAGATCTTTCACAACTAAAGGCATAGAAACTCTGCCCAGGGTCTGGTGGACAGTAGACACAGACTGACCTCTGCCCATGGGAGGAGGAGGGGCTGAGGGAAACGGATCAGGCCAGGCTTCACAGCGGCACACACCAGCCCAGAGGGACGGGGATGGATGCTGGTGGTACAAGCTGGGTGATCCTCTAAGGAGCAAATGTCGGAGCCCTGGAACAACTGAGGAGCAGAGAACCTGGATCCATCTGAGCTGAGAGAGCAGGAACTCTTGGGATCTTACATAGGCTCCTGCTTTTAAAAAAAAAAAATGGGTTTAGGGCTGGAGAGATGGCTTAGTGGTTAAGGTGCTTGCCTGCAAACCCTAAGGACCCAGGTTCAATCTCCCCACTACCCACGTAAGCCAGATGCACAAGGTACTGCATGCATCTGGAGTGTATTTGCAGTGGCTAGAGGCCCTGGTGTGCCCATTCTGTCCTCCTCCCCTACCTCTTTTTCTCTCCCTCAAATAAATAAGTATTTAAAATTTGGTTTGTTTTCTGACATTAAATTATTTTTTTAAATGACCCTTTATGGACATGAAAGACATTTTGTGAAAAGAAAAAAAAGCCTTACCCTGACCCCTCCCACCCCCTGCTTGGGTACAACTGTTTCCATTCACCCCGTCCCCCGTCCCCTCGGATCCTCGTCCAAACACACACCTATGTTCCCAGAGCAGATGTACGGAACAGGCGAACGCACAACCACGTGTATGCAGCTCTCACGCTGACCTGGAAGCCTGGGGTTCCAGGGGGACCTGGGTGTTGAACGCGTGCACAGGACGTGGGGATCCCAGCCATCGCGATGTTGAGAGGAGACGAAGCGCCTCTGGTGGCTTCCCTTCCCAGTCTGACTTTGTAATTAAGAGAAGATGCTGTTTGGAGGGGGCGGACACCCCAGGGTGGCGGGCTGTGGTATCACGTGTGGGTTCGCCACAAAGGGGCTCCCAGCAGCACCTCACCCTGGCCCCCCTCGGGCCACTGGCCCTTCCACCTCTGCAGCTGGATAGCCCAAGGCAGGGGCGGGGCGGGTGGGCGTGAGGGCCCTACTTGGAGGGAGAAGGTGGGTGGTCTGTCTTGCTCTCTTTCCGCCCCAGGCACTGGGGAAACACAATCAACACACACTGGGCAGCCCCGACCCTGCCACAGCATCAGGATGGTGACCATGGCCACTGACGGTGTCCACTTTGGTCCTAGCCTCACTCACTGTCCCAGATTTGTGAAGGCAGGTCGGCCCCTTCTCTTCCCCTCCCTGCCCCTGGAACTTCTAGAATGGAGTGTCTGAGAGCGGGGGCTGCATGCCAAGCCAGGCTGAGGCCCCCCCAAGATGGTGTCACAGCCCGGCTTCTCTGGTGGCCCTGGATTCTGTCTCCTTCACAGAGGTGTTGCTCTAGACAGCCAGTAGCTGAGCGCCTGGCATGACAAGGATCAGAGCCTGTCCTCCGACAGTCCAAGAATGGCATTATGTCAAGCACTGCCCTGCCCACACTGGCGGCGGGGGGGGGGGCTTTGTTAGCGCTTTCTTTAAATGGGGGTCACCACCACAGGAGCCCTAAAGAGAGCCCTATTGGACCTGTCCCATGGAGGGAGAGACATGGCCCATGGGGGCAACATCCCCATGCTGAGCACTTTGCATCAGTGTCCCCAGGACTGCCATGATGCCCTATCAGAGAGGTGTCCATCAGTATCTCACTCCTCCCGCGAGAGACGCAGTGAGGCTGACAGAGCCTAACTTCCCAGGCATGCGCATGTGTGTGCTCGTGCGTGTGTCTGGAGGCGATGTCGTTCTCCACTTTAGTTATTTAAACTTTATTGACTTATTTGAGAGAGACAGAAAGAGGCAGAGAGAGGGATAGAGAGAATGGGTGTGCCAAGGGCCTCCAGCCACTGCAAGTGAACTCCAGACACATGCACCCCCTTGTCCATCTGGCTTACATGGGTCCTGGGGAATCCAACCAGAGTCCTTTGGCTTTGCAGGCAAACACCTTAACTGCTAAGCCATCTCTCCAGCCCTTTTCCTCTTACTTATTGAGAAAGAGTCTCTCCAGAAAAATAAAAGGCAGACTGATTGAGATGGGGAGAATGGAGTTTCAAAGGACAAAGTGGGGGGAGGGAAGGTATTACCATGAGACATTTTTTATAATCATGGAAGTTGTTAATAAAAAAAAAAAGAAAAGAAAGAAAGAAAGGGTCTCTCGCTGAATCCGGAGCTCGTGGATTCAGCCGGTCTAGCTAGGCAGCTCGCCCTAGGGATCCGCCAGTCTCCTCCTAAGCACTGGGATTAGAGGTGTTTGCACCACCACGCCAGCCATCTCAATGAGTGCTGGGGAACCAAACTCAGGTCTCAGGCTCTTCACCCATTGGGCCATCTCTCCAGATGCTACTATTTCTGCCCAGCACCGGCCCTACACTGGGCTACATAAATGGAACTCCAGGCTCGAGGTCATGGGTTAATGCAGATTCTGGGCCTGTCTTGGTGAGAGTCAATGACCAAAGGGCTTACTCCTCCCCCTCCACCCCACTTGGCGGCTGCATGGCCCAGCTACTGGCTACCAGCTGATGCTCATGCATGCCTACGTCGCCACCCTTGCAGGCTAACAGCCCCTCATGGAACAGTGGGGAATTCAATCATTAAGCAGAGCAGACCCATCCATTCTCCTGACCTCTGACCTCACCTAGGAGCTGACTGTGGCCTCTCTGCTGTCCCAGGAGTAGGGTTAGGAGATCTGGGGAGCTGAAAAGTCAGCCAGACAGCTCGCCGGGACAAGAAATCCAGAAACAGGTCAGAAACATCGGGACTCCAGCAGATGGCCACACCTTCGCAGAGTCAGGGCTAGGTAACACCATCAGCCTCGTTACGATAGAAGAAAGACCACTACACATGGGCTTCAGAAGAACAGGCTCCTGAGGCCACTAGCGTCAAGAAGCCCTGAAGAGCTTGGGGCAGGGTAGGGACACTGGGACAAGATGCAAAGGTGGGAACAAAGAGAAAGAATATCTTCTCCTTGTACTCAAAGTCAAGAACAAATCCCCGCATTATGGCCTGGGGAGATGGCTCAGTGTGTAACACGCTTTCCACTCCAACATGAGGACCTGGGGTTCGGATCCCCAGCAACCACCCATGTGACTGTTTGCCAGGTTTAGCAGCCAGCCAGTAATCCCAGGAGGTAGAGATAGGGGCTCCCCAGGGGTGGTGGTTTGAGCCAGGTGTTCCCCATAAACTTAGGGGTTCTGGATGCTAGGTTCCCCAGCTGATGGCAATTGGAAATTAATGCTTCCCGGAGGCAGTGCATTGTTGGGGGCGGGCTTATGGGTGTTATAGCCAGTGTCCCCATGCCAGTGTTTGGCACACTCTCCTGTCTCTGTTGTCCACCTGATGTTGGCCAGGGGGTGATGTCCACCCTCTGCTCATGCCATCGTTTTCCCTGCCATCATGGAGCTTCCCCTTTGAGCCTGAAAACCCAAATGAACCTCTTTTCCCCAAAATCTGCTCTTGGTTGGGTGATTTCTGCCAGCAGTGTGAACGAGGCTGCAGCGCCAGGGTAAGCTGGCTGGCTAAAATAGCTGAGTTAGCGAGCACTGGTTTAAAGAGAACTCCTCTCTTAATAAATAGTAAGGTGGAAAGCAAAAGCTGGAGGGGAATGTGGAGATGTTTAGCGGAGGGGGTGTTGAGGTGCCAGCGGATGTGTGGGTGCAGAGATCACTCTCAGAAGGAGAGACAGACACGGGAGCACACGGTGCCTGGAGGTGCCAGCCGGGGCAGCACAGCTGTCTCCAGCACCCAGGACCTGGTCTCGAGGTAAAGGTGAGCTATTAGAGGGGAACAGGAGAGGAAGATGATGTGCCCCCCCCCACTTGTCTCCAAACTGCCCATCTTGGTGTGGACTATTTGCTTCCTTCTCATAAGGGGTAGGGGGATATTCCCCTTCTGATCCCAGTAAAACATCCTGGTTGGGCTGGAGAGATGGCTTAGCGGTTAAGGCGTTTGCCTGCGAAGCCTATAGACCCAGGTTCAATTCCCCAGGCCCCACATAAGCCAGATGCACAAGGGGGTGCATGCCTCTGGAGTTCATGTACAGTGGCTAGAGACCCTGGCACGCCCATTCTCTGTCTCTCTCAAATGAACAAATAAAACATTAAAGGAAACAACAACATCCTGGTCCATTTGCTGGGGTTGGGTTGGGGGGGATACCAAGGAGTTAGGTGACAGCTGAGGACACAGCACCAGCCCATCTGGCCAGACGTGCGTCCCCCCTGCCCCCTGGGCTTTACCGCTGAGGGGCTGCACTGCTCCCGGGACAGCAGCTGAGGTTCCGCTGAAGAATCCTCAGGCACCAGTTTGGAGCCAAACTGATCCACCCACAGACTCTGGCCGCCCGTGCGCCCACCAGCTGTGCAACCCGGGCAGGTGGTTTCTAATCTCCCCGAGCCTCACAGGCAGGTTCCTTAGGTTATGATGGCCCTGTAGCCCCAGCTCGCAGGGCTCTCCTGTACTGCCCTCACACTGCAGGGAGAGGCAGCTGGTTCTTTACGGAGCCCTCTCCTGCCCACCTGTGGGCACTGGGGACATTTGAGGCTGGGCCACTGTGATTTCTTTCAGACCCACTCTTCTGGGAACCCTCTGTGTCTGCTCTGCTTTCTTCCCCGGAATTCTTCTGTTTGAGCGGATTTGGTGCGTCCCTTATCTCTGTGACTTAGGGACTTGAACAAATGACCAGGTCCCCAACTGGCCAGACCACCCTACCATAGAGCTCAGGCATGCCTGGGAAGAGGAAGGAGGGCGGAGCGGGGGGGGGGGGGCAAAAGGTCTGCTTCCTGCTCGTGCTGTAAGCCCGTAAGCGCACCAGGTCCAGAGCTCCTCCGGGCCTGAATCCAGCCCTTTGCAGACAGCGGGACCCTCTGCAGCTCCCTCACCCTCCCCTTGGGCCAACCTCACACTCCCCGCCACACATCCCGCCCAAGGACCTTGACTGGGAACCTCTTGAACTTTCTTTAGGTTTCTGGACTGGTTTTGTGAAGCTTGCCATGGTTTTATAGGTCACAGATGGAGAGGAGAAAGGGAGAGTGATTAAAGACCCCCTCCCCTGCTGTTTGGGCTAGGAACTCTGTCCCTGCCTCCCAGGGCTCCCCCACCCCTCAGCAGGAAAGCGCCTGTCTCCCAAGCTGACATGCTGCAGAGCCTGGCCCTTGATACAGATCTGTTATTTATTGAAAGACTTAGGGCGCTGGAGGCCGCAGAGCATCCTCGGCTGTCTGTCCTGGGCTGTGAGTGAGAGAGGAGACAGGGCAGGACAGAGGAGAAGGGGACAGACAGACAGAGAAAGGATGGGGCTAGAGAAGATGGCTTAGTGGTTAAGGCATTTACCTGCAAAGGCAAAGGACCCCGGCTCGATTCCCCAGGACCCAAGTAAGGCAGATGCACAAGGAAGCCACACATCTGGAGTTCATTCGCAGTGGCTGGAGGCCCTGGTATGCCCGTTCTCTCTCACAAGCACTCTTTCTACCTCTTTCTTTCAAATAAGTAAAATATATTTAAAAGAGACAGAGAGAAAGAAAGGATGAAGGAAGGCTACCCACCCACCCTGAGAGCCTGCCATCTGTATGTCTCCAAACAAGATGCTTGTGGAGGGGAAGAGGACCATCACTTGACAGATAACAGCGATAAGCTGGGTGAGCAGTGAAGGGCCGTGGTTTGGAAACAGGGTAGAGCTGCAAGTCCAACCCCAACCGATTCTTTGGGCTAAGCTTATGTATACAGATAGTTCCTTCCCTCCTGGGCCTTGGCTCTCTTCTGAGCACAATGGGGCCAAGAATTCCTTTCTCTTGGGACTTCAAGGGGACCCCAGTCCTGGGGTCTAGCCTAAGCATGGGGCCTGACACACTGTGAAGTGTTCAGTAGATGGCAGTTTAAGGAGAAGGGGAGAAGAGAGGGAAAGGGAGTGACAAGATGAGAAGGAAGAGGAGATGGAAGAGGAGGAGGCTGAAGCAAGGAGGTTGAAAAACAAACGGAGAGGGCTGGAGAGATGGCTTAGCTATTAAGGCACTTGCCTGTAAAGCCCAAGGACCCAGGTTAGAATACCCAGGACCCACGTAAGTCAGATGCACAAGGTGGCCCATGCGTCTGCAGTTTGTCTGCAGTGGCAGAGGCCCTGGAGTGCCTCTCTCTCTTTCTGTCTCTCTAATAGTTTTGTTTAATAGAGAAAATGGGGAAATAGCCAGAAGGGAGGGTCCTCTGACTTGGAGAATTCCTCTGCTTACTTTGCCTGGATTCTGACTAACTCGAGGTGGCCCCAGGGAGGATCAGGGTCCTCAAGTGGGGTGGTGAGCAGATTACAGTTTCTGCTGCCTCCCCACAAATGCCTGCACATTGGGGCTCCTCAGTACTCATTTCACAGAAGATGCACCTCCAGAGGGAACCCTCTGGCTCTGTGGGTTTTGGGGTCCCTCTAGGGATTCTCTTCTGAGAAGCAGAGAGGCACCCTGTGTCTTTAAGGAGGCCCCAGTTGGGAGGCAGGAGGGAGGAAGGTTAAGGCGATTAGCGGGTGCTAACAACTTTAGGATGTGGAAGAAGTCTTTTCTTGGCTGTCCATCAAAGGAAGGATTGAATGTCCCCGAGTTTGGAGAGAGCAGAGGAGGGGAGGAAGGGCTGGGGGAGGGGATCAGGAGGGCGCTCAGGGCTGACCAGCCAAACTCACTTTCAGCAGGCTCCTCCAGGCATGGGGGGGGGGGGTGCTCAAATGGGGTGCAAGAATGCCAGGGCGGGTGCTGTCCATCCCAGCACGCGCCTCCCCAATCAGCCGGGTCAGTCTGTCACCGCCCCTCCCCCACAGCCCCAACCCCAGCTCAGGTTCGGCGCAAGCAGCTGGCTGAAAAGTGATCTTGGAGGAAGAAGGTCTTTCCTGTTGATTAGGAATCAGGAGGCTCTCCCCTGGCCCCCCTCCGGGTCCACCAGATCCCCTCCTCACCCAGGCTCCTGTCTGGGGCCACCTGGTCCCTAGTCACCCAGGCTGGGCAGATATGCATGCAGATTCCTCGGTAACAGTAACAAGGGGTGGCCTACATAGCTACCTAGAGAGAGAGTACAAAACCATCACAAAACCATGCCAACGGCTTTCCTACGAGGTTATTTCCGACACGGGCTGGAAGGAGGGATGATGTGGGAGGCTGTGTCAGGTCCAGGAAGGGTTCATTCAGAATTACCTGAATTACCTGGGCAAGGGCTCTATGCCAGGCCCTGCCCTGGGCCCCGGGGAAACAAAAAGAAGCCACAACCCTGTGTAGAGGGGGAGAGATGCTCAAATAGAACACATGTGCACACACGCACACATGCGCGCGCGCACACACACACACACACACACACACACCAGCAGCAGCAGCAGTGGCGTTGGGAGCATGATGCACATATGCCCTGCATCGCTGGTCTAAACGCAGAGCTCCTGGTCCAGCTCTGGGAAGTGGGATGTGCAGGCCTAACCGCCCGGAAGCAGAGCCAGTGAGTCTGCTGCTGCCATTGGAGGGTGTTGGATTCAATCTAGAACTATCTGAAGAGCCTGGGTACAGTGCTGGTTTGTGGAGGCAGGGAAATATTCCCCAGAGGAGCTGAGGCCCTTGAAGCTGATTCCTGCTGTGGTGGTGGAGGAGAGAGGAAGGCAGCAAGACGGAGGGCTGCCGCAGTGGGAGCAGAGCCCCTCGGGAGCGAGAACAGAGACTGCGCTGAGCAGGACATCAGAGGAGAGGCCGTAGCTGCCAGGACAGAAGTGGACAGATGTGGAGGTGGCGAGGATGAGAAATCCCGGAGCAGAGCCCCTGGGTGGGGGGAGGGGCGGTGATGATGGAGAGACAGGCAGGAAGCTGTCAGATACTTTTCACCTTTCTATGCTGGTAACTGACTGGCCACTGCTTGTCCCTGAGGCTGGGAACACAGGTAAATGCCTGGTTCTGGAGAAACATGACACATTTTCTTTGACAGCAGTACTTGAAGCCCCCGTGAGGCCAACCTGGTGGAGATGGGTGGCGCAGATCTGGAATTCAGGGAAGAAAAATGGGTAAAACCCCACAGGCTTGGGAGACTGTGACCCAAGTCCATGACTTCCTGATGTTTGACTGGCCTCGTTTAAGAATGGCACAACCTGTCGGGCGTGACGGCGCACACTTTTAATCCCAGCACAGAGGTAGAGGTAGGAGGATCGCCATGAGTTTGAGGTCAGCCTGTGACTATCCATAGTGATTCCAGGTCAGCCTGGGCTAGAGCGAGAGACCCTACCTCGAAAAAAACAAAAATAAATAATTAAAAAATATAGTACTACCCGAGGCACATCCCAGAGACCAACAGCTGTTTCCCCATCACACACAATGTACATATACTTGATACTTCATTTTTCTTTATTCCATTGGTTAAGGGTACAAGAACCCAGCAGAGGTGATCTCCAGAGAAAAGAGCACACAGGGGAAAAAGGACATCTTTGAGCTGGAGCTAGGGTCACAGAGGACCCCAGACCCAGCTGTCAGGGACACTCAGTCCCCACTATGGATCTGAACTGGGAAAGGCCAAGACCAGCAGAGGCCTCCGTAGGCTGTGCTGTGAGGAAACTGAGTCCCATGGGGGTGTAAGGTTTCACTCGAGGAGAACTGGGGTTCCGTCTCACCCTGACTCTGTCCCCTTCACCCCACAGCCTTTGAGATGATGCCAGCCAATCCCATCTCCTCAAAGCACAGGTGGCCTCTGGGAATTCGGGAGGGGACAATGTGTTCCTCTCTCCCACTCATGCTATGCAAGCTAAGCGGGACACGTGCTAGGGATCAAGGGTCACTTCATACAGTCACTCAATCCACATGGAGACAGCTGTGGACCAGGCACAGAACTGGGCTTAGAACCCAGAGGCCCTAACTTAACTGGGGGTGGAGATTGGTGGTGGCACCTCTTGGGTGGGAAGCGTATTGTCAGGCCTGACAAGCAGAGTAGAGTGTGGCAGGAGATGAGACACTGCGTCAGGACGCTGTGATGACAGACCTGCCCCCCCGCCACCTCACTGAAGTCCCCACAAAATCTCTGGGCTCCAAATGCTGGGAGCATGTGAGGACCTGGAAAAGGAGGTATACAGCGACTTAGAGGCTGCCAGGAACCCAAAGGTCCAGATAATGGATCCTTCCAACTCGGAGGTAAGCCATCTCCATCCTCCCAGGAAACCTACCCCTGGGGACCACCAGCTGTAGACATGATGGGGACTTCACAGAGCACATGAAGTCTGGCATGTGTGACACCTCAAGAAAGTAGCCCAGGGCTGGAGAGATGTCTTAACGGTTAAGGTGCTGGCCTGCAAAGCCAAAGGACCCAGGTTCAATTCCCCAGGACCCATGTAAGTCAGATGCCCAAGGGGGCACATGCATGGCTGGAAGCCCTGGTGCACCCATTCACTTCTCTTTCTGTCAAATAAATAAAAATAAACTTTTTTTTTTTTTTTAAAGAAAGGAGCTCCAGGAAGTCCTAGAAAGGACCATGGACATCACCCACCAGAATTCCCATTTCTGCAGCTAGAGAAACTGAGGGACAGAGACCCATAACCAGTCAGGAGTAGGAATAGTGAGGTCCTGTTTACATCTAAAAACCCAGAGGGAGACTCGCCTCCCTGGGCCATCCCCAGGAGACACACAGCCCAGGGTCTCTAGCGCAAGCCCTGTGAAATGGCTCAGGACCTGGTCTGTTCCCCCAGGCCACCAGAGCTGCTGTAGTTAGCATCTGGCCACTTCTCTAACCAGACCAGACCACATGCACCTAGAAGGTGGACTTCACTGCTCCCAATGTCCTCGAGGCGGGGAAGGTGCGGCCGGTCAACGTAAAGTAGGAACCTTACAATCTGGTCATCTGATACAACCCGAAAGGTTTGGCACTTTTGTGGTCTTGCTCCATTTCTAAACACATTATCAGATTAGCTGGCTTAATTCTCACCGCCACCCAAGCAAGTGGCTTTGGCTTGGAATGCTCTTCTGTTTGCCACATGGGGGTTGAAGCACAGAGGCGACCACCCACCTGGGATTTGCAGCGGGTGCAGGTTCTTGTCCCATCTCTGTCCTCACGGGCTGGCTGGGACATGAGGTGGAGAAGGGCCTAGGGGGCTGGGGGGAGGGGAGCAGGCACCAAACAAGGCTCCAGAATGGAGGCTCACTTGGAGAATCTCAGTGGAGGCGTCCTCTGCTCACTGCCCCCCCCCCCCGCCACAAGCTGTTGAACATGTGCGCTTTGCTGCTTACGGCGTGAGCTCTATGCATCAGCCACACCCAGCGGGCCATCATTTCCAGACGCAGGTTTTTCTGGCCTCACATGCCCGCACAGGCTGCTCCCTCTGTCTAGGGGGTTCTGCTGCCCTTTCCAAGTCAAACCCATGCCCGTGAGGCCTGGAGCGGACACTGCCTCTCTGCCTCTTCCAGGAAGCTCTTGGGGTGGCTCCTCCTTTCATTTTCGCTTCTGATCCTCCTCGGGTGATTTAAAAAAAAATACTTAATTTTTTATTTATTTGAGGGGAGGGCAAACAGAAAGAGAGAGAGAATGAGCACACCAGGGTCCCTCGCCACTGCCAATGAACTCCAGATGCATGTGCCACCAGGTGCATCTGGTTTATGTAGGCACTAGAGGATCAAACGTGAGTCTGGAGTTCGTTTGCAGTGGCTAGAGGCCCTGGCACGCACCCCCCCCCCAATAAGTAAATAAATAATAATAAAAAAAACCCAAAAAGCTGCATGTGATGGGTGGCCATGGTGGTCACAGTGGACGCTGTGACATAGATGCAGACTTACCATGTCAAGAAACGTGCCCATGGGCGAGGGGGGATGGCTCGGTGGGTGAAGCACGTGAGGACTTGAGTTTGAATCCCCGGCGCTCATGTAGGGTGCTGGGAGAGGTGGTGTGTGCGCCTGCAAGCCCGGCTCTGCCGAGACACGGACTCGCTGAGGTCACAGGCTAGCCAGTGTAGCTGAATCGGTGAGCTAGGGACCCCGTCCCAAAGACTGTGGTGGAGAGCAACTGAGGCAGATACCAGGTATCAGGCTGGAGAGATGGCTCAGTGGTTAAAGGCACCCGCTTGCAAAACCTGATGGGCCAGGTTTGATTCCCTAGCACCCACATAAAGCCACCAAAAGTGGTACATGCATCTGGAGTTCATTTGCAGTGGCAAAAGATTCCCATTCACTCACTCTCTCATTGCAAATAAATACATAATATATTTTTTAAAAGGTACCAGATATCAACCTGTGGCCTACACATGCATATGTGCACACACACACACACACACACACACACACACACACACGATCATGCTTACATACACATGCAGAATATTTTATTATTTTTTAAATTTTTTGTTTATTTTTATTTATTTGAGAGCAACAGAGAGAGAAATAGGCAGAGAGCGAGAGAGAGAATGGGTGAGCCAGGGCTTCCAGCCACTGCAAAGGAACTCCAGACGCATGCGCCCCCTTGTGCATCTGGCTAACGTGGGTCCTGGGGAATGGAGCCTCAAACCAGGGTCCTTAGGCTTCACAGGCAAGCACTTAACTACTAAGCCATCTCTCCAGCCCCACATGCAGAATATTAAAACATAGAAAGAGGGCTGGAGAGATGGCGTAGTGGTTAAAGCGCTTGAAGGACCCATGTTCAACTCTCCAGATCCCACACAAACCAGATGCACAAAGGTGAGGCAGGAGCAAGGTGGCACATGCCCACTAGGTGGCGTAAACGTCTGGAGGTAGATTTCAGTGGCTGAGGTCCTGGTGCACCAATTCTTTCTCCCTGTCTCTCTCTCTCACTCTCTAAGAAAGAAAAGGAAGGAAGGAAGATACCCAAGAACCGGCAGCTAGTAAGCAATAGATGTGAGACTTGAACTTGGGATGTCTGCTTTACCCTCTTTGAGCTCCATCTACTTTTCTGGCCTAGAGATTAGACGTGGAGCAGGGAGGGGCTGACCACCGCAGTCAGCAGCAGTGTGGGCTTCTGGCTACGGGCTCTGAACTCGTGAGCAGTGTGAAATGGCTTGGCCCTCAAACTCCCTGGACCCACTGTCTAGCCGCGCAGTGGAAACTGGAGGAGGTGACCCACACTTCCGGTGTGAACCCCCCAGGAGTCAGTCACTATTTGCGAGAGTGTGGGCTCCCAGGCTTAGCAGCTGCACTGCAAAAGCAGTTGACTCACTGCCCGTCTGTAAGAATTTGCCTTTTCCCACGTCTTGGCGCCAACTTCCATGAATATAGACCCAAGTCCCATCAGGGTCACTGTCCCCTCCAAAATACTGTTCGTAGAATCCTATCTGGACCCATTGGAACCCCTCATACAGAAGGCATAATGGGAGGCCCAGCTCCCTCTTCCTTGAGGAACAGACCTTGAATGAAGCAGAGCTCACCCAAAAGGTGCTGCTGGGATGGAGAGATGGCTTAGTGGTTAAGGCACTTGCCTACAAAGCCTAAGAACCCAGGTTCAATTCCCCAGGACCCACATAAGACAGATGCACAAGGTGGTGCATGTGTCTGGAGTTCATTTGCAGTGGCTAGAGGCCCTGAATGGCCCATCCACTCTCTCCCACTCTCTCTTTAAAAATAAATGATTTTTTAAAGGAGCTGCTGCTGGCCTGGGTCAGTCTCTGGACACCCACAGCCTGTCCTGGGTGATCAGTCTCATGGATCCCAGCAAAGACAGCATTTGGGTTCTGCTTTTGACTCTTGGTGGGGACAATATTAGTGCCAGGACAGTGAGCAGCTCGGTGCTTGGGGTGGGGGAGGTCCTGAGAGGTGCGTTGATCTGACACAGCAGAGAGGTTACAGAATCCGGCCTCCTGGACTGGAGAGACGGCTCAGCAGTTAAGGCGCTTGCTGACAAAGCCTACTGACCCAGGTTTGAATCCCTAGGACTCAAAAAAAGCCAGATGTATAAAGTGGTGCATGCATCTGGAGTTGGTTTGCAGTGGCTGGAAGTCCTGCTGTGCCCATTCTCATTCATTCATTCATTCTCTCTCTCTGTCTATTTCTTCTCTCTCTGCTAGCAAATGACTTACAAAAAGTAATACGGGCCGGGCATGGTGGCGCACACCTTTAATCCCAGTACTAGGGAGGCAGAGGTAGGAGGATCACTGAGAGTTCGAGGCCACCCTGAGACTACATAGTGAATTCCAGGTCAGCCTAAGCCAGAGTGAGACCCTACCTTGAAAAACCAAAATAATAATAATTAATAATAATAATAGAAGAAGAAGAAGAAAAAGAAGACGTCGACATCCTCTAGGGGCTGTCTATCAGGACACCTGAGTTCTGGTGCCTGCGCCGAGCAGAAGCCAGTCTGGATTTTCATGACCCCAGTGTTGGGGAGTCCCGGCCCTGCTCAACACCCCTCAGTGGCTCCCCATTATGCTTAGGATCAAAACCCAAAGTTTAACCCAGTCCATCAAGTCCATCCATCCAGCTGCTGGTGACCTTGGAACCCTCACCCCATGCCACTCTCTGTCCCCAAGTTTCCTATTCCAGCCACCTTGCTTATCCTTCCGTTCATCGCTTTCTCCACGCCCCTGCCCACATATGCTGCCTCCCCTGCCTGGCACGGCTGCCCTCACTCCTCCCCTCGCCTGGTCAACTCCTGTCCCCACCCGGACTCTGTTCAGGGGCCATTTTCTCGGGGAAGCCATCCTGGACCTCACCCTGAGGAATTTCGTAGCTTCTCATAAAACCCTTCATATCCTCTTGTGCAAGTTACATTTGACGGTGCCATAAGCAGAGGCTCCTCCATCACGAAGCCCCTCAAGGGCAGGGGACGTGTCTTGCTCCCCCTGGGGTCTCAGGCACCAAGCCAAGCCTCAGAGTAAAGTGGGTGCTTGGTGAGTCGCCTGTCGCCTTGAGCGTGCGCACGGACAAGTGAACACGTTCCCGTTCGGGTTCTGTGCCAGGCAAGACAGGCTCTAGGGTCACGTGACCTTGATCTGGGGACCGGGGAGACGGCTCCATGGTCAACGGCACTTGCCTACAAAGTCTGCTGGCCTGGGTTCAGTTCTCCAGCCACTTACGTCAAAGTTGGGCTGGCATTCATTTGAAGTGGCAAGAGACCCGAGTGTGCTCATGCACACTCAGACACACACTCACATGTGCAAATAAAGAGTGTCTCCTTCATGCCAGGTGCTGGGAAGCCAGGGAGGCAGAACAGAAACAGATGACTGAGGCCCAGCTGGGTGAGGCTATACTAAGGAGGAGCCATCTCCCAGGAGATTCAAGGAGGGCAGAGAAAAGAGGGTGTGCCCAGTGGAGACCAGGACAGGTGCAGAGGCCCAGGTATGAGTCCACCTCCCTTAGCGTTACAATGTCTGAGCTCTGTGGGGACAGACAGAGCCACACTGGCTGAGGTCAGGAAGACGCTGGCGCCGCTGTGGGGTCTCAGGCAGAGGGGCCAGCGAGGAGTGTTGATCTGGTAAAAGGAGACTGCTGAGCGGGGCAGTCTGGGTCCCTTCCAGCCCTGGCGCCCGGGTTCTGGGAGGCTGAGCCGGGCTAGCATAGGAAGATCCCGCCTCGCCGCCAACAGAGGCCTCAGGAGACTGGTTTTCCTCCTAAAGGTTACACAAGTCCCAGATTTCCTCCCGGGGGCTGTTCTGGGCCCCTCTTTCGGCTCCTTCACCCAGATCCCTTGGGGGCTGCATGACGTTCCCAGCCAGGACCACCCCTCAGGGTGATAAGTCCCCCGAGGTTCTGAATTACTGGGAGAGAAACCGAGCTTCCTTTAAGCTGTCCTAAACTCACCTCACTCAAGTTTCAAAGACCTCATCCTAGTACTGGGTGAAGGAGGGCCACCGTGGGAAGGGGATCTCAGGCCAGCCGGCTCCAAGGCCCTTCCATCCCGCCCCCAACAACAAGCTGCATTTGACTGGGACCACAGACAGACAGGCAGCGCTCTCCCTTGCCAGGCCCCGCTCTGCTCCCAAGCCAGCATGCCTTGATGACCTGGAAGTGAACCCAGACATTCAACCCACTGACTTCTTCCTCTAACAAGGGACTCAACAGTGAGGGGATGCGGCCTACAGACTTCTCAGTTACCAGCATCCTTCCATGCCACTGACTGATCCTGCACCCTCTTCTTCCAGCCTGTCCCATGCCCCCAGGAAACCTACTCCTACGGATGGGCTCTTCCTAACCCCATAGCGGACCATCTATAAGGCCTGCCAATGCCACCTTACGCCACACCTCCAGTGTGATCGCCTCCCCACTCCCTGCATCTCCATCTCCCTCGCCTCTCACCTGGACACCAACAGTAGACTCCTCTCTCCCTGCTTCCCCACTTGGCTTGTCCTCCATTCTGCCTTTGCTAGTGGCAGGCAAATCCCAATCCAGAGCCCATGGCTCCCTTCAAACATTCCAGGGCCCTCCTGGTTCACCGAGGGAGAAACTCCCAGACTCTACAGACCAGGTCCCCACAGGTCAGCACAGGCCTGTCCCAGCCTCCTCCGGGAACTCTCCAGACCCTCTGCGATTCATTTCACCAGGCCACTCCGACCTTCATTCTCCGCTTCATACACACTGGACTCATCCCCACCTCAGGACCTTTGCCCAAGCTGCTCCTGCTGACAGCGCTCAGACCCGGCCGTGGGCTGGATGGTCGGCTTCGTGTGACAGCCACTTTCACAGAGGTGGGCTCAGGCACTCTGCAGGGTTTCAATCACTGGCCAACCTTTGGCGTCCTAGGCTCCATCTGCCCATCCGAATGTTGCCCTTCCCACGGAGGGCTTCCCCGAACACAGTCCAACATGGATAGCACTATGCGCCCACGAGCCCGGCTAGGACTGTCCCCTTGATCGAGTTGCCAAAATTTAAATATATACAATGTTTCTTTTCAAGGTAGGATCTCACCGCAGGCCAGGCTGACCTGGAACTTACTGTGTTAGTCTCAGGCTGGCCTTGAACTCAGAGAGATCCTCCCACCTGTGGGTGATGTTCTTCATAACAGTGACATTTCCCCTTCCTTCCCTCCCTTTCTTTCTTGCCCAGGCTGCCCTCCAACTGGCTATGTAGCTGAGGATGACCTTGAACTTCTGATCCTTCTGCTTCTACCCCGAGTGCTAGGATTACAGGAGTATGCCGCTGTGTCCGTTACCTTCTCCTTGCTGGGACAAAACACCTGACCAGAAGCAGCTTAGGGAAGCGCGGGTTTGTTTTGGCTCACAGCTCCATAGTCCTTTGTGCTGGGGAAAACATGGCAGGAACTTGAAACCCAAGTCACATTAGCGTATCTCCCACCAGCAGGGAGGGAGCACTGGGGGAGAATCACATGTAGAGCTGGGCTCGCCCCTAAGCACACTGGGGTTTCTTCCAGCAAGGCTCTGCCTCCCCCACCTCCCACTACCTTCCAGAATAGCTTCACCAGCCGGGGATAAGTATTCAAATCCGTAAGTGTGTGGGGGACATTTTTACATTGAAACCACCACCTTGCACGCCTCAGCACTCAGGAGGCCAAAGGAGGAGGATCACTGTGAGTTTGAGGCCAGCCTGAGGCTGCATAGTGAATTCCAGGTCAGCCTGGGCTAGAGCGAGACCCTACCTCAGAAAACCAAAAAGAAAAGAAAAAAAGAAAAAGAAAGCCTACAGTCCACTGTCTGGTTTGTGGTGCTGGGGAATGAACCCAGGACCTGAGCATGATAATCAGGCAATCTACCTACTGAGCTACCTCCCTAGCTGCCTATCTTTGTTTCTTTGCTTTTTATTTTTATTTTTTTGTCCTTAGAGTTCCTAAGAGAGAAAGATCTGCCCATCAAAGTGCATCTCCGGAGCTCAGATCCTACTCATGGCTGGTGCAGATAAATATTTGAGTGAGTGAATGAAGGGTCACTTGCCCCGGGGACGCTGCTGTGACCAGCGCTCCTGAAATGCCACAGCTGCCACCCGTAGACTGCAGGATCTAACTGGTGAGCTATTTCCTGTGGGCACTGTTCAGAGGCCCAGTTGGGATGGGTTTGTAGAAAGCAGGGTCAGGTCTTGCCCGGCATCATGTAAACAACAACAGACCCATTTGCCGCAAACAGCCATTCGTCTCAAATGTTTCCAAGGCACTGCACCCGCGCGAACTTGCTGGGCTCTCGCAGCGACTGCAACGGAAGCCCGCTTTCCAATGCTGGACAGCACAGAGCACACGGGAGCCGGGCCTGGCTCGGTCTTGCTCTGTGGATCTGAAGCTGACGCAATGGGTCGTATCCACCTGCACACGGAACTCTGTACTTAGCTAGGCTCCATGGACCTAGCTGCCTTTGTTTCAACCAGTAGGTAGCTTAGAGGCTTTTCTGTCCCAAACAGACTGTTCCAGAAGGCTGGTCCTCAGAGTACTGGCATGGCGTCAAGGAAGAGTGGCAATGGGGCTACTCGAGAGAGCAGTGAGCTGGGGGTTTGGGAGAGCTGGGGATCAACAACTCCGTGTCACTTCATTAGGTTCATCTTGTGTGCTGGGCAGCCGTCCCTGCCCCCATTTTAAAGCCCAGGCTCAGAGAGGTTAACTCAAGAGGATCCCGGACACAACAAGCCTGCCACTTGATAGCCCAAGGAGTTCCAGGTGCAGCAGGTGACCTTGGCACAGTCCCTTCGCCCTTGCCGAGGGTGGAGATCCTACTAGATGCTACGCAGCTCTGCTCAGCTCTGGCGCTGTGGGTTCGGGAGGACGGGGGTGTGTGGGGGGGGGACGAGCTGCAGACTGCTGGCTCTGGAGGTGCTTACAATGCAAGCAACGTGCTACTTCGTTCTGCGCCTGGGAGTGGGGCAGCCCGTCCCTGCCCAGGCCACTGGGGGTGGAGGGCTCGGTGGGGGGTGGGGGAACCAACCCTTAGGGCTCCAGCTTTCTGTGCGGGCTGGGTGACAAGCCAAGTCATAATGGAGAAGGGCTGTGGAGATCCTGGAGTGTTCCAAGACACCAAAGTGACCCTTCCTGAAGGGTGTTTTAAGGCATCAGCAGATGCTCTGAGAAAAGCCCAGCTCACTAGATGGCTGCGAGGTAAGCGCCAGAAACTAGCGCAGCCCAAGCTGCCTTACAACCACACAATCTGCTTCCTTCTCCAGGTGCCTGGCCCCTACTTTTTATTTATCTATTTGAGAAAAAGAGGCAGAGAAAGAGAGAAAATGGGCACACCAAGGCCTCCAGCCACTGCAAACGAACTTCAGACACATACGCCACCTGGTACATTTGACTTACATGGGTACTGGGGAATCGAACCTAGGTCCTTAGGCTTTGCAGGCAAGTGCCTTAACCACTAAGCCATCTCTCCAGCCCCGTCCTCTGCTTCTAGGCAGACTCTGTGAACCTTTCTTTGGGTGGGGGGCGTGTGCGTGTGCATGTTTATGTATGTGAGCATGGGTGCACGCATACATGGGTGTGTGTGGACCTCAGAGGGCAACTTAGGGTATCAGTCCTTACCTTCTACCATTCTGAGGCAGAATCTCGTCTGCTGCTGGGTTCTCCGGGCTAGCTGGCCCGTGAGTGTCCTGTGACCCTCCTGTCTCCTCCTCCGTTCCTAGGTATGCTAGGATTCCAGATTCCAGCATGATAGCATCTGGCTTTATGCCGGTTCTGGGGAGCCAAGCTTGGCAAGCACTTTATTCACTTTTCCATTTCCTTTTCTTTTCTTTCTTTGTTTTTGTTTTTTCGAGGTAGGGTCTCACTTTAGCCCAGGCTGACCTAGAATTCACTATGTAGTCTCAGGGTGGCCTCGAACTCACGGTGATCCTCCTACCTCTGCCTCCTGAGTGCTGAGATTAAAGGCGTGCGCCACCACGGCCGGCTCACTTTGTCGTTTCTAAGGATACTAGAACCCTGGGACCACCTACAGGGGACGGGATTGGAGGGTAGAGAGGGTCAGAGTCAAGGCCACCCATGGACTCTCCAGAGGACCTGCTGCTCTCCCCAGACTCCGGCAGATGCGACAATGGGAGACGCCCCCTGGGGACGTATTACATTTTTTACTCTATCTCTGTTTGTTCTTCGCCAGCCTAGAATAAGGGAGAGAACTTGACTTTGGAGAATTCACCAACTCTAGGAACATCCAGCTTCCGACTCATGACAACACAGGAGTCTGCCAGCTGTGGGGGCAGCAGGCAGCTGCGATGTCACCCGCAGAAATAGCTGTGGGTGGGCGGTGGCTTCAGAGGCCAATAGGCTTCAAGGATGGAGTTGTGTCTTTGGCTGTGTTTAACTGGAGGTGTCACCTGTCAGGAAGGACAGGATCTGGAACCACCTGCCCGGCTTGGCTGGAGCCCTTGCTCCTGAGAGACACCAGAGGCCAGGGGTGCCCAGCCACCGGGTTGTCCACACCGCTCCACCTGGCCTCAGTTCCTGCAAACTCCTTCTTCCCTGGGAGCCTTATAGTGCCTCTGGCGGCCTGTTTATGAGACAAGACATCACGGTGGGAAGGGCCTGGCCAGATGAGCGCCTGATTCCATCCCGCGGAGGAGCAGGTCCCCCTCTTCCCCTCTCAGCTTCACTTTCCTCGAATGTAAAAAGCAGAGGTGAATGGCATCGGGGGGTTTTGCATTGCGATCACAGAGGGTCTCCAGAGGAGCTACCAGGGAGACCCACCCTGGTCTCAGGGCTTTGCTCTTCCTCATATCTGGTACAAGTCTTGGGTTTCATCTGAGAGTTTCTTCTCGTTGCTACCCAGCCCTGCCTGGGCTGACCTCTGGCATCCTTTGGGTGCCTGGTCTAAACTCCGCATGGATAAGGAAGCCTGTACCCCATGGGGCCCTGCAGGATGAGGGAAGGGGAGCCCCTCCTCCGGGTAAAACGGGAATTTGGAGCGCCTTGCCAATACACCCATATGCCAATGTGCCAATAAATTTAGGGTACCCTGGACTCTTGTCTTATGAACTTAAAGAATTAAAATGCATAGGGTAAGGTTTAGATTTTTTTTATTAGATTAAGAGAAGGACGATCCGGGCAAGTGGTGCACGCTTTTAATCCCAGCACTCGGGAGGCAGAGGTAGAGGTGCCGTGAGTTCGAGGCCACCCTGAGACTACATAGTGAATTCCAGGTCAGCCTGGGCTAGAGTGAGACCCGACCTCAAAAAACCAAGAGAGGGCTGGAGAAGTGGCTTAGCGGTTAAGCGCTTGTCTGTGAAGCCTGAGGACCCCGGTTCGAGACTCGATTTCCCCAGGACCCACGTGAGCCAGATGCACAAGGGGGTGCACGCGTCTGGAGTTCGTTTGCAGAGGCTGGAAGCCCTGGCACGCCCATTCTCTCTCTCTCCCTCTCTCTGTCTTTCTCTCTGTGTCTGTCGCTCTCATATAAATAAATTTAAAAAAAATTAAAAAGAAAAACAAGAGAAAGAGAGAGAGAGAGAGAGAAGAAAGAAAAAGGAGGAAAAACAGAGAGCTCCAACCATGAGGGAGGCAAGAGGGGGTAAAGTCCCTCTGTGACCCAAATTGGGGTCATTTATAGATTCTGAATGGAGGCCAAGCTAACCAGGCATGATATCAAATTTGGATCTGAGTTTAACCAACTACAATGCCCGGATCAGATTTAAACCTTCCCAGCGAGGGGTTCAGGTTGTTTATGGAAAAATAGATCTATGTAGCTTCTTTAGGCAGGGGAGAAGACGAAGCCAGATTCCTCTCTGGTCTCTGGCAAAAGGGGACCCGGCAAAGACAAGTCCAAAGACATTCCTGCTTTTCATTTTCAGGGCCCAGTCACCCTAAACTGCCTCGCAGGCTTGATTGAAGGAGTCCTTTGGAGCCAGAATGAAGCAGGCATTGTCCCATGACTCAAAGGCTCACCTGTCCTGGCTCTCCTAATGCACGTCTTGGGGAGCTCCCTGCTAAGCTGGAGAGCTATTGACAGGTTATTAAGATGGCTAGGCCTGGGAGCTGGGTTCTTCTAGAGTTGAATGGATCTCCAAAGTCAAATTTTCTCTTTTATTCTGGATCGTTAAAGAAGTAACAAAGGGGTGCGGTAGGGGATGAAATAACTGTCCTTTCCAAAAATATGAGGAACGCGAAGTACAGGACCCATGTGATCGCAACGGGCCAGGAAGGACTGCTGTCCAGACGCCACCCAGAAGTCCGACGAGGAGGTCCCTCTGCACCAGAATGTGGGGGGACTGGGGTACACGTGGCCACTCTGCTTGTGTGCACTGCTCCCAGGAGATCTGGGGCCTCCCTCCCCGCTTTTGGTCATGGTGTGCCAGGCCAGTCTGTGACCATGCACATAACTATGTAGGGGAGCTGGCGCCCGCTTTTGACCACGTGGCTCCATGCCAGGCCTGCTCATCGCATTTCCTCCTCCCCCACCTGGGGTTTAAAGTGACGGGCAGGCATTGCCAGGGCCCCTGGTTGGGCTGTATACCCATTATACGTTCCCCAAATCTATGCTGGGCTGGGGAGCCAGGGTGCCAAGGACTGTGGCTCCGCACCTACGGGATCTGCAGAGTTCCCTTTGAGCTTCCAGTCCTCCACCCAGTGGGGGCACTCCCGTAATGCCTCACCTGGTGTGCCTGGCACATGCTGGCAGGTGATGGGGGCTGGAGGACATATAAGGAAAAGGCCGAGGAGAGTGTGAAGTGAGCTGGAAAGTGGATCCCTGTCTCTGGTCATCTGCCCCACCCAACACACACACACACACACACACACACACTCACGCACACGCACACACACGCGCGCGCTCGCAGTCCTTCCCCTACCCTGGAGTCTCCTGGCTCCTTCTGCTCCAGCAGGCTAACAGATGAATCCCTTCTGAGGTATCAGGGGCTTAGGGCTAACGGATGGAGAGATGGCTCAGCGGTTAAGGCACTTACTTGCATAGCCTAAGCACCAGAGTTTGACTCCCTACTACTCACATAAAGCCAGATGCATGAAGTAGTGCATGCATCTGGAGTCTGTTTGCAGCGGCTGGAGGCCCTAGCATGCCCGTTCTCTCTGTCTCTGTCTATCTCTCTCTCTGTTTGCAAATAAATAAATATTTAAAGGGCAGTCACCAAAGCTGCCATCAATGGCCCTGGGTCCCAAATTCCTTTTGGCTAAGCTCCTAGGGACTGGGATCCTGGACGACGGACTTCGGGACGGCAGTCTGGGTTGGGTAGCCATACGTTCTGTGGCCTGGGAGCTCCTCCCTGTCTCCAGAGGACAGGGCTAGTGCTCAGAACCTGATCTGTGAGCGACCGAGTGCAAGAGAGAAGTGGACAGAGAAGCGACAGTGCCTGCCTGTTACGAGGCTGCTCTGGTATGCCTGAGCCGGGCATCTTGGCTCCAAAGCACACGAGCTCCGCATCCTGGGAGATGGCTCACAGCCTCCTTAAGGCCTTGGTCTTCTTGACTATTCAGGGCAGATAACAACAGTAGCCTTATAAAGCAGCCACAAGGAGGTCTCGAGATCATGCTGTGAAGTGCTCACCACAATGCCTAGCACATGGTGAGCATTTGATACATGTCATCATTACAGCGTCATTCGTTTTTCCATTCATGTGTATGGGGATGCCGGTGTGCGTGCGCGTGTGTGTGTGTGTGTGTGTGTGTGTGTGTGTGCGCGCGCGCGCGTGCCAGAGGACAGCCTCTGGTGTCATTTCTCTCAGATACCATCCATCTTTTTTGAAACAGGGTCTGCTATTGGCCTGGAACTCACCGATTAGGTTACACTGGGTGGTCAGCAAGTCCTGGGGGTCTGTCTGTCTTTGCTTCCCAGCACTGAGATTACAAACCTGTCATTTACCAACTGAGCTATTGCCCCCAGACCAGTATCATTCTTTCTTTTTTGTATGTGTTTTTGTTTTTTTCAAGGTAGAGTCTTGCTCTAGCCCAGGCTGACCTGGAATTTACTATGTAGTCTCAAGGAGGCCTCGAACTCACGGCAATCCTCCTACCTCTGCCTCCTGAGTGCTGGGATTAAAGGTGTGCACCACCATGCCCAGCAAACACCAGATCACCCAACGTACCCTGAGATTAAGAGTCTCATACTCTCCTGACTGAGCTAGCTGGGGTCTTTTTTTTTTTAAAAAAAAAAGAGAAATATTTTTATTTATTTATTTGTAAGCAGAGAGACAGACAGATAGAAGAGAGACAGAGAGAATGGGTGCGCCAGGGGCCCCAGCTGACGCAAATGAACTCCAGATGCACGCGCCACTTTGTGCATCTGGTTCTACAGGGGAATGGAACTTGGGTATTACCCTTCCATTGCAGGCAAGCGTGTCTTAATCGCGCCTTGACCCCTAAGCCATTTCTCCAGACCCCTAGCATCATTCTTAACTGATGTCATCTGGCCCTGTCTGAGGCTACTCTTCCTGAAAAACAAAAACAAAAAGACAATGGATGGAAGGTTTTCTGCTATGGCCCAAAGCCACCGTCCAGTTGCTGCAGGGACAACGTCTCAGAGCTGGCGTCCCGTGCCACCCCTGTACTTCCAGCGACCTTCAGGGCCCTCATGGGGATGGCAGTGGAAGTGAGAAGCGTGAGACGTGACCTCAGAGAAATGATAGGAGGGTTCAGTGGGGGAACAGGTGCACAGGGTGATCACACTTGCTGCCAGCAGAAGCCGTGGGGCCACCCCAATGGCTGAAGGGGGCTGGGGCAACAGGGATGAGAGATAGACAGTGTTATGACCAAGAATAGGGGTGGCTTGGGCTGGAGAGATGGCTTAGCGGTTAAGCGCTTGCCTGTGAAGCCTAAGGACCCTGGTTCGAGGCTCGATTTCCCAGCACCCACGTTAGCCAGATGCACAAGGGGGTGCACACGTCTGGAGTTCATTTGCAGTGGCTGGAGTCCCTGGCGCGCCCATTCTCTCTCTCTCTCTCTCTCTCTCTCTCTCTCTCTCTCTCTCTCTCTGCCTCTTTCTGTCTGGCACTCTCAAATAAATAAATAAAACAAAAAAATTAGAAAAAAAGAGTGGGGGTGGCTAATGTGACTCTGGAGAAGGGCTGAGGGCTCTGTCTGTGGGGTGAGATTCACCCTCCATTCCCTTAAAACTTCCTGAACATAGACCCCTGGCTCTTCCTGTTTCTTGTTCCTGTTTTCCTAAAGTAACATTTGGTGTTCCTTTAGTGGGGCTTCCTCTGGGGACCCTTCAGGGCAAAGCTAGTCTTGGCCAGACCAGGGTTCTCTTCACCGAGTCAGCGGCACAGCGTCTGAGGAGGGTGCGGCCCCGGGCCAGTGAGCGTGACCTTGGGTGGGTGAGTGAGTGAGTAGGTGGGTGGGCGGGTGAGTGAGTGGGTGAAGTAGCCCACAGTGGGCAAGGCCATGAATACTGGGCGTAGAGGAATCTCTGCTCTGGGCCCTATTCCTCTCCGAGAACAGAAGGTCCTCCAACCCTGGGCATCTCCCAGAGCCTCCAGCTCTCCAGCATCATGGGCCCCATCTCTCCCTGCCCCGAACAGTGAATGAAGATGGGAGCCGGCCAGCTCATGGCTTCTGGAAGACTCTTTCTTTTCTAAGTCCACCGGAACAGAGCTGACCTCTCACCCTTTCCTGGGACCAGCCCTTCCAGGGCCCCAGGCACTTCCACAGCCTCCATCATCAGCCTGTCCAAAATCCAGCTCCACAGCCTTCCTCTCAGAACCACCCTCTTTGCTTGCTTCACTCGAGGTAGAGGCACGGCGGCTGTGCCCCCCGTTCACAGCCATGGGCTTTGCTTCATCACGCTCCTCGATGTTAGTTATGATCCTCTGGGCACCCATCCCTGCTGAGAGAACTTCCCTGGATCCCACTGCCCACCAAAAGAATGTCATCTTCCAGGATGATGTCCAATTTCTTCCACAGTTTATTTCTCCACAACTCTCACTTTTGTTTCTGTATGTGTGGTACTAGAGATCTACTCTAAGGCCAGTCTCTGTGGATGTTATTAATTATTATTATTAAGTTTGGTTTTTCAAGGTAGGGTCTCGCTCTAGCCCAGGTTGAACTGGAATTCACTATGTAGTCTCAGGGTGGCCTTCCGGTGATCCTCCTACCTCTGCCTCCCAACTGCTGGGATTAAAGGTGTGCACCACCACCCCTGGCTATGTGGATTTCTTTTAACCTCTTTGTCTATCCTTAAAGATTTCAGACAGATAAACAAGCATAAAAATCACGTATTATTTGGCAATAAAATGAAGTATCAGCATATGGCACAACATGGATAAGCTTTGGGAACGTTACACTTAATCCACAGAGAAAGAAAGGAGGTTAGGGGCGATTTAGGGCTGCAGACAGGGGGAAGCGAGGGGAGAAAGCTAAAAGGTACACGTTTTCTTTTGGGGGCAATGAGGATGCCCTAAAATGAACTGTGGTACAGCTCTGTGATTGTGTAATAATCATCATCATAATAATAAACCATTAAGCAATTTAGAAGGACGCTTTGTATGTCATGTGGATATCTCAATAACAATAAAGGTGCCACGCCAAAAAAAAGAGAAAGAATTTCAAAGGGGAAAGTGGGGGGGGAGGGAGGGAATTAACATGGGATTTTTTTTTAATAATCATGGAAAATGCTAATAGAAATTTACAAAACAGAAAAAAAAAAAAAAACAAGAAAAAAGTTTCCACTCCTGCCTTCCACACTGTAGGAGTTCTCTGTACTTTTCTTCTCTTTCCTCCTAATCTAATAAAGTCTCTCTTGGGCTGGAGGAGTGGCTTAATGGTTAAGGCATTTGCCTGCAAAACCAAAGGACCCAGGTTTGATTCCCTAGGACCTACATTAAGCAGATGCACAAGGGGATGCACGCTTCTGGAGTTCATTTGCAGTGGCTGGAGGTCCTGGCACACCCATTCTCTCTCCCTTCCTCCCTCCCTCCTTTCTCTGTCAAATAAAAAAAATGATGAAATATTTAAAAAGAAAGAAAGGAAGAAAGAAAGAAAGAAAGAAAGAAAGAAAGAAAGAAAGAAAGAAAGAAAGAAAGAAAGAAAGAAAGAAAAAATACATAGCAGATCTGGTCTGTTCATCACGTAGCTAAATAGATACATCAGCGCTCCTTGGGGACTTCAATCTCTGCCTTGCGCCTCTTCCCCACTGAATTTGATGTTTACTTTCAATTTCATTTTTTTTTTTTTTCGAGGTAGGGTCTCACTCTAGCCCAGGCTGACCTGGAATTCACTATGGAGTCTCAGGGTGGCCTCGAACTCACGGAGATCCTCCTACCTCTGCCTCCCGAGAGATAGGATTAAAGGCGTGTGCCACCACACCCGGCTTCATTATTTTACTTTTGAGACAGGGTCTCACCAAGTTGCCCAGATGCGCCTTGAACTGGCACAGTGGCCCAGGCTGGCCTCCAATCTGTGCTCCTCTCCCTTCCACTACTGCTGCGTAGATTACCCAGCAACCACTCCTCTCTTCATAATACATCATATATTCAGCCTTGTGTGTGTGTGTGTGCATGTGTGTGCATGTGTGTATACGTATATCCTTTGACTAAAGTGCCGAACTGTTGTAAATGCTTTTAAAACTTTATATAAATATACCTTATGGTAACTATCCTGTCATTTACTCTTTCTCCTTCCAAAGCATGACATCCATCCACGGCATGGCTCCCCTCTAGGTCCCCCGGGGATGGTATCTCTTTGATGTGAGCGCCTCAGTGTAATGCCCCCTGGCATCTCTGGCCACTCTCCCGACGGGCGGATTAGGCTCTCGGGTTCTGCCCTGGGCAGCAGGCGCAGCCGCACTGCCCGCAGCCGCTCTTCTTTCGGGCGCATGCGCGTTTCTCTCTGCTGGGCCCAGGCAGAGCCACTCTGTGGGGTCTGCAGATAATGCCAAAGCTAGCTTCAAAGTCGCTTACTGGTTATACAGGCGAGGATGCCCAGGGGTCCAGAGAGAGAGAGAGAGATTGAGAACGCATCAGAATCCCTCGGGGTGTGGGAGCTGACTCCCAGCCCAGGGATTTTCTGGAACCTTCCTGTTTCTTTCTTTTTATTTCCCTACAAATTTGTGACCACCCGGGTGGGCGTTATCAGAACTGATCTTGGAGAAACACAGTCAGCGGTAGCATTTCGGGAGGGCTGGGGATCTGGAACTGCTCTGGGGAGGAAATGGGGGAGAAATTACCCTCGCAGGATTCCCCCGGGAGCTCTAAAAAGCAGGCCCAGGGTGGGGCCAGCGTGGGGAAGGCTGGCTTCCAGGGGCCGCTGGGAGCTCTCTGTAAGCCTTCTCCAAGTCGGGCTGCACCTGGTCTCCCAGCAGCGCACAGCTGGACTTCCGCGCTGATCACCTGACCCTCCTTCCGGTGGGGGGCCAGAGCTGTGCTGAGGGGCTTCCCCACCTACAGGGGCCAGTCCACTCCACGGTAACAGCCAGCTTTCCCTCCTGGCAAAGAAGGGTTTCCCAAGGGCCTGGTATGGGCAAGGGAGCCTCCTCATTCCCAGCTGCTGTCTGGGCTGTATTGATGGTTGCTGATCTCTGAAACACAGCACCCTTGGGCTGCCCTGCAACAGTCAGGGATATACAGTCCCACACCCCCAGTGTGGTCACACTACACCGGTGTCCTCAGGAGTCCGCTGAGGGTACCCCAAGAGTAATGCTACGATATCTGCCTCTGTTCTAAAGATGCAGGGTGTGGAAGTGCTGGTTTAATGACAGTTGTGCATTAACTTTAAAAACACCATTCTGGGGCTGGAGGGATGGCTTAGCCGTTAAGGTGTTTGTCTGCAAAGCCTACGGACTCAGGTCCGATTCCCCAGTACCCAAGAAAGCCAGGTGCACAAGGTGGCGCATGCATCTGGAAATCTGTTTGCAGTGGCTGGAGGCCCTGGCATGCCCATTCTCTCTCTCTTTCTATCTTCCTCTCTCTCTCTCTCTTTCAAATAAATACATATTAAAAAAATAAAACACCATTCTGGGGCTGAGAAGATGGCTCTGCGGATAAACTGCTTGTCATGCGAGCCCTGGTACCGGAGTTCAGATCCCCAGAACCCCTGTAATGTATTAAGATATAGCACTAGCTTCTGTAATCCCAGCACATCTAGGGCAAGACGGGAGGTGGAGACAGGAAAATTGCCCACAGCGTGTGGGCCAGGCCAGCTTGCCTTGCGAATGCAGAGTGAACAACTAGAGACCCTTCCTCAAACAAGATGTAAGGGGACAGCTGCTATCCAAAGCTGTCCTCTGACCGCCATGTGCATGAACACACACATACACACACACATATGAGAGAAAGAGAGGGAGAGAGAGCGAGAGCTAGTGAGCACCATTCTTGTCTGTGTGAGGCCAGATGGGGGTCTCCTGCAGTGCGTAAGGCGAAAGATGGTGATGGTTTATGGAGATGGGGGAAATGATGACAGGGTCGGACCAATGGGATCTTTGATTTTTTTATTCAAGACAGGGGTCTCTCAATCTATAGCCCAGGCTACCTAGACAGAGCTCGCTATGCAGCACAGGCCTCAACCTTGCCTTCCTGCCCGAGCACCCCGAGGGCTGGGGTTCCGGGCCTGAGTTCCCACACCCAGCTTCCATGACACTTGTGACTGATGGGCCATGGCGGTAAAGATGGCGCCCCTGGATCCTGGTTGGGTGCTGGGTGACCTCGAGAATGTTGGGAAGGGCTGGGTATGGTGGTGAGAAGGGGAAGATGCTGATTCGAGTCCCATGCCCTTTGAGGAGGGGTGGCAGCCTGTGAGGCAGGAAGGAGGCTGCCCGCGGTTTTGCGGGTGGAAGGCCTGTACCTGGCTAGAAATGCGCCAAGGTTGTTCCCACTGCAACAGTCTCCAGGGGACACTGTTCTCACGTGCCTGTGGAACCATCAGATGTCTAATGGCCTCAGCCGGGAGGAGACCTTGCAGGTGCGCGCATCCGAGTCTGTTTGCACTTCTCATCCGAGACGTGTGGCTTGTCCCTGGAGGAGGTTCGGCCTGGATTATGCATTAAGCATGCACCAGGCGCGTGGCCAACAGAGTCACCCAGCAGCGCTACGGCTGAAGAGGACGGAGATGGATGGAAGGCACAACAGGTTTGGAGGGGTTGAGAGTTCGGGGGGGGGGTGAGTGAAAAGATGTGGGAAGAGCAGCAGAAAGGGGGCAGGCAGGACACTGCCAGGTCCAGCAGGTGCACAGAAGTTTTACTGAAAGAAAAGAGGGGCACAGCAGGAGGTTGGCCAGAAAACAGACGAAAGGGGAAAGTGCATGGGGAGTCATAGATTAAAAACACAATCTCGGGCTGGAGAGATCCTTAGCGGTTAAAGCACTTGCCTGCAAAAAGCCAAAGAACCCAGGTTCGATTCCCCAGGACCCATGTAAGCCAGCTGCACAAGGTGGCGCGTGCATCTAAAGTTCGTTTGCAGTGGCTGGAGGCCCTGGCGCACCCATTCTCTATCTGTGTCTTTCTGTCTCTCTCTCTCTCTCAAATAAATAAAAAAAATATTTTTAAAAGATCTCTATTTGGCGTGTGTGTTGTGCATGGTGTGGTCATGCATGCTTGTGTGCAAATGCACGCACCCTGTGCGCTTGCACGTGAGACCAGAGGAGAACGTCAGGTGTCGTCTATTGTTCATCCACACGTTTCCTCAAGACAGAATCTCTCACTGAATCGGGAGCTACTGTTTCCCATCTGAATGGTTGACCAGTGAGTCCTAGTCATTCCCCGGTCTCTGATCCCCCCCCGCAGGACTGGGTTGCAGACATGCGTGGCTGTGCCCAGATGTTTGTGTGGGTGCTGGGGAATTGACTCAAGCTGTTTTGGCAACCTCGTGTTTTCACAGCAAGTGCTCTTATCCACTGAGCTACCTCCCCAGCCCCCACGGGTGGGTTTGGAGCAGAGGAGAGGCTGTGAGGAAGTCGGGAGGAAGGAGGGTGACACTTCTGGGGAAAGCAGGCTCCCTCACCAGCTGACCCTGGGGAACCTGCCTGAGGAATAGCTCCCCTCAAAGTAACTCACCAGCTGTTTACACGAACGAACGGCAGGGTTCCTGAGGGTTTTGTTTTGTTTTTGCAGTACTGGGGTTTAAACTCAGGGCCTCATGTATGCTAAGCAAACACTCTACCACTAAGCCACATCCCTAGTCATACCGCAGGGCTGCTGAGGCACTATTTCTTTGTGTGTGTGTGTGCGCGTGTACACGTGTTGTGTGCACACTTACATGCCACGGCACATGTGTGCAGGTCAGAGGCCAACTGGCTTGAGACCTCTTGTTCTAATCATGCTGCATGGCTGGCCCACAAGCTTGGACGGCATACTACTGTCTCCTCGGTCATTCTTGCCCTAGGCACGCTCTGGGGTTACAGATAAAGAGTGCCACCACGTTTGGCTTCTATGTGGGTTCTGGGGATCCAAACACAGGTGCTCATCCTTGGGCTTTAAGCACTTTGGCACTGAGCCATCTTCCCAGCCCCAAAGGCAGCATTTCTGCAATTTACTTATTTATATAGAGAGAGTAAGTGTGCCGGGGCCTCCAGGCACTGCAAATGAACTACAGACACATGTGCCACCTTGGGCACCTGGCTTACGTGGGTGCTGTGGAATTGAACCTGGGTCCTTAGGCTTCCCAGCGAAGCACCTGAACCGCTAAGCCATCTCTCCAGCCGGCTGCCTCTTCGATGGCCACTCTTCTCTGGGTTAGCTGAGGCTGCAATGGGGATCTCAAAGAGAGGAACATGGCTATGGGTTTGCTCAGCTGCAGCTCAAGGAAGGTGACAGGACCCTAGTTGGGACCAAATCCCTGGCCACAGGCTCTGCTCCTATAAATGTCACAGGGTTCTAGGCGATACACGGCATGGTTGGCCAAAGAAAAGGGCTTGGGTTGCGTATACAGTCGCTGACACCATCTATGGAAAATAACCAAGGTTTGGGGCTGGGGAGATGGCTTAGTGGTTAAAGTCACTTGTTTGGAAAATAATCAAGGCTGGAGAGGCCATTTCAACCTAGACATTAATAAGAGCTCATGAGAAAACAAAGTCCCATTTCTAGGATCAGAGCTTTTGTTGTTGGAAGGGGCTATTCCTGCCCCTCAGGCGTGTGCCACATCACTGCCACTTACTGTCCTGGACTGGGAGCATCCCTGTTCCCAAACCTTCCCTAATGCCACATAAGGCCTTGTGAGGAAACCCAGCCAGAGTGCAGGCGCTGCTGCTCACCATCCCTGCGCCATGGCAGCACCTTCAAGCGAAAACCACGTCTGCTGAATCTGGATACAGCCTCGGAAACTGACCACCCACCGCCCTGAGGGCAGCCAGCACCAATCGCTGTGGTTTGCATGGTCAGTGTTCCCCATGGGCTCCTGTGTCTGCACACTTGATCCCAGATGGAGGCACTGTGTGGGGGAGACTGTGAGATCTTCGGGAGGTGGGTCGTGGCTAAAGGAAGTGGTTCACTGAGGAGCAGGCCTTGGGGCTTATAGCTCGCGTCCACTTCCTACCCAAGCTCTCCGCTTCTGCCCATGTTCCCGCTGCCCCCAGGCCTCCTCAGCTCCCCGTTCCCCATGATGGATTATAACCCTTGAGCCATAAGCCAAACCTCTCCACCCTTCCTTCTGCCAGACAGCTGGGCACAGTGATGAGGAAAGCAACACTCCCGCGGGTCACTCTGAGGGTGAAACCCACCTGAACAGAGAGCCGAATGCCCCAGCCGGGCATGTTGCAGTCACGTCCTTCCGTCACACTCTGTGCTTGAGTCCCTTAGACAGCTGCCATCACCAGACCCGCCCGCCTCCTTCTCACCTCTCAAAGCCTTTGTCCTGGGTGTTCCCCGGGAGGCCCTGGGTGCTGGGTGACACTTCTGGTGTGGGCTCGCCCATCTGCTGTGCTAATAAAGTTCTATCTGGGCCTTTGGTTCCCCAACAAAATTTCTTTCTTTCGTTTTTTTTTTTTTTAAATTTTTATTTATTTATTTGAGAGCGACAGACACAGAGAGACAGATAGAGAGAGAGAGAGAGAATGGGCGCGCCAGGGCTTCCAGCCTCTGCAAACGAACTCCAGACGCGTGCGCCCCCTTGTGCATCTGGCTAACGCGGGACCTGGGGAACCAAGCCTCAAACCGGGGTCCTTAGGCTTCACAGGCAAGCGCTTAACCACTAAGCCATCTCTCCAGCCCCAACAAAATTTCTTTCTGGCTTTCCACGGATCATCACGTCACTACGTTCTGACCAGCAGGCATGAGCAGAAGTGAAGTGTGGTCTTTTCTTAGGGTGGCAGTTGAGCCTGTACCCTCCCTGTGGACCCTCCCGCTTACACTCTTTGTTTCATTTCATTTTATTTTATTTTATTTTATTTTATTATTCTATTCTATTCTATTCCATTCCATTCCATTCTGTTCTATTCTATGCAGGGGCTCGCTCTAGCCCAGGCTGACTTGGAACTCACTCTACACCCCTAGGCTGTATTCAAACTGATGGAGACCTCAGCTTCCTGAGTGCTGGGACTAAAGGCAAGTGACACCATGCCTCACTCTTACTCTGTATAGTCAACCTCCAGGGCCACCTCCTCGGTGATGTCTGACTATTGTCCACAGTCTCTTTGGGGGGGGGGTCTCCAGTATGTCCCACTGCCTCTCACCAGCCCTTGAGGTAGAAGGTAACCATGACTCCATTGGTCTGACTGAGACAACTTCTCCTCTCCCCTCCATCCATCCTCTCTGCCGGTGCTACGGCTGGCACCCCATCACTCCTTGCCCCCATTGGTGTAGCTTCTGCAGCCTGGTAGTCAAGACCCCAGCCCAACCTTCCCATAAAGAAGGGACCCAGACGCGGAGGCCATTGGCTCCCACGGCGCAGTGGGCCACGTTAGCTGTGTGCACAATCACAAGCCACCCCTCTCGCTGCCAGCCCCACCCAGCCCCAGCGTGGCGGGCCTGAAGGAGCTGTTTCCTTGCCAGCCGGAGCCTATATTGTCCCGCTGTCCTCTTGTTAACAAGAACGGGGCAGAGAAAGGCCGGGTTTCCCTCATCTCTGTGCTTGTCTCCAGCGCTCAAGGAAATCCCACGGTATGTCTACCAGTTCCCAGGGCCCTTCTCCTGTCCCATATGCTTTGCAAACAGCCCACACCTATTCCTCTGACCTTCTGGCCACCATGACCCTCCGCCCTGGGGCCTGACCTTTCGTATCCTGCAAGCCCATCACTCCCGTGGCAAGCAGCGCATGCGGCAGGATGCCAGGAAAGGGCTATTTTGGGAGAGGGAGGGTCTCAGAAGGATGCTGGAGAGGTCAGAGTAGGAAGGGAAGGAGACAGGTTTTCTGCACACAATCATGCTGAGCCAAGCCTTCTGGATGGCGCCCAGGGACTCGGGGCTGCCATGGGAAAGAGCTTCAGCCAGAGTCTCTTGGCTGCAGTAACACAGGAGCCAGTGGGCTTGGGGCAGCAGGCCCCCCTCTCAATGGCCACTGTGAGCAGGAGAAATATATGAATTTTCTGTGTCCTGGTCAAAGGTGGTGATCTCAGCCCCAGGCAAGACTCAGGGTGTGGAAAGGTAGCAATACAAGTGAAGCAGACCCTGTTGTGGGTAGAATCTATGAGGAATTATCCAACATCAATTTATTTATTTTTGATTTTTTTTTTAAATTTACAAGAAGAAAAAGAGAGACAGAGAGATAAAGGAGAGAGTGGACAGGCTAGAGCCTCCAGCCACTGCAATGGAACTCAAGGTGCATGTGTCACTTTGTGTATCTGGCTTTACTTGGGTACTGGGGAATCAAACCCAGGTCCTTAGGCATTGCAGGCAAAAGCCTTAACCGCTGATCCATCTCTTCATTCCTGCTCTCCCTAGTCATCAACTTACTAATGCTCACTGATCACCTGCTGTATACAGGGGCCGTGTGAAGGGCTGGCAAGACCAACAGGAGCAAGGCTTTGTGCTTGTACACTTGGCAGTGGGATTGGGAGCCACGGAGGAGCTAGTCAGCGCTGACCCTGAGGTAGTGATCAAAGACACACCCATTGCAAGTGTTCAGAATGTTAGAACTCCCCTTAATTCTTTCGCTGGTTTTCGGTGTTGGTTGTGTTTTGGTTTAATTGTGTGTGTGTGTGTGTGTGTTTGTGGAGTATTGGTGATATGGTGTGTGATGTGATGTGTGTGTAGTGTGTGCAGAAGCATACACCCTGTGCACATGTGTGTGAAAGCCCAAGGAGCATGTCAGATCTCCTCCCCTTCTCATGTCTCTGTATGTCTCCTTAAGACAGAGTCTCTTGCCCAACCCAGAGTTGCCATTTTCATCATTTTGTGTTTGCAGGAGCCCCGGCAGCTCGACAGTCTGTGTCCCTTGCAGAACAGGGAGGACAGGCATGCCTGGCCAGGCCCCTGTATGTGGGTGCTGGGGGAACTGAACTCGAGTATTCTCTTAACTGCTGAGCCACCTCCCGGGCCCATGTGGTTTTCTTGTTTTGCTTTTAGATAAGAGTTTTTCTAGCATCCGCTGGCTGTCAACTGACTACGTAGGCAAGGATGACTGTGAATCCTGACCTTCCTGCCTCCGCCTCCCCGCTGCAGGCGCCCGTCACTGCAGTGGTGGCTAGGGCCAAATCCGGGGCCTCAAGCATGCCAGGCAAGCGCTCGACTCTTTGCCAGCATTGGCAGGGAGGTCACCCACTAACGTGAAGTGCTCAGTGCGTACACACGGTAGGTGCTCCGGTGACAGTGACATAAAAGACTGTTACAGTAGTGGATTTATAGTGAGATCCCTTCACTACAGGGTGACGTGTCCCAAGTCAGCCCAAAGGAGAGACAGGTCCAGTACAGAGTAGAACTCAGCCCATCCTGGGAGAGGTGCATCACTGAGATTCCCTGACCTAAGAGGCCCCATGTAGCCTGTCCCTTCCTCGGTCTGGCTCCCCCAAAAGCCGAGGACCCCATCACTTCCTTCTCTAGTGTCCTGGTCCACATGGTGGGTCCAAGTGCCCTCTGGGAAACTCGAGCCCCTGCATCCCTTCCCCGCTGCCCTCTCTCTCTCTCTCTCATTCAGTTCCTGCCCAACTCAGCACCTACTCTAACCCTTCCTCTTTGTAGCTTCTTTCTCCTCCTGCTGCCCTCGCTTAGCCTGGGTCCCCTGTGGCTTCCCAGGTAAGAAGGCACTCTTCCAAACCTCCCTCCTTCTGACCATGTTCCTCTGCAGTTTTGTCCCCACCACGCCGTCACCTGAGCCAGACATTCTGAAGCCAAAACTGAGCCCTCTTGGTCACACACTGCTCTGGACATCTCAGCCAGCTGCAGTGTCTTCCATCAGCAGGGAAGGAGAAGTGAGCCATGGCCTTGAACACATGGCCCACACTGTCCCCAAGGCCAGGAGGTGGTGTTTGAGAAAAGTGTACTGACAGATCAGAGCAATTGAGCAGCTACTAGGAATCATACTTCTGCTTCCTAGCACGCAAGGCAAGCTCGCTGCATCTCCACCACACACGTGCCAGGCACTCCGATCCCTGGTTTCCAGATAAGACAGCCAAGGCACACAGAGGTTAAGAGACGCTCTCAAAGTCACACGGCTGGTAATTGTCAGAGATGGGATCCAAGCCCATGTCTTCCGAGGTTCTAAATCTATTGCCTTTAACCTACAGTCTATACTTTGAGCAAAAAGTCAGTTGCAGTTGCCCACGACTCATGGGGACAATAGACACAGTGGTATGAAACGTGGGCATCAGAAACCCGGATGCATGCATGCATTCACCCTGCCCAGGGCACCCTCATCTTCACCTCAGTTCATTAATCTTGGTATCTTGTGAATTTGGCAGAAGGCTTTCCCAGACTCAAAGACCCACTGCCCCCTGGGTTCAGAGGGAGGAGCCAGTTTCCCAGAGCACTGGACAACCTTTTAATTAACCCAAGTGACCTGCTAATGATGGGACCAGCTGTCTCTCTTTGCAGCCTCATGTCTCCCAGAGCAGCGCATCTGAACCGTGTCTCTTGCCACAGCCCAGTCACACCCTGCCATGGCCACCAAAGCCCTCCAGGGCCTGCATGCTTCGTGTGTTGGTTAACCTTGTCAGTCTGTCTGGATTTGAAATCACCTAGGAGGAACACCTCTGAGTGTGTCCAGGATGGTATGTCCAGAGATGTTTAACTGAGGATGGACGACACACACTAAACGTGACCATCCCCCGGGGCTGAGGTCTGGGACTGAAATAAAAAGGGAAAAGAGAACGCTGGCTCAGCAACCCTATTGCCTTCTCAGTGTTTCTTGATCTGCTGAGATGTGAGCTTCCTGCCACCACAGACACAAGTCAGTCTTGCCACCATGCCTCCCCCACCACGATAGACGGCATCCCCTCAAACCGTGAGCCAAAATAACTTCCCTTACATTGCTTCTGTTCATATATTGGGTCACAGCAACAACAAAAGCAGCTAATCCCCTTGGTACCTGTCAGCCTCTCTTCCCTAGCCTGGGGACCTTGCAGCATGTTCCTGGAGGGCTGTGAAGGCAGTGTGGGACCTCATGGTGAGCCTGTTCAAGGCTACCTGCCACCAGAAGATACAGAAGGGGTCCTGGGTCTGCACTGAGAGGCCCTGAGCAGGCCAAAACCTCCCATGATTCCTTAAGTGTGTCACTTTAAGCTACCCTCTTTTCCTTCCCTGCCCCCAAAGGCTTACAGCCCATCCCAGTTACTCAAGGGAACAGTGAAACTTTCTCTTAACCAACACAGTCATGAACGTGGAGGAGTCCTCTTGCTTGCTCACGTATGCGTGGGAAAACAGTGGGCAGCATGCTTGAATCCAACAGCTGCCTCGGCGCGCGGCACTGAGCAGGGGCTCCGCACAGAGCTTTGAGTGCAGACAAGAGCTGAAGCGCAGGCCGTGTGAGGCCAGGCCCCGCAGCAGCTCGACCCAGCAAAAGGCCAAAGCAGAACTTGAGTCCGGATTAGACTGGTTACATTTATGGCACCATAGGGCCATTCATTCGTTCAGATATTCTTGGGCACAGTGCACATCAGGGACCAGAGGCACAATCAGTGCCACCGTAGGCTGACGTTCCCCAGGCTCTGCATAGCACGTCATGTTCAAAACAGGGCCACATCCATCAACCATCTGATTTTGCTCACTCTAGTTCAAAGAGGGCCAGCTACATAGGAGAATTATGAATGGGTGTGTGCTTGAATGGATAAATGAATGAATGATGGGTGGATGGAGGACACACAAACCCATCAGCGGGGAGATGGAAAGTCTAAGCAGCCATTATCCTTCCCATCTTTCAAATGAGACGTGATAGCCTGAGCCAGGTAGAAATGCAGGATGGACCTGTGAGGTGAGGTGTCCAGGCATGGACCACAGACCTGGTATCACCCGTTGTTCCCAGCGCTCCTTACCTGGCGGGCAGTTACATCCTGGAGACATCTTCAGGGCCTCCCGGCGCCTGCGCGAGTGGAGTTTCCATTTCTGCACAGAAAAACAGACACAAGTCACCTGGGGCTCATAAACCCCAAGCCCTAGGAGCGTGGAGGAGGGGCAGGAGCCTTGCGAGGGGCACGGGCCAAAGACTGGCAGTTCACGGCCCTCCACTGCCCACCAGCTGTGTGGGTAACAGGAAGCAGAGGTGACCTACACTAATAATCTCCGTGTCTGATGTCTTCAGCAAGCTTTCAAAGAAATTAAGTGCCACCCAGGGTCCTGTGAGGCGGTGGCTGTCTTCCTGCGCTCCGCTCGAGAACACAACGGCATGTGTTTCTCTGGTCTCTGCTAATTGTTTCCTTTCTCGGCAGGAACAGAGCCTGCTGTTCTGCCCACTCTGACCAAGCCAGCATGGGCATGTGGGCAGAGATGGCAGAGCTGAAGACCGGGGAGGCCCTGGACTCTCCTCTACCCAACCTCTGTCCACAGTTGAAACCCATGAGACAACTCTGTGACACCCTCCGAGGCTCAGGGACCACTGAGGAAGAGGTGGCAGAAAGCATATCAGAGCCAAAGATGGGGATTGAAGGCTGTGGTCCAGACACAAAGTGGCCGTGGCGTTCATAACCTCACTATGTCATTACCTGCATAACATAGGCCCACCCACACCCCACGGATGATGGAAAAGGGCAAAACAAGAAAACGACAGACATCAAAGTAGGGGAGGAACTAGTTGGAAGAAGAGAGGGTTCAGTGGAGGAGGACAAGGAAGGGGGAGAAATGGAAGGTAGTGAGAGGAGTGCATTGTGTATATGTATGGAGATTATTCATGTATGTGTGTATATATATACCTTAACTGCTAAGCCATCTCTTCAGCCCCAACATACTTTTTAAAAGTAATATGGAGCCCATCTGGAAGGCCCCAGAAAGACATGGGGTTACAAAGAGGCAGGACATTCCCTCATCCACAGAAGCTGCCACGTGCACGGAGGAGGTAAGAATGGAGGAGGTAAGAATGGAGGAGGTAAGAGTGAAGTCTCACAAGGTGGCTTTGCCTGGCAGGTTGCTCACAGCTGCCAGCAGCCCATGCGCCCCTCAGCAGAAGGTGGTGGCTGCAGGTCTCCCATGCCCCTGACCATGAGGCGGGTCTGAGTCCCACAGGGGTCGTGGGAAGACTGGGCTCACACACGGTGCATGTCCTCACTGATCACAGCCTCACCTCCCAGGTTACCACCAGGTGTGAGAGGAGGACTGTACCCACAAAAGGTGCCTGACTCCTAGAAGCACAGAGACAGCCATGTCACGGCTCGGACCCTGAGTGCCCATTCTCTGTCTCTCTCTCAAATAAATAAATAAAAAAAATAAAATAAAAATATTTTTTAAAAAGACATTGAAGCTGGTGGCATCAGGGTCAAATTCACCTTTAATATATTTCATTTATCACCACAAAGATTTTAAAAAATACTATTGGGGGGTGGTGGAGGGATTGTTCAGTGGTTAAGGTACTTGCCAGCAAAGCTTCATGACCTGGGTATGATTCCCTAGCACCCACATAAGCCAGATGCGCAAAGTGGCACATGCATCTGGAGTTCCTTTGCAGAGGCTGGAGGTCCTGGAGCACCCATTCTCTGTCTCTCTTCACACACACACACACACTCACTCACTCTCTCTCTCTTTCTCTCTCTCTCTGCTTGCAAATAAATAAAAAATTTTAAGGTCAGGCGTAGTGGCGCAGACCTTTAATCCCAGCACTTGGGAGGCAGAGCTAGGAGGATCGCTGAGAGTTCAAGGCCACCCTGAGACTACATAGTGAATTCCAGGTCAGCCTGAGCTAGAGTGAGACCCTACCACAGAACCCCCCCAAAAAAAAGCAGGGGGAGAGATGGGTCAGGAGTTAAGGCATTTGCCTGCAAATGCCTAACAACCTGGGTTCGATTTCCCAGTACCCAGGTAAAGCCAGATGAACAAAGTGCTGCATGTGTCTGGAGTTCTTTTGCAGCGGCTAGAGACCCTGGTGCACCCATCCATTCCCCCTCCCGTCCCCTTGCAAATAAATAAATGGAATATATTTTTTAAAAAATTAAAAAGAGGACTAGAGAGATGGCTTAGCGGTTAAGCACTTGCCTGTGAAGCCTAAGGATCACGGTTCGAGGCTCGGTTCCCCAGGTCCCACGTTAGCCAGATGCACAAGGGGGCGCACGCGTCTGCAGTTTGTTTGCAGAGGCTGGAAGCCCTGGCGCGCCCATTCTCTCTCTCTCCCTCTATTTGTCTTTCTCTCTGTGTCTGATGCTCTCAAATAAATAAATAAATAAAATTAAAAAAAAAATTAAAAAGAAAAAAACTATTTTGGGATGCATTACTAATATTTGAAGAGAGGCTTTTTCCTTTGCAACTTTGTATTTCTACTTTCTCTTGAGGAAATTCTGGCCACATGGGGTTTGTCCTGGGCTGTCAGTGGCATGCTACCTCCAGGGCACTGAAGTCCCCTCTTGATAGAGTGAGCCAGCAGGAGACCCCATGAGCATTTGTTGCTGAGTCTTGTGGCTGGGCCTCCCCCACCCCCCACCTCGGCCTCAGCCTGCAGTAGCTTTTTCTCACTCTCCTCCCCCACACTTGGCTGCCAGGACGCGGTGCTTTCTCAGTTTTCCTCCTGCCGTTCTGGCTGCATCCGGTCTCCCTGGTGGCTCCTTCTTATCTGCTTGCCACCTAAATGCTACAAGCCACAGGACCCCTGTCGAGGGCCCGCTCTGTGTCCTCCACACACTGGATCCTTGGGGGCCTTGCCTGGACTAGAGACACCTACGTGGGATGATGTCCCCTTCTCACAGCCAGCTACCTGCCTGATGGGTCACCCTTTGCCACCTCAGAACTGGGCCCTAAGTTTGAGCTTCTGAAATTGCAGTCCCAGACACACCCAGCACCTGCCCCTTCTCCCATCTCTACCATAACGAACTGCTTCAAGCACATGTCTTGTCCAGTGATGCCATAACCTTCTCATGTCCCCTGTCCCATATCCACCCTGACCTCTGCAGCCCATTCAAACCACAGTAGCCAGGAATAGCATCAGTTCTTCCTATCTACATATGCCAGACTTTGCCCTGCCTCAGGGCCTTTGCACTGACGGCCTCTCTTCCTGGCATCATCTTTACCTAGCTGTGCCCTATCATGCCCTTTTATAAACATTTTTTTTTATTTATTTGAGAGAGAGAATGCGCACACCAGGGCCTCCAGCCTCTGCGAACAAACTCCAGATGCATACACCACCTTGTGCAGCTGGCTTACATGGGTCCTGGGGAATTGAACCTGGGTCCTTAGGCTTCCCAGGCAAGCGCCGTAACCTCTATGCCATTACTCCAGCCTGCCTGTCTTAACTGTCTTAACTGGGTCCTCCATGCTTCCTGCCTGTTCCCCTCCCCTGATGTACTTCCTTTTTCATTTCCTGCCTATTTCATTTTCTCTTTAGGATGGTCTTTATTTAAAAATTTTTATTTTGCTTATTGCCTCCCTCTACCGCTAGAAGGTAAATTCCACCGGGACACGGATCCTGTGTCCTGGTTTCTTCACTATGACATTCCCAGTGCCTAGAACGGAGCCTGCTACGTGGCAGTTACTCGGCAAACCCCGGGTACTTACAAATCAGACGGCGCAGTAAGTGGTGGTAAAGCTTCCCTCTTGTGTAACAAGAAGGTCTGATAGCTGCAAGTTGAGGTTCAGTCAGGTACTACTTGGAGGCCAACTCCCCCCCACTACATGGGCATGACTGACCCAGGCCAACGTAATACTCCTTCCTCAAGCTCAGCTTCATCTGGCAAGCCACCAGCTCTGCCCCCATGGGCATCTGGGTTGGTGACTCAGGTAAGAGACCCCAGGCTGAGGATAGGAGTGGGTGGGGCAACTTCTGAAGCCCTTCAGGGTGTGGGAGGGGCGCCTCTGCCGCACTAGGCAGAGAGGTCTTCCTGCTCCCCGCCGGCTGGCAGCCAGGGCCTCCTGGAATGCCCTGTGTGGCTGAGCTGAAACATCATTCCACTGATGGGTCTCAGCTATTAAAATGCCGGTGTCAGTATCAAAGGGAAGATGCCAGGCGGCCACTCACTCCCCCAGTAAGCGAGGTTCAGCCCAGCCTGGGCTTAGGGGGCCACTCATTCCCCATTCTCCAGCCTCGGTGCTCTTAAAGGGACCTGGCTCTCACACCTGTTATACGCGGACTCAAAATGTGGCTTGAGGAAGTGAAGCGGAAGGTGTGTGCGGAGATCAGCATTGGGTGTCTTCCTCGGCTGCTCTTTTAGGAGAGGTCTCTCACTGAACCTGAAGCTCACCCATTCAGCTAGACTAACTAGCCAGTGAACCCCCCACCCGGAACTAACCAGTGACCTCCCCCCCCCCCCCGCCGGATTCCTTGCCTCTGCCTCCCAGAGCTGGGATTACAGGCACATGCCATCATGCCTGGCTTTTAAATTTTTATTTATTTATTTAAGAGAGAATGAAAGAGGCAGAGAGAGAAAGAAAAAAAAAAAAAAAAAAGGGCACTCCAGGGCCTTTAGCCACTGCAAACAAACTCCAGATGCATGCGTCCCCTTGTATATCCGGCTTTGTGTGCATACTGGGCAATTGAGCCTGGGTCCTTCAGCTTTGCTGGCAAGCCTCTTAACTGCTAAGCTGCCTCTCCAGCCCATGCCTGGCTTTTCACACAGGTGCTGGGGATCTGAACTCAGGTCTTCAGACTTGCATGGTGAGTACTTTATCCGCTGCTCCATCTCACCAGTTCCTGTGCTAAGCCTTTTAGGAAGACAATGACATGTAATGATTAATTTGGGTATGTTCAATGTGATTCCACCGGCCCTTGGGACTCGATTTGGGGCTCTGGCATAGGAGGACCCTGAACTTCAAAGGAGCGTCTATTCGATGTAGGGCGTCGCAGTGTGCATAGGAGAGGTTGGACTGACAGAGAAATGCCAGGTCATGTGATCTTACCACCAGTCTCCCACTCACTAAGCAAGAGAGAGAATGTCTGGGCCCCCGATGTCCTCAGCCATGCTATGGGGTGCCCTAATCTATCTGCTGGACAGCTGAAGGGGACAGAGGGGCGGGACACAAGAAGAGGCACTGGCCATGAGTGGGGGGTGAGCACCGGCTTGGCTGGCACGGCACGAAGGCCACCTCTGTCCCGAGCTGCGGCCAGGCCTGCCTCCTGCTCCTGCTGCAGAGAGGCCAGCCTGAGCAGAAGCACACTGGCCACCAGGGCAAGTAGACAGGTGTTCTGGGGAACTGAGGGAGGAAGATGATGGCAGCCTGCTTGTCACTGACTCTGAGGGTACGAAGCTGCCAGGGGAGGAAGAGACCTAGACAGGTCCCCCTGTTCCCCCACCAGGCAATGCTCTGGCCGCTGAGCCCACTCCCTGCGCAGAGTGTCCTGGGGTCCTTGTATCAAACCTTCCTGGCTTGTAGACTGAGCCGGCCCTGCCAGGGGAGAAGTCTGGCACCTCCCGTCCACACTGAAAGCACATTGATGGGTTTGCTTTCTTGGCCCGAGCCTCATAGCCTTGGGCTGGGCTCACGCAGGTCCTCCAGTAAAGAAGAGAGGCTCAGGCCGAACTCCCAGGGCTAGGTCTCTGGCCAGACACCAGGATGGCACAGGCCGGTGGCCCCACAGAAAGGGGCTGGGCCACATGCTCCAGGCTGCTCCACCGGGGGAAATCAATCAAAGCGGAGGAAGCCCAGACACCCCACCCACACCCACCCGAGCTGGGCTTGGCCAGACCACTCCCGGCCAGAATGCTGGGAACCGTGGAGGGTGGGGGGCACCGTGTCAAGGAACCATCTACTCCTCCCCCAACACCCGCCACGGCTCCTTGTGCAACAGACTTGGCTCTCGCTCCCAGGCAGGCTCAGGACTGCGAAACAGGGGGCTCTGCACAGCCTGGGTCTTGAAAGCGCATCGGAACCACAGACAGACATTGCCTAAGCTCTGCTGCTCAGAGAAAGAGCTTCTTAACCCATGCAAGTGTCCCAGGCTTCCGCAAGGGAAGCCCTTCCTTCCAGCCAACCCGAGGCCCGGCTGCTGCTCTGCGAGAGGTCAGAGCGCAGGACCCTGTCACCAGGAGTGGTCTGGCATGGGGTTCAGAGCCTCAGGGGCCCTAGGGGGCCAGAACTCATCTTTGAATCTGGCTTTAGAGGATGTGGCAGGGGCTGACCATATAGGGGAGGACTGTGAGCCAAAGTCCTGAGTAGCAGCCAAAGTTGCTTCTCCCCAGAGACAGAGCAAGGCTGTGTGCCCAGCGGTCAGAGTGCCGGGGTTGGGGGGGCAGTCAGGACACAGCCCGCCCACCAGCTGACCCCGGGGGCTCGGTCAGTAGGAACCACACACACCGTGTGCACACCCACCATCAGCTGAGCTGTGACTGAGAAGAGTGAGTGGCCAAGAGCCGGTCAGTCGTGGGCACTGACCGCTTTGGCTAATCACAGGGAGGTGACAGCTGAGCTGAAGATGCATGGCAGGCGACCAGGTGAGGGGCCAGGTCACGGGGAGTCTCCGTGACCGCATAGTGAACTGGGCAAGGGTCGCATCCACACTCACGCAGTGTTTGCAGCAGCCTAGTTCATGAGCAAGGAAACTGAGGCACAGAGAGGGGAAGCAAACTGCCAGAGGGCATCCAGCAGGAGGGCAAGGGCAGGATTTGAAACCCAGAAGCCTGGTTTAGACCCACGGCCTCCCTGCATGTCTGTGACAGGTGATGGGGGTCTCTTTCAAGGAGATTAGCACATCTATTAGCCGAGTTCCAGGGGCTGTTGAAAGCACATTCATTTCTAACTGTTTAAATTGTTATTTATTTATGAGAGAGAGAGAGAAAGAATGAGCATGCCAGGGCCTCTAGCCACTGCAAATGAACTCCAGACACACATACATCACCTTCTGCACCTGGCTTATGTGGGTGCTGAGGAAGCAAACCTGGGTCCTTAAGCTTTGCAGGCAAGTGTCTTAACTGCTAGGCAATCTCTCCAGCCCCTAACTTTTTTTTTTTTTTAATTCTGTAAACAGCCCTTAAGGCAGGAATCAATGTTCTGATCATCACCCATATTTGACAGAGGTACTGAGAGGTCTAACAACTTGCTCAAGGTCATGCAGCCTTTGGAGAGCTGGCGCACGCCTTTAATCCCAGCACTCAGGAGGCAGAGGTAGGAGGATCGCCATAAGTTCAAGACCAGCCTGAGAGTACATAGTGACTTCCAGGTCAGCCTATAAGTAAGACCCTACATCATAAAACCAAAATAATACTAATAATAAATAATAATTTTTTTAAAAAAAGCAGGGGTGGGTGTTCTCCTGGATAATACACAGTCAGCTGCTTTATTTATTTATTTTTGGAAAATACAGGAGCAAAGCCCCAACTGCTGGCCCTTCCCTTCCATCCCAGCCTTTACAACTTCCAGATGCACAGGAGGACCCCCGACATGTCACCGTCAAACTCTTGCCCACAACTGCCTCTCACAGTCCCTTAACACTGCGAGACCTTACGAAGCGGCTCAGGTCTGTTACACATGATGCCACCCCTAGCCTCTGTCTCTCTCTCTCCCTCCCTCCCCCTACCCTTTCTCCTTCCCTCCTACCTGGGCAAAGCACGGACATCACGTGTTAAGTGCCCTGCCAACCCACAGCACAGATGCTGTGTTTCTAAAGCTCCCTGACATCACATTCTCAGTGAGATGAGAAGGAAGAGGAATCGACAATGTTCAGTGTCTCTTCAGAGCCCTAAACCGCCCCTTGCTCCTGAAGGGCACTCCCAGCTGCAGATCTGGACAGATATCAGGCAGTAAGGTGCAGTACTTAAGGGAAGAAGAAGCAAAACAAGGTTGCGTGAACAAATTGAACCAGGATGGGGCCTTCTTCAAAGCCCCTGTCCACAGGACCACACCACGGAGTCTGGTGAGCCCCAGACAGGTACTGGGCCTCCCCGAGGCCAAGCTGCAGGGAGCACCTTCTCTTTCCAGAATCCTCGCTTGGACGAGGGCTCTCCTTAGGACCCACCTCCCCAAAGTCAGGCGTAAGAACCATCTTCAGAGCCATTTTGACCACAGAGGCAGCGACGAAGGCCTGGCGTGATCAGTTCACTGAGTGCCCCCACTTCCAGGGTTTGGGGCTTAAGTAAATACACGCTAGTGGCTCCCAATGCCAGGTCTGGGCCCACATAGCTACTCACTAGCTGCGTAACCTTGGGAAGGTGACGTAACCTCTCCAAACCACCATTTGCTCATCTATAAGAACGGGACAGTGGAAACAGAAGTCGCATCATGGAGGGCTAGCAGAGGGATGGCTTTTTATTTTATTTTTTATTTATTTAGTTTTTTTTTGTTTTTGTTTTTTTGTTTTTCAAGGTAGAGTCTCACTCTAGCTCAGGCTGACCTGGAATTCACTATGGAGTCTCAGGGAGGCCTCGAACTCACGGTGATCCTCCTACCTCTGCCTCCCGAGTGCTGGGATTAAAGGTGTGCGCCACCACGCCCAGATGAGGGAAGGCTTTTGGAATGGCGCTAGGCGCAGTGAGTGTTCAATAAATATCACCGAATAGATGCCGAGGACAAACGCGTTCTGGTCTCATCTCTGGGGACGAGGGAGGTGGTCACGGTTACAGTCACCATCGTCTGTGCACAGAACACTGTCATCTCTGTCCTCACAGGGATGCGGAGGCTCAGGTCACACGACTCCTGGCAGAGGCTTGTGTGACGCGAGTGGCGCGAACCTGCCCATTTCACTAGTTTACGGTCTCCTGGAGCTCTTGGCGTTGGCGCTGGGGCAGGAGGGGGAGGTGCTCAGCTTCGATAGCTGGGTGAAAAGGCGTCACTCTTGGAACGCCTCCCCCCAGCACACCCTGAAGCAAATGTTCAGAACCATAGCTGGGGTTGGGACTGGTGGTGTGGGGGGCTCAGCTGGCTGAGACATCTTCCCTAGACTCCCACAGGAGGGTCTTAAATCTAACTGGAGAGGTCTGCTGACCACGTGCGCAGTGCCCAGCTACACTTAACAAGGACTCAGCGACTAGCGGGCCCGTAGCCCTGTGATCAGGTTATATGAGCAAATGGTAGAGATAAGATGTTTAGAGGCCATTCAGAGGAGGACACCTGCCCCACATGGCTGAGGCTGAGCCACATATGGCCAACAGACATAATTTTACCTTGCGTGTTCACTTCAGTGGACAGGGCATAGCATACAACCTCCTTGAATGAAGGAGTCAGAGGTCTGCCCAGGCTCAGTGAGGAATCACTGAGTGGTAAGGAATGTCTGCCATGGTTCTGGGCTAGGAAGGGAGATATATGCACTGTCTATTTATTCCTGGGAGTGGACTAAACTGTGCAAAGAATTTGGAGCAGATAAAACATTGTTTCAGCACTCATCTTCCCTGCTGCCCTCTTGTGAGGGCAAGCCACCCAGCGAGCTCCTTTGCGTGGTTTGAAGCTACCTGCTGGCTTAAAGGTCTCTGACACAATTCTCCCTGACTTTATCCATCCTAAGTATGCTTGTCATTTAAAAAAAACAATAATGGGGGGGGGGAGGGCTGGAGAGATGGCTTAGTGGTTAAAGTGCTTGCCTGCAAAGCCAGAGGACCTTGGTTTGATTCCCCAGAGCCCACGTAAGCCAGATGCACAAGGGGCACATGCATCTGGAGTTTGTTTACAGGGCTGAAGGCCCTGGTGCACCCATTCTCTATCTCTCTACCTGCCTATTTCTGTATCTCTTTCTCTCTCAAATAAATAAATAAACAAACAGAAATGGGGCTGGAGAGATGGCATAGCGGTTAAGGCACTTGCCTGCAAAGCCAAAGGTCCCAGGTTCAATTCCTCAGGACCCATATAAGCCAGATACACAAGGAGGTGCATGTATCTAGAGTTCATTTGCAGTGGCTGGAGGTCCTGGTGCGCCCATTCTCTCTCTCTCTCTCTCTCCCCCATCTGCCTCTCTTTCTCACTCATAAGTAAATTAAAAAATGCCTCAAGGGCTGGAAGATGGCTCAATGGTTAGGTGCGTCTCCTGCACAAGCATGAGGGCCCGAGGGGGCCTGAAACTGCGCATGTTCAAGCCTCCAGGAAAACAGCTATCCTGCGGGGCAGAGCAGAACCCCACAAGCTCCGGGGACAGAAAAAAAGAGACCCTGGCTCAAAACAAGACCAGGTGGAAGCGACAGGTCAGGACACCAAGCGTTCAGCTCCTTCTGCGCCAGCCACCACAGGCCAGTGACACCGGAGGCAGGCAGACATGGGGCGCCACAAGGGCACATACACCACACACAGCAAAAATAGTTTAAAAAAAAAGTGCTTCAAGTCGTGAGACGGCCCTCCACCTCGAACACCAGTTTCCACTAGCATCCTGCACAGAATTCTGAGGCTGTGCTGAGCTCGTGGGAAAAGTGTGCCACCATTGATTAGTTATGTCTGCTGAGGACCTTGGAATGGGAGCAGGGCACACAGGTCCTAGGTGGGCTCCTCCACTGGAAGGCCGCAGGGGCTCGGGGGGAGCCCGCCTCCTGCATTTCTGCAGCAGGACGCTAGACCTGGCTCCTGGTGCCAGCACATGCATCTCTGTCATAGAGGGTCAGGCCTGGCAGCTACATGAAAGGAGGCGTAGATTTGGGGTGAGCCCAGTGGCTGGCTGGGCTGCACTTGGGAACACCCAGAGTTTCTTCCTGAGGCCCGGGCAGTTGCTCAGGTGACCCCTGTTCCTTTCAGAGTCTGTGTCCCTCCACACCTCAGCTGTCCAGTCTGTCCTCCACTCCTTTGATCTCCACAATGGCCCCACAAAAGGCACCTGTACACACCCTATAGATGTGAGATGGGATCCACAGCCTATAGATGTGAGACATTCCTAGCATGGCAGTTCCTTTTAAGGAGAATGGGGATCTGCCTGGGGTCATCAACACCTTAGCCTGGAAGTTTCCACCACTTCCCTTCCCAGGGGTTCTTCACGGTAGAAGGAATGAGTCAAGGAGGGTGGGACAGAGGCTCAGTGACCAGGGGCTCTTCTTATCTGTAAATTGGGGTGAGGAGAGGGCCAGTCATGGGAGGGGGGAAGTATTGAAAGTGCCATATTTGGTCATATCCATGGCCTTGGCACACCCTATAAACAAATGTGAGTTGTTGCCAGAGCAGTTACAATCGTTCTCACTAATATGGGAAACTGCCTGGACTCAGCGGAGGGGGCTGCCAGGACCCACCTCCACAAGCCCAGGGCTCCAAAAGTGAATGAATTTAGCTATTTTCTTTCTTTGTTTCTTTCTTTCTTTCTTTCTATCTATCTATCTATCTATCTATCTATCTATCTATCTATCTATCTATCTATGTATGTATCTATGTATCTATCTATCTATCTATCTATCTATGTATCTATCTATCTATCTATCTATCTATGTATCTATCTATCTATCTATGTATCTATCTATCTATCTATCTCTGCCAGACTTTCTCTGTCACTCTCTCCTTGGCCACTGCTCCAGCTCGAGGTGTCATCTGATTTTCTCCATGTGGGACATTCCAGCTTCTTTCTTCACGCAAGGAAAATCAAACAGCAGGCAGCTGGAGTGCTCATTAAGGGTCCCAGCCCAGAGAGGTGCTGACGGAAGGGAGGAGGGAGGGAGTCAACGGAGGTCTAGAAAGCTCACTCCCAGCTCTCAAGTCCTCCTGTCCCGGTACTGACCCGCCAGCCAGCGGCTGGGCCCCTCAGATCGGCAACGTCCGCCCGCGGCTGGCCTCTGGGCTGGCCCTCTTAGCTCCCCCGCTCTCTGCTCACGGACTCGGGCTCTCCGCCTCTCGGGTGCTCCCGTGAGCCTCCGTTCCTGCTCCGGCTTTCTGAGGTACTCTTCCCTTCAGTGGGGTGTAGCAGCCCAGGCTCGCCTGACCTACGAAATGCTCTCCCCAAGACCCTGGAGCCATTCCTAAAAATGGCCCCCAGTCTGGCCCTTGGCAATGTTACTTCTTTCTCCCATTCTCCTCTCTCCACTTCCAAAGGGACTCTCACCCCAAATTGGCCTCTTTTCATTCAGGGAGCCTTGGATTTCGCACAGCAGAAACTCAAATTGCAGGACATGCTTCACCCGCCTGCCTAAGGCACGTAGGTGGGAAGCTAGTCTCATCCCCCCCCCCCTGCACCCCGAGCCCGTCAGCTCCTTGGGGGCCCAGGAACATGGTCACCTGCTGCACAGCTGCGTCACAGCATTGTGCTCCCACGAAGCCACAGGGCCCTCCTCCTCTCTCCCTGCCGTTTCTACCTGGCCCTGGTCTTACCTCAGACAACCCTCTTATGCTTTACTGTACCGGGGGGGAAAAAAAAAAAAAAAACACCCTGGGAAAAGACAGAAGGAAGGTGTGGGTCCCTTTCAGTGGCTCTGGGGACACCTTTGCAGGTCTAGAAGTTGCACCTGGTAATCGTTTTGTCTTGGCAACCCACTTGATTGGATGGAGAAGCCCCTGACACGCAAAGCAGAGCTCTGGGTGTGTCTGTGAGAGTGTTTCCAAAGAGGATTAACTGAGAGGAAATGACGTGCTCTGACCATGGACAGTATCACCCCGTAGGCTGGAGGTCCACGTGGAACTGCAGGGGAAAAAAAGGAGAGAGCTTCTTGCTCAAAGCGTGCTCTCCCCGCCACGATGAGGTTTCCCCCTGGAAACTATAAGCCTGGGGCTGGAGAGATGGGTTAGCGGTTAAGGCTCTTGCCTGTGAAGCCTAAGGACCCAGGTTCGATTCCCCAGGACCCACGTAAGCCGGATGCACAAGGTGGCACACGCATCTGGAGTGCGTTTGCAGCAGCTGGAGGCCCTGTCAAGCCCATTTTCTCTCTCTTTCTATCAAATATAAATAAGATTTTTTTTTGAGAAAACTGTAAGCCTGAAGTAAACCTTTTCCTCACATAAGCTGCTCTGGTCTGGTGTTCTGTTCAGTAGGAATAAGAAGGTAACACATGCATATATTCTCTCTCTCTCTCTCTCTCTCTCTCTCTCTCTCTCTTTCCTTCATGGCAGCCAGGACATGAACTTCTTGGCCCACCACACCTCCCCGCCATGAGATTGTGAACCAACCAATCAACCATCAATCTTCCCTCTGTAAACTGTTTCTGTCAGATGTTTGTCACAGCAACAAGAATTGTGACCAACACCCCCTCCTCGGCGCTTCCCTGAGGGCTTTGTGGGAAGACAGAAGACATCTCTGTCTACTGCATTGCCCGGTAGGCTAGTCACCAGCTACTGGGTGCTGAAGTAGGACTGTCTTAATTCATAGGCAATTTCAATAGAGTAAGTTCCATGTGACTCCTGTAGTTACTGCGCGGGATGGGAGTGGTGGTGCACACCTTTAGTCCTTGGGAGGCTGCGGTAAGATAACCACCGCCAGTTTGAGGCCAGCCTGGGGCTACAGAGTGAGCTTCTGGTCACTGTGGGCTAGAGTGAGACCCTGCCTCAAAAACACCAAAATCAGCCGGGCCTGGTGGCTCACGCCTTTAATCCCAGCACTCGGGAGGCAGAGGTGGGAGAATCACTGTGAGTTCGAGGCCACCCTGAGACTACACAGTGAATTTCAGTTCAGCCTGGGCTAGAGTGATACCCTTCCTCGGGAAAAAAAAAAAAAAAAAAAAAAACCACCAAAATCAATCAATCAATAAGGCCAGAGAATTGGTTCAACGGTTAAAAGTCTAGTTTGATTCCCCAGTACCCATGTAAAGCTAGATGCACAACATGGCACATTTGCAGCCGACAGCCGATGAAGGCCTTGCATTCATTCTCTCTTATCTCTCAAATAAACAAGCAAACAAATAAATAAAACACACACCCAAAGAAGCAGGATAAAAATGACTTCCAGGCTGGGGAGAGGGCAGGGCAAGTCAAAGGGCTCTTGCTTCACAAGCATGAACCTGAATTCAGAGTCCTAGAAACCCCTGGGCATGGTGATGCCTGCCTGTAACGTCAGCACTGGGGAACCTGAGCCAGGGAATACCTGGGACTCGGTGGCCAGCGAGTCTAGCGCTCTAGATTCAGTGAGAGACGCCGCCCGCCGTCTTAAGGACTAAGGCAGAGGCCTGAGGCGATGGCCCAGTAGGTAACAGTGCTTGCCACGCAAACATGAGGGCCTATGGGGGCCTGATTTGCCCTGAGTTTAATTCCCCAGCACCCACATAAGATAGCTGAACCTGTAACCTCATTCCTGTGGGAGCAGTGACTGGAGGGTCAAGCAGCTCCCGAGTCAGCCGTAAAACCAACAGCTCCGTGTTCCGTGAGAGACTCCTTCTCAAGGAAACTTGTGGATGAATGAAAAAGAGGTGAAAACCCAATGGACATACAAATATACACATGCAAAAAATAATAATAAGGTGCAGAGCAGTGAGGGAGGGCATCTGACATTGAAGTCTGCCCTCCACACGTGTCCAGACACCTACAGACATAAACACACACGCATTGGCTGGGCAGCTGGCTCTCACTGGACGGTGGTCAAGGTGCTTGACCAGGATTTGATTCCCTAGGACCCACATAAAAGCCAGATGCACAAAGTGGCACATGCATCTGGAGTTCGTTTGCAGTGGCTGGAGGCCCTGGCATGCTCATTCTGTCTCTCCTCTCTCTCTCTCTTCTTGCAAATAAATAAGTAAATAAGTCATTAAAATCACATATCACACACATGCAAAAAAAAAAAAAAACCCATAAAGATAATATTTTCAACCACTCCATCAGGAAGGCTGTTACTGCCACCACCATCAGATGAGGGTAAGTGTGACACATTTCCTGGCCCCTCTATCTCATTATGTTAGTGTGTTGCACTCTACTTGGTCATAACCTTTTTCTTGTGAGGACTTTTTTGCCACTAAGTTCAGGAGGGTATGTGTTTGCACAGCGTCTGGCCCCCAGTTGGCTCTCAGGACACCGTGGCTGTCAGGACACGGTGGCAGGATTACACAAAGACAGGAAGGTTCAGTCTAGTCCTGAATCTCACATAACCCTCGCAGCCTAGCACCCTTTACCAGACCTCAGTGTTCCCCCTCTGTAAAATGGGAGTATCAGGCTGGTGAGATGGCTTAGGGGTTAAAGCACTTGCCTGTGAAGCCTAAGGACCCAGGTTCGATCCCCCAGGACCTACGTAAGCCAGATGCACAAGGTGGCACATGTGCCTGGAGTTTGTCTGCAGTGGCTGGAGGTCCTGGCATGTCCATCCTCTCTCTCGCAAATAAACAGATAAATAGAATATTTTTAAAAATGGGTGTCTCTTTGGATAATCTTTGGGGCGCCTCTCATCCCTGGCAGCTGAGGTAAGTAGGGTACACGGAGGTGGGGGTGGCTACTGCTTGGGGTAGACAGCGGGTCTTGTCACATCAGATCAAGCAGTTAGGCCCAAGCTCCTGGGAGCTGAAGCTCTGGCCTCAGCAAGAGGCTGCGGAGGACTCCGCCACCCTCTCCATCACCCAGTCATGTCCTCCACACTCAGCCAGCCAACGAAGAGCCCAGAGAGTGCTCAGAGGCCCAGGGGACTGTGGGTGGCCTAAGCCCCTCGGGGGCCTGTTGGGAGGGGGTGGGCATGAGCAGACAGCAGCAGGCGAGGGGTGGGAGATAACTGTCACTGGGGACTTGCCCTGGGGCCACCCTGGCTGCTCTAGCCTGTGATCCCCCCACCCCCCATCTTAGGGAAGAGCTCTGGAAGAAGCATCCCAGAGGGACCTGGCCGAAGTGTCCACACCCTGACCTCTGGGCTTGGACACCGCCTCGGTGGTTCTGGAAGCTCAGGGAGACTGCGCTGTTTCCCCCCAAGCTGCACTGCATTGCTCACAGTCAGGTTCGCATCGCTGGCAGAAATCGCCCAACCGAGAGCAGCTTTTGGGGAAAAGGGGTTTATTTTGGCTTACAGAGTCAAGGGGAAGCTCCATGATGGCAGGGGGAAACGATGGCCTGAGCAGAGGGTGGACATCACCCCCTGGCCAACATAAGGTGGACAATAGCAGCAGGAGAGTGTGCCAAAGACTGGCATGGCTATACTACCTATAAGCCCGCCCCCAACAATGCACTCCCTCCAGGAGGTATTAATTCCCAAATCTCCATCAGTTGGGGACCTAGCATTCAGAACGCCTGAGTTTATGAGGGACACCTGAATCAAACCACCACAGCATCCAAGTACCACTCTGTGCCAGGACCCACAGGACTGCCAACCTCATCCGCCTGTCCTCCCCTCCCTGTGGGCCCTGAGTCCTTTGTACAGTCCAGATTCAATAAGTCATCAGGCCGCTCCCTCTTGAGTTACAGACTGTCCCTGGGGGCACCGGAGTCTACATGTGCCTGCTTCCCGGGGAGAGTGCCATCTTTCCATGCACTTCCAAGATAGCATGGCCAAGAGACACATGAGTAGCTTTCTGTCAGTCTCCTCGGGGGACCAGGAGAAAGCCCAAGATCCTTTTCCCAGAAAAGCGTGTTGAGACCATTGCGGAACCGGCTACAGAAGAAACCCAGCTCAGAAATAGGAAGGCATAGGCTAACCGGGTTCAAGGATATCAGAACCAAGCAACCCACACTTGAGGTCCCTAGGGATCCGAGCAGGGACCGGCCACCCCCTGCAAGGACAGTCCTCTCCTGTTGGCTATTGGCTAGCTCACTCCCTCACTCTGCTTCCCAGTGTGGCCAGAAATAAAAGTCAGGCAGCTTCCACCACCCTACTGGGCACGTTTCCCGCCTCGTGGGCGCGGGCAGCCCCCTCGTCAGCCCTATCCGCCCCTGGGCATCCCAAGCGGCCTCCACCTGCCAAGCGCTCCCAGCGCAGGTCTCCTGAGTTGGGAGCCTGGAGGTCCTGCCTTGCACTCTACACGTCCACGGGATCTCCAGCAGGACAGCCGCAGAGGTCCCCCGATGCGTGGGACAACCTGGGCGCAGCTAGTGAGCACCGCACAGGCGCGCGCGCGCGCACGGGGGTCAGCGGCTGGTGGCCAGATAGTCCCAGGCTGCGCGCGGGGGCGCCGCGGGGAGGAGGAAGGGGGGGGGGACAAAAACCAAGCAACAAAGGGCACCGACCTGGTCCAGCAGTTGGTTGACTCGTCCCAAAATAGCCGTCTCCATCTGCTGCTCCCCGCGCTGGGCTTCCAGGCGCAGCACCCGGGCCTGCAGCTCGGCGGTGCGACAGTGGGTGAGCCAGCTGAGGACCAGCGAGCACAGCGCCAGCGCCAGCAGCGCGCACGAGCCGGGGCCCGGCAGCCGCGCGCAGCGCTCGGGCGTCAGAGCCACCGGCCCCGTCCCGGCCCCGGGCCCGGTCCCCGTCCCGGGCGCGCTGGGATCCCCGAGACCCCGGGTGCCGGCGGCGGCTGATGCTTTGCATGCACGCTCCGCCACCATCCCCCTCGCGTCTTGAGATCCAAATAAATAAAATAAATAGAATAAATAAAGGCAAGAGCCGCGGCCAAAAGGCACGATTCAAAAACTTCCGAGGATGGAGGCGGACGGGGGGGGGGGAGTTGGTGAGACTGGGAAACGTCCTTTCCTGGCGCTCTCCGAATCGGATGGGAGGTTTAAAAAAAAAAAAACGAGCGTTCAGAAGGGGACCAGCGGCAGCCACGATCGGGGTACACCAGAGTGAGAAAAATAAAAGTTATTTCCAAGAGCGTCCCCAAGTCCAGGAAAGTTGGGGTGGGGAATGATCTATCCGGCTCTCCGGTCGCCTCTGCGGGATTCTGGGGCTGGTGGCGCGCTCCGGGTACCTTCTGGGTGTCTGGCGGGCGGCGGGCGAGCGGGGTGTCAGTCCCCGGGCCGAGGGGCGCACGTGGAAGGCCCCATGGGCAGAGCAGGGTCGCGGCCGCCGCCGACAAGCGCAGGGGCCGACTCCGGCGCCGGTGTAACTTGACACAGCCGAAGCGGCCGCGCGGAGGATCGGATGGGCGCACGGCGCGGCTTCCCGAACGGATCCCGCCCGCCCCGCCCGCGGCCTGGCCTCCTCCCTCGCTCCCTCCCGGCCTCGCCCCCTCCCGCTCCGCCTCCGCCTCCCCTCCCGCCGGGCCCGCTGCTCCTGGGATGTGTTTATTTATGCAAAGTCGCCCGGGGTGGTGGTTGGGGGGGGGCGTGGTGAGCGGGAGCCCCCGTCCCGTGCTCCCTGGGCTCTTTGAAGTGACACTTGGGGTTATTTATAGGCAGGAAGAGGGGTGTGGAGTGGAGCTGGGGCTGCGCTTCTCTCCACTTCCTCAGATGGACAGTCATCATTTGCACCCCACTTTCCTAAAGCTTTAGGGACCCTCCTGGCACCCGGTCGAGTCACGGTCAGGGTGCCTGCAGGGACCCCACGTCCTGAGCCTGGCGATCTCGCCCCCCGCCAGTGTCTCGCTCCACCCCTTCTCCAACGACACCCACAGGCAGGGGCCCCTGCGCGCGGCCAGCGCCTTCTTCTCCCCTTTACAGCCACAGAGTAAGTCGCACGTGTGCCCGGATTTATTCCAGGGTACATCAGAAACACAAGGGGGTTCGTTCCCCTCTCTTCCCACTTGATCTCAGCTCCATTCCCTCGGCCCTCCTTCGCCAGGCCATCAAAGGACAGCAATTCCCTCACACACCCACACCCCATCGCTCCTCCTGCGGGCGCTTCCCAATCCTAGGCTGGCCCCAAACTGTGGTCTAGGAGCGTTTTACATTTTATCATTCCTTCTCTCTTTTCACCCCCCCCCCCACACACACCTACATTTCAAGAGAAATTTGTCACAGGCGACTTCATTTCCTTGTGCCTCTTGACATCCCTGAAAACGAGGTGGTGGGATTGAACTTTTGGAGACAGTTCCACCGGTTCCAAGCAGGGAAGACGAAAGGGATGGGGGAGGGGGTGGCTCATGACCTGTGAGGCGGAAACAGGGGTGACGGGAGGGGGCGTGATGGGTTTCCCCTCCTAGTAACAGGGTGTGCCCTTGCAGTGGTCATATTTTGCATGCTGACCCGTGAGGGGGGGGGCGCTGATACATAATACTTGTATTAATGTATAATACACATCTAATAAAACCGTGGTAGGTCATTTAATAGGATGTACTGGATTTGACTGCTGGCTAGCCAGCGGCCATGAGCTACAGAGCTAGAAGGTATTACAGCCGGAAAAGACTGGCCTTCAGGAAGTCCGGGGACCAGTCCCCGCTCTGGGGCACGCCTGTGTCCCCATCCTGGGCCCTGAGATCCTTGGTCTCCCCATTCAGCGCTAATCCCTGGGAACCCAGCAATGGCCACGAGGGGGCGCTGGGGAGTTTCTCGGCTGGGTGGTACCGGGCAGGAAATGGAGGGTTTGGGGTTTCCCCACATGCTGCCTGGAGCCAGTCTGAACGGGACCCTTGAACTGGGAAGTGAGGGTCAGTCTTTCCTTATTCCGCAGGCTTATCTTTCCAGTCCAGGATGTTTGTCAGGGGCCCTCGGGAATGCTAAAGCAGTGAAACTGAAAAAGGTTGGGATTGTAGTATTTTTGAATTGGGGGGGGGGTTGAAGATCCAGGTTGCTATGGTAACAGTAGCTTTTCCCCCCCCCCCCCGCTCCCCTCCGCACCGCCAGCAATGGAAACACGTCCAAACCCAGGGCCCTGAGGGACCCTGCAGTGAGAGAAACAGCTATGTGCCATCTATGTTGGGAGTGTGTTCCCATCTGTGAGCCTATTTTCTCAACATGGGCTTATAGCGCTGGGGAGGTGGCTCAGAGGTAAGCGTGAGGACCGGAGTTTGATCCCTAGTACCCATGGGAAAAAACAATGCCAGGTGTAATGGCACCCCCTTGTAATCACTGGGGAGGTGGAGAAAGCTGGATGCCTGGAGCTCCATGGCCAGCCAGTCCAGTGGGCATGGTGAGCTGTATGCCCATGAGAGATCGTTTCCAAGCAAACTGGCAAGAAAAGATGGACAGCGCCTGAGAAATGACACCCATGGTTGTCCTCTGGTCTCCACATGCACGCATACACGTGTGTGTGTGTGTGTGTGTGTGTGTGTGTGTGTGTGTGTGTGTGACATACAAATAAAATAAAATGGATTTACAATAAAAGAACCTGCCCGTATGGGAAGATCTCATGACGAGTTGACGCTCAGCGAGCATATTCGGAATTAATGCTGCTATTCTCTGGCTTCCCAGCTGGGAAACAGGAACAGTTCCATCCAAGAGAAGCTGAAAGGTGGTCGTCAGCCTTCACAGATAGTGATGGGTGATGGGAATGGGGCTTGGCCCTTGTGGCAAGTGAGCCTTTGCCTGAGCTGAAGGGACCCACCTGCCTCCAGGTATCTTAGCCCCTTTTCCTGCCCTGCCTGACGTTCTTCCCCTAAAGACTTTTGCCTCCTCCGGTACGTCTACTTTGGAATAATGTTGCAGCATAACGGGGCTGAGCTTGAGCCCCTTTCTTCAGGGATGGTGGCCAGGACACGGTGAGAAAAGTCACTCTAGTGCACAGGCAGCCGCCACACAAGGCGGGACAGTGGAGAGGCACAGGACAGGGCAAGACCGCGGAAGGAGCTTCAGGGGTCCGCAGCAAGAGCGACAGGGAGCAGTGGACCAGGAGGGGTCACTAGGAAAGAGGCTTTTGGGTTTGCAGTAAGACAGGGTACCTTTAATGCTAACCCAACAGAGTTAACCTTGACTTGTGGCTACAGCCTCAGCCCTAGGAAAGAACTGACCCTTGGGTTCTGGAGAGCTATGGTGTGTGCGCACACACATATGCTCCTGCACTTGACTGCTCTCTGCAACTTAGGATCCTGCCTTTTGCCCCCAGCCCAGGTTTATTGAATGAGCCCCACTTCTCTTCCTCCCTGTGTGGCTTTGACAGCGCCTCGCTTCTCAAAACTTCCCTGACTCCCATGAGCCATCCCCCTTACCTGCAGCCCCCTGAGGGCTGCTGTGTCCCTGGTCCGAGGTGGCCAGGCCTGCTGAGGAGGCTCTGCAGCGCCTCTGCTGGCCAGATCAGCACACAGCTGTCTTCAGAGTCCCATGCAGAGGGTGGAGGAATTGACTGCTGGGCCCCAGCCTGTTCCCTATGTTTCCACTACTCTGTCTTGGTTTCCTTTTGGGGCATCCTCTTTGCTCTCATTCCTGGTGATTCCGGTGGGGTGACCCCCACCACTGACCCTCAGGCAGATGAAGCCACTTGAGCAGTGAGCCTCTCTGTCTCCCCTGGATACCGGGGAGGGGGGGAATCAGAAATGGACAGTGGCCTAGACCAGGCCCATGAGAATCAGGCCAGCATGACGGGAGGGATAGAGTCTCTTTGGGAAGGGATTTTTCTTCTTCCTTCTCTTTCAATTTTTAAAAATTTATTATTTATTTGGAAGAGAAAGAGGCACATAGAAAGATAAAGAGAGAGAGAATTGGTGCACCAGGGCCTCCAACCATTGCAAACGAGCTCCAGACTCATGTGCCACCCTGTGCATCTGGCTTACATGGGTCCTGGGGAATTGAACCTGGGTCCTTTAGCTTTGCAGGCAAGTGCCACTAGGCCGTCTCTCTAGTCCCGGAAGGGCTTTTTCTAAAAGCGCAGCTGCTGAAGCTGTGGGTTCATCTTGCCACCATTATTAAATAAGACGGAGCGGGAGAATGAAGGTGAGGAGGAAGAGGCAGTTAACCATGGGAGGCCGAGGCCTGAAGAGGTCTTTGGCTCTTGGATTCCCCTGGGCCGGAAGCTTATCCAGGCTTAACCTCCAGTGTTGCTGACACCAGTTTGATAGATGCCTCTGCTCACCTCCGCCTGGGAACCTCTTGGTGTTTGGTGGGTGGGGCGTTAGGGAAGCACAAGTTCCCACAATACTCCTAGAGGGCCTGGAGAGGCCTTCAGGCTGGAGTCACTGCTCTGGACAGACCTCACACGAGCTCTGGTTTATCTGCCCCCCTGGGCTGGTTTCTTCCTCTCCACCTTCGTGCCCCACACTTCTCATCCACCTCGCCAGCTGCCTCCTCCTCCCCAGGGGCGGAGGACTCCTGTCCATCCCACCTCCGCTCAGCCTCCACTCCTTTTCCTGTCACCTTTTGTTCCCCTCAAGGAGGCCATTGGCGGCACCCTGTGGTTCAGGCTGGATGGCTGCCCTCTCTCAGCAACTTCCTTTGTCCAGCTGGCCCTGGCCTGAGGGCTTTCACCTCCTGAATTCCTTTCAGAAGGAATATAGAACCTTTTCTTCTTTCTAGCTTCTCTCTCCTACTGCCTGGCCCAAGCCTGCCCTTCATTCAGGCCCAACTTTCCCACGTACGAGCTGTTGCAGTCAGCTTCACATCATTGGCAAAAAAACACCCGGCCAAGAGCAGTTTATTGGAGGAAAGGGTTTATTATCAGCTTGTAGACTCGAGGGAAAACTCCATGATGGTAGGGGAAAACAACGGCATGAGCAGAGTGCGGACATCACCTCCTGGCCAACATCAGGTGGACAACAGCAACAGGAGAGCGTGCCAAACACTGGCAAAGGAAAGCTGGCTATAACACCCATAAGCTGGCCACAACAATGCATCACCTCCAGGAGGCTCCAGTTCCTAACCAGACACCAGCTGGGGACTAGCATGCAGAATATATAAGTTTATGGGAGACACCTGAATCAAACCACCACAGTAACCATGACTGGCAAATCCACGCTAAACTGGTCCAGACTGGGGACCATATGAACCTCCTCACTCTGTGCTTCTTTCCCAGGCCTTGTGATTCCTGGATTTCCAGCTCTACTTCTGACTCCTGTGTGGGGTGAGCAACAAGACAGAAGGGAGCTGGCCCTGGTGGCTTCATGGAGTCCAGTCACCAACCAAAATTAAACTATCATGTGTGTGAGAAATCACTGTTGTCCATGACTGTCTTCTGTGGCCTAAACACTGTCCTAACCCAACCTGTGTTTGTCCCAACCAAGGCTAGTAGCCCACATAGAGTCAGCTGGCTAGGTCTTCTTCAGCAAGCACAGGACAAGCGAATGGTGAACATGTGGGTGGGTTCGAACTTTGGCTCTCTCCCAGCTCTGTTAGTTAGCTGGTGCATTCTGCTTCCTAATTGTGAATCAGGTAGAGATGGGCTGGCAGGGATGATTGTATCCCTTACTTCCTCGTTGCTGGGACCAGAAGGAATGTATGGAAGGAAGGGGTTTGATTCAGCTTCTAGCTCTGGAGGGTAGAGTCCGTCAAGGTGGAGAAAGTGGGGCAGCAGGGAGGAAGTGGGTATGAGGAGAGTGGTGAGTAGTGCTGGCTATTAGAATACCTCAAGGCCTGCCCCCCGAGTGACCCACTTCCTCCAGCAAAGCTCCACCTCCTAATGCTTCCCTACCTTTCCCAAGCAGCAATCCCAACCAACTGAGGATTAAATACTCAAACACATGAGTCTATGGGGGGGGGGGATGTTTTACATTCAAACTATTACAAAGGTTAAAAAAAAGTGGAGTGGGTTAGAGTCTTCCCAGCTGAAAGAAACTATTCATTCAGCAAACACATAGGGGCCAGGCTGTGTACTGGTGCTGGGGACACAGTTGTGGACAAGCAGGATGACACTTTTTTTAAAAAAAAAAAATTTAATTTGTATTTTTGGGCTTTTTTAAAATTTTTATTAACATTTTCCATGATTATAAAATATATCCCATGGTAATTCCCTCCCTCCCCACCCCCACACTTTCCCATTTGAAATTCCATTCTCCATCATATTACCTCCCCATTACAATCATTGTACTTACATATATACAATACAGGATGACACTGTTAAGTGCACAGGCCCAGAAGTGAGGAAACCCATGGTGCTCTGAGGAAGCTGGGTAGCTCACTGTGGCAGGAACACAGCACGCAGGCTTTGCCCTTAGGGCAGAGGTATCAGTGTCATGCTCCTATGACAGATATGGACCCCAAAGAGCATGAGGCGAGGCCCACCCCAACCAGAGTGAGGATGGGACAGACACACACACACACTTTGCACCCTTGATGCTCAAAATTGCTTTGGTACAGGCTGTAAGATTAAATGCTTATCCCAGGCCTGGGGATAGTACTGCACAGCATCTCTGGGGAAAGCACCTTGGGGCTTTGGAGCCATGGGTCAGATGTCTGGAAATGTCTTTTCTGAAGTCCCCACTCCCTTCCCATGCAGCCACATGGAGCAGGTCACTGGCTCTGACCCTGCAGAGCATGGAGGGGTCAAGGGCCAGAGGCTGCAGGGTGAGGCGTTGTGTGTGTGTGGGGGGGGATGCTGCTTCCCAAGAGGCCCTTGCAGCCTTGTTGACTGAGGCTGACTGATTCAACCCTCTAAGTTAAGAAGAGAGTCCAGTGCAAAGGCCACACTGATTGAAACACCTTGGGGACCATCTTCTGCAGGCCCAGGGGCCTGGAGGTGTTTGGGTGCTTGTATTTCCAGACCATGAGTGACTCTGTGTGTGTGTGTGTGTGTGTGTGTGTCTGTGTTGGGAGTATGCTCAAGTATGTATCTAGAAAGGGGCATGTGCTCTGCCACAACTTAGATGTACACACAAGGACATATACATGCTTCTTAGGGTCAGAATCAGCTCTGTCTAGCCATGATAGTAGCAGAGAGGAGGGACAGGTTAGCCTTCTAAAACTGCATAGAAAACAGCTTGAAACCCTAGAGGTTTAAACAATGAATTTTTTAAAAAAATTCTGTTACCTGACAGGGCTCAGCTGAATGGTTCATCTACTCTGAAAAGTACAACTGTGGTTACTTGTGTGCTCATCTCCCAGGAGCCATACAGATGACAGTGAACATTCTAGAATCCCTCCTGACCTTCTCCACAACATGAGGGCTAATTTCCATCAGTAGGGTTTCAAGATGTTCAGCATCAGACATCTGCATGGATGGCATTTCCAAGTCACATGGTCAAGCCCAGAGTTAGCCTAGGGTTTCCCATACCAGGATGTGTGGTCTAATAGGGGCCACAAATGAATATATCTCAGGGAGATAGGGTGGTCTGGGGGTCTTTCTAGAGGATCTTTCACCCTGAAACTGTTGGATTTGGAAAGGTGGTTAGCCAAGGCCACATGCAACTGCCAGCCTGAGGCTGATCCTCAGAGCCTTCCTGGACTAGCTCCTGTTCACTGACTCCTTCCAGACGGCCTCCACCCGCTCCGCTGGATTGACACAAATTCAGCCATGAAAGTCAATTCCTACTTAGATTCTTCCAAGCTCAGGCATGGATAATTCTAGACGCCTTTTCTTTCTTCCTTTTTTTTTTAAAAAATATAGGTATGTGTGGTGTGTGTGGGCATGCACAGATATGCATACGCATGTGAAGGCCAGAGGTCTACACTGGAGGTCATCTTCAATTCCTCTCCACCTTACTCTTGATACACCTGGAACCCATTGATTCAGCCTTACCAGGCAGTCAGCAAGCCTTAGGGATCGCCTGTCTCCACCCCCAGCTCTGGGATTACAGGCGTGCACCACTACGCCCAACATTTGACCTTAGTGCTGGGGATCCAAACTAAAGTCTTCATGCTTTTGGGAGCGAGCACTTTACTCACTGGGCCGTTTCCCAGCCCCCTCCCCCAGGACTTCTTTCCTTTTTAAAAATTAATTAATAATTAGAAAGAGAGAGACAATGGGTGCACCAGGCCCTCTAGTGACTGCAAACAAACTCCAGACACGTGCGCCACCTTGTGCATCTGACTTACGTGGATACTGGGGAATCAAACCTGGGTCCTGAAGCTTTGTAAGCAAGTGCCTTAATCGCTAAGCCATCACTCCAGCCTGTCAGGAGCTATCTCCTGTTCGGTTGGAGTTTTCAGTTCAGCTGCAGGTACCAGTTCTGCTATTTACTCCTTGTGTGACTTGGGAACAGATTGTGTAGCTTCTGTACTTGACGGGGCCTCACGTATCATAGGCTGGCCTGAAACCTTCTATGCAGCCAAGAATGACCCTGAACTCCTGATCTTTCTGCTTTCCCCACCCAAGTGCTGGGATCACAGTCCTACGCCACAGTGTCTGGCTACGACCAATTTTCAAATATGAGCTGTGAGGAGAACAATTCCTATCTCTTAAGGTCATTGTGAGGATGGGACTTGATGGTGCAGGAAAACTACCAAGTCAGCACTCAGGGTGGGTCTCCATGACAACCGCAGACAGGACACCTGAGGCGAAGCTCTCACAAGACAATGCGATCCTGCAGCTGAGAGGAGGTCCACTGCGTGCCTCTGTTTAGGCCAATCTCGCTGACTCGTCTATCAGTCCACACTTGTTACTGGGCTGGTGAACCAAATCCCAGAGCCAGAATCCCACAGGGCCCTGGCAGCCTCTCCCACAGCGTGAGCAGACAGCCTAACAGGCAGATGATGGTGCCTTGGGACTTGGAGAAGGGGACTTTATGAAAATGTGGAATTAGAGAGAAAGTACAGACAGGCTTCCTGGCAGCTGAAAGATGTCTCAGTGAGTAAAGTGCTAGCTTTGCAATCATGCTTTGTAATCATGCTAGCTTTGATGCCCCAAGCCCACAGAAAAACGGCAGACATGGTGGGCTGCACTGGTAACTCCAGCTCCCAGACAGTAGAGACAGGTCGATCCCTGGGGCTCATTGGCCAGCCACACTAGCCTAATTGTGAAGCTTCAGGCCAATGAAATAAGAAGAGGTGGATGGGGACGGGAGAGATGGATTAGCAGTTAAGGCGCTTGCCTGCAAAGCCTAAGGACCCATGTTTGACTCTCTGGGTCCCACGTAAGCCAGACACACAAGGTGACACATGTGTCTGGAGTTCAACTGCAGTGGCTGGAGGTCCTGGCAAGCCAATTCTTCCTCTCTCTCTCTCTCTCATTAAAAAAAAAAAAATTACAAGCTAGGTGTGATGGCGCACGCCTTTAATCCCAGCACTCAGGAGGCAGAGGTAGGAGGATGGCAGTGAGTTCGAGGCCACCCTGAGACTACAGAGTTAATTCCAGGTCAGCCTGAGCTAGAGTGAGACCCTACCTTAAAAAACCAAAAAGAAAAAATTACACAAACGAGACATGGATGGTGTTCCCGAGGAGTAACACCTGAGGTCTCCACCCGCACGTGAACCCTCATAAACAGAAACATACATGTACTTATACATACACCCACACACATTTTTTAAAGGCTTTTTGGAAGAGGGGGTCCTGAGCTGGGCCTCGGAGCATGGCAGAGTTCCAGTGGAGAATGAACACTGGGAGATAGAGCAGAAGTTCTAGGATTTTCTGGTCCATCCTGGTCATGATGCCATCACCCGGCTTTCTGATACCCAGTGGCTCAAATGTTCGTGCCTCCCACTTCTCCCTTCTCAGGGGAAAGGACCTGGACATGCCTGACACAAATAACCAACACTTCTAGTCCTGACATCGGCAGACATCGCTAATCATCCACAGAGCATCACTCTCAATACAAGCGTGCAAGCCACACCCTCGGGTGTGTCAATTCTCGCTCTCTCACTCTGTCTCATAAAAAAAAATTCAAAAAAAAAGAGGGGGATGGTGTTCCTGAGGAGTGACACCTGAGGTGTCCTCTGACCTCCACCCAAATGTGTACCCCCATATACAGAAGCACACACGTACTATACATACACATGTATACATATGTATTACGTACATGCATGTGTGAGCACATGCACTAACACGCAAACACACACACCTCCTAGGCCTCAGGAAATGATAACAGAAAGTTATCATTAATCTATTGAGATTAGCACTGGAGATGAAACCATTTAGCTGACTCAGAACGAGTTTAAAACCCAGCCCCCCGGGGAGCTCTGAGCCCTGGCTTCTGCCTCTGCACGCTGCTGTACCTTTCAGTCAGTGTCTGATCCTGGAACTCAGCCTCCTGGCAGGGCCCGGAGACTCTTCATTGTTACTGGGGGGTGCTGAAACCCTCCGGTGAGATCATGCGTGTGCAGCACAAAGTCCAGAAGAAAAGGTGGTGATGGTCACGCTATAGCCAGACACTGGGAGCCGCAAGCAAGTGCATCTACTTGGGTCCCATTTGCTGCTCTTTGGATTCAGAACAGTCGCTTGTGGAGTGAGACTGAACCGCAGATCCTTGGAGCTGTCAGTCCACAAAGCTGGAAGGGCTCAGAAAGGGAGCCTCTGTGCAGAGCCGGAGGGAGGGCTCCCCAAACGTGCTCAGAGAAGCAGCCCCAGGAAGCGGTGCTGCCTGACAGGGGAGAGCTGTCTTGTCGGAAAGACAGGCAACTGTGACTCAAGAGACAGATGTTTCTGCTTGACGACAGACAGATCACAAGTGCCGGACTCCTTTACTGGAGCAGGCACCTGTTCACCAGCACTTGGCATGGGAGCATTAGGGCATCATGCCTCTGCTTGTTCTCTCACTGCCCGTGCCCACCTTGCCACTGCAGAACCCTTTGTCTTGACGGTGGACTCAGTTTTTTTTTTTTTTTTTTTTTGACAGACACAGAGAGAAAGACAGATAGAGGGAGAGAGAGAGAGAGAATGGGCGCGCCAGGGCTTCCAGCCTCTGCAAACAAACTCCAGACGCGTGCGCCCCCTTGTGCATCTGGCTAACGTGGGACCTGGGGAGCCGAGCCTCAAACCAGGGTCCTTAGGCTTCACAGGCAAGCGCTTAACCGCTAAGCCATCTCTCCAGCCCTGGACTCAGTTTTTGAATCTTGTCTCAGATCTGCTGTCCTCTGTGGAAGCCTAGCGGAGCACCTCCCTTGCCCACAAGCACCCTTTTTCCTGACCTTGCTAAGGTCATTTTTGACCTGAGGAAGAAGGCCCTGTCAATCTTTGCTGTGCCCTCCAACTTCATTCCGAAATGAGGGTCTTGCTTTCCTAAGTGTGGGGTCTCTTCCTGACACTGGCTGGAGATATATTAGCCTGGGTTTTTTTCCTCATCTGTGGAGGGCTCTGGGACAACATCTGGGAACAGATGTGTACTCAGAGCAGCACCAGGAGAGATGGAGCCAAAAAAAAAAAAAAAAAATCCCCTCCTCTCTATCTAGGGGGTGAGCAATGGGCTTGGGTTGGAGCTGGAGCTGGGCAAATGAAAGGACAGGCTCCTGCTATGGGCCATGGGCAAGGTGGCTGCTTTGTCACCCCAAGAGCACAGGGCAGGACTTGGGCCCATCAGCGCAAAGGTGCAGGCCTTGGCCCCGTAGCTCCTGTTTTTGCTCTCTTCCCACTGATATCCTTGAGGACCCATCCAACTCAAAGCCATTACAATTGCACATATGAAACTCAGAGCCAACTACCCTATGGTCCTCAGCAAGAGAGTGGGGACACTGGGGATGGCCACACGGGGGCAGTGAAGGTGGTGACGGGGACAGTGGTGATAAAGGAGTGGTGAACACGATAAATGGTGGCCGTAGTGACAGTGACAGTGGTGAAGGTGGCAACAGGGATGAATGAAGTAGGAGAGACAAGGATGATGGTGAGAATGGTGGTGAAGGTGGGGGTGGGGACGGTGGAAATGTGATAGTCGTGGTGGTGGTGACGGTGGTGGTAAGAGCGATGAAGGAGGGGAGGTGGGAGGTAATGGTGGTTATGGTTATGGTGGTGGGGACGGTGGAGATGATGATGGTGATGGTGGTGGTGATGGTGATGGTGGTAAGAGCGATGAAGGTGGGTGAGGTGGGAGGTAATGGTGGTTTTGGTTATGGTGGTGGGGTCGGTGGAGATGAGGAAGGTGATGGTGATGGTGATGATGGTGGTGGTGGTGGTAAGTGCAATGAAGGTGGGGAGGTGGGTGGTAGTGGTGGTGGGGGCAGTGGAGATGATGATGGTGATGGTGGTGAAGGTGGTAGGAGCGTTGAAGGTGGGGAGGTGGGAGGTAATGGTGGTTATGGTAGTGGTGGTGGGGGCAGTGGAGATGATGATGGTGGTGGTGGTGAAGGTGGTAGGAGCGTTGAAGGTGGGGAGGTGGGAGGTAATGGTGGTTATGGTAGTGGTGGTGGGGGCAGTGGAGATGAGGAAGGTGATGGTGGTGATGGTGGACATTGGTGGTGGTAGTCGTGGTAGGATGATTGGTAGAGGATGGTAGTGGTGTGGCGGAGTGATGGGAATGTGGTGCTGGGGTGGCGTAGGTCGTGGTCGTCATGAGCCACACCGTCTCCCGTGTCTGACTCTTCGTCCTCCAGCTGTGCAGATCTGTGACTGCTTGCTCACTTGGTGAAAATGAGTCATCCCTGGAGAACAGCAACAGCTAAGTTTTGTGAAGTATTGACTGTGTGCCAGGCACTGCTCTGAGCACGTGGTGTCCATCATAGCATGTGCTGAAACCCTCACGACGGTGGGCGTGTCTCCTCCCACATCGAACAGATGAGGAGGCCCAGGCACAGCAAGGCTGTGCACCTCGCCCTCGGTCACACTGCCGAGAAGGGGAGGGTGTCAAGCCACACGGTCTGGACTCTGGCTCCCACGCGCAGCTCACCAGTCAGGGCCATGTCTCTCCCATTCTGCGAGCCCTGTTTCTGACCCAGCTTCTTTCCCACCCAGCTCTTCTTTATCCTCTACCACCCAGAAGAATTCCCAGAGGACTCCTAAGACCAGGAGGGGAGCTTTATAGAGCTGACTAGCCCAGGCATCCCCCACATGGGGGTGCACTGTTGGGGAGGTCTGGATTATCGGATTTTTTGGGACGGGTCCTCATTTCCTTGGAGTTTGGTCTCTCCTTCTTAATAGGAGGCTCCAGACCACAGTGTATGCACAGAGCTCCAAAATTCTGCCTCAACCAAAGAAAAAGCTGCAGCTTTGGGGGGTCCCTTGAAACTGTGTGTAATTCTTGCTTTACACTGGAGTTTTAAAAATATTTTATTTAAACTGGCTCTGGTGGCACATGCCTTAAATCCCAGCACTTGGGAAGCAGAGGTAGGAGGATCGCCATCAGCTCAAGGCCACCCTGAGAATACATACTGAATTCCAGGTCAGCCTGGGTAGAGTGAGACCCTGTCTTAAAAAAAAAAAATGTTAATTTATTATTTATTTGCAAGGAGAGAGAGAGAAAGAGCGAGAGAATGGGTGCCCTGGGGCCTCTTGCCACTGCAAACGAACTCCAGATGCATGTACCACTTTGCCTATCTGGCTTTATGGGGATACTGGGAAACTGAACCCAGATGGCAGGCTTTGCAAGCAAGCACTTTTAACCGCTGAGTCGTCTCTCCAGCCCTGAGACTAGATTTTGAAGTGTAGCTCATAATTACTGTTTCCCTGGCTGAGGAGATGGCTCAGTGATTAAAGGTGCTTGCTCGGTAAGCTTGCCAGCCAGAGGTTTCTCCAGCATCCAGGTAAAGGCACGGAAGAATGGAGCACGTGTCTCTATTCTGAAGTCTACAAGCGTGGCAGGCAGAATCGGGAGAAACACTAAGGTTGGGTGGGGCAGCCAGTCGGGCCTTCCCAGTAGGAGAAAAAACAAAAAAGTATTGGGAGGCAGAGGTAGGAAGATCACTGTGAGGTTGAGGCCACCCAGAGACTACATAGTGAATTCCAGGTCAGCCTGGACCAGAGTGAGACCCTACCTCAAAAACAAAACAAATAAACAAACAAACCCACAAGAGACACCCTGCCTGAAACAAAGTGGAAGATCCACCCGGTGAGGTTGTTCCCGACCTCCGCCGGGCGTATGTGGGCACCCGCTCACACACTCACCACACACATCCATGCACACACACAACCATTTAAATAGCTATTTCCCCAGGTTATGTGGAATAATTAACACTCAGCGTGTGTAACCCTGTACCCGGCACACAGCATAAACGGTCGCCCCCAGTTACTGTCCTCGTATTTTCCCTCCCGACCTCAGGTTCCTTCTGTGTCATTCTTCCCAGCTATGAGCAGCTTCCCTTCTGCTAGGAGAGAGGCCCAGGGGGAAAGGAATCAAGGGCTAAAGCAACCCAGACCTGTCTTTAATGGCAGCAGGGTCACTATTGGCCCCCCTGAGCTTTCTCCCACCCCCAGAAGTGACACAGGTCCACGACTGGATTTTTCAAAAATAAACACATGCCATTTCCACAATGGAAAGTTTTCTTTAAAGAAGAAGAAAAAAAAAAAATAAATAAAAGAAAGTAAAACATTCTCCTGCCGTCTCCCTTAGCCAAAGAGAACTGAAAAAGATAAATTAAACCTTTTGCTTAGACACACCAGGCTCTGGCTCTGGTCCTCATCCCTCCCCACACCCCCGCCATGGCTCCAACTTTACTAAGGGCTCCCGTGGCCCCACTCCCCAGTGTCCCTAAGAGAACTGGGGGGAGGGGGGTGTTGAGTGTGGGGAGACTCATTTTTTGCCCAGAGAGCGATGACCCATTTCCTCATTTTATGGGTTCATTTTTCTTGGTAGCGACCCCTGCAGGCAACCCGAGGTGCTGCACTTCTAAATCCTGCTTAAAAAAAAAAAAAAAAAAAAAAAAACTTTTTGGGCTGGAAAGATGACTTAGCCATTAAGGCATTTGCCTGCGAAGCCCAAGGACCTGGGTTCAATTCCAGTCCCCGGCACACCCATTTTCATTCTCTCTCTCTCAAATAAGTAAATAAATATTTTTTTAAGCACACACTTTATTTTACGTTTGAGAGAGAGAAAGAGAAGGAGGCAGAGATCTGTAGCTTCCCCGATGTTGCGCAAAGACTCCGCAGTGGCCCCATCAGGTGAGAATGCTTGTCTAAAGGGAACCTACTAGTGAACCTACTAGGACTAGAGAGGAGCTGGGAAACTTCTTCCGTATCTACACCCTCTGTCCATCAAAGTAGGTGCTCCGGAAACTCTGACATCAGCCTGAGACCGCTGAGGATGGGCGTCAGGACAGAGGCTCTACCTGCCGGCCGCTTTCTCCTCTCTCTAACCCCTTCTCAGCCTCCACCCCCGGGCCGCCCTCATCAGGATGTGGGGGGCACACAAGCCCTTGAGTAAGCCTTACATATTTTCACATTCAGTTCACACAAAATGTGTGGGGCTTTTAAGCAATTGATTCATTGCCTTGATTAGAATTTTCTGGTTTTTCTATAATGAGCATGCACGGCTTCTCTAATTGAAACTTTTACTTTTACATAAAACCCAAACAAGATGTGTGTGTTTCTCGGCCATATTTCCCTTCTCAGCACTACTTTCATGCCCTGCAGGAGGGCATTGCCACCCACGATGGACCATGTGTATGACAGGGAGCTGGTGGGATTGCACTGCCTTACAGCTGACCTTACAGCTCGATGACATCTGTAGAATGATGATGGCCCTAATGTCACAGTTTCCAGAAAGTGTCCCATCATTAAGTAAGGCGTGACTGGACTTCGGAGTGGGGACAGGCCTCTGATATCGTGCCATGCTGGCAACTGCCTGCTTTCCTGGGGGTGTGGCTGGGGGTTCTCCAGTAGGAAGACTGGGGCGGGGGGCTCCTGATGGGAAACCTGAGCAGGACCAGGGAGAGGCTCAAGTTTGGCTGCAATGCAGTAGCAAGAGAGATTTCAGGCAGTCCTGGAGGCGTGGGAGAGGGGATGTGTGCGGGGGGTAAGGGGGGTGGCTGGGAAAATTCTATCCCATTCAGAGCCAACGAGTGGAGATAAGGCATTCCTGCTCTCTCTATACCTCCACCCTAGCAGCCGTCATGGGATGTGGCTTCCCCCAGGAACCGACCATGGGCTTGGGGGGAGGAGCAAGAGCTAAACTGGCTGACCAGCAAGCCCCATTGATCCTCCTGCCTCCACCCCTTTCCTCAGCGCCGGGTTACAGACATGCATGGACACAGCCGTTTTTTTACGTAGGCGCCGGGGATTTGAACTCAGGTCCCCATGCTGTTCAGCTAGCACTTTTACCCACAGAGCCATCTCACCAGCCCTGCGGCAGTACCTCCCGTAGTCCAGGCTGGCTCCCAAGTGAGGAGGGCGGCCTTGAAGTCTCCATCCTCTTCGGCTGTCTGTGCTCACCCACGGGCGGCGATTGCATGCATGTGTGGCCACGCCCAGCTATCCATATGGGTTGCAGATATCCAAATTCTGGTGCTCAGGCCATCATAACGTGCACAGGAAGTGCAGTGAACCCTCTCTCCAATCCTCAAGCATGCAAGCACGTTTTATTTTGTTCGTTTGTTTTGTTTTTCAAGGTAGAGCCTTGCTCTTGCCCAGGCTGACCTGGAATTCACCACGTAGCCTCAGGGTGGACTCGAGCTCACGGCGATCCTCCTATCTCTGCCTCCCAAGTGCTGGGATTAAACACGTTTTGAGTGTACTCCTTAGGACACTTTAGGCTACAAGTGCCAAAAATCCTGGCCAGAGCTTGTTAGAATCATAAAATGAAAGCTTTTTGTTTCTTTGTTTGTTTTACAAGGTAGGGTCTCACCCTGGCCCAGGCTGACCTGGAATTCACTATGAAGTCTCAGGGTGGCCTCGAACTCAAGGCGATCCTCCTACCTCTCTGCCTCCCGAGTGCTGGGATTAAAGGCGTGCGCCACCACGCCCTGCTAAATGAAAACATTTTTTAACGTACAATATCGGTGCTGTTCTTAATCATGCATGTTTTACCGACAGAGGCTGTTGGGTTCACACAGGCATTTGTTGGTGGCCGCAGGACCCTCCTGCTCCTCCTATTAGCTCTGTCCTCCATCTGGCGAGGGAGACTTCAGCATTCAGATGGCATCACTCCACCTCAAGGGTGAGGTCATCTGGTCTCTCCTCCCGCCCGTCCTGGCTGGGCTAGAGGTGTTCACATGACCCCAGCTAGTCCAATCAGAATGAGCCCCCGGGCTTCTGCCCATAATGCTGAGAAGACGCCCAGGATAAGGAGGTGGCACGTGGCTCTGGGAAATGTGGGCAGTATCTTGGGACCACAGAAAGGTATTTTATAACTGAAAAAATAAATAAATCCAGAGGCAGGTGTGACTTCAGGTGATGCCTGATCTAAAGTGGCAATGGAGTCCCTGGTTCTCAAGCCCCATGAGTGGGGTTTGCAGTCCTTGACAATAGAAAGAGGCCTGAACGGGCCAGTGGTTGCTTGACTTCCCCCACCCCACCTTGCCTGGGCCTAAAACCCCCAACTTGTCCTGTGTGGAGCCCCGACTTTCAGCAGGGAGCCAGTTTCCCCATCAGGGCTTCTGCTCTGGAGTATTGGCCCCTGGGGCCCGGGAAGAAAGACAGCAGGTGTCTGCCCCGCACCGGCATGGCATCTCTCCCAGCTAGGGAAGAACGAGGTCCTTCCTGCGCAAGTGTGGGAGCAGAGGGCATGCCAGTGGGAGGCGGGAGAGGAAGGCAAGCAGGGTCACCCCCTTACGAAGGCATTGGTCACGGTGTGGGGAGTGTACTCCCAAGTGGCTCCCCGGGGAGATGAAGTCAGGCTTCTGGAAATGTTTCCCAAGAGGACCCGGGCAGCCGCTCTGCTCCTCCTACCCAAGTCCTTCCTCAAATGGCCAAACCATCCGAAGCGCTGGCCCCTGTCGTTCTCATTCCACATGCCTTTCCTTCTGCCCCCCCCCCCCCCGTCCCTGCGGCCAAGTCCAACCCGACAAAGACATTCCTCCTGCAGAATTCAAATGGACGGACTCTCAGCTCTCAAGGGGCGTGTCAACTGTGCCAGCGGGCAGCTCTGGCGGTGCCCAGTCAGCAGGGGTCTCTGAGCATCTTTTCCAGCTAGGCCCCCCCGAGTTTGGCTGGCCCCTCTGTGAGTATTGGCATCTGTAGGTGCAGCCCTGGCTCCTCAGAGAGGCGGAGGTAGGCATGGGTGCAGAAGACAAGGCGGGGAGAAGCAAGAGAAGTGAAACTGCAAGTGCACGCGGCAAGGATGTTGGGCGCAGAAGCAGGTGGGGCCAGGTCCCGCGGGTCTCACCTCAGGTTCCGCCTTCTGGTGTTGAGAGCTTTGCTCTAGATTGATGCTGGAAGGTTCGCTGAGCCGAGGAAATAGAGGTGATTGGAGGCCCAGAAGGTATAAAGCCACGTATTCATTCTTGTCTCTTCCTTGGGGCGTGTTTCATTGCTGAGTTTCTGCCTGGGAAACTCAAAGGGGTTTATGGACCCCCAATGGGTTAACTGTGGAAACGGTCTTTGTGGGCACAAGACAAGACAGCCCTCAACCTTAATTAAGTTTCTGTTTCTCTGGCGAGGACCCTCTTTTCTTTGAACCAATCTCACAAGCTTACATCAAATCCAAAAAACTATGTCTCACGAAGCCCGAGTCTTCTAGGCTTGTTATGAGAACTTACTGGAAAGCATCAGCAACAGCTCCCATCTGTCCCCGCTGGCCACGATGGATGCTCACGGGTAACCACGCTACCGTCTCTTCCTGGAGGGAGCTGGGGTTGGAGCAGAAAAGAATGAGCCTGTTTGTAAACGAGACGCTGTTGGAATGCTGAGGGCTACACGGAGATGTGGTCCAGAAAGGAAGGAGGTGGATGGAGAGGGGACAGACGTGTGGGAGCTTCAGTAGCCCTGAAGCTTAGTAGCTTTGCCGTGCGATGGGGGGCTACTGCTCAACCTCCCTGTGCGTCCCTTGCGAGGGACCCGTGCGTTGTGACCTCTTAGAGTGGTGGGGGGACATCAGCGGGTGCCTCCTCACAAAGCAACCCAAGCCCAGTGGTTTCAACTTCACTTCATTTTTTACCATTTCTGTGCTTCAGGAGTCGCAGAATGACTGCAGCTCTTGTTGGGAGCCTCTTGGGAGGCGGCAGTCAGATGTCCGTGGGGACTGCACTCATTAGAGGGCTTGATGGACCGGAGGATCCACTTCCAAGGTGGCTCAGTGGCCTCTGGTGGCAGGACCCAACACCTCCCCAAGCTGGGGTCCCTGCAAGGCTGGTGACACGTGTCAGTTCTGAGTCCATGTGGGAGGGTCCTCCAGGGGTGTCGTCATCAGACTGAAGGCCACCAGGCACCATCATGGAAGCCCTCCCCTGTACTGACCCCCCAGTCAAGAGATGAGCGACCCGCCCTTCCTTAGCCACCCAAGCCTCCCCTATTACAGCAGAATGTTTGTGTGAAGAATCTTTTTACATTTTTTTTATTAACTACTTCCATGATTATAAACAATATCCCGTGGTAATGCCCTCCCTCCCCCCACTTTCTCCTTTGAAACTCCATTCTCCATCATACCCCTCCCCCTCTCAATCACTCCCTCTTTTAGTTTGATGTCATGATCTTTTCCTCCTCTTATGATAGTCTTGTGCAGGTAGTGTCAGGCACTGTGAGGGCATGGATATCCAGGCCATTTTGTGTCTGGAGGAGCACATTGTAAGGAGTCCTACCCTTCCTTTGGCTCTTACATTCTTTCTGCCACCTCTTCCACAATGACCCTGGGCCTTGGAAGGTGTGATAGAGATATTGCAGTGCTGAGCACTCCTGTCACTTCTTCCCAGCACCATGATGCCTTCTGGGTCATCCCAAGGTCACTGCCACCTGAAAATAGAAGGTTCTCTACCAAAAGTGAGAGTAGCATTAATATAAGGGTATGAATATTAATAGAAGTGCTAACTGGACACTTTGATAAGCATAGTATATACATTTAGCCAGACAGCAGCAGTCGTTATATCCCTAGGGCTCATGACTACCCCTGTTTTAGGTTTTCAGTGTCAGGGATGTATTCCCTCCCATGGAGTGGGCCTCCAGTCCAATTAGAGGGCAGTTGGTTTCCACCATGACAGACGTGCCACTATTGCACCCGTTGGCTCATTTGGCCTGGCTGGCCAAATACAAGGCTTGCAGTGTCCACTGTTGAGTATCTTGTGTGAAGGATCTTGCCTTGTACTGCAGGCACCCATACAGACGAGGCTCTGGGGTGTGTGGTTGATGCTGGAGGAGTGAGAGGAGCCAGACATCTGGAGCACGGTGAGGTAGAACAAGGGATTGTCATGTTGCAGAGTGTGACCAGCAGAGGAACTCATACTCCACGCCTGACTTTGATGGGGAGCCTCCATCCAGTGCTTCAGACTTCCCCAGAGCCTGTTCACCCAGTCACAGGACACAGGAAACCCACCTCTTATCTCCAAATGCATCTACCTCTCCCCTCCGCCCCTTTCCTCTCTTGCCCCCCCCTCTTACCTTCCTTTTCTTTTCCTTTCTCTTCTATTTTTCTTTTTTCAAGGTATAGTCTCTAACCCAGGCTGACCCAGAATTCACTCTGTAGTCCCAGGCTGGCCTTGAACTCACAGTGATCCTCCTACCTCTGCCTCCTGACTGCTGGGGTTAAAGGTATGCGCCACCACACTCAGCTACTTTTCTTTCTTTGAGACCTGATCTCATGTAGCCCAGGCTGGCCTCAAACTCACTATGTAGCCCAAGCTGACCTTGAATTCTTATCTTTGAAAGTATTCCAACTTCTTTTAAAAATTTTTAAAAATTTATTTTAGAGAGAGTGTACTCGTGCGAGAGAGAGGAGAGAGAGAGACTTGGTATGCCAGGGCCTCAGCCACTACAATCTGACGCCAAATGTGTGTGCCACCTAGTGTGTATGTGTGACCCTGCACTTGCCTCACCTTTATGCATCTGGTTTATGTGGGATCTGGAGAGTCAAACATGAGGCCTTAGGCTTTGCAAGCAAGCTGCTTAAATGCTAAGCCATCTCTACAGCCTCCTGATCTTGAACTCTCAAACCTCCTGCCTCCACTTTTCTAAGACATGCACTGCCACGCTCAACTTTTTCCAAATAGACCTTTTAATTCACTCACATTTACCATCAAGTCCTTTCTGAGAGAAAGAGAAACACAAAACAGTAACTAGAGCCGTTGAATGACAGAGTGATATTACTGCATGGTATTAAAATCTGCCCTGGGCCCAAGTGCCTGAAGATTTGTAGAGTTGGATGTGTTCTGCAGAAGGCCATCCCCACATGCTACCTGGGGCTTTCAGAACAAAAACAACTCCTAGTGTTTTTTTTTTTTTAAGGCAGCCCAATGGACTCAGATACTTGGGAGGAAGCATTTTGGAGCCCAGGCAGTAGCAGAAATGGATAGAACATTCCAGAGAGTTTGGAATCACTTATCTAGACGTAAGTGGTGAGTAACACCGAGGAAGAAAGAAAGAGTTCTGTAGTAACTTCTCGTTGCTGTGCTCAATACCTGAGAAGTAGTAACTTAGGGAAGAAGTGTTTATTTAGGATATGATTTAAGAAGGGATGCAGTCTGTCATGGGGCATGACAACAGGAGTGTGAGGCTTCTGGTCACATTGTGACCTCAGTTAGGAAGCAGAGCATAGATAGGAAGAAGGGTGAGGCTGTAGAACATCAAGACCCACCCATAGTGACCCATTTCCTCCAGCAGGCCTCCACCTCCTATTCAAGAATAGCAACACCAGATGGGAGCCAAGTATTCAAAAAAAAAATGAGCCAATTGGGGGAACATTTTACATTTAAACCCCAAGTTTCCATCACTTAGAGATGGATGCTGGGAGGCTGTGCCTCGTGAAACATCCTCCCAAGCACTGTGGAAAGTTCAGAAGGAGACAGGTGAAGGCTGAATCTTAGGTACCACCATTGCCGGGGAGAAAATCTGGGGAGAGAATGTGAGGGGTCAGAAGCCCTTTCAATGGGAGAAACAGAACATCTTTCTTTTAAAAAAATTATTTATTTGAGAGAAAAATGCAGATGAGGGGGGGATATGAGCATGCAGAACCTTTAGTTGTGGCAAATGAATTCCAGATGCATGTGTCACCTTGAGTATCTGGCGTATGTGGGACCTGGGGAACTGAACGTGGGTCCTTTGCCTGTGCTGTAATTGCTAAGCCATCTCTCCAGCCCCCAGAACATCTCTTTTGGGAGAGAGGCTCATTGCTAAAGGAAGATTTGCTCTGGGATTTCCTATAGGATGTGAAGGAAAGCCTTGAGGATGTGTTTGAAAATGAAAAGGCCCCCTCAGCGGTGGTGAGTTCCCCATCAGAGGGACTGTGAAGTAGAGGATGGGCGAAACCTTGATGGTGAGAGGGGTGTAGGAGGTCCCTGTCCCACTGTTACGTTGTGATTCTTTACACACACTGAGAGCCCTGGTACCTTACACCTCGTTCATTTCAATTCCAGCAACTCATACCTTGTGGCGGCCCAGACAGGTGCTGTCTGGAGACATCAGCAACTATGAAAAATAAGTTTTCATAGAGAGATAGAAGAGCCCATGAACTCACAAAAAGGAGGGCTAATGAGAGGGGACAGGCTGTCTGTAAGCCTCCCTTCTCACGTGAGCTATCACCATGCTAACTGACATCGTGGTGCACGCGGCTCCCGTGAGCTCGCCTCCCCCTCTTCCCAAGAAAGCTGACGCCATCAGGTATAGTTCCCAGTCCCCCGGGTCCCCACCCTCAGGCCCTCCGCAGCCCTACTCACCCTGCCTCCCCCACAGCAGCCTCGAGGATGACATGTCTGTGTGGTCAAAGCCAGCGATCCCACCTGTGTCCTTGACCTCCAGTCCTCCTGCCTCCTCCAAGAGATGGACTCATCCGTCGTCCCTCTCTCCTCTTCATCTTCCCTTTCCTCAGCCCACTGGCTGCTTCTCCACTGCCTAAAAATACGCTCACTCCTTTTCCATCCCGTCCCATCTTCTGTTCAAACATCCCTTCTTCACCCTGGTGACGCCCTCGCAAAAAGAAGGTCCATTCGTCTCTCTTCCTCTGGCTCCCTAGCCATTCACACCAAGTACACTGCAAACTGCTCCCTGGGAGTTTGTCTACATGGTCTTTTTTTTTTTTTTTTTTGCACATACGTGTGTATGTAAGTACATGTATGTAGAAGCCAGAGGACAGCTTCAGGCATTATTCTCAGGAATGCCAGCTGCTTCTTCTGAGACAGAATCTCGCGTTGGCCTGGAGGTCACTAATGAGGCCAAACTGACTGGCCAGGGAAAGCAGGGACCCGCCTATCTCTGTCTCCCCAGCAGTTTACGTGGGTTCTCACCAGAATTCAACTCCTCATGCTTGGAAGGGAAGCGCTTTACCTACTGAGCCATCTCCTCAGCCTTGTGTTAGTGACCCTGGCTGACGAGTCCAATGGGCATTTCTCAATCCTGAGTTTCTGATCTCGCTGTTGTACTGAAAAGCACGGAACGAGAGCTGCGGAGGTGGCTCAGCGGTTGGAGGGCTTGCCCGAAAAGTACTGAACAATTCTCTTCTTGTCTGGCATAGTATCCTTTGGCCCCATGATAAGAGCTTCTGTAAACTCACATCAGATTGAATCGTCCTGGTCTCTGACGGGCTCTGTGGTGGTGAGTTTCCTCAATGGCTCCCAGGTTGCCCACCTCCTGGCACAGTCACACACCGTGGCAGTGTTGGGGAATTAGAATGATGGGCATAATGACATGTCACCTCTGAGACTGCATGATAGGAGACCGTGAGGTCTGCTGGGACTGAGATGGAGTCAGATCCGTGTCCGCTAGCCCTCCTTAGTGCTAGGAGATAGAAGCCACCAACAGCGTGACAAACAGTGCATCCTGCAGGCTGAAAAAGCAACGAGCCAGGCACTGTGTACTGGTACAATGGTGGCCCCTAGGTTATTATGGGGTGGCCAACTGCTCTGTGACTGGACATGAGGCATGCTCAGGGTAAGGGAAGTCACGCCTGGCACCGAGAACAAGGCAGAAGCCTATGTCTTGGAATGTCACAGACCATGAAGGGGACCTCCCACTTTCTTTGGCTCAGAGGAGAGATTACACCATGAAAAAGTCTGTGTTTATCCCCTTTGATCCATACTGCTCTCACTCTTGGCTAGAGAATCTGCCTGTTTTTGTTTTTTTAGGCAGGCCCAATAGACTGACCCTTTTCTTATGCAAGAGAGCAAGAGCATACATGAGAGAGAGAGAGAGAGAGAAATGGCACGCCAGGGTCTCCAGCCACTGCAATCAAACTCTAGACACGTGTGTCACCTTGTGCTCATGCGTAGCCATGTGCATGCACATCACTTTGAGCGTCTGGCTCATGTGGAACCTGGGCAGTGGAACACGCGTCCTCAGGCTTCGCAGGCAAGAACCTTAACCACGAAGCCATGTCTCCAGCCCCTGCTTTTTAAAAAAGATTATTTTATTTATGTGAAAGAGACGGAAAGAGGCAGACATATATGGTAGATAGATACATATAGAGAGAGGATGGGTGTGCCAGGGTCTTCAGTCACTAAAAACAACTCCAGATGTGTGCACCACCTTGTGCATCTGGCTTACGTGGGTCCTGGAGAATCGAGCCTGGGTCCTTTGGCTTTGCAGGTAAACGCCTTAACTGCTAAGCCATCTCTCCAGCCAGAGAATATGGATGGTGGCAAACGCCATGGAGACCCAAGACCCATCAGAATGACAAGAGAAGAAAGCCAGAGATGAGTCATGCCTGCCCCACCCCCCAGAGCCCAGGAAGTGACAACTTAATTACAAGTGCTGCCCTCGTTGCTGGAAGGGGTATGAAGGGGACACTGAGGAGACTCAAGACTCATCAAAGCAGGAAGTTAGAAGCAGCCAAGAGCTCAACACGGAAGACTTAAAACCCACCCTGTAAGGCACAGGAAACATTGAGGAAGAGGAGGAGGACAATGTGCTGTCAGGCACTGTCCCCCCTCCACAGAGACTGACTGGTACATTCTTGGCCTCACAGTGATTGCTGATGATCCTATTCAACAGGGTGCTCACTGGAAGGGGGTGGAGAAGTGGACATAAGAATATAACCTAGCCAGGCATGGTGGCACAAGCCTTTAATCCCAGCACTTGGGAGGCAGGGGTAGGAGGATCGCCATGAGTTCAAGGCCACCCTGAGACTACATCATGAATTCCAGGTCAGCCTGAGCTAGAGTGAAACCTTACCTGGACAAAAAGAGAGAGAGAGAGAGAGAGAGAGAGAGAGAGAGAGAGAGACTATAACCTGGTACCTGATGGAAATAGGACCAATTTGCAATATGTTCATATATTAAAGTTCTCAACTTTTACAAAATGTAGGTATCCATCTTGATCTTTCTCTCATTCTGCCTCATAGGTTGGTCATTCAGGGAGAAGCCAACTGTCAAATACGAAGGACCTCCAGGTGGCCTGTGGAGGGACCTACTTGGTGAGGGAGGGAGCTAATAGTCACTGAGGAACTGGAATTCCAGCCACTGGCTACATGACTGAGCCGTCCTGGGGGCCGATCATTCCCCAGAGGAGAGAACTACAACCCCACCCATTAGTTGGCTGACATCTCATGAGATAGATTGAGACAGAACCCTCCGTCTAAGATGTTTCCAGATTCCTGACCCTCAGAAGTGATGAGTAAAGGGCGAGGGAGGGGGCTCAGCAGTCAGTGGTCTTTGTTTGCTGAGGTAGTCAGCTCCATGTTGCTGGGAGCAACATCCGAACAGACAGAGTTCAGGAAAGGATTTATTTCAAGATTTATTACAGATCCAGGGGAAGGTCCATTGATGGCGGAAGAAGCTGGCTCCCATTCATAAATCCAAGCAGAGAGTCACCACCAAAAGCCAGCCCCACGAGCAAGCGCAGCCACAGCTCGAAGCCTCTCTGCACACCTTTGAGCTGGAAATCAGACCCGCTCCCAAATCCATATTAGGGCTGGACCCTAGGATCTGCCTTCAGCGACATCTTTTCTCAGCCAAGCGGCTGGAGGTCCAAGTTACAAGCTTAATAAGACAACTGAGTCTATGGGGGACACATGGACCACCTGATCCTGAGGACTTGAGTTCTATTTCCAGCACCCACATAAAGCCGGACGTCCAAAGTGCTGTATCTCTCTGGAGTCTATAGCAGCAGCAGAAGGAGGAGGTCCTAGTGTACCCATTCTCTGCCTCTGCCTTTCTCAAGTAAATTAATTAACTTAAGAAAAGAGGGCTGGAGAGATGGCTTAGCGGTTAAGCACTTGCCTGTGAAGCCTAAGGATCCCGGTTCGAGGCTTGGTTCCCCAGATCCCACGTTAGCCAGATGCACAAGGGGGCGCACGCGTCTGGAGTTCGTTTGCAGAGGCTGGAAGCCCTGGCGCGCCCATTCTCTCTCTCTCCCTCTATCTGTCTTTCTTTCTGTGTCTGTCGCTCTCAAATAAATAAATAAATAATTTTAAAAAAAGAAAAGAAAAGAAATTGTGAGTAGACAATGTTTGCTTCTTTAAACTGTTAAGTTTTGGGTCAGCCTGCTGCTCCGAAACTGGTTAGAATCTTGACCTAATGCATGGTACTTGCCGGTACACCTGTTTGGATCATCTCAGCTCTCACCCTTTGTGTTCCTGTGTGTGTGTGTGTGTGTGTGTGTGTGTGTGTGTGGTATGTATGTGTACTGTGTGTGTCCATATAGTGTATTCACATATGCCTGCAGATGTGAGCACTTTGCACACACACAGGGGAGGCCAGAGGAGACCTCAGATGTCTTTCTCTATTGTCCTTCTGCATTGTTTCCTTGAGATCAAGCATTTTGCTAATCCAGGAGCTTCAGTTATCAGCCAAAATGGCTGACCCACGAGCTCCAGTGAGTCTCTGTCTCTTCTCCCTACAAGACTGGGATTACAGGTGTGCATGACCATGCCAGCTTTTTACATTTTTTTAAAATAATTTTTATTTATTTACTTATTTGAGAGTGACAGACACAGAGAGAAAGACAGATAGAGGGAGAGAGAGAATGGGCGCGCCAGGGCTTCCAGCCTCTGAAAACGAACTCCAGACGTGTGCGCCCCCTTGTGCATCTGGCTAACGTGGGACCTGGGGAACCGAGCCTCAAACCGGGGTCCTTAGGCTTCACAGGCAAGCGCTTAACCGCTAAGCCATCTCTCCAGCCCCTTTTTACATTTTTTAAGTTGAACTCAGGCCCTCATACTTGCAAAGCAAGCATTCTTACCCACTGAGCCACCTCCCAGGCCCAAGAGTGTTGAGGATTTTTAAATGCATATGCGTCTGTGTGGGTATAAGGCTGTGTGGGTACACATAGGCATGCACACAAACGTGCAGTTGTATGTGGAGTAAAACCTTGTGTGTCATTGCTCAGAAATGCCATCCACATTTGTTTCAGAGACAGAGTCTCTCATTGGCCTGGAGCTTCCCAGTTAGACCAGACAGGCTGGCCAGCAAGCCACCAGGATCCTCCTGTCTCCACCTTCCCAGCATGGGGATTTCAAGTATGTGGAACCATGCCTGACATATTTACATAGGTTTGCGGGAATCAGACTATCAAAATGATGATCCTTTGTTATGAAGCAAACACCTTAGCAACTGAGCCGTCTCCCCAGCTATCTCTCCAGCCATTTCTTTTAAAAATGTTTTATTTATTTATTTATTTATTTATTTATTTATTTATTTGAGAGAGGGAGAGAAAGAAATACACAGAGAGAGGAACAGACAGATATAGAGAGAGAATGGGCACACCAGGGCCTCCAGCCACTGCAAACGAACTCCAGATGCGTGCGCCCCCTGGTACATCCGGCTTCCGTGGGTCCTGAGGAATCAAACCTGAGTCTGTAGGCTTCACAGGCAAGCGCCTTAACTGCGAAGCCATCTCCCCAGCCCTGCAGTAGTTTCTTTCGAGATGAGCTTGGCCCTTTGCAGCCTTGTCTTTATTTTTTTAAAGTTTTTTTTGGTTTATTTTTATTTACTTATTTGAGAGCAAAAGAGAAAGAGGCAGAGAGAGAGAGAGAGAGAGAGAGAGGAGAGAGAGAGAGAGAGTGGGCGCACCAGGGCCTCCAGCCACTGCAGACAAATTCCAGATGCATGCGCCACCTTGTGCAGCCTTGTCTTTAAACCATGTTTAGATAGGTCTAGGACAGGCTCCGCTGTAGGGATTCCTGGTTTAGCTCTGCAAAGGGCTTGGATTTGTCCTTCGTGTCCCTCATCCCACACATATCCACCTTAGAGTGAAAAATGACTCTTGCGCAGTTGCCAAGGCTCTGGGCCCACATCGTTTCCTTTGCTTAGACCATCAGCTGTGCAACTGTCAGCCACATTGCTTCTCTGCGCTAGATCTAGCTCTCCCAGCGTGCTGAGACCCCCTGAGCCTCCGGCCCTGGAGCCCAGCCCACTCCCAGGCTCCCAGCAGAGAGCCCGGATGCTCATACGATTTGTCTTCCTTGTTTTCCTTTTCTCGGGGAACATGGCCTCCAGTGTCTGCAAACATGCTTCTGATGTTTAATCGAGTTTTCTTCTTGTTGATGGTGGCCGGAGGCTGCTCCGCGATCAGTTACCCCATTGGAGCTCCACACACAAGCTGACACAGAGAGGCCCGGCCAGCCGTCCTTCCTGCAAACGTTGCTCCGCTTTGCCTGGTACCACTTAGGGTTAAGCATCTGTTGCCGCCTCCAAGCCCACAAGTACTAATTAGTAGATATTTAATTTCCTTCCATTCCTGCTTGTTAACCAGCCAGTTCTTTTATAAGCTAATCCTTCTCTGTGTGCCTTGCCAAACACAGCCACAGGAAGGCATTACATCTATTAACAACTTGTTTTCTAGCCTCCTCCCACGGGGCTGCACATTCTCCAGGTACCTCATGTACCTTCTGTGTTTCTACAGGACATATCCTTACAGATGAACTGAGGGGACAGATGTGAAACCTCTACCAATCTGGATGCAGGCTGGGGAACCAGCCTGTGGTACAGTGTTGTCTAGCATGCATGAAGCCCTTGGTTCTAGCCTCAGTACAGCCCCAAACAAACTCAACAACTGAGATCTAAATCCCCGAAAACATGTTGAGATAATGAAGAAACCTAATACCTCCCAACAGAATAATTGTGTGTGTGTTCATGTATGTAGAAGTGCATATGTAAGCACACATATGTACGGGTGTGTCTGTAGGGACCAGAGGACTATCTGAGGTATTTTTTGTAGAGACCAGAGGACTATCTGAGGTATTTTTTCTCATGTACAATCCTTTTTTTTTGTTTTTGGAGGGAGGGAAGGGGGAACAGGATCTGTCACTGGCCTGGAGCTCAAGGAGGCTGGCTGGCCAGAGAGCAGCCCCCCGATTCCACTTGTTTTAACTCTTCGCTGCCGGGATTACAAGCGCACACCGTCAGGTAGGACCAGAGTACCGAAAAGGAGGTGAGATGAAGGAAGAGAATGGCAGCAGCTTGTTTGATGCAACTTTAGATGTCTACATTTTCTAACCCTTACTCCCCTGACCTAACAATGCACTTGGCCGCAGTTTCCTGCCAATCTTATCTTACAGACCACCTGGCTCCTCTTCTGATGGTGATCCATTCTCTGATTGATTAGGTCCTCAGCTTGGACCCTGTCCCCCTGATCAATTAGTTCCTCTGTTTGGCCCCTATTCTCCCCTGAATTTTTCAGTCCTTTTGGACCCTGCACCCCCCCTCCCCAAAATAAAAACTTTAAGAACTCATATCACCCAGACTCAGACTGGCTGCTCTCTCTTCCCGTGAGGCAGCCTGTACCCCAATAAAAAGCTCCTTTTCCTGTCTCAGACTGGTCTTGGTCATTCACAAACCTTACAAAGCTCACAGCTGGTGCTCTGACTCAGATAGGAGACTCCCAGCTGCCCTAGGTGGCCGGACCTCCTTCCTCCAACCAGACCGCCGAGCTGCTCAGACCCTCGGAAGGCCTCAAACAGTCTGCCTGGGCCGGCTCTCCTCCCCCACAAGTCAGCTCCATTCCTCGTCCTCTCCTCCTCAGCCAGTGTCCCTCATGGGTTGGTCTGCTCTTGGAGATGCATTCCTTCTCATCTAAGCCCTGCCCGCATGCCAGGCCACACCCCTTTGTCCACTTCTGGGCCCCCCAGGTCTTGAGAAAGACACACCGTGGACCCCTGGGGTCTCTCTTATCTGGCCCACCAAGCCCTCTGGTGGCTGCTTTCCGGACACTTCCCTCCTCTTCCACCCCATGCCCGCTGAGCTTCCTCAGCCACTCGTGGTTGCCGGGACCATGTGCCCGCCGCTCCACAGTCCCATGGAGCCACTGGCTGGACGCTGCCAGGGTCTGTGCTGTAACCAGCCTCGGCTCTGAGCGCCCACGAGCCATTCAGGTCTGCATGTCCCCAGCTTGGCCTCTCGGGGTGCCAGTGCCACCGAGGCCTTAAAAAAAAAAAACAAAACCCAGCTGCCGACCTTCTCTCTGTCCTTCTCCTGAGATCTCATCCTTCACTGCCGTTGCTCACTCCTTTGGGAGCATGGATACCCCACCTCGTCCACTAAGAGCCTAACAGCCATCACCCTGGCCTGCACATGAGGTGCAGGGTCCACTCACACACTCATGGGCCAGGGGTCCACATTGATGTTCTTCCATGTCAACCCATCTGGAGCTCGGGTTCTTTCTTCTCCCTCTCATTTCCCTCCTTATGAGAGCCCCCCTGCACCCCCTCCTTCTCCCTCTCATCTGAAATGGGAAATCAGCCTTCCCAAACCGTCCACATTTACACTCCCCCCCCCATCCCTTCCCCCCGCAGCTTGTCTCCTTCAACACTTAAAGAAATTAAGGCTCCAGGATGATCTCAAACCCTGCCATTTACTCTTTTATTGCAACATGGCCTGGCCTCAGTATAAATTTGACAGTGGGCTCCTGGGGCCTGAAGATGGAACTTTGGATTTCCAAATCCTTGCTGACTCAGGTAACTTCTGCCGCAGCGCAGGCAAGGGGTGTCAGACTCCCTCTAGCCAAGCATTTGCGGTCTGCGCGCTGTCCTCCTCGCTGCTCTGCTTGCCCTGCTCACCAGATTCTCCTCTCCAAGGCCTCGGGGACAACATTACATGGAGCACCCCGTCCTCATTCTCCCCCAGCTTCAGCTCTCGATCCTGACACCACTGAAGACCTGCCCCCCACTACTCCTCCTGCTCCTCCCCAGCCCCCCACTCCGCCCCCATCTGATCCATCCTCACCACCTGCACCCTCTCCTTCCCTCCCCTCTCTCCTCCCGCTCAACACACTTGTCCTGCACAGATGGGGTTCCCCTCTATGAGGGGTGGTGAGGACAGAGGGAATTGTATGCATCCATGGCCCATTTTCTATGTCTGGCCTTTCTTTTTTTAGTTTTTTAAAAAAATATTTTATTTTTATTTATTTATTTGACAGAGAGAAAGAGAGAGGAGAGAGAGAGAGAATAGGTACAACAGGTCCTCCAGCCACTGCAAACAAACTCCAGACACATGCGCCACCTTGTGCATCTGGTTTACGAGGATCCTGGGGAATCGAACCTGGGTCCTTTGGCTTTGCAGACAAATGCCTTAGCAGCTAAGCCATCCCTCCAGCCCTATGTCTGACCTTTCTCAAATTGAAGTGCACCTAGTACCCTTTCCTTCTCACCCTTCCCTCTAAAGTAAAGAATGCTGCTGCCTTGCTCAGGCCTGGGATCTCACCTGGCATGATGTCTCTGTCGTCCTGTTTACCGCTCTCTCCCCACAGGCACATGAGCGGCTGCCCAGGCCCACGCTGATGACATCCATCTAACTGATCCAACCTAGCCAGCCGGCACTGTGGCGGTTCCCAGGGTAGACCCCTACTGTCCAAGACCCCCAACCCCCTTCCCCGGGGAGAGTGGCCCAGGACCAATGGTTGTCTGCCTCTTGCCTGAGAAGGCTTCCCACAGGTTGTGAACTTCAGTAGCCTCATCTCAATGACTCAAAAGTCCAATGAAAACCTGACAAAATTCATGGGAAGCCTAACAGGGGCACTTATTCCATACACTCACCTTGATCCCAGCTCCCAGGAAGGTGTTTTGATTCTTAATACCCACTTCCTATCTCAATCTGCCCCTGACATTTGGGGGGGAAAAAAAAAAACAAAAAACAAAGGCCTTTAAAATGGCCCTCAAATCCCCCAGGGAGATCGTCTTGAAATAGCCTTTAAGATTTTTAACAGCCAAGACGACCAGGAATGCACTGATAGGCTGGCCAGAGGCAAACAAAAATACCAGCTCCTGGCTGTGGCTCTCCAGGCTCTTCCAAACACAACATTGGGGCCTCAATGATCCCCACTGGGACCCTACTTTAAGTTTGGCACCATGGGACACTGAGCCAGAGCTTGCCCCAGCCCACACCCTCGGCCAGGACCCGCCCTCACCTCAGACTCTGAGGACACTGGAAGGTCAACTTTCCCTCCCTGCCGCATCAAGGTCGGCCAGCCCCTCCCCTCGGCCCCCACAGGAGCCGCTCAGCTATCTCCTCGGCCCGGCGACTGAAGACTGGCAATGCCTTGGGAGCTCGGCACCCAGCAACACTCTCACGTCTCAGTGGAGGAGCCCAGGGAAACGCTGCAGGTGGCAGGTAGGCCTGTCTCTTTTGTACTAGATACGAAGGCCACTTGGTCAATCCTGCCATCCTACTCTGGCCAGACTTTCTGCTCACAGATCTCTGTGGTGGGTGCAGATGGCCAGCCCCATTCCCCTTGGGTTACTGCCCCTCTGTCCTGCAATATTTGGGACACTTCACTCTCCCACTCATGGCTCCACGGGGGCTCAATGCAGGCATCCAGCAAATCTGCTTCACATTGCCCAAGGCTGATTTCAAAACACAAGACCACATTGCAATCTCAATGACTCTCTCTTTCCTGCATTTCTTATATTCCATAATACCAGGTAGGGTGCCAGTTTGTTAATCCAGGGGGAATAAAGCAGACTTCGAAGAACAGGACACTCCTTCAGTATTCAGGTCCCCTTCAAAAGACTGCATTCTTTTTTGTTGTCTCAGTGCAGTTCAGCTGGCCCAATCTCAATGGTTGTAATCTCTCATACAGTTGCAGCTCAACAGGCAGCAGTTCTGGCCCAAATATTTCTTTCCGTGCCTCATCCCTCTGCTCATGCCAGTCCATTTCTATACAAAGTAACCCTGCACAAGTTGTCAGGACATGGGCATAACAGCAAGCCTCTCACACAAACTGCTTTTAACCCAGTCTAAGCAAAGCTCTTTCTCACCCTCATAAGCCAAACCTCACAGTCCATAGTTCTTACTGCATTCAGGTCTTTCAACCCTGAACAGGAGAATCCATCAAGCTGTACTTACATCACTGCATGGTGTCTCTCAGGCCAAGGTTCAAATCCTTCCACATTCCTCTTGAAAATCAGCCCTAAAAAGCCAAAGCCACAGTCAGGTGTCTAGCAGCAACCCCACTCCTCTGGTACCAACATTATTTTTGCATTCAGGTTCATATTGCTGGCAGAACTCACCCAACTAAGAGCAGCTTTTGGGGGGGAAAAGGGGGCTTATTTTGGCTTACAGACTTGAGGGGAAGCTCCATGATGGCAAGGGAAAATGATGGCATGAGCAGAGGGTGGAATCACCCACTGGCCAACATAAGGTGGATAATAGCAACAGGAGAGTGTGCCAAACACTGGCAAGGGGACACTGGCTGAAATACCCATAAGCCCATTCCCAACAGTACACTGCCTCCAGGAGGTGTTAATCCCCAAATTTCTATTAGTAGGGAACCTAGCATTCTGAACACTGAAGTTTATGGGGGACACCTGAATCAAACCACCACACTGATTGATACAACTTTAGACGGTTATATTGCCTAACCCTTATCCCCTGACCAAATGACACCCTCGGTCACATTTCCTTACTGATCTTGTCTTACAGACCGCCCGGCTCCTCTTCTGATGGCAGCCCATCCTCGGATTGATGAACTCCTCAGCTTGCTCCCTGTCCCCACCCCCCGATCAACTGGTCCCTGTTCTTCCCCGAATTCCTCAGTTATTTTGTCCCCTGTACCCCCCTCAAAAAAATAAACTCTATAAAAACCCAGACCATCCAGACTCAGGCAGACTGCTCTCTCCTCCCATGAGATGGTCTGGCCGCGCATGCCCCGATTTAAAGCTCCTTTTCCTGCCTCGGAGTGGTCTTCTGTGGTATTGGCTGTTCACGTACCTTACACATACCACAGCAGGATTCCTTTATACATGGGTTCTAGAAGTCGAACACTGCTCTGCAAGCTTATAAGCAAGTAGTTTACTAAGTTAACCCCACAGCCAATACATTCTATTCTTGTTGGAGTCACTTTTATTTTGTTTTATTAATTTATGACAGCCTTATGTAGCCCAAACTGGCCTGAAACTCACGATATAATCAAGGATGACACTGAACATCTGATCCTCCTGCCTCTACCTCCTGAGTGTTGGGATTAGAGGTGTGCAACACCATGCCCAGCTTAAGCAGAGCTGGGGATGCATATCAGCAGTCACTGCACTAAGAGCCTCATCCCAGCCCCTAGAGTCACTGTTAAGTGCGTTTTGTCCCCGGCAAACTAAAGAAAGCATCCTGGTGACCATGTGAGCTGCCCCATCCCCTTTGTGACTTCTAAGAATCACATTTTCCAACTTTTGTCTCTGACTTTGATCCTCCTGACGGCCACCTGCCCACCGGCCAGGTCCACTGGAAGTCAGTCCCACACATGCTCACACCCGCAGGTTCCCCTCAGTCCGTGTTAAACGCCTCTCTTCAAATTCTTAGTCTCTGCCTGGGCGGTGGGGGACACCATTCACTTTGTAGCCAGGCCGTAAGTGTGGCAGCCGTTCTAGAATTCTCCTCTCCTGCTTATACCCATCAGCCACCTGGGCATTCGCCAGAGCACCCACCCTACCTCTGTGTTCACCCTGCCACTGCCCCGGGCCAGGACCCCGACACCCTTTCCCATGTCTCTGTCCTCTAATCCCCGTGAAACCTCCCACACGGTGGTGCAAAGGCACTGTCTGAAACCTCAACGTGTCAGTGTCTCAGAACCTTCCAGCACCCCATCGTGGAGGGGGTGAAGTCTGAACTCTTCCCAAAGGTCCCAGCTCACCTCGGCTCGTTCTCTCCGACTCCCCTTTGCTGCTGCCTGGCTTCTTGTCCACCCCAGCTTCCCGGACTTCCGGTCCGCTCTTCATGCCTCCTTTCCCCTTGGCCTCTAGCATGCTGCACCCTAGCCTGGGCCACCCCAGCTTAGCGCTCACAAGTACCTGTTATTCCTCCAAGTGTATGAGCTCCCCAATGGCCCCCAGACCTCAGACCTTCAACTGTCCTCCTCTGAAGCCTTGGTCAACATGGCCTGTACCTACACCCCAAGAGACTGGCACTGACGTATCTCGTTCCTCCACCAGGGGTGAATGACTGCATGAATTACAATATAAACCCTTGGTACCAAGGCCCCACAGACAAGATTAATCAATACAGCCTGATCAGTGGCTCTCCCTGGGAGGTGGATTAGAGTAAAATTAATAAAAGCCTGGCTCTTTAAAGTCCCCTTTCTCCTGTTTCTTTAATTAGTACAATGAGGGATGGCTGTGTAGTTGGGGTGAGGTTTCCACATCTCTTCTCTTGGAAGGCAGATCATGTTTCCAAAAGTGAGGAGTCATGGCTGAGGAAGACAGAATGAGAAAAGAACATGACATGCCTCCAAGAAGCTTCTGGAAACCTTGCCCAGGCCATGATCATTGGGATGGGTCATGGCAGCCGTGAAGGGGTGAGTGTGGACACGGGTGCCTTTGTGTCTGGCCAGTTGCTATTCTTATCAGAATTCCACTCTTAGAGAATCACTCCTTTGACAGTCCCTTCCCCTTCCCTGTGGAACTCTATTTTGTTTGTTTGTTAGTTGAGGCAGGGTCTTGCTCAAGCCCAGGCTGACCTGGAATTCACTATGTAGTCTCAGGCTGGCCTCAAGCTCACAGTGATCCTCCTGCGTCTGCCTCCAGAGTGTGGGATTAGAGGAACCTGCCATCATGCCCACCTATTCTTGGCTCCTCCCATAGCCACAGCCCATGATGACCTCATTGAGTTGGTGTTGCAGTTACCTTCTTTCAGGTGTACAGATGCTAGAACTCCGCAAGGGGTAAAAGAAGCGGGCTCACTTCCACAGATCCAAGCAGCAAGACAACAACAGCCAACAAAGAAGGCCAGCCAGAGCTCCAACTGCTTTCTACACACCTTAGGGCTGGGCTACAAGATCCGTCCCCCCACTGACATAACTCTTCCCCAGCAGGGCTCTGCTGACTAGAGACTCGAATTGCAAGCTCAATATTAATAATAAAACACCTGAGTCTATAGGGGCCATATGTTCAAACCACAGTTGGCCTGTGTTTCTCTGCCTTTGTACTTGACCTGGCCACATGACTTGCTTGGTCAATGGCCCAGGCCAGGGCTTTTACACCCCTCTTATAACTTAGTCACTGCAGTGAGGGAACAAGTCCCAGTTACTCCTGGAAGGGTGAGGGGCATGATGTCTCTGGGAACATAGCATCCTCAGCTGATCTACAGAGTTTCAGCAGGAAGTAGACTGAGGACTGGAGAGATGGCTCAGATGTTAAAGCACTTGCCTGCAAAACCTGATGACCTGGGTTTGATGCCCCAGTACCCACCTAAAACCAGATGCACAAAGTGGCACATGCATCTGATGTTTGTTTGTAGCAGCTGGAGGCCCTGGCATGTACATTCTCCCTGTCTGTCTCTCCTCTCTCTATTTCTCTCTGCTTGCAAATAAATATTTAAAAAAAAAAAAAAAAAAGAAGTAGGTTGGGCTGGAAAGATGGCTTAGCGGTTAAGCGCTTGCCTGTGAAGCCTAAGGACCCCGGTTCGAGGCTCCGTTCCCCAGGTCCCACGTTAGCCAGATGCACAAGGGGGCGCACACGTCTGGAGTTCGTTTGCAGTAGCTAGAGGCCCTGGCGCACCCATTGTCTGTCTCTCCCTCTATCTGTCTTTCTCTCTGTGTCTGTCACTCTCAAATAAATAAATAAATAATGGACAAAAAATATTAAAAAAAAAAAAAAAAGAAGTAGGTAGAGGCAGAGCCACTCAGCTCAGCCCAACCTAGGTCCAGCTGAGCCTCAACAACTGCCATGACAGGCCATTGAGTTTGGGCTTGCCATGAAGCGGTATGTGGTAACAGCTGACTGATGTACCCACCGTGCCTGAAGACACAGTGAGTAGATGCACAGTACTTGATGAGTCCTTAGTTCCTGGTCATCACTTGGGCCTTCATAGTGGGCACCATAAACGAATGCTGGAAGACTAGAGAGATGGCTTAGCAGTTACCGCACTTGCCTGCGAAGCCTAAGGGACCCGTGTTCAATGTTTGATCCCCCCAGGTCCCAGGTAAGCCAGACACGCACGATGACACAAGCGTGTGCTCACACGCAAGGTGGCGCACTTGTCTGGCGTTCAAGTACAGTGGCTGGGGGCCCTGGTGTGCCAATTCTCTCCATCATAAAAAAAATTTTAAATAAAATAATACTGGAACGTCAGACCTTCAGGAGCCTTAGAGGAATGGCAGGTGGAGAAACCATCTCAGGGTGGAGCTGCGACTAACCTGAGGCCCCAGGGGAATCTGTGACAGGACTCAGAACAGCACGCCGAGCTAAGGCTCCTGCCCCACTCGCTGCCTTCCGCGGTCCCCTCCATCAGCCTGATGTTACCGCGCTGTCCTCTGCTTCCTCCCCAGCCACACGTGTGGCCTGCCTGTCATGCTGCCGGGGGCTGAAGCGGAGGTAAGAGAGCAGTGGCAGCAAAAAGACGAGGCAGGAAGAAGTCTCAGCTAAACAGGACGCCAGACGAGAGCGAGGATGTTTTGTCTGTCCCCGCAGCTCCATTTGTGCCAGATGTCCTGGGACGGAGCCCCCGGCCCCAACCCCAGGCAGCGGGCCAGCTTCCTCCGCGGCCTGGTTTTGGGAAGGGGATCTCGCTCTCAGGTGTGGGGGGCCACGACTGCCTCAGGTGTCCTTGTGAGTTTCTGACTACCTCCAGACCCCGGGTGCACGGCGGACACTGTGTAGGCAGAGGGAGGCTGGGAGAGAGCCGGGACGCCCCGAGGCACTTCCAGCCTTGCGGGGCGGGGGTGGGGGGCGCAGGAGAGACATCTCCAACCCTCCAGACAGCCTTGCTCGCTGTGGAACCAACTTCTGGGACTTGCTGGGGGACAGCCCATCAGTCTCTCCACATGTCAGGAGGCGGAGAGGGAAAGACACCAGAAATCAGAGCGCAAGAGGGGGCAGGGAGCAGCGGGGGGGGGGTGGATTTTGACCTTGGGCTTTGTCTTAGCCCACCCGTATGATCGTGACGCTTTTCTGCCCTTACCCGGGCATGAGAGGTCATGCTTCCTTGCATTCTGAAAAATGACCACGTCGGAATGCTTTAGTTAGACTTCGAAGGCTGATTGCTGGTAGAGGTGAGGGTTGGAGTGTCCCCTCCTTCCTATGGGAAAAATGACTTGGGCCATGCTGTCCCGGCCCTGGACACGTGCAAGGCTCTGGAGTGAGAACCTGCGCCTCTCAGCGTGGCTCCGGCTTGCGGATAGTCTCTAGACTGGCCCTTTACGTTCTCTCCATTTGAGGCTCAGCAAAGCTCAGCCTGTGGTCACGCAGTTGCCAGCAAGGAGCCAGCCGTGGTCTGAACTGGGGTGTCTGGGCCGACCCGTCTGACAGAGCTCCTCCTCTCCGCGTCCGCGCCCATTCATTGTTGAGCCCCTCCAAGCTGCTAGCGGGGCCCGCGCGGGCTGCCCTGGAGGAATCCTGTCCGTGTGTCCGACACATTCGAACTCCCCATCATAGGAGTGGGGGGCTCAGGAGTGCGGGAGGGGAAAGATGGGGAGTGGCCGAGCCTGGAAAGCAGAGGACGGTTTGCCTGTCACCTGTGGGGAGGTGGAGAAGCAGCAAGAGGCAGCGCTTGCCTCACATCCTCGGGGCTTTTAGCCACCAGATTTCAGGAGCACCAACGACCCTGAGAGGAAGTGCTCAGATGTCCAGCTGTCACTTCAATGGAGAGGGAAGACCTTCCAGGTGCCCCTTCATTGAGGCCACCAGCCCTCCTACCTGTGGTGCCTTAAGGAGCCCACCAGGAATGTGGAGTGCCAAGTGGGCAGGTGACAGACAGCAGCATGCCTCTCTAGAGCTGGGTCTGCCCAGCGCCTGTGTCCTGAATCCATCTTGGCTTTTAGAATCCCCCGTGATGACCCAGACCATGCGGGGTGGGGACAAGCAGGGAGCTCACCCACTGTAGGGTGACTAGGAAGGGAAGAGGGTGGTGTGTCACAGCTCTAATACCATCGCTGATAACACAGACAACTTCACCTGACATACGGATAGGAAGCCCACGTCCACACTGGGAGTTTCAGTGTGGCACAATCCGGAGCAATGCTTGGCGGCGTCAGGGCTGCCCAAAGGCTGGGGGGCTGGGGTAGCCCAATTCTCAGGAGGTTGCTCTGAACATCCAAGCTTGTGCCCTTGAGAGAGCTGTGAAGCCTTGCTGGGTCTCAGTTCCCGATCAGTTATTCACCCATTCATTCATTCACAAGTTATTGGTGACTGGCCAAAGAGGAGGCTGGCGTGGGGCTGGGGCTGCCAGCTGATGGCATTGCCCACCGTATAGCTACAGCCTGGCAGAGACAGTAATGCCTGCACAGGGCCCAGCTGGGCTGCAGGCTGCCCAGACTCACTGAAGACATAGATGACCACCAGGCTTTCTGCAGGAGAGTGGGTGTGGCTGCCCCCCACCACCCACAAGTCTGTGCTGTGGCTGACATCCGGGAACCAGTCCCCAGGGCCTTCTGACCTTGCCTGGATCCTTCTCTCTCCTGAGTCCCAAGCCTCCCTGAGGCCACGTCCTTCCTCTTTGAAACCTTCTCCTTCCCTCCCTCTTCCTATCCACACCGACCCTTGGCAACACATTGGAGGGCTTGTGCATATGAAAGTATACCTGACCAGTATAATATGGCTTTTTCCTTAAATGGGCCAAGGTTGGGAAAGAAACAAAAACTACCAAAAGGGGGTGCTGGAGAGATGGCTTAGCGGTTAAGCGCTTGCCTGTGAAGCCTAAGGACCCCAGTTCGAGGCTCGATTCCCCAGGACACCATAGCTGTGTGCCTCCTGGCTCCAGTGCATCCCAGGATTTATCTTAATTGTTTGGTTTTTCAAGGTGGGGTCTCGCTCCAGCCCAGGCTGACCTGGAATTTACTATATAGTCTCAGGGTGGCCTCGAGCTCATGCTGCTGCTGTCTCATCCAGTGCTGCATCCAGGCCAGGTTGTTCATGCTTGGCAGACCCAAGACTTCACCACCTGACTTTGAACCTATTCCTTCTACCCTGCTCCCAGCACATCTCAGGGAGCATGGGAGAATTGTTCCCTGCCCACTCCACATCCCAGCCACCCTGATCCCAGACGGCTTTGTGGGGTCCAGAGAGCATCCTTATCTTGTCTGTCATCCAACTGCCCAGAAAGTCCTATGTGATCGTCCTATGGTATGAATCGAGCATGCACTCCCCCAGGCTCCTATTCACAGCGTTTGGTCCCAAGTTCGTGCTGCTTTTTTATTTCTTTTTTAATTTGTATTTGTTTTGCAAAATATTTATTTATTTGCAAGCAGAGAGATACAGGCACACACACACAGAGAGAGAGAGAGTATAGGCACACTAAGACCTCTGAACACTGCAAATGAACCCCAGATGAATGTGCCACTTTGTGCATCTGGTTTATGTGGGTCCTGGGGAACTGAACTCAGGTTGTTAGGTTTACAGGTAAGTGCCTTAACCACTGAGCCATCTCTCAGGCCTACTGCGCTGCTATTTTGAAGCTTTAGGAGATAGGACCTGGGTGGTGGAAATAGGTGGCTCAAAGGGCTTTGAAGGTTGCACTCATCTTGGTTCCAATCCCAGTCTCTACCTCTCAGCTGCCAAGGGAGCAAGTTTTTGCCACACTCCTGCTGCCCTGACTTCTCCGGCATGAGGGCCAGGATGGCTCCGAACTCCTGACCAAGACAAGGCCCTTCGCCCTTGTTCTGTCAGGTATTTTGGCCACAACAATGACAAAAGTACCTAATACAATTGTATTTCCTTTTATGTCTGATTACTGTGTGTGTGTGTGTGTGTAGATCAGAGGTGTTGTTCCTCAGGAGCACCATTCGTTTTTTTGTTTGTTTGTTTGTTTGAGGCAAGCCCAACAAACTGCTCCCCCCCCCCCCCCGCGCCTTCTTTTTATGCAAGAGAGAGACCAAGAGAGAGAGAACGGGCTCGCTAGGGCTTCCAGCCACTGCAACTGGACTCCAGATGCGTGCGCCCCTGTGTCATGTGTGACCTTGCACATTTGCACGCAAAGTCCATCTGGCCTACATGGGACCTGGAGAGTCAAACATGAGTCCTTAGGTTTTGCAGGCAAGCGCCTTCACTGCTAGGCCATCTCTCCAGCCCCCGCCCTCCTTTGAAAGACAGGATCTCTCACCGGCCTGGAACTTTCCAAGCAGAGTAGACTACTGGCCCAGGGCTCCAGGGATCCACCTGTCTCCACCTCCCCAGCATGCAGCTCATTTCATTATTTTTTAAAATTTTATTTATTTGAGAGAGAGAGAGAAGGAGAATATGGGAGTGTCAGGGCCTCCAGCCACTGCAAATGCACTCCAGATGCATGCGCCACCTCGTGCATCTGGCTTACATCGGTCCTAGGGAATCGAACCTGGGTCCTTTGGCTTTGCAGGCAAGCGTACCTCTCTAGCCTCCAGCTCTTTCTTTTATGTGGGTAAGCATTTTACCATCTGAGCTAACTACTCAGTTCTATTCCGACTTCTCCTGGGAGCAGAAACGTCTGCTCTCTTTGCAGGCACACTCAGGCACCTCCAGATGCTATTCTGGTCCCACTCCAGCCTGGAAGTCACCAAGACTCGCTTCCCAAGGACAAAGGGACATGGTCCCTGGACAGCACCCAGGACAGTATCTGGCGCACGAATGCTCTATAAGTCAGCACCCCAGTAACTAGCACCCACGAGTAAGTCATTAAGTCATTATAACAGGAAGAAGGCCAGCTCCCAGCCCCAGCGACCTCAGTGACTGATGGGGCTCGGTTTCCCCTCATTAAGGGAGATGGGCTCTCTGTGCCTTCCCGAACCCCTGTTCAGTTCTCTGCTCCCCTGTCCTCAGAGCTGACCACAGCCTGACCCCTGCCCAGTTCACATGTGTTCCAGCCTCTCTGAGCATCTGTTTCCCACGTCAAAGTTTCCCAGACACACTTTGTTCATCTCCACGGAGCAGGAGGCCTAGAGGGACCAGGAGTTCCTGATGACAAGCAAAACACACAGATGCCCAGAGAGGTGGGCGACCCCCTCCCCCCGAAATCACACAGCAGCCATGACACCAGAACCCAGATTTTCTTTCATTGTCTTCCAAGGGCCTAGTTTCCAATAGTGAGTGGAGAAGCAACTGTGGGGTGGGGGTGGCGGGGGGGGGGGACAACGAACCAAACGAGACAATGAAAGCAGGACTGGAGGACTGAGCCACATTCCTGTCCCTCCTCCCCACAGGGCTGGTGGCCACCAGCTAGGAGGAGGAACAAGAGAAGAGTGTCCAGGAGAAGAGGCCCCCGGGTCTGAAACCCGGCTGTCACCACGAGGGCTGAGCAGAGAGCGCCTAATGACTCCAAGCTGTTCTGGAACGTTCTCTCCACCCTGGGGAGCTGCCGGGGGAGTCTGACTGTCGCACACAGCAGCTGTGTGAGCTGCTTGTCGGCAATAAGCCCAGGCATCAAGGAACCCAGTGACCACAACCTGGGTCACCGTGGGCCAGGGGAGGGCAGCTCCCTTTTCCCTCCCCCGAGTTCTCTAGCCAGCCAGGTCTGCAGAAGGCAGGGCTGTGTGGCCACAGAGGCCAGAGCCCAACCCCCTCCTTCCCTCCCCACAGACCGGTAGGAAAGGGTCTACTGAAGGGCCGGGGGGATACTTGGGACATGTCGGTCCACTCTCACTGCCCAGCAGGGTCAGCTCAGGCCTCCTCCCGGCAGTAACCCGGTGCTCCGATGTAGCTGCCAACCCAGAGCGTGGCCGCTTGTGAGCTGTGTGGCCTTGGGGACATTGATCACCCTCGTCAGGTTAGTCACGTCGACTTCTGGAGCCAAAGCCCGCCTCCAAGGGTTATGCGAGGGCCCAGTGAGCACAGGGCTGGACAAGCGGCGACTCTTGTTTGCCCTGCTGCCATCAGGCCCCCACCTCCGGACTTCCCTCTGCCGCTGTCCACCCTCGGGGGCGGTGGGGGGGGTGTCTCACCATCATCCTCCTGCTTTTCTGGTGGCAGGTGCAGGAAAGGGCGGCTGAGCCTACCTAGTGAGACCAGTGACGAGCCACGGTTTGGAGCTGAAGCTTTGACTTACAAGGGGGTACAAGGAAGGGTGGACAAAGATTACTCCCCTCAGATCCTTGTCCCACATGCAAACAGAAGAACCCTGTGGTGGTTTGAGTCAGGTGCCCCCCATAAATTTAGGCATTCTGAATGCTAGGTTCCCAGCCGATGGAGATTTGGGAATTTCTGCCTCCTGGAGGCAATTTATTGTTGGGAGCGGGCTTATGGGTGTTATAGCCAGTTTCTCCTTGCCAGTGTTTGGCACACTCTCCTGCTGCTGTTGTCCACCTGATGTTGGCCAGGGGGTGAGGTCCACCCTCTGCTCATGCCATCGTTTTTTTCCCTGCCATCAAGGCTGGTAAGTCAAAATAAACCTCTTTTATGCCACAAGCTGCTCTTGGTTGGGTGATTTCTACCAGCAATGCGAACTTGACTGCAACAGATCCCATGACAAAGGGGGTGAGAAATGGCGCAGGTATCAAGTAACCATCTGGGACCTTCTCATGTGTCTCCCAGTCTCTTGGGTTCACAAGGGTCAGAAGGGGTCTCCATGGAAACCAAGGATAACTAGGGTCCATGCCTTCACTGGTTTGGGTGCTCAGCCAGTCTGCTCACAAAGCACATCCCCTGTGCTGGCTGCTCATCTGCAGACTTTATCACGACCTGGGGCTGTAAGTGTCCCCTGAGCGCTGTGGGAAATGGTGGCTTTGTAGCTGCTGTAGCAATGAATGGACCTCGGAAGGGGGACCTGGGGACACCCAATTTGTAGCCAGGTGGGACAGAATGAGGGTAACATGGGACTCATTATGAGTGCTGGGTGCCTGGTGTGGTGGCATTTTTGTGTTGAGTTGTAAAGCATTTGGTATCCAGAACGTCGGAAAGGCGGATGGTATGGGAAAACTTCCCCCAAATCTGGTATCAGAAAGAGTTATGGCCTATGTATAAAGTGTCCCCCCTGCCTTGTGTTGAAAACTGATCTCTATCTGGTGGAGCCCATCATTGAGAGGTGACTGGATAAAAGGGTTCTGTCCCCATCCATGGACTCCATCCATTGATGGATCTCCCGAGGAGATTATTGGGAGCTGATGGAAAGGAGGCAGGGCCTCATGGGAGGAAGTACGTAATGGGTGTGCCATGAAAAGATATGCCTTGTTCCCGGCTCCTCTCTGTCTCCCCTCTGCTTCCTAGCTCCACGAGCTAAGCAACTTTTGACGATTGTTTTCAGTGCCAGGTATGAATTCTCTTCCATGGAACGGGCCTCAGATGCAGAAAGCTGCTGGTTACTACCATAACAGTCATACCACGATTGCACCAATAGGCAGATAATGCCTGGCTAGTGGGCAGTATAGCCTGAAAAACTCCACTGCTGGGTAAGACTGTTGGTGACTGTTCTCCCCGTCAGCCTGCATAGCACTTTCTGTCACTGTGACAGCTAGCTATCAGGAAGGAAGCCTCCAAGCTCAGGTCCAGCTTGATTTCTCAGAGGCCTGTAACCTAAGCAGCACACACTAGCTGGAGTCACCACTGCCCAGCGACCTACCTACAGGAAGCACACCTTGTCTAGCTGCACGCCAGTCCTCATCTCCTTATCTCCCCTCGCCACTCAACTACCAATAACTCTTCCCAAAGAAACCCTACACAGGGTGGGGAGAATGTAGCACAGTTGGTAGAGAACTTGCCTAGCATGCATGAAGTCTTGAGTTCAATTCCCAGCACCACAGAATAGGCTGGTCATGGTGGTACACACCCAGCACTCAGGGAGCTGGAGGCATGTGAGTCAGAACTTCAGGGCCACTCTCAAGTACATAGTAAGTTCAAGGTCAGTTTGGGACACATGAGATCCCATCTCAAAAGAAGAGAAAAGAGAAGGGAAGGAAAGGGAAGGGGAGGAGGTGAGAGGAGAAAGGGGGAGGGGAGGAGAAGGAAGGGAAGAGGAGAGGAGAGTGGGAAGAGGGGAGGGGAGTGGAGGAGAGGGTAAAGGAGAGGAGAATGTGAAGGAAGTGAAGGGAAGGGAAAGGGAGGAGAAGAGGGGATGGGAGGGGCGGGAAGAGGAAGGGAAGGGGAGGAAAGGGAAGGAAAAAGGGAGGGAGCAGGGGGCAGGGAGGGGAGGGGAAGGGAGAGGAAAGGAAGGGGAGAGGAGGAGAGAAGAAGGGAGAGGAGAATGGGAGTGAAGGGAAGGGGAAGGGGAGGAGGGAGGGCAGGGGAGGGGAGGGGAGGGAAGGGCAGAAACCCTACCTTCAGACAAGTTGGTCTCAAGCCCTGCTCTAAGTCTGCTGATGGGCAGAGGCCCCCTGCGGCAGAGCTTGCTGCCTGGGTGCTCACGGGTCCGGCTGGCAGCAAGACAAGCCCATCTTCACTGGGTGCTGCGGCTTCACTCCTATACCGCACACGCGCTCCATCCACACTGTATGAAACCGTATACTTAGAAGACACAGAGCCACGTGGAAAAGGCAAACCCAGCTGCAAGTGGGGTTTGACAATGATTCCCCAGGAGGCCCCGAGAGGCAGGTCCTGCAAGGGAGAAGAGCGAATGCCAGGTAGAGGCTTCGAGGGCCAGAGAGGGCTTCCTGGAGGAGGTGGCACCGGAGCAGGTCTTGAGGATGCAGTGGAATAAGATAGATGGTGGGTGGGACCATCATGTGCCAATGGGGGCATGAGGTTTCCTTTCCAAAAGCAAAGGAGTGGGGACATGTGTCTTTGGGGTCCTGGGAGTTTCATCCATCACTTGTGTGGGGACACAGCCTCTCCCACCATAGCGTCCATCAGCCTCAGAGGACTAACCACGCCCATGTGGGCTCTGTGCAGTGACGGGGGGTCCCACAGCTGCTGTGTGTCGAGTGGGTGGCCTCCTACGTGGTGCAGCAGGACTTGCGGATATCTGCAGCTCCAGAGCTGCCCGGGGATGGCCCCACCGCCAGGAAGTCATGTGGCCTCTGGGAGCCCCACTTCACTGTGAAGTGGGATCTCAGCCCCCACGGGGCCTCCAAGGCACAGGGGCACAGCCATACCAGGCAGCAGACGAGATGTAATATAGTTTATAAACTGTTAAGTGCCCGCACTTTGAGGAGATTAGGATGGCTCTCTGGCCACCGTGACTCAAGTTCAAGATGGCAGAGATTTTATTACGGGGCAGAAATGACTACAGGCTGGGAGAAGTCTATGCCAGGCCTCTGCCTGTACAGCCCTCACCCACGACCCAGGTTACAGATGCTCAGCGAAGGCAGAGCCTCCCATGGCCAGCGGCGATCAAGGAGCAAAGTAGGGTCTCTTGCCTGAGGACTCCAGCTTGATGAAGGTCCCTCCTGTCCCCACAGCGGCTGTCAGCAGCACCTATAAGCCTCCCACAGGCCTGTCTAGGCTCTATGTGTCTTTCTCACCCCAAAAGCTGAGCCCCTGTTTGTAAGACACCCCGCCTCTGTTTACTGGTGTGTATCTGCCTGGGCCCCTCTCTCTGGCCTTTGCAGCCAGGAAACTGCTTCCTGGTACCTGCTGGGGGCGATTGATCTCTACATCCAACCTGCGCTGTGATACCCCAGTCTGCCAGCACAGTGCCCAAGATTGCAAGGCTGAGGGCTGGCAAGGGCTTCAAAGAGTTGAGGGGACTTCAAGGGACAGAACACAGACAGCACCTCCAGACAGGATATTAACATTCACCACATGGTCCTGTGACTCAACCATAATCCTAATAAGAGAGTCGGCTTCCATGTCCTCCTTCTCACTGTGCACAGGGATGGCCTGAAGAAGGCCTTCACAGATGTCCTCTTGCTTGAGCTTTAGGACACCTCTGGGTGGTGGGGGGGGGGTGAGGAAGCTCGTGACCACATAGATTTTCCAGGTAAGAGAACACTGGAGTGGTGGAGCCAGGACTGCACACGCTCTTCATTTCTGCCATGCACACCCAGCCTGCCCACGACTCACACCCATGGCCCAGCCAGCTTCTCCACGGAGGATGGACCCCTGGCATCCCAGAACACCTCCTGCCAAGAAGTCTTAGTGTCCCTAGCTGGTAGAACTGCTGAGCAAATTCTGATGAGCTCTTGATCAATTCACAGGGCAATTTGACTGAAGCTAGCAAAAAAAAAAAAAAAAAAAATGTCAGTCGGGCTGGAGAGATGGCGTAGCGGATAAGGCGTTTGCCTGCAAAGCCACGGGATCCCGGTTAGAGTCTCTAGGACCCACGTAAGCCAGATGCACAAGGGGGCGCATGCATCTGGAGTTCATTTGCAGTGGCTGCAGGCCCTGGCGTGCCCACTGTCTCTCTCTCTATCCCAAATACATAAGTATTTTTTTTTAATTATTTATTTATTTATTTATTTGAGAGCGACAGACACAGAGAGAAAGACAGATAGAGGGAGAGAGAGGGAATGGGCGCGCCAGGGCTTCCAGCCTCTGCAAACGAACTCCAGATGCGTGCGCCCCCTTGTGCATCTGGCTAACGTGGGACCTGGAGAACCAAGCCTCGAACCGGGGTCCTTAGGCTTCACAGGCAAGCGCTTAACCGCTAAGCCATCTCTCCAGCCCAAGTATTTTTTTTTTAAAGTCAGTCTGTGTGTGTGAGTTGCACGTTTGTTTATATGTATGCAGACCCATGTGGGGAGGTGCACATGTGTGTTCGTGCATGTGGAGGCCCGAGGTAGATGTTGGGTATCTTTCTTCTCCCTCCACCTTAGTCTTTCTTTGACACGGGGTTCAGTTTCACACTGAACCAAGCACTCACCCGTTCAGCTCGACTAGCTGGCTAGTGAACCCCAAAGATTTCCTGTCTCCACCTACCCAGTTCTGGGATCATGAGCACGCACCAGCAGGCCCAGAACTTTTAAATGGGTTCTGGGGATTCAAGCTCAGGTTCTCATGCCTGTGCGGCAAGCACTTTACACACTGAGCCGTATCTCTGGGCCCAAATGTCACAGCCTTGCGTACAGCCATGTCCCCACCCAGTCAGTCCCCTGCAGGGTACCAGTGTCACTTGTGAACGCACACGGGGGAGCGGGGAGGGGAGATCCATGTGCTCCTCAGCAGGGTGCGGTTCCGTAAGCCCTCAAGCATCCAGGGGCGGCTAGAGGCAGCAGTTAAAACGAATGAGACACACTTACACAGACTGCCGTGGGAAGGTCTCCAAGACATATGGCGTGCAGGAAAAGGCAGGCTGCAGAACACGGTGTGAGGTGCGTACAAAACCGCCCCCAACCAACCCGGATGACACGCATGTGTAAACAAACGTCAAGAAAACAGATTCTCACGATGCGGACCCCACTGTAAACACGCTCTCCCTGGGGAGAGACGCGGTTTCCAAAAACGGAGGTGGGGAGTGGAATCTTTTTCACTGTTCACTGAGTATTCATGTTTCTTTTTAATGAGAATTCATTCATGAATCATGTGTGATTGAAACCAAACCCCTGGGGTGGGGGAGCGTGGGGGGACTCTGGCAGGACGCAGGGAGCACGGATGTCTAGAGATCGGAGGCAGAAGTGGCCACAGTGGCTGAGGGGATGACTCAGCTGCTGGCCGGAACCCTTGGGAAGCCCAGGTCTCCTTCCTAGGCAAGCCTCCACCTGCTGCTCCGAGGTTGCTGCTTCTGCGGGGCCCGTTGGCACCTCCTGCCTAGCTGGTCCGCGGACACCAGGACCTTCGTTTGGTTTGTCTAAATGAGCCTCGTGGAAATTGTAACCCATTTGGTGGATGAGTGGTTGACCAGGGACTCACAACCAGCAAAGTAGGATCTGGAGCGTGGGACTCCAGGGGAGAGAAAGTGGGGGGGCCTTGGGAGCTGGGGGGAAAGGGCTGGAAAGACATATCACATGCAGAAAGAAGCGTGGGGAGAGAGGAGTCCTTTAGTGATGCTGGATGGTGCTCCTGGGTTGTAGGCAGCAGAAGCCACCTTCCACTGGGATTCTGGGCAGGGTCCCCTGTGCAAGACCATCCCTTTCTGGCTCCACAGACTCTCTGGGTTTAGTGAGCACTGAGCCCTGGGCCAGTCGGCCTGTCTGTGCCTGTCTAGGAGCTGCTGTGAGGTTACAAGGTGACAAGTGTGTATGCCCCACGCTTATAGCGCCCAAGGTATAGGAAGCTCTTGATGGGGCGTGCGTCTGAGAAGCTCCTGGTCATATCTGACAGCGAGCGAAACACAGGGAGGCTTTTCATAATGGCCTCCACTCCCCCACAACCCCAGACATCCGACCTCTTAGATCTAGAACAATGCACAAATCGTCATTTATGTAATACGTTCTTCAGCTCCCCAACTCCTTTGTGGTTGGGTGTTTCGGAACTGAAACCTCAGACTAAGGTGGACATAGAAATCTCTTCATCACTGCGTGCTCCTCATGCTGAGACCTTCTCAGCAAAACAAACCAATATTCACGCCAGATACGCATCAATTTGACAAACGGCCTCGTGTCAGCGCTGTCAAATGAGTGGCAGAGGGTTTGAGAGATGGCTTAGCGGTTACGGTGCATGCCTGCAAAGCCAAAGGACCCAGGTTCAATTCCCTAGGACCCAGGTAAGCCAGATGTACAAGGTGGCGCATGCGTCTGGAGTTTGTTTGCAGTGGCTGCAGGCCTGGCTTGCTCACTCTTGCACTCTCTCTCCCTCTTTCTCTCTCAAATAAAAAATATTTAAAAAAACAACATACGGAGAGGTTTGATTCTCAGAGCTGAGTATGAGTGTACATTTTGCAGGTAGGGATGTGGCTCAGTTGGTAGAAAGCTTGCCTAGCTTACACCAAGTCCTGGGTTCAATTCCCAGCACTGCATAAGCCAAGGGTGGTGGCACAAGCCTGTAATCCCAACACTCAGGGGGCAGAAGGGTCAGAAGTTTAAGGTCATCCTCTGCTACATAGCAAGTTTGAGGTCAGGCTGAGCTACATGAGACCTTGTCTCAAGAAAAAGGGGAGGAGGGCTGGGAAGAGGGTTCAGTAGTTAAAGACACTCGCTTCAAAGCCTGTCAGCCCAGGTTCAATTCCCAAGCCAACCAAGTAAGCCACACGCAAAAAAGTGGTGCAAGTGTCTGGTGTTCATTTGCATTGGCAAGACGCCCTTGCAGCTCATACACACGCGCGTGCACACACCCACACACACACACGGGGGTGGGGGGAGAAGGAATTTAAAGGGGAAAGTTGAAGTGGACTTGGAACTATTGGCCTGTTTCGTAGATTCCTAATGTACTCGGACGATTTTTCCACTCTCCAAAGCACCTTCTGTTTCACTGAGTGACCTGTAAGCGGACTGGTGTGTACACGGGCACACACGTGTCATGCTATGTGTGGGCACGGCGAGGGGGCAGAGGACAGCCTCAAGATACCCATCCTCTCCTTCCCCCTTCTTGTGTTGTTGTTTTTTCTAGGTAGGGTCTTTCGAGAGCAAGCCCAGGCTGACCTGGAGTTAGTCTCAGGCTGGCCTCGAACTCCCAGCCGTCCTGCTACCTCAGCCTCTCAAGTGCTGAGCTTAAAGGCGTGCGCCACCACACCCGGCCAGACGGCGCTTTATGAACGACTGATACTCAGAGAAGTGATGTGACATGCATAAAGTCACATGGCCGGTGAGTAACAGGGCCCAGGCTGAGGTCTGGAATCCTACGCTTCTCAGGGAGGAAGGAGGGAAGGAGGGTGAAGCAAAGGAACTCCGGTCTCTTGCCTCTGTCGAGCCCCTAGGCAGGCGGTATGTCAACTCCTTGGCCCATGCCCAGCACCCTCCAGGCACGCGTGTGTGTCCCCCATGGGTGCTCTCTGCAGACCGCTGCACAGAGGGCTCAAGACTCTGGGCCCCTCTCCATCTGCCGGTGTCTGGGGAGGACAGTAATGGAACTGTAACTGAACACTCCTCACCCTACCAATGTGTTTCCACGTTAGTGGTACAACCGAGATAGTTTCTGGCATCTGGGTTTAATTGCAGACGAACGGGGCGGTGGTGGTGTGTGGGTGGGGGGGGGGTTGCTGGTGGTGGTGGAAGGGAAGAAGACGACAGAAATCGAAGGCTGGTCCTAGTCCCGCCATGAGCTGCCTGGGGCTATGACATGCCCTTTCCCTCTGCTCGTTGCAGCCAAGACCTGGAGGAAGGAGACTTGGAAGAATGTGGCCGGCCAGATGGAGCAGATAACCAGGGTGGTGGAGTGTAACTAACTAACTGAATGGACAGAGTAGGAGACAGCAAATGAAGGAGGTCCTGGTGGTCTGTGAAGGATGGCGTCTCAGGGGAGGAGTGGCTGTCGGTGGAGGCCACTGGATCCTGCCTGGAGTCCCCTTCAGTAGATGGAATCATCTTGGCAACGAAGCCGCCTCCCTACCTGGGAGGCTTTTGGGCAGCTGCACTGTGTTTGGATCTGTCTGCCATCTAAGCGGCTGGGCTCAGCTGATTTCCACTCCCCCCCCCCCGGGGAACTCTGGGAGGCCGTTTGTACTGAAAGCCCTGTCGTGCCCCAAGAAGGTGGCTGTCTGAGACCTCTCCCCACCACAGAAAGCTGCCTCAGCTCTTGTCACTAAGCCATGAGCTGGGAGGACATGTCTGTCTTGCTTTTCTATATAAGCTGTGGACTGGTGGCTTTGGGACAAGATCCTCACTATTCCACATGCATTTTGCCAACTCCATCCTGGAACGTGCCCTCTCAGGGCCAAGGGACACTCAGTGGCAGATGGGGAGGTGACTCTATGCAGATGCTCCATTATTCAGACCCAAGATCCAGTCTTGGTGCATCACACGCTGCCGAGTGACCTCGGCATCACTCCATTCACTGTGTCTGGATTTCAAAAGGAGAACTGACAGGGCTGGGGAAATGGCTTAGCAGTCAAGGTGTTTGCCAGTGAAGCCTAAGGACCCCAGTTCTATTCCCCAGGACCCACGTAAGCCAGATGCACAAGGGGGCGCATGCATCTGAAGTTCGTTTGCAGTGGCTGGAGGCCCTGGCACGCCCATTGTCTCTTTCTCTCTGTCTGCCTCTCTCTTTCTTAAATAAATAAAATATTTTTTAAAAGGAGACATAGTAGGAGGATCACCATGAGTTTGAAGCCACCCTGAGACTACATAGTGAATTCCAGGTCACCCTGAACTAGAGTGAAACCCTGCCTCAAAAAAAAAAAAAAAAAAAGGAGAGTGGCAATTTAGTCTACTCATAATCTGGTATTGATAAATGTCTAATCCACAGTAAGTTCTCCACAAAGAGGAGCTATTAGCAGAGAGGCCAGAGGGGAGCCCCTGAAGTCAATGGGACTGCTCCCCCATCCTGAATGATTCCTGAGTGCAGACAGCGAGGCGGTGCCTGGGGCCCGCAGTGTGTCTCAGACTGTCCCACCAGGATGTCTCTGCTCAACCCTTGGCTTGAGTCTGTCACAGGTTTGGTTCCCCAGCAAGTCCACAAAGCTCTGGTGACCTACCGTTAAATAAAAGTGAGTGAGTAAACAAGCATTTCTGGAAAAAAAAAAAAAAGAAAGAAAAGAAAAGAAAAAAATGGCACTGCTGTTGAAAAGAATATCCACATGCCAGGAGAGAGAAAGAGGACAGATCAGATAAGTCTGTGTATACACAGTGAAACGTCTAGAAAGAAAGGAGGACAGGGCTGGGGAGATGGCTCGGCAGTTGAGGAGCTTTCCTGCAAAGCACAAGGACCTGGGTTTGATTCCTCAGGGCCCACATAAAGCCAGATGCACAAAGTGGTGCATGTGTCTGGAGTTTCTGTGCAGTGGCTAGAGGCCCTGGTGCACCCATTCTCTCTTCTCTCGATCTCTATATCTATCTATCTATCTGCCTCTTTCTCTCTTAAATACGTGAATAAAAATTAAAAAAGAAAAAACAGAGAGGCTGGAGAAATGGTTTAGTGGTTAAGGTGTTTGCCTGTGAAGCCTAAGGCCCGGTTCAGTTCCCCAGTACCCACCTAAGCCAGATGCACAGGAGGTGCATGCGTCTGGAGTTCTGCCGTGGCTGGAGGCCCTAGCATGCCCATTCTCTCTCTCTCTACTTCTTCCTCTCTCTCTCTCTCAAATAAAGAAATAAAATATTTTTTTAAAAAAAGAAAGCACAATAATTCTAGCTGGATGTGGTGGCAACAATCCAGTAACTCAGCTCTCAGGAGGTGAGAAGAGAATCAGGAGCTCAAGGTCATCCTTGACTGCATATCAAATTCCAGGCCAATCTGGGCTACATGAGTCCCTGTCTTAAAGAAGACCAAAAAAAGTGAAGAAGGAAGCTAATTCCAAAGACTTGGTTCCACTTCAAGTTCTTTTGTTATAAGGAATCTGTCAACCTGCATGTGCCAAGTTCATTGGATGGATGGATGGATGGATGGATGGATGGGTAAAAGATTATAGGTACTTGATGATAGACAGACAGACAGAAGTAGGGAGATGAGATTGATAAATAGATGGGGAAGCAAATGGTAGACAACCTCAATAGCACTTTGGCTGGGGACCAAGCCTTTAATACATGGGCCTTTAGGGGACACAGTCAACCACAGGAGACGCATGGGTGGGAGTGGATGGGTGGAGAAGTAGATGGCAGATGGTGTCGGATGTATGGCTAGATGAGTGGACAGGTAACGATAACCAGTGTAGCCCCTTAGGAAACATCCAGGAACATTGTCACGGGTGCCCACTTCGAGCATGGAGCTACAAGCCCAAGTGTGGCTGTGGTTTCAAGCCAGAACTGTACTCAGAATAATCAGGATAGAAAGACACAGGGACAGGGGTCATCTACCCTCCTCCCCACCTCAGGCCGTCTCCCTTGCTGCCAACCAGCTGGGTATTGGCAGTCCTGACCCAGCCAGACATAGTCTTGAACCTGTGCATCTCCGGCACACATTCCCATACACACCTTAGAGGAGGTAAGTGGCCCTAGAGAAGTGGGGGGGGGGGGCACACTCTCCCTTAAGTTTCCTGCCCTTGATTTCTAAGCTGAAGTCTCCCTCACTTTCCCCTTAAAATATTCCTCAGAAATAATACGTTCAATAAGTTTCCTGTGTGTGCGCTTGGCTCAGACGCAGGGCCACCCCCTCTGCCCTCTTTCTTGGGGGTACAGCACTTGTTCCTAAGCCTTTGTACGGAAGACAGGTCTCAAGACCTCCCCAAGGCCTCCCAACTCCCTCTTCTTGCATCCAGTCAAGACCCCAGAGCTCCTGGACATACTGACGTCCAGGGTTCCGGGGAGAAAACCTTAACAGCCTTCCACACACAAGGCCAACAACATCCCGAAGTGGGAAAACCAGTTCCATCCTCACGACCTCCGCCCGCCCCGCCCCGCGCCCACTGCGCACCCAGCGCGGGGAACCAAGGGGACGGACCCGCCCAGGATGCGCCTCCGCCTCTGCTTCTGGAAGCCGAGGCGGGTGAAGGGGAAAAGAAGAGGGAAATTGGGGGTGACAGGGCCAGGTAGGGTGAGGCACGAGAGAATCTGAGAAACTCATTGTGCTCCAGACTTGCAGATTTTAAAACCCACAGCCAAAACTCCTGTCTTCACTCCGCCTTCCTCTGCACCATGAGTCCCGGGAGGGGAATCCCTCTTCCTCCAAATTGGGGCTGTTAGGTTCCAGAAGGTTCTTTTCCAGAGGCTGTAGCTTCCTGCCCCTCACTTCCTGTTTATAGATTCACCCACTTATAGACACCTGCCCCGCCCCCCCACCTCAAAGTAGAAACATAATGAACAGAACTGCGCTTTTATTGTCCTCCTAGAGACTGGCTCTAAGTAAAACCACCTAGAGATAAACCTTCTAGAATATTCCATGGGGGCCTTCTCACTGCTTGCTTCTAGCAACCTCACATTCCAAAACTGCTCCTTGTTGGCAATGTGTCAGTCCATGCTGCACACCTATGTCTCTATTGGAGCCACAGCTTGCCAGGGGAGACAGCCATTTCCAATTTTGCCTGGAGAAATTAGGATTTCACCTCTTAATCACCGAGCTACCTGTGTGCCTGAAAACGTCACTTGTGCCCCCCAAGACAGGCAGCCGCATTTGCTATGGAAGCAGTTGTGTTCTGCTCAGTTAAGAAGTCGCTGGGTGTTTTGCAATGATGGGACAAACACAGAAACACGCTCACAGTAACTCCATGTTACACTTGCAGACTTATTTTGACTATTGTCATTATGACGCTGGAAAATACTTTTGCTTTAAAATATACAACTCAGCTTTAGGGGAGGGGAAAACAATGTCATTTCATGACATCTTGGAATCAAAGTTTTCCCTCCAGAGGAATCCATCACTAATAGGACAATTAAAGTCAATGAGGAATTAGAATTCAATATGCAGAAGCGAGTTTGAAAGCTGATTTCCCTGTCCTGCTCCCATCTGCTCCCATCCCCCACCCCTCCCTGCGCCAGACCCTTGGGCACCTAGGGCCACTGCCAGTTGTGGTCTGGAGCTCCGACAGACAGCTGTGAAATCCAAGCTTACCTCGGGAGAGAAAAATGGTCTGGGAGGCCTTGAGGAGTTACGTATTTATTATTGTATTTATTTATGTTTGGAATCGTGGCGACGGAACCCAGGACGGAATGCACGCCAGGCAAGTGCTGGTACCACCCAACGTCAGCTCCAGCCCCTCCTCACCCCTTGCTTTATTTTGAGACAAAGTCTCACAGAGCAACCCAAACTAGCCTTGAAATTTCCATCCTCCTTCCTTAGCCTCCTGCCTAGAGGGAAGTAGAGGTAGATGTCACCATGTTTGGCTTTGTGACACTTTCAACAGAGCTAGATCCCCAACTGTGCACTCAGGGTGGCCTGGAATCGCCAACTCAGAGCTGTAAGAGAACTGGAACTCACCTCTGCACAGACAGTGGTCTGGTTTCTGGAACATCACAGCCTCTCTGTCCTCCACTAGGCTTTACAGGGGCAGAAATGCCACCAGCACCGGTTCTAGAACTTTCTGTCTCCTACGGTGTATTCAGTGTCACCAGCTTCATCCTCATGACTAGAGTTTCCAGATTCACTCAAAGCAAAATAGGACAGCCAGTTAGGTTTTAATTTCAGATTGATGACAATCAATCTTTAGTATGAGCATATCCATACTGCTGCATGGGATAGACTTATGCCTGAAAATAATCTGTTGAGGGCTGGAGAGACGGCTTAGTGGTTAAGCGCTTGCCTGGGAAGCCTAAAGACCAGGGTTGGAGGCTCGATTCCCCAGGACCCATGTTAGCCAGATGCACAAGGGGGCGCACACATCTGGAGTTCATTTGCAGTGGCTGGAGGCCCTGGTGTACCCATTCTCTCTCTCTGTCTCTATCTGCCTCTTTCTCTCTGTGTGTCGCTCTCAAATAAATAAATAAAAATAAAAACTAATTTAAAAAAATAATCTGTTGTGCCTAGGGAGATGGCACAGTGGTTAAAATGTGCTTACTTAGCCAGGTGTGGTGGCACACACCTTTAATCCCAGCACTCAGGAGGCAGAGGTAGGAGGATCGCCATCAGTTCGAGGCCACCCTGAAACTACATAGTGAACTCCAGGTCAGCCTGGGCTAGAGTGAGACCCTACATGGAAAAAAAAAGTGCTTACTTGAAAAGTCTGTTGGCCCTGGTTCAATTCCCTAGTGCCCACATAAAGACAGATGTGCCAGGTGGCACATGTGCCTGGAGTTTGTATGCGGTAGCAAGAGGCCTTGGTGTACCCATGTTTTCTCTCTCTTTCTCTCTGAAATAAATAAATAATTTTAATGAAATTATCTTCTGTAATTCAAATTCAACCAGGTGTCCTTATTTTCATTGACCATCTGTGGTGGTTTGAATATGAAGAGTCCCTCATGATTAAGCCTCATAGTTGATCCTCAGTTGGAGGAGCCTTGCTGGAGGAGGCTTGTCACCTGGGGGAGGGCCGTGAGTGCTCAAACTGGCTCACTCTTGCTGCATCCTCCCGGCTAATATGGCAAGACATGATGCCTTGTCACCTGTTCTACCATGCTTGTGCCACCATATGCTGCTTCTGGTCAGGACAAGAAAGTAAGTGCAGTGCCCTGAGGGCATCACACGGTGGCACTCAGCCCAGACAGGGCACATACTCCCTGTCCATCTCAGATTGATTTTGAAGCCCTGACTGTCCTCTGTAAGTGCCGGGCCTGCCCTGTCCCTTGGGAAGGAGGCGGTGAGGCTACGTCCCCAGCTGGAGCGAGTTCACAATGAGAACAAGGCTGGAATGTGATGGGAAGGACCACGTGTGACGGCTAATGGCCAGCACCTGTCACAAAGGGGTGAGAGCGGGTGCTCCAGCCGCCAGAGGGAGTTGATGAAATGTCACACGGGATGCCGTGACGGGCCTTCAAGATTCAGGGCAGCGGCTCCGAGAATGGCATCAAGTGGAACGCAAGAGCCCAAGCACGGACTACAAGGGTGGAGGAGGGACAGGAAACTGGTGGCGGGCAGGGCCACGGGGCCGCAGAGCCCACACGTGGGCAACCTGGACAGTGGGATGAAGGTCCGAGGCAGAGTGAAGATGCTACAACCTTGTGGGCTTCCCAGAGGAGGCACAGGGTAGATGTGACAGGCTGGGGCCCTTCACTTAGGAAGTCAATGCCCAGACCAACAACAGCCACTTCATGACCCTGTTCCTTTCTGGTCTGCCCAAGATTCATTTCTAGGAGAGTTAAGCCTGGTCCTTTCCCAGCCAGTGTACATAAAATGTCTAAGGAAGGACTGAACATGGAGATGCCTTCTAAAATAGGCAGGAGGAGAGACTGGAGAGGGTCCAGTGGGAGAATGGGCCTTTCTATTGGTTACATTATACATTTTGGCTGTGGTCAAGATTCACAGCTGCTGGTGGGGAGGAGGGAGAGGAACTCAAATCTGTGTGTAATAATCCAGAAGTGTGCATTTATATGGACAGGTTGGAGGGGCTACAAGAACGTGTTCTGGTCTGTCTGGACCTACAGGCCTACGCGATGTCAATAAGCATTTCTCACTCTCTCCATTTTTCTGGCTCTGGATCTCGGAAGTTCCTGAGGTTGGAGCAGCTTGGCAGCCCAGTGGCATGACTCACAGTGTTCTGGGTACCAGCTTGACAGCCCAGCAGCGTGGCCCACAAGCAAAAGGTAAGACCCTATTGCCAAAAACACTATATGCACGGAGCATAGCGAGACCCAGCTGGAATCTGGAAGAGAGCCAGTCCCCAGACAGTTAGCCTGTCTAGTGCTAGAAAGCACTACATGAGCTACTGGGGGAAAGTGGCCAACAATGTCTGAGCAACCAGAGGTCTAAGCTCCTCAGAAGCAAACACCTGACAGGACGTACATGCCAGTGCAATAGTGGCACACAGCCTTGGTGGGTAACCAATAGCTTTCTGATTGGCTAAGAGATCTGCTCAGTGTAAAGGGCCCACGTCTGGAATTGGGAACCAGATCAGGATCCTATGGAGACAAAGATTATGCTGTTCGGTGTCAAGCTCTCACTAGTCTTTGGCTAATTAACAACGCTTATCTCATTTAACCTATGCTGACTTCACTCTCTGTTGCAAAATCTGTTCTTCTTTTTCAGAAGGTAGAGAGACCCAAGGAGATAAACGACCCCTCACACTTCAGCCAAGCCACAGCTGAAACCACAGAGGAATTGGGGAGATGAGCAACAGTGCTGCTTCCATGATGAACCTGATAATCAGGTCTGATGGAGACAGACCCTGAGGATAATCAACACCTACCAAAGCAGAGGTCCAGAGGCTCCTAAGAGCTCATCACTGAAGTAAACTTAAAACTCACCCACCATGGCTCAGGGAATTTTGCAGAAGAGGAACGGAAAGATTGTAAGAGCCACAGGTTGAGACATCCTGCCCAGCAGCATTCCCTCCCCCCCCCCCAGAAATAACTCACTGCTGCTCCCACAATGCATCAACCACAATCCCATAGGGAACACCTGCAACCCCACTGAGGAGGGCGCCGACAGAATGGGGGCAGGAATGAGGGAAAAGAGGATCCCAATGTATGATGTATCCACACGAAATATGTGGTTAATAATAATAATAAAATATTTTTCAAAAAGAGAGAAAGCCCGAGAGAATCACAGATGTATGAGCAAGCCACCTGGCCAATCGCACACTTGTGGGCTCCTTGTTGTTTGAGAGAAGTGAGCTCCTCTTTGTTGAAGCTATAGCAGGTTGAGCGTTTTCATCTGCAAAGAAAAGGAGGATTGAGTGAGGATTAGACTGTTTATCTATATTGCATTTTGAAATGTTTCTTTATTCATGAGAGAGAGAGAGAGAATGGGTGCACCAGTGCCTCTAGCCACTGCAAATCAACTCCACACACATGCACCACCATGTGCATTGGCTTACATGGGTTCTGGGGAGTCAAACCTGGGTCCTTAGGCATTATAGGCAAGCGCCCTAACTACTAAGCCCCCATGCTGATTTTTTTTTTTTTTTTTTTTTTTTTTTGCACCCAACAGTGACTTTGAGAAATGGCCCTGTGAGTACACGGGGATTGTCTTTCAACTAGCTAGTCGGGCTCCTAATTGCTAGCTAATCCATCATATTCTGGCTAGCTGTTTGCCACTGGGAATAGTTCGTTTTTCCTTCATCACAGGGAAGCCCCTGTCCACATGCTACTGTTTCTCCAGGCCAGGTCCCGAGCATGCCCAGTGTGGGCTCTGCACGTTTTCCAGGTGGGCCCGCCATGAGCTGGCCACGTCTGCACCAACTTCCTCTTGCACTCAGGGGTGATGGCCTCCCCGCCCCACACCTTCTTCTCCTTTTCCTCTTCCATGGGAAGGTCTGAAAGCTTACCGAGCTGGGGGGTTGCATGGTCATGCTTCAACCCCGACCCCCTCCTGAGGGTGAGCTTACTGCAAGGATGTACAATTTATTTTTCTGTTAGCAATTGTATGCCGAGGGCATTTGTTTACGTTTCTACTGGGCTGTGGGTCCTTTTCCTGTTAGTGTGTATTTAGTATTCTTTCGGTATCAGTTTATTTGTGTATTTATTCATCCGTATGCTGAGGAGCTGGGGATAGATCCCACGAGCTTTTCGGACTCTAAGCAAGTGCTTTCCCACTAAGCTACACCCCAGTGGATGTTCTTGGGCCCTTTCTTTGGGTTCCCTGCTTGTCTCAGGGTTGTCCTCTGTCCTCCGACCCCCGGTGCTATCGCCTGGGTCTACCCTAAATGCCCTTTCCTCCTTGGCCTGTGGGCCCAGTCCTCCTACGTGAAGAGAGACCCTGGAAACGCCCCAGTCTGCCTCTGTCGCCCCAGTCCACAGTGTGCCTGCCACCAGTGGGCGGCTTGGGGGTCCCTGAATTCTGCTCTGGAAAGGATGGTTTTCCTCCTTGTGGCCCAGCTGGTCTCTTTCCCTGGGTGACCAGCTGGCCCTCTCCTTTGTACTCCTATTCTGCGTGTCCTTTTGTAGTCCTGGACAGGACGTGGCTCTCGGTCTCTCTCCTACCTGTTCCCTTCCCTATGGCCTCGAGGAGGCTTGGGTCTCTGCAGGGGCCACTCACCTAGATCTTGACACCAGAAGGAGCAGTCCAAGTCATAGGTGCCACGCATACACACACTGAGTGAGCACGCACATGTGTGCGCGTACACACGTGCGTGCAGGTACAGCACCACAGACGTGCACACACTTTCACACAAATATGCATGAACACACCCCAACCTTCATTATGGCCTCCCATAGTCCCCTTCTGCTACTGGGCCTGGCCACTGGCAGAGTCCTTCATGCCCTTGTCTGCAGTCCCTTCAGCCTCAGCTCGGTAGACACGGCTCCCCCAGCTTCACCCTCACTACCACCCACTGTCTGACACAATTTCATGGCTCCGTGTTGCTCCAAGGCTGCCCACTTCCTGGTGCCCTTCCAGTGCAGGATGTCTACCTGGAAAACTCCTACGCACCCTTCAATGCCCTGATTTCCAACCTTGCTTTCATTTCCTTGTATTCAAATGAGGAGTTAGAGGCTCAGAAAGATGACCTGGGGGGGGGGTGTCGGGGGCAAAGATGGGTCTGGACACTTACTGGGAGACCGACCCCATTGCTCCTCAAGGCGGCCTCCCTTGAACCTCAGACCCATGACACCTCTGCAGAAACGATGGGCGTGCGTCCATTCTTGAAAGGCTAAGTGCCTATCCTCGCCGGGGTTCCAGAATAAAGACGGTGCTGACAATTGTGCTCGGCCAGACTCCCGCGTGACATTCCAGTTCATAAACACACGGGCAGGGCCCCGCCAAGCCCAGACTCTGTTTCCCCTCTGGGGATGCCCCCTCCTTGATCCTCACCTGTCTGCTTTGGGGACAAGCAGTCCAGGGAGCCCAGCCAGCGGGCAGGCAGGCCGCAGCCGCCTCTCTGGCCGGGTTTTCTTTCCATCACCACGAAGGTGTTGTCACATTCTGGGAGCAGACTCCGGTCCCAGATGCCCCGGGGCTTCCTACCGTCAGTGGGCCTGAGTCCTGGCGAGCTGGCCGGTGAGCTGGAGGGAGGAGGAGACAGGCTGCCCCGCCTACCTGCTCAAGCCAACTTGACGCCAGGAGGCTGTGGCCAGGGCAGGAAGGAAGCAGTATGGACAAGGCCCGGAAGGGGTTGATGGCTCTGACCTGCATCCGAAGCCCGCCCCCAGCCCCCACCTGTAATCTGACGAGCTGACTGCGCTCAGGCTCCAGAAAACAGGGGGGAGGAAAACCTGGCTTCCTGCCTGGGCAGGGGACTGCGCGGCAGGCAGAGACAAGAAGGTGTGTTCCCAGATGGGACGCGTGTTCACGGAACAGATATGGTGGATGCCAGGCCATGTGTCCCATTCTGAGGGATGAATTCTGCACTTAAACTACTCCTGGCTCTTTGGCTTCCTTCGCTATCAGCAGCCCTGCACGCTCAGCCAGTTTAGGAACTTGAACTTGGTAGAGGACAGGTGTCCCTCACCCTGTGAGGAATGCATGGCAGGGGACAATCCCTGCCCACAGCAGTTGATTGGAAACACTGGAGGGCTGGGGTTCAAAGAGATCCTGAGGTTCTGGCCAGGGTCAGGGCTGGCGAGATGGCTTAGCGGTTAAGTGCTTGCCTGTGAAGCCTAAGGTTCGAGGCTCGGTTCCCCAGGTCCCACGTTAGCCAGATGCACAAGGGGGCGCACGCGTCTGGAGTTCGTTTGCAGAGGCTGGAAGCCCTGGCGCGCCCATTCTCTCTCTCTCCCTCTATCTGTCTTTCTGTCTGTGTCTGTCGCTCTCAAATAAATAAATAAAAAATTTAAAAAAAAAGTGTGGTGAGAGCTGGGCGTGGTGACGCACGCCTTTAATCCCAGCACTCGGGAGGCAGAGTTAGAGGGATCACCATGAGTTCGAGGCCACCCTGAGACTACATAAGTGAATTCCAGGTCAGCCTGAGCCAGTGTGAGACCCTACCTCAAAAAAAAAAAAGTGTGGTGAGGACTGGAGAGATGGCTTAGCAGTTAAGGTGCTTACCTGTGAAGCCTAAGGACCCCGGTTCGACTCTCCAGGACCCACGTGAGCCAGAGGCACGAAGTGATGCAAGGACACAAGGCCGCACATGCGCAGAAAGGGGCGCACACATCCAGAGTTCGACTGCAGTGGCTGGAGGCCCTGGTGTGCCAATTCTCTCTCTCTCTTGCATTTAATAAAAAGCCAGTCTGTTGGGCTTGCCTCAAAAAAAAAAAAAAATGTGATGAGCTGGGCATGGTGGGGCACACCTTTGATCCCAGCACTTGGGAGGCAGAGGTAGGAGGATTGCTGTGAATTTGAGGCCAGCCTGAGACCACATAGTGAATTCCACATCAGTCTGGGCTGGAGCAGGACCCTGCCTTGAAAAAAAAAAAAAAAAAAAGTGTGGTGATTGATTAGTGATGTCTGCAGTGGGTGTAGGAGCGGGAGATGTGCCTGCGTTCCCGGCACTGGGGAGGTAAAAGCAGGAGGACCCTTGTGATTTGCTGGTTAGTCAGTCTTGCCAAATTGGTGAGCTTGGGGGTCAGTGAGAGACTGTTTCAAACAATAAGATGGGGATAAGTTGAGGAGATGGTTCAGCAGTTAAAGGTGCTTGCTTGCAAAGCCTGCCAGTCCAAGTTCAATTGGACCCACATAAAGCCAGATGGACATTAGTTTGCACTGGCAATAGCGCACGCACGCACACACACACACACACACACACACACATGCGCGATAAAAATAAGGTGAAGAGAGATTGAGGAACATATCTGATGTTGATCTATGGTCTCTACATTCCCATGTATACACATGCACAGGCTAACACACACACATGCACACCACACATACAAAAAACACCAACACCAAAGCACAAAGTGAGGTGGAAAACAAATGGAACCTCAGCAGCAAGGGATGGGCTTGTCGAATCCAGCTCTCCAGGTACCTCCCCTCTACCGTCTCGTCCAGCCCCAGGCTCCCCTCCTCCCAGCAACTGTCTGGATGTCCACCCAAGAGTGAAGGTTTATGCCCAAAGCCACAGGTAGGTGTCCTATGTTAAGGAAGAGGCTGGTCACTGCGCCCTCCGGTTTCATGATAAGGACCCTGGGACCGTGCAGTAGATGGGCCACATAGAGACCAGAGGCCACAGGGAGGCTTTCCTAGGCACTGGGGTCACATATGGAAAGTCAGGGCCATTCTCCTGGGGTGGAGGAGGGTCTATCTTAGGACGTTACCTGGCCCTGGGCAGACGGAAGACATCATCTCTTCTTTGCACAGATCACAAAAAATTATCAGGGTACGTCCAGGGTCATAACTAGCCCAAACAATCCTCAAATAGAAAGTTCATATTCTTTTTAAGAGACCCCTTCCCTGCGGCCAAAGGGGTGGAGCCAGGCCCATTCTCCACACTGCAGTAAGGGGATCTCTCTGTGGGACTCTTCTTCTCAAGATCCATAATCACCCTGAGAAAGAGAGAAGCAAAGGATGTCAGGAAGTCTGAGAGATCCCCAGAAGCGGATCCCATAGAGGGAAAGGACTGTGATCTATTAGTGATGTCTGCAGCCAGCAGTGATGCAGACTTGGGGGGCAGAGCTGGGCTAAGTCTGGAGTTTTCCTCATGGTGGCAGCCAGTGACAGGACTGTAAGACTAAGCCTTGGAACAAGTGGGAATCGTTACAAGAAGTGCTTGTGGTGGGGGAGAAGGAGTGCCGGAGAGTGCTCCCCTCAAGCTCTTAATCCCTGGGGTAAGGCCCACAGCCACCCAGCGGCATCAGGCCTCTATCTATGCCACCCACCAATCCTCCCCCCTTCGTTCATTTATTTTTAATACTTTCGCGTTTGTTTTCCACCCTTTGTGTTTACAAGAAAAATGATATAAACAATCCCAGAGAAAGGCCACCAGCCCTGACCAGCTGCTTGGGTTCAAGGCCAAAGTCAGTATTTTTGGGAAATGGGGCTTTGCTCTGGCCCTCCCCTTCCCCATCTGGCCACATTGTTTGGCGGATTGCGAGAACAGGACAAGCAAGCAGTCCTGCGATTCCCACCACCCTCCCTCGCCCCCAGAAGCGCCCAGGACCACCCCGGTGCCATGAGGAGACTCCTCCACCAGACCACACGGCCAGAAATGGACGAACAGTCCATGAGTCCCACAGGAGTCTGGACTCAAACCCAGACAGCTCCCATCCTTCCTCCTTTGTTTAAGGGGCCTCCTGAGATGACGCGGGCTGCAGAAGTGGGGGAACAAGGTGGATGGTAAGGAGTCAAGCAGCCGGGCACTGAAGAAGGGTGGGCAGGCTGGAGCGATGGGCACACCTCTCAGACGCCCCTTCACTGTTCACGCACATTCAAATCCAGTGCACGCAGCAGCACGGGGCGGGAGCGGGGGGCAGCCGGGCCTAACTAGGACATACTGCAGCGGGGACTTGAGCTGGGAGCAGCTCTGCTGCACCCCTGCAGGCTGGCCTGGGTTTGCCCACAGCCCCAACCTGCTCCATGCTCCTCCCTCAGGTACGGGCACACATCAGAGCTCCCAGTGACACGCCTGGGAAGTGTCTGGCTCGTCGCTCCAGTTCCTCTCTGTCGCTTTTCATGTTGTCCACAAGCCAGGTCCAGGCGAGGCATCAGAGGCCCCGGAGGGGGCGTGGCTTGTCTGAGGCCACACCCACTCCGCGAGGTCTGATAGGCCAGACCTAGTCATGGCTTCCTGGTACTCTAAGACCTTCTACTGAAGGTCGTCCTCCCTGGCTTAGATGCGAGGTGCTCACAGAGACAACCTTGGCAGAGTGTGTGGGTGGGTGGGATGAATGGGGACCGTGAGTGCACACAAAAGAGAGACAGGAAGGAAGGGAAGAAGGGAGGAAGGGAAGGAAGAAGGGAAGAAGGAAGGACGGAAGGAGTGGGAAGGGAGGGAACAAGGGAGGAAGGAGAGGAGAGCCAGGCTGAGGTTGTCCTCTCCACGCACGCGCAGCAGCAAACACGTGCACATAACATGATGTACACAACAGCATACCAGTAGAAAAATAATCTGAGGACTGGAGAGGTGGCTTAGCTGTTAAGGCACTTGCCTGCAAAGCCTAAAGACCCGTGTTCGACTCTCCAGGTCCCACAGAAGCCAGACACAAGGTGATGCAAGTGTGCAAGGTCACACGTGTGCACTAGGTGGCGCATGCATTTGGAGTTCAATTACAATGGCTGGAGGCCCTGACGTGTCAATTCTCTCTCTCTCCCTCTCTCTCTCCCATTCTTGCTCTCTCGCATTAAAAAAAAAGTCCAGTCTGTTGGGCTTGCCTCCAAAAAAAAGAAAAGAAAAGAAAAAGAATTTTGAAAACTACCAAGCATGATCGGGCTTGTGATCTCAGCTCGGGAGGCAGAGGATCGTGAGTTCAAGGTTAGCTTTGGGTAAATAGAGTCCAGGTTGTTGAGGACTCCACCAAGGAAATAACCCAATGGCTAGTTTAGCTTTGACCTTCATTGGGGCTTCCTACTTACAACACACACGACCCTTTTTCTATTCAGGTACTGATGAAGACATTACTAGTTGATCATGATAGCTCTTTCTCAGGATAGTGCTCGGGGCAGCCACTGGCAGGCAACAGATGCTGGTGTCTTGTGTGTGGGGAAACTTGTGGCCTCCCTGAGCTGAAGGGAGTTGAGTTCTTGGCATTGGGGACATCCATGGAGAGGCCTCACTGCCTACTTCCCTCTTGCTTTGCTCTAACAGATGACATGGGAACCAGATCATGGTATGGGTATCCAAGGGACCCCGCCCATTAGATACAGCAGGGATCCTGATGCTAGAACTGGGAGGCCAGGGAGAGAGAGAGCTATCTGGCCACGGATAGCAGCAGGGCCAGGACCTGGGAAGGTTAGAGGTCATCTTCTTTACTCAGACCGTATGGTAACTACCTCGACCAGAAGCCAGACCCACTACGCAGTGCTGGCGTGCTGACCTGAGCGCAGCCAGCACCTCTCTGGGGCTTGGCTCTGCCCATCCTCCCCAGCACGGGGCACAGAACCGGCTGCTCTTTCTAGTGGCCCGTTAGCAGCCTGGACCACTGTGTTTAGAGCATGCTGGGAGGGGTGCCACCGTACAAGGGTGGTTGATGGGAAAGGATCCTCCCTGAGGACAGGTTTTTGTTGTTGTTGTTGCTGTTTGTTTGTTTTTGTTTTTGTTTTTGTTTTTGTTTTTCAAGGTGGGGTCTCACTCTAGCCCAGGCCGACCTGGAATTCACTATGTAGTCACAGGGTAGCCTTGAACTCATGGCAAATCCCCTACCTCTGCCTCCCGAGGGCTGGAATTAAAGGCGTGGCAAAGAAGCCATTCCACTCGCTGCCCTAGCTTCGCCTGCCCCTGCCGCTTCTCTCCTGAGGACATGTATGTCTCTTTTGCCATCTAAAGTGAAATGATTCTCGGAGTGGTCTAGAACCACCAGCGGAGCTGCCGTCACATGCCACCCAGGTGGAGTGGACCCGGAAACGGCAGCTCTGGTTAGGGTGGCAGGTGGGCGCCCCACAGTGCTCCGGCAGCTCTCTGAGGCTTTGAGGGGACTGTGGCAGGAAGGCCAGCAATGGAGAGGGTGGGCTGGGCACTGGAGAGGTGTAGGCCTGGCAATGAATGTGAGTGGTTATGGGCTTGGAGGAGCCATGGGAAGCAGGTGATCTGGTACAGGTGATCTAAAGTGATGCAGACAGGACTGGGGAGTGCTCATTGTTGGGTGGGTTGGGTCTGAGAGGTGGGTGGGTCGGGTCTGATGGGAAGAGTGGCAGAGGCTGGAGTCTGGGGGCTTTTGGTGTTGGGCAGCTGTTAAGTGAAATGCAGGGCTCTCTTGTTCCCTCCTGAGGGGGCTTGCCACCCCCAGACTCCTCACCTCCCCCCCACCAGTCAGTCTCTTGCTATTCAGAAGAAGCCAGCCCAGGGCGGGACAGTGGCTATTCAGAGCTGTGGCCAGGGCCAGCGCTGACCTGGCGGGTGCCTGCCCGGGAGCCAGCTCAGAGCGACCTCTGGCTGTTTTCCAGAAACCTCTGGCAAGTACCCTCCCCTCTCACATTGCACAGGCTCAGCTATTTGGGGAGTATGAAGAGCCTGGAGACCAGAGTGGGTGTCTTTCCCAGGGAGGGTGCCATGGTGGCCCTCAGGAGCCCCTCACCCGCCCAGGCTCCTGCAAAGGAAGTGTGGAGCCGGGGAAGCAGCGGGCGGGGCTAGGAGCAGGTCACAGAGGAGGCCAGAAAGAGCCTGATAGAGCCACCCGCGTCAGTCCTGTGCCAAACAGCTCGGATGCCAGCCTAGACTGGCATGGGGCTCTGTACCATCCAGGAGGCGTTGTGGAGTAGACTCAGAACTCAGCAGGATCCTAGGGGGGGCCGCAGAATCATGTGGGTACCTGGACGGGTTTGAAGAGCTTGGGGCTGCGGGGTTCTACTGGGCTGTGGAACCTCAGGCAAGGCCCTTAACCTCTCTGGGCCATGTTTTCCTCCTCCCTTATCCACTATGGGAGGATGACCATGCCCACCCCACAGGGCTCTAAGGATTAGCTGCATTGAGTAGCTGGCAATGGAGAGTGGTGTGGGAATTAGCTGTCATTTTTGCCACTCTGTTGTTCATACCAGAGACTCTCCAGTCTTGCCCATGACCCAGTTGCCTCCCTGAACTTGTCCCCTGGCTTGTCACAGTCTCATTAAAAGTGTGAAGGGGAGGAGGTTAGGGACAGCTTTGTTCAGACCTGCTCCCATAAATCTTCGACCACAACAAAAATGACTGGGGTGACCTGGACCCCACAAGAGGTGCTGGGGAGGAGTGGAAGCTCCCACCAGATCTCTGTCCCCAGGCATGCCATGGGACGGGTGTGGCGACTGCAGCCGCCGTGGGCCGACTGCGGGGTGAGTGGAGGGGCAGTTGGACGGCCTCCTGGCCAGGTCCTCTGACCCTGCAAAGGCCTGGCATCAGCTGTCCTGCTAAGAGTGGCTTCCATGGCAGGGGCTGGCCACCAGAGAGGAAGCCTAGAGCATGCCAGCCGGCCTGAGGTCCAGGACGGCTCTTGGGCCTCAGCTGCTCCACTGGCCTGTCCCCAGGACACAATCACTCCAGCTGCTCACCCTGGGGACGCTTCTGCTTCTGGCCACTTCCTGCTCTCCATCTCGGCCCCTTGCTTGTCCCCAGCTTGGCATCGGCCTTCTCAGTAGAGGCGCCTAGTGACAGAGCAGCTGACCTGGGAAGGGGCACTCGTGGCTTGGTCCCCTCCCTATGACCACTGCGGGGCTCTGCTCCACCGCCGTTCCCTCTCCTCACTGTCCACCTTAGTTCTGACAAGACGAAGAGGCTTTTGTTGCTGCTGTTGTTAGAAGGGATGAGCTCGGGAGAAAATCCTGGTATGCCCTTAAAAGGGGGACAGAGGCCCAGTCAGTAAAGTGCTGGCCACCCGTGTAAATGCCTGCTTTCAGATCGCCAGCTCTCAAGTAGATGCCAGGGATGGTGGCATGCTTGTGGTCCTAGTGCTTGGGAGGTGGAGACAGGAGGACCCCCTAGGCAAGCTGGTTAACCAGACTATTGGAAGCGATGAGCTCTGGGTTCAGCGAGACATCCTGTCTCAATAAATAAGGCAGAGAAAAATAAAAAAATAAAATAAAAATAAATAAATAAATAAGGCAGAGAGCCACTGAGTAAGACACCTGATGTTGACCTCTGGCCTCCGCACACGCCCACACACACATGAATGCGCCTGCACACAAGTTAGAACCACGCCACGGGGAAACATACATGCACACTCATATGCAAAAAAAAAGTGACTTTAGAGCCAGATGTGGGGCCTCACACCTGTAATCCTAGCACTACGGTGGTTGCAACAAGAGACTCAGAAATTCAAGGACAGCCTGGACTATAAAAAAAAAGAATAATAAAATAGGTGGGGTGTGGTGGCACACACCTTTAATCTCTTTAATCTCAGCACTCACTCAGGAAGCTGAAGTAGAAGAATCACTGTGAGTTTGAAGTCAGCCTGAGATCTCATTATGAATTCCAGGTCAGCCTGGGCTGGAGTGAGACCCTACCACAAAATAAACAAAATAATACTAATAATTAATGATAATAATAATAATAAATAGCTGGAGAGATGGCTCAGTGGTTAATGCACTTGCCTACAAAGCCTAATGACCAAGGTTCGATTCCCCAATACCCATGTAAAAGCCAGATGCACAAAGTGGCACATGCATCTGGAGTTCGTTTGCAGTGGCTGGAAGCTCTGGTGCATCCATTCTCTGCGTGTGTGTCTCTCCCTTCTTGAAAATAAACATAAAAAAATAAAATAAGGATCGCCGTGAGTTTGAGGCCACCCTGAGACTTCATAGTTAATTCCAGATCAGCCTGGACCAGAGAGAGACCCTACCTCGAAAAACCAGAACAATATAAATAGACAGTCCTGCACATGTGTGCACATGCTGTATGTGTGATGTGTGCACTAGGTCCGCCTGTGGGGGGTGGGCATAGGTAGCAGGCATTCACAGGGGCATGCGCGTATATTTCAGCCCCAGGAGGCTTTGGACTCCTGTCTGCCCTGTAGCATTCGTTTTTTGAGAGAGAGAAAGAAGGGAGAGAATTGGCATGCCAGGGCCTCAGCAACTGAAGTTGAACTCTGGATGCTTGCACCACCTAGTGGGCATGTGCAGCCTTGTGCCTGCCTCACCTTTGTGTGTGTGGCTTACCTGGGATCTGGAGAGTTGAATGTGGGTCCTTATGCTTCGCAAGCAAGCTGTCTTAACTGCCAAGCCATCTCTCCAGCCCCCTGGGGCATTTTTGAAAAATGTTGTTCATGAGATAAGAGTGTCATGCAGCCCAGACTGGCTCCGAACTCAAGAGGCAGCCAAAGATCAACTTGAACTTGTGCTCCTCCTGCTCCTTTCTCCTGCCTGATGGGATGCACCACCACGCTTGGTTTATGCAGTGCTGGGGATTGAACCCAAGGCTTCATGCACATCAGGTAAGTAAGCGTCTACCAGCTGAGCCACACCCTCATCCTGCCCTGCAGCTCTGGTAACACTCAGTGTCCTGGGAGGGGGCAGAGCTCTGTTGGCAAGCATTCTCCCCGTGCTATTCAGGACTGTTCTGGATTTGGGATGGGGAGAGGGCCCGGTCAAGGACTGGACACCACATGCATATGCTGGGGGGCTGGGGCCACAGAAAGCAAGGCTTGGAGCCACATGTCACTCCAAGCATGGTCCCACTTTGCCCAGGCCTGGGAACAGCCCCAGGCTTGGAGAGGCAGTGGCCAAGCTTGGCCCGCACCTCCAACCCTGTCAATCCAGGTCTCAGAGCTGTCACCCAGTCCACGACCGCCACTGGCTTTTAAGGGTCCCTGTGAAAGCCAGGCTGGGGAAGGGAGTGCCCAGGGCCTGAGGACATGGAGCCTAGCTTCTTGTCCCCCCTGTGTAAACAGATGACTTACAGGCTTAGGGACAGAAAAATAAATAGCCCCACTGGCCATAGTCGGGCCTGCCACAGGGAGCTCACTTTTCCTTTGGGAAGCAGGCTGTGGTCTCAGAAGCACGAGGAAGATTGGCATCTGGCCAGCTGCCCATCAGCGGGGGAGGAGGAGGACTGAGTCTGGTTTCCCCCCTTGTCCTCCTCCCCAAGATCCAACACAAGAAACAGCTGGTTTCCAGAAGCCCGTTTTCTCTACGCACATGATATCGGGGGGAGAGGTCCCAGAGTGGGTCTCCAGAGATCCTTGAGAGGAGGTCTCAGGTCAGGGTAGGGCTCTACAAGGATGGCCGGCAGCAGACTCATCTATGGGTCTAATACTGTTGCCGTGCTCTGAGTGAGCCTGGGCCAGTGACAGGGCCTCCCCAGGCCACAGAATGGGAGGTCATAATACCTGCCTCGTGGGGTTGTTGTCGGTATTCGATGAGACTCTGAATTCAAAACCCACAGCAGCGCCTGGCGTGTGGTGAGGGCTCAACAAGTGGCAGGCACAGTCCCTGGGACCTCCCGCCCTCGGCTTCGTGCCCACACTAGTCCGCATCACAGGATCATGCTCTGACACGAGCTCACGCCCACCCTCTACCCAGATGTCTGATCTCTGCCGACACCCACTGCTGAGCTTTGAGAACATCGACATGGTGCATCTTGGCTCTCCACGCCGTCCAGATGTTTGGGCAGCATGTGGACGCCTCTTTCCGGCCTCCCTGGGAGAGAGGAGGGGGCTTGGACGTTGCTGTGAACATCTGTGATCACCGGGAGCCCGGCCCTGTCTTCTCCGAGGCTGGCCTCCGGACCAGAGGCCCTCCACATGGGGGAGGGGTGGAGATTGTTACCCTAACCCTCTGCCCCTGCCCCGTGAGTTGCCCTGTGGTCCCTGCAAAATTGAAAGCCAGTGGATTCCTTGGAAAGCATTTGGGGACCCTCGGGAGTGGTGGGGAGACAATAAGGGAATCTCTATAGAACGATAGCACAGGTACAGGGAGTGAGGAGACCTGATTTGGGGTCCTGGCTCTTCCACACCATTGCTGTGTGATCTTGGGCAGGCCACTCTCCCTCTCGCTGGCTCCTGTATCCGAACTGCCAGGGGCTGGCCTAGCTGACGTTCCCAACCCTGTCTAGTGGCAGAAGTCCCTGAAGGCTGGTTAGATCCCAGCTGTCCGACCCACTCACCACCGCCACCAGATACCATCGATCCATTCTCTAGGTCTGAGCTGAGAACTGGGTCTGGATGTGTGTGTGCGTGTACTTGTGTGCGTGCATGCTAGCGTGCATGTGTGTTGTGGAATTATGTCCTCTGAGCATCATTTAACAGTTATTACCTTCCTCATCAGAGGAGCTGTGAGTACCCACAAGATACCCTCAAACTTAGACCTGTTCATGTTCCCTCATGGAAGGTTTTCTCTCTTCTTCTTGCTCCCTCCCTCTCTCTATCCTTCCCCCACCCCTCGATGGAGCCTGCAATGAGGGGCATTTGCCTGAGGTGACTGGGGTGGAATGTTGGGTGGTTTACCCCATCACTTCCATCTGGTCTTGTTTTTGAGCTAGACTCTCTCTTTTTATAAATTTCAGAGCTTGTGGGACTCCAATGAGATTTTCAGGTCTCTCGCTCCCTTGTAGTACTGGGGTTATAGGTATGTGTGACCACACCCAACTGTTTACGTGGGATCTGGAGATTTGAACTCTGGTGGTCTCAGGCCTCTGGTGTTTTTCAGGAAGTGCACTTAACCATTTTTACAGCCCCATTTTTTATTTTTTTATTATTTATTTATTTTTTTATTTATTTATTTGAGAGCGACAGACACAGAGAGAAAGACAGATAGAGGGAGAGAGAGAGAGAGAATGGGCGTGCCAGGGCTTCCAGCCTCTGCAAACGAACTCCAGACCCGTGCGCCCCCCTGTGCATCTGGCTAACGTGGGACCTGGGGAACCGAGCCTCAAACCAGGGTCCTTCGGCTTCACAGGCAAGCACTTAACTGCTAAGCCATCTCTCCAGCCCTATTTTTTTATTTTTTGAGACAAGGTTCTATGACGTTGTCTGAGCTGGTCTCAAACTTGGGATCCTCCTATCTCAGCCTCCCAAGTAGCTGGGCTTGCAGGTGTCTGCCACCAGGTCTGGCTTGTTCTGAAACTTTTTGTGCAGGTTCCTGAGATGTACCAACAGCTTGGGAGCCTCTGGCCCAGATGTATGTAAACACCTAATGACATGGGACCTCTGTCACCCCCCTGGGCCTCATTGCAGAACAGATGTGTCCAACCTGTTGCCCATGGCACATGCTATAGTCAGCGCCACGTTGCTGGGATGAACATCCACACCAGACACGGTTTATGGGAGGAAAGGGTTTATTTCAGCTTACAGATCCAGAGGGAAGTTTCATCAATGGCAAAGAAGCTGCTTCCATACATCCAAACACAGAGAGAGACAGAGAGGTCGGGGAGAGAGAGAGAGAGAGAACCAAACAGCTTGTGAAAACCAAAACCAACAAGCTCAAAACAGGGAGCAAGCAGCAGGGCCCCCCACCAGTGCACAGGCTGCTCTCTTACACTTTTGGGCTAGAAATCAGATCTATCTCCAAACACACCTTGAGGCTGGACCATAGGAGCCACTCCCAGTGACACCTCCTCTAGCCAGGCAGCCAGAGACCCAAGTTACAAGTTTAATAAAATACCTGAGTCTATGGGGGACACACATTCGAACTCCCACAACACATGAATCTCGGCATAGCTATGAATGTGGCCCAACACAATTTGCAAATGACATCATCATGTTGCAATGCCAAAGGACACTCTTTTTCTAGGGGATGCTTGTTGGATGGATGGATGGATGGATGGATGGATGGATGGATGGATGGATGGAGAGATAATGGATAAGTGGTTGAATGGACAGATGATGGATTGCTGTGTGGATGGACAGATGGTTGAATGGATGGATATATGTATGATGATGGGTGGATGGTTATATGTATGGATGGATGATTGGTAGATGATTAATAGATGGGTGGAAGATGGATGGGTAATGGATGGATGTACTGATGAGAGGCTTTGACGACAGGAAACTCTCTCCTGACTGGAGATGCAAACGCAAATTCCCACACATTCAACTTGATCACACTGGCCCATAACCAGGGAGACCCCACCTCAACCAAGCTACTGCCACCCCCTCCCACATGCTAAGAACTTACACTCAGACACTACCCATGCCCTGTATTTAGTTCTCTTAGCTGTGAGTCCTGTAAAAATACAAACAAGTTATATACTTTCAAAGTACAAAGGCACAGAGTAGGTATTCTCAAGTCTTTGAGGCATAGCAAGGAGAGACTGGACCAATGCAAACTCAGTAACCATCAAGCAAACATCGCACATCAGCCGTTCCGTTCGAGTCCAATATCATAACCAGTGACTGAGCATCTCCAGATTTTCCAACTCCACCCCTTTAGCTGGGCTGAGGAGCCAGGGAAAACTTCCATCCCAAGCCAGCAGTGCTCCATGGTAGCCTCTGCACAGTCCTAGGATAGCCAAGCTTCCTGTGAACGAAACATACTGTACTTGCTGAGTTGGGAAGGAGGTCAGGATGGCTGGCAGGAAGCTGGAAATCCTGAGACACAAGGTGCTCTTGCCATGTATAGAAGCTCGCTGAGCCCCCATAGCCCGGTGGGCACAAAGACCATGACTGTTTCCCTCATTATGAATCAAGACGCCAAGATGCAGAGACGTAAATGATGTCCTCAGAGTTCCCAGCTGGGAAGAGACTGTGAGAGACTTTGACAACCAGCTGTTTCCCCACTATTCTTTTATTTTTCAAGGTAGGGTCTTGCTCCTCTAGCCCAGGCTGACCTGGAATTCACTATGGAGTCTCAGGGTGGCCTTGAACTCACGGTGATCCTCCTACCTCTGTCTCCCAAGTGCTGGTATTAAAGGCATGTGCCACCACACCCACCTCATTCCCCTGTATTCTTTTTTTAATTGTTTTTACATTTATTTTTATTTATTTATTAGAGACAGAGAGAAAGGGAGAGAGGGGAAGAGAATGAATGTGCCAGACCCTCTAGTCACTGCAAACAAACTCCAGGCGCATGCACCACCATCTGCATCTGGCTTACATGGGACATGGAGAATCGAATTTGGGACCTTAGGCTTCTTAGGCATGTGCCTTAACCACCAAGCCATCTCTCCAGCCCTCCCCTGTATCCTTGGTGATAGTAGGAGCTGTGTGGTCCTACTTCCCCAGATCAAGCTAGCCATCTAAACTTCACCATCTTCCCAGCCAGGGCAGCCTTCTTCCAGTCAATGAGTTTCCTCCCTTCTGGGGTGAACCTCAAACATCCATGGAACATCTAGCTTGTCAGGGATACCCAGCCCAAACCTTGGCTCAGAGAAAAGTCCAGAAACTCCTTTCTCTCCAGTTGGTCTGGGGCAGAGGAGGGACAAATAGTGGATCATGAGCCTTTCCCTGCCCAGCCTCTCCTCCTATGTGAAGCCACTGGGGCTCTTCCAGAAGGTTGCAGAGAGATGGGACAAAGACAGGGTGAAGAGTGACAGGCCAAGGCTAGAAAGATTGTTCCGTGGTTAAGGCTCTTGCCTTCAAAGCCTAAGGACCCAGTTCTATTCTTCAATAGTCATGTAAAGCCAGATGCAGAGGGTGGCACATGCATCTGGAGTTCATTTGCAGTGGCTAGAGGTCCTGGAGTCTGTCTCTCTCTCTCTCTCTCTCTCTCTCTCTCTCATAAATAAAAAAAGAGAGTGACAGGCCAAGAGGAGGAAGTGGCTTTCCTTCTGCCAGGGCACCAGGGGGACTCTGCTACATATCTACTGGGCTTCTCCCTTCTCATTCAATGACAATTCAAATGTCCCTTACCTAGAGCTGCCCTCTCCCATGACATAAGCCTCAAGCTGAAGACTCAGGCTGCAGCATGGAGAGCTGGCTTAGTGGTTAAGCACTTGACTGTGAAGCCTAAGGACCCTAGTTTGAGGCTCGATTCCCCAGGACCCCACGTAGGCCAGATGCACAAGGGGGCGCATGCATCTGGAGTTAATTTGCAATGGCTGGAAGCCCTGGTGCACCCATTCTCTCTCTCTTTCTCTCTCTCTCTCTCTCCCTCTTTTTCTGTCTGTCACTCTCAAATAAATAAAATAAAATAAATATTTCTTTGTTTCAAAAAGAAAGAGGGCTGGAGGGATGGCTTAGCAGTTAAGGCGTTTGCCTGCAAAGCCAAAGGACCCAGGCTCAATTCCCCAGGACCTATGTTAGCCAGATGCACAAAGGGGCACACGCGTCTGGAGTTCGTTAGCAGTGGCTGGAAGCCCTGGTGCACCCATTCAGATTCATATTCTCTCTCTCTCTCTCTCTCTCTCTCTCTCTCTCTCTCTCTCCCTCTTTCTCTGTCAAATAAATAAATAAATAAAAAGAAAAAATTTTTTTAAAAAAGACTCAGGCTACAAAACAAGAGTCAACGTTCAGCCAAGCAGGTTTCCTTTGCTGCTCCTCTTTGCCGCTGGACTTCCTCTTATTTCTGTTTTGCATCAACTCGGGATATGGAGCACCAGGGAGCCCTCCAGCCCCTGCAAACGAACTCCAGATGCATGCGCCACCTTGTGCATCGGGCTTATGTGGGTCCTGGGTAATCGAACCTGAGTCCTTTGGTTTCACAGACAAGCACCTTAACTGCTAAGCCATCTCTTCAGCCCCCCAATTTTAAAAACTTTTTTACTTTTATTTAATTATTTGAGAGAGACAGACAGAAAATGGTTGTGCCAGCACCTCCAGCTACTGCAAATGAACTCCAGACACATGTGCCACTTTGTGCATCTGGTTACATGGGTCCTGGAGAATCGAACCTGGGTCCTTTGGCTTTCCAGGCAAGTGCCTTAACTGCTAAGCCATTCCTCCAGGCCCCCCTCCAATTTTTTTTTTTTATTGTAGTGAAATGCCATAGAATTGACCAGCTTAACCATTTTTACATGGTAGAGGACACCTTTATAATGTCTGCCTTGCCACCATCCATCTACACAGTCTTTTCCTCCAGCAAAACTGAAGCCCTGTACCTGTTAAATAGCTTCCCATGCCCCTCCCCTAACCACTGGCACCCCTCCCCCACCCCACCCCGAATTCTCTGACCTCTAGATCTCTTATAAGTGGTCTTGAACAGTATTCTGGGGGAATCTGGGCCTTTTCTAACTGCCTGCCTTCAAGACTGGATTGTTAGATGAGAACCTGGACTGGGACCAACCCAGGCAACGTGGAGAATGTAGGGGGGTTTTTATTTTTAGTTTTTATTTTTTGGTTTTTCATGGTAGGGTCTCACTCTAGCCCAGGCTGACCTGGGATTCACTATGGAGTCTCAGGGTGGCCTTGAACTCACGGCACTCCTCCTACCTCTGCCTCCCGAGTGCTGGGATTAAAGGCGTGCGCCACCACGCCCGGCTGAGAATTTAGTTTTTAAGGGCAAAACTTGGCTCTCCAACTGAGCAGGCAACCAATACGACACCATCGCAGTCCCTCCCAGACCTGAAGACAGAAACAGTCAGCGGGCCCAGTGTCCCTCCTCCTATCAAGTGCTGTGTGAAGCAAAGACTGCACATGCTGGAGCCAAAGGAATCCAACAGCCCCAAAGAAGAGGTGTGATTGTCACCATCAAGCAGAAGCCAGGGCACAGCAGGGCTGACTAGCTCCCACACAGGTACAACACAGGTGGTCGTGGACACATGAGTGAGCCCATTAGATTCTCACTGGATCCTCTTAAAATGTCCTACTCAGAAGTGGGGCATGATGGCGCACTCAGGAGGCAGAGGTAAGAGGATCGCCATGAGTTCGGGACCAACTTGAGACTCCACAGTGACTTCCAGGTCAGCCGGGGCTAGAGTGAAAGTCTACCTCAAAAAATAAAACAAAATAAAAAGTCCTACTCAGGGCTGGAGAGATGGCTGAGCAGTTAAGGTGCTTGCCTGCAAAACCTAAGGATCCAAGTTCGACTCCCCAGGACCCATGTAAGCCAGATGCACAAGATGGCACATGCTTCTAGAGTTAATTTGCAGTGGATGGAGGCCCTGGTACCCCTCTCTCTCCCCCCCTCCCTCAGTCTCTCTCTCTCTCTCTCTCTCTCTCATAAAGAAAGTAAAAAAGAAAAAAATTAAGGTCCTGGGCTAGGGAGATGGCTTAGCAGTTAAGGCACTTGCCTGCGAAACCTAAGGACCTAGGTTCAATTCCCCAGTACCCACGTAAGCCAGATGCACATGGTGGTGCATGCATCTGGAGTTTAATTTTATTTATTTATTTATTTATTTGAGAGCAACAGACACAGAGAGAAAGACAGATAGAGGGAGAGAGAGAGAATGGGCGCGCCAGGGCTTCCAGCCTCTGCAAACGAACTCCAGATGCGTGCGCCCCCTTGTGCATCTGGCTAACGTGGGACCTGGGGAACCGAGCCTTGAACCTGGGTCCTTAGGCTTCATAGGCAAGTGCTTAACCGCTAAGCCATCTCTCCAGCCCTAGAGTTTAATTTTTGAAAAAGTCCTACTTAGAGGTTGTGGAGCGCAGCTCCAAATGACTGTTGACCTGCCCAGCCCTGGGGCAGTAGCTCCTCCTTCTCAGGGAACAAGGTCTTTGCAGAACCAGTGTGCTCATGGTCTGAGGAGGAAACGGAGTGTTCTAAGATGAGACAGGCCTGCTGAGGCCGTGGCCAAGCCAGCGGGGCTGGACCGGCATGGAACAGGCTGAGGATAAATGTGTAGTTTGCTATTCTGGAGGTACTAAATGGGAAGGTGACAGGACGCACACACACACACACACACACACACACACACACACACACACACACAGTGTCTCAGCTGACAGGAAGAGGAAATGCCTGGAATTTTCCAGCCCCTTGTCCCCAAGCCAAGCCTAAATACCAGCCCTAAAAATATAGCCTGGAAACAGAGCTGTGCTAACAGCTCCCTCCCGCTGTCCCTGTCTCCCCCTCTCCTCTTCCCTCAGGTTTATTTTTGAATGAGGACTTGTGCCGAAGTAACCTGCAACCCGAGCCCTCTTCTTTCAAGTCTCCTTCCATTCAGGTTTTGCAGAGGGAGGGAAGGAAATGAGAAAGCCTGGCTGCCTCTGGTCCCAGAGGGAAGCACCGAGAAGGAGGCAGAGAGGGGCCGTGCGGGCTCTCGCAGGGCCCGTGGGCCGAGCACCACGGCCAGCCCCGAGTGGGGAGCTGTCCATCCCGGCCCCCCACGCAGTGGCGCACTCTCTTGCAAAACCCCGGAAAGAACACGGTGCCCAGGGCACACGCCACATCCTCCAAGCACTCCCACAGGAACATCTCCTCACCATTACCCCAGAGAGTAAAAGCCAAACATGGCAGAGAGATGGACAAACCTGCCCCATAGCCCACGGCCGGAAACCAGGCAAGAAGGCCCGCTCTTCCCAGTTCTATCTCACGTTGCTCTAGGTTGAGGCCAGAGCAATAAGACAAGAAAATGAAATTAAAAGCATCCAGGTTGGACTGGAAAAGACCAACACTGTCTTTGCAGATAGCATGATAGTCTACGTAGACAATCCTATAGAACCTCCAATGAGCTGCTAGAATTACTAAGTGGGTTAGAAGGTGCCAGAATTCATAACCAATCAAACAATAACCATATTTCTGTACACTAGGAGTAACTTTAGAAATTGAAGTTGAAAACCTCGATACTTACAATAGCATGAGAAGGTGTGAACTACCGAGCTGGGAAGATGGCTCAGCACATAAGAGTGCTGCCCACACAGCATGAGGGCCTGATTCATCCCGAGTTCTGGTCCCCAGCACCCACGTAAATAGCTGAGCATGGCCACGCACATCTGCAGGGAAGGGAGATTGGAATCACTGGGGCTCACTGAGTGATGGGGGGGGATCAGCAGCTCTGGGTTGAGTAAGAGACTCATCTCAAGGAAACTTGTGGATGGTCAATAGAGGAGACATCCGCTGTTCTCCTCTGGCCCCCACATGGACACACAGGACACATGTGTGCACACATATACATGTGTATGTATGCATATATCATATCACAGGCCATATCACACATACCCCATACCCCCCCCAAACAAAAACATGGGGGAGCTGGACAGATGGCTTAGCAGTTAAAGTGCTTGCCTAGGAAGCTTAAGGACACAGGTTCAATTCCCCAGAACCCATGTAAAACCCTGATGGCACATGTCTGGAGTTTGTTTTCAGTGGATAGAGGCCCTGGTGCACTCACTCTCTCTCTCTCTCTCTCTCTCTCTCTCTCTCTCTCTCTCTCTCTCATAACCAACTTAAAAGAGAGACTAATATAGAGAGGGAGGGGATATGATGGAGAGCAGTTATGAACGGGAAAGCAGGGGACGGAAATACCATGGTTTGTTGTCTGTAAGTATAGAAAGTGTCCATATATATATACATGTGTATACATATATATATCTTCTTTTTATTTATTTATTTATTTTCCTTTATTTGAGACAGGGAAATAGGGAGAGAGAGAGAGGGAGGGAGAGAGAGAGAACGGGCACTCCAGGGCTTCCAGCCACTGCAAAGGAACTCCAGATGCGTGCGGCCCCTTGTGCAGCTGGCTTACATGGGTCCTGAGGAATTGAACCAGGGTCCTTTGGCTTTGCAGGCAAATGCCTTAATAGCTAAGCCATCTCTCCAGCCCATTCACTCTTATCTTCTAATGAGGTTTGTGCTCCTATCTCAGTAGATGGAGAATGGTTAAAGGAAGATAGATAGATAGATAGATAGATAGATAGATAGATAGATAGATAGATAGATAGATGTATTTTAAAAAGAACTAAACAAAGATGTATTGTGTTCATAAGTTAGAAGACTCAATATTGTAAAGACACAAACTTTTCCCCAAACTGATGTGTAGATTCAAAGAAATCTCCGTCAAAATCTTGTGGTTTGGGGGCTGGAGAGATGGCTTAGCAGTTAAGGCGCTTGCCTGCAAAGCCTAAGGACCCAAATTCGACTCCCCCAGAACCCATGTAAGACAGATGCACAAGGTCACACATGAACACAAGGTCATATATGTCTACAATATGGCATATGCATCTGGAGTTCAGTTGCAATGGCTAGAGGCCCTGGAGTGCCAATTTTCTCTCTCTTTCTCACTGTCTCTCTCATTTAAAAAAAAAATAGCTTGGGGTCTGGGATAGGAAATTACAAATAGATTCTAAAAATTTTAGGAAAGTACGCAAGACTAGACTAGCCAGGGAAATTTTGAAAAGATTCAAAATTAGAAGACTTATTCTATGCAATTTTATGACTGATTGAAAAGCTATAATGAGAGATGGAGGATGTAGCTCAGTGGGTGAGTGCTTGCCGAGCACAAAGCCCTGGGTTAGTCCCCAGCACTAGAAACAAAATACAAAAAGACCCCCACAAGCAAGCCAGAATGAGAAGCTGGACAGATGTCTCAGTGGCTAAGAACACTGGCTGGCTTTGAGTCTCTGCTATCCACATGAAGCCGGATGCACCAAGCGGCTCCTGCATCTGGAGGTCATTTGTAGCAGCAGGAGGCCCTGACGTGCCCATGCTCACTCTCGCTCTCTCTCTCTTTGCAAACAAGTAAATAAATAAAATATTGTTTAGGGCTGGAGAAATGTCTTGATGGTTAAGGTGCTTGCCTGCAAAGCCTAACAACCCTGGTTAGATTCCCCAGTACCCACATAAAGCCAAATGCATAAGGTGGGACATCTGGAGTTTGTTTGCAGTGGCTCCAGGCCCTGCTGCTCCCATATTCTTTCTTCTCTCTCTCTCTCTGCTTGCAAATAAATAAATAAATATTAAAAATATTAATTTTTAAGCAGGGCATGGTGGAGCATACCTTTAACCCCAGCACTTGGGAGGCAAAGGTAGGAGGATCACCATGAGTTTGAAGCCACCCTGAGAATACAGAGTGAATTCCAGGTCAGCCTGGGCTACAGTAAGACCCTACCTTGAAAACATACTGTGTGTGTATATATATATATATGCATACATACATATATATATGAACATATATACATATATATGAACATATATACATATATATACATATATATACATATATATATATATATATATATATATATATCTGTAATGAAACAGTATGGTATTATAATAAAGCCACACATAGATCAATGGAAAGTAATAAAAGTCCAGAAGCTGATCTACACTCACATGCTCAATTGATTTTTGACAGATGTGCCAGGCAATGAGGAAATAATCTTTTTAACAAATGGTGCTGTCACAGTATGATGCCATGTGCAAGAGGGCAAGAGAGAAAGGGAGAGAGGGAGGGAAGAAGGAAAAGAGAAGAAGAGAAAAGAAAGGAGGGAAGGGGGGATTCAGGGAGAGAGGGGAGAAGGAGGAAAAATGAAAAGAAACTAGAAGAGGCTGGGCGATGGCTCCGCAGTTAAAGGCACTTGCTTGCGATGCTGGTTCAATTCCCCAGCATGCAAAGCCAGATGTAAAAAGGGGATCAAGTATCCGGTGTAAATTTGCAGTGGCAAGAGACCCCAGTGTGCTCCCCCTCCACACACACAAATAAAAATATATTTTTTAATGCAGACAACTTGGCTTCATAACTTGCATTATATAGAAACTAGCTCAAGAAGCTGGGCGTAGTGGCACACGCCTTTAATCCCAGCACTCAGGAGGCAGAGGTAAGAGGATCACAGTGAGTTCGAGGTCTCCCTGAGACTACATAGTGAATTCCAGGTCAGCCTTGGCTAGAGTGAGACCCTACCTCGAAAAACCAAAAAATAAAAAAATAAAAATAAATAGAAACTAGCTCAACATCTCATAGACATAAATGAAAACACTAACTTTATAAAACTGCTAGAAGAAAAAAAAAACAGGAGGAGTCTTAGTGAGTTTGGGTCTGACAAAAAATGTAAATATGAAACAAAAAAATATCACAAACTATAAAATACAAAATAAACTGTACACCATCAAAACCTTTTATAATTTTTATTATTTATTTATTTATTTATTTATTCATTTGACAGAGAGAGAAAAAGAGGCAGATAGAGAGAGAAAGAATGGGCACACCAGGGCCTTGGGCCACTGCAAACAACCTCCAGACACGTGCACCACCTTGTGCATCTGGCTTACTGGGTCCTGGGGAATTGAACCTGGATCCTTAGGCTTTGCAGGCAACCGCCTTAACCGCTAAGCCATCTGGTCATGAAATAACCCTACACATCATGGTCTGGAGAGGTGGCTCCGAGGTGAAGTGGGCTTCCTGCACAAGCGTGAGGGTCCCAGAGAGTGCAGGGTTCAAATGCCCTTGGCGGCCCCACGTGCTCTATCCGCTCCCAGCACAGGCCTCCTACACTTGGGTGAGCTGCATGACCTCGGGTGAGCTGTACCTGCCCCGGCTCACCTGGTGATGAGTGTGTGCACGGGCTGACTCCCGCCTGTGGAAGGACTGCGCCTTTTATCTATTTCCTTTGTCCGTGTGTATGTGTGTTGTGAGTGTGTGTGCATGTTCATATGTGTGTAGGCACACTTGTGTATGTGCGTGCATGTGGAGGCCAGAGGGTGGTGTCTGGTGTTCTCGGTCATTCTCCACTGAACCTAGAACTCACCAATTTGACTACACAGGCTACCCAGTGAGCCCCGGCATCCTCTTCTCTCCACCTGCTTAGTTTTGGCATTACAGACACACACCGTCAAACCCAGCTTTAAAAAAAATTTTAAGTTTTATTGATCTGAGAGAGTCAGAGAGCAAGAGAAACAGAGAGAGAGAGAATGGGTGCGCCAGGGCCTCTAGCCACTGCACACTAACTCCAGACACTGTGCATCTGGCTTAAGTGGGTCCTGGGGAATCAAACGAGGGTTCTTTGGCTTTGCAGGCAAATGCCTTAACCGCTAAGCCATCCCTCCAGCCCAGGCTTTTTTGTGTTTTTTTCTTTTTTTCCTAGGTAGTCTCACTCTAGCTCAGACTGACCTGGAATTCACTATGTAGACTTATGTAGACTCAGGATGGCCTTGAACTCATGGCAATCCTCCTACCTCTGCCTCCCAAGTGCTGGGATTAAAGGCATGAGCCACCATGCCTGGCTCAAGCCTAGCTTTTATTTTGTTTCATTTATTTATTTATTTAACAAAGAGAAAGAGGGGGAGAGAGAGAGAGAGAGAATAGACATGCCAGGGCCTCCAGCCACTGCAAACAAACTCTTGACACATGCACCACCTTGTACATCTGGCTAACGTGGGTCCTGGGGAATCAAACCTGAGTCCTTTGGCTTTGCAGGCAAACACCTTAAACTGCTAAGCCATCCCTCCAGCCCAAGCCCAGCTTTTATAGAGGTGCTGGGGACCCGAACTCAGGTCCTCATGCGTGCCCAGCAAGCCCTGAGCAGGAACCGTGGTGCTCAGAGGAGGATCCTCCTTGGGACACCATAGAAGCCAGGCTTCAGCTCTGTTGCCTATAAGCAGAGACACTGCAGGATGATGCTGACGAGAAGGAAGAGGGGGAGGGGAAGGGAAGACAAGCTTCTCTTTAGTTGGCCTGTGTCAGTTAATCTGTCCTGCTCTCCAAAGTCCCAACCTGTGACTCTTTGCCGGGCTCTAAGTACCCCAGAATCTGGATACAGAAAACAGATATGGGACACCTTCTGTCTCCCAACATTCCCGTCTTCTGGGAGGTTTAGAAGCACCAGATAGAGCATTCCTAACTCTAACCCTAACATACATCCTCTGAATCCTGGCCCTCCCCCCCCTTCTCTCTCTAGGGAATCCAAGGGAGGAAAATAGACCCCACATGCCAGCAGAGGGCGCCTTGGGCCTTCTAACTCTGCTGGCGTTTCCTGGGTGCCAGGGCTGGAGTCCTGTGCAGTGAGCTGGGCCGGCGGTGGGAGGCTGGAGCACGTGGGAAACCGGCTCGTGGGCCGCCCTCCAGACCGTCCTGAGTCACGACCTGTCTGTGCTTAGGCGTGGGAGGTTGCTGACGGCCTTGGAGAGGTGTGGGCCGGGGCTTGGAAGGTTCGTCCCTGATGCGCAAAGTGCCTGACAGTGAGCGTAACCACCCACAAAAACGCCAAGTCATTTCTGCTTTCCAGCCTGGCCCTGCCCTTGCCTCCAGAGTCGGGCCTCTGTCTTCCCTGAGCTTCTCTGTCTTTGGCCACATCAAGACACACCTGCTGGGGTACCCGACGCCTGGCCTACCTGCGCTCAGTCCTGGCCGCCAGTCCGTCTCCTGTGGAGTTCTGTAAACACTGGTGCAGCCTAACTCCAGTGAGAGAAGATTCTAGGGCTCCGGCCTGGGGTGCGTCTCAGGTCCCAGGAGCTCAGGGCTCTTCCAGATGTGCTCCGAGGAGCAGCACCATCGGTATTACCTGGAGGCCAGTTGGCAGCACTACCTCAGGCCCAGCCCTGGGCTGCCTGACCTTAGCTCCCCTGGGTGACTCCTCACCACCCCGCGGTGTCTGCTGGGCAACACCGGCCTCCAAACATCAATAGGTGGGTTGCGATGGTCACTGTTGATGGCTAACTTGACAGCATCTAGAATCACCCTGGGAACAAACCCCTGGGCACAGCTGTGAGGAGCTACTAGATGAGGTTAACTGTGGTGGAAAGGTTCACCCTGAAGGGTGGGCTGCATCATTCCATGGGCTGGGGTCCCTGACTGAATAAAAAGAAGGAAGGAAGAGACTTCCGGCTAAGATGGCGGCGTAGGAACCACGCCAAAGCAGCCTAGGGGAGAAAAAGAAAGAAAAAAAAACCCAGAAAAAAAAGAAGGAAGGGTGTCTGGAGAGACAGCTTAGTAGTTAAGGTGCTTTGCCTGCGAAGCCTGAGGACCCAGGTTTGATTCTCCAGCACCTGTGTAAGCCAGATGCATATGGTAGTGCATGTTTCTGGAGTTTGTTTGCAGTGGCTAGAGACCCTGGCATGCTCATTCTCTCTCTTTCCCTACCTCCCTCCTTTCTCTCTCTCAAATAAATAAATAAAAATGAAGTATTTTTTTTTCAAAAAAGAAGGAAGGGAGCTGAGCACAAGCATCCGTCACTCTGCTGCCTGACCGCGTTAGCAATGTGACTGGCTGCTACCACCGTGTGTTACAGTGTCCCCTTGAACTATCATCGTGACTTTATCACATAACAAGACAAGTGGCTGATAGGTGAGTGTTATTACTGCTCAGTCTGTTGGATAAGTGGAGAGCTGGGAGGCAGGTCAAAAGTCATCTCTACGTGGCCCAGGAATGAGACAGGCGTGGGGAGCAGAATGCCAGCGGGCTCTGCGGGCAGGATGTTGGCAGCCCAGGGAGTCCCTCCTTGAAGAGGGCGAGGAGGATTTCTGGAGGGGATGGCTGGCTAGGTACATGGGATGGGGGGCAGAGAGCATGCAGCTTTGCAGGAAGGAGGCAAATCCCACAGTGAGTGCGCCCACAGGAATCCTCACAGGAAATCACGAGAGCCAGGCAGACCCGTTCAGGGTTTTCAGTATTTTTTTTGTTGTTTTTTGTTGTTTTTTGTTTTTGTTTTTGTTTCTCGAGATAGGATCTCTGCTCCAGGCTGACCTGGAATTGGCTATATAGTCTCAGGGTGGCCTCAAACTCACAGTGATCCTCCTACCTCTGCCTCCTGAGTGCTGGGATTAAAGCCGTGGGCCACCATGCCCAGCCCGTTCAGGGTTTTCAGGAAGACCAAGGAGGAGCCATGGAAGACTCCTGGGCAGCAAGATGTGAATATGAGCTCTGAGAAAAATAAATGTGGAAGAGCGTGTGAGGAGGAATGGGACAGAACGGTCTCATGGTCCCAGAGAGTGATGCATGACAGAACTAGAAAAGGAATGGCTCTGCTTTTGGATCCTCCTCCTTCCCCAGCCTGATTCCAAAGGTGTGGGAACTCACCTGACCACAGGCGTGGTCACGGAGTATTGCAACCCAGCCCCCGGCGTGGTGCAGCGCCGGGCAGCTTCATGTCGCCGGCTGGATGGAGGGGAGAGCCGCCCTCACCGAGTTCCCTGCGGAAAGGTGAGAAGGTCCGCAGTTCGTGCTTAGTAGGACGCCTGGCCCACAGCTGGGCTGATGTGTGGAACTGTTGCCACGTGGCAAAGGTCTGTGCGAGGAGGTAACTCTTTAGACTGGAGCCCGGCTGCCTCGAGCGTCCCCACTTCGGAGCCCTGGATTGCCCCTCGCCAGCCATTCCCAGCCCCGCTCTGTCCTCTGCTCTGCTGAAGGGGGTCCGGCAGCCTGAAGATCGTATCTGCTCCCAGACTCTGTCTACTCACATCTGTCAGCCTCCATGACTTTGAGCTGGTTTCATTTGGTTCTTTCTTGCCTCTGTTCTCCAGCTTGGGGCTGTGAGATTCCCCCACCCCTAGACCCCTGCCATCTGTCCTCACCTGCTTTCTCTCCCCGAGATTTCCTCTGCCTCATACCCATCCCTGGGGTTCAGGACCTGCCCGAAATTGGGATGATGTCACTGTGAGGCCCTTAACTCACTTCTGTCTGTGACGCTCATGGGTCTAGCAGTGAGGACGTGGCCTATCTTTCAGGAACATCCACGTAACATATAATGCCTCGTAATCCACCCGGAATTTCCCCAGCTTTAGCCACAGAGCTGTGCCCCACCTTCCTCACAAGCATCTAGAATGACTTTGGCGACACGCCCCCCCACCAAGGGCCCTGGACCACTCAGAGGGACTGGATCCTAGGAGTTCAGTCAGTCAGAAGTTACTGGACCATGCCAGGCCAGGAAGATGATGTCCTGACAGCCAGTCCACTATCCCCTCCTGCTGAGCTCATTCCTGTAAGGTCGCCTCACGCCTGGGCCCCTGCCAGTGGCCTGTCTGACCTGATGATCCCAAGGCCCCCTCACAATGGCGGTGTCTGAGGTGGCCGCCAGCCAGGCCATTCACGCACCAGGACAGCTGTGCAGGCCTCCGCGAGACCTGGAGAATCAGTGATGAGGACGGGCCGGGGCGAGATTGATGTGGACGCAGCCCGGGCCTCTTAATGGTCCTTGTGGGCCAGCCGGGCGGGGGATGAAAGGCAAGGGGCATAAATAAAGCAGAAAGAAAGGGCAGAATGCTGGTGCCGAGGAATAAATCCAGGGTCCCGACAGGCTCAATGTGGGAGTCAGCATGGTGATGTTGGGCACGGGAAGGGGTGGGGGTGGGGGGGAAGCTAGCAGCCCTCTGTGCTCTCTGAAGTCACATTCACTCCAAGCATCACCCAGAGGTGGAGAGAAGAGGAGGGGACAAAGTCAGGGCAGGGACCCTAGTCATGATCACATGACCAGGTCACACAACCTATTCTGCCTCAGTTTCTCCTCTTTGGTAAAATGGGGAATGGTGGTCGTTGATGTTTCTTGGGAGGGAGTCTGCACTGTTATGACCTGGGACTCTTGTCTAACTGCTGGGCCCTGGGCCATCGCAGACTCCAGGGCTTCTGAGGGAGGTTCTGGGGTCAGGATAGCTGACAAATGTGTGAAAGCAGTGTGGCCAGTGACTGACTGTGAGAGGCCTTCCCTCACACAGCTTGGATGGTAGGTAGGAAGGAAGAAAGGGAGGGAGGGAGAGAGGAAAGAAGGAAAGAAAGAAGAAAGAAGGAAAGAAAGGAGAAAGAAGGAAAGAAGAAAGAAAGAAAGAAAGAGAGAGAGAGAGAGAGAGAGAGAAAGAAAGAAAGAAAGAAAGAAAGAAAGAAAGAAAGAGAGAGAGAGAGAGAGAGAGAGAAAAGGAAAGAGAGAGAGAAGGCAAGGGGAAGAAAGATGGAAGGGAAGGAGAGGGTGAAAGTGGAAGGGAGGGATGGAGGGTGGTTGGGTGGAAGTTACATGGGCGGATGGTGAAAGGAAGGAAGACGTAATAAGTGGGCGCCAGCTGTATGCCACCGCTTCTTAATGGTTTCCTCTGCACCTGGCTGAACGCTTTGCTTTGTCTTTCAGTGTGACTGCCCCTTTCTTCCCCCCCCCCTCCGCCCCCACATTACATAATAAACTGGCTCAAAGTTTCCATGAGCTACAGCATGATAGAGGGCCAGGCCTAAAGTTCCCAGAACGGACCCCTGACCACCAGAGCAGTTCCCAGTAAAATAGGGGAATCCAACTCCTCCCCCCAGTGACCATCACAAGTTTGTGTCTATGACCTTGACATTTCTTAAAGTAACATCTGACCCTTAAAGCCACCACCCATCCCAACAGGGGCCCTATGCTGGCTCCATGCTCAAGGGCCAGAGCAATGGGAAATGGGGTGTTTGGCCCCCCCCAGCCTGCCTCTGAGATGAAGTTGAGCACCTGTTTCTTCCTTTCCTTTACCAATCTCTTCCTTTCTTTCTTTTTTTAAATTTTATTTCATTAATAAATTAATTTAAGAGAGACAGTAAGAGGCAGAGAGAGAGAGAGAAAAAGTGGGCACACCAGGGCTTCTAGCCACCACTGATGAACTCCAGACACATGTGCCACCTGGGGCATCTGGCTTATGCAGGTATTGGGGAATTAAACTGGGTCCTTAGGCTTCGCAGGCAAGTAAGTGCCTTAACCCCTAAGCCATCTCTCCAGCCCATTCTTTTCTCTTTTTTTAATTTTTTTTTTTTACTTTATTTATTTGCAAGCACAGAGAGATAGAGAGGAGAGAGAAAATGGGTGCACCAGGGCCTCTAGCCGCTGCAAACGAACTCCAGAGGCATGCATCACTTGGTGCATCTGGCTTGACAAGGGTACAGGGGAATCAAACCCTGGGCATTAGGCTTTGCAGGCCTTAACCACTGAGCCATCTCTCCAGGCCTCTTTCTTTCTTCTTTTTTTTTCCCTTACTCTCTCTTTTCATCTTTTTATACACCCTTCCTTCTCTCATCTTTCCTCTCTTTCTAATAACTGCTTCCCTTATGCTCATGAACTCCTTTCCTTCTTTAGCAAACCCAGCCTTCCCACCTCCAAAGACCCTACATGCCCCCACCCCTTACCCCGGCTCTGCCTAGGACACAGCACCCACCTGCTTCCCAGAGACTCCCTTGGGAAAGAGCAGGTCTTGGGGGAAAAGCTCTGATGGACTTAGGACACAGGGTCCAGCCTGGGCTTTGGACTCAGTTTTCCTAAAACTACAGGGCAAAACTCTGCTTAGCTGGACCTGCTACAGGGAAATGGGAACCAGATGTGTGGGCCTTGTGGGGGGGAGGGGGGATCTAGTCAAGGGCTGGGCATTAGCACCTCATTCCCACTGTCCTCAGCCTGGGCTTGGGGTCCCTAAGGGGGCTGGGGTAGGGGACTCCCAGCTGCCTCTTCCACTCAGATGAGATGAGAGGGAAAGAGAACCTTCCAGAGCAGTGGAAACTCCAAGCCCTCTGGGAATTCTGGGCTGAGCAGACAGACCAACACCGGAGTTCAGCAGCTCTCGGCCAAAGCGCAGAGGCCGGAGGCATGAAATTGCTGAAACGAGATCACATAGCCTTGCGTTTGGACGCAGTGTGACCTTCATTTTCCCTGCCTGGCGTCCGGCCATTGTCACTCCTTTGTGGCAAAGCACAGCTCCCACCTGGGCCCCTGTGGAAAGGGAGCACTCAGGAAGATATGAAACCATTCCCCAGTGGTGCAAATTAGCTGGTCACAGACCCCCCCCCCCCCATTTACAGGTGAAGAGTAATCTTCCAGGACCCTTACCCTGGCTGTATCTCCAAACCACCTGTGGGAAGGGGGTGACAGCCACCCTCTTGTCCCCCTCCCCCAGTCCTGTTCAGCCTCACAGGCTGTGGGAAGGAGCAGGGGACATTCACTGGGCAGTTTGCTAACAGCCCCGCGGCCCCCAGCCCGGCCACAGTGTGGGTGATTTACTGCTACAGGCACGAGGACGGGGGCTCATGGCAGACAGGCGTGGCTGGCGGGCGGCCTGACCAAACACACCAGTGCCACTGTCGCCTAGACCCTCCACCAGTCACACTGCTTCAAAGACGCATTAAACTGCGGGCCCAAGAAGGATGGGCCGCTTTGTTTTAACAAGCATGGCTTGTTCCAGGGACAGATAGCATATGTCACCAGGGTGGCTCAGGCCCCAGCTGCACCTGCTCACTTTGTTTCAAGACTCAAATATCCCAGGATGCCCTCGGCCAACGCTGCCACCCTGCGACCTCTGTCCTCTTTCCCAAGATCTCATGAGCGGCGGGCCAGAGCGGCCCTGCGCTCGGAGGTTCAGACCAAAGGACAAAGCCAACAGAGATTTTCCTCCAACAGTGGGTGACTCCGCCTGTAGTCCCGAGATGCCAGGATTAAAACACGGTCAGGAGGGAAAAGATGGCTGAAAGGTGGAAGAAGGAACTTCGAAAAAGTTTTAAAGTATTTTTTTGAGGTTAGGTCTAGCTCTAGCCCAGGCTGACCTGGAATTCACTATGCAGTCTCAGGGTGGCCTCTAACTCACGGTGATCCTCCTATCTCTGCCTCCTGAGTGCTGGGGTTAAGTGTGGGGGTGGGGAGGGAGGGAATTACCATGGGATATATTATAAAAATAAAAAATAAATTTAAAAAAACCTGGTTGTGAGAGCTAGAGAGATGGCTTAGCAGTTAAGGCACTTGCTTACCAAGCCTGAGGACTCAGATTCAATCCTCCAGTACCCATGTAAAGCCAGATTCACGAAGTGGCACATGCACCTGGAGCTCATTTGCCCTGGTGTATTCATTCTCTCCCTCTCTTCTTGCAAGTAAATAAACAAATAAACAATTTAAAAAGAGATACTTGCTGTATAATCTTTACAAAAATAAAACAACTGCTGTGGCCATGCGTATCTGTAATCCCAATCAGTAATGACAGAGATCAGAGAATTGCTGAGGCTGACTGACTGAAAAACAACAAAAAGCCTACAACTCCAAGTTGAGGGAGCGATGTGGATGAGCAATAGAGAAGGACCCCTGAGGTTTATCTGGACTTTGCATACACAAGGCATGAGTCCATCTCCACACACACTCTCTAAATGCACACATTCAAAAAAACGTTAAACATGCACACTCTGCCCGCCTCCCCAGGCATCCCACTCCCAGATAGTTACAGAAGAGAAAGGAAACATTCCCCCACGAAGATTTGTCCTTTGTGGTTAGAGCCTGAGTCTCCAGCACCTTAACTACTGAGTCATCACCCACTCAAGAGCTAAGAAACGCTCCATTGCCCTCAAAGACAACAGACATCCCCGTATCAGAGTCACTGTGACCCCTGGACCTGACCAAAAGAACTTACGGGAGGAAAGATTTATTTATGCTCACAGTTTCAGAGGATTTCGGTCCATCATGAGGGAGCTACTCAGGTCACGGTGGTGGGAGCATGTTGCAGAGCCTGTTCACATCACAGCACGTTAGGAAACAGACAGCCAGCAAGAGACGACAGGTTGAACCTTCAAAGTCCTACTCCTAGAGACCTCCTTCTGCTACTAGATCCCACCCGGCCCCTAGCAAAGCAGAGGCTGCCAGGGCTCCTCTAGCCAGAAAGACACAAGGAAGACCCAGCTTGTGTCACTACAGGATCAAGAACATTTCTCTTCTATAGCCATTTTTAGTTTACTTTGGGGGGGGGACCTGTCACCCCTAAATGGTCTTAACTCAAAAGTAAATGTAATACCATTGACTTAGTTCTGTCCACTGCAAGGATTTAGAAGCAGTACTAGCCAGAAGCAATGATCACGCTTGGTACCCGGATTTTGGCTTCTGAATACCTTTGTGCAATGAAAGGAACCATGTTCCTAGATGAGAGGGCTAAGATTATGTCTGGCCAGGGAAAACACAAGAGCAGCCTAAAGGTTCGGATCTTCCAAGCGCAGTCGAAAAAGACTGCAGACCTGCGGCAAACTCACAAGTGCATTGCTAGCTGAACATCAGCCACGATGGGTCCTAAAACATGGGCAGAGGGCTGGAGAGATGACCTAGCGATAAGATGCTTGCCTGTGAAGCCAAAAGACCCAGGTTCAATCACCCATTATCCATGTAAGCCAGATACACAAGGTGGCGCATGCATCTGGAGTTCATTTGCAGTGGCTAGAGGCCCTGGCGTGCTCAGTTTCTGTCTCTCTCTCTCTCTCTCTCTCTCTCTCTCTCTCTCTCTCTCTCTCTTTTTCTCTCTCATAAATAAAATAATTTTTAAAATATTTTAAAAGATGGGCAGAAAGCCCTTCAAAGTGCTAAGATAAAACAAGCCATCAATCAAAGCTTTACCTGCAGCAAAACTATCTTTCAAGAGCAAAGCCTCAAGAAAAACAAAATATTTGCAGGTAAATAAAAACAGAAAGACTTTCCCTAGCAGGTCTTTGCTGGAGGAGCTCCTTATGAGGCTATATTTCAGCATCAGTACAGCTCTCTCTTAAAAGAATTTTTTCAGGGGAAGGGAGCTTGGGAGATAGCTCAGTGCGTAAAGGCTCTTGCTTGCAAAGCTACCAGCTTGGATTTGATTCCCCAGCGACCCACATGGAGTCAGACACACGAAGTACCACAGCCATCTGGAGCTTATTTGTAGCTTCAAGAGGTCCTGGTGCATCCATACATTCATTCATTTTCTCTCTCTCTCTCTCTTTCCTCTTGTATATACATAAATTTTTTTTTTTATTTGCACGTGTCTGTGTATGGGTATGCCAGGATCTCTTGCTGTTGCAAATGATCTCCAGATTCATGTGCCAACCTGCATCGGGCTTGATATGGGTAATGAGGAATTGAACCCCAGTCCATAAGCTTTGCAAGCAAGTGTCTTTAACCACTGAGCCATCTCCCCAGACACCCCCCCCAGCACAGATCTCTTACCCTCCAGGAGTATAGCAGCAAAATAGAGCTTTTTATATCTTGCCAGCCTAAATCCTTCCTTCATGTGACCTAGTATAGAATTTTTTTATTTACTTATATTTATTTATATATTTATTTGCTCCAAGTAGTATCTTGCTCTAGCCCAGGCTGACCTGAAATTGACTATGTAGTTTCTGGGTGGCCTTGAACTCACAGTGACCCTCCTACCTCTGCCTCCCGAGTGCTGGGATTAAAGGCATGTGCCACCATGCCCAGCCTAGTGTTGATTTCTTTTCAGCCATCCTGTTGGGTACATGTTGGTCTCTGTGTATTGCGGATGTGTGTCTTTAATCAGAAGGTCCAGTTTGCTAAGTGGTGGTAAGGTTTTGACAACGGCATGCCCCAGTGGGAACTTTCAGCTTCCTCACTTATTACGCGATGGTGACAAAAGCTTGCCCTGCTTAAAGTCATCTTGGAAAGACAAAGATCCCCAAAGATCCCCTGGGACACCACAGAGTATTCCACAGGTCCAACTGCATGTCTCTATGGGCCGAGACTGTCCTCATAAATTTTAACTGAAACAACCTATGGGAAACTTGGGTGCAGAAGAAAGAATGGGAGAATCCAGCTGTATTTCATTAAGCCAGACAGAAAAGAGATTTGCCAAAAATATAAAACAGTACCATGCTTCCCACTGAATGCTTGTGTTTTAAAACTATAGAGATTTTTCACAAGCTACATTATTTATGTTAACAAGTAAGTAATTGGCTTATTATCACTTTAAGCAGATTAATGAAAGAATGTTAGAGTTAATTTATGTTAATAAATAATGGGCATATTATTATAATTTTAAATGGATTAGTGAACATTAAAGTTTCTTAGTTTTAATTAATTAAAATTAATTTGAAAATTAAATTCTAAAACGACAGATATGACACGTGTAAGTAAAGATACTGTAGGGCTGGGGAGATGGCTCAGCTGCTAAAGGCGCTTGCTTGCAAAGTCTGGTGGCCCTGGTTCAATTCCCCAGCACCCATGTAAAGCCAGATGCACAATGTGGCACATGCATCTGGAGTTTGTTTGCAGTGGCTAGAGGGCCTGGTATGGCATCTCTCTTTCTCTCCTTGCAAATAAATAATAAAAAATATTTTTATAAAAATAAATACTGGAGAGATGGCTAAGGGGTTAAGGCACTTGCCTGCCAAGCCTGAGGATCCAGGTTCGATTCCCCAGTACCCACATAAGCCAGATGCACAGGTAGTGCGTGTGTTGGAGTTTGTTTGCAGTGGCTGCAGGCTCTAGTCTACCCATCCCCCCCCCTCTCTCTCAAATAAAATATTTAAAATACTCTTTTGAAAATAAATAAATACTGACCCTGGGCTAGAGTGAGACCCTACCTTGGAAAACCAAACATGTAAATAAATGCCGAGTATAACTATGCCAAGGCCATCGTCAAGACAGCCTGGCCTGCAAAGAGACTTGCTTCTCTCCTCTGAAATTCTGGAAAAGAAATCTAAGGAGTGTGTGGGTTGTAAAGGAGAGAAAGCATACCTCTTAACCTAGTGTAGAGAGATAGGGAATGTTCCGGAAGCCTTGGGAGGTGACATTCAGATCGAGGCTTTACACTTCTGAAGGACTCTTCCAAATAGAGTTGGGAAAGAGCGGTCGAGGACAGCTGTGCAAAGCAGTCAGTCCATAGCTGAGCCTGGGGCACACGACCCATCACAAGTCAAGGCTGGTGTGCAGACTGGGTGAGTGGGACAAGGCGAGGCTGAGAGAAGGACTGGGCACCTAATTTTGAGGCACCGGAAGGCCCTGAACCAGGCAGTTGGTAACAAGATCAGATCTTTCACTTCCTCTCTTGGGCCTCAGCTTAGCACCTCTTACCTGGATGAAAACACAGGTACCCCAATGTCCCCCGTGTGCCAACCCCAGGGTTTCTCTGGTAGCTGGGGACCACCCCAGTCCTAAATGTGCACCGCACCTATACAAACCTGGAGAGAAGAAAACCAAGCCGGGAAAGGAAGGATCACCCTGTCTATGTACATCTCGGCTTCCCGCCCCGTGCAGACCAACTGGGGCGGAAGAGCTCAGCTCGGGAAGTGTGACTGTGCAGAGCCAAGACCTCATGCAGGAAACGGCTCAGGCTTTTCCAGGACCTGACCCCAGATCTACTGGGAAATGCTGGCGACAGCTCTCTTCCCCTGTCTGCTGCCACCGTGGAATGGCCTCCGGGAAGCCAGGCTGGGGTTCTGAGGCAGAACTGCATGCACCCCAACCTCCAAGTGACTCTGCCTCCTTCGGATCAGAACTGTGTGAGAACACCCCAACCGACCCCATCAAATCCCCTGGCGCTTTCCTTCCTGACTCCTCAGCTTGATGGCATTTGATCATTCCTTGAACAGAGGCAGCCATTGCAAGGAGGAGATTCAAGGACTCAGACCTTAAAAACACTCAGCCAAGACGATGGCGTGACAGAAGGGGAAACGGAGGCATGCACATGTTGATGCATATTCTTAGGGTCACGGTTGGTAGGTGGCAGAGCAGGGATTTGAGTGGGAGTTTGTTCGTAGTGATTCACCCAGGCCCAGAGGCACCGTTGGGGTTCAGAGCAGTGTGTAGGGTGACCATCTTGCTCCTTTCATCAAAGGAGGCTTCAGGTCTGGCTCTCAAGCTTGAATATTGTAATCTCCGTATTTGGGTGGCTAAGGTAGGAGGATCACAGGTTTGAACCAGTCTGATTTATATAGAGAGAACTTGTTTAAAAAAAAATTACGTTCAGGGGTTGGAGAGATGGCTTAGTGGCTAAGGCATTTGCCTGTGAAGCCAAAGGTCACAGGTTCGATTCCTCAGGACCCACATAAGCCAGATGCACAAGGTAGTGCATGTATCTGGAGTTCATTTGCAGTGGCTGGAGGCCCCGGCGTGACCATTCTCTCTCTCTCTCTCTCTCTCTCTCTCTCTCTCTCTCTCTCTCTCTCTTTCTCTCCTTACAAATAAATAAATCAAGATTACTTTCAGGACTGGGGAGATGGAACTCAGTCACTAAAGTGTTTCCCTTGTAAACAGACCTGAATTTGATCCCCAGAGCTCACATTAAGAAAAATAATAAAAGGCAAGGTGGGGCTGGAGAGATGGCTTAGCCATTAAGGTGCTTGCCAGTGAAGCCCAAGGACCCAGGTTTGATTCCCCAGTACCCACATAAGCCAGCTGCACAAGGTGGTGCAGCTATTTGGAGTTCATTTTCAGTAGCTAGAGGCCCTAGTGTGCCCATTCTCTCCCTCTCTCTCTCTCTCTCTCTCTCTCTCTGTCAAATAAATAAATATTTTTTTAAAAGTAGGGTGTGTGATACATACCTGAAATCCCAGTGCTAGCAAGGTGGAGACGGACAGACCCCTGTTTCCACACCAGTGACAGACTCTCTCTCAAAAAAAAAAAAAAAATTAAATGATGGACAGAATTCCTGAGCAAAGATACCTGAGGTTATCTTCTGGCCTCCACATGCATACACACACACACACACAGAGGATTTTTGGAGTAAGCATTCCAAGTCTTTGAACAAATTTGCAGATCTTTGGCAAGAGAGCTTGGTTTGAAGAGACTTGCCTCTCTCCTCTGCAATTCTGATGTAAAGTTCTGACTGCAATCCAGCGCTCGGTCCTGAATAAACACACCTGCAGACAAATAAAGAGACGCTGGCCTTTGGGCTCCGTTTCAGCTCCCCCCCACCCCACCCCGTCCTTAGTGAGCCTCAGTTTCTTTGCCTATCACCCGCCCCGCCCCCTCCTCATCGCATTGGGTGCAAGGCGGTGCTGTGCCGCGGAATGTAAGAGGCTTTAGTGAGCTCCGCGTGGCTCGGGCTTCTGGAGAATCCAGACGTCAGGATAGACGAGACATGGGGAGGCGCAGGAGGTTTTGACCAAAGCAAGCTTGGGCCCCCTGAATACACACCGGAGTCCTCTGACCTTGAGGCGATGCTGGGAGGGACCTGTGGGCACTTGGGCTTGCAAACACGACCTTACATCTGGAACCTTCCATATCCCAGTTCTGTGGCCCTGCAGTGGCAAGTCACCCCTGTGCCTTAGTTTCCTCATACAACATGGAAGGAATGGAGACAAGACGCTGCCCAGCGTCTGCCCACGTGTTTGAGAGTGGCAGGTACTTTGCACTCAGGCTGCCACCAGGGCTGAGAGACAGTGCAGTCTGCTCTCGGAGCCCTTTGACCTCTAGCCGGCACCCCTGCTCCTCTGTGGAGGAGATGCTCTCTCAGTGAACTCGAGGCAACTCCCAGTCTTCCCCAGGAGCTTATGAGGCCTGGGCTGGCCCCAACTACTAGTGGATGTCAGCATTTGCCCCCAGGGAGCCTCTGGAATGTGCCTCGATGGACACATCCCGAAGCTCACGGACAGAGCGCCCCTCGCTCCTGCTTCTCCCTTCAGGACCTGAGAGTCTGGGAACCGCATCTCAGGTCTGGGCCTCGCCGAGCTGAAGTCCAGGGTCAGGCTGCTTCCTGGAGCTCCTCTGGGGGCTGGAAGCCCACTCGCTTCGCAGGCCTTGCTAAGTGCATATATGCTGTCGTTTGGAGGTCTGCAGGCTGTTGTTTCTGCTGGCTCTCTGCACCGTCCCTCTCCTCAGTCCAGGCTCGGGGACTGCCTGGGGACATAGGACCTATCCCCAGAGAAAACCAGCTGTGAACGTCTCCAGCAGCTGCATTCCTCCTGGCTGTTAGGATCAGCCCTTGGTAGGGAAATTACATGAAGGTTAGAAAACCAAAGTCTCACCCCAGAAGATGCTGAGCAGGGCTGGAAGGACAAAGAAGGCCCTGAAAATACACTTATTTGTTCATTTACTTAGAGAGAAAGTGGCAGACAGAGAGAGAGAACAGGCTCGTCAGGGCCTCTCTCCACTGCAAATGAACTCCAGACACATGCGCCACCTTGTGCATCTGGCTTATGTGGGTACTGGGGAATCGAACCTGGGTCCTTAGGCTTCACGGGCAAATGCCTTAACTGCTAAGCCAGCTCTCCAGCCCTGAAAAGACATCTTAAGAGAAGACACCAGTGCGTAGGGCCTGGAGGCAGGAAAATGGAAGGAGAAGTAGAAGCCAGAGTCAGCTGCCCACTGTGCCGACAGCTGGGATGTAGGCAAATGGACGGTAGGAAAGGCTTCATTAGGAGACAGAGCTGGACCACGAGCTCCGAGGAAGGCAGACGCTCCCCCACATCCCTGTCTCCTCAGCCCACGAGGGCGCTGCTGGCGGGATTCCAGTGCCACGGAGGACCCGGATTCCAGTCTCAGTCCCCACAAGGGAGGAAAGAGACGGCCGGAATGGAGATCCCTGAAGGCAGTCCAGTGCTGAGATTCTCAATCGCCACCGGCTAGAGCCAAAACTGACATGGAATCCGCTTTGATCTTCCCAGGCAGAGCCGGGCCAGCAGTGTGGCGGTGGAGGCTAGTCAAATGGGAGCTTTCCAATTACCAGGGCAGCAGACATGGGGCCAGCTGCTGGGCACAGGCTAGTGACAGGATGGGGGGGGGGATGAGAGTTCAGACACGGCTCAGCCCGGGGCTCAAAAGGGGATCAGTTGCACCTGAACCGGTCTCTGGGCCAGACTCGAGGGCACTGAGGCCAGGAGAGGGTGGGAAAGTCCAGCAGCGGGAGGGCATTATGGGAGCATTTTCTGGGTGCCCAGAGAGGCCTCGGGACAGAAAGATACACACACATACACACACGTGCATGCACACACAGCGTGTCTCAGCACATATGTTTTCAAGCTCCCCATCGACAGAAGCCTTTCCAGGGAAGAAGGCTGAGCCAGGGCAGAGACGACTCTAAAGCAAGGCCAAGGTTCAGCCAAGACCAGGCCAGGACCGTGGGCTGGTGTGAAATTACTAAAATACTTCAACACTAAGGGCTCCAGCAGTGTCCCCGATGCCCATTCCACGTTGGTCCTTCAGTTGGGGCTGGGGGGGGGGTCCCAAGACTTCTCTATGGTTCTGCCACCAGGCTGGGAACCAGGCTCAGTCCAAGCAACAGTTCTCAAACCCTACTCCAGGGCCACTCCAGCATCCCTAGTGACTAGCCAGGACCGCCCTGTTACCAGTGATTGCATACATGAGCCTCCTTGCCGCGCCCTCCCAACCCAGGTGTGGGCTCCTTTGCCCTCACCACACCCACCTTCGCTGCAGAAAGGATTCTGGATCCCAGAGAGAATCGGGGAGCCCTAGATCGCACCCTGCTCCCTCCTGAAGTCACAGACTACACACCCAGACTGGGCTGCAATGCGGCTCCATAGCCTCTCTCCCATGCTCAGGCCACGTGTCCCCCGCACATCTCCTCCCCCAACCGCCCAGAAAACGGGTCCCCCTTGCACCCAGCTTGGTGGTGAAAACACCACTCAGTCCAGCTCCCCCCCCAGGCAGGCTGGAGGCCCCCCTCCCTGTGGCTGCTTGCTGACAACCAGGAGAAGATCTTAATCTCAGAAACAGCCCAGGTGGGGAAGGGCGATGAGGGGCGGCCCAGGGGGCCCATATGGAACCTGTCTAAGGCACTGGGTCAGAGCCCAGCGACGCCTCCACGTGCTGGGTACCAGCCAGCTCTGGGCTTTGACTGCTTGGCTCTGGCCACCAAGGGGAAGGAGCGTGGGAGAACAGACAGGCAGGCAGGCCACGCGGGGCCAAGTGTGCGCTCCGTGTGTGCACCTTTAGCCGAGGGCACACTGGCTGGCTGTCCAGCGGCTGGGTCCGGAGCTGGTTTTTAGAAGAACGGGTGGCTCGGTCACACTCGGGGAGGTGGGAGTGGCATTTGGGGACTCCTCAAGGCAGTGCTAGGGCCTGGTCTGGGAATGACACTCTAATCTGCCTAGCTATTTTCTCTGCTATTGGTGAAAATTGTTCCAGAAACTCTCAGGTAATACCACTCAGCTTCCGCTTTGGCCTGTGAATTCAGCCAATCAGATGCCTGACGCAAACCCAGACTCACACCGGGATGCTGGGCCTCTGTGATGTCAACTGGATCCCTCTAAAGATTTGACTCCGCTGGTTGGGCTCACCACACTAAATTCTGGACCGACCAGATTTTGGATTGACCCTGTTTGGTTTTGGACCGACCTTGACACATCTCTAACCAACCACCGCAGTCCAAGTGAAGCCTGAACTTCTGTCTAGACTCCCAGGACTTTGAAATGAGCTGACTTGAGTTTCCGATTGATTTTGCAGAAGTTTTCACAAAATTTGACCCAAAGTAACCTGGCCTGACTTTCCCAACTTTTTCATCCCACCTGACTGGCTTTCTCCCTGAGTCAACGGAGAAGTTCTCACTGATTTTTCAGGATGTTGTTTTTAAACTAAACCGTGTGAGGGTTTGACTAAAGCTTTTTGACCTGAGCTGGCCGGGTGCTGGGGTGTTCCTGTATCCCAGACAGGAAACAGCTCTGTGAGGAGAACGAAAGGGGAACCAGGATGGACTCCTCACGTCTGCACTAAAACCTCACCTCTAGAGAAAATGCGAGAAGAGCTACTGAAGCCTCCGCCCCCTCTGGAAACTTCTAACATTCTAGCACCTTTCTCCTGGTGGGCACTTCCACCCACTGCCCTCACCTTCCTTCTCCTTGCTTCCAGCATGGGAGCATCAGGAGAGCTGGGGATCCCGACTCTTGGGTTCATTTGCTTCCGCAGTGAGGACTCCCTGGCCGGCCTACCAGACGCCGGAGCTCAGCTTGGCCTGATGCTGAGACAGGCTACCAGACCTTCCTGAACCTCAACTTACCTCCAACATGGGCTTAATCTCGCACTTGCCTGGTTGTTTTTCATATTTACAGAGGATGAGGAGGCTCTCTGAGCCAGTAGAGTACTGCAGACCCCATGCGGACTGAGGTCCTCACAGGATCCTCACCAGAGCAAATTCAGAAGGCTAGCGGGTGGGGAACCGAACTTCCAACATAGCAGAGGTCCTGCCCCCGAGCAAAAGCACAGCCATCTTGACCTTGGATCATGATTCCCTCCAAGTGTGGCTACCTTCTCATCTTCGAGTGGCTTCTATCCCTGGAGGAATTAAGTGACTCTTGAAGTCACACTTTGGTGAGAGGTTTCTTAATTGGTAGCATGACTCTACATCCTTTTAGAAACACCAGTATGTCTCTAACCCAACTGCAACATGGAAGAGAACCGCCACGCACTTTCAGACCCTCCAGACCCACCAGAAGCAGGAGGCCAGCGACCTTGGTCAGTGTGCCCACACCTCGTCCGCCTTTACCATGTGAACCTCTTGGGTCTCTTTCTGGCCCCATAAGGGCAACCACTTTGGCAAAAGCATTTTCAAGTTCATTCACAGGTGCTGTCATTCACCAGTTTGTAGACGGGTCTCGGGGACAATAGTGTTGAAAGAACTAGACCCTGACCCTGACCTTGAGGCATTCCTGTGGCAACCCCGGCCTGGCTGGAGTTCTCCAGGATGCCAGAGATGGCAGGCCCTTGGAGGACGTGTGAGCAGTGACCATTCATACCTCTCTTCCATAAAGGGAGACCTGGCAAGACAGCTGGGGCTGCCGTCTTCATCAGTCCTCATCTTGTGGTCCTGTGCGTGTGGGTTCGTGTCCTGTCCACACAAACGCCTTGACCCCACTCATTGCCGCTCTTCCTTGCCCTCACGTGTTCTCTTCTCTGCGTATGCGTTTCCCTTCTCCAGTATGAATTTATTTATTGTCAGGCAGGACTCAGGAGCTAGAGGCCCGAGACATAGGCCTGTCCAAGAGGTCATAAGCCAAGGACTTCTAAGCCAATTGAACAGGAGTGGAAAAAGAGCCAGAAAACACTTTTGAGATATAGTATTTCACGAACTATTAACTCATCTCCCAGTACCCAGCTCAGGTAGCAACATACTCCACAAAGCACGCCCAGAATCCCACAGTAGAACGCATGTCTCTCTCTTCCTGTAGAACGCCCTTGGCTTTGCACATAGAAGAAACACCAACCACCATATTATTGTAAGTCTCTTTTTTTTTTCCCCCTTTCCTATCCCAGACAACAGACTTCCGACTGGTAGAATTATATTTGATTTTAAAGTGCAGGGCACTTTGGAAGTTTAATAAAGGTTATCTCAGAGTAAGTCTGTTGTGATACACGTCTTTTTAAAAAATATATATATATTTTATTTTACTTCATTTTATAGAGAGCAAAAGAGAGAGGAGGAGAGAGAATTGACACACCAGGGCCTCAATCACTGAAACAGCATTCCAGTCTCTGGCGCCACCCAGCGGGCACGTGCGACCTTGTGCTTGCCTCACCTTTGTGCATCTTTGTGCACATGGTCCCTGGAGAGTTGAACATGGGTCCTTGGGCTCCGTGGGCAAGCACCCTAACCACTAAACCATCTCTCCAGCCCCATCGACAGGTATTTCTGTCAAGCGTCTGTGTGGAAGAGCTGAGAGTGTGGGGAAGGGGAGACTTTTTTTAAAATCATTATTTTTATTCATTGGGATTTCTCTTTTTGTGTGGATGGGAGCTTTATGGACGGGGTGGGGGAACGTAGGCCTTTGTCCTACTTGGCACTCACTGTGGCACCCTTGTTCTATGACCATAGTGAGACCCAGAGTTCATTTTTCTCTCGGGACACCCAGCAGCTGCCGGGAGAGCCAGAATCAAATTCTCCTCTGCCGGGTGGCTCAGATACCACGGGTCCCCCATCTCTTCACCTCTCTCCCAATAACTCTGAAAAGCTGAGGCAAGAGTGCAACATCCCATCTTCAAATGTGAGGGAATGCCTTTGGTGAGTTAGGGAGGATCTCCAGAGATCTGAGAGAGGCTAGGCAGAGCACGGAGTAGGACTTCAGCTCTCATACTTCTGGAAAGCCAACCTCTTCCTTATTGCCACTCACAATGACCCGCTCCTCCCTCGGCTGTCCCCCTGTTGCATTCCATGAGCATCTTTACTGTAATGTTCTCTCCTAATCCCTGCCCACCTGACTAATACCATTAGGCTCCATGGCAAGGTCTGCAATTGTCCAGATGTCATCAGGCCAAGTGACAGTTCTGTTTTCAGGCTGAGCAACACCAAGCCGGCTTGTTTCCCTCCCATCTCTTTCCACTGTGATGGTTAGAGCTGTCAACTCGACGGGATCTGGAATCACCTAGGAGACAAGCCCTTGGGCATGTTTGTGAGGGGTTTTCTAGATTAGGCTAGCTGAGGTAGAAAGACCCACCCCCTCCACTGTGGGCTGCATCATCCCATGGGCTGGGGTCCTGGACTGGATAAGAAACAGAGAAAGCAAAGGAGTACCAGCACGCACTCCTCTCTGCTTCCTGACTGTGGACGCAATGTGGCCAACCAGCTCCCGCACCCGCCGCCATGCCGTCCCTGCCGTGAGGGGCTGTCTTCAAACCGTGAGCCAAAGAAAACCCCTCTCTCCCTCAGCCGCTTCTTGTCAGTGTTTGTCACAACAAGGAGAAAACAACTAATACACGGTCCCATCTCTCTTTGTTACTGCACGCGTGTGCAACGTGGTGCGTAATGTGTGCACACGCATGTGTCCTTGCAGCTCCCCACACGCGTGCCTGTGGCAGGAGCTGCTCTTCTGCAGCAGCTAGAGTGCGATGTGGGGTGCCCCTCTCCATAGCACTTCTGCCTGGTCTCGTGTTTTTTTTTTTAATTTTATTTATTTAATTATTTGAGACAGAGAGAGAGAGAATGGGTATGCCAGGGCCTCCACCCACTGCGAATGAAATCCAGATACCTGCGCACCTTTGGCTTTGCAGGCAAGTGTCTCAACCGCTAAGCCATCTGTCTAGTTCTTTCCATTGCTTTAAGAGCCACTCAGGTTAACTGTTCCCAGAGCAGCTAAAGGAAAAGAAATGGAAGCTGAAGTTCCTGACCTCGGAATTCCACCCTCAAGCTGTGAGAGGATTTGGCAAGTCCCAAGGAACTCTCAGAGTGACAGGGCCTTTCCCGTGCCCATTGGGATTCCTCTTCCAGGTTGGTGTCAGAAATGCCACCTTCTCTTGGGGCGTGGAAATATGGAACTTTATTCAGAAATTTGGCATGGCACAACACGAGAGAGAAGCACTTGTGGCTGGAGAGATGGCTTAGTGGTTAAGGCATTTGCCTGCAAGTCTAAGGGCCCAGGTTCAATTCCTCCAGTACCCACATAAGGCAGATGCACAAGGGGGCCCATTGTCTGGCATTTGTTTGCAGTGGCTTAGAGGCCCTGGCATGCCCTCTCTCTCTCTGTCTCTCTCATATAAATAAATAAATAACACATTAAAATAAAAAATTGCAAGCCAGGTATGGTGACATACACCTTTACCCTAGCACTTGGGAGGCTGAGGTAGGAGTTTGAAGCCAGCCTGGGCTACAGAGTGAATTCTAGATCAGCCTGGGCTACAGTGAGACCCTGCCTATGGGGGGAAAACCAGCACTTTCAATGAGAAAACCTGAGTTCTTGCTACTTTTCATGAGAGACTTTGTTTCTGAGCAGTGTTCTAGCTCAGCAGTTAAAAGTACTTTCAAAGCCTGTCGGCCCCTGTTCAATTCCCCAGCACCCATGTAAAGCCAGACACAAAAAGTGGTACATGTGTCTGGCATTCATCTGCAGTGGCAAGAGACCCTGATGCAAATAAATAGATAAGATAGATAGATCAAATTTTTAAAAATAAAGGCATTTGCTTGAAATGGTCACATTCCTTGGCATGACAAATCTAGGCGAATCATTCTGGTGAAGACTTGGCATTGAGTCACTATCCTATCATTCGGTTGGTTCCTCTGTGGCTGAAGTCTTGGGATAATAAAATGAATATTGGGCTGGAGAAGTGGCTTAGCTGTTCTATCAAACAGATTCAGGCTCGCTGAGATGAACTTCCAGATCAGGCAGTTATGGAGGAAGGGATATTTATTAAGCTTACAGATCCAGGGGAAGTTCCATAACGGCAGAAGAAGCTGGCCTGCCTTCACAGGCCCAAGCAGAGAGAGGAAGCCCAAGCCTAAAGGTCAAAAGCCACAGCACACTTCAGGAACTCCAGCTAGGCACACTTTGCATATCTTTAGATTGAAATCTGAAACCCACCATCACACTTTAAGATCCACCCAGTGACACTGCCTCCAGCCAGGTGGCTGCAGATGCAAACTACAAACAGATAAACAACTGAATATATCGGGGGCCATCTATTCTATTCAAGCCACCACAGCTGTTAAGACCTAAAGGCCCAGGTCCAATTCCCCAAGACCCACATAGGCCAGATGCAAAAGGTGGCACGTGCATCTGGAGTGTGTTTGCAGTGGCTGAAGGCCTTAGTGCATCCAATCTCTCTCTCTCTCTCTCGCTCTCTCTCTCTCTCTCTCTCTCTCTCTCTCTCTCTCTCTCTCCCTCCTCTCTCAAATAAATACATTTAAATTATTTTAAATATTTTTAAAATAAAATGAAGATGACATGGGACATATTTAGCTTTCCATGAACCGGTTTCCCTTCCACATGTTTCCTAAGTGCTAACTGATGTCATCCCTAACAGTCCCACCAGGCAGGCATCAGTTTGAACCCTTCCTGTTCCTTTAAAGACTGAGCAACGAGAGGCTCAGAGAGAGAGCATGACGGAGCTAGTTAGTAGCAGAGCCTGGCCCCGAAGCCAGGCAGTCCATCCCTACAGCATGCATGTTTAAGGAGCACCCACGGGACTCCAGGAAGATGAAAGATGCTCAGTCAAAATTCACAGCCCAAAGGGGAAGACGCACTTGCACATCCACGACCTTAATACACAAAGGGGAAGCTGTCGGCAGCCCAGAAACAGTGTCTCCTGGAGGCTCAGATGTGGGGAAACGTCTTCCCCGTGGAGAGAGAAGAGAGGCTTTGTGGAGGAGGCGATACTTCAGCCGAGCCTTGAACCTCAAAGGACAAGTAGGACTTGGGGACAGGGAACAGCAGGGATGGTGTGTAGGGACAGCAGCTTGTCCTGCCACGATGACAACAGCAGAGGAAAGAGACCAAAAAGCAAAGTCCAAGGAAAGTCAACAAGAGCTGAAATGCCCCCTTCAGACTGGCTGAGGGGTGACACACGCCTGCCATGCCAGCACTGGGGAGACTGAGGAGGGAGCATCGCCACAAATTTAAGGACAGCCTGGGTTACATAGTGGGTTTCAGGCAAGCCAGGGTGAAATGGTAAGACCTTGTCTTAAAGAAAACCAAACACTGGGGCTGGAGAGATGGCTCAGCAGTTTAGGTGCTTGCCTGAAAAGCCTAAGGACCTGGGTTTGATTCCCCAGTACCCACGTAAAATCAGATACACAAGATGGCGCACGCATCTGGAGCTCATTTGGGGTGCCCATTTCTCTCTCTCTCTCTCTCTCTCTCTCTCTCTCTCTCTCTCTCATAAATAAATAAGGGGCTGGAAAGATAGCTTAATTGTTAAGACACTTGCCTATAAAGCCTAAGAACCCAGATTTGATTCTCCAGGACTCATAGAAGCCAGATGCACAAGGCAGCACATGTGTCTGGAGTTTATTTGCAGTGCCTGGAGGCTCTGGCACACCCATTCTCCCTCGCTCTCTCTCTCTCTCTCTCTCTCTCTCATAAATAAATAAATAAAATAAGTTGAGAAAGATTTTTAAAAAGTAAATAAATAAATAAAATATTTTTAAGGGCTGGAGAGATGGCTTAATGGTTAAGGCATTTGCCTGCAAAGCCAAAGAACCCAGGTTCGATTCCCCAAGACCCACATAAGCCAGATGCAAAAGGGGGTGCACACATCTGGAGTTCATGTGCAGTGGCTAGAGGCCCTGGCATGCCCATTCTCTCTCTCTCTCTCTCACTCTCTCTCTCTCTTTCACTCTCTCTCTCTCCCTGCCTACTTCTGCATCTCTCTCTCAAGTATATAAATAAAAATAAAATATTTAAAAATATATGTATTTTTAAAAAACCAAACAAACAGTGGGAGGGCAAGGCTATGGAAGAAGCGAAGTCAGGAGGCACTTGGGGAGCCCCCTACGGAGCCAGCAGCAGGGGCAGCATGAGTGTGAGCATGCTCGGTTCTGGCAGGACAAAGTCTGACGTGGGGTTCAGTTGATGGACATATAAACCCAGTGCTACTGAGGGGCGAGAGGAACCTCGGAGGGATGGAAAGGCCTCCAGAGACCCACAGTGATATATGAGGGCAGGAAATGGCTGGACCCCGGGAGAGTGGGAGACGTCACCAGCAGGAGCTATAGACCTCTGGGAATTCAACCACCACTAGAAACATGACGTGCACCAGGAATGGGGGAAGACCCAGCCCTCAGGTCTACCCTCGGGGACTGGCCCAGGCAGGCGCCAGCTCTGGCTGTGGGCTGTGGGTATGACGTGTTCAGGATCTGGGACACAGAGCAGAGAACAGTCAAGATAAGCAAAGGACACTCACTGCCCACCCAAACTAGAGAAGTCAGAATGTTTTCAGGGACTGGAGTGATGGCTTAGAGGTTAAGGCATTTGCCTGCAAAGCCAAAGGATCCCGGTTCGGTTTCCCAGGACCCACGTTAGCCAGATGCACAAGGGGGCGCACGCGTCTGGCGTTCGTTTGCAGTGGCTGGAGGCCCTGGCACACCCATTCTCTCTCTCTCTCTCTCTTCCTCTCTCTGCCTCTTTCTCAAATAAATAAATAAAAATAAAAATATTTTTTAAAAATTTAACAAAGAATGTTTTGAGAAAAAGCCAGTGAGAGTCTGAACCAAGGCAGTCTCAGAGGAAAGTGGGGTGCTGGGGACACATGTGGAGAACAGGCAGTAAGACTGACAGAATGTGGTGAATGGAGATCTGTAAGGACAAAGAAGAACCGGGGTGACTAGCAGGGGCCAGGTGTGCATGGAGCGGACCTTCAAAGTTGCTTTAAAAATAGACCGCCACAGGATTGGCTCTGGCATGGTTTTAATCTGAAAGGCTTGCAATGCACCCGTGGTGACGAATGACGAGTGAGACAGGTGGAGAAATTATCAGCATGAGCTCGAAGTCACTTGTGTCAAGCCCTAGTCAAAAGCATAAATAAATAAATAAAGCCGGGTGGCATGTCAGAGGTAATCGCATACACAGAAGCCCGACAGCAAGATCTGTCCCCCAAGAGTCTGCCAGACCACAGCCTAGCACAAAGGCCACTGCAGCCTGTGCGGAAAAAAACATACTCCTGCAAGGGCATTTGACCAACAATTGCCTGTCCGGCCTTGGTCTGGTGCCACCCTATGACAACTGATACCACACAAGGGGCTGGAGAGACGGCTTTGGTGGTTAAGACACTTGCCTGCAAAGCCTAAGGACCCAGGTTCGATTCTCCAGGTTCCACATTAGCCAGATGCACATCGTGGCGCATGCATCCAGAGTTCATTTGCAGTAGCTAGAGGCCCTGGTGCGCCCATTCTCTCTCTTTCTTTCTCTCTCTCCCTCTGTCCCTCTCTATCTAATAAATAAATAAATAAAACAATTGATGCCACACAAGGACAGTTGACTCAAATAGCTCACGTTATTTTGCCCTTAAAAGTGTCCCCTTCGGGCTGGAGAAATGGCCCAACTGTTAAGGCACTTGCCTGCAAAGCCTAACAACATGGGTTCAATTCCCCAGTACATACCTAAAGCCAGATGCCAAGGTGGCACACATAACTGGAGTTCGTGTGTAGTGGTTAGAGGCTCTGGTGATCCCATTCTCTCTTTCTGTCCCTCTCTCCCTCCCTCTCCCTCTTTCTCTGTCCTTGCAAATAATAAATGAATAAACAAATATCTTCTCCTTGTCTTAGTCTCTTTTATTTATTTATTTTTTTAAACACATGTGTGCCTGTGGAGGCCGGAGGACAACCTTAAATGTCATTCCTCAGAAATGTCATCCACTTTTTTTTTTTTTTTTCTTAAGACAAGTTCTCTCATTGGCCTGGAGCTCACTGATTCGGCTAGACTGGATGACCAGTGAGCCCCAAGGATTAGCCTATCTCTGCCTCCCCACTGCTGGGGTCGCAGGCATGTAGCACCACACCATGTGCAAACTCAGGTCCTCACGCCTGCACGGTGACAACTGAGCCATGCCCTCGGCAGCCTCGGTCTCTTCAGCTGTGCCCATTGCTTGCCGTGCATGTGTTCTTGGTGTGATGGTCTGCAGTTCCCAGGTTGATCATTCATCTTGGGAAATCCTTTCTCCTTTTGCTATGTGAACCTTATTTGGCACAGGGTCATCATGGGATGGGCCAGGACAGCAAGTTCTCTCCATGTGTAGCAGTCAGGTTCGCATTGCTGGCAGAAATCACCCGATCAAGAGCAGCTTTTAGGAAAAGGGGGTCTCTTTGGCTTACAGATTTGAGGGGAAGCTCCTTGGTGGCAGGAAAAACGATGGCATGAACGGAGGATGGACATCACCCCCTGGCCAACATAAGGTGGACAATAGTAACAGAAGAGTGTGCCAAACACTGGCAAGGGGAAGCTGGCTATAACACCCATAAGCCAGCCCCCAATAATACAGTGCCTCCAGGAGGCATTATTTTCCAAATTGTCATCAGCTGGGGCCTAGCATTCAGAACACCTAAGTTTATGGGGACACATGAAACAAACCACCACATTCCACCTCTGGCCCCCATAAACTGATAACCATCCATGATGTAAAATGCAATGCATTCAGCCCAACTTTAAAAGTCCCCATATTTTTTAGCCAGGCGTGGTGGCACACGCCTTTACTCAGGAGGCAGAAGTAGGAGGATCACCATGAGCTCAAGGTCATCCTGAGACTACATAGTGAATTTCAGGTCAGCCTAAGCTAGAGTGAGACCCTGCCTCAAAAACAACAACAAAAAAAAAAGTCCCCATATTTTTTAATCAATCCTAATGATGTTCAAGCATCCCCATAGTCCAAAGCCTTTTAACTGAGCCATAATACCAAAAAATCCCCCCAAAACCCATAATGGCACAGAATAAACACTCACACTGCAAAAGATGGCATTGGGCATAGCAAAGAAAGATTCAGCCAACACAAGATTTAAACAGGGCAAATATCAAACTCTAGCTCCGAATCCAACAACTCTAGCCAGTGGTAAGTCCCCAAGTCCAATAATTCTAACCAGCAACAAGCAAATCTCTGGAGTTCCAATTCCACTCCTCCAGCTGGGCTACTCATAGTCCTGGAAAACTTCATCCAGGGCTGGCAGCTCTCCTTGGCAGCCATCTCATGGTCTCGGCATCTCCACTGGGTCTCCACTGCAATCCACGGTTCATCCTCATGGCCCCATGGGGTCTCCGTGCAGGCAACCAGCAAACCCGCTTCACACTGCCCATGGCCGTTTCCAAAGCACAAGACTGTGTTGCAAACTCAATGACCCTCTCTTCACTGCATTTCATATACTTCACCATACCAGATAAGGGGCCAATTTGTTAATCTCGTTAGGAATAAAGCAGACTTTGAAGAACAGGACACTCCTTGAGCACTCAGGCCCCTTCAAAAGAGTTGACATTCTTCCTATTGCCCTAGCACAGGTCAGCTGGCCCAATCTCAGTGGTTATAATCTCTCATATAATTGCAGCTGAACGGGCAGAAGTTTCAGCCCAAAGATTTCATTTCTGTGCCATATCCCTCTACACATGCCAGTTCATTTCGATGCAAAGCAACCCTGCACAAGTTCTCAAAACATGGGCATAACAGCAAGCTTCTCATACAAACTACTTCTAGCCCAGTCCAAGAAAAGCTCCTCTCACTCTCATAAGCCAAACCTCACAGTCCATAGTTCTTACTGCATTCAGGCCTTTCAACTCTGACCAGAATAGTCCATCAAGCTGTACTTACAGCACTGCAAGGCATCTCTTAGGCCAAGGTTTTATATCCTTCCACATTCCTCTTGAAAATCAGCTCCAAAAGGCCAAAGCCACATAGTCAGGTGTCTAGCAGCAACTCCACTCTTGGTACCAACTATAGTGTTGCAGTCAGGTTTACAGTGCTGGCAGAAATCACCCAACCAAGAGCAGCTTTTGGGAAAAGGGGGCTTATTTTGCTTACAGACTCGAGGGGAAGCTCTATGATGGTGGGGAAAACGATGGCATGAGCAGAGGGTGGACATCACCCCCTGGCCAACATAAGCAACAATAGCAACAGAAGACTGTGCCAGACACTGGCAAGGGGACACTGGCTATAATACCCATAAGCCTGCCCCCCAAAACACACTCCCTCCAGGAGGCATTAATTCCCAAATCTCCATCAGCTGGGGACCTAGCATTCAGAACACCTAAGTTTATAGGGGACACTTGAATCAAACCACCACACCGTGTGTGTGTGTGTGTGTGTGTGTGTGTGTGTGTGTGTGTGTGTGTGTGTGTATGGGCTGGGGAGCAGTGGTGAGTGCACGCATACCTATGGAGGCCCAAAGGGCAACCTCAGGTGTCATTCCTTAGGTGCCATCCCCCACTTCTTGAGATATAGTCTCTTACTGGCCTGGGACTTGCCTTGTAGGCTAGACAAGTTGGCTAAGGAGCCCCAAGGATCTGCCAATCTCCACCTCCTGAGTGCTGGGATTGTAAAAGTGTGCCACCATGCCTGGCATTGTTTTTGCCTGGGTTCTGGGGATCAAACTCAGGGTCAGGCTATCTCTGCAACCCTGGCATGAACTTCCTGAGTGGGTGCTCCCCATCCTGAAAACCAGGAGGACCTGAAGGGCAGGGAATTCCAGCAGTCTCGGGAGATCACAAAGCAAGATTGTCACGGAGCTGAAACTGGAAGCCACCCCATGTCTCCCCAACTGGGCTGATAGGAAAAACAAGAGTCTTGCCCAGTCCAGCTGGGAGGCCAAGGGATGTTCTGTCGCCTTCCATGAGACTAGATGGGCATCATCCCTGCCACACTCTTCCTAGCTCCTTGACAAATAGTGCCCCTCCGTCAGTACATCCTTGCCTTGGAAAAGACACAGGAGCTAACCAAAGATGGTGCCTCACCAGGCACACCCCGGATGAGCTCCCGGTTCCGAGTTTACATGGCCTGTTCTCATTCAACAGGTTGGGGGCAGTCCGTTGCAATGAAGGATTAGAAAATAAATGATACCATTCAAAGCAGTTTCGTTATCCCATCGCAGGCCTTTGGCAATTCCTCAAGTCTGGCTTGTTTCATGTCTAATTACATATCACTGTGTATGCCCTCCATATGTTACATTTCACATCATAAATACATGGAAAATCTCTCTCTTTTTCCATCAGCCACTGCCCAGAAAGGAAGAGATTTCTCGAGTGTGCTTACACAATCAAAAAGCAGTTGTTTCAGACATGGTGACACTTCATAACCTGGATTTTATGGGCCCCCGTCGCTCTGATTCGAGGGCTTTCTGCACGCTGTCTCTGCCAGAAAGCCGAGAGCCTTGTCAGGAGCTGTGTCCTGAGATGCTTGGAAATGCACCCAGGGACCCATCTGAGTCAACTCGGGGTGCTACTGGTGTGGGAAAAGAGGCCAGGCAGAAGGTTCACAGAGAACAGAACATGGGTCCGCTGGGGAGTACTTAGCTTAATGATCAACCTATGAGCATTTCCTTGGCGCCTTTTGTGTGTCCAGGCCTGTCCTAGTTGCCCATGTGGGGAGGGGTGGACAGTCAGGGGCTCTGACAGGGTATCTGTGCAGAGGAAGTCCATGATGCGATCATCGAATGGGTGTGGGGACAGGCTGCTGGGCTCAAGGCCAAGCTTCACTATTTACCAGCTGTGGGACATCACTGAGGATGGCTTTGAATCTCGTTTTACACATCCATAAAGTAAAGGTGACAAGGATGACCTCCCTTATGGCATTGTCAGGATCATCTGAGATACTCTATGTAAAGGGGCTCCGTGTGGCCCCCAGATGGCTTCTTGTGGTTGTTGATAGAATTGCGTCTCTTCTTCCATCATCTACTATGGGAGTAGGAAGCCTCAGGTTATGAATTTAGAGGAGCCAGTGACGTCTCTGGATTCACCATCCTGTGGATCTCAAACCCAGTTCATAGTCAGCTCATGAGGCGAGTTGTTCTCCCAGGGGACACAGGAAACAACCTGGCACCAGGCAGGAATCTACTGTGGCCAGTACGGAAGGACAAGGTACTGTGGGCTAGAGCTCCCAAGGGCTCCTTGGGGGATACGGGACTCATGCAGAAGGCAAAGCAAGATGCAGGAAAACAGTCAGCGGACGGAAGAACGATCATCAGAAAGAGCATGGCGTGGGCTGGAGAGCCGGCTCTGCGGTGGAGGCGCTTGCCTGCGAAGCCTAAGCACCCACGTTTGACTCTCCAGGTCCCACGTAAGCCAGACGCACAGTGACACAAGCGTATAAGCTCGCCCACGTGCACGCTTCTGGAGTTCAACTGCAGGCTGGCGGCTCTAGCACACCAATTCTCTCTCTCCTTCTCATGGGAAAAAAAGGCAGTCTGTTGGGCTTGCCTTAAAAACAAGAAAGTAGGACTGGAGGGATGGCTTAGAGGTTAAGGCGTTTGCCTGCAAAGCCAAAGGACCCCAGTTTGATTCCCCAGGACCCACATTAGCCAGATGCACAAGGGAGTAGATCCGTCTAGAGTTCATTTCAGTGGCTGGAGGCCCTTGCATGCACATTCTCTCTCTCTCTCTCCCTCTTTCTCTGTCAAATAAATAAATAAATAAAAATAAAATATTTTAAGAAAAGAAAGTGCAGCCAGGCGTGGGAATACACACCTTGAATCCCAGCACTCGGGAGGCAGAGGTAGGGGGATCGCCGTGAGTTCAAGGCCACCCTGAGAATACAGAGTGAATTCCAGGTCAGCCTAGACTAGAGTGAAACCCTACCTCGAAAAACCAAAAAAAAGAAAAGAAAAGAAAAAAAGGAAGTGCATGATGTTCCTATGAGCACATAAATGCCTCAAATGCCTGCCAAGCACCCACTGTTACCAGCATTACTTAGGAAGTACCAGGCAGCTTTCAAGTCACGGACACACTGCTGCACCGTGGCCCAGCTCCCGGAGCCGAGGTCAGAGTCAGGGAAGCGGAATGTGACGGTCAATATTCATCGTCAGCTTGACAGGATTTAGAAGCGCCCAGGAGGCATGCCTTTTGAGGGCATTGCCAGAGGGGCTTGACTGGAGAGTGAAGATGTCCCCTGAATGTGAGTGGTTCCATCTAAGAGGCTGGGGTCCTGGACTGGAGAAAAAGGGGAGATTCAGCTGAGCCCCAGCATGCATCTCCCTCTGCTTCCTGACTGTGGCTACAGTGTGAATAGCCTCCTCACGCTTCTGCCACCACAGCGGGAGCCACTCTCACTGCCACACCTTCCCAGTGATGACCGGCCCTGCCCCCGCACCCCCACACTGTCTTCCTCAAGTTCCTCGGCTGTGTGCTTTGTTACGGCAATGAGAAAAGGATCTACCGCACAGGGCGACCTTTTGGCCTTGTCCACTTAGTGACAAGAATGTGTGCTACACATGGAGGGGAGTCAGGCTGAGCAGACAATACAAACTGAGAGGGGACCATTCCTGCACATCAACAATAACCCACAGGTTGAGAGATCCGCGAGGGCCAGACCTGGCCTCGCTATGTTACAAAATTAGTGGCATGCCACGGGCTCAAAAAGTGGGTGCCTGGTGGATGAATGGGTGAAAACTGAATCATGGCCAGGCTGGAATCCTTCACTCACTCTCCACCTTGGAGGCTGATGGGCATGAGTCAAGTCAACTCAGTGGGCACCATGCCCTCCGGCTAGGCTTGGGTTGAGACAGTCATGAGCCCAGGCAGAGGACTGAAGGAAGGAGCACAGTGAGACGGAGGGGCCCAGCTCCCTTCCAGCAGATCTTTCCTGCTGGGTCCCTCCATAGAAGATTCCTCTGGGGGCAGTCCCAGCCTCCCCTGAATGCTGGTAGCCTCCCTGTGGCAACGAACGGTCCAAGAGCTTCCCAGACATTTGCAGGTGAGTTAGGCATGTGACATCATGGGCTCAGCAAAGTGAATGTTCCTCCCCAGTGTGCGACTCCATCCAATCTACGGAGGGGCAAAGGGACCAAAAGGAAGGAGGTTTGCCTCTTGTCTTTCCCTTCTTGGCTGCCTGCTTGAGCGTGGACATCGGTGGTCTGACCTTTGGGATTTTTTTCTTTTCGTGTGTGTGTGTGTGTGTGTGTGTGTGTTGTGCATGCACATCAATATGTGTGTGTGCAGGTGTGTATGCATGTGTGCAGACTTGTGTGGGGGCCAGAGGTCAACCCTGAATGTCTTCTTCAATCATTCTTCACCTCATTTGTTAAAATATCTGTGTGCATGTGCGTGTGGTGTGTAAGCACACTAAGGCTCTTGCCACTACAAATGAACACCTGATGCATTTACCACTTTTTGCATCAGGGGACACTTGGGTACTGGGGATTTGAACCTGGGCTGAGAGACTTTGTAAGCAAGCACTTTTAACCACTAACATATCTCCTCAGATGTCCACCTTATTTTTTTAATATGTTATTTTTATTTATTTATTTATTTGGCAGAGATAAAGAGGCAGAGAGAGAGAGAGAGAGAATGGGCGTGCCAGGGCCTCCAGCCACTGCAAACGAACTCCAGACGCATGCGCCACCTTGTGCATCTGGCTTACATGGGCCCTAGGGAATCGAATCTGGGTCCTTTGGCTTTGCAGGCAAACACCTTAACCGCTAAGCCATCCCTCCAGCCCTCCACCTTACTTTTTGAGACCGCTTGGCTGCATTGGTATAGTAAGAGAGGACTTTGTTAGGCAGAGACAGGAGGGTCTCCCAGAAGCCATCAGCACACGCAGCAAACATGGACAATAGCAGCAGAATGACATGGAGAGAAGCTCTTCCTCAAATGGGGTGGAACAGTGAGGTGAACAGTGAAGGTGGCCTGGAAGGCTCTCTGATCTCCACACATGCACCGTGGCATGTGTACATCCACAAACATCCCTCTCTCTCTCTCTCTCTCTCTCTCTCTCACACACACACACACACACACACACAAATGCATATATGCATGCATATACACACACATAATTCTTTTTGGAAAAGCACAATGCAGGCTATGGATATTGGTCAGTTGGCTGAGCGCCTGCCTAGCATGCACAAAACCCTGCGTACAAACTCCAGCACTGCATAAAACCAGGCGTGGTGCCATATACTGTAATCCCAGCCCTGTGGGGATAGAGGCAGAAGAATCAAGAGTTGGGCTGGAGAGATGGTTCAGCAGTTAAGCGCTTGCCTGTGAAGCCTAAGAACCCCGGTTTGAGGCTTGACTCCCCAGGACCCATGTTGGCCAGATGCACAAGGGGGCACACACATCTGGAGTTCGTTTACAGTGGCTGGAGGCCCTGGTGCACCCATTCTCTCTCTCTCTCTCTCTCTCTCTGCCTCTTTCTCTCTCTGTGGCTCTCAAATAAATAAAAATAAAAACAAAAATTAAAAAAAAAAGAATCAAGAGTTCAAGGTCATCCTTACCTGCATAATGAGTTCAAGGCCAACCTTGGATATAAGAAACTATCTTGGGGGAGAGGTACAGTGTTAATGTTTGATAATGAACGACTGTGACACTGGTTTAGGTGTCATTGTACAATACCTTTTGACTTCTTAAAATATTTTATTTATTTATTTATTTACAAGCAGAGAGACAGAGGGAAGTGAGAGAGAGAGAGAGAGAGAGAGCGTGTGTGTGTGTGTGTGTGTGTGTGTGTGTGTGTGTGTGTGTAAGAAAGAATGAGTATGCCAGGGCCTCTAGCCACTGTAAATGAATTCCAGATGCATGTGTCACTTTGTGTATCTGGCTTTCCATGGGCACTGGGGAATCGAAGTCAGGTAGACTTTGCAGGCCAGTGCTTTAACCACGGAGCCATCTCTCCAGTTCCATCTTTTAACTTTTGATTGATTGATGATTTGGTGATGACTGATGTGCTGGGAAGTGAACCGGGGCTTCCCACCTGCTAAACGAGCGTTCTACCATAATTTTTGGCTGAGACTTTTCATTTTCCGTGTTGAGACAGCTTTCCTAGGTTGACCATCAACTTGAAATCCTCCTGCCTCAGCTCTCAAGTGGTTGAGATTACAGGACTCTACCATGAGGCTAGGCTTACTGTTATTTTAGAGCGCAGTTCTTCTACTTACTAAAAACAAATGACTGTCACCCATTGGTACACTGGCAGCATGCATTTCATGTTCACCACATCATTTTATTCTAAACTCATTCATTTATTGGTGCCGGGATTGAACGCAGGGCCTCTCACATGCTAAGCACATGATCTACCACCCAGCTGCAGACCAGCCCATTTGCCAGCGTCTTGATTGCGCCAGGAGCGCACGTGGTCAGTCTGGCCGACCCCACCAGCCCCAGATCTCTGCTGGTCCCGCTGCGACAGAGCCCCGCACGCCTCAAATACAGACCGTGCTCCGAGAAGTCAGCGGAGATCTTCAGCTTCTACAACTCCAGAACCGCATCCCCTTCTTCGTGGTCCCCCACCCTGTTGCCTCAGTGGACAGCCACCACACACACAAATGGCAGCAGAAAACCCAAGAGCCAGGAACCCGGAGGGCATATAGAGGAAGCCATCCTGCAGACGACCTCTAACTTCTGCCTCCACCCTCTCCTTCTCTACCTTCTTCATGAAGGTCCACATCGCGCCCACGCCTGCCCGCATTGTGCCCACGCCTCCCCGCATCGCGCCCATGCCTCCCCCGTCGCGCCCACGCCTCCCTCCGTCATGCCATAAGAACCACGGTTCACCCAGCACACCCCACACCACCACCACCTCTAACACCTTCCCAAACTCATGCCAATGCCTCCCTGGCCAGCTCCTTGCCATCACCATCCTGCCACACCAAACCCACCCATGGTCTCCACCAGGATTACCACATTATCACCACACACAAGCATTAGCCAGGACCAAAATGGCCAGACATGGTGGCTAAAGGAAACTAGAACTCCAGTTTCTCAGCTTTTTCATTGATTATTTGCAAGTACAAAGAAAGAGAAAGAAGGCCGGGCGTGGTGGCGCACGCCTTTAATCCCAGCACTTGGGAGGCAGAGGTAGGAGGATTGCCATGAGTTCAAGGCCACCCTGAGGTGACAGAGTTAATTCCAGGTCAGCCTGGACCAGAGTGAGACCCTACCTCGAAAAACCAAAAAAAAAAAAAAAAGAAAGAAAGAGAAAGAGTAAAAAAGAGAGAGAGAGTGGGCACGCCAGGACCTCCTGCCACTGCAAACTCCAGACACATGTGCCACTTGGTGTATCTGACTTTATGTGGACACTACGGGACAAGAGCCTTTAACCACTGAGCCATCTCTCCAGGCCTCAGCTTTAAGTATCAAAGAGTCTGCCCCAGGGCTGGGGAGGTGACTTCCAGGTTAAAGGCGCTTGCTTGCAAAGCTTGCTGCCTGGGTTCAATTCCCCAGCCTCCCACATAAAGCCAGATGGGCATTCACTCGCAGCGAGACCCCGGTTCCACACACACACATAAATAAATAAATAAATAAATAAATAAATAAATAAATAAATAAATAAATAAACAAACCAACATACATATGTTAAAAAGAGGTTTTTCCCAAAGAATCAGGGAGATCAACCCAATTTATAACTTAGAATGACTCTTTTGTTTTTGTTTTTGTTTTTGCAGGTATGTGATGTGTGGGCATGTATGGGTGAATGTTCTCACATATGAAAGTATGAGAGTGTATACATGCATGTGTGTGGAGGCCAGAGGACAACCTTGGTGTCATTCTTTGAGTCCACTGTCCCACATCTTTCTGGCCAGTGAACTCCAGGGTTCCATGGCTCTCTGCCTCCCCAGAGCTAGGGTTACACGTGTGTGACGCCGCACCCAACAGTTAGCCTGGGCACTAGGGACTGAACTCAGGTCCTCGTGCGTGCAAGACGAATAGGTCACTGACTGAGCTCTCTGTCCAGCCCCCAGGACTGGTCATTATGAGGAGAACAGATGGCATTAGAAGGCTATGTTGGCCTCATTTTGAGTTTTTCATCAATCTGTCCTTTTTTAAAAAACTAATAATACCTGAGTTAAAGTGAGACCCTACCTCAAAACAAACAAAAATAAACTAATAATAATAAGGGCTGGAGAGATGGCTTAGTGGTTAAGGCTCTAGCCTGTAAAGCCTAAGGACCCAGGTTCGATTTCCCAGGACCCACATAAACGAGATGCACATGGTGGCGCATGCGTCTGGGGTTCATTTGCAGTGGCTGGAGGCCCTGGCACACCCATTCTCTCTCTCTCTTTCTCATAAATAAAAATAATTTTTAAAGTGTCAAGATAAGTAAATTGGGCTGGAGAGATGGCTAGGTGGTTAAGGTACTTGCTTGCAAAGCCTAATGACATGGGTTCAATTCCCCGTGTAAAGCCAGATGTACAAAGTAGCTCATGCATCTGGAGTTCATTTACAGCAGCGGGAAGCCATGGTGAACCCATTCACATTCTCTCTTTCTCTACTTGCAAATAAATAAATATATCAACACTTTTTTTAATGTGTCTTACACTGTAGCCTAGGCTGGAACTCACTGTGTAAACCAAGTTGGCCTCAAACTTGTAAAAATCCACCGGCCCTGCCTCTGGAGTGCCAAGACCCGGGCATGTGCCTCCATGCACGGTGCCCTCTTGGTCTTTTGACAACCACAACTTCAGTAATTCCCCAACTAGTGTTCCAATTTCCAAATTTCAGTTTCATTTTCTTGTAATTCCCTTTTTTTTGTCTTTTTTCTTTTTTTGGCCTTGGTCAGAGGTATTAGCTTGTGAGAATTAATAAAAGGCTTTCCTTAAACTAACGTGTTAGCTATAAAACTCCCACACGAGTTCTCACTAAGGATGGTGACACATCCTCGCGGTGACTTGTGTCTGGCTTACTACGTAATTGGAAGAAATCTCAAGCAATAATAAGGCAGGCTTACTCATATTTTTTCAAAGGAGTTTCAGGCTCTTTTTTTTGTTTGGTTCTCAAAATAGCCCCCAGTGAGTAGTGTGGCCATCCTGTGACGGGCTAGGAGGGGAGATGAGAAAGTCCAGGTCCAAATGACTAAGGGACAGAGATCACTTGGGACCAGACCATGGCGGAAACAGCCTTGACAGCGATGACCACGGCAGGTGTGCCCTGGGTTCCTGCTCGGGGCCAAATTCTCACTCACCACACAACTGGGTGACTTCCTGTGGCCTAGAACCCATGCAGCAGTCAGGGGACCTTGGGCCATACCTCCTGCTGGGTTAGGCTCCGTCAGCCAGCAGGGTGCTGTGCCATCAGCTGCAGAGAGTGGATGGGAAGGCAGAGCCAGGAAGCCACAGGGTGAGGCTGATACCCAAAATCTTTGTGGGGGGGATGGAGAGGAGACGGAGAGACAGGCATAGCATGGGGCCACTGTCACACCAGGGGTAAAGTGGGCACTTCCTGGAGGACAACGCCCACCTGAGTAGAGAAGACAGCTGAGATCCAATAGCCAACCCTAGGCCCCGCACAGCGTCCTACCCTCTCCCCATTGGCACCCGGGAGCAGGAGCATGCCCGGGCTCAGGCACAGTGCGAATCTCTCCTCCGCGCATCTGTTTATAGCCAACACAAATCTAGCTCCGTCCCAAAGTCTGTGGGCCAGACAGAAGTGAGCTCATTTTCTTGAGTCTGCCTTATCTTCTTCACCTTGCCTCCCCATGCCAGTGACAACGGGCACACGTCATGTCTTGTGTCCACTGAGGCACCAGGGACGTGCCCTGGAACCCGGGCACATGGCCCCTTCAGACTGGGAGGGCGGGGCACTGTGACACTTCTGGGCCCATCTGCTGATTCCACACTTCGCTGGGGGCAGGAAGGCCACGACCCGCTGTTTAACCCCTGACCCTGTCACAGTGCATAACAACCCTTTCCTTCCTCTAGGCCTCCCTCCCTCCCTATGAGAGGCACAAGTCACCCCTCTGCTCCCCCCCGACCCAAACCCCGGTGGGATCATGGCATCTTGGCCTTCCCTGCTCCTTCCCCTCCCCCACCAGGGAGGCGTTCTCTCGTCGGTGGGGGTGGGGCTCTCCTTACTCAGGATTTTTTTTTTTAACTTCTAAATCTGCCTCCTTTGTAGCCTCCCCTTGGGTCGAAGCTTTGCACCCAAAATACGCGTCAGGAAGAGGTTCCTTCTATTGCCTCGCTCTGTCACATCCTGTTGCTGGGACAGGACAGGAGCACCAAGGAGCCTGGCCGCAGGAAAGGAAAAAGGATGGGGAAGGAAGGGCCCACACACGGGGATAATGCCGGAAGGTTCTGCAGAACGCACAGGGCACCGGAATGCTCGTGTGTGTGTGTGTGTGTGTGTGTGTGTGTGTGTGTGTGTGTGTGAGAGAGAGAGAGAGAGAGAGAGAGAGAGAGAGAGAGAGAGAGAGATGCCCATTTTAGACATGAAGAAACGAGGCTTAAACAAGGCTCCAAAACAGCAAACAGCCCGGCCAAAGTATGAAAGGTGAGCCACTGGCTTTTGAACTCTGGCATCTTGCCCATAAGCACCCTGCCTCGAGTTGTCTCTCTCCTGCCTTCTTTAAATGCCATCCAGGCGAAGTGCAGGCAGCAACGGCGGATCCACAGGGTCCCGGTCACTCCGATGCTTGCTGAGCCCTTCCAATGCTCGGAGGCAGGGTCTCTAGGGGCCCCAGGATCACCCCGGGCCCAGCCTCCAGCACCAACAAGCTGTTTTTCTTCAGGAGCAAATGTTAATCTGACAAGGACTTCCTGCCTGGTTCACGGCCAGTAATCAATAAAACAAATATTGGCTACCATGGGTCGTCTAGGTTGCCTCACGCAGCCTAGAAAAAAATGATTGGGATGCTCTGCCTGGATTCCCAGGCAGGAGGGGGCGCCCAGGGAGGAGCCTTGTCAGGATTCTCTTCTCACTCAAACCTGTTCCCAGGGGCACACGACACACAGAATAATGCACCTCTGTACCCGACAAGGCCTTCCTCACCGCGGCTTCCAGAAACTGTGGGACTCTAGATGCCCCCAGTCAGAGGACGGTCCCCATCAGCCTCAGGGGATCCTCTCCCTATCCACAGCCACTGACCGAGGCTTGACCCACTGTGACTGCAGGAAATGTAGGTGACTCGGGCTCCACCTGTCAGGGGAGGCAGCTGTTGGCAACACAGGGGCCCTGAGCAGGAAAGTGGAGTCGCTGTGTGGCCCTCCCAGGTGTCTCCAGAAGCATCACATGTGTCCTGGCAGGGCTCCTTCCCCACCTCGGGCCTAGAGTCTTCTGGCCTTGGGCCCCTGAGGAGGACTCTAGTTAGAGTTGAGTTAGTGCTTTGGGGATAGTTGTCTCTCCCACACACACATGAAAAAAAGACATTGTTTCAGGGCTGGAGAGATGGCTTAGCAGTTAAGGTGCTTGCCTGCAAAGCCTAAAGACCCAGGTTCAATTCCCCAGGACCCATGTAAGCCAGACGCACAAGGTGACACATTCATCTGGAATTCATTTGCAGTGGCTAGAGGTCCTGGTGCATCCATTCTCTCTATATGCCTCTCTGTCTCTCTCAAATAAATACAAATTAAAACAAAAAAGAGTTGTGGGCTGGAGAGATGGCTTAGAGGTTAAGGTGCTTGCATGCAAAGCCTAAGGACCCACGTTCCATTCCCCAGGACCCACATGAGCCAAATGCACAAGGTGGCGCACGTGTCTGGAGTTTGTTTTCAGTAGCTGGAGGCCCTGATGTTCCCATTCTCTATATCTGCCTCTCTTTCTCGCTCTCTCTGAAATAAATAAATAAATAATAGATAACAAAAGACTTTGTCCCTCTCAGGCCACACACTACTGATGTCCAAGCACTGTCCCTGTCCCTCCTTGGATTCTGGGGCTGGATTGGGATCCACAGCCAGGGCTTTTGAGTGTGTCCATCTTCCCACAGTGAACCCAAGGCCAGCAGAATACACGGTCTCTGCTGACCACATACCTGGGAGGCCTTCTCTCAGATCAGTCACACAACACAGTCACCCCTCAACTCACAGAACACTGTCTACCCAGCAACCCAGCACGGGCCACGTGGCCACCCTTGCTGCCAGGGCCCCCAAGCTGACCATCATCATGACTAGCCAACGTGTGCCAGGTGGGTTCCTTGGTGCAGCAGGCATGAGATACAAGCGCCATGCTCACTGGCCAAGCTCATCCGAGGCAGAGGACAGGGCCCTGAAACCAGAGCAGCTTGGGGGTGTCATGTCACATGCCAGTGGAGTCCAGGCCACAGAAGGCTCGACTTCCGGAAGTCCCAGCGAATCAAAATCAGTCCTCACTGCAGACATCAAATGTAAACACCAATATGGAAGACGAAAATGCATCAGCGTGGCTATGTCAGGACACTTAAACAGAGCTCCGAGGTTATATAAGGAAGGGGCCTGTAAGAACACGTGATCAAAAGGAGTGATCAACTGTGGTCATCACGATCCCAGATGCACCATGGCAGTCGTGAATAGCTTGAGGAGACAACGTGAGGTGACCACCCTGCATGCAGGGGACACAGCCTCATCGTGGGGTGATCTGTCTGCGAGACTGTATTCCTGGAAGGTTTGGGGTCATGATTGGAGACTGTAGGAAGCTGCCCCTGGAGTGTGGATCAAGACGCCCAACAGGCACAGATGTGCCTGGTCTGTAGTTTGCTTCTGTGGGTGCCTCCAGCCCTAAAATGGAGGCTTACTAGCCTGATACGAGCATTCTATAAATGATCAATATGCCCGAGTGCAGAACTGAGCAAGGATCTGACCCAAGGCTCTAGCCCAGTAAAGAAGCCAAGTATAGGGCTGGAGAGATGGCTTAGCCGTTAAGGCGCTTGCCTCCGAAGCCAAAGGGTCCAGGTTCAATTCCCGAGGACCCTCATAAGCCAGATGCACAAAGCGGAGCATGCACCTGGCGTACGTTTGCAGTGGCTGAAGGCCCTGGCGTGCCCATTCTCTCCCCGCCCCCCTTCCTGTCTCTGCCAAATTAATTAATTATTTTTTTTAAAGAAGTCAAGTATGAAATAAAGGCAGCGATGACAAGGTAAAAAAAGATCAGAGTCTTTAGCCTAACGAGTTTCTAAGTCCCTGTCACACGAACACATAACAGGGCCGCAGACTGACCGCAGGACTGTAAGTGTCCTGGAGAGCGCGAGCCCGAAGCTGGCCTCTGCGGAGAGCGCTGCCTCCCACCGCTAAGCAGGGCTTTCTGCACCTTCCAAATCCTTCCAAACAGGCTCAAGGCCAGAAGGCTACGCGACAGGAGGGCGAAAAGACTGGCTTCAATCACTCCGGCGGACACGGTTTGCCTCCAGGACAGTTTGGCGACACTCATGGCGGCCCTTCTTCTCCAGTCCCAGGGGGCGGTCTTGAGCCTGGGACGTCGAGCGGCTGCCGAAGACATCGTTCAGAGCCCTTGTCTCTGACATGCCTCCTCCAGTTCAAAGTGCCTCCTCCCCGTAAGGCAGTGAGCAGATGTTTGTGGGGCCCTCCAGCTGGCTGGGGAAGCCTGTCCACTTGGCCACCACCCCGAGATCTGAGAAGACATCTGTCACCTGCCTTCTGCAGATCCCAGAAGGTTTCAGGATCCCCATACTGCAGCCAAGAGAGGCACTTGGGGGGGGGGCAGTAGTTTGGCTTCTGGAACCTGATAGCTCGGGGGTGGGGGGGCGACACCTGGGAGAGACTCTCAAGTGACACTGAAACCCCTCCTTGATCCACAGTGAGGCGCAGGCTGCCTCCTTTGCCAGCCCCTCGTCCAGCAGCCCCACTTCTTTTTTTTAATTTATTTTTATTTATTTATTTGAGGGCAACAGACAGAGAGAGAGCGAGAAAGAGGCAGAAAGAGAGAGAGAATGGGTGCACCAGGGCCTCCAGCCCCTGCAAACAAGCTCCAGATACATGCACTGTGACCTTGTACATCTGGCTTACTTGGGTCCTGGGTAACCAAGCCTCGAACTGGGGTCCTTAGGCTTCACAGGCAAGCTCTTAACCACTAAGCCATCTCTCCAGCCCCACTTCCGACCACAGGCCTGGTCCCTGCCTCTCACATGTCTTATGTCCCTGGGGCCTTCTTCCCGTCTGGGGCCAAACCCAATAAAGAGCGCTGGCATCTTGCATTCGGAGCGCTGGTGCTGCTCTTGTGAGGTCGGGAGTCTCCTCCTGACAGTCTTGTCTGCAGACTTCAGCTGTCTCAAATAGGACCCAGCTACAGATGAGGAATCCAGGGACCAGCAGGGATGGGCTCACGGACCCAGGTGGAGTGAGGAGGCCACATGCCATCCAAGCCCCCAGGGATCATGGGTGCAGACAAGACAAGGGATCCGTGTGGACTCAGGATGGGCTAGAAGCTACCAAGGTGATCGCTGGGTCCCCTGCAGGTCTCTGGGCATCCCTGGGCATCGGATCTGTAAACATCTGCATCAGCGGGTCAGACCCAGGTGACAGAACCCACGAGGGTCTGCTCTGCTTCTGGGTGAATTCCTTGCCTGCTGTGAACCACAGTCACATCACAGGCAGGAGGAAGAGGGTGCTGACAGGGCTGTGGGATGTGCGCATGAGCTACTTGGCTCAGAAGACGGCTCAGCAATCAGGAGTGATCACTGTTCCTGCAGAGACCGGCTCAGGGGACTCAGTCGAATGAGATAATGTGAGCAGCAGCTCGGTGAGATGCAGTGTGCGGATGGTAGCAATTACCACTTATCCGAGTGTCCTCTCTGGGCCTCACTGGCCTCCTTCTCATTCTCCTCCTAGTTTATTTTAGTTTATTTTTTTTTCCTGGCTTAACCTCTTCTCGGCCTCTCTTTATCTAGTCTCTTCCCTCTCCTCTCCAATGCTTGATTCAATGTCTGACACCCCTCCCATCTGCCCTCACTCCGGAGCCCACAGTGGCTCCCCGTGAGCTCTCCTGTCCAAATTCTTGCCAATATCAAGCACCAGCTAGAGGTCACCAGCTTGACCAAGCCCTCCCCACTCACCATCCACATTTGCAATGCGCCTCCCCATACAGGCCCCAGCCCAGAGATCTTGTGGGTGCCTGAGACCCTCTCAACATCCATCCTTCAACACCCACTTATGTTCAGTCTCTGCGTGCGCAAAATTGGTTTAAGCAGCTGCTCGAAGGAAGGGGCTTTCTGTCCTCGGGAAGAAGGCCTGAAAATGGCAGCCAGCAGGGTCCAGCTGGAGATCTTAGGGAATCTGCCGCTGATCCTCCCGCCTTAGAAAACTGTGATGGTTTGAATGAGGTGTCCCCCATAAACTCTTGGGTTGTGAATGTTCCTGGTTGGTGGCAATTTGGGAGGTGGAGCCTTGCTGGAGGGGGTGTGTTGTTGGGGATCAGCTCAGGAGTGTTATAACCAGCTCCCTTTGCTAGAGTTTTCCTCACTCTCCTGCTGCTGCTTCCCACCTGCTGTGGCAGAGGTGGTGCCCGGCCTCCACTCATGCCAGGCTTTCCCCTGCCACCATGGAGCTTCCCCTGGACGCTGTAAGCCAAAATCAAAACTTTCCTCCCATCAGCTACTTCTGGTCAGGAAAAAAAAAAAAAAAAGCGGACTGGAGAGATGGCTTAGCGGTTAAGCGCTTGCCTGTGAAGCCTAAGGACCCTGGTTCGAGGCTCGATTCCCCAGGACCCACGTTAGCCAGATGCACAAGGGGAAGCACGCGTCTGGAGTTTGTTTGCAGAGGCTGGAAGCCCTGGCGTCTCCATTCTCTCTCTTTCTCTCTGCCTCATTCTCTGTCTGTTGCTCTCAAATAAATAAATAAAAATAAACCAAAAAAAAATTTTTTTAAGTGAGAGAGAGAGAACCTAACTCCAAAAACACCTATGAAGATTAAATCAGGAAAATGGATTGGAAAGTGCACACACACACACACACACACACACACACACACACACAAACAGTTAATACATGGAGGCTACTCATATTACCCTCAGGTTTTTTTTGTTGTTTGTTTTATTTTATTTTTTTATTTATTTGAGAGTGACCAACAGAGAAAGAGGGAGAGAGAGAATGGGCACAGCAGGGCTTCCAGCCACTGCAAACGAACTCCAAATGTGTGTGCCCTCTTGTGCATCTGGCTAACATGGGTCCTGGGGAATCGAGCTTCGAACCGAGGTCCTTAGGCTTCATAAGCAAGCACTTAACCACTAAGCCATCTCTCCAGCCCTATCCTCAGTTTTTGAGATATACAATAGAGCCAGGCAGACCAGCTGGAAATGTTAGAGTGAAACTTCAGAATTAGCCAATCCTTGTTTGTTGAGACAGGGTCCACTATATCCTAAAGTGGCCTTGAACTCACTATGTCACCAAAGATGACCTTGAATTTCTAGTCTTTGTGGTGTTGTGAAGGGAACCCATGGCTTTGCATATTCTGGGCAAACACACTACCAACTAATCTACGCCCCACCAGGGAAGGCCTTTGTTTAGAATACTGTTTCTCACCATTCTGGTCCAATTCTCTGCCTCTTTTTTATTTTAAATCTCAGGAGAAGAGCTCCGGCTGAGTTTGAATTTTGCTCTCCGGTTCCCTCTGGTGTTCCACAGCAAACTTCAGCTCCTTTGGGACTCCGTGGCCTCCAGAGCACCCTGCCTGCCCACACCTCCTGGAGGCCCAAACACAGTGACCATGAAAGACTGGAACCAGTGCATTGTGGGAGTCAAAAAGACACCTGGAAATGAGTAGGTGTGGCCTTCGGCGCAAGGGCCAGCCCGGGGCCCAGGCCTGGGGTGTGGGCAGGACCATAAGGGGCACTAAAGGCCCAACACTCCTCCATGTGACTAGGGAGAGGGACACTGGCTGAGGTGTGGCTCCTGAGAACCTGGACTGGCTCTCTCAGGTGTTTGCGGCTGGAGTCAGCCCAGGGCGCGTTCAGTGAACTTGGACATTACTTTGGTGAGGCACAGTGGCCCCGATCTCACAATCCTCCAGCCCCAGCCTCGTGAGCTGCGGGGATTATAGTCACTGGCCTCTGGGCCACAGTTAGTTTCCTTTGCACCCCATGTGAACGGACAGGCGTGGACAGTTTGTTCACAGAGACCCCTGGCGCTGTCTGTGAAAGGGGGGACTGAAATGGATCAGGCTCTGCCAGTTGAACCCAGAGTTCCAGGCTGGGCTGCGCAGGGTCACTGCATGCTCTCCACAGACTCCCTTCCTTCTCGGGCCTCATCCTTCTTCTCTTCCTCCACCAGCCACGGAACTCCACTGTGGTATTTTTTTTTCCTTCCTCGGGTCTGCCCCCACATGGGCATGGAGCACCTGGGACCAGGATGGAGGGTGAACGTATTATCACCTACCTTTGTCGTTGGGGGAAGAGCAAGCCAGGAGATCCCATTCTGGCCTGGTGGATCTCCTGATCAATCCATGCCTAGCTGATCTCACTGGGGTAGCCCACCCTTCCCCCACAACCTCATCCCTTTCTCCACCACCAACACCCTCTGCCCGGGCTTCTAAAACTTGATCCCCTTTACACCCAAGAAATTTTTATGCAACCTTGGGCATATACAAAGCAAATGTTTAGTGATAATAAATTATAAAGGAATTTATTTGAAACAGTTCTTTGGTGTGCATATAATTTTACCATTTATTAAAGATGAAACAAAAGTCGCACACTAGCGAGATGGATGTGCTTGCTCATTTTTAGTTAAAGCCTTAAATCTTGGCCAAATATTTGATACTATACGACTTAGAGCATCCTCAAGGTTTTTCAGAGTTGATTAGCATTTTCATTTTATAATCATTTAAAGCAGCTTTATATACATATGTAGTATAAGATGCCAGAAGTACGCTTAGGAACATTTCAGAAACTGGTGGAAATTCTGTCCTGATCCCAAGCCAAAATTCATTGAGTGATGTTTCTTGTGAAACGCAAGTCAATATTTTTTTTTAATTTTTATTTGAGAGAGAGGAAACGGGCATGCCAGCCACTGCAAATGAACTCCAGACACATGCGCCACCTTGTGCATCTGGCTTACATGGGTCCTGGGGAATAAGAACCGGGTTCTCAGTCTTCACAGGCAAGTGGCTTAACCGCCAAGGCATCTCTCTGGCCCTCAAGTAAATCATTTTTTTTGAGACAGCATCTCCTACGGGCCAGGCTGGCCTCAAATTTCTCATGTAGCCAAGGATGACAAGCATGCACCACCATGTCCCGGACAATGTGACGCACGCTGGGGGAACAAACACTCGGCTCACTGGGCGCGCCCCAGCTGAAAGCAGCCACTTGTAAAACCGAACGGTCTTAACACACCCCAATCCAAAGATACACTAATTTGATATGCACGTGCTGAGAAATGGGGGTAGGAAAATACCAGAAGTCTTTGTTGTCTGTTATTATGCCATTGTCTTTCTAGAAGAGCAGAAAGCCTTGTACATACAGCAAAAATGCTACAGCTCAGAACACGTACCAGCCTTGATCTTGTGGGTGTCGCGTGGTGTGACCTCGTCACCAATGGTGCAAGGGGCGCACGTTGTGTGTTCAGAGCCAAGGCTGCGGTGGTATCACACACCCAACACCGGTGAGCGCAGCCGGAAACTCTGCTGATGCGTTCCATGCTTGATTTCTGAATTAATTTTTGCGGTTTTTTTTAGATTTATTTTTGTTTTTTATTTATTTTTATATTTATTTTTATTAGCTATGGACATACTTAGTATGTAAACAACACATGTTGGGACCATCCTTTCCCTCCTCCCTGCCCCTTTTCTGAAGAGGCCTTCCTCGTTGGGGGCACAGGTCAACCCCGTGGGGACTGTGGATCATGCATTATCAGGGCAGCAGTCAGTTACGAGGGAGAGGCATGTCTCGGTGAAATTTTTTCTCTGTTGTTTTTGTGAGTTAGGGTCTTGCTCTAGCCCAAGCTGGCCTTCACTGTGTAGCTTCAGGCTGGCTTCAAACTCACGGCGATTCTCCTACTTCTGCTCCCCAGCGCTGAATTGCTTTTTGTCCATCACGTGCACACCAGCTCACATGCGGCCGTGGCTTCTCAGGTCAAGCAGCCAGGTCTTGAGCTCACCCACCCAAACTCCCACTGCACAGTCAAAGGAGTCCCTTGTAGCTCTCTCAGTTCTCAGGAGGCGATGGCACGAGGGTCAGGACTTGTATGCCAGCCTGAACTACATAGTGAGACCACAGCACAACAGAAAACAAAACAAAAAGGGGCACTGAAGTGTAGGACATACTCCATGTCTCCACAGCCCAAAGGCCAGTGTGGTTCATCACGGAATGCCATCCCAATGGCCCTTTGTCCTCCACTAGGAAGCGTCATGGGGATATTTCACCCTGTCTGCAGGAGAATGTGTGACCACATCTTCTAGAACTCGTAGTCTCTTAGAAGAGATAGAGAATATAAAAAGCAAAACTCAGGGCTGAAGAGATGGCTTAGCGGTTAAGGCACTTGCCTACGAAGCCTAAGGACCCATGTTCGATTCTCCAGATCCCTCAGAAGCCAGACACACAAAGGTGAGGCAAGTGCAAGATCGCCTGTGCCCACTAGGTGGCAAAAGAGTCTGGAGTTTGATTTCAGTGGCTGCCTCCAGGCCCTGGCGCACCAATTCTCTTTCTCTCTAAAAATGTTAACAAAGGATGGCTTAGTGCTTAAGTCATTTGCCTGCAAAGCCAAAGGATCCCAGTTCGATTCCCCAGGACCCACGTTAGCCAGATGCACAAGGGGGCACACATGTCTGTAGTTCATTTGCAATGGCTGGAGGCCCTGGCATGCCCATTCTCTCCCTCCCTCCCTCTCTCCCAGTCTCTCTCTCTTTCGCTCCTTCTTCCCCTTTCTCTGTCAATTTAATTAATTAATTAATGCTAAAAATGTTGCAAGAATAAAAACATAAAACCAAACAAAATTTAAAAAAAAAAAAAGCAGGGCTGGAGAGATGGCTTAGCAGTTAAGCGCTTGCCTGTGAAGCCTAAGGACCCCGGTGCGAGGCTCGGTTCCCCAGGTCCCACGTGAGCCAGATGCACAAGGGGGCGCACGCATCTGGAGTTCATTTGCAGTGGCTGGAAGCCCTGACGCGTCCATTCTCTCTCTCTCTCTCTCTCTCTCTGTTGCTCTCAAATAAATAAATAAAAATAAACAACAACAAAAAAGCAAAACTCAGGAACAAGGATAAAATTGAACGTAGGACAAGAGTGGGAAGAGAGAGCCATGAGGGACAGAAATAACTTCCCTTGCTGGGTGTCCCCAGGGCTTCTCTGAGGAGGAGTGTGAATTCCTAGCCCAAAGCCACTTCCTTCACCATATGGTCTTATTGCCACGGCTGCTCTTCCGCTTGGTGGTCACTTCAGGTAGGGCTGAGATGTGTTTGCCCAGCACCTGACCATCGCCCATTAGACCCCATGACCAGAAGGACCTCAGCGGCCACCTGTTTTGATACCCAGCCCAACGTGGGCCCCCGGGACAGCTTGAACGAAAAGCAGAATCTCCCAGCACTGTGACTCACTCACACAACTTCTCTCGGCCTCTATTTATTGTCTGTGAAATGACCCTGCTTCAAATGGCGAGGGTGGCGATTAGCCAAGACAGGGCAGGAATGGCGCTGGGCGAGCCGGGGGTAACGGGGGGGGGGGGGGGGGGAGCAGAGCGGTTCGGAAAGCCGACGGCTGGGGACAGAGCCGTGCTGGTTTTCTTTCGGGCGTCTGTGTCCCCAGAGATGCCAGCACAGCGACTCAGACCTCTCCATCTCGGATTTGGAAGAGCCTATCTATTCAGAGTGTGAGGATGCTCTTGGAAGGTTCAGGAAGGGTGGGAGAAAGGGGTTTGTCCAAATTCCCATCGGTGCTGACAACTAACTAGAGACCATGAGGTCCTCGCTGTTAGGAGACGTAGGGAGCCCCAGGGGGGAGCCTAGACCCGTGTTCAGGAAGGCGAGGGCTCAGATGGAAGGGGGCGGGCATTCCGAGCCTTAAATATAACCCCAGGCCATTGTTTCTTTTCGCCTCTTGAGAGGCGGCCTGAAGAAGGAACTGGCCAAGACAGAGGCGCCTGGAAGTTCTAGGAATACAATTGTTTCCATGATGAACATTAAAATTGTGTATTTTTATGTTTAAAAAAACAAACACTCCAAGGTCATACCTTGGCCCCTAGCCTCCCGGGATCCAGGCGTATTTGCTGTTCTTCTTCAAGGTACCTGGGTCTGGGGTCCCAGAGGCAAGGGTCAGCCGAGGGCCCAGGGACACACTTGGACATTCTGGCTGTCCCAACCCTCGACAGCTTGCTAAGGACCAAGAAAGGCTTAGACGACAGACTCAGGTGATACGTCCAGTGGTACGCCCGGACACAGGGAGACACAGACTCGCTGCCGCTTTCAGTGTGGTGCACCTGGTCCCTAGGCCAGGCCTCCAGGGGAGGGGACAGTGAGCACTGCTACATGTAGGCTCTGGTCCAAAGCTCGGCCTCCAGGGGGAGATGAATAACCATTTGGCACCCGCATATCCACATGCCTAGTGCCAGCGTTCCTAGGTCTCTTCCTCCTCCCCCGTTCCTCTCCTCTTCCTCTTCTTCCTAACCCTCTGTCCCCCTCTTTTCCTCCCTCCTCTTCTCCCCCTCATGCTCTAAAAATGACATCTCTGCCCAGAGCGACGCTGAGACAGAGTTGGGATTGGCTAGTGTAGACCCCGGGCCAGAATCCAGGGCTTGGGGTTCCCAAGTGGGTTGAACACGCCATCTCCTCACCACAAAGGGCTGGCCTGGAGAGGGCTGGAAAGACCACCCACTGGGCCTTCTTTGGCCCTCAGCCTCTCTCCCAGCACGCCATGGTGCTCCCTAGGGGTGGTGGAAGATACTGGGGAGCACTGCCTCTCCCTCACCCCCCAGCCTCGCTGCTGCACATGGTGCTGTCTAGGGATGGAGGCTGCTGTCACCTGTGGACAGCATCCCCAAGGAATGACACCCGAGGTTGTCCTCTGGCCCCCCACATGCATTCACACACACACACACACACACACACACACACTCCAGCCTTTTAAAGCCACTGGTTCCTCTCCAGTCACTTTGTGACATTTTGGTTTCAATTTAAGTCTTCCAAAGTTTTAAAAAATATTTTTATTTATTTATTTGCAAGCAGAGAGGGGGGTGGGAATGGGCACACCAGGGCCTCTAGCCACTGCAAATGGCCTCCAGATGCATGCGCCAGTGTGCCTGTGGCTTTCCGAGGCACTGGGGAGTCAAACCCAGGTAGTTAGGCTTCGCAGGCAAGCGCCTTAACCACTGAGCCATCTCTCCAGCCCACTTCCTGACTTTTGACCAATCTCACTCATCTGTATGCCCCTGAAGAGACCTGGCATATTGTCACACATTTGCTGGGTGACAGCTTAAATCGGGGGAACTCAGAAAAGGCTTTGGAACATTCTAGAGGATGTGTTTCAAACACTGGTCTCGGGATTGGGGACGTACTCAGTTGGTAGGGTGCTCGTCTACACACGCGAAGTCCTGGGCTTACTTTCAAGCATCTTGAACCCAGGTGGTGCATCCCTGGGGGGGGGGGGGGCAGGAGGAGGATCAAGAGGTTCAAGGTCATCTTCAGCTACACAAGAAGTTTGAGGCCAGTCTGGGCTACCTGAAACATTATTTCAGAGAGAGAGAGAGAGAGAGAGAGAGAGAGAGAGAGAGCGCTCAAGTGTTGGCTTCTTTGAGGAGTATGTGCTTGCTTAATTTAGGACTGCCAGAAGTAACAAGGGGTTGGGGAGATGGCTCAGTGGTTAAGGAGCTTGCCTACAAAGCCAAAGGACCCAGGTTTGATTCCCCAGGACCCACAGCAGCTGGAGGCCCTGCTACGCTCGTTCTCTTGGCCTGTCTTGCTTCTCTCTACCTCTCTCTCTTTCTCTCTGCTTGCAAAGAAATAAAATAAAAAATATACACATAATTTTTAAAAATAAAAAAAGAAGTAACAACAAAGCTCTTTCCAGACGGGTTAACCGGAAAGGAGTATATTGCTCACTCTTCACACCCGGTGTGAGTCTGGGAGAATGGAGTCCAGGACTAGCCTGACCCAGTGAAACATTCCCTGAGGACCTAGCCTCACTTCCTTCTTCTGTCATCTGTCTTTCCTGATGTTATCTTTTTTTGTTTGTTTGTTTGTTTTGTTTTGTTTTCCAAGGTAGGGTCTCACTCTAGTCCAGGCTGACCTGGAATTCACTGTGTAGTCTCAGGATGTCCTTGAACTCAAAGCATCCTCCTACCTCCACCTCCCAAGGGCTGGGATTAAAGGTGTGCCATGCCCAGCCTACCTGGTATTATCTTTATCTTAAGAGTTGACTTCCTGAGAGGCGTCAAGGTGACTTCCAGAATCTCCCCCTGGTTGTATACTTATCAGGGAGAAAGGAAGGAGAAGGAGGAGGAGAAGAAAGACAGAGAGAGATCCAGGACCCAAGCGGTCCTACCTGGACTGCATGGACCCCAGAAAGGGTGGCCGAGGACAAGAATGAAGCTGTCAGGAAGTGGAACAAAGCCCACATGTCCCTAAGGGTCCCCGAAGCCAAGGCAGAGCCGGCGCATCACCAGCACAGGGGCTCTGTGCGGGAGAGGTGGGTGACGTTGGGAAACAGGGCCCTCACTCTTCGCCCTGAGGTGGGCCGCTCATCCCGGTTCTGAGCTCCCAAGAGCCCCCTTCCCTGAGTCATCTCCACGGCGGTCACTGGATTGCCACGTGGGTGTTGATGTGTCTGCCACACAGGGCTGTGAACCTGATGGAAGCAGGGGTCACATCTTGTCTCCCCCTAGACTTTAAGGACCTTCAATCAATGACTGTCCTGTGAGGAGCCCCAGAGAAAGCAGGGCATCATGAGATGAGCAGCCCTCTGCTCAAAGAGGCCACGATGACTTCCTGCGTGCCCCCCAAATACGCGTGTGTTCTCTTCCCCGGCATTTCTCCACTTGGGAAGCTGGGCGCCGTAATTCGCCTCCGACTAGGGACTGTGAGGCATCAACTCTTGGGGAGTGGGTTTCGGGTGCCTCGGAGACAAGGACGGTCCTCAGGGTACCCGGCTCCCCTGGGGTGGGTGGGGAGCATGAATGTAGTCACCCCCGGCCCAGTCACAGTACCCATGCCCCCGAGACGAAGGGACAGGCCGCGGGAAACCTGGCAGCACCTGGAGATCTGCCCGCCGGGAGCCTGTACCATGGGGCTAAAAATGGACTTTTATTGGGGAGGAGCGGGCGTTGCAACACCAAACACCAAAGGTTCTTCCTGCTCAGAGGCATTCCCAAGGAGCAAGAGCGCATCCGCGCTGCTCCAGGGGTCGGCAGACCCGCCATCTCCCCCGCGCTCCCAAGCAGCCCCCGGGCCAAACCCCAAGGTCTCTTTGGTCCTTGTCTGTCTGTCCCTGGGGTTTAAGTAGTGCCAGGAGGCCTGCACAGCTCCTCTCCCCGCCCACATCTCCACAGCCTCATCAAGCTTGTCCTGATGCACGCCACGAGACCCACGTGGGTGGAAAATGCCAGAAACCAGCTCTCAGGACTCTCCCGCCCATCCAGCAAGACCTAAAAATACACGCAATAAAGCACTCGGCTCAAGTGTGTGAGGGGAACGGACCCCGAGCCTGTGATGGGGCCACTTCCCAGAGCTCGTTCTGACAAACCAGCTGTGTAAATCTGTCACCCTGCCCCCCCCCCAGGGTGGTCTAGTAGAGACTGGGTCAGAGCACACCAAAAAGGAAAAAAATGTTAAGAATTGAGCTGGAGGGCTGGAGTGATGAGTTAGTAGTTAAGGTCCTTGCCTGCAAAGCTTAAGGACCCAAGTGTGATTCCCCAGGACCCACGTAAGCCAGATGCACAAGGTAGTGCATGTGTCTGGAGTTTGTTCGCAGCGGCTGGAGGCCCTGGCGTGCCCATTCTCTATCTGCCTCTCTCTCTCATAAGTAAATAAATAAATATTTTTTTAAAAAATTGAGCTGGAGGGCTGGAGAGATGGCTTGGCGGTTAAGCGTTTGCCTGTGAAGCCTAAGGACCCCAGTTCGAGGCTCGATTCCCCAGGACCCATGTTAGCCAGATGCGCAAGGGAGTGCACGTGTCTGGAGTTTGTTTGCAGTGGCTGGAGGCCCTGGCGCCCCCATTCTCTCTCTCCCCTCCTCTTTCTCTCTCTGTCTGTCGCTCTCAAATAAATAAACAAACAAAAATTTAAAAAAAAAAAAAAAAAGAATTGAGCTGGAGAGATGGCTCAGTAGTTAAGAACACTTCCTGTGCAAGCATGAGGGTCTGAGTCGGCCTGAGTTAGAATCTCCGGAACCATATATAAACTATCTGGGGTCCAGAGAGATGGCTTAGCGGGTAAGGCTTGGGTTACATGTGTGTGTGGTCACTCTCAGCTGTTTTTTTTTTTTGTTTGTTTTTGTGGGATTATTTTTTTTGGTTTTTTGTTTGTTTTTTTTTTTTTTTTTGAGAGAGAGAGAGAGAGAGAAGCAGAAAAAATGGGAATGCTAGGGCCTTCAGCAGCTGCTCACGAACTCCAGATGCATTGTGCACGCGCCCCCTTGTGGCATATGTGCAACATTGCATGCGTCACTGCCTGGGGCTACATGGGACCTGGAAATTGGAACATGAGTTCTTAGGCTTCACAGGCAAGTGCCTTAACTGCTAAGCCATCTCTCCAGCCCAGCCCATCTGTTTTCTAAATATTTTATTTAGTTGAGAGAGAGAGAAACAGATAAAGAATGGCTATGCCAGGGCCTCCAGCCACTGCAAACAAACTCCAGACACGTGTGCCACCTTGTGCATCTGGCTTATGTGGGTACTAGGGAATCAAGCCTGGGTCCTTAGGCTTCGCAGACAAGTGCCTTAACCACTGAGCCATCTCTCCAGCCACCGTCTCCCATTGTGCTTCCAAGACACCCAGAGGAAGGGAAACTCCTTCACCACACTCTCTCACCATGATGTTCAGCTATTTCCATGGCCTTCATGCTGCAGGCTGGGCAACCCAGGGGCTGCAACGAGGAGCCAAAGTCAGCCTTTCCCCCTTGGAAGTTGATTACCACAGGTCTTTTGTCTCGGCCACAGAAGCGATGGGCAGGGCCAGGAAACCAGGAGTGTTCTGGTCCTGCCTCAGGTGGAGGTGGAAGAGCAGAGGGTGAGCTTGCAGACCCATGCCAACTCCATGCCACCTGCTCCCCCAACAGCCTTCCTAGGCCAGGCAGCCCGCTCCTGTGTGTCTTACTCTGGGTTTATGAACGAGGAGTCAAGGAGCAAACAAAGGACCTGTTACCAGCCCTCGGGATGGGCATCTCTGCGGTCCCAGGACACTGGACACCCCCCACTGCAGCCTTAGGAGACACCATCACCACTGGGACCTGTTACAGCTTTCAAGTTTCCTTGGAAAATTCTTTAGACTAATTTTCATGCTCACAGCTGTGCCCCCAACACACACACACACACGCCTCGACACACTCATAAAGTACAATCAGAGAACACACGCATTCTTTCACCCACCAAGGATTTCCTTCCACCCATGGTGTACCCACACTCCTCTTTGGACCATTTTACATATTCATGTAAATGATGTGTAAGGTTTTATTTAAAATATTTTTATTTATTTGTTTATTAGAGAGAGAAAGAGACACCGAGAAAGAGAGCAGAGATAATGGTCACACCAGGGTCTCTAGCCACTGCAAACGAACTCCAAATGCTTGCGCCCCCTTGTGCATCGTGGGTCCTGAGCAATCTAACTGGAGTCCTTAGGCTTTGCAGTCAACTGCTAAGCTATCTCTCCAGCCTTGTAAGTTTTTATTGAGCCCTATCCATTCATGATTTTATGTGTAAACCCAGTTTGCTCGTATCGTAGACAGGCAAACATTAGCAGACCTAGAGGTCAGTGGAGGAAGAAAACTCTGCCTCCTGTCTGTCCCCCTGGTATGAAAGGGAGGAAGGTGGAGTCTGCCAGTCACTCACTTGGTCAAAAGACCCCCCCCCCAACCTAAAGACGTGTCAAGGAGGTGGCTGCAATGATTATACTCTTAATGATGTCTTATGCCTCCCAGAAGCCCCTCCTCCTTGGAGCTGCTCAGAGATCTTCACTGCTGAGCCTGCCCCAATCTCCAAGCTCTGACTCAGAAAGATTTCCTTCAGATGCCCGTGGAAATCTTGAGTGTGCTTGCTGTAACACTGAGGCTTTTGCATCTTTTCCTCAATCAATCTCCTCTGCCTTACTCGTTTCTTGTTATCTGTGTGCCTAATTTTTCATAATTATAAGACAAAGAACTCCACAGTATGAAAACCTGTCCACGGGGGTTGGAGGGATGGCTTAGCCGTTAAGGCATTTGCCTGCAAAGCCAAAGGACCTCAGTACAGTTCCCCAGGACCCACGTTAGCCAGATGCACAAGGGGGCGCACGTGTCTGGAGTTCGTCTGCAGTGGCTGGAAGCCCTGGCACACCCATTGTCTCTCTCTCTCCCTCTCTCTCTTTCTCCATCAAATAAATAAATAAAATATTTTAAAAATTGAAAAACTAACCATTATTTAAAAAAAAAAAAAGAATGGAGGAAGGGGAGGGAGGGAATGGGAAAGAAGGGGAGGGAAGAAGCCGGGTGTGGTGGTGCACACCTTTAATCCCAGCACTTGGAGGCAGAGGTAGGAGGACCACTGTGAGTTCAAGGCCAGCCTGGGACTACAGAGTGAATTCCAGGTCAGCCTGACTTAGAGTGAGACCTCAAAAAGCCAAAAAATAAATAAATAAATAAAAATAAAAGGTGGCGGGAGGGGGGCGCGGGGAAGGTGAAGAAGAAAGGGACAGAGGGAGGCAGCCGTCACCATCTCAAGATGTAACCAGGTGAACGTTGCCTGACGCCTGGAGCACTGTGACTGGAGCACTGTGCCTGAGCCCGGCTCGCCCGCCCCTCTCGGAGCAGGCTTTCGGGTCGGTCCCCAGGGAGGTGTCAGGGATGTGCGAGCTAGTTTTAGGCTGGGAAACCGGAGTGGACAGCCAGAAGCCCTCACTCCACACCCACCATGGAAAGACCTCAGGAGGCTTTGGCCTGTTTACCTGCAAGCCTGGTGGGGTCACGACCCCAGGGAGACCAGCCTGTTCTCAGCTAATGATGCTCCCTTCCGGCCCCGTGCGTGTTCTCCTGGTGATGCAGAGCGCCCTGAGCGCAGCTGGGCAGGAAGCCGCCACAGATCCCAGGGAGCCCAGCCCCTTCCACCGGGGTCTTTGTGTCCATCTGGCCTGCAAATGCTCCCTAGGCCCCTGGTAAGGCCCCTTGACAGGGATACATGTCCTTCCGACTCCCTGACTGATCTAGACCCCGAGAATGAGGGGAAATGACCCTTCAACGAATCTCCTGCCTAGATTCGTTACGGTGATGGTTTGTGACTTGGGGCGATAGACAGCCACCGTGTGCATAACGTTTCAATGTCGACAAACACATTGTCTGCTTGGCGGGAGCGAGCGAGGAGGCCTGTCCAGGGTTTGAGCTGGGAGTTGATTGATAAAGGCATTAGCACTGCCGGGATCCTGACGTGGCCATCACGTGCCTCCTTTAAGCTCTCCCAGCCTCTGCCTTGCCGGCCCACTTTCCCAGCACCTGTCCCTGCTCTTCCTGTCAAAGCCACCAGGCCTGACAAAATGGCTGACAACCCTCTCTGGGTGCATTGAGCCTTCAAAGGGCATTGTGGATAGAAAAAGAGAGAACCTGTTAGGTCTGACCCACAGCACCCACAGCTCTGTGGCTGCCCACCCCTGCTGACCACAAAGGATGCGTCATGTACACTATTGCAACCATCCCCCCCAGAACTGGAGAGAATCTAAGACACACTGTGCCTCTCCCATTTGCCATTAGAATATTAAAACAACGTACCCCGAGACATTGAAGTTTCCCCAGGTATCTTGTGCTGAGGGAAGAAAGGGGCTGAATGAAGCCTGGTGCCAACTAAAGGGGGGACCCTCATCAGACCTCCTTGCGAGACAGGCTGGAGCTGAGGCGAGGATGCTGGTCATGAATACCTCCTGCCTTCTATTCAAACCCAAGCTTTATGTAAGAACCCTGAAAATGGACTTGGTGGGGGAGGAGGCAGTAGACTTTCCCCTCATCGCCTTTCTCTGGTCTGCACCATTTCTTGTCTCTAACTGGTGTGTTTGGGGCCGGCAGCCTTGCCTAGCTGGTCAGCAGATGCTCTGAGGGAAGCCCTTCAGCGGAGGCGTCCAGGTTTGCAGAGTGGAGATGAGCCATTTGGACTCCACGGCCTCTAAAAAGGCGGCCCCGAAGCAAAGGAAGAAAACAGCGCCACAAATCACCCTTCACTGAGGTGAGTCTCCAAGGCAACCTGCCCCAGGCTGAGCACCGCGGAGGCAGGAGATGCTCGGTCGCCATGGTAACCACGTCCTAGAAACCCATTGGCATTGGTCCCTGTTTGCCATTGCAGATGAGGTGTTGGGGGTGGAGCAGACCTGCAGGGTCTCTGGGGGCACTGGAGTGAGGGGCAGAGTGAGGAAAGCCCTCTGAGGTACAGGCGAGAAGAAGGGAGATGGGGGGAGGAGGGGGGAGGGTCCCAGAACCAAGGAGGCTCCCTGAAAGTGACTACCATGCACGGTGTGCTGGAACTGGGGCTGAGTCGGTTACCAAGTCCACTCTGGGGCTGAAGTGTTAACTTATTGGTTAAGGCACTTGCCTGCGAAGCCTAAGGACCCATGTTAGACTCCCAAGATCCTACCTAAGCCAGGCACATGAGGTGACGCATGCACAAGGTCACACATGTGCACAAGATGGCACACACATCTGGAGTTCAATTACAGTGTCCAGAGGCCCTGGCATGCCCCCCCTCTCTCTTTTTCTCTCTCTCCTGCTCTCACTCTCTTGCTCTCTCTCATAAAAAGAAAAAAAAAATAGCCAGTCGCCAGGCGTGGTGGCGCACACCTTTAATCCCAGCACTCTGGAGGCAGAGGTAAGAGGATCACCTTGAGTTTGAAGCCACCCTGAGACTACATAGTGAATTCCAGGTCAGCCTGGGCTAGCGTGAGACCCTACCTAGAAAAATAAAAAATAAAAAACAGTCCATTCTGAAGCCCGGGAGGATTCTGGGCCTGTGGCTGAACTCCCCCACATTTTGCCTGGTCACTGTATTCCATCTCCAGCTGTCCCTTATTAAGACAAGTGAATGGAATGTCCCCAGGTGTCACGCCACTGACTGTGACCTTCCAAAGAGTTTAGAACCAGAGGGTCTAGTTTTCAGATCTCCAGGTCTGCCTTTGTCCCTGGATCCCCAGGCACAAGGTGCAAGCTCGTCCCCAAAGTCCGCTTCCGGCCCTAATTACTCCGAGGACCAGGTTCGCCCCTTTCCTTTCTCTGAAAGCTAAGTGGCAACCGGGTATCTAGCGCCACCTACTGTTGAAGTCTGGAAGCAAGGCCACAGTGACCAAACTTGGCTGGGCCCAGGCTGCCACACAGACCCGCCACGCCAGAGCCCGCTGTGACCCTGAGCAGCCCCGTGACCGCAGAGACGACTTGGCTGCGCATCTTCACCGTGGATAGTTCGTGTGCGACCCACGGACACACACACTTGGGGATCTTCATAGTCGATTCACAGGCCGAGTGCAGGTCTGGGGGCTCCCGGAGCTGGCTCCTAGTTGACTTTGGCTGTAAGTGTGAGACCAAAGGTAGACCCCCCAGCTTGGGCAACCGGAAGGCCTGGGTGGAAAGCCCACCTTTTACTAGCTGATAGGGTCCAGGCTAGGGTCCAGGCAAGTTGCCTGGCACCTCTGCATTTTAATCCACAGAATAATGAAAGCGGTTGGATGATGTCAATGCAGTCCTCTGTGCCCAGACCTGATGCCCTGTCTGGTCCCTGGCTGACAGACAGGTTGTAGCCACTTGCTCAGAAGACATGGGGTCCCCAGGACCAGCTGAGATCCAGGCTGCACATGGGAGGCAGAGGTAGATCACTTGAGTTCAAGGCCAGCCTGGAACGACACAGTGAGATCCAGGTCAGCCTGGGCTAGAGACGTGACCTTGGGGGAGGGGCCCATCATGCACCAGGCCTGTGTAAAGATGGAAAGGTGTGAGAAGTGCCAGTGGGTGATGCCCTGGGTGGGCTACATTAGGCATGACCCCCTCCACCTGCAGAGCACAGCAGCCCTAGCCAGGGACTAAGTCACATGATCCAACAGCAGCAACCCTGGGCCAGAAACCAACGGCAAAACGTCACACGGTCTAGTTCAAGACCCCAAGGGACGCCACTGGCAGATCCTCTTCCTGGGGTCCTTATGCACCCCTAGCGTTGGGATCCCAGATTCACCTTGCTGAGGGCCAGAGAGCAGGTCACAGGCCACAGATACCGCTGCCTTCCCGCCCGGCAGCCACATCTGCGTGTTCAGTTCATCTCAGCCTCCTTCCGCCATTGAGAAAGGGAAGGCCTCCATTTTTCTTTGGAAGAGAAACGGCAGGAGGCTTATGAGTGATCCTTACATAGGACTCAGTCCAGGATCACACCACAGCAAGCGAGGAATGAGAATAAACTTGGCTCTTTCCACCGGAATCCTCCTGGGACTGTAAGGTGAGCTGGGCAGGGGGCTGGGTGACTGACCGTCCAGGAAGGGAAACCTTGAGATAGCCCACACCGTCCACCAGGTGGTGCTGTGGGACAGCTTTCAAAACGGAGTGTACTGACCAAGCCTCTGGTGTCTTCTGGTCTAGGAAGAGGGGACCTAAGGCACTTTGCTCTAGGATCCACCTCCTCCGGAGGCTGAGACGGAAGAATCTCAAACTCACAGTCGGGCGTGGCGGTGCACGCCTTTAATCCCAGCACTGGGGAGGCAGAGGTAGGAGAATCACTGTAAATTCTAGGCCACCCTTGAGACCCTGAAGATTCCAGGTCAGCCTGGGCTACAGCGAGACCCTACCAAAAGGAAGGGAGGGAGGGAAAGAGAGAGGGGGGGAAGGAAGGGAAGAATAAAGTAAAGAAGGAAGGGGAAAAATTGCAAACTCAAGGCCTACCTGGACAATTTAGCAAGACCCTGTCTCAAAATAAAGAGGGCCGAGGGTGTAGCTCAGTGGTACAGGACTTGCCTAGCGTGGTCCTGAGTTCAAACCTGAGTATGGAGAAGGAAGACAACCAAGGCCAGGCTGAGCTATCCAGGGAGACCTTGTCTCATATATATATATGTGTATGTGTGTCCCCACACACATGTCTCAATAACAAGATACTATGAAGAGTGTAAGGGATGGAGCAAGGACACCTGGGAACCGGGCAGGAAGTGCGACTCCTCCGCATACTGCTTGACCTTGGAGCCATGCCAATGCATTAACTCCCAAAGGCAAACTCTGAGTAAGAGGCTGCCTGCGATCATGCAGGGTTCCCACCGAGCTACACGCTGATGCTATTACCTGTGGGCGAGCTGTTTGGGTGTGAAATAACTGAGAATAACTCAAAAGCATGCTGCGTGGTACAGAGCAGGCCAGAGTCCCTTCTGCCGTCTCTCCAGGCCTCTGAACGTGTGCATTCACACGCAGAGAAACACACACACGCACAGGCACGTACACATGAATGCAAAAAAAAAAAAAAAAAGTTGGGGCTGGAGAGATGGTACAGCAGTTAAAGCTCTTGCCTGCAAAGCCTAATGACCCAGGTTCAATGCCCCAATACCTACATAAAGCCAGATGCGCAAAGTGGCTCATGCATCTGGAGCACGCTTGCAGTGGCCAGGGACCCAGATGTGTGCTCTCTCTCTCCCTCTCTTTCTGTGTCTTTCTCTGCTTGGCAATAAATAAAATCCTGATCCCATCACCTGGTGACCATGGCAACATCACGCAAGACTAACTCACAAGGGCAGGGGACAGCTTGGAGGTGCGGGGAGGGGGATTGTTGCCGTGCACTCGGTCTCCAGTAGGGCCCCTGCACCCAATGGCCGGAGCTAGCGGCAGGGAGAAGGGCAGGTCAGCAGGTCAGCATGGGCATTAGAGGCGGGTGTTCTCAAGTGGGCCCAGGCTCCATCCTCAGCAGCTCCAACCTCCTCCTCCTGGCCTGGCCGCTCAAAGCAGCTGGCGTCAGCCCCACTCTGCCCACCGGCAGCCCACAGAGCACAGGCTCTGAGGCGCCCACAGGCCTCCCTCTGGAAGTCCAGGCTGTCGCCATCTGCTTCTTGAACATTCTCCCATGACTCCCTTGGGTTCCAGATGGCACCACCAGGAGGGGAGCGCTTGTCTGTCCCACCACCCACCTGTCTGGGCGGCTCAAGGGTCTCTCCCCGTGCATTTTAGGCAGCGCAGCCCTCCGCCACCACCCGGTTCCCAATCCTCAGGCTCACTGGGGGCAGTGGCTGGATCCCTCCCCGAGAGACGGCTGGGAATGGACATGCACGTGCTTGGGGATAGACCGCAGCCCCGCTCACGCACCCCGGCGCACCCCCGTCTCAGAGCCGTCCTACTGGGGCAGGCGGCGAGGTCTCGCAGTCTGCAGGGGCCCAGCGGGCTTCCCGGTGAGGGTGCAGCCCGAGGTGACACAGGAGTGGTCAGAAGGTGGGGTCTGGAGTCTCACTTTGGGTCCCAGAGCAAGTCAAACCTTCTCTGGTGTCCCCAGCCACAAAATAAAGGCGACCTAAGTGCCAAGACCCCAGTGACCATGGGTGGAGCGGTCCACGTGGCTTACCGAGGGCCAGCCAGGACACCTGCTGCGGGGCAGTCTTGACACCAGCAGCTTCCAGGAGCTGAAAGGCGACTGCAATTCCCTAGCTGCCTCAGTAGGGGGAGCCCTGGTCTCGAAAGCCCAGCACTGCGTCCCAAGCTCCGGGTACCTGGGGCAAGGCAGCCGCTGGGGCTGGGGGCAGCCCAGGAGTGGCCACCCAAGACGCAGCATCCACAGAGGAGAATCCGAAGTTGGGACAGCCACCCCTTCCCATGGGCCCCTGTCTGCCTCTCACCCACCATGCCCCTAAGAGGTAGGAGGGGCCTGACTCATCACCTGTTCTTAGCAATGAGGAAAGCAGGGTTGGAGGCTAAGCGAACCGCCCAAGGTCATGGGTCCTGGAAGAACAGAGCCTGCACGCTCTGAGTCGGGGACCCAGCCGGCCGGCCACCAGCACGGACCTTTCATCTTGAAGGTCGGGCAGCCAAGTGGGCAGAGAATGGTCATCACCACCACCACCACCCCCCCAGGGCTTCGTCCTCTGCCTTGGAGAGTAAAAAGCCTGCCTTCGGTGAGGGTTCTGACCCCTCTGACCCACAGGGGAGAGCCCTCTTAAGGATTCTTTGCGGAACAGGCAGAACTGGAGCCTTGGGCCCGAGAGATGGCTTAGCGGTTAAGGCAACGCCAAAGGACCCAGGTTCAATTCCCCAGGACCCACATAAGCCAGATGCACAATGTGGTGCATGCATCTGGGGTTCGTTTGCAGTGACTGGAGGCCCTGGTGTGCCCATCCCCTCTCTCTCTCTCTCTCTCAAATAAATAAATGTATTTTGTTTAAAAAAAAAAAAAACTGGAGCCTGGGATCTCTGGGTGTCTCCCTTTAGAGAGACAAACACAGCCCTCACCTCCAGGGCCAGCTGGGGGGCTGAAGGATAGATCTTACAGAGCCATTGTTTGGAACTCATGCAGAAAACAACCCAGAAACTGAGTGGTCTCTCTGATTGAGGGGTGTGGGGAGATGTCAGGCCCCAGCATCTCCCCTTACTCGGAAGCCAAGCCAGGGACCACGGGTTCCCTTTCCAGACCCAGAAGACCAAGTCTGGGAGCTGGTGGACCACGTGTGTGGCTCAGAGGCCATCCGGTAAACAGGGCTTCCAGGGCCAGCCTCTGGAGGAGTCCGCCCCTCGCGGGGTTCATAACTTGCAGGGTGACCCAGTCTGCGGAGGTCCGGTCACACTGTGGGGGTAGAGGGAGGAGGAAGACGCCAGCCAGGCTACAGCTGTCCCTGGGGGGCATCTGCGCATGGCCGCTGCAGTGTCTCCAAACCCAACGCTGGTGGTTGTTTGACACAGGAGCTCACATAACCAAGGTGGGCCTCAAACGCCCTGTGGAAGCAAGGACGCCCTTGAACTTCTGATGCTCCTGCCTCCACCTCCCAAGCGCCAGGATTACATGCCTGGGTCGCTAGTTTGTGCGGTGCTGGAGAGGAACGCAAGCCTTTGTGCCGAGTACATAAGCCCCCTAGCCACTGAGCTGCATCCCCAGCCCAGCCATAGTCTCTGGTACCAGTAAAAGCCTCTCTGAGGCGGGCGGGGGGCGGGGACGTCTTCAGACACAGGTGGGGCCCACAGCAAACAACCCCAGGGGCAACCTCCGCTACCTGTGCCCAGGTCGAAGTCAGGGTCAGACGGCTCTAGCTCTTTGATTCTCCCTTCTGGGCTCAAGAAGTGAGTCAGAAACAGGGGTCAGGGGCCAGCGCCCAGGGGCACAGAGCCAAGATTCTATCTAGTTCCATCCCGCTCCCCACAGCCTTCTCAAGCCTGGATCAGCAGCCACAGTTTCCCCGCTCCTCCAGCCTCCAGTGTCCCATCTGGACTCGAGGGTAGCCTCCTGCCCCTCACGTCCTCATCCTCCCAAGTGAAGGGAAATCGCTCTGCATTCAACCCCCTCACCCGGTCCCTGCCTTTCTGAGGTGGCCAGACACTCCTCACAGGGCGTGGGCTCTGGGAAAGGGGACTGGATTCTGCAGTCAGTTCTGAGCTCCAACTCTAAGGCCTCTGATTCACCTCCAACCCTTTCCATACATTGAGTCCCACCGCTTTGAAGGAGAGGTGAAAGGGGACCCCAGCTAGAAAGAGACCCACGGGGGACCAGCGTTCTCAGGAAAGTAGAACACAGGGCAGGAAGCTTGCTGTGGCTGGGCGGGTGGATGGACAGACCTGCCAGGGCAGGAGATGCCACTGTGAACACATGGGGAGTACCAGCAAGGCTTGGTACCAGCCTCGCCTCGCCTGGATCCCAGAGCAGCTGACAGCGAGACTCTCCTAAATAAAATAAAAAGTGCAGTGTCCCGTACCCCCAAGCCCATCATACAGGGAAAATGTACCCCAATCACCAGCAAGAAACGAAGACACAGGAACCTTTGTGACAGGGGCCCTGTCCCAGCACATCGTTCCCCAGCAATGTCCCTGATAAAGGTCAGCAGTGGACACGGGCTGTGGGGAGGCAGGTCCAAGAGGAGGGGATGAGACCAGGTCCATCTCTGCTCCATCCTCCCCGTGGGTCACCCCAAGGGTGAGGGTAAGCTGCACAGTGCCAGTGCAGTCAAAGTCAACAGCTTCCAGCCTCTCAGAACCACGCTCGTTCCCCCAGACCAGCGCTGCAGCCACTGCTACCTCCTCCAGGGGCTGTCTGTGCAGAGAGCTCCAAAACCAAACTCGGGCTGGAGAGATGGCTTAGCGGTTAAGGCACTTGCCTGTGAAGCTTAAGGACCCAGGTTCGATTCCCCAGTCAGTACCCACGTAAGCCAGATGCACAAGGTGGTGATGCATCTGTCTGTAGCTCGTGTTGCAGTGGCTGAAGGCTCCCATAAGCCCATTTTCTCTGTCCCCCCGCCCTCTGCCCAAATAAATAAAATATTTTGAAACAACCCAAATTCAAGGCCTCCTCTCAGACAAAGCAGGCTCCCTTGTCCCCCAAGCAAGGGGGTTCCAGACCTGCACCCCTCTCTCCAACCCTGACAGCTCCCCCTCCCCAGCCAAAAGCTGACCTTCAAGTCCAACTGTATCAGTGAGCCCGCACCACTTCCGGGCATCAGGTGAAGTGTCCAGGCCGACGACTCCCCGCCCAGGCACCAACCCTATTGAGAAAAACCTCAGAACCAAACCACCAAGGTTCAGGGCCAGTCCCTCTCCCCACCACCTTCCCCTGGTCTTCCAGATATGTCTGCAGCTTTGGGTCCCTCACCAGCTTTAGAAATAAGATTTGTGGTCAGGTGTGGTGGCGCATGCCTTTAATCCCAGCACTTGGGAGGCACAGGCAGGAGGATATGGTGAGTTTGAGGCCATCCTGAAACTACATATTGAATTCCAAGTCAGCCTGGGCTAGAGTGAGACCCTACCTTGGGAGGATCGGGGGGGGGGGGGGGACAGGAAATAGACTTGTACCTACTTAAATCTATTTATTGAAAATCACAATAAATAGAACACCAATTCCCCTAGTCATAAATAAAAAGTAGACAATACAAAGACACAAGAAAAACAAAAGGGTTTAAGAAAGTCTGGACACTTCCCAGCTGTAATAAGCCCCACCCCACTCCTGGTACAGAGCAATCGGCTAAGGTTCTGGGGGTATTACAATACAATGGCACCTCAAAGAGCCTCTTACCCTGGTCTTGTGCCTCTTAATGAAGGCCCATATAGGGAAACAGGGCTACCCACCCTATACTTCAGGGTGCTGGTTTTTGTTTTTTTGTTTTTTAACTTTATTTATTTGCAAGAGAGAAAGAGGCAGAGAGAGAGAAAGAGAGAGCCAGGGCCTCCAACCACTGCAAATGAACTCCAGACGCATATGCCACCTTGTGCATCTGGCTTACGTGGGACCTGGGGAATCAAACCTGGGTCCTTAGGCTTCTCAGGCCAGCACCTGAACAGCTAAGCCATCTCTCCAGCCCTGGGGTGCTGGTTTTAAGATGCCCTCTTGCCTCAGGCTTAACCCAGCAGGGAGACCCACACCTACAGCTCCTTCTCTGATCACACCTTCGAGGACCCCAGCTCGCCGCCTCCGTGCTTTCTCTCATACCAAGTCCCCTCTCTGCAGGCCGGCCCCCCCACGCCCGCCCCCAGGTCACCGCTGGCCGAGGTGGGACACCAGGTACAACAGACCCACGAGCAGGAGGCCGCGAACCCCCAGCATGGCAAGCAGGAAGAGCAGCAGGATGGAGGTAACGGGCTCCACCGCGTGGTTGCCAACGTGCCACTGAGGAAAGCCAAGGTTCACCAGCTGCCGGTTGAGGTCACTGAACGGGGACTGAGCGGCACCCAGCCTGGCTCCCGCCTGCGGCTGACGGGGCCCAGGGCCCCTGTTGAGAAAGCCCTGGAAGAGAGAGACAGGTGAGACAAGTGAGGCGTCTTTGGGGTGACAGTGAATCTCAACCGTCAACACGACAGGATCTAGAATCACCCAGAAGCCACATTTCTGGACATTGTCTGTAGGAGTTTCTAAGAGTTGGTTGAGGGAAGACCCACCTGAACTGTGGGTAGCACTATGCCATGGGCCAGGGTCCTGGACTGAATGAAGAGAGGGCTGGAGAGACGGCTTAGCGGTTAAGGCGTTTGCCTGCAAAGCCTAAGGACCCAGGTTTGATTCCCCAGAACCCATGTTAAGCCAGATGCACAAGGGGCGCATGTATCTGGGGTGTCTGGGATTTGTTTTCAGTGGCTGGATGCCCTGGCATACCCATTCTCCCCTTCCCTTTCTCTCTCCCAAATAAATAAATAATTTTTTAATTTTTAAAATTTATTTATTAGAGACAGAGAGAAAGAGGCAGAGAGAGAGAAAGAATGGGTGCATCATGGTCTCCAGCCACTGCAAACAAACAGATGCAAATGCCACCTTGTGCATCTGGCTTACATGGGACCTGGAGAATCGATCCTGGGTCCTTAGGCTTTGCTGGCATGTGCCTTATCCACTAAGCCATCTCTCCAGCCCCCCAAAAAAATTTTAAAAAAAGGAGGGCTGGAGAAGTGGCTTAGCAGTTAAAGCACTTGCCTGCAAAGCCAAAGGACCCAGGTTCAATTCCCCAGGACCCACGTAAGCCAGATCCACAGGGTGGTGCATGTGTCTGGTGTTTGTTTTCAGTGGCTGGAGGCCATGGCATGCCCATTCTCTGCCTCTCTTTCTCTCTATTTGCTCCTCTCTCAAATATTTATTTATTTTTTTAAAGGAGAGAGAGCCAAACGCCAGCATCCATCTCTCTCTGACTGCAATCCCGGCACGTCCAGCCACCTCAAGCGCCTCCACCATGCTTCCCCATTGTGATGGACTCAAACAGTGAACCAACATAAACCCTTCCTTCATGTAAAAGAAAGTACTTATTTGAGAGAGAAAGGCAGAGAGACGGAGAGAGGAAAAAAAAAAAAAAATAGGCATACCAAGGCCTTCAGCTGCTGCAGACAAACTCCAGATGCATGCACCACCCTGTGCATCTGGCATACGTGGGTACTTGGGAATTGAGCCTGGGTCCTTGGGCTTTGCAGGCAAGCGCTTTAACGGCTAAACCATCTCTCCAACCTGATACTCCTTTCTTTACAGTCTCCTGGTCTCCAGCTCCTTTCCCTCTAGTGGTCTTGAGACAGAGTCTGGCTCCAGTGGAGCTGTCTAAATAGAGCAAGCCCTTGGGTCTGAAGTCCAAGCCCGTGTTCAGAGGAAGAGCCCCAGGGAGACAGGGGCCCGGCAGTAAGTCCACTGCTTCCTGCCCCCATGCCCGCCCTCTTCACCACGTAGTTCAGCTCCGCGCAGGGACAGCTTAGGGATAGTGGAAGGCCAGCGGGAGAGACATCCGGGACTTGAAGCTGGCTCCTCCTACTCCCCACACGATGGGCGCCTACCTGCCGAGGAGTGCCACCTCTCTGTGAGGTGGTGGTCCTCGCTCGGGGATCATCGTCCTGGACGATCTCTCCATTGGCCAGGATCCGCACCATCCTCCCAGGAGCTGCAGGTCCCTAAATGGGCTGTACCTGCAATGCACGGATAGGGAGGGGGCTGACGGAGAAGCCGGGTGACTCAGAGGTCCCCCTTCCGACAGCCTTTGACGGTCTCTGTCCATATCCTGAGGACTCAGAGTCAACCCTTCCCCAGACCTCAAAATGTCCACTGGAAGTAACTGCAAGGGGACAATGTTCAATGGTACTCAGTGACCTGCCCTGACCAGGTGCTTCATTAAGAAAAGGGGAGCAAACAAGCCGGGTGAGGTGGCGCACACCTTTAATCCCAGCACTCGGGAGGTAGAGGTAGGAGGATCACCATGAGTTCGAGACCACCCTGAGACTCCGTAGTGAATTCCAGGCCAGCGTGGGCTAGAGTGAGACCCTACCTTGAAAAAAAAAAGGGAGGGGCAAGAATGCATGTTGTGGGCTGGAGAGATGGCTTAGTGGTTAAGCGCTTGCCTATGAAGCCTAAGGACCCTTGTTCGAGGCTCGATTCTCCAGGGCCCACGTTAGCCAGATGGACAAGGGGCGCACGCATCTGGAGTTCGTTTGCAGAGGCTGGAAGCCCTGGAGCACCCATTCTCTCTCTCTCTCTCTCGCTCTCAAATAAATAAATAAATAAAAATAAACAAGAATGCATGTTGTTGGAGGGCAAGTCTTTCAGACACTGTGTCCATTAAGAAAGGACCCAAAGGAACCTGGTACAAGGAAGTCGCAGGCAAGCCTGAGGGTGACCTCTAGCATAGAGACACCCAGGCACGGTGGGCAGCCCACAGACAGGGGAGGCACCTACATCTCCCAGCAGCGCATGCTTTGCTCCAGGACCGGTCTAGGTGCTAGGCAGGAACCATGGCACCAATCTCCAAGCTTCCCCGTTCCCCTTCCATTAAAAAAAATTTTTTAAATGGGGGGAAGAGAGTCCCAGAGGCTTGGCCGGGCGGTGCACACTTGTAACCACAGCCCTCTGGAGGATTGAGGAAGGAGGATAAGGAGTTGTTCCGCAGGCCAGCCTGGGCTACATGACACCCTGTCTCAAACAAATGAACGAAACCAAAGGGGGGGGGGCGTTTCCAATGCATTGCATCCTAACTAAAAAATAATAATTTAAAAAGGAGGTGTGTGTTGGTTTGTGGGCTGCAGGGCTGGGGAATGGCGGCTCCCTGGAGGACCTGGGCTCTCTCTTCCCAAGGATCGCCCCTCCCCAGGGGATCAAGACACTTTGGCCACCGCAACGGCGCAGGGCGGGCTGAAGGCATCTGCTGCGGAGGGCACGCCCCCTCCCCACTGTCCCTCGCCCACAGGGAAGTCCAGTGTGTCCTTGGTGAAATAAAGGACAGGGTCGAGCCCCGTCAAAAATACGGGGTGCGGGGTGCTGCGGTGGCTCCGCGTCCCTAGGCCTTTCCCGGGGAGGAGCATCAGGGTCCCCGCGCCCGAGGGACCGGGCGGAGCCCCGCGGAGCCAGCCCGCGGGCCCCGGGGTGCAGCCTGCGGCCCCGGGCAGGCCCCGCGGGTCTCGGTGGTCCGTGCTCCCCCCGTCCCCAGCATGGCCTGCGTGGGCCGACAAGGACGCGCAGCTCGGGCCCGCCGCGCACGGAGGGACGCGGCCCCGACGCGGACACCCACCTGCCGGCGCGCTCCCCGGGCCGCGGCGTCCACGGGCTGCGGCTCCGCCCACCTGACCTCACAGGAAGCGCGCGCCGGGGTGCGGCCGGACAGCCGCGCGCCCTCTGCCGGCCGCCGCGGGAACTGCAGGCGCCCGCTGCAGGGGTGGGGCGGGGAGGATGAGGGAGGGGAAGAAAGGGAAGGGGAGGGCAAGGCTAGAGAAGGGAGGGCAGGGGAACGGTAGGGGAGAGAAGGAAAGGGAGGGGAGGGGAGGGAAAGAGAAGGAAGGGGAGACGAGGGAATGGGAGGGGAGGAGGAGAGGGGAGGGGAGGGGAGGGGAGGGGAGGGGGGGGAGGGGAGGGGAGGGGAGGGGAGGGGAGGGGAGGACTCTGGAAGACAGGGGTGGATAGGGTCAGAAGAGGAGAGGGGAGAGAAGGGAGGGAAAGGGAGGGGAAGGGAGAGAGGAGAAGAGAGAAGAGGGGAGGGTTAAAGAAGGGGAGAGGAGTGAGGAGGGGAGGGTTAGAGTCTGAGCAGGAAGCAAGGCCTCGCAGGGAGGCTCAGAGTGGCGTGGGGTGAGGGTGGGAGGGGTGTCTTTGACTGGATTGAGGAAGGCTGCAAAACAGCTGCCAGGGGCTGTGAATCCCTATGGCACCTTCTCCAGCTCCTTCAGGAACCCCCCCACCACCACCACCAATAGCAGTTACTTTCTCCTTGCTCATAGGACAAAATACCCTACCACATGTAGCTGGGGGAAGACTTACGGTGTCAGAAGACAGGGTCTCTCATGGCAGAGGACGCGTGGCACATCAGCAAGGAATACTGAATGCTCAGCTAGTCTCTCCCTCCCCTCCCCCCCTTTTTTTAGTGTTTTTGAAGCAGGGTCTCACTCTAGCCCAGGCTGACCTGGACTCACTCTGTAGTTCCAGGCTGATCTTGAACTCACAGTGATCCTCCTACCTCTGTCTCCCAAGTGCTGGGATTAAAGGTGTGCACCACCACGCCAAGTCTCTCCCTCTTTATTCAATCCAGGACTCCAGTCCATTGGATGGTGCTGACCACTTAAGTGGATCCTCCCATCTCAAGTAATTTAATGTAGAAAAGTCCCTCACAGACATGACCAGACATTTGCTTCCATAGTGATTCTAAATCCTGTCAAGTTGACAGAGACTCACCATCACACAGCCGGGCATGGCTTCCTCTGTCTGCTCCAACTACAAGACCTAGCTTATGGCAGGGCTTTCACCGCCCTCCAAATCTAGCCCCAGCCTGTTCACATCACCTAGTCTCTTTCTCCGCTCAAGTTAATCACCAAACACCTTCTTTCTGTTTACTTGCTGGGAGGTCCCTCCCCGGGCAGAGACCTCACTCCCAAGCTTCATTGATCCATGGAATGAAAACCATCACCCCTGCGTGTAGAATTCCTACCACTGTCAAAGTGTCCCCAGGACTGGGGATATGGGTCAATAGCAGAGTGCTTCCCTACAATTGCTGGGGTACTGGGTTTAATTCCCAGCACCATAAATACAAAGTGAAGTGTCCCCTCAAACACCACCTCACTCCTTTTGCATTCCAAAATATAAAGGGGTGCCGTTGTTCCCTTCACTTTGAGTGCCCCCCACTTTTCTGACACTGTCAGTACAGGGCTGGGTCTTGGCTTCACCCCATAAGGTGCTCTATAAAGAGGTGTTTTTCATTTTCTGTTCTTTGCAGAGTTCATACTTCTTTTACTGGTTTTGTATGGGTATATGTATGTGGTGTGCGCGCGTGCGCACGTGTGTGTGTGTGTGTGTGTGTGTGAATGTGGAAGCCAGAGGTCAATGTCAATGTCAAGTGTCTTCCTTAGTCAATCTTGTTCTTTGAGATAGTCTCTTGCTGAACCTAGAATTCAGAGTTGGCTGAACAAGCTAGTCAGCAAGCCTGTTTCTGCCTCCCCAGCAGTAGGGTTATTGAAATATGTCACCACAGCTAGCATTTTATGTGGGCGTGGGATCCGAACACAGGTCCTCACACTTGAATAGCAAGCACTTTCTCCACGGAGCTGTTCCCCAGCAACCAGAAGTAGTATATATATGTATCAGTGTATGACTGAGAGATCCTGGCCCTGCTGTGCCTGCTAAGGTAAAAATGATATGACAAGAGTCATGGTCATGTCATTTTAATCTGCAAATCCAGGCTGGAGCATGGCTCTGCAGTTAAGGCACTTGCCTGCAAAGCCTAGCCACCCTGGTTCGATTCCCCAGTACCCATGTAAAACCAGACGCGGAATAGCACATGTGTCTGGAGCTTATTTGCAGTGGTGGCTGGAGGCCCTGGTCCACTCATACCTTTCTCTCTGTCTGTCAAATAAATACATTTTTTAAAATCTGCAAACCTGGTACTAGAGAGATGGCTTAGCAATTAAGGCACTTGCCTGAGAAGCCTAAGAACCTAGGTTCGATTCCCCAGTACCCACATAGGCCAGATGCACAAGGTGGTGCAAGAGTTTGGAGTTTATCTGTAGTGGCAGGAGGACCTGGCATGCCCATTCTCTCCCTCCCTCTCTCTCTCTCTCTCTCTCTCTCTCCCTGTAATAAATAAATAAAATAATTAAAAATTTAAAAATACCTCTGTCTCTTCTCAATAATAAGCCAATTTTATGGAACTTGTCGTTTGCTGTATAAAGGATAGAGGGACATTCATTATGTAAAGAGAATCAAGTCAGCTAATAGACGTCTTACTATTACATTCTTAAGACAATGCTGAAAAAAGAAACTTAACCAGTGTACTTAACAAGTGGAAAGGTCTATGTTGTCTGATTTATGTAAAGACATTCTTTTGTAAATCTTAAAGGAGCTGTGATGGAAGATCATAATCTTTTCCTCCTGAACACTTCCATCTTCAGCAAGTGGCTAATATGATGGTTTTAAAAGTTTAGTAGTTGATAAAGGATTTAGGCACAGATAAAAATATATCTACCGGGCTGGAGAGATGGCTTAGCGGTTAAGCACTTGCCTGTGAAGCCTAAGGACCCCGGTTCGAGGCTCGGTTCCCCAGGTCCCACGTTAGCCAGATGCACAAGGGGGCGCACGCGTCTGGAGTTCGTTTGCAGAGGCTGGAAGCCCTGGCGCGCCCATTCTCTCTCTCTCCCTCTCTCTGTCCTTCTCTCTGTGTCTGTCGCTCTCAAATAAATAAATAAAAATTTAAAAAAAAATATATCTACCACTTACTACCATATTATTTTAAATACAAGTGACCATGTATACTATCTTGCTTGAAGTTTTTGACTAAAGAAGCAATATTTGTCATTTGTAAATTTTCTTGTTCTAAAGAAAGCAATTATGTTCTATAGGTAAACTTATGTAAATAAAAGTTATTTTATACCAAAACAATTTAAAAATATTTAATTTAATTAATTTATTTATTTGACAGAGAAAGAGGGAAAGAGAGAGAGAGAATGGCCACACCAGGGCCTCCAGCCACTGCAAACAAACTCCAGATGCGTGCGCCCCCTTGTGCATTTGGCTAACGTGGGTGAGGGGAATTGAACCTGAGTCCTTTGGCTTTGCAGGCAAATGCCTTTACCACTAAGCCATCTCTCCAGCCCAAACCAATGAGACTTTTTAAGTCTGCAAACCCCTTCCTTCCACTGCGGTTCCTGTCCCTTTGCCGCCCCTCACTCGCCCCTCAGGCCAGCACGAGCAGAGCAGAGCAGAGCAGACCACAGGGCTCGTCTACGGCCCTTGTCTCCTGTGCCCACCAGGGACAGGGCTCTGCTGCCTCTTCAGAGGAGATAAGGGGACAGACAGAAGGAAATGAGGAGACCGATGTCATCGGCTAAATCTCAGGTGGCCATGAGGCCTGGAAAGGGCTAGCCAGGTGGTGACTGTGGACAGTCGAGGTTTAAGTGGCCTTTTGGAGATTCCTGGGTCTGCCTGGCTGAAATGAGATAGCAGGAATCCTGTGTTCCAGAAAGGGCTGCCACTTCTGCTCCAGGGCACAAAAAATAAAAATAATAAAATAATAAAGTGGAAGATGTGAACTGAAGGTCCCGGAGGAGAGAAAAAAGCCCAGCAAAGATCGGAGACAGCTGAAGAGATGGTTTAGCAGTTAAGGTGCCTGTGAAGCCTAAGGACCTAGATTCAATTCCCCACTACCCACACAAGCCAGATGCACAGGGTGATGCACGCATCTGGTGTCTGCAGTCGCTAGGAGCCCTGAGGCACCCATTTCCTCTCTCTCTCTTTCTCCCTCTCTCCCTTTTTATCTCTCCCAAATAAATAAATAAATATTTTGGGGGGTTGGAGGGATGGCTTAGTGGTTATTTGCCTGCAAAGCCAAAGGACCCAGGTTCGATTCCCCAGGTCCCATGTTAGCCAGATGCACAAGGTGGCGCATGCATGTGGAGTGCATTTGCTGGGGGCCCTGGTGCTCCCATTCTCTCTCTCTTTCTCCCTCTTTCTCTCTGTCAAATAAATAAAAATATTTTTAAAAATAAATCAATAATTTTTAATTAAAAGAGAAGACTGGGAGAACGGATTGACTGATTGGAGCCCCAAGACTGTGGCGTTAGAACGCCGCAGCTACAAGATTAGCCTGGACCACGTTGGAGTCAGACACACTGTCATAGCAAGAGGGCCCACTGGGCTACCTTTCAGTCTCCTACGGCCATTCATGACCCACCTCTGCGTCCAATCTGACATCCTGGCGGCTCTCAGATAAGCCCTTCTGGAATGCATGCACTTCACAAGCCATTAGCTTACACCAGCCCCAAAGCCAAAACGCGTCCGAGACCCATGGGACAGAGGTTCCCGCTGTGCTGCGTAACCACCCCGTCCACTTGGCACCCCCTGTACTTGAACGTGTTCCATCCGTGACCTTCTTTTGTCCTGTAACCCTAACTTGGGGCAACCTGGACCCATGTTCCCAAGCCATGGTCACCGCATTTGGCTGACCCCCTTGGAGTTAAGAGCCCTGGTTCCCATCGACAGAAATCAGACAGTGAGAAGAGAGGGGCCGGGGCCGCAGAGATTCCAGCGAGCCCTGGGCGCCTTTCACGCACCCTCAGCGGAAGAAGCCCGAACAGAAGTGGGGGGATGGGGTGCGTGCGAAAGAAACCAACAGCAGAGAATGAAGCTGCCCAGCCAAGGGCTTTTTGTGGGGTCTTAATTAAGCTCAGAGGCTCCATTGTTCCTTTCAGGGTGAAACATATGTTCAGATCCTGGCTGAGGTTTGGGTCTGGAATTTCAATAGCGTTTAGCCCTATGGCCTAGTTGGGGAGGGGTGGGTGGGTGAGAATAGACTGTCCCTAAGCCACAGAAGGACAGACATCTTCAGACCAGCCTTTGCCAGAGTCACTTCCCACTGGAGCAGGTAATAAACAGCCAGAGTCCCCGCTCCAATGTGGGGTGTACCTATGAGGTGGGTCACAGCCCCCAGAACCTCCCTGTCTGCCTTTAGCAGGCAGAGTGACCTTCAGTGGACCTCTGATGAGACTAAGAAAATAGTCCCCAGGGCCATCATGAGCAGAAACCATTGAAATGGTTGGATGGCCATGGCCAGGGGTTTAGGGGAGACCATGTAGAGGGTCTGACACATGTTCCTTGAATTTGTTGTTGTTGTTGTTTGTTTTGAGGCACGGTTTCACGCTAGGCCAGGCTGAACTGGAAATCACTTTGTAGTGTCCAGGCTGCCCTCGAACTCACAATGATCCTCCTACCTCTGCCTCCCGAGTGCTGGGATTAAAAGCGTGCACCACCGCGCCTGGCTCTCCGTCCACTGGTATTCCAACCAGGCTCCCAGCCTACTGGACAGCACCACCATATTCAGAGAGGGTCTGTCCCCTTCAGCGGCTGCCCACATGCCAATCACCCCATCACAGACACTCGCTGGAGAGGACTTGACTAATGTCGGAAGTGTCTCTCAATCCAGCCAAGCTCACAGGCCAAACTGGTTAATTGCCATGAGCTCGTCCCTTGCCAGTTTCAAACACCCCAATACATCCATTTCCCCACGCTCAACTCTTCAAGGGAAGACAACATAGCGAGGTCATAATTCTACCCAACCTGTACGACCATCCTGCTCCAAAGAAAAACCTACTGATTTCTTCCCCGAGAACAGCTGGAAGAGTATTTTTGAGGGATTCTTATCCTTCTCCTGCCCCCATGATTTAAGTATAACAATGCAGTTATTTGTAAAACACTTTAATCTTGTTTGTCTGTTTTAATATTTTATTTTTATTTATTTATTTGAGAGAAAGAAGCGGGGGTGGGGGGGGTAATGGGCATGCCAGGGCCTCCAGCCACTGCAAAGAACTCCAGAAGCATGCACGACCTTGTGTATCTGGCTTATGTGGGTCCTGGGGAATCGAACCTGGGTACTTTGGTTTTGCAGGCAAATCCTTTTACCACTAAGCCATCTCTCCAACCCTTGTTTGTTTTTGTAAGGTCAAGCTCACTGTAGGTGTTGGTATCTTTAGATAAGGTCTCACTCTAGCCCAGGATGACCTAAATTCACTATGTAGTCTCAGATTGGCCTCAAACTCACAGCAATCCTCCTACCTCTGCCTCCTGAGTGCTGGGATAAAAATGTGCACCACCAGGACCAGCAATAATGTAGATTTAACAACACTCAAGTAGTTATATTCACTCAGCCAATGTTACGCAACATATAAAGGAATAATAAAATGGAAGAAAATAAGAATATTTGGTTAATACACTTGTACATATGCATAAACATATTCTTTTTAAATTTTTAATTAATGTACTTATTTGCACACACAACTGTGTGTGTGTGCGTGTGTATGGGCATGCCACTGCAAACAAGTGCCAGACACTTTCACCACTTTGCTGATGAGTTGGTTGGATGCCAGGCCTACAGGCCATCTCCCCAGCACCATAACCATCTGTTTAACAAAGTAGGAAATGAAAGCCCGTGACAACCATACTTGTTTCTGCAACTGACCACACGGCTGTAGCTAGAAAGCATAACAGCTTCTCTGTGTCCCTCTTTGTATCTCAGCAGAGTGGCCCACACCTTCATTCCTGAAGGGCCTGGGCCATTTGACCTTGACCATGGGACATGGTAACACTAAGAGCCCAAGGAGTCTCCTGCATTGCCAACATACTCTTCCTTACCTCCATAGTGGAGGAGCAGTCCAATTCCACCCTGGTAGCGTGGATCAGTCACCCGTGCGAACACGGCAACTCCTTTCTTAGCCTGTGGACTCAGAGTCTTAGCTTCCACTTCAATGAAACGGTTTTTGTGACTCTTGTCAGAAGCACTCTGCCTCCCTTTGGAACGGAGACCTCAGGGCCAGCAGAGCATAAGGTTGAGGGAACAGGGAGCAAAAATTTCATGGGTGGGTCACAGGGTGATAGAGAGTGGTGCCAATGCCATTGCCACCCCTGGGGGCCTGGACTGGTGGTGAATCCCAGCTATAGGAGAAACAGTCCTGTGTACTGAGCACAGAACATATGCAGCCTTCTGGAGAACCCTGTCCCAGGCTACTGCCACCTCGTGGGTACTGTAACTGTGTGTTTAAAAGTCCCTCACAACGTCCTGTCAGGCCAGCTGCCTCGGGATGGTGGGAATGTGGAAAGACAGGTGAATTTCGTTAAGTTTGAACGCAGTGCTGTGAAGAGAGATCCTTGGTCTCCATGACTGGGGCGGAAGCATTCTCTGAGAGAACCATAAATGATGGCTTTGGGAGAGGCCCTACATGCAAGAACGGCAAATACACACGCAGGATAAGTATCCATTCCAGGGAGGACAAAACACTGCCTCAGCCAGGATGGACATGATCCAATGTAGCCAAGCTGCCACTGTGAATGGGGCTCAGTGTCAAGTCTCTGTGGCTGACAGATTTAGCACTCAGCTGCAGTAGTAGCCAGGTCAGCCTTGATGAGTGGACGCTCATGTTGTTGAGTCCATGCATAACCTCCATTCTGACCACAGTGGCCACTTTGTTGATAGGTCCATTGGGCAACGACCGCAATGGCTGGGAAAAGAGGCTGACTGCTATCACGTTTCCGCGTTTGATTTAGGAACACACATATATGTGCTTCTATTTGAATCAAGGTTTACTCGATACTCTGCAGGAAAAAGAACAAGACACAGACAGGTTTTTGTGTGAACACTAGTCTTGTTTTGTTTTTAATTCATTTAAATTATTGATGTGTGTGAGAGAGGGGCAAATAGACAGAGAGAGAGAGAGAGAGAGAGAGAGAGAGAGAGAGAGAGAGAGAGAATGGGTGCACCAGGGCCTCCAGCCACTGCAAAAAAAAAAAAAAATGCCAGACACATGTGCCACCTTGAACATCTGACGGGTGTGGGTACTAGGGAATAGAATCTGGGTCCTCTGGCTTTGCAAGAAAGCACCTTACCTGATAAGCCATCTCTCCAGCCCAACTATGCAGTTTTGAGAGTTGTGAATATCTATTTTGTTGAAGCCATGTATTACAAATGTTTTTCCATCATCTATATCTTATCTTTGCCCTTAGCAGGAGTTTGCAGAGTCAAAAGATTGTTTTAACCTTAATAAAATTCAATTCATCTATTTGTTTCCTTTATGGGTTTTGCTTTGAGAATTGCCTCTATAAGCTCTTTCCTCCTAGACCCTGAAAACTATTAGGGTGCTACGTATGTTTTGTAATGTTAGGCATACATTTAAGTCTGGAATTAATTGAATGTATTTCTATAGGACACATGAAGCTTAGACTGAGTTTCATCCCTTCTTTTTTTAAAAGAATTATTGATTGATTGATTTAAGAGAGAGAGGCAGATAGGGAATAGGCACCCCAGAGCCTCTAGGCCCTGCGAACACACTCTAGATGCATGTGCCACCTTGCACAGCTGGCTTTATGTGAGTACTGGGGAATCGAACCTCAGTCCTTAGGCTTTGCAGGTAGGCACATTCACTGCCAAGTTATCTCTCCAGCCCTTAGATTTGATTTTGTTGTTGTTGTTGTTTTGAGGTAGGGTCTCACTGTAGCCCAGGCTGACCTGGAATTCACTATGTAGTCTCAGGGTGGCCTTGAACTCATGGCGATCCTCCCACCTCTGCCTCCTAACTGTTGGGATTAAAGGTGTGCGCCATCACGCCCAGCTGGATTTTAATAGAAGTTGTGTTAAACTTATTATCCATCTGGAGAGAAATTATATTGTTAGTATGTTGATTCTCCCAATGCATATACCTCTCCATTTATTTAGATCTTTATTTAGATCTTCTTTTGTTCCTTTTCCTTAAGCCAGCCCAACAGACTGGCTTTTTTTTTTTTTTTTTTTTTTTTTTTTTTTTTTTGAGGTAGGGTCTCAGTCTAGCCCAGAGTGACTTAGAATTCACTGTGGAGTCTCAGGGTAATCTCGAACTCACGGCAATCCTCCTACCTCTGCCTCCCGAGCGCTGGGATTAAAGGCGTGTGCCACCACGCCCTGCCTTTTTTTTTTTTTTTAATAAAGGCAAGAGAGAAAGAGTTGGCGTGCTAGGGCTTCCAGCCACTGTAATCAAACTCCAGATGTGTGGGCTAGCTTGTGCACACGTGCAAACTTACACACGTGTCACCTTGTGCTTCTGGCTTACGTGGGATCTGGAGAGTCAAACATGGGTCCTCAGGTTTCGTAGGCAAGTGCCCTAACCGCTAAGCCATCTCTCCAGCCTTTCTCTTGTTCTGTTTATGAGCATTGTGTAGCTTTTAATGCACAGGTCCTATGTATGTTCTACTAGTTTTATAGCTAACTGGGGCTTTTTGGAAGTAACTGTGAGCAGTATTGCATTGTTAATTTTAATCTTCTCATGCTCATTGATTTTGCACAGAAATAAAATTGCTTTTGTATATTTGTCTTGCATCCTACAACCTTACTCATCCCTAATTGGTTCCAGGTTGTTTTGTTTTCTGTGTGTGTGTGTGTGTGTGTGTGTGTGTGTATGTGTGTGCTTCTATAGAGTTTTATAGATTTTTCTACATAGACAATATCGTCTGTAAATTTGCAAGATAGTGGTTGTTTTTGTTTTGTGTTTGTGTGTGTGTGTGTGTGTGTGTGTGTTTAAATTATTTATTTATTTATTTATTTGAGAGCGACAGACACAGAGAGAAAGACAGATAGATGGAGAGAGAGAGAATGGGCGCGCCAGGGCTTCCAGCCTCTGCAAACGAACTCCAGACGCGTGCGCCCCCTTGTGCATCTGGCTAACGTGGGACCTGGGGAACCGAGCCTCGAACCGGGGTCCTTAGGCTTCACAGGCAAGCGCTTAACCGCTAAGCCATCTCTCCAGCCCTGTGTGTATGTTTTATAAAGAAGATCTCATGTAGTCAACACTGAACCTGGAACTCCTGATTACCCTCCCTCAGCCTCTGGCAGGCTGAGACCCCAGTGTGCACCACTGCAAACCTGGACAGTTTGATTTCTTCCTTTGCAATCTGTGTTCTGTTTTTCTCCTTGCCACAGAGCAGTGGCTAACACTTCCAAGGCTATGTTCAATAGAAGAAGGCAAAGCAGGGCTGGAGAGCTGGCTTAGAAGTTAAGGTGCTTGCCTATAAAGCCTAAGGACCCAGGTTCAATTCTCTAGGTCCCAGGCAAGTCAGATGCACAAGGTGGCATGTGAGTCTGGAATTTGCTTGCAGTGGCTGGAGTCCCTGACATTGTGCCCATTCTCTAATAAATAAATAAAAATAACATCTTAAAAAAGGAAGGCAGAACAAATAACTGACAAAATCATAAGTGAGAACAACATATTGGCTAGTTTCTAATCTTAAATGGAAAGAATTTAGTCTTTTACCATTCAGTTAAAGGTGTTGACTTTCACAGTTTATTTGCAGTGGCAAGAGGCCCTGGTACTCTCTCTCTCTCTCTCTCTCTCTCTCTCTCTCTCTCTCTCTCTCTCTCTTTCTCTCTCCCTTCCATCTCATTCCTTGCACATAAATGAATATTTTTTAAACATTTTGAAGAGACCTTCCTGACATGACAAAACTCATCTATGAAAACAGTTGCTATAACACCTCATAGTGAAAATGGAAGTTAGGAAACAGAAACAAAAAAAAATAATTGGTTGGTAAATTTGCTGCAAGTGATTCTGTATTAGATAGATAGCATGATGGTTAATCTCTGGTTACCAACTGGAATGGATTTAGAATCACCATGGAAACAAATCTCTGGTCATGTCTGTGAGGGATTTTTAGATTCAGTGGAAGGACCCCCACACACACACACCAGCTGCAGGTGGCATCACCTCATGGGCTGAGTTCCCAGACTTTATACAAAGGAGAAAGCTAGCTGAGTGTTCAAACCTCTGCTCTACCCCTCCCTGCTGCTGTGAACATACAGCCGTGGCTCCTGCTCCTGCCACGCTTTCTCTGCCACGCTGGACTTCGCCTTGAGACTACAAGTCGAAGTCAACACTTTCCTTCGCTTACCTTCTTCAGGTCAAGGAGTTTTGTCCCAGCAATGAGAAGACCAATGTGGAGACAAGGGGGTGGAAATCCCCTGAGCACTAGAGAGTCCATCCTTTCCTGTATTTATTTATCTATTTATTTGAGAAAGAGAGAGAGAGAGAGAGAGAGAGAGAGAGAGAGAGAGAGAGAGAGAGAGGGAGAGGGAGGGAGAGAATAGGCACACCAGGGCCTCCAGCCACTGCAAAAAGAAAACTCCAGATGCATGTGCCACCTTGTGCATCTGGCTTACATGGGTCCTGGAGAATCAAACCAAGGTCCTTTGGCTTTGCAGGCAAGAGCCTTAACCATTAAGCCATATCTTCAGGCCTCCTTTTCTAAAAAAAAAAAAAATCTTTTTTTAAATTTATTTGAGGAGAGAGTGTGTGTGTGAATGTGGGTATGCCAGGGACTCCTGACACTGAAAGGAACTCCAGACACATGAGCCACTTTGTGCCCTTGGCTCCACTTGGGTATTGGAGAATTGAACCCAGGGCCCTCAGGCTTTGCAAGCAAGTACCCTTAACTGCTTAGCCATCTCTCCAGCCCTCCTTCCATCCTTTAATCTCCCACTAGTTTCTCCCATTGGCTAACTCCAGGCAGGATCTATTCCTCCCAGAAGCTGGGAGATAGCTGTGGGATCAGTCCCCTTACAACTCACAGCAGAGCCAGAGAAAGGAAAGGACTGGACAGAGAGACAATAAGTCCACATTGTTCCAAGACTTCTCAGCTACTGCAAAATCACCACACTTCCTGGCAGGAGAGGCACCTTGTCTCAGCACCACCAGGGCAGCTCAGGTAGGTCTGCCATGTTTCTTCTTCCTAGGCATCCGAGGCCCCTCCCCCTGCTGGCTTGGCTCCTCGTTCTCCTCTATAATCCCCCTTTGCTGGTTATCATGTGAGTCACCGGTGTTCCCAACTCTGACATCTGCTCTCTCGGGTTTGTGTCCCTTCCTTGTATCCTTGTACCAGACAGGACTTTTACACTTCCAAAAGTCACCCCCCAAATTAGCACCCTATCTGCCCAGTCCTCTACCCCAGACTCCATCCATTCCCAGCTCTAGACACCTCTCTCTCTCTCCCCCCCCTCCCCCCTCCCCTGCACACATACTCAGCAGTTTATCCACACCCCTACCCTCTCACCTGACCACTTTACCATTATCAATCTGTTTGAACTTTGGGCCCATCTGGACTTTCTGACAAAATCATGCTCTAATCCACATGCTTGCCAGTAGTGTGTGATGGCCTGTGTCTTCCCAGCCTGGTCCCCTCTGTGTTCCCAACACATGCTTTCCACACTGTTATTAGGACACTGGGATCTCCCTGTGGCCAAGGACTTCTGTAATTTGACGTTAGGGGAACTCTTTCTTCTATATTCTGAGTCCTACAAACCAGGTGCCTCACACACAGTATTCCAGGGAGGGAACATGAGGCCCAGGCCAAGTCACTCTGAGCATCTCATTCTTTTTTCTACTGGGGGGGCTCAGAGATGGACACAGCATTCCAATCAGACAAATCAGAAATAAGAGATACTTGGATATATTTGGGGGGGTTCTCTCTTGGAGGGTCTTTTTTGAGGTAGGGTCTCCCTCTAGTCCAGGCTGACCTGGAATTAACTATGTAGTCGCAGGGTGGTCTCAAACTCATGCAATCCACCTACCTTTGCCTCTCAAGTGCTGGGATTCAAGGTATGTACCACCACATCAGGCTCTGGATATTTTATTTTTTATAATTTTTTGTTTACTTTTATTTATTTATTTATTTGAGAGCTACAGACAGAGAGAGAAAGAGGCAGAGAGAGAGAGAGAGAGAGAATGGGCATGCCAGGGCCTCCAGCCACTGCAAACGAACTCCAGATGCACGCCACCCCCTTGTGCATCTGGCTAACTTGGGTCCTGGAGAATCGAGCCTCGAACCGGGGTCCTTAGGCTTCACAGGCAAGTGCTTAACTGCTAAGCCACCTCTCCAGCCCTGGATATATTTTTTTTAATTTTTATTAAGATTTTCCATGATTATAAAATATATCCCATGGTAATTCCCTGGATATTTTTTTTTTAAGGAAACAGTACAACTTGAGAACAAGTTCTTTTCTTTTCAGGCAAATCTGTTTTTATATGTTTTGTTTTTATTTATTTGACAGAGAGAGAGAGAATGGGCACGCCCTCCAGCCACTGCAAATGAACTCCAGATGCATGTGCCCCTTTGTCTATCTATCTGGCTAACATGGATCCTGGGGAATAGAACCTGGGTCCTTTGGCTTTGCAGGCAAACGCCTTGACTGCTAAACCATCCCTCCAGCCCTGGACATTTATGTTTATGTTCATATATTAGTACTGCTTTCTTTCTTTGTTTTGTTTGTTTGTTTGTTTGTTTGTTTTTTGTTTTTCAAGGTAGGGTCTTACTATAATAGCTCAGGCTGACCTGGAATTCACTCTGTAGTCTCAGGATGGCCTCAAAGTCACAGCAAACCTCCTACCTCTGCCTCCTGAGTGCTGGGATTAAAGACGTGTGCCACCATACCCAGCTTTCTTTTTTTTTTTTTTTTCTTTTATTTTACTTATTTATTTGCAGGCAAAGAGAGAGAAAGAAGAGAGACAAACAAAAAAAAAAAATGGGTGTGCCTGGGCTTTCAGCCACTGCGAACAAACTCTAAATGCTTGCACCACCTTGTGCATCTGACTTATGTGGGTCCCAGGGAACTCAGTCTGGGTCCTTTGGTTTTGCAGGCAAATGTCTTGACTGCTAAGCCATCTCTCCAACCCTCTTCTTTTATTAGAGAAACTTTTTTTTTCAGATGGCAGATGGGGACACTCACAACTTATCAAAGCGTTGAGGAAAAGTGACTGTTGAGGGCTCAGCACTAATTGGGACATCTCTATCATATTCTCCAAGACCCAGGGACCATTGCAGAAGAGGTAGCAGAAAAAATGAAAGAGTCACAGGAAGGGAAGGAGTGCTTTGGAATACTCTCTTCCAGACACAAAAAGTGCAGTGCATTCATGACCTCACAGCAGCTGTCACTACCTGCCTAAGACCTGCAGAATATTGAGTCCATCAGCATGTGATGGGTGATAGAAGAAAGAAAATAAAATTTATGGTATCAAAATAGAAGAAGGGGGGCTGGTGAGGTTGCTCAGTGGCTACGGACTTGCCTGCAAAGCCTAACAACCTGAATTTGATTCCCCAGGTCCCACATAAAGCCCAGATGCATAAAGTGGCACAAGCATCTGGAGTTCGTGGCAGTGGCTGGAGGCCCTGGCGTTGCCATTCACTTTGTCTCTCTCTCTCTCTCTCTACTTGCAAATAAATAAAATATAAAAATAGAAGAGGCGTTCGTTGTAAAGAGCTGAACTCTGGCACCTTGAACTCCTACGTGGGCCTCCTAGGTTCTAATACCCAGCACCTTCCCTCTGGTCTCCTGATCTTAGAGGTCTCACCTGCTTCTCATCATTATTATTCTGGGTTTCCTTGGTGTTGCCTTTTTCCTTCTTTCTTTCTTTCTTTTAAATTTATTTATTTGAGAGAGGGAGAGAAATAGGCAGGGAGAGAGAGAGAGAGAAAGAGAATGGACGTGCCAGGGCCTCCAGGCACTGCAAACGAACTCCAGACGCGTGCATCCCCAATGTTTGCTTGTTTTAGTCAACACTTTTGTAAAAAGTTTGTATTTTTATCATAGTCTTTCCTCAGGCATCTTTTGCATTGTTTTAATGTAAAGCATTAGTTGGGCCATTTTTCTTAAAATTGTTCATGTGTTTGACGTTAGTAGCTTCCATAACCTAAAACCAGTCTCAGTGCCTATAATTTTAACTTGAGTTTTTTCAACTTAAAATATTTTTTCGAAATTTTTAAAAATATTTTATTTATTTATTTGAGAGAGAGAGAGATAATGGGCATGCCAGGGCCTCCAGCCACTGCAAACGAACTCCAGACACATATGCCCCCTTCTGCATCTGACTTACATGGGTCCTAGGGAATCAAACCGAGGTCCTTTGGCTTTGCAGGCAAACGCCTAAACCGCTAAGCCATCTCTACAGCCCTCAACTTAAAATCTTAAACCTTTCAGTTCAATATCTTTAGCTAAGCACATCAGTCCATTACAATTTTTTTTTTTTTTTTTTGAGGTAGGGTCTCACTCTAGTTCACGCTGACCTGGAATTCACTATGTAGTCTCAGGGTGGCCTTGAACTCTCAGCAATCCTCCACCTCTGCCTCCTGAATGCTGGGATTAAAGGCGTGCACCATCATGCCTGGCAGTCCATTACAAACTTAACCTTGATCAAACTCTCTGGGCATGGGCAGCAGAACATACCCAGCCCTTATGCCCATAACCCAGGTCCAACATAGTTCTTTGTAGTCTTTCCTTCCTCTTAGAAAGTTTATAAGCCAAGCCTCTAAACAGTTTTATTTGTACTTCACATTTTAAAACTCTCATCGGAATAGTCCATAATACTTGGGTTACCACTTCACAAGGCATCTTTAGTTGCAAGTACCAAGTCTATGTCAGTTCCTCCAAAACGAAAGTTGTAAAAAACCAAAATCCACATGGTCAGCTTTATTTAATCCCACTCCTGGTACCAATTTCTGTAGCAGACAGATTCAGGTTGCTGAGATGAACTTTCAGACCAGGCACTGTTACAGAGGAAGGGATTTATTGAAGCTTACAGATTCAGGGGAAGTTCCTTAGTGGTAGAAGATGCTGGCCTGTTTTCATAGGTCCAAGCAGAGAGAGAGAAAGAAGCCCTAAGCCAAAAAAAAAAAAAAAAGCTACACCACACACAGGCACACTTAGGAGCTTCAGGAGGAATTCAAGCACTTCACATATATTTAGAGTGGAATTTCAAATCCACCACCACACCTTAGACCCTAAGATCTGCCCAGTGAAACCTCCTCTAGCCAGGTGGCTGGAAAAATCCAAGAAGTTTTAATAAACTCCTTTTGGTTTTTTCTTTTCTTTTCTTCTTCTTTTTTTTTTTTTTTAATGAGAAAGAGAGATGGAGGGATGGAATTGGGACACCAGGGCCTCCAGCCACTGCAGTCAAACTCCAGACATGTGTACTACCTTGTGCGCATGTGACACCTTGTGCATCTGTTTTAAGTGGGATCTGGAGAGTCAAACACGGGTCCTTAGGCTTCATGGGCAAGCACCTTAACTGCTGAGCCGTCATCTCTCCAGCCCCTTTTTTGTCCTTTTTGTTACTGCTGCTAAACATATTCCACAGGTGAGCAGGGGTCCCTGGGTTGGTGGCAATGACTCTGGGGAACTGAGGACTGGCCAGTCAGTGAGCTCTTCTGTCACAATTCTGACATCTACACAGCCACACAAAAGGGCAATGTCTTATGCACTGGGCTGGTAGACCTCAGAATGTAAAGTACACGGTCCACGAAATACATTCGCACAGAGAAGATAAGACCACACCCCAGAGCCAGAAGAGCTGATCCACGCTCACACAGAAGGTGGCTGGGCACCCTTTCCTCCAGAAATGGATCCTCATAAATGAAAGGGCTCAAAAGCCACACCCACCACGCAGCTTCCCAATTCCATCCTAGCACTGGGAGATATGGAGGTCTAAAAAGCCTGCTATCAGGGGACTTGCCAGACCTCTTGTGGAGTATGTCACAGTGATCCAAGGGTTGTGTTTGGTCCAAGGGCTGGAAGATGGAAGAGGCACAGGGTAGCTTTCTAAACTTCAGTGCCAAACCTGTTCAGTAACCGTCATAACCTTAGCCCTTCAACTGTTGATTAGGGGGGAAAAAGACTCGTTAACCAGAACACAATGCCAGAAAATAGCGAATGTGTTGGGGAAGAGGGGCCCTTATTCACAATGGATGGCCACTGATGTTTAAGAGTTTGGTGTTTTTTTGTTTTTTTTTTTTCTTTTTTAAGGTAGGGTTTTACTATAGACCAGGCTGACATGGAATTCACTATGTAGTCTTAATTTTTGCATATTTGAAAAATAAATATGAAAGTATCCTACCCACACCCTCCCCCCCGCAAGTTTTTACCTCGAGTCAATAGGAAAGCAAGGGAATCCCACAGAGGTGAAACAATTTGCCTATAGTGGCACGGGGACAGTGGCAGAGCCAGGCTGTCTGTACACACACACACACACACACACACACACACACACACAGGTGGTCTTTTATTATGATTTATTTGCATGTGCTCATATGGGCATGCCAGGGCCTTCTGTCACTGCAAATGCACTCTAGACACATGTGCTACTTTTGAACTTGTCCTGATTTGGGTACTGGGGGCCGGTAGGCTTTGCATGCAAGTGCTTTACTGCAAAACCATCTCTCCAGCCTCAAATCTGGTGCTCTTTCCATTATATTCTATCACTGAAGCCCGTTTGGAAATTTGTAGCCAATATGTTCAGAAACACCTAAGTGTGTGCCAAAGAAATTCTAGGAGCTACTGGAGTTCTAGAGGCCCTGGGTGCGTCATTGGTGGGTGCCGGGAGGTCCGTCACTCTGAAGGTTAGGAGCCCAGAGTAAATGCAGGAACGCACCAAGGCACACCCAGTGGCCCCTTCAGACATGGCAGCCCTCTCTCCACTCTGCCCACTGGTGCCTCTCTCCGTCGCCTTAAGGTCTGTTTTTTTTGTTTGTTTGTTTGTTTTTAATGCTTCTCAAGGGCTCCACTGGTTGCCACTGGGCTTGGTTGGTGCGTCACAGCACCAAAAGGTAAGTACCAAATTGGCAAGGCTGGAGGTGGCCCTCACCGCCTGCCCTAGCTGCCTTGCTTCTTTCTTTCCGGGGAGGGAGACTCACACTCTCTGTTTGTTTCCCCGGCCCTGCCAGGAGCTCCGTGGGACGTATGTACAGTTTGCGCTCCGCGTCTGTGACATCAGCGGCGTTTTCTGTGAATGCTGTGTGTGTGTGTGCACACGCGAGCGCGCGCGAGCGCGCTTGGAGCCAGGCGCTGGGAACAAACGTGCATCTGTTAAATCTGACAATAAAATCCTAGAAGGAAGCTGCCCAGATTGGGGAGATGGGTGGGGGCGGAAGACAGAGGGTGGGGGGAGCGCTCATGTCTCAAAAGGCGAGGCCAAAGCGCCTGGCCCAGGTATTATGTGGGGAGAAGGTGAGGCGAGCAGCTGCTGCTGCTCCTCCTGGGGTGTGTGTGGGAGCGAGGGTGCGTGTGCGCCTGTGAAGAGTACACACCGATCTGCTCAACATATGTCGCCACAAATCACAGTTTCTGTCCCCACCCCACCCCCTCCGGGCCCCACACTCCCCGCGCAGCTCCTGACCCAGCGCAGAGCCCCGAGAGGCGCTGAGAAGAGGCGTCCCGTCAACAGGTGTCTGGGTGCGCAAGGCACCTTTCAAGCTTTCACAGTCCCCGCCGGCGACGGCGAGGAAGCGGACACTTTGTGTCCAGGCGCTGCGCTCTCGAGCTGCGGGCGCCCAGAAGAGGCGCCTCCTCCCCGCCCCAGGCAGGGAGGGGGTTCTGGAAATAAAGACCCAGGGCCCTCCTGAGTGTCCCAGCCCTCTCCTCCCTTTGTTCAGACTCCCTGGGCCGAAGCTCCCCTCGTGCGCTCTGGGGGGTAACATATGGCGCCCTCTCACCTACCCAAGAAAAGGAGCAACCACCCATTCAAGAGCGCGCGAGGTCCCAGGACCTCGGGAGGGGGCGTCACTGTGGGAATGGCCCCTCTCCTGAAGCCGGTGAGCACCCCGCCTTATCTCTCCCCACCCCAACCTCCACCATCCCCTCATCTGTCGGCAGCAGCCGTTGGGTGGCAAGCCATGCGCTGGGCGGCAGCAGCCAGCGGAAGCGCCTCAGCTCCTGGCAGATGAAATATGGGGTTGCAGAGCCCCTGGAGACCATATGCTTTCAATAAAAGAAGACAAATAGGACCGAGATAGGCCTTGCAGCCAACCTGTTATAAATGAGTGGCAATTGGGCCAATGTACACGGGGACAGGGCCCCCGGGGGGGAGAGCCTGCTCCACTGGTGCCAAATACGTGTGTCAGCTTTTGAGACAGGTGTGCCCAGGGGCCAGGGGCCAGGTCTCCCCCCCTCGAGGTTTATCACGGCAAAGGTAATATTGTGCTGACTATGAGTAAACAGTCATTGTGAAAACGAGGGAGAGTTTATCAGAGGCGAACTAGTTGGGGGTGGCTTAACAATAAAGTTGTCGGCCTTAGGAGCAGGTGACTGGCTGGGCTGTTCTCCCGGGGTAGATATTTTCCAAAGCACTCTGGCTTTACAATCTCTTGTAATTATTTATTAAACGAAATCTATTTATTATTATTTTAGCAAACACTGGAGACAGGTGGGGCTTTCTTTTCGTCGTCTCCTTTTGTTTGAAGGACTGTTTGAAGTGGCCAGTCTCGGCCGGGCAGCTCGCTCGCCAGATTTTTGTCTTCCCTTCTTTCAGGGCCAAAGCGAAGGCGAGAGAAAGAAGCCCCCTCTTCTAGCAAGCCATTAGCTATTCAGCATCCCATAGCTCCCCCCCTCTTCGCTAGATCCTCCAAAAGCCCCCAGGCAAAGCTAGGATTTCCCCCGGCCGATGGGAAGGCTATAGGGCCAGCCGCTGCCTTCCTTCTTTTGCAATCTGCCCTCTGTCTCCAGGCGTCTAGCTGTCTCCTCTTTCCTGGAACCCCCCCCCCCTTAACTTTCTGGCCTAGGTTTTGTAAGGTTGCGGGGGGCGGGGTGTCCCAGAGGCCTTAGAGGCGGTGGGTGAGGAAGACTGTAGGAAGACCCTCTGATCCCGGTGGGGGAAGGGCGGTTTTACAAACTACCAAAGCGCAAGGCGCAGTCACCTCCTGCGCCTCCACCTCCAGAGCTCAGGAACCAACTTTGGAGAGCGGTCTATGTGCCCTCTGCGGCTGAGAGACAGGGGATGGAGAGTGGATCTCTAAACCTCTGAGACCCCAGAACAACCGGCCTGGCCTCCCGGCCCGAAGAACACCTTTGGCCTCGCTCTAGCGCGGCTGGGGGTCCGCGCCACTGCGCGCTCCTTGGCGTGACTGCTTTGTTTTTTACGCAAAGCAGCTGCAGTCGCCCTGAAAACTGGGAAGGGCTCCGAGCCAGGAAGATTGTTGAGGAGCCAGTGCAAGAATTCCAAGCGGATCTCCGAATTCTCTACCCATCAAGACATTTCTGCAAGAAAGCCCAGAATTGTCCCTGGCACAGGAAGCTGGCTCCACGCTCCAGCCAGTATCCATTAGCCTCTCAGGGCAGGCCTTAGGCAGGATGAGTCCCATTCCCATTGGAGGTCAAGCACCAGATGAGAGTCACAGCTATGGACTACTTATTCTTCAGGTTCCCAGAAAACCCCAGGGCCAGTTGGGTCCCTCCTGGCCAGGGATCCTTCCACAGAGCCTGGCTGGTGTTTTGAGGTTCCTCTCCCAACTTCAAATTTTCAGTCATATAAATAAAGCAAGAGTGGAATATGGGACAAAAAGCAGGAGAGTGGAACTGGCTTCTCTTGGCTAAGGGGACAGGCCAATACTCCTTTGGTTATCAGATCCTAACAGACACAGCACTCCTTCTATTCTCTTCATTTCGGGGTTTCCCTCCCCCCCGGAAAATCAAATCGAGGGAGCCAGTACTAGGGGAAATCTAGGTGTAAGAGACTTAGGCTCTGCATTCTGAGTCGTTCTGACAGAACTTGCCGCGTGACGGTGGGCAAGTCACTTTTCTTCTCAAGGCCTTGGCTTTTCCACGTGTAAAGAGGGCCTCCAGCATCCATTCCTAGCACTAGAAGACAGCCTTATAGTAAGTGGTGAGCTAAAGGGAGACCTGTAACAAAACGCACGTTCCCCCATCTGAGAATCGCGCGCACAGGAAGGTCGCTGTTGGCTGTGACCTTGACCCTTGACTCAATTTGAGCGCAGGCAGGAAGGAGCCCCTAGCTCACGCGGGCCTTCCAGAACCCGTGGGAGGCGCTCAGCTCCCATCACCCAGCCCTAGCTGCCCTTCTGCAGCTTGCCTAGCCTACCATTCTCTGCCTTCCTAGGGAATTTCCCCCTCACCCCACAAGCAGCCCAGGGAACTGGAGGCCATCACCAGGGCACAGCTCCCGCTGCCCTAACCCTTTCCCCCTTAGCCTCTCAGCCCGGGTTTGCCCGGCTGCGGTTTCTAGGATATCAAGGCCTGCTACAGAAGGAAGCTTTGCTGACCCGAGTCTGAGCTCTCGGGCCTCGGCTTCTTCCCTCACTCACATGCCGGACTAGAGAGGAGAGAGGAGCGGAAGCTACAACCCCTCACCCTGAGTGACCGGAAGCAGAAGACCACGGGGTGTCCGAGGCGGGGACAAGAGGGAGGGGCGGGAGAAGGAAGAGCGGACCACGTCTTCAGACTCATTTTGGGAAAGAATGCCAGACAGAGCTAAGAGGGGACAAATCAGAATCCTTGGGGAGTCCCTGCCCCGTGCCCCTCTAGGTTCCTAGAGGGATGCCGAGGGGTAGGAGCTGGCCCAGGTGAACTGGCAGCCCCTTTTCCGCCCCTGATTGGACCCGAGAAGTAAGCGAGAGGAGAGAGAAGATCCGCTGTTGTCACAGTGTCGACGCACCAGGGGTGGCTGTGACCCGGCCTCCTACTGACCCCCTTACACCTCCAGTATCTCTAGGCCAAGCCTGGCCTCAATGCCAGGACAGCCAACCTGGACTCTGGGATGAGGTTCAGGTCTCCGAGCTGGGCACAGTGTGCGTGTGTGGCGGGAGGGGGTGTTGGTTCTCAGCGTCTGTCTGGGCAATCGGGAAGGTGGCATCTGAAAGGAGGGGACAGGACACCCCCCAGGCGAAGATCTCAGAAGGAGTGTGTAGGGTCTCTTTCCGTGATCGCCCCAGTCTCCCCGAGTGGACAAAACCAGTGAAACACCACCCGCGCTCCTTTCCTAGCCTGGACCATAGCGCAAGAGCGAAGGGCGATACTGAAAGGCGCCGGGTGAGCGCTCCTCCGAGCTGCTGGTCTGCGCACGAGGTTCCACAGTCCTCCGGTTGATGTGATTCAAGCCGATCCTTCCAGGAGCCCACATTCCCTATGGTCTCTTTTTAGGCTCCCAAAAATCCTCTCGGGGCTACAAAGAGGGAGTCCTCGGGACAGAGGCCCAGGAGAGAAAGCAGGAACAGGAGGGCAGAGCGGTGTGGGGCAGCTAGAGGCGAGCCAGACTTCTTTGGCGGGGTGAGGCTCTTTGAGGAACTGAGAGTTGCTGGGACCGAGCCGCGGGGCGGTGGGGAGGTGGGAGGGAAAGAGAGAGAGGGAGGGAGGGAGAGAGAGAGAGAAAGAGGGAGAGGGAGAGCAAACACAGCGACGCTCCCCTCCCCCGACCCCAGCCCTTTGTCCGGAATCCAGCTGTGCCCCGCGGGGGAGGAGCGGGCTCGCGTGGCGCTCCCCTGGGGCCCCGCCGCTGATTGGCCGGTGGCGCGGGCAGCCGTCCGGCAGGCACGCTCCTGGCCCGGGCCAAGCAGATAAAGCGTGCCAAGGAGCTCACGACCCGTAGCTCAGGACGTCCCCACCGTCCCCAGAGCTGCGCCTGGAGAGCCCAGGAAGCCCGGGACCCCGCGGCTTCCCGACGCTAGGTTGGCCTTCCTGCTCTCCCTCGCTCCCGGAGAACCAGGTAACACTCGGAGCCCACCGAGGGGTTCGGCCAGGGGAAAGGGGTACTTCGATCCTCCCCCCTCCGCCCCCGGCTCCGGAGTCTGAGCCTCGCTTCCCCTTTCCCTCTCCCTCTCCGCCGCAGGATGGCGCCTCATCCCTTGGGGACAGCCACTTGCCAAGTGACCTCTGAGACCCAGCAGCCTTTCGCCGCCGGAGCGTCGGACCATCCCGCGCTCGGCGCTCGGTCTGCCCCGCCCAGCCCCACCGGCAGGCCGCGGGACTGCGCGGAGGCCGAGGAGGGCGGCTGCCGAGGGGCCCCGAGGAAGCTCCGCGCGCGCCGGGGAGGTCGCCACCGGCCCAAGAGCGAGCTGGCCCTGAGCAAGCAGCGACGAAGCCGGCGCAAGAAGGCCAACGACCGCGAGCGCAATCGCATGCACAACCTGAACTCGGCGCTGGACGCGCTGCGCGGGGTCCTGCCCACCTTCCCCGACGACGCGAAACTCACCAAGATCGAGACGCTGCGCTTCGCCCACAACTACATCTGGGCCCTGACGCAGGCCCTGCGCATAGCCGACCACAGCTTCTACGGACCCGAGGTCCCTGTGCCACCCCGCGGCGGGGCGCTGGGCAGCTTCGAGGGTGGCTCCCTCGGGGACTGGGGCTCCCTCTATTCTCCAGTTTCTCACACTGGAAGCCTGAGCCCCACCACCTCCCTAGAGGAGTGCCCCGGGCGGCAGGTGCCCAGTCCCCCGGCCTGCCTGCTTCCGGGCGCACTGGCCTTTTCAGACTTCTTGTGAAGAGGCCGGTGGGTCTTCATCTAAGTGGTGGATGCTGGAAGACAGGGAGGGAGCCAGAACCGTCTGAGACGTCTGGCTGCCTGTGACCCTTCTTCTCTCCTCCAGGGCTCTCTGTCTGGCTGTGCCCTGGGCGGTTACAGACCCTGGGCACTGCGCACACGCTAGCTGCTGCAGGGACCAAGCGGGGTCCTCCTCCGGGTACCCACTGCGAGATCTGTTTCAAAGTCAACTGAAATGGTAGCTCGCTACAACCGGTGGTCTTCGGCTGCTGAGCTCTTACTCAAGTCTGTCTGTCTGTCCGCTTTCCTGTGCGGCATTGACCACCCCTCCCCAACGTGATTTAGTCCAGCGCTCCCTCTCTCGGAGCTGGAGACTCCTCTCTCACCCTGCTGCTCCAAAGATGCCTCCGATCTCCTCTGCGTGCTGCCAAGTCCGGGGGTTCGGTTACCCCACTCTGCCTTAACCCACGAAGGCTCTCCTCTGCCTTCTCCTCCTGCACTTTTCGTAGCCGATGCCCTTCCGGAGTGGGGCACCAAGCAGTGAACTGACAAAGCGCTTGCCTGTGGCTGGCAGCATTTCCTCCGCTTGCCTAAGCCCCGCGCCTGAGATGTGAGCTGGCCTGGCAGGTACCTGGAGCCCCGTGCCTCTCTTTAGAAAAGGGAAAAAAAAAAAATCAGTTTGTAAATTATATAATGTCTTTTGAAATGAGATTTGTTGTGGTAAATTATATACCTCTCCCGTTTTACACGTTTGTATTTATTGATGATATTTCATGGTGGGGGAAAATTTATATTTTGTACATAAAATTATTAGGGATTGGTGAATGAGAGTCTGAGCTAACCAATAAAAGTTGGACCCTCGGGAATCTTCAACAAGGTGACTGGATTCTGTGGTGAGATGGGGAGGGTGGAAGCCGCTCCCTAAGCAGGGCACCTCTGGAAAGGGACGGACTCTTTATGCCACGGGGGTGCCGGAGGTAGCTCCGGGCTGCAGGGGAGGTCGCCCCCAGCCCAAGAGCGAGCTGGCCCTGAGCAAGCGGTGACTTCTTTCCTGGGATGCTGGGCTGGGAACAGGTAGATTGTAGAGACCAAGAGATCTCTCAAGAATTCCTTGGTCGGGGAGACTGGAGAGCTAGCTCAGTCACGTAGCCCTGGCCACAGAACTGTAAGGACTAGAGTTCAGTCCCCCAGTGCCCCTCCCAGGGGCTCCCCCCAGGTGCTTAGAGGCCCAGTGCACCCCTACATCCATTTTCCCCAGGAGGCCTTGAACTGTGGTGTTGATTCCGCAGCTTAGCAGCGGGACGCTAAGGGCTGGGATTCCCGCACCCCAGACACTCCAATGGCAATTCATCAAGAGAGAAAGTGCTCACGGCTTCCAGCCCCCTCCCTTCCACAAGCGCTCTTGTTCCCAGGGTGGCACAGGACTGGCTCCCTGCAGCAGGAAAAGAGGTCCTGAACTTGCTAGTGAGGTGCCCTGGTGTAGTGTTGCCTCAGGGAAGCTGGGCTCAGCTATGAGAATCCTTGTAGCTTGTCACAAGAGAAAAAATGAAGGGCAGGGATCCAGAGACCCCCCTCGGGACGGTCCCTGGGCTCTGGAAGTGCAACACCCCAGATGAGGTGATGGTCTAATGACCTGGGCCCGCAGGTGAGTCAACTTCCTGCTTCTCTAGTCTCTCTCTCTCACACCTTTCCCTTTTCAAACTGAACATTTTCTCTATTCCCAGGTCCCTAAAGGAAGCTCGGAGGAGCTGTACTTTTGTCATCAAGGGCAGGGGGTGGGTGGGGGAGGGCCCGGAAGTGACTGAGCAGAGCTGCTGTTGTAATGGTGGCTTTCATCTAAGAAGGGGAGATTAAGGGGTTATTGGTAACCCTTGGCCACAGCCAACTTTCCACCTGAAGCCCAGGCAGGAGGCATAAAGAGCCCCATGCTTCACAGAATTGTTGGGCATTGCAGGGAGAGGTGTGGGTGGACATAAAAAGCAAGAAGGTCTCTGTCTTCCAGGTGCAATGGCATAGATGCAAACAAAAATAAATAAATAAGCATGGGCTGGGAGTGGGGACACACGCCTTTAAACCCAGCACTCAGGAGGCAGAGGTAGGAGGATCACCATGAGTTCAAGGCCACCCTGAGTCTATATAGTGAATTCCAGGTCAGCCTGGGCTAGAGTGAGATCTTGCTTCAAAAAACCAAGAAAAAAAAAAAAAACCATTGTCACTAAGAGGGGTGAAGTGGCAGCCAGAAATAGAAGGCAGCTGGGGGTTGTATTGCAGGAGAGGCTTTTGAGCCAAAACTAAAAATCTGGAGAGGAATTCCCAGAGTAGAAAGAGCCTTTTTCCTGTGGGAAGTGGGGTTCCTCTAGGCAGGGACTCCCTTGGCACAAAGGATGGCCGAAAACCCAAGGAGTGACTGGGCAACCCCAGAAGCCGAGGCACACCCACCGCCTGGTCCCTTCTCCACTTCCCAGGGCGCTCATTAAGGAGCCATCAGTCACTCAGTGCACATAGACTGGACCTCCGCCCCGTGAATTAAAGCACGTCACCATTTAACCAGCCCAGCTGGGCAGCTACCATAGATACAGGAGCGGAGTTGACTCTGGAGGTCAGTATAGGTTTAGGGTTGAATCTACTCACAAAATTCAAGGCTTGTTTTGGACATCCACCATCAATGTGTGTGGAAACACACTAAGATAGGAAATGTCCTCTGAGCCTCTGTCCAAAGAGCCCTTCTAAGCAAACGTGTGAGAGGTGAATCCAACAACATCACCACTCCAATCCCTACCCAGCTCCCTGGACATTTGATGTTCTGCGGCTGTTAAAATCAGTCAACCTGCTTCTGGTCTCAGCTGGGCGCCCTCTCTTGCTCGCTTTGCCTGGGATGCTTGGGATTGTCTGTAAACTGGGGAGCTGTCAGCACCCATATCCCCAAACAGGGACAGAATCCCAACCCAGTCAGAAAAGACCCTTGTGTTAAATGACTCTTCCATTTATTCTGCCTTTGTCTGCATCTGAGCCTGCCTTCCAGAAAAGCAGCTCATGAATCTTGTGCTGTGCTCCCGCGCCAACACACACACACACACACACACACACACACACACACACACACACACAGGTAGATTTATGGCTCCCTGACCCCCATCAAAACCCACCCCGCAGCCAGCCAGGGTCGGAGGACAAAGCATCCCGGAGCCATTGGAATGCTAATGCCTGGGAGCCAGTCCACTGGGCTGGCACAAAGGCAGGCTGGCCGGCCAGGCACCCCCCCCCCCAAACACACACACTGCACAGCCAGGCTGTGTGACCTTGGACAAGTCTTGGAGCCCCAGCTAATTCCCAAAAATGTCACAGTTCCTCTCAATAGATTTTTCGAGAGCCTAAGAGAAGGTTGTGCTTGCAACAGTAAATGGTGGGGAATGCCTTAAAATTCTGTGGCATCTGGTGACAGTACTGTGGGAAGACTGGAGGAGGGGGATGGAAATAGGAATTTGACTGAGAATGAGTGCAAAATAAACAGTAAATGTAATTATATTTTTATATTCACATAGTTAATTTCTCTTTTGTGTCACCCTCCCCTCCCCCTGTAGTATCCCTGAAGACCAGTGCTCAGGGAAAAAAGAAGAGTTTATCCTTGCTAACCTTACCTGCCTGTCCCTCCTTCAAGGATCCAGGTGCAGAACAGTGTGTGACTTGAAGCTAGTCACTTCTTATTCCAGTCACGAATGCCAGCATGCAGGGGATGACAGTGTGGCCACACTCATAAAACCTGTGGCCCTGGAAGTGACTTGCCCAAGGTTCTGAGTCATTTGGTGGGTTATGCGAGAGCACTGGGCCTGGGGCCCTTGCTCTAGGCTAGCAGCTTGGTGTACTTTGCTCTGTGCGCATAGATAGGAGTTTGGAGTTGGCCTCTGGCCTGTTCCCCAGAGTTCTGGAGAGACCCAGAGGACCCCTATGCTATGGGCCCCCACCCTCACCCCAAGGGCTCCTGGACACCTTCCAGGTCCTGTATGTTAACTCTGCTTCTAGATCCACAGCCCAAAGGCCCACAGATGGCTGGCTGCTGCCTGGTGAGCTGGCGAGTCCCTGAGTTCCTGAGAAAGCATTGGACGTGCCACTGACCATGGTGCTGAAATATAGCTGCCTAGACCGGGCTCAAGAAACAGCCTGGGAAGGTCTGCCCAGTAAGGAAAACTCCGTGCCAGGCCTTCTCAGGTATATTTCCAGGATGGAATCCTACAGATGCTCCCTGTGGATGTGAAAATGCAGGGGATGGTTGAGTTTCCTTAAGTGTGGTGGGTTCCGTTACTACTGGATAACCCTTGCAATCAGTCTCTCTCTCTCTCTCTCTCTCTCTCCCTCCTTCTCTCTCTTTCTCTCTATTGGCAAGCCCAGCAGACTGGACTTTTTAATGAGAGAGACAGAGACTGGGGGGAGAGAGAATTGTTGCTCCAGGGCCTTCAGCCACTGCAATAGAATTTCAGCTGCGTGCAGCCCCTGTGCTCATGTGCAACCTTGCACACCTGCATCTCCTTCTGTGTCTGGCTTATGTGGGACCCAGAGTCAAACATCAGTCCTTGTGCTATTCAGGCAAGCACCTTAACCACTAAGCCATCTCTCCAGCTCTCCTCTCTCTCTCTTTCTAAACTTAGAACCCTCCCTTGCAAATGACAGGTAACGCTGAGTTTACTTTTAGGAAAATTTGACAGCATCGAAGAGGTTGGAAGTGGAAGGGCATCGGAGGTGTGGTCTGGGGTGGCCCTGTATGGGAGACCTGACTTGAGCGCTCGTCTTCACCACGAGACTTCTTCTGCAGGTTACAATGAAGATTCAGTATTTCCAAGAACGAGAGCAAAAGCACACGGAATAGAAGAGTGGTTAATAGAAACTGCGTTAGAATCATGCACGTGAGTTGAAATCGAATGTTTCCAATCACGATTGGTTTTCAGTTAAAGCCCCTTTATCTCTGTAAATCCTGTTTTCCTCACTTGTGACATTGGGACAATAAGTAACATCCAAGTCATTGAACTGTTGTACTAATTAAATTTACTGGATTTCCTTTGCAAACCTGCTCCAGTGGTACTTTTTATTAGCACCAAAATGTGTCTCAAATTCTTCTCTTGTTCTCCCCTTTCTGGGAGGAAGAGGAGGAGGAGGTGGAGAATGAGGAGCACCTTGCATGAGTTTGAATTTGCCCCCCAACTCTTGAATGTCATAAACTGGCATGGAAGCCAGAGGCCATCCACCCTTTGTGTCTCAGTAACTCTCCCCAGCTTAGATCCATCCTTCCTAAGCTTTGGAGTCCCACGTCCCTTCGGCATTCTGAATGAAATATCTAAAATGGAATTCCTCCCCTCCATTCCCACTTTACTGTTGCCTCCTGCTTGCCCAGTAGCGTCAGCCCTGCTAGAAATCTAGAGTTCATCTGGCCTGTGCACGGCCACTGTGCAGACAGCCCGACAGCCCTCAAGTCCAGCTGAGTGACCCTCCCGCGTTCCCCCAAATGTGACTCCTCTGTCTTGTGTTAGTTTTGTTTTAAAACATTTTATTTATTTATTTGAGAGAGAGAGAGAAAAAGGAAGGAAGGGAGAGGGAGAGAGAGAAAGAAACAAAGAAAGGAAAGAAAAGAAGGAAGGAAGGAAGGAAGGAAGGAAGGAAGGAAGGAAGGAAGGAAGGAAGGAAGGAAGGAAAGAGGCAGATAAAGGACACAGTTTGCATTACTACCTATGGACCCAAAACCAGTCCGGGCTGGATGGCTCCCTGGTGTTCTGATCCTGGAACTTCTAAGAACATACATGAATAGGTATCGATCAGGAATAAGAGTCGCTATGGGGAGGAGAAAACTAGCTCATTGTGTGGAGTGAGGTGTACAAGCAGCTTGGTGTAGGTCAGGGTCCCACAGTCCCAACAGGTTGCGAGGTACATTGTGTAAGAGAGGGGTGTGTTTTCCCGCTCAAGCCAAGCAGTGTTCTGGGCAGCTGAGCTATTCCCTGAGTTCACCTGCCGCACAACTATCCTCGCCTAGCTCTTGTCACTCATAGGAGAGACCACATGACCTGCCCATAAGGTAAAGCTTAGTCTCACGGGGAGGGGTGGTGGGGGGGCGGTGATGGGAATTGTGAATTGATGTGAACCTGCATTCAGTTTCATTTCCCAGCTGGCTCACCATTAGTATGGACATGAACAAGTTTCCTAACTTTTCTTTCAGTTTCCTTATCTGTAAAGTGGGGACAGTAACATTACCTTTGTAAAAAAAAAAAAAAAAAAAATATATATATATATATATATATATATATATATATATATATACACACACACACATGAATGAGAGAGACAGACAGAGCATGGGTGTGCCAGGGCCCCCTGCCACTGCAAATGAACTCATGCGTCTGGCTTTACATGGATTCTGTGCAGTTGAATCCAGGCTGTGAAAGCAGAGCCTTTAAGTGCTGAGCCATCTCTCCAATCCAGTCACATCACCTTTTAAGGTACAGGTTAATGTAAAGTTATCTTAGAGACTCACAAGCGACTCCAATTCCACCTGAGGTGGACATTCCTGGTGGGTGGGTGGGTGGGTAACTACGACCCTTGCCACCATTCAGGGACCCCAGCTCCTTCCGTCTTTTTCTTCGACCAGCCAGTGGGAGAAGAACTGAAGCACCGGGCATGCTCGCCCAGCCTTTGAGCTCAGTAGTGGTGCTCATCACCTCTTGCCTCCCAGGATGAGAACATGCCCACAGGGTTTCACCTAACTGGATAGGAGACTGCCTGGGAAGAACTGAAGGCTGGATTCTGGTGGCAGCAAGCAGTCTCTGCTACTGGATTGAGGTCAGGACTAAATTGGATGGCATTGTATATTATGACTTGCATTATTTACTTACATGTAATAGGAAAGACAAGGAAAGGGGAGAAAGAGAGTGTGTGTGAAGGGGCACACCAGGGCCCCTTGTTACGGCAAATGGATTCCAAATGCATGTGCCCTATTGGGCATCTGGCTTTCTGTGGGTACTGGGAAGTAAACCCAGGTTGGCAGGCTTTGCAAGCAAGCACTTTTAACTGCTGAGCCATCTCCCCAGCCCTATGACAGGCTTGTTTTTATCATCCCAGTCATGTGTGCTTTGTGACCAGAGTCCTGACACACCAGCTCTTTCCACGGTGTCTTGTCTTCACTCTGACCATCCCAAAGCTGACCTGCTGATGTTTGCTCTTTACGTGCACCCAGACTCATATTCTATGCTTTTCTTCCCCCTTAACACTGACCTTTCTGTCCAAATCCCACCTTCTTTTTTCCCTCCCCAAACCTCCATCGCCTCATCCTGGAAGCTGTCTTCTCACTGTTTGCCTCCTCTCCTCCTTCTGCCATAACACCGCTTGCATGTGAAGATCCTAGCACTTCCCAGGTTTGTGCGTTGGCTCCCTCCACTGGTCTGTGAGCTGTTACGAAGGGCCAGGACTGTGATCCTCTTTGTATTTCTGATCCTTAAAACATATTCTTTTTTCCCCCAGAGAACATTTACATATTTATTTGAGAGAGAGAGAGAGAGATTGAGCATGCCAGGACCTCCTGCAGCTGCAGACGCACTCCAAATGCACCTGGCTTTATGTGGGTACTTTACTTTATGTGGGGCATCAAACCCAGGTCATCAGGCTTTGCAACCAGGCACCTTTAACTGCTGAGCCACCACTGCAGTTCAAAATGAAAGGTCCTTGTTGTTGTTCTTTGGGGTTCTTTTTTTGGGGGGGAGGAGTATTGAAGCAGGGTCTCACTCTAGCCCAGGCTGATGTGGAACTCATTCTGTAGACTTAGCCTTGAACTCACAGAGATCTCCCTACCTCAGCCTCCCTGGGGCTGAGATTACAGCTTTAGAATACATTCCAAATCATAAGCTACATGAATTTCGGGGTTTGCTTTGGTTGTTTTTGTTTGGTTTTGGTTTTGGTTTGGTTCAGTTTTTATTGGGTTGGTTTTGAGACAGGATCTCAGGTAAGTCAAGCTGGCTTCCAACTTGGTATGTAGGTAAGGATGACTTTGAACTTCTGGTCTTCCTACCCCCGTCTTCTGAGTGCTAGGATTACAGGTATGTGCCACCATGACTGGTCTATACAGTACTGGGTATTAAACCCAGGGCTTCGTGTATCCTACCAAACACTGCCCAAATTGAGCCACACCCTCAGACCATAAGCCATGTGTTTTAAAGATAAATTAGTGAACGTGTGAACTGATAAAATGAATGAAAGATACTGCAATTATTCATTCAGAAATTTGTTTTTACTTTTATTTCTTTATTTATTCATTGTTTTATTTTACTATAAATTATGTGACTTTTAAAAATTACATTTATTGGCACACTGTCCTGTTGCTACGGGCCGCCTTATGTTGGCCAGGGGGGTGATGTCCACCCTCTGTTCATGCCATCATTTCCCCCTGCTATCGTGGAGCTTCCCCTGGAGCCTATAAGCCAAAATAAACCTCTTTTTCCCACAAGCTTCTCTTGGTTGGGTGATTTCTACCAGCAATGCAAACCTGACTGCAACAGTAAAGTGGTACCAAGGAGTGGGATTGCTGCTAGACCCCTGACTGTGTGGCTTTGGCATTTTGGAGCTGATTTTCAAGAGGAATGTGGAAGGATTTGAAACCTTGGCCTAAGAGATCCTTGCAGTGCTGTAAGTACAGCTTGATGGACTATTCTGGTCACAGTTGAAAGGCCTGAATGCAGTAAGAACTATGGACTGTGAGGTTTGGCTTATGAGGGTGAGAAAGAGTTTTGCCTGGACTGGGCTAGCAGTTTCTGTGGGAAGCTTGCTGTTATGCCTGGACCCTGAGAAGTTGTGCAGGGTTGCTTTACATAGAAATGAACTGGTGTGAACAGAGGGATATGGCATAGAAAGAAAAATCTTTGGGTGAATTGCTGTCCATTCAGCTGCAATCAAGAGATTACAACCTTTGAGATTGGGCCAGCTGACCTGCACTGGGCCAACAGGAAGAATGTAGACTCTTTTGAAGGGGCCTGAGTGCTCAAGGAATGTCCCGTTCTCCAAAGTCTGCTTTATTCCCCCCCCCCCATTAACAAATTGGCACCCTGCCTAGTATTGCGGAGTATAGCAATGCAGGAAAGAGAGGGTCATTGAGTCTGCAACACAGTCTTGTGTTTTGGAAATGGCCATGGGCAGTGTGAAGCTGGTTGCCTGCATGGAGAGCCCACGGAGCCATGAGGATGAACCGTGGATTGCAGTGGAGACCCAGTGGAGACGCAGGGACCACGAGATGGCTGCTAAGGAAAGCTGCCAGCCCCTGGTGAAGTTTTCTAGGACTGTGAGTAGCCTAGCTGGAGGGGCAGAATCGGAATGCCAGAGACTTGTTGATTAGAATTATCAGGCTTGGAGATTTGTCATTGACTAGAGTTGTTGGACTTGGAACTACAAAGTTTGATGTTTGCCCTGTTTAAATCTTATATTGGTTGAATATTTCTTTGCTATGCCCAATATCATCTTTTGCAATGTGAATGTTTATTCTGTGTCATTATGGGGATTTTTGGTATTATGGCTCAGTTAAAAGACCTTGGATTATGGGGATGTTTGAACATCATTGGCATTGATAAAAACTATGGGGACTTTTAAAGTTGGACTGAATGCATTGTATTTTACATCATGTATGGATATCAGTTTATGGGGCCCAGGGATGGAATGTGGTGGTGTTCTGAATGCTAGATACCCAGCTGATGGAGATTTGGGAATTAATGCCTTATGGAGGCAATGTATTGTTGGGGGCGGGCTTATGGGCTTTATAGCCAGTTTCCCCAAGCCAGTGTTTGGCATACCCTCCTGTTGCTATGGTCCACCTTATGTTGGCCAAGGGGTGATGTCCACCCTCTGCTCATGCCATCGTTTCCCCCTGCTGTCATGGACCTTCCCCTCAAGCCTGTAAGCCAAAATAAACCTCTTTTCCCACAAGCTGCTCTTAGTTGGGTGATTTCTACCAGCAATGCGAACCGGACTGCAACAGTGGCACATGACCTTAGTCTTAGTACTTGGGAGGCAGAGGTAGGAGGATTGCTGTGAATTTGAGGCAAGTCTGAGACTACAGAGTTCCTAGTCAGCCTAGGCTAGAGTGAGACCTTACCTTAAAAAAAAAAAAAAAAGCCAGCCAATTAATCTTATCTGAATGTGTTTCTGTAGAAATTTAGAAAAAGCTGACAATAGTGATGCCATTTTATGAGCATTAAGGGTAGCTAAGGTCTTTAAGGTCCCTAAAAATGGCTAGAATAAGCCAGGTGTGGGGGAGCACACCTTTAATCCCAGATAAAAGGATCATCATAACTTTCTTGGCCACCCTGAGACGACATAGTGAATTTTCCAGGTCAGTCTGGGCTAACGCGAGACCCTACCTTGAAAAAACAAAAAAGAAAAGAAAAAAACATATAAGGCTACAATACAATATCATAATGTCAAAGTATTTTCATAATAAGACTTAATTAAATTGTTACTGTAATTTGTTCTAACTTAATAAACTTGTAAAAGTTAAAAAAAATTATATTTATTTATTTGAGAGAGAGGGAGGGAATGAGCACACCAGAGCCTCCAGCCATTGTAAATGAATTCCAGATGCATGCACCATCTTGTGCATCTGGCTTTATGTGGGTCCTGGGGAATCGAACCTGGGTCCTTTGGTTTTGCAGGCAAGCACCTTATTTTATTTTATACCAACCCCCCCTTTTTTGAGACAGGGTCTTACTTTAGTTCTAGATGACCTGGAACTCACTCTTTAGCTCAGGCTGGCCTTGAACTCACAGCAATCCTCCTTCCCAGCTGCTGGGATCATAGGAATGAGTCACCATACCAGGCTTTGTTTCCACTTATTTTTAGTTGACAAATATTGTACATTTATAGGGCATATGTGATTTACGTATACATTATGAAAAGATTCAGTGAAGTTAATTATCATACCAAGGACCTTATCAATGTATTTTTTGGGGTCAAGAAAATGCTAGAAATCTGTTTTGAAATATGCAACACAGTCTACAGCTATACCCCCCAAGCATTCCTGATCTCATCTGAAGTAGAAAGTGACATTCTGACTGTGGTCACCATGCAAGGCCACAGGTCACTGAAATGAATTCTTGTCCAACCAAAACTTTGTACCTTCAACACCTCCTTCTCGTTCTCCATCCCCCCACGTTTCCCATTTCCTCGTAACCACCTTTCTGTTCTCTGTTTCTATAAGATGGAATTTTTTAGATCTACACATGAAAGACACCACATGTCTTTATCTATGTCGGGCTTATTTCATTTAGCACACTGCCCTCTGGTCCTAACCATGGTGGTGCATAGTATTTCAACCCTTGTTTCCTTATCTTGGGTGCATAGATGTCTCTTCGACATACCAGTTTTAGTTCTAGAAGTGAGGTTGCTGGATTTATTTGTTTAGGGATTTCTAGCCCATCCCAGGCTAGTACATAGAGACCAGGTTCTTTATTAGGTTCTAAATTGTCACATGACTTTGGCCACATGGCAAATAGTTCTCTCAGCTTGAGCGGCAGAAGGCAGGAAACACCCAAGACAGAAGCTATGTAGTCTTTTCAAAACTCAAACTTAAAACCAGGTGGGGTGGCGCACGCCTTTAATCCCAGCACTCGGGAGGCAGAGGTAGAAGGGTCGCCAAGAGTTCAAGGCCACCCTGAGACTATATAGTGAATTTCAGGTCAGCCTGAGCTAGAGTGAGACCCTGCCTTGAAAAACCAAAAAAAAAAAAAAAAAAATCAAATTTAAAAGGTGACAACCCAACTAGGTGTACGAGTGCACACTTACAACCTCAGGGTATACAAGTGCACACTTATAACCTCAGCACTCTGGAGGGTGAGGCCAGAGGGTCAAGAGTTCCAGGCTAGCCTGAGCTGAATATCAAGACACAGTCTCAAAAAAAAAAATTTTTTTTTTGACATCCCATCACCTTTGCCACATTCTCTTCATGAGGGGGGAAAAGATTACTAGATGTCACCCATAGCGCTGGGGCGGGAATCATAAAAGAGAATAGCTAGCTATCCACAGACAGGGGTCACAAGGCCATCCTGCAGGCTGCCCATCACATTCATGGTAACAGGGACCTCTTCTATCTGCTTTCCAGACCCCAGAGACAGGAAAATGAGATAGATAGATAGATAGATAGATAGATAGATAGATAGATAGATAGATAGATAGATAGATAGATAATAGATTGATATATGAGCACACAGGCGTGCACACACACACACACACACACACACACACACACATGCCCGCATGCGCGCACACACGACCACTTAAGTATACCAGGAAGTTCAGGTATTCTTGAGGCTAAAGCAGGGTCTCCCCTCCTCCATTGCTGGAGTTGCTTTCCCCAGGACCCCCCTCCCCCTCAACAGTGTCATCACAGCTCCCCCAGTGGCTCATTATCATCCATTTACTGCTTTCACAGGCCTCCCAGCCCCCACTCTGGAGGCAGAGATTTAGGACGTCTGGGGCCTGGACACGGTACCCACGAAAGGAAATTTACTGTCTCTGGAGAACCGGGGTCTGACTTGGGGTCTTGAATGCATCTTTTTCCCCTTTGCCTTCGCTTTATTAGGTTAATCATTGCTTGAGTCGGTTGCCATGGTTTGGGCAAACCCATGGCGACTCTGTAATGAAGCCTGAAAGAGTTGGACCCCATTTATCATCCCCAGTGCTTGGGAGGCCCAGATTCTCTTTTGCCTCTCCCGGGGCCTGGGCACCGCCCTTCTGCATGGGGCCCTCAGACCCCTTCTGAGCCAGGAATGAACAGGTGGCGACTTGGAAGAAGAGAGAAGACCCACACAGGTGGATTGAATGCGCACGTGTGTGCGTGCATGCATGTGTACACACACATGCACCCCCAAAACATAGGCTGTTTGCCAGACTTTTTCTTTCTGGGAGTAAAAGACAAAAGCATGCTTTGCAGGTGGAAAAGGTTTGTAGAAATAGGGAGATCTAGGGCTGGAGGGATTGCTTAGTGGTTAAGGCATTTGCCTGCAAAGCCAAAGGATCCCTGGTTCGATTCTCCAGGACCCACATTAGCCAGATGCACAAAGGGGCACAGGGGTCTGGAGTTTGTTTGCAGTGACTGGAAGCTCTGACACACCCATCCTCTCTCTCCCTCTCTCCCTCTCCCTCTATCTCTGTCAAATAAATAAATAAAATATTTATTTTTTTAAAAAAAAGAAGAAGTTGGCCATGGTGGTGCACGCCTTTAATCCCAGCACTCGGGAGGCAGAGATAGGAGGATCGCCATGAGTTCGAGGCCACCCTGAGACTACATAGTGAATTCTGGGTCAGCCTGAGCTAGAGGGAGACCCTGCCTTGAAAAACCAAAAAATTAATTAATTAATTAATTAATTAAAAGAAAGAAAAGAAATAGGGGATCTATATCCTAGCAGACCTAGGACAATACACCCCAGGCATGGATTGAGTCCACCTTCCATGCGTTGGAGACGGACGGGACAAGGACCAAGGTGGAAATGAAAAAGCAGAGGTTCAACAACACGTTCAAGATCACCCAGTGACGGTGAGACCAGGATAAGGCCCAGAGCCAGTCAAATTGACTGCGGACAATATCTAGAGACGGGAGTATAATGAGCTCCTGTGTGGCCATCGCCCAGATGCAAGAGCTGTCACCTCCGAGCTAATCACAGTTCACCCACACCCTTGTCCACTTCCCTCAGAGTGTCCTCTGTGGGCCACTTTGAAGCAAAACCCATGCATGCTATGATCACAACACGAAATTCCTCCCCATTATTGTTCTCTCTCTCAATCTCTCTTTCTCTTTCTCTCTCTCCTGCTCAGAATAAATTGCATACTAAACTGTAGCAACTGATAAATGTCTACTGTGAAGACAAATTCCCAGGTTCAAATCTGAGCTCTGCCTCTTCCCAGTTGTGAAGCACCCCCCCCATACAATGTCACCTCTCTCAAAGAGCAACTGCCGTACGCACGCAAAAGAGCAGCGGGCGTGTCCAGCACACGCCTGCCCAGAGCACACGGGGCTCGTCATGAGCTCCACACCATGATCACTGCTCCACCCTCAGTGGTTGTCACCCTGGCAGGAGGACAGCTCTTGGCTTCTTGTTTTTACATTTTGATTTTTATTTATTGATTTGAGAGAGAGAGGCAGAGAGAGGGAGAGAATGGGCACGTCAGGGCCTCCAGCCACTGCAAACGAACTCCAGATGCATGCGCCCCCTTGTACATCTGGCTTACATGGCTCCTGAGGAATTGAACCAGGGTCTTTTGGCTTTGCAGGAAAATGCCTTAACCACTAAGCCATCTCTCTAGCCCTTGGCTTCTCTTTTTAAAATTTTTATTTTTTTTTATTTATTTGAAAGGAGAATGAGAGAAAGGGAGAGGCACAAATAGAGAGGGAATGGGCATGCCAGGGACTCTAGCTACTGCAAGCAAACTCCAGATGCATGAACCACCTTGCACATCTGGCTTACAGGGGTACTGGGGAGTCACACTTGGGTCCTTGAACCTGGGTCCTTAGGCTTTGCAGGCAAGCAACTTAACCACTAAGCCATCTCTCCAGCCCAGCTCTTGGCTTCTTGTCCAGGTGTCTTGGAATCGCAGCATGTGCCCTGTCACTACCTTACCTAACACCAGATTCACAGCAGTGAGTCTGGCTCCAGGTGGCGATATACCATCCCTAGCCTTGGCTCTCCCAGTCATGTTTAACTCTATATGACACACATGCCAGTGGACAAAACTAGGTTCTTTTAAAAATATGCATTTTTAAATATATACATATTATTTATTTAGTTATTAGTTTGAGAGAGAGAAAGAAGCAGAGAGAGAGAAAGAAAATGGGCACACCAGGGCCTCCAGCCGCTGCAAACGAACTCCAGTGCGCCCCTTGTGTATCTGGCTTACGTGGGTCCTAGAGAGTCAAACCGGGATCCTTTGGCTTTGCAGGCAAATACCTTAACCGCTAAGCCATCTCTCCAGTCCCTCCAAAAAAATATATATATAATTTTTTATGAGAGAGAGAGAATTGGTGTGCCAGGGACTCCAGCCACTAAAACCAAACTCCAGATGCATGCACCATCTTGTGCACATATATGACCTTGTGTGCTTTTGCCACATTGTGTGTCTGGCTTATGTGGGACTGGAGAGTCAAACATGAGTCTTTAGGCTTCGCAGGCAATCACCTTAACTGTATAACAATCTCTCTAGCCCTCAAAAAATATTCAAAGCCAGGCGTGGTGGCTTTAATCCCAGCACTCAGGAGGCAGAGGTAGGAGGATCACCATGAGTTCAAAGCCACCCTGAGACTACATAGTGAATTCCAGGTCAGCCTGGGCTAGAGTGAGACCCTACCTCCAAAAAAAAATTTATTGATGGCTCGAGAGATGGCTTGCCGGTTAAGGCAGATGCCTGCGAAGCCTAAAGACCCAGGTTTGATTCTCCAGGTCCCACATAAGCCAGATGCACATGGTGGTGCATGCATCTGGAGTTCGTTTGTAGTGGCTAGAGGCCCTGGTGCACCCTTTCTCTCTCTTTCTCTCCCTCCCTCTCTCTCTGTCTGTATGTGTCTAATAAATAAATAAACAAATAAAATAAATCCTTAAAAAGTATTTTGATTGATTATTTATTTGCAAGGAGAGATAGAGAAAAAATGGGCACACCAGGGCCTCCTGCCACTGGCAACGAACTCCAGACACACACACCACTTTCTGTATCTGGCTTTATGTGGGTACTGGGAAATAAAACCTGGGTCTTTGAGTCTTGCAAGCAAGTGTCTTTGCCTGTGAGCCATCTCTCCTCTCTCTCTCTATTTTTTACTATTTAAAATTTTTTATTTATTTATTTATTTATTTATTTGAGAGAAAGAAAGAGACACAGAGAGAGAATAGGCATGCCAGGGCCTCCAACTATAGCAAACAAACTCGACACATGCGCCGCCTTGAACATCTGGCTTACGTGGGTCCTGGGGAATCGGGCCTGGACCCTTAGACTTCACAGGCACGTGCCTTAACTGTGAAGTCTTCTCTCCAGCCCCCTTTTCTCTTCTTGCATCTTGGACTCTCTAGCTTTCTCACTAGATCCCGTTTGCGAACACACTGTATGTGTACACACGCTCATGCACACTTGCTTCTCTGGGCGTGCTCTGCCCCCACGTGTGAACAGCACATCGTATGTGTATGCACATGGGTGCACACTTGCTTCTCTGGGCGTGCTCTCCTTCCGTGTGTGGACAGCACATTCTTGAGCGCTTGCCTTGGAGAATCCCCTGCCTCTGCTTCCAGAGCACTGGAGTTAGAAACTGCTCATGACACCCAGTGGGCATTTATGTGGGTGCTGGGGGCTCAAACTCCGGTCCTCACACTTGTTTAGTACACACTTTATCCACTGAGCCACCCCTCGAGCCCTCCACCCTGCCCCCGTAAGTTTTTAATGACAGTTCACTCACAGTATGCACTGTATATAACCACAGGTTCTGATGTGCTCTGTTTATTGGTCTGTGAGGCCAGAACTATGATGCCCATTCTGTAAAGGATAAAATCGAGGCAGAGAATGGCAAAGTAGCATGTTGTCAGTTGTCTAGTGGGAGGTGGCATTGGATTTGAACCCAGGCTTTCCTTTTTTAAATATTTTTATTGACAACTTCCATAACTGTAAACAATATTCCATGTGGACCCAGGCTTTCTTGACCCAGAGCCACTATACTGTTCTATGTTAACATGCATTCTTTCCTCCCTTATTTATTTACTTATTTGAGAGAGAGAGAGAGAGAGAAAGAAAGAAGCAGACACAAAGAGAAAGAACGAAGCCAGGCATGGTGGCACACGCCTTTAATCCCAGCACTCGGGAGGCAGAGGTAAGAGGATCACCGTGAGTTTGAGGCCACCCTGAGACTGCGTAGTGAATTCCAGGTCAGCCTGAGCTAGAGTGAGACCCTACCTCGAAAAAAAAATGGGCATGCCAGGGCCTTCAGCCACTACAGATGAATCCCAGATGCATGTGCCATCTTGTGCATTTGGCTTACGTGGAACCTGGAGAATCAAACCGGCGTACTTTGGCTTTGCAGGCAAGTGCCTTAACCACTAAGCAATCTCTCCAGCCCACCCTTCCCCCTTTTAATACATTTTGGGTTTGGACACTTTAAAGTAGACACAGACAATGGAATAACATATCTTCATGCACATCACTCAATCCGCAGACAACAATTCATCTGTTTGCAGCCCCTCCTCCACCCTGTACAGATAACCCAATGCCCATCACCCCACTAGTATATTAGTGCTTTACTTATTTATTTATTTAATTTATTTGCAATCAGAAAGAGAGAGAGAGAGAGAGAATGAGCATGCCAAGCCTTCCAGCCACTGCAAATGAACAGATGCATGGGCCACCTTGTGCATCTGGCTTTACGTGGGTACTAGGGAATGGAACCTGGGGTGTTAGGCTTCACAGGCAAGGGGCTTAACTGCTAAGCCATCTCTCCAGCCCCATTAGTGCATTTTTAATCAATAAGGACACTTCTTTTCGGCATGCGTGTATATATAGCATGCATGGTGTGGCATGTGTAAATAGTGCGTGTATGTGTGTGCAAATGCGTGCACCCTGTGTTGGGTACTGCTGTTGAACTCTGCATTGTTTGCTTGAGGAAAAGTCTCTCAGTAAACATGGATCTCCCCCCCCCACCCCCCGCAGTTAGTCTGGCTGACCAGTGATTCTCCTATCTCTACCCCCGCCCCTCACCCCACAGGACCGAGGTTACCAGCACACCTGGCCCACCAGCTTTTTGTGTGGATTCTGGGGATCACACTCTGGCCGCTTGCATGGCTAGTGCTCTGCCCACTGAGACCTTCCCCCCAGCCCTTGGTCAGGTCATTTTTGGAAATATGGGCTCTAAGCTCTTTTCATACCTACGAAACAGATCTGTAATAAGTGCCCTCTTGCCCCCACCAACTCTCACCCTCAACTATAGCAACCAACCACACTGGGCATCCTGGGACTTCTCTGGCAGGGGCATTGCGAGTCCCCTGTCACAGGAAAACCCAAATGGTTGGCACCCCACAAGGAGCCTGAAATCTGCAGCCCACCGCAAGCCTTCCTTCCTCTTCCTAGCTCCAGTGTGGGGTCCACTGGGAGAAGGGGGAGCCCACCATTGAATGTCAAGGACCCTTGAAATGATAAATAATTTACCGAAACCTCTGAGGGGCCCAGGCATGCCCAGCTCAGCAAGGGGAGAGCCCGAAGCCCCCCAGCCGCCTGCAGCAGCCCCGGCGATCTTTTCACAGCCCGGAGCCCGCAGTGAGCCGTCTCCTCCCTGTACCTTTGCCCCTCTCCAAATCTAATGACAGTCCAAAGAGTTACTGATAGGATTTTAAAGGGTGATCGTCCATTCACCAGCCACCAAGCATGAAAATCCAGCTCGTTTGTGTTCATTCTTCACCCCAAAGGCCTGGCGGGCCCAGGGCCTGCAGCCTCAAACTTGTCACTCACTGTTCGCGTCCTTTTGTTAGATTCGCCTTTATTTCATTCTTCTGTCTACTACCGCAAACGCCCTCCTGGCTCCCTCCCTGCCCTTCTCCTCTGCCCACCCCCAGGACTTCCTGGTCCCTCTCGGCGCACACAAAAAGCCTGGGAATTTCTTTGCAGGGCCAGTGCTCCCCACCCCCACCCCTGCTTAAAAAAAAATGGTAGCAAAAAAAAAAAAAAAGCCACAGCTAGCAAACACTCTAGATACAGCAACAAAATAGCTCCATGGCCTGGCCTGAAGTGACTTCTGGGGACCTCAGGGTGCCCGCCTGTGGCTTCAGGGCCACAGAAAGTGAAGGTCAGGAAGAAGAAACTGGCCCAAGGTGACAAGAGAGTTAGTGGACTCTGCCCCTGGGACTTGATGGCCACTCCTCTGTCCTGATTGCATAAGACACTGTCTGAGCCTAGAGTTATAGCTTGAAAATGGAGGCCAGGCCGCCTGTGTGGATGCTTAGCACATGGTGAGCACTCAGTGGTGGTGGAGAGGAAGGCTGGTTTGGCTTGGTGTTTTGAGACAAAGACTAGCTATGTAACCCAGGCTGACCTTGAACACCCTCCTGACTCAGCCTTCCTAGTGATCGTGGTATGTGCATTTTTAAATTTAATTTTATTTATTTATTTGCATATGGGTGTGTGTATGGGCATGCCAGGACCTGTTGCCACTGCACATGATGAGATGTTTGCATCACTTTTTGCCAGCTTTTCTGGATGGCTGGGGATTTGAACCTGGGACAGCAGGCTTTGCAAGCAAGCACCTTCAACCACTGAGCTATCTTACCAGCCCTTTTTTTTTTTTTTTAAAGAAAGAGGAAGATAGAAATAGAGAGAGAAAAACGAACTCCAGATATATGTGCCATCTGGCTTATGTTGGTCCTGAAGAATCAAAACTGGGTTCTTTGCCCAGGCCAAGAAAGCCAAAGGTCACATGTTCTCTCTCATATGTGGATCCTAGCTACAAATGATTGGACTTCTATGTGAGTAGAAAGAAAACTCAGTAGCAGAGGCCAGTGAGCTAGAAAGAAGATATAAAGGGAATAGAAAGGGAGGGAGGGGGACCTAATAGGATGGTATTGTATATATGTAAGTAGAAGAGCAGATTAATGGGGGTGAAAAGGCCTAAGTGAGGTCAGGGGAAGACATTGTGTAAAGGAAAGCTGGAGGGAGGGCTAATCAAAATCTTAGACAGTATAAATAAGTCATTTGGAAACCTACTTTTTTGGACAATGGAACACTCAAGAGCCATATATTGTTGCTAGAAAATTTTCAGTGCCAGGGATGGGATACCTTCCAGTAAAGCTGTTGGCCAGGGAGCTCCCTGAAGCCCCCAAAACATTATAGGCCATTGCCAAGGCCCTTGGTTTCCCACCAAGAATAGATGGTAAGACCCTATTTCTAAAGACTCCACATACTTGGGCTGCAAGGTTACTGAGAAATCCTGCTGGAGCTGAGCTGAAAACCTCCTCCAGGTAGACCAGCTGACAAAAAGCTGGAAAAAGCCACACTGCATGCAGTTCAATGGGAGAGAAATCACCAGTGAAGATACTCAGCCGTGGACATTTCAAGCCTTATATTTTGCCAGCCATCCCAAATGAGCCAACGGGTGCAATAGTGGCATGTCTGTCATGGTGGAAACCAACTGTCCTCTAATTGGACTGGAGGCCTGCTCCATGGGAGGGAATACATCCCTGATACTGAAAACCTACAACAGGGGTAGTCTTCTGGTATCTAGCTAAATGTATATACTATGCTCACTGAACTGCCCAGTAAGCACTTCTCTTAATGTTCATACCCATATATTAATGCTACTCTCACTTTTGGTTAGAGAATCTTCTCTTTTTAGATGGCAGTGATCTTGGGAGGACTCAGAAGTCACCATGGTGCTGAGAAGAAATGACAGAGTAGTGCTCAGCACTGAAATATCTCTATCACACCTTCCAAGGCTCAGGGTCTATTGCGGAAGAGGTGGCGGAAAGAATGTAAGAGCCAAAGGAAGGGAAGGACTCCTTACAACGTGCTCCTCCAGACACAAAATGGCCTGGACATCCATGACCTCACAGTGCCTGACACTGCCTACACAAGACCATCATAATAGGAGGGAAAGATCATGACCTCAAAATGAAAGAGAGACTGATTGAGATGGAGAGGGGAGATGATGGAGAGTGGAGTTTCAAAGAGGAAAGTGGGCGGGGGAGGGAATTATCATGGGATATTGTTTATAACTATGGAAGTTGACAATAAAAAATTAATTAAAAACAAACTGGGTTCTTTGACTTTGTAGGCAAGCACCTTAACCACTAAGTCATCTCTCCAGCCTTTTTTTTTGGAAAGAAGCCTCAGTGCTTTTAATAAAACTAAACAGAAGGAATACAGAGGTCAAGCTGCCTCCTTGCTTGCTCTTTGGGTCACTTAGCAGCAGTCCCAACACCTTTGGGGACCCAGTCTTGTTGCTAGTCTTGAGGAACAGTGGCAGACGCTCTGGACGCAGAGGAGAGCAGAGAGGAGGGCTGAGTGGGGAGAGGATTTAGCTTCCAAACTCTTGCTCAGCCACTTCCTTTCTGGGAATAAGTCCCATGGGAACGGGGGTGCAGGGGAGGGCATCTGAACCTGTCAGACATCCGTTAAGGCTGGGGCAGGTGTGGCCATAGACATCCATCCCAGTTACGCCATCCAGAGCAGGAGGGAAACAGTGATGCCAGAGGAAGCAACAGTGAGTGACTCCTGTGTAGCAGGCCGTGGGGGAATAATGGTGGCTTGGGACAGAGGTAGTTGCTGCGTGCAGGGCTACATCAACCTCAGAAGGAGATGCAGGTCGAATTAAAAAAAAAGACATATCCCCGGTGCATGGTGGCACACGCCTTTAATCCCAGCACTCAGGAGGCAGAGGTAGGAGGATCGCCGTGAGTTGGAGGCCACCCTGAGACTGCATAGTGAATTCCAGGTCAGCCTGGGCTGGAGTGAGACCCTAAAACCAAAGCAGGGAGCACATCCCAAGCTAGGTGTGGGGTTTGAATGTGATGTCCCCTTTTGGCTCATAGGTTTTGATTTCTTGGTCCCCAGCTGGGTGGCAATCTGGGGGAATTGCAGGGCCTCTGGGAGGTGGGGCCTTGATGGAGGAGCTGTGTCTCTGGGGACCGCCCTTGGGAGTTTCTTATCCAGCCTCTCTTGCCAGTGCTGCCAGCTCACGCCTGCTGCTTCCCGCTAGCGGGTGCGATAAGAAGTGCCACCCTGCTGCTTTTGCCATGCTTTCTCTGCCATGGTGAAACTTCCCCAAGAAACTACGCCAAAAAAAAAAAAAAAAAAACAACCAAGCCAACAAAACCTTTCCTTCCATGAGCTGCTTCTGGTCAGGTGTCTGGTTCCAGTCATGAGAAGGGAACTGCTACAGAAAATGCTACACTTGGTGAGACCGCACATACCTATAATTTCAGCACTCAGAAGACAGGAGGGGGGTCACGAGTTCAAGTCCAGCCTGGACTACTTAATAAGACCCTGTCTCAAAGAAGCAGACGAAAATAAAGCAAACAATCAGGAGGTTCAGCCAGACCTCTGTGACCTGTATGACAGTCAGTACCTTGAGAGTCAGTCACCTGCCTGAACCAGAGGCTGGCATTGTCCCCACCTGGCCCTCGGGACCCTGCCTTGTGGTGCACATGGGACCTGCCTTTGCCTTGCTCACCCGGTCTCTCCGTTGACGCTTGACAACCCGGCCCTCTGGCTACAGAGACCCCTGCCTGGAAGCCCCCCGCGGCCTCTCCCCCCACTGCCGCTCACACCCGGACCTCTGCTCACGGCTTCCCTCCGCACAGAGCCTTCCAGGCAGACAGCAAGACCACTTGCTTGCTTTAGAAGATCGCAGCGGTCAAGAACAGGAGGTTTGGGTTCCATTAAGAGATGTGCCTCCTACCAGCTGGTGGTCTTAGGCAACCTCTTTAAGCCCTAAGGTTATTATGAAATAAGGATGCAGTAGCATTCTCATAAAATAGCTATAAAGATTGACTGCAGAGCTGGAGAGAGGATTCATTGATTAAGGTGCTTACCTGTGATGCCTAATGACCCATGTTCGATGCCCCAGTACCCACATAAAGCCAGAGGCATAATGGGCTCCATGCACCTCTATCTCTCTCTCTCTCTGAAAATAAGTAAATAAAATATAAACATGGTTGGCTGTAGAATCTGTAATACACAACAGTCCCTCAATATGCTCCAGGGATTGGTTTCAGATCCTGACAGAACAGAAACACAAAAAATGTTTCTTTTTTAAATTTTTATTTATTCATTCATTCATTTATGTGTTACTATGTTGTTATTACGTGTCTTGTGAGATTGAACTCAGGATTTCATGCCTGTTAATCAAGCCCTCACTCAACAAACTGAGCTGCATTCCTAGCCCCCAGTGTTAATTTGATCTTCTGTTTTTCCCCTTGGAACATTCTGATGTCCCACCCAGAATTTCTGACTATATGGACAACTGCCATTTAAAAAAATTATTTATTTATTTATTTGAAGGAGAATGAGAGGAAGAGAGAGAGAATAGGTGTTCCAGGGCCTCTATCCAGTTTTCTATACGCATCGTCTATCTGATCGCTGTGAAAGAGTGCCTGACATAAATAACTTAAAGAAGGAAGGCTATGTTTGGGCTCATGATTTCAGAAGATTCCGTCCATGTTTTTTGACCTGAGGTCCTCAGGCAGTAGGTTATGGGGGGAGGAGCAGGCGGAAGAGGAGGGTCCTCACATCATGGTGAACAGGAAGCAGAGAGAAAGAAAGGAAGGGGCCAGAGATCAGGCACAACCTTCACCAGCATGCCCCGGGGACGCCTCCTTCCTTCCTTACCTCCCACCTCCTAAAGTTTTCACAATCTCCCAAAACCGTGCCACCGGTGGGGACAAGTGCTAACACGGGAGCATTTCATACTTAAATCATAGCATGGTCATGTCTAAATGTTGTCAGCTTTCTGTGCTAGGCCCGTGTTATGTTTTAGTTACAGTGAAATACTCTTTAAAAGTTTTACCCAGGCTGGAGAGATGGCTTGTTGGTTCAGGCGTTTGCCTGCGAAGCAAGCCTAAGGGCTTGGGTTTGACTCCCCAGTAACCACAAAAGCCAGATGTACATGGTAGCACATGCATGTGCAATTGTTTGCAGTGGCTAGAGGACTTGGCATGTCCATTCTCTCTATATATATCTGCCTCTTTCTCTTTCTTTCTCTCTCAAATACATAAATAAGTAAATACTTAAAAAAATATATTTAACCCCCAAAAAGAAAAAAAAAAAAAACTAGAGCTTAAAAAAAAAAGTTTAACCCATGGGCGGGGGCAATGGCTTAGTCCATAAAGCACTTACTATGCAATTATGGGGACCTGAGTTCAGAACTACCTAAAAGCCAGGTGGCACTGGGCATGCGGAGACAGGAAGATGCCCAGGGCATGTTAGCTAGCTTGTTTAGTCAAATTGGTGAGCTCCAGGTTCCATGAGAGACTCTGACTCAAGACGTATGTACCTGTGCAATGGTGGCTCAGGGAATTCTGTGAAAGATTGTAAGAGCCACAGGTTGAGACATCATGCCCAGAGGCATTCCCACCCCCCAGAAATAACTGACTGCTGCTCCCACAGTGTATAAAACACAACCTCATGGGGAACACCTGCAACCCCACTGAGGTGGCCCCTCAGCAGATTGGGGCAGGGAGGAGGGAAAGGATTGGACCAACACGTGATGTGTCCATGCAAAGCATAGTCTTCTTTTTGTAATTTTTTATTTTTTTTATTTTATGTAAATAAATAAAGTATTTTTTAATTATTTATTTATTTATTTGAGAGCGACAGACACAGAGAGAAAGACAGATAGAGGGAGAGAGAGAGAATGGGCGCGCCAGGGCTTCCAGCCTCTGCAAACGAACTCCAGACGCGTGCGCCCCCTTGTGCATCTGGCTAACGTGGGACCTGGGGAACCAAGCCTCGAACCGGGGTCCTTAGGCTTCACAGGGAAGCGCTTAACCGCTAAGCCATCTCTCCAGCCCAAATAAAGTATTTTTTTAAAGCTGGACGTGGTGATGCACGCCTTTTTGAAGCCCTGGGCTAGAGCGAGACCCTACCTCAACACCTCCCCCCACCAAGAAAAATATATATATAAGTACAGCCAGCCCTCTGTAGCCACAAGTTCCATATACAAGAATTCAACGAACCATAGATTGAAATTATTCATAAAAAGGGGGGCTGGGAAGATAGCTGAGTCAGCCCAGTTCTTGACCCTCAAGCATGAGGACCTGTGTTCAGTCCTCAGAAAGAAACTCATATAAAAAAAAATAATAAACCAGGCTGGGTAGGGTGTGGTGGCACACGCTTTTAATCCAATCCCAGTGCTCAGAAGGCAGAGGTAGGAGAATCGCTGTGAGTTCGAGGCCAGCCTGCAACTATGGAGTGAGATCCAGGTCAGCTGGGCCTGAGTGAGTCTGACCTTTGTAGGGAGCCAATGCAGACGCCATTCTCGCCAGTCTTGAGGTAAATACTTCCTCAGTTAGGCAGCAACCTCCCTTGAGGTTGTGCATGCGCTTGATGCACCTTGTCCTGAGCCTATCCCATGGCTCCTGTGGGTGGGTGAGCCTATGGCAGCCAATCAGCAGGCGTCCCATAGTATTCTGCCCTATAAAAGCAGCTACACTCCTGCGCCCCTCGCCCCTCGCCATCAACTTTTCTGTTAACCAAGAGGCTCTCCAATAAAGTGTGATCGAGAAGGATCCTTGTTTGCTGGTCGTGCTTTTCCTGTGGGACAGGGGCTCGCCGCAAAGTGGTGACGAAACCCGGGAACGCTGGGTGTTTTGTGGTCACCGGGCGAGGGGCCGAAGAGGATCCAGAACTTGACACACGGAGAGGAAGACGTCGGAGAGGAAGACGTCGGTAAGTCATCCCCAGTCATAATGTTTTTTTACTTAGATCCCTACCTGGTCCTTCTTATTTTCATTCCTGTGTGGTTTGTTGTCTTTATTGTTTGCTGTGAGTGCAACATGGGCAATTCTAAAGAAAACCACATGGAATTTATTAGAAGGGGGCGAGAAATTCTCGCAAGACATCAGGATAGTGTTTCTGAGTCAGATTCAAATGGGGAGTCAAAAACTAGGCCTAGAAAAAGAAAAAAAATAAAAAAGAAGGGATTAAACAAAGAAAAAAGTTTAAAAGGTGAGCTCAGAGAAACAGGTAAAATCTGTAATTGCTCCCCCGCCCCCGAGGGGGAAAGAGGAGCCTTTAACAGGCTCTATCCTCCCATTGAGGAGCTTACACATGCAAATGTACTTGACACAGATAAGGAGGCTAGCTCCAATTCTGCAGAGGAGGAAGAAGAGGAATTATTTAAAGGGGAAGAGGAAAGACTAAAGGAGGCCACCGCCTGTTATAAAAGAGAACAGACAAAGGGGCCTAAAGGCCAAGGGTGTAGTCCTTTACGGTCCCTAGAGCCTTCCGCACCCCCACCCTATAACTCCCCTGGGGACACATGCCGCTTCATTAAAACAAAAACCTGGTCGCGGCTGGCCTCCGCTAGGAGGGGCTTCTATTATGGCTTCAAGAGAAAAAAAAAAAAAAAAAAAGGAAAAAAACTCCTTGGGAGCCCGCACTCTCCAATATTTTCCGCAGCTGGTAGCCCGACAGGCTTGTTTGGGGCTTAAATATTGCTTAATACACTTTGCAAAGTTGCCTGACAAACTCATCATCCCCTATACTAAGGAACAGGTAGAAGTTTTGTCTGGCACTGTGGATGATTGGAGCATTCTCATGTGTGCTTTCCCAAATGTCATAGATAATCATTATCCAAAGAGCCCTATTTTGTCCTTTGTTGAAAATAATCTGGTTTACTTTCCTAAAATCACTGTTCAGGAGCCTATTACATCAGCCCCTGCCATCTTTACTGATGGCTCAAAGTCTGGTCGTAGGGCCTACCTGGTACAGGGATCGGAGCCTATAGTAAGAATGTTCAGACCTGACTCTCCTCAGATTGTTGAATGCTTAATAGTCTTGGAGGTATTTCAGACATTTCCCACTTCCTTTAATTTGTTTACAGATTCCTTGTATGTGGCCAATGCAGTGGCTAATTTAGAGATCGCAGCTTCAGTTCGCTCCTCTAGTTCAGTGTCCAATATTCTATTACAACTTCAATCTTTAATTCAGCAGAGAACTTGCCCATTTTATGTTTCTCATATCCGAGCCCATTCATTGCTGCCTGGACCCCTGTCACAGGCTAATGACCTAATAGATCGGGCTACCAGGCTGGCCATGGTTTCCTTAGGAGATCCTAAGGCTTCAGCTATAGAATTTCATAGATTATATCATGTGCCTGCAAATACTTTAAAACTCAAATTTCTCATTTCCAGAAATGAAGCACGAGACATTATAAAATCTTGTCAGTCTTGTGTCACCTTTTTACCCTCCCCACATGTGGGCGTTAACCCTCGAGGCCTACGTCCTGGAGACCTTTGGCAAATGGATGTGACACATCTTCCAGAGTTTGGAAGATTAAAATACCTACATGTCTCAGTGGACACGTGCTCAGGTATTATTTTTGCCTCACCATTGGCAGGTGAGAAGGTCTCTCATGTAAAAACTCACTGCCTAGAGGCCTGGGCTGCTTGGGGAAAGCCACACCGCCTAAAAACTGATAATGGCCCAGCGTACTCATCTGGTGGCTTTCGAGCCTTCTGTGCCCAAATGCAGGTTACACATACCACTGGCCTTCCTTACAACCCACAAGGTCAAGGTATAGTAAAAAGAGCCAATAAAAGTCTAAAAGCTCTTTTATTTAAACAAAAAGGGGGTATAGCGGAAAATGCAACTCCCAAGGAAAGAGTGTCTTTAGCCCTTTTTACCCTTAATTTTTTAATCTTGGATAATAATAATCAATGTGCAGCTGACAGGCACAATCAACATGTGATTCAATCATCTAGTGAGATGGTGTTGTGGAAGGATGTCTTAGATAATAAATGGAAAGGACCGGATCTTGTTGTGATAAGATCCAGGGGAGCTGTTTATGTTTTTCCACAGGAACAGGATTCCCCTCATTGGGTTCCAGTCCGGCTGGTGAGGACAGTCAAGCGATCTCCGGAGGAGGGTCCAGGAGACAGTGATGTTCATCAGGGTGGAGATGATAAAGGTCTAATGAATAATCTTCCTCCTGTGCCTGGAATCCATGAATCAAGTGGAAGAGGAAGGGACACAGGATGAAGGGGCGTCTTGGAAGCACCTCAATACATCTGGGGGTGTTAATGACATTGGACATGGCTGTGGGAGGAATACTTCCTTTGCCCCTGCGCTGGTGTGTGTTCATCCACTGTTTCTGTTCGTTCTTAGTAACTTCTCTTTTAGTAATTGCACCAATGCTTCCTGCTATCTGTCATTTTAAGGAAGGGGTAGGAGTGGGAACGTTCCTAGTGTGCTGCCTGGGAGGATGCGTACTTTGCCTCTGGTTGATTTGCCGCCTGCGAACCCAAACCAAGAGGGACAAGGTGGTCATTTCTCAAGCGCTTGCTGCCTTGGAAAGTGGTTCCTCCCCCCAAATTTGGCTGTCAGCTTTAAAAGGCATATAGCTCCCCTGGCCCTTGCACCCTCAGGGTCTCAGAGTACCCATTGCACGAGGATGGGCAGGGATCTGGTAGCTTTCGTTTGACCGCCGCCTTTGCACTCTCAGGGGATCTGTCCCATTGCACTGAGGAAGGGGAGGTTGAACTTCTTCCCTTGATCGGTCAACACATCATGAGGTGCGGACCTGATCGGGAAGGTGGCTATTTTTCTGAGCTATGCCATAAGTTAATAAAAAAGGGGGAACTGTAGGGAGCCAATGCAGACGCCATTCTCGCCAGTCTTGAGGTAAATACTTCCTCAGTTAGGCAGCAACCTCCCTTGAGGTTGTGCATGCGCTTGATGCACCTTGTCCTGAGCCTATCCCATGGCTCCTGTGGGTGGGTGAGCCTATGGCAGCCAATCAGCAGGCGTCCCATAGTATTCTGCCCTATAAAAGCAGCTACACTCCTGCGCCCCTCGCCCCTCGCCATCAACTTTTCTGTTAACCAAGAGGCTCTCCAATAAAGTGTGATCGAGAAGGATCCTTGTTTGCTGGTCGTGCTTTTCCTGTGGGACAGGGGCTCGCCGCAGACCTTGACTCCTCCCCCAATAAGCTGGGGCCTTTCTGTTCCCTTTCCCACGGGAGCCTCGACACTGGTCTTGGTGGTCGTGAAGGAGGAAGGGGACACTGAAGCCCACCTCACAACCGCGTCACGTGCAATGCTGAGCAGCTGGTGTAGCGGTTGCGATTATTACTGCATTTGGAAGTTTTCTTTGTTTTGAGGGGTGTTTTAAAAAAAATGAAGCTGGGCATTGTGACTGTGTGCCTGCCATCCCAGCGCTGGAGAGCTAGAGACAGGAGGGTCCCCGGGGCTCACGGACCAGCCAGTCTAGTTTACTGGATGGGGTTCAGGCCAGTGAGAGACCTGTTTCAAAAGTGAAAAACAAAAAAGGGTGCTAGAGAGATGGCTTAGCAGTTGAGCGCTTGCTTATGAAGCCCAAGGACCCCAGTTCGAGGCTTGATTCCCCAGGACCCACACAAGCCAGATGCATAAGGGGGCGCATGCAATCTGGAGTTTGTTTGCGGTGGCTGGAGGCCCTGGTGCGCCCATTCTCTGTATATGTATTCGCCTCTGGCTCTGTCTCTCTCAAATAAATAAAAAGAAAAGAAAATATATTTTCTATAAGTTAAGAAAATAAATAAATAATGAATAGTGGGAGGGGAAGGCTGGGGAGATGGCAATAAGGTTAAAGGCACTTGCTTGCAAAACGCACTAGCCTGGGTTCATTTCCCCAGTACCTACTAAAGCCAGATGAAAAATAAAACAAAAAAGAACAAAAAAAAAAAAAAAACACGTTATATGTTTGCGTAGGCAAGGAACCATACCACACACACACATGCACACAAATAAATTAAAACTTTATAGAAAAACAAATGGACAGTGGACCACACCTGAGGAATGACACTCAAGACTCTCCTCTGTTTCCCACACCCACACATGCACAAATGCACACACACACAAATAAATAAATCAGTAAAATAGGTCTGGAAGCCGGGCGTGGTGGCGCACACCTTTAAGCCCAGTACTTGGGAGGCAGAGGTAGAAAGATCACCATGAGTTTGAGGTCACCCTGAGACTATATAGTAGATTCCAGGTCAGCCTGGGCTACAGTGAGACCCTACCTTAAAACACCCCCCCCCAAATAAATAAATAAATAAAATTTTAAAATAGAGGCTGGAGAGATGACCTAGTGGTTAAGCGCTTGCCTGGAAAGCCAAAGGAGCCAGGTTCAATTCCCCAGGACCCACGTAAGCCAGATGCACAAGGGGATGCGTGCTTCTGGAGTTCCTTTGCAGTGACTGGCGGCCATGGCGCCCCCATTCTCTCTATATATCTATATGCCTTTCTCTCTCTCTCAAATAAATAAAAACAAAATATTTTAAAAGAATAAAAATAAATAAAGGGCTGGAGCGATGGGTCAGTGGTTAAAGGTATTTGCTTGCAGGGTCTGATGTACCAGGCTCAGCTCCCCGGGACCCACGCAAAGCTGCACGAAGTGGCACATGCAGCCAGAGTATGTTTGCAACACAAGGGGACTCGGGAGCGCCCACTCTCTCTCTCACTCCACACTCACATATGTAGATAAGTAAGTATCTTAAATAAAAAGAATATTCAGAAGCCGGGCGTGGTGGCGCGTGCCTTTAATCCCAGCACTCGGGAGGCAGAGGTAGGAGGATCGCTGGGAGTTCGAGGCCACCCTGAGACTACCTAGTGAGTTCCAGGTCAGCCTGGTCTAGAGTGAGACCCTACCTTGAAAAAAAAAGAATATTCAGGAAAGTCCATTGCATCGACATGGATGGTGTGAAGACTTTTGTGGTGGGCCATTATTCCCGATACAATACAAGATAGCAACGTCCACAGCATCTACATGGTCTGAGGCACCGGAAGTGAGCTGGCGGTGCGCTAGAGAGCATGGGAGGCATGTGTACATTATATACAACTATTATGCCACTTTAAACATTTTCTTTTTTTTAATTTTTCGAGGTAGGGTCTCACTCTAGCCCAGGCTGACCTGGAATTCACTATGTAGTGTCAGGGTGGCCTCAAACTCACAGCGATCCTCCTACCTCTGCCTCCCAAGATATTTTATTTTTATTTATTTATTTGACAGAGAAAGAGGGAGAAAGAGAGAGGGAGAGAACGGACGTGCCAGGGCCTCCAGCCACTGCAAACGAACTCCAGACACGTGCGCCCCTTGTGCATCTGGTTTACGTGGATCCTGGGGAATCGAACCTGGGTCCTTTGGCTTTGCAGGCAAATGCTCTAACTGCTAAGCCATCCCTCCAGCCCATATGATGCCATTTTATATAAGGGACTTGAACATCTTCAGATTTGGTGTCTCTGGGGAGTTCCGAAGCCCGTCCCCCATGGCTACTGAGTGACAAAGAGACAATGACGGGCAGTGATATGAGCAGGCGTCGCCCAGGGGTCCTAAAGTGGCTGTATCTAGTTTGGCTCTGGCCTTGGGCTGAGGGGAGGTTAAAGAGAGGAAGATTGTGGAACTGCAGGTGTATGTCGGGGTCACGTGGGTCTGTGTGGAGTTCATGGGCATTTGCATAAAGGACCGGGCTCCTTTGGTGAGCCGTCATGGCCTAGAGATTAATGCTATAAGGAATAGCCTGGACCAGGGAGGTAGGGAGCTGGTGGCAAGACAGCCACTTGCCCACAGCCCTTCATCCATCAGAGCTGACAAACATGGCCCCCCGGGAGGGCCCGGGCTTGCTGCTGAGCGACAGCAGGTACCGAACAGAAACCCCTCCCGGAGCCCTCGCTCCCTCCTCCTAGGTCAACAGACAGAAGGGGCTCTGTCAGCCAGATTGGGACCACAAGATTAATGGAGCAGGTGCAGACTGGGGCAGGCCGATCACCTGGCCTGACAAGGTCCCTCCTAGAGATTGAGTGCCTGACCCAGGCCAAGAACCTGGCCTGATTGCCATCCAGCCTGGGGTGGACTTGGCTGGGGCTGGATGCAGTCAGCCTAGCTGCCGCTGCGGTTCATCTTTGCCTACCCTCACCTGCCCTCCCTTGGCTGCACCTGGCCTCACCTGGCCACACCTGGCTCACCTGGTCTCATTCAATCTCTCACACAAGGCCTACAGAGAAGCTATGGAGCCAAACCTGTGGTACCCAGCTTTAAAACAAATGGATAGGTTTGGGGTTCTTTTATTTGTTTTTGGTTTTTTTTTTCTTTTCAAGGTAAGGTCTCACTCTAGCCCAGGCTAACCTAAAATTCACTACGTAGTCTCAGGGTGCCCTTGTACTCATGGTGATTCTCCTGCCTCTGCCTCCAGAGTACTGAGATTAAAGGCATGTGCCACCATGCCTGGTGTTTTTGTTTGTTTGTTTGTTTTTGTTTGTTTGTTTTACTTATTTTTGTTTTTGTTTTGAGACAGTTCCTGTAGCTCAGGCTGGCCCTTGGAAATTACTAGTATCCTATCTCAACCTCCCACTGGGAGTGCAGGTGTTAGCCACCGGGCCCAGTGCAGCAAAAGTCTTCTGTTCTGTTTTGCTTTGTCTTTTGAGGTAGGATCTTGCTCTAGCCCAGGCTGACCTGGAATTCACTCTGAGTCTCAGTCTGGCCTCGAACTCAGAGATCCTCCTACCTCCACCTCCCGAGTGCTGGAATTAAAGGTGTGCGCCATCACGCCCAGCCCAAAGGTCTTTTAAATCACCTACTAATTCTACCACCCAGCGAAGATCAGTGTTATATGAAACAGATGCGGTCATCTGTTGGGCTGATCATCTGGGGAGATGGTTCGGTGGGTAAGGGGCTTGCCTACCTGTCTAGATAACTTTCCACACATGTACGTATACGTTTTAATCTTATAATCTTTTAAAACTTAATGAATACCTTTTACTGCTAATGAATACAAGTCTATGTTATCATTTGAATTGCTGTCTATAGTGTGCATACAGTATCAAAATACATTTGAGCAAAAATCCCGTCGTCATTTAGTTGTGTCCAGTCTTTGCCCTTTTGTGCGCGTGTGTGTAGTATGTGGTGTATGTGTGTGTGGATGCATGTGACCCGTGCACACATTCATGCAAGGCCAGAGGAGAATGTCAGGCATCCTTCTCCATTGCTCATCCGCGTGTTTCCTGGAAGGAGTCTCTCATTAAACCTGACGCTCCCGTTCTTTCTTTAGGCGGACCGGCTAGCCAACACGCCCCGACAATTCTCTGCTCCCCACAGCCTGGGGTTCCAGACATACAGAGTTGTTTACAGAGGTGCTGCGAATCAAACCCAGGGTGACTTAGACCCTCTTAGGCCCAAGTGCTTGCGCGGCAAGCAATCTTCTCAGACTCAATTTTTGCCCTTTACAATACAAATGAGACTTTCTCTTTTTTCTGAAAAAAATATATATCTAGCTATCACTGCTCACCAGAGACCTCCTCCAGGGAGATGGCAGTGGACACTGAGGAGACTCAAAACTCAGCAAAGTGAGCCGGGCATGGTGGCGCACACCTCTAACCCCAGCACTTGGGAGGCAGAGGTAGGAGGATGGCTGTGAGTTCAAGGCCACCCTGAGATTACATAATAAATTCCAGGTCAGCCTGAGCTACAGTGAAACCCTACCTCAAAGAACCAAAAAAGGGCTGGAGAGATGGCTTAGCGGTTGAGCGCTTGCCTGTGAAGCCTAAGGACCCTGGTTCGAGGCTCAGTTCCCCAGGTCCCACGTTAGCCAGATGCACAAGGGGGTGCATGTGTCTGGAGTTCGTTTGCAGAGGCTGGAAGCCCTGGCGCACCCATTCCCTCTCTCTCCCTCTATCTGTCTTTCTCTCTGTGTCTGTCGCTCTCAAATAAATAAATAAATACATAAATTTTTAAAAAAATCATCAAAGTAGAAAATCCGAAGCTGTAGAGAGCTCAACACTAAAGAAAACTTATAACATGCCCTCCAAGGCTCAGGGGACATTGAGGAAGAGGGGGTGGGAAGAATGTAAGAGCCACAGGGCGGGAGGGGTACTCTGAGGCTCTGTGCCCCCCGTCGCAGAGATGGACTGGTGCGTTCATGACCCCACAGAGAATACAAGTAACTGAACTGAGGAGGACCCCCAGTGGAATGGGGATGGAGAGGGAAGGTAAGAGTGAAACCCCACGGGAATATAACCAATATGCAATATGTTCATAAATTAAAGTTCTCAACAACAACAAAAAAATAGAAAATAGGGCTGGAGAGACAGCTTAGCGCTTAAGGCACTTGCCTGCAAAGCCAAAGGACCCAGGTTTGATTCTTCAGAACCCATGTAAGCCAGATGCACAAGGTGGCGCATGCGTCTGGAGCTCATTTACAGTGGCTCAAGGCCCTGGCATGTCCATTCTCTCTCTCTCCTCTCTCTCCCTCCCTCTTCCTCTCTCTTTCTCTGTCTCTCTTTCTCTCATCTGCCTCTTTCTCTCTCAAATAAATCAAATAAAATAAATTTTAAAAATAGAAAATAATCACAGATGCAATGTATTTTTTCAAATCTGCTCAACCCAAGGATGGTTGAATCCTCTGATGGGGAACCCATAGACATAGAGGACTGACTATATCATTTATTATTTTTGTTTTTTTTTTTTTTTTTTTTTTTTTTTGAGGTAGGGTCTTGCTCTAACTCAGGCTGACCTGGAATTCACTATGTAGTCTCAGGGTGGCCTCGAACTCATGGAAATCCTCCTACCTCTGCCTTCTGGGTGCTGTGATTAAAGGCGTGTGCCACCATGCCCAGCTCAGTTATTTCTTTTATTATTGTTATTATTATTATTTCTTTTTTAAGAAATTATTTAAGAGCAAGAGAGTATGGGCACGTCAGGGTCTGGTGCCACCCACTGTAAATGAACTCCAGACACAAGTCCACTATGTGCATCTGGTTTCACATGGGTATTGGGAACTTAAAATTGGGTTGGCCGACTTTGCAAACAAGTGCCTTTAACCACTGGGCCATTCTCCCCAGCCCCTTGTTTTATTATTTCATTAGGAAACGTCCTCAAAGTGAAACTGGGGTGCAGGGGGTTGTAGGAGGAAAGCGGTCCATGCCAAGTGGTTGATGTTGAGATCAGTCTAGCACAAATCCCACCTGTAGGTGTCTGTCATCCAACTTCCACCCAAGAAGGGAAGACACGGAGTTCGTGGGCTTACAGGGGAATCTCCTGGGTTATGCAACAGCCTAGAAGTTATAGTCGAGAGGGTAAAGCCTCCGGGGGAGATGAAGTCCAGGAGGGCCTTTCAGAGGTGGTGACATTTCTGGGAGCCTTGAAGGACAGAAGGCTATGACTCAACACGAGTATTCTAGGTGGGGAAGAAGTGCCCACCTGCTTGGGAAATGGAGACAGACAGAGTTGATCTTCAAGAGGCAAAGCCTTGCCTACAGCCAGACCTAAACCGAAAACAAAACCTAACAACCCCATGACCTTGAGTGGCTTCCCTGTTCCCACAATACCCCTCTGCTTTCCCATCTGCCTCTCACACATGGCTGTGAGGGCTGAGGGCACTGCCCAGGGTCTCCCTGTGGAAACAGTTATTAGCCCAAAGAATTAACCACCCAAAACTAGAAGCTAGGGGCTGGACAGATGGTTCTGCGGTTAAGGTGCTTGTCTGCAAAGCCTAAGGAGCCAGAGTCGATTCCCCAGTACCCAAGTAAAAAGCCAGATGAACAAGGTGGCGCACGCGTCTACAGTTCATTTGCAGTGGCAAGAGGCCCTGGCGCATCCATTCTCTCTGTATCTCTCTGCTTGTAAATAAAAAGAATGAGTACTTTTTTTTTTAAGTAGAAGCTGGTCGGAGCTGGGGAGATGGTTCGGTCAGTAAAGCGCTCGCCGCACAAGCATGGGGTCCTGAGCTTGATCCGCAGCGCTCGTGTGAAAGCCAGGCACCGGGCAGCTCACCTGGAATCCAGGCACCGGGCAGCTCACCTGGAATCCCAGCGCTGGAGACACAGAAGCTTGTCCAGGGCCGGCTGGCTGGCTAAGCACAATTGGTGAGCTCCAGGTTTGGTGAGAGACCCTCTCATTAAAAAAAAAAAAAAAAAAAAAAAAGGAAAAAAATCAGGGCTTGAGGAATGGCTTAGCGGTTAAGGCGTTTGCCTACAAAGCCAAAGAACCCAGGTTTGATTCCCCAAGATCCACGTTAGCCAGATGCACAAGGGGGCACACGGGTCTAGAGCTCCTTTGCAGTGGCTGGAGGCCCTGGCATGCCCATTCTCTCCCTCCCTCCCTCCCTCTCTCTCTCTCTCTCTCTTTCCTTCTTTCTCTGTCAAATAAATAAAAATATTTTAAAAAATAATATTTAACAAAAATTAGATGGGTTGGGGCTGAGGAAACAGCTCAGTGGTTAAAGGCACTTGCTTACAAAGTCTGCTGGCCTGGGTTCAATTCTCCAGTTACCCACATAAAGCTAGACAGCTATTTGTTTATAGCAGCAAGAGACCCTGGCATGCCCCCAACCCTAACCCCCACGTCAATAAATAAATAAAAATGAAAAAAAAATAAGGCTGCGAATAATGAAGGAAGACAGCTAACGTTCACCTCTGGCCTCCATGTGCACACACATGCATGCCCGTACACATGAAAACATGCATACACACGTGCACAGATGTCATACACACATACACAAAAATGGCAGTCACTTTCTAATTACTGTCTGAAAAATCATGTCATATCTCCATGCTCTCATTTCGTTCTCTCTCTTTTTTTTTTTTTTTTTTTTTTTGGTGGGGACATTGGTTTGAGGTAGGGTCTCACTGTAGCCCAGGCTGACCTGGCATTCACTATGGAGTCTCAGGGTGGCCTCGAACTCACGGTGATCCTGCTACCTCTGCCTCCCGAGTGCTGGGATTAAAGGGGTGTGCCACCATGCCTGGCACATGCTCTCATTTCTTGGATAACCTTGCCTGCCTCTAGAATACTGAAAGGGAGCAGGTCAGCAGACAACGTAAAGCTGGACCCCTGGGACCCAGGGGAAGGAGGAAAAGCAAATGGACAATCACTGAACGCTCACCAAGAGCACTGTGGGGTGCTCTTTCTGTTCTCAAGTTCTCATAACAATCTCTGTGACCTGTAGGGTTATTTTGCTACCATTTGACCAAAAAAAAAACCAGACTGGGTACCCAGTAATTTACTTAGCTACATACTACTGGTGGGCAGCAAAGATTCAATCCAGGCCTGTCTGGCTCAAAAGACCTGGAACCTTCCGGGGGGGGGAGGGGGGCCAAGCTGTCAGCAGAGCTGAGATGACCTCTGAGATCCCAAGCTGGGAGCCTCGTAGGGTACAACAGTGGTCTCCTAGGTTTGGGAGCACTGGGGCCGGGGCTGTGGAAATGAAAGGCAGGGACTCCCAGGCCCCCCACCTCTTTGCCCCTCCACCGGCCTCCTCTGCGTGGGGCAGCCAGCTGCCGCCTGACCTTGTGCCTCTGACAATGATTTATCCGCGGGGTGGAGGTGGGGAGGGGTCTGTTAAGCGGTGGGTCGTTAGGGGAGGGGCTTTGTCCTCCGCTCAGTCACTAACAGGGCTTGGGAGGATCTGGACCCAGCCCGAGGCTAGAGGACTTCCTGAGTCTGCCCTGTTTTCTGCACAATGCCAGAAACTCTCTAAGCCCACAGTGCCCCGTGTGGCCTCCGCCCCAGTCTAAGTCAAGGGCCCTGGGTGTAAATTCAGGCGACTGAAGTATTGTCACCCCCTCTCCTGTCTGCCGGGAGGTGACTGGTCACAGAATATAGCAGAAGTCACTCTGCCTAGAAACCCCGGGATCTGTATTCTCATCACAACTGCCCCGTTGTCTGCTCAGAGGCCCCAGTGCAAGGGCCACAAGGCAAGAGAGTGACATGTATAAAGCCATTTGCCAGGTACAGACAGTGGCCACCTGGAGAGGTCACCTTGTGCATCTTAAGTTTGATTTCAGTGGCTGGAGGCCCTGGCGTGCCAATTCTCTCTCTCTCTCATTAAAAAAAAAAAAAAAAAAGGCCGGGCGTGGTGGCGCATGCCTTTAATCCCAGCACTTGGGAGGCAGAGGTAGGAGGATTGCCGTGAGTTTGAGGCCACCCTGAGACTACATAGTGAATTCCAGGTCAGCCTGGGCTAGAGTGAGACCCTACCTCGAAAAGACCAAAAAAAAAAAGGCCAAGGGCTGGAGGGATGGCTTAGCAGTTAGCCTGCAAAGCCAAAGGACCCAGGTTCGATTCCCCAGGACCCACGTTAGCCAGATGCACAAGGGGGTGCAAGTGTCTGGAGTTCATTTGCAGTATACCCATTCTCTCTCTCTCTCTCTCTCTCCCTCCCTACCTCTCTCTCTCTCTCTCTCTGTCAAATAAATAAATAAATTTTTAAAGAAAAGGCCAGTTTGTTGAACTTGCCTCAAATAAATAAGTAAATAAAGCAAGCCTCCATGTGGCAGGTGAAGAGATGATATGTCCATTTGGAAAGGACATTGGCCTAAAGGCTCAAAATTCCTACCCAACCCCCACTTTCCAAGGCCCAGGGTTCTTATGCCCGCCCCCTCTCCCCAGAGCGTCCCATTGGATCTGGCCTCCTCCAGGTGAGTTCACTGAGTTAGGGGAGAGGGAGAGGGCTTCACTGAGGAGGCCACAAAGGGACACGCTGAGTGGCCTCCAGCCCAGGGAGCATTTGAAGGTGATCAGCTCTGGCCAGGCCCAGGACACCACAGCTAATTTCCTCCCAAGGAGGTGTGGTCTGCCGGCTGAAGGTTGGTTTGCGTATCCCCCAGAAATCCCTTCCTCCTCCCACTCCCTCCCACCAGCATCTCCCCACATCCTTCTGGGAGTCCATGACTGTCCCACAGAGCATTAAAAACAAAAGTACACCTAAATGCAAGTCACCACTCGTGCTTGTTTTCCACAAGAGGGTATCAGCAAGCCCTGGGCATCTAAGATTAAGGGGTAGCCTGGCCTTGACGTCTACACCCCACACCCTGGGGGCGATGGAAGGAGAGCCCCAGACGAGACTTGCCCCGTACAGTTGTTTCACCTAGATATTTACTTATTGATTTGTTTATATTATTAAATGCTATAGCTGGGCATGGTGGTGCATGCCTTTAATCCCAGCACTTGGGACGCAGAGGTAGGAAGATCGCTGTGAGTTCGAGGCCACCCTGAGACTACATAGTGAATTCCAGGTCAGCCTGAGCTACAGTGAGACCCTACCTCAAAAAACCAAAAAAAAATATTTATTTATTTATTTGAGAGAGAAAGGAGACAGAAAGAATGGGCACGCCAGGGCCTCCAGCCACTGCAAACAAACTCTAGATGCATGTGCCCCCTTGTGCATCTGGCTTACATGGGTCCTGGGGAATAGAACCTGGGTCCTTGGGTTTTGCAGGCAAGCACCTTAACTGCTAAGCCATTCCTCCAGCTCCTATTTATTTATATATTTTTGAGGCAGGGTCTTACTCCAGCCCACACTGACCTGGAACACACTCTGTAGCCCCAGACTGGCCTCCAATTCTCAGCAATCACTCCCCCATCTCAGCTTCCTGAGTGTTGAGATTAAAGGCAAACATCACCATGCCCAGTTGGCACAATTGTTTCAATCCCTGGGGATAGAGGTGTTCCCTATTTGGTACTTTCTAGGAATGAAGCCCAGGAGACACTTGGAATGGCAAAGGCTTACCAAATGTTACTCACCCTAGATTTCCAGCCAAGCCCCTTGGCTGTATCCCACACCTGGCAGAGACATCACAAGGATGGATAAATTAGCCGTGCATGGTGGCGCACACCTTTAATCCCAGCTTTTGGGAGGCAGAGGTAGGAGGATCTTGGTGAGTTCAAGGCCACCCTGAGACTACATAGTGAATTCCAGGTCAGCCTGGGCTAGAGTGAGACCTTATCTCAACCCCCACACCACAGAAAAAAAAAAAAAAAAGAATGGATAAGTTAAATTTTAGTTATTTTAGAATTAGCTTCTTCCTCATGCTGGTCTCAAACTCATGACGTTCCTCCTACCTTAGCCTCCCGAGCGCTGGGGTTGTAGGTGTGGACCAGCCCTCCAGTCGTAGCTTCTAGTTTCACTTAGTGTATAAGCTTTTCAGACACTAAGCTTAAATCATAGACTCTAAGTAAATGCAGAGAAAGGGGGCGAATAGTGTAGGTGTGCGTGGCAAAGGCCGAAAGTGGGGGCTGCGGCATGGTTACGGGGTGCCGGAGTTGAGGAGGTCCTGCAACAGAGCTAGAGGCATGAAGACTTGCTTGAGGCTTGCTGGGCCCTTGGAGGCCTGCTCTGCTCAGGCACCTCTGGGACCTGAACTCAGGCCATTGTCCCAGGTCTACCTTCCTGCCTGCATGCAGGCCACCAGGTCCCCTGGGGGCTTTGGCCTTCTCTGGGCACACAGACTCATATGCCGTTCCCTTCTTCCTTATTTCTCCCCATTCTTCCCCTCCCCTTGTCTCTTTCCTGCCAAGCTCCTTCAGGAGCCCCTCTGTGAGGTAATCGGATTTCTCCCCTTGTTAGCTTGCAATGAAAATGTCATCTATTCCAGGCCACCGCGGGAAGGAGCAGAGCCCCGTCAGTCGGCAAAGCCTGGGGCTGCGCAGCTGTCCAGACCTCTTGGCCCCCCAGTGGGGCCGCTGTGAGCCATCTTCCTGGACAACGTGCATCTTCCCCTCTGGCTGGCCAGCACACCTAGCCCAAGAGTCCTGGCAGAGCTGTAGCTGGTAGCTGGACAGGTCACTGGAGGAATCTGACTTTACATTCTCCAGCTAGAGAGATGCCTCAATGGTTAAGATGCTTGCCTGCAAAGCCTAGAAACCCAGGTTTGATTCCCCAGGACCCATGTAAGCCAGATGCACAAGGTGGTACCTGTGTCTGGAGTTTGTTTGCAGTGGCTGGAAGCACTGGAGAGCCCATTCTATCCCTCCCTCTCTCTCTCTCCTTTCCCTCTCTCAGAAATAAATAAATAAATAAACAAATAGCCAGATGCACAGTGATGTATGTGTCAAGAGTTGTGGCAAGGACTAGAGCCTTACTGTGCCCATTCTCTCCCTGCCTCTCTGCCTCTCTGTCCACATGTAAATAAAGAAAAATATTTTAAATATTTTATTTATTTATTTATTTGAGAGAGAGCACTTGAAAGAGGCAGAGAGAAAGAGAGAGAATGGGCACACCAGGGCCCCCAGCCACTGCAAATGAACACCAGACGCATGCGCCACCTTGTGCATCTGGCTTATGTGGGTCCTGGGGAATTGAACCTAGGTCCTTAGGTTTCACAGCCAAGCACCTTAACCCCTAAGCCATCTCTCCAGCCCAATAAAAATAGTTTTAAGTGCCTCCTCCCACCAGCAACGCAGAATGTGGGCTCATGGGAGGGAGCAGAAGAGGAAGGAAGGTAACCTTCCACCATGGGGCATTCAGGGCCAGTGGGAGAACTTGAAAAGGTAGGTGAGACTGCAATGGTGGTTAAACTTCATTGTGAACACCACGGGATTTACAATCACCAGGGAAACGTACCTCTGGGCTAGTCTAGGAGAATGTGTCTAGAAAGGTTTAACTGAGCTGAACCCCACCCAGAATGTGGGAGGCACCATCCCCCAGGCTAAATAAAAGGAGACAGAGTGCCAGGCATGGTGACATGGGCCTTTAATCCCAGCACTTGGGAGTACAAGGTAGAAGGATTTATGTGAGTTCAAGACTACATAGTGAATTCCAGATCACACTGGGCTAGAGTGAGACCCTATCTTGGAAAAAAAAGAAAGAAAGAAAGAAAAATGAGCTGACATCAGCATTCGCTCCTCTCTGCGTCCTGGCTGACAGTGCATGTGACCTTCCGCCTCCTGCTGCTGCGACCGTGTTTTCTCCACCATGATGGACTGCGCTCTCAAACTGAGCCCCCCCAAAATAAAAAACCCACATCCTCCCTTAAGCTGCCTTTGTCAGGTAGTTTTGTCGCTGCATAGGCAGCTGAGGAGCCACCAGCCACAGGTGGTATTAAGTCCCTCAGGCTTCCAGGAGTAGGACGGGAAGTCACCAGGAAATAGTTGAGGACTCTCTGCAGGAAAGCACTTTCTGAGGGACGAGGGAGCACGTGACTAACGAGACTTCAACTGCGGGGGTTTAACCGGGCTCAACGCTGCCCGTGTAGGCACGAGATCCTGAGCCCAGACCCTCAGAGCCCTTGGGCTGAGGAGACTGCTCAGGCGCTGGTGGTGGTGCTTGCAAAGCCTGCTGGCCCGAGTTCCATCTCCCCAGTGCCCACATGAAGCCAGGTGCCCAGACCCCCGGAGGACTTGTAAGAAGCCAGGCACTATGGAAGGCAGCTATAATCCCAATGTGTCTAGGGCAAGAAGACAAGCGGAGACAGGAGACTTCCAGAAGCTCAGGGCCAGACAGCCTGGCAAGCTGAACCCGCCTCAGAGCCAGGTGGAAGGAGAGGGCAGAGGTAGGAGGATCACTGGGAGTTCAAGGCCACCCTGAGACTATATAGTGAATTCCAGGCCAGCTTGGACTACAGTGAAACTCTACCTCAAAACAAAACAACCATATATATATGAATAATTTTCAAAACATTCTTTTTAAAAATGTTTTTGCCCAGAAAGCCAAGCGCCACATGTTCTCCTTCATATGTGGATCGTAGCTACAGATGATTGGGCTTCTGTGTGAGAAGAAAAAAACTCAGTAGCAGAGGCCAGTAAGTTAAAAAGCAGAGATAGGGCGCGGTGGCGCACGCCTTTCATCCCAGCACTCGGGAGGCAGAGGTAGGAGGATCCTCCTGAGTTCGAGGCCACCCTGAGACTACATAGTGGATTCCAGGTCAGCCTGGACTAGAGTGAGACCCTACCTTGAAAAACCAGAAAAAAAAAAAAAAAAAAAAAAAAGCAGAGATAGAGGGAAGAGAAAGGAAGGGAGGAGGGTACTTAATAGGTTGGTATTGTATATATGCAAAAATATTTTTGTTTATCTATTTATTTGACAGAGAAAGAGGAAGAGAGAGAGAGAGAAAATGGGCATGCCAAGGCCTCTAGCCACTGCAAACAAACTCCAAACACATGCGCCCCCTTTGTGCAGCGGGCTAACATGGGTCCTGGGAAATAGAACCTAGGTCTTTTGGCTTTGCAGACAAACACCTTAACCAGTAAGCCATCCCTCCAGCCCTCAAAACATGTTTTTTCAAGGTGCCACTTGAATAGAACTCTAAAAGGCAGGAAACTCCACCTCATGGGCCTCTCATGGCCAGACTTCAACTGCAGGCTTGTCCCTTCACTTGGCCTTTCCTTGCTCAACATTCCCTGCACCCCTAATCTACGGTCCCTTCCACCACAGCCCTTCCAGCTCTCCTTGCACATCTGGTCTGTCATGAGCACAGTCTCCGTGTGATGGACATTCTGATGACCCCTATTTATGAGCAGCAGCACTTGGATCACTGCCTCCTGCCCCCAAGGTCTGCTGTTCCCCTGGGCGCTTCAACGTCCTGTACACAGTCACCTGGCACCTCTGCTCCTCTGCCCAGAGACATTGGCCTTCCATCAATGACAGCCGGTCACACCTTAGAGTTTGACAGCACCCCAAGCCATTCCTCTCTGAAGCTAGAAACGCCGCAGTTCTCTCTTACCCACTCCTCGCGGCCAGCCTCAGCTGCTCCTTGCTGAATTCGCATTTGCATCATGCACCTCTCACCTTCACAGGCAGGAGCGTAGGTCGACCTGCAGGTGGCGCTTTCTGGGGTGAGGTTTCTCTAGATAACTTGATTCAAACCGTTCCCAGTGGTGAACCTTGGGGTCAGGAAGTAGTGGGGAAAGGAATGTGACCAGGAGGAAAGGAGAGGACTTGCAGAATGAGAGGACTTGGTGCTATGCTCCATTTTGATGCATTTCTTTTCCTCCTTCTGAACACTCCCTGCAGGGAAGTTCATCTGCTGTGTGGAAAGGCTGTGGACAGAGCGTGGACACGCAGGCTGCGGCTTTCACGCATGTGCATTCAAACTGACAATACACAGGAAGGAACGGGAAGTTAGAAAAACAAGGCACATGTGTGTTGGGGAGGAAGGCGGAAGTCAGGGTCTCTCACTTCTGCAAACAAACATCAGACACCTGTGCCAATCTTTACACCTGACTCTACATAGGTGCTAGGGACTTGAACCCCAGGCAGACAGGCTTTGCAAGCAAGTGCCTTTAATGGTTGAGCCATCTCACCAGCCCCTCATTTTTAATATTTTAAAAGGAGCCAGGTAGTCAACATCATCTTGGAAAAGAAACAAGTTTGGAGGACTCACACTTCTGGATTTCAAAAGTTAAATTGCAGCCTGCAGAGGTGGCTCAGCAGTAAAGGCACATTTGCTTGCAAAGTCTAATGACCTGGGTTGGGTCCCCAGTAAAGCCATATGTACATCACAGTTTGCTGTAGAGGCCAGAGGCCCTGGTGTGTCCATTATCTCTCTCTTCTTTCTCCCTCTCTCTCTTCCTGCAAATAAATAAATTTTTTAAAAAGTTACTGCAAAGCTGGGTGTGGTAGCTCACCCCTATAATTCCAGCACTTAGAAGGCTGATGTAGAAGAATCACCGTGAGGGCTGGAGAGATGGCTTAGCAGTAAAGGTTCTTGCCTGAGAAGCCTAAAGACCCAGGTTCAGTTCCCCCAGTACACATGTAAAGGCAGATGCACAAGGTGGTGCATGCATCTGGAGTTCATTTGCAGTGGCTAGAGGCCCTAGCATGCCCATTCTCTCTCTCTCTTTCTCCCTTCCTTGCATAAATAAAAAACAATAAACAACAAAAACAAAAAAGAATCATCAGGAGTTCAATGCCAGCCTAGGCAAGAGTGAGACCTTGCCAAAAAAAAGAAAGAAAGAAAGGAAGGAAGGAAGGAAAGGAGGGAAAGAGCTGTTGCAAATGGCTGGGGAGATGGCTCAGTTGGCGAACCTAATTTGGATTCCAAGAACTCATGTTAAAAAAAAAAAAAAAAAAAAGCTGTAAAACGGGTGTGGTGGCACACGCCTTTAATCCCAGCACTCGGGAGGCAGAGGTAGGAGGATCACCATGAGTTCGAGGCCACCCTGAGATTACATAGTGAATTCCAAGTCAGCCTGGACTAGAGTGAGACCCTACCTCAAAAAAAAAACAAAAACACACACAAAAAAAAAGCCAGGCATGGTGGAACCCACCTGTAAGCTCAGCACTGGGGAGGCAGAGACAGGCATATCTTTGGGGCTATTTGGAAGCCAGGCCAGCCTACTCGATGAGCTCAGGCCAGTGAGAGACCCTGTCTCAAAGGAGGGAGACAGCAGGCCTGAGGAACGACACTCAAGTTTGTCCTCTGGCCCCCACAGCACACACATGTGTGCACGGGCACACACACACACACACACACACACACACACGTTACTGTGAGCCTACAGCATGGCAGCAGCACGGAGGGACATACAAGCCGCTGGGAGAGGGACCAGGCCTCACACGTATGACCCCTTCATTTTCCAGGAGGGCGCCAAGACCGCTCAGCGACGAAAGGCCCCTCTTCAACAAATGGCATTGCAGAAACTGAATACTCGAATGTGTAAGAACCCATATGAGCTGGGTGTGGTGGGGCATGTCTCTATTTAGTCCCAGCACTCAGGAGGCTGAGGCAGAAGGACCACTGTGAGTTCAAAGCCAGCCTTGGGGTTAGAGTGAGTTCCAGATCAGCCAGAAATAGAGTGAGACCAGATCTTGAAACAAACAAAACAAAAACACAGGGCTGGAGAGATGGCTTAGTGGTTAAGGCACTTGCCTGTGAAGCCTAAGGACCCAGGTTCGATGCCCCAGTGCCCATGTAAGACAGATGCACAAGGTAGCACATGTGTCTGAAGTTCGTTTGCAGTGTCTAGAGGCCCTGGTGTTCTCATTCTCTCCCTCTCTCTGCCTATCTCCCTCTCTCTCAAATAAATAAATAAATAAAAACATTAAAAAAAAAAAAAACCTTTCACATTCCCTTTGGGGTGAAAGAAAGAGGCCAGGGAGGAGGGGGATGGGACAAGATTTGACCAGGCTAATAGCTGTACGTGGACCCAGGTCCTCGGCCCATCAGAGGTAGGGTACGGCAAGCCCACACGGCCCAGAAGCCCCAGAAGGCAGACCACGTGCTTCAGGCCTGTCAGAACCCAATGTGCTCCTGGCACAATCTAAGCTCAGAGTTAGCAGAGCACCCCCACACACACGGGAGATAAGAATCCTGCTGTGGTTTGGGGGAGACAGAGCCACCCAAGCAATGTGCAGGAGTGGCCACTGCATTACCACCGTGCCCTGTGAAAGGCAAGGGCACGGAGAAAGGGCAGGCACTGAGCCCAAGGACCGGGCGTATTGCAAATCTGATGTCCAGTCACCCTGAGAGGGCCATGGCTAAGGAAGGATGGCCACCCTTCCATTATAGCTGGCCCTACAGTCTCCCCACATTCCTGCAGGTCCTGTGGCTGCCTAAAAAGATAGGGCCTCCCCCTCTGAGGACCACGTCATGACCAACGCAAAGGCTGCCCTGGCTGAGGGGGGCTTCACCCACTGTTCTCTTGGGGTGAGGCAAGGGAGGACAAGGGACCAACAGATGGCCTTGATCCTTCAGGCTCAGGCAGAGTGCGTCCCATCCCGGTTCTGCTGTTTATTCTCCTAACTACGTGGCTTCAGGGAGTGGCCCCATTCTGATCTGCAAAATGGGAAAAAAGCATCCGTCCTCACGGTCCTGATGACTAAATAGAACATACAAAGGCGCTAAGCACGGTGATTAGTGACCGTGTTACTACCTCTGTTGTTAAGCCTGTTTGCTGGTCAATATCTGTTTCATAGACTGGTCAGCTCTTCACTCAACAATGTTGTTTTGTAGTGGTGGTGTGGTGGGGTTTTCTTGTTTCTTTTTCTTTCTGTCTTTCTCACCACGCCTGTTGTGTTATTTAAAAAAAAAATACTTATTTCACCATGGTGTGTTAACACACCCCTTTAATCTGAGCCCTCTGGAGGCAGAGGTAAGAGGATCACTGTGAGTTCGAGACCATTCTGAGACTACATAGTGAATTCCAGGTCAGCCTGGGCTAGAGTGAGACTCCACTTTGGAAAAAACTGAAAAACTTCTTTTGAGGGAGAGGAGGGTTAACAGAGTACAGCCTTTGTATTTAAAATCAGTAAGTAAATCTGAAAGAAATATTTACTCATGTGAGGAGGAGAGAATGGGTGCCCCAGGGCTGCAGAGACAAACTCCAGACACACTTGACATGGCATGGAGCATGGAACCCAGGGGCCAGCAGGCTCTGCAAGCTCGTTTAATTGCTGAACCATCTCCTCAGCCCTTGTCCTGTGTTTCTGAGACAAGGTCTCAAGCAGCCCCAGCTGGCCTCAAGCCCACTACTTAATCAAGCCTTGCCTTGAACTCCTGATCTTCTGGTCTCCACCTCCTGCTGGTATGCACCTCCACACCTGGCTTCAATTATTTAAGGATCTACGACCTTCACGTGGCTATGTTTTTGGCCTTTGGCGTCTCAGGTCTGCTCCTTGGAGCTAGAGGGCGTGGAACCCATTCCAGGCGCCTCCAGGTGAGGCTTATGGGGGAGGGGGCGGGGAAACACTGAGCTATGAAAAGTGGGTGTTTGGCGCCATCTGGTGTCTGTCTTCTGTTATTTCAGCGCTCCAGCAGTTCACTCACCACAAGTGTTCACAAGTTATGATTGTGGGGATCCGGGAACCCCACATGGGCTTAGAAGCCTGGACTAGAGACTGTTTCTGGGTGCCCTCCCGGACCCAGGAAAGTGACAGTTAGGGCAAAGGATTGGAAGTATTCAGGCTCTAGGATTACTGGCAAAGCCTCAGTACACAAGGTGCCGTGTGTGTGTGTGTGTGTGTGTGTGTGTGTGTGTACATATGTACGTACGTGTATGTGCATGCATATAGAGACAAGAGAAAAACCTCGTGTATCATTCCTTAAGAACACTATTAGCCTTCTAAAAAATATTTTATTTGTTTGAGAGAGCCAGAAAGAAGCCAAAAAAGTGAGTATGGATGTTCCAGGGCTTCCTGCCACTGCAAGTGAACTCCAGACACATATGCCACTTAGTGTATTTGGCTTTATGTAAACATTGGGGAATCGAACCAGGGCTGTCAGGCTTTACAAGCTTTAACCACTGAGCCATCTCTCCACTCCAGTTTTGTTGTTTGTTTTTTTTTTTGACACAGGGTCTCTCATTGGCCTGGAGGTCACTAATTAGGCTAAACTGGTTGGTCAGCAAGCCCAGGGATCCTCCTGCCTCCACCTCCCCAGTTACACCTCCCATTACAGGCACACACCACCATGCCCAGCTTTTTTAAAACATATGTGGGTTTGGGGGAACCCCAGGAGATGACAGTTAAAGCTGCTGCTGAGCCCACTGCCCCAGGCTTGATTCCCCAGCACCCAAACAGGCAGATGCACAAAGTGGCACATGTTTCTGGAGTTCATTTGTAGCAGCAAGAAGCCTGGCACACCCATACTCTGTCACCATCTATCTGTCAATCTGTTTCTGCTTGCAAATAAATAAATAAGTATATTTATTAGATAGAGAGAAAAAGAAGCAGATAGAGAGAGTAGCCGCACCAGAGCCTCCAGCCACTGCAAATGAACTTCAGACGCAAGTGCCACCTAGTACATCTGGCTTTACGTGGGTACCTGGGAATCAAACCCGGATCCTTTAGGCTCTGTAGGCAAGTGCCTTAACTGTTGAGCCATCTCTCCAGCCACCAAAATACTTTTTTCTTTTTTTTTTTTTTTTTGAGAAAGAGAATGAGCACACCAGGGCCTCTAGCCTCTTAAACTAACTCAATATGCACACACCACCTTGTGCATCTGGCTTTATGTGGGTACTGGGAAATTGAACCTGGGTCTCTTGGCTTTGTACGTAAGTGCCTTTACTGCTGAGCCATCTCTCCAGGCCCCAAAATATTTTTTTAATGTGGGTTCTAGGGAATGAACACAGGTTCTCACACCTGTAGGGTAAGTACTTTACCAACTGAGCTATTTCCCCAGCCCATTTTGGCTTATAACTTAGACTGATCAGGCCTCAGCTTTCCTCATCTGCAAAATGGGTTGTCATAACATTAAATCCTTCCACATGTGTAGGTGGAGGGACTATAGGCAATAGCAAGGAGGGATGTAAAAGGGTTGGGAGCTGGGTCTTGTCTGTAAGATGACCACATGTGTTAAGAACAAGCCAGGACAGTCCAGGAACCATCAGACTTGGGCGGAGCTCAGGACAAAACTCCAGGTGGATAGGATCTTGAATTCCAGGCAGGCATGATGTGGAGAAAAAGGCCTCGGTCTCCTATGTGTATCTGGATTCGTCCAAGCTGCCAAATGGGAGACTCTGAACGTGTTCCTTAACGCTCCTAGCCCCCAGGCCCCCTTTCTAGAACACAGTGATTACAGACCACCATGGGTGAAAAGACAAAATAAAGTGTGTGCACAGTGAGATGTGAAAGGGGACAGATGGCCTTTGACTGACTATGGGACCATGGCAAGAGGTCACGCAAAGGCAGGACAGTCATCGCAAATACTGGAAGGCCAGCATTCATGAGCAGGGGCCAAGCACAGCTCCAGCAACACAAGGAATCCAGGCTGTCAACAGTGGCCGCGCCCACTATTCTAGACTCATTGGCTGGTGGCTGTCCCCTGGGCTCCTGGGAGTTATAACTCCAAGGTAGTATTCTCAAAGTGTATCTCACCCATTGGGATCCTTCTCTCACCTCTGATCTGTTAGTATCAGACACTGGGCTAGATGTGGGCGTGTAGTGGGAATCCTTCCAAACCTCTCGAACCGAGTCTTATTCTATCCAGGGCTGCAGGACTCAGCTCCTTAAGCAGGTCCTGGACGTGTCTCCTTCAGCTGCCCCAAGCCTCTCTCCTCTTCCCTGGGGCTCCTCCGAGGCTTGAAATGCTGCAGGAACTAGCCTGGCCCTCCTGCCTGTTCACTGTAATGTATAGGGAAGTTCATGGCTGAGGGCAAGGCACCATTTTTTTTAAGAGGCAGGGCCTCACTGTGTTACCCAGGTTGGCCCCAAACACCTAGGCTCAAGGGCTCCTCATGCCTCAGTGACCCAGGTAGCTGGGAACGTGAGTATGCGTCTCATGAGCAATATCAACTCACCGCAGCTGGTGGAGAAGTCTCCCTTCTTTCATGCTGTGGGGTGGACAGTTCATTCCCTCCTCCCAAACCTTTTTGGGAGTCCAGGGGAGTGAGCACCCCATTGAACAGGTGAAGGCAAAGAGCTGCCCCTTTTAAAACGCTACCCCTGAGACTGGGGATGTAGCTCAGCTGGTAGAATACGTATTTAACATGAATGAGGTCCTGGGCTTGATTCCCAGGAATGCATAAACTAGGCATGATGACATATGACTGTCATCTAGGAGGATCAGAAGTTCAAGGTTATCCTCTGCCATTTAGTGAGGAATAAAAAAAAAAAAACAAACCAGCAAATAAAAGCTATCCTTTCTTACACCATATGACACTCAGGCTTGTGTCAAGACCAAGCACCAAGCCACCGGGTTTGAATGACTGCATATCCTGCTGCGTCCAGCAGGGGCGATCAGCACCAAGCTTTGCTTGGCCCGAGTCACGGGTGGATTTGCTGGCACTGGGCTTCTCCACTGGTTTACATTCCAGAGGTGGAGTCTCATGGCATAGATCATTCGGCCTCGGTTTCCCAGTCTGTGCAGTAGGTGTTGGCATCTTTGCCTCTATCTCTGTTGGTGTTTTTAACAACATATAGTTAAATATATATATAATAAATGTTATATATATTATATATTAAAAAAAAACTCGTGTTTTCTCCCCGGCCTCCATGTCCCAAAGTGCAAACCCTCACCCCAGGGTGGTTGTCCTTCAGTCCTAGCAACAACAAGTGGCTTCCAAAGTTCACGTCCACAGCTTCTTCACTTCTTTCTCACCCAAACCCAACACAAATGAGAAAGACCAAAAAAAGAAAAATCACGTATTTATTGTTTGATTAATGAAATGACTTGGAGGGACAAGTGGCCTGGGACGGGTGTCTAGTTTTAAGTAGTCAGAAACTCCTGTTAATCGTGTATAAAACATGAATATTACAAAACCGTGTAAAAAAAAAAAGTTGGGTCAGCAAAGCAGGAGCCTTGCAGAGGGCTCAAGGCACCCAAGCGCTAAAGGATGGTACAACTTCCCATCTGTGGCATGGATGCCCAGGCTAACACCAGCCCTTCCTGCCCCACGGGGCAAACACACTCTTTTCTCCCCACGTACAGTTCACTGCAAAACTGCCCTTGAAGTGGCCTAATGACCACTGGCCATGGCACTGCCAGGAACAAAACAGGCCTAGGCTGAGCCCTGAGCTCCCCTTTCTCCGGGAGCCTGGCCTGGAGCAGGGACGCTGTGGTCCCCCGCGCCTGGCGGTGCCCAGGCCGTCCTCGGGGCAGCGGCCACGGCGCACCGCACCTGGCCTTTGGTCTGTGCCACACGTGGGCACAAGAGCTGCGGTGTGGTGCCGTGGAGCACACGTGGACTGGGGAGGTGGGGGCCCCACCATTCCGCGGCGGTCGGTGGCCGGTCGCTGTGCCAGGCCGGGGGTCCTAACTGGGATAGCACATACAGCAGCCGGCGCCCGCCGCATCCACGCTGGGCTTGGAACCGGGCCCCAGGAGCCCGTCGGTGACTGAGTACTCGGTGATGACGTCCTCCACGCGAGTGATATATAAGAGCGTCAGCAGCACGCCCAGGAACTGAGGAAAGGGCTCGGAGTGGGCGGGAACCGACAGGCATGGGGCAGCTCTCCCTAGCAGTCCCTAAACCCCAAGCAGAATGTGGGACCCCCCACCCCGACAGCACAGCCTCCCAGGACCCACTGCCAAGGTGCCTTCAGTCTGGGCTTGGACTGCCTTTCCTCCCAGAAACCCCAGGGAGATCCTGGGGTCCCCCGGAGCAGAGGCTCCGATGCTGGGCCTCCACCCCTCATCCAGGGGACCCTGGGTAAATAAATCACTTTGCTGGGCAGAGCCTGTTGGCACCTCCGTCAAGCGGGTGTGGCAACCACACTGACCTCACAGACAGCACTCAAGACGTCAGGGAGGGGCCTGGAAGAACTGGGCACCCCACACTCCCCCGCCACCCCTCTCCTCCCAGGCCCCAGCATTCCCAGCCCGCGCCCCTGCACTTCAGCCCCACTTTCACCTCGGCTGGCCCACCTGGGGAAGCAGGATGCCCAGCAGGAGGCCCGCCATGATGGTGTAGTTGTCCATGAACCAGATGAGCACGGCGTTGGTGCAGCCCCGCACGTGGATGATGCTCTGCGCGCTCAGCCGCTGCGCGGGAAGGAGGAGGCCGGGAGCTGAGCGGGCCACCCGGCCCCTTCAGAACCAGGCCGGTCCCACCACCGCTCCGGGGCCCAGTTCCTCATATGCAGCACGGGAAGGTGGCTCTAGATCACGTGTCCTCTAGGGCAGGTCCTGAGGGAACACTGGGGACCTGTGGGGGCGCTCTGGTGGTCAGCACGGCTAAGGACCCAACTGCCTTCCTCCTCGCCAGCCTCTTGGACGCCACCAGCATTGGTGTGGGAGACAAAAAAATGCCACCTATCTACACTATCACCTGAGCCAAAAGCCACACTCCACGCACGTGTGAAAAATGGTTTGGGCGTGGTTTTAATGTACACTACAACTTCCTGTGGAACTACTGCATCAATTAAGAATTCGAGCCGGGCGTGGTGGCGCACGCCTTTAATCCCAGCACTCGGGAGGCAGAGGTAGGAGGATCGCCATGAGTTCAAGGCCACGCTGAGATGACAGAGTTAATTCCAGGTCAGCCTGGACCAGAGTGAGACCCTACCTCAAAAAACCAAAAACAAAAAAAAAAAAAAAAAGAATTCGATTGTCTCCAAGCGGGAAATTCCACACCATGACACAAAGTTTCATGTACAAAATTTTGAAAACATCATCTAGTTACTTCAGCCTGTGTGTGAAAGATGTGAAGTATGAGTTTATTTCATGTTTATTCCTAGGTTCTATCCCCCAAGATGTCTCATTAACCATATGCAAATAATCAAATATCACAGGGCATGGTGGTGCACGCCTTTAATCCCAGCACTTTGGGAGGCAGAGATATAGGGAGGATTGCTGTGATTTTGAGGCCACCCTGAGACTACATAGTGAATTCCAGGTCAGCCTGGGCTAGAGAGCAAGACCCTACCTCAAAAAAACAAAAGAGAGGGAATGGGCACACCAGGGCCTATAGCCTCTGCAAATGAACTCAAGACTCATGTGCCATCTTGCATATCTGGCTTTACATGGGTACTAGGGAATTGAACCCAGGTCCTTAGGCTTTAGCAGGTAAGTGTGGCTTAACTCCAGCCCTTTATCTTTTCCCTCAACTTTTATTTATTTAATTTATTTATTTTTAGTGGAGGATACTGTCACAGGTCCAGGGAATCCACGCTGAAAACCACCGCTCAAACGTCTCCGGTAACCATGGGTTTTAGCAGCACCCCAACTTCCTTCCTCATTCTGAGGAGGTGCTCAGGAAGCTGAACTCCCAGAAAGTTTATGCTTCTCCAGGGCCCCCCAAGCCCCTGGCAGAGAGCAGCAGTGTGTGGTCTACATACCACGGGGCTGGGTACACAGCGTGCATGACGCCCCAAGAGGACAGTCATGCGTGTGGCTTCTCCCGGGGGGGGGGGGGGGGCTTTAACTCGCAGAGTCCTTCTGCACCTGGCAGCCCTACCTACGGTTCACAGCAGGGAGTGCTGGGAATTCTGAGCAGGCGGAGCTCCACCTTTAAGAGCCCTCCAGAAGAAAGCATTTCTAAGGGAGAAGGGGCTGCAAAGCCGTTACCTCCTGGTTGATGGTTTTGTAGCCGCACATGGTGTTGATGACGTCTGTCTGAAACAGAAATGCATCACAGCTAGCACTTCTGCGGACCTTACTCTGACATTCCACGCATTTAGCAGATGAAGGAGCTGAGGTGCACAGTCTAATGCAGATGGAACCGAGGTCACCTCTCCCCCAACCCCAGGCAGTATGGCTTCAAGTCTGCATCTTAGCTACCTCAAGAAATAAACGCCCACATGGGGAAGGCTTTACCCTCGGGCTCTGGTGGGGAAGGGGCCACCTCTCCACCAGCAGCAGCCTGGGAACGGAATGACCACGACAGCCATTGTGTCACCGACACCATTACGCTTCCGAGTCCCGGCCTTTGGCAGGTGTCTCCTGCTCACTGACCAACATCTCGGAGTCAATTTCCTAGACAGGGTGACCTGTACCCCTAAATCACTGCGCACCACCCCATCACTCAAGGGGATGCCTATAGCCTCAGTGCACCTAGGACTGCCTCCCGCCTCTTCTCCCGAGTTCAGTCTACTCCAGCCACGTGGGTCTGTGACACGCCTCAATCATACCAGGGCAATTCTGACCCCAGGACCTTTGTCATTGCCACTCTCACTACCAGGAACACCTCGCCCTCACCACTCGCACGGCTCACTCCCTTACTTTCCACATCTAACATCACAGCCGCCCCCCATCTTTCCCCTTAGGATCGTCCACGTTCTAATACGCTATCTTTTTATTCTTAGGCAAGCCCAACAAACTGGCCTTTTTTTTTTTTTTTTTAATGCGACAGTGAGAGAGAGAGAAGTGACACGCCAGGGTCTCAGCCACTGCAATCGGCCTCCGGATGTGTGTGGCCCCCCTGCGTGCTTGCATCACTTTGTGTGTCTGGCTTACGTGGGACCTGGAGGGTCAAAACATGAACCCTTAGGCTTCGCAGGCAAGCGCCTTAACTGCTGAGCCATCCCTCCAGCCCCGACACACCATCTTTCATTTTGTCAGTTTCCCCCGCTGTGATGTCATTCCCATTTGCGAAGAGCGTGGAACCTCGTAGGTCTTCGACCAACACTGAGGGAAGGAATGACGAAATACACACTGGCCTTCTTCATTTCGTGTGGGTGACATCCAGGACCACCTGCCATGGTTCTCTGAAAACTCTGGACCCCACCTCAGCACTGTCCTAGCCCAGAGCTCTCCCCTAAAATAGCAGCTAGAGTTCCCAAAGTTCCTCTGGCCCAGACTGTGGCAGTGCGAACGCACTTGGGCTGCTCTGGACTCTGAGTGAGGAGTGCCACCCTCTGCTGCTCCGTTTCCAAGGCTACCGGCTCCCACAGCAGTGTGGTGAAGTCATCAGCAGGGGACTTTCCATGACCACTCATGGCATGACGGCCCAGCTTCCTGCTCTGTTCCAGTCCAGACACCAGATAGTTTCTGACACGCTCGTTACACACTGGGATGGACCAGGCGGTGACCACACAGCTCAGCATCCCAAGTGCCTGAGGAGGCGACCGTTGAGAGGCAGGTGCCAGGGAGAGCCCGAGGCGGGCATCTTCGTGCCCAGACCCCTTTCTTCCCTCTACCCTGCTGTGGATGCCCACCAGGACATCAAGGCCAGGGTCACCGGAGACTTCCAGTGCACAAGGTCCACTGTGCCTGCAGCTGACAGAGGAGGAGCTGCTGGCTGCCCTACAACACCGGCCGGCCGTCTTCTGGCTTAGTGTGGCTGCCTTCGTTGGCCTGTGTTCCATCCTGGCCCTGCCTCCCTTGAGCAAGTCCTACCCTTTCCACTCCTCCACACCCTCATCTGTAAAGTGGGTAAAGTAACAGGACCCCACCCCACACACAGGGCTGTCGTAAGGGCCGAGTTAAGACGACCTCAGAGCCTGGGCCAGGCCGGCGCGTGCATCTGTTCAGGATGTGGACTGGGATGCTCACAGAGGAAGGCCTCCCACCTGACTGCCCTTGGGCTCAAGAAAGCCTGGGGGCTGTCCACCAGCTGCATCCCACTTGGGTAAAGAGACAATAGCACCTTGATATCCAGGTGACCCCCCCCCCGTGTGCCCACCCACAAACAGAGCTACCGTGTTCCTGACACAGCAGGTGTAGGGCACCCCGCAGGCCAGGGGTCCCGGGGCGCCGCAGGCGTGGTACTGGTTTTGGCTCCAGTCTCGGTAATCCTCGCCGCCGCAGCACTTGAACTGAAAGAGAAAACGGGAGCCAAGTCGGAGCTGGCACCACTGCCCGAGCCGATGTCAGGAAGGACCTGCCAGACGCTGGGGGCGTGGGGGGCACCGAGGGCACACGAGGCTAAGCGTTGTCAGGTCACGGGAGTCCAGAGGGGCATGCACACCCCTGGAGAGGTGGGCGAGCCAAGGACACCGACAGCCAGCCTGGATCGTCTCCATCTTCGTGGCCCTGGGGCAGGGCTGGAGAAAAGACCCTCTCCCTGCCCAGAAGCCAGATTCTGTGGCAGGCCCTGCTCCGCGTAGACCTTGGGGACCGGCACAGCCGCCCAGCCCTAGGTCCCCCTCTTACCTTCCTCCTGCTGCCCCTCCACCCTCGCCAGGGCCAGCTCCTGAGAGCAGAGCCGCTGCCGAGCCCCTGGCTGGCCTGGGCCTATCCTACGGGGGTCACTGGACACACGGTGAGTAACAGCAGTAGAAGGAGACAGACTATTAGCTAGTTGACAAAGCAAGAGATGGGTGAGGAGGCTTGTGCCCGGAATCCCAGCACTGGAGAGGATGAGGCAGGAGGATTGCTGCGAGTTGCAGACCAGCCTGAGTTACAGTGTAAGGGCCTGTCTCAAAAGGCTAAAAGGGGGTGGGGTGGAGCTGGGCATGTGGGCATTTGAATATGTGTCCGTCTGGTGGCAAAACATATGTCCCTAGAACTGCACTGCACGTAGGCACTTGTAGGTCCCAAGACCTACCGGCCTACAGGGCCCTGGTGGTAGAGTGTCTGCCTAGCATGCAGAGTCCTAGGTTCCACCCCCAGCACTAGGAAGGTGGAGGCAGAAGTCAAGGTCATCCTCAACTACATAGGGAATTCAAGGCCAGCCTGAGAGATATGAGACCTTGTCTCAAAAAAGATACGGCTGGGAAATGGTGTTTTGAAAACTGGATATATATCTGCAGAAAGATGAAAATAGATTCTTCTCTCTCGCCATGCACAAGAATTAAGTCCAAATGGATTAAAGACCTTAACATCAGACCGGAAACTTTGAAACTGCTAAAGGAAAAAGTAGGGGAAACCCTTCAACATATTGGTCTTGGCAAAGACTTTCTGAATACAACCCCAATTGCTCAGGCAATAAAACCACAGATTAACCACTGGGACCTAATGAAATTACAAAGATTTTGCACTGCAAAGGACACAGTGAAAAAAGCAAAGAGGCAACCTACAGAATGGGAAAAAATCTTTGCCAGCTATATACCTGATAGAGGATTAATATCTAGGATATACAAAGAACTCAAAAAGTTAAATAATAAGGAATCAAACAAGCCAATCAAAAAATGGGCTATGGAGCTAAATAGAGAGTTCTCAAAGGAAGAAATACGAATGGCGTATAAGCATCTAAAAAAATGTTCTACGTCACTAGTCATCAGGGAAATGCAGATTAAAACTACATTGAGATTCCATCTCACTCCTGTCAGATTGGCCACCATCATGAAAACAAATGATCATAAATGCTGGCTGGGATGTGGAAAAAAAGGAACCCTTCTGCACTGCTGGTAGGAATGCAATCTGGTCCAGCCATTGTGGAAAACAGTGTGGAGGTTCCTAAAACAGCTAGAGATTGATCTACCATATGACCCAGCTATAGCACTCCTAGGCATATATCCAAAGGACTCATCTCATTTCCTTAGAAGTACGTGCTCAACCATGTTTATTGCTGCTCAATTTATAATAGCTGGGAAATGGAACCAGCCTAGATGTCCCTCAACAGATGAGTGGATAATGAAGATGTGGCACATTTATACAATGGAATTCTACTCAGCGGTAAAGAAAAATGAAGTTATGAAATTTGCAGAAAAATGGATGGACCTGGAAAGTATTATACTAAGTGAGGTAACACAGGCCCAGAAAGCCAAGCGCCACATGTTCTCTCTCATATGTGGATCCTAGCTACAGATGACTGGGCTTCTGCGTGAGAATGAAAGTACTTAGTAGCAGAGGCCAGTAAGTTAAAAAGGAGACATAAAGGGTAGAGAAAGGAAGGGAGGAGGATACTTAATAGGTTGATATTGTATATATGTAATTACAATGATTGTAATGGGGAGGTAATATGATGGAGAATGGAATTTCAAATGGGAAAGTGTGGGGGTGGGGAGGGAGGGAATTACCATGGGATATATTTTATAATTATGGAAAATGTTAATAAAAATTTAATAAATAAATAAAATGAAAAGTTAAAAAAAAAAAAGATACAGCTGGGGAGATTGTTTCGAGGTTGAGGCACCTGCCTGAAAAGCCAAAGGACCCAGGTTCAATTCCTCAGGACCCACATAAGCAAGATGCACAAGGTGGCACATGCATCTGGAGTTTGTCTGCAGTGACTGGAGGCCCTGGAGTTCCCATTTTTTCTCTATCTGCTTCTTTCTCTCTCTCAAATAAATAAATAAAAATAAAAATACTAGCCGGGAATGGTGGCACATACCTTTAATCCCAGCACTTGGGAGGCAGAGGTAGGAGGCTCGCCGTGAGTTCAAGGCCACCCTGAGACTCCGTAGTGAACTCCAGGTCAGCCTGGGATAGAGTGAGACCCTACCTCGAAAAAAAAAAAAAAAACTGAGCAGGAGAAATGGCTTACTGGTTGAGGCACTTGCCTGCAAAGCCAAAGGACCTAGGTTCAATTCCAAAGGACCCACGTAAGCCAGATGCACAAGGTGGCACATGTGTCTGGAGATCATTTACAGTGGCTAGAGGCCCTGGCATGCCCATTCTCTCTCTCTCTTTATCTGCCTCTCAGATAAATAAACAAAATAAAATATCTTAAAAAAACATTTAAAAAAGATAAACCAACACAACTCAAAGGTTGGGAAGAGAGTTCTGTGTGCCTGGACATGGGGGGAAGAAAGGAGAGGAGGGAGGCTCTGGGGTGGGCAGGAATGGCTGCTCGGAGGGCAGGACGAGGTATTGGAAACCTGGACAAGAAAAAGGCAGCCAGCCTGTGCAAAGGCCCTGCGCAGAAACACAGCAGCCTGCGTAAAGGCCTGTGTGGAACTCAGTGAGAGACAGGGTGGAGGGGACACGGTCCACAGAGCAGCGGCGTGGAGCGCAAAACTCTGACAGCCAGAGTAAACTGGGAGCTGGGATCCTTTCCAGTAGTGGGAAGCTGGCCAAGGAGCGGTGTCGTAGGAGGTCCCAGGAGACACACAAGCCGGTCACCCTTCCGGAATCCCCACAGTGCCCTGTGGGCCATCAGGTCTCGGGACCTCCAAGTGCCTATGTGCAGTGCAGTTCTAGGCACATTTGTTTAGCCACCCAACGGACATATATTCAAATTCTCTTGCCACCGCTCCAGCTGTGTGACCACAGGTAAGACGATCAACCTCTCTGGGCCCCACCAATAAAGCAGGAAGAGCAATGCCAGCTTGGCCCGGCTGAGCTGTGATTCTCAGAGAGGCTGTGGATGACGCCCAGCACCGGGTGAACACCCAGCAAGCGTGAGTCACCTCCTACCCTCGCCCCGAGAGACGCGAAATCCCCGCGCCAGCCTCAGGCGAGTCCCGGAGTATGACGCGGCTCTCCCAGCCAGGCCCACTGGTGACAGAAAGAACCTCCCAGAAGCTACACCTGTTCTGCCTAGGGAGAAGCTTGGAGCCACGGGCTCTGGGAGTGGTGAGAGGGTGGCTGGTCCTGGCTGAGGGATACCACAGACCCGGCCTGCCCAGCCCCGAAGCCATGTGACTCTGCAACCCCACGTCCTTACCCGGGAGGGGCGGTTGGCTCCTCTGTGCCCAGCCCCGTTCTAAGCGCTTCCAAAAGTCAAGGGAATCCTCTTAGCTGTGCCAAGAGGAGAGAGCAGTGCAGTCCTTGGGGTGGAGGAAAGGAAGCTGGGCCTTAGGACTAAGGAGATGGGGGCAAGAGGAATACCGAGGACAGGGTCCCATCATTGTTGCATTCGAGAAGTGTCACAGAGAGCCAGGCGTGGTGGCGCACGCCTGTAATCCCAGCACTCGGGAGGCAGAGGTAGGAGGATTGCTGTGAGTTTGAGGCCACCCTGAGACTCCATAGTGAATTCCAGGTCAGCCTGGGATAGAGTGAGTGAGACCCTCTCTCGAAAAACCAAAAAAAAAAAAAAAAAAAAGAAAGAAAGAGAGAGAGAGAGAGAGATCTGGGGGTGTGGCTTGGTAGGTGAGGGCCTGACTAGCGTGCAAAGCCCTCGGTGCGTTCCACACGCACCTGTAACCCCAGCACTCGGAGGTGAAGTTCAAGGGTGCCTTTGACTACACAGCCAAGTTTGAAGCCAGCCTGGACTACGTGAGACCGGTCTCAATCAATCAAGAAATGCGTGGGCCCGGGGAGACAGCTTAGCAGTTAAAGCACTTGCCTGCAGAGCCAAAAGACCCAGGTTCGATTCCCCAGGACCCATGTAAAGCCAGATGCACAAGGGGGCACACTCATCTGGAGTTTGTCTGCAGTGGCTGGAGGCCCTGGCGCGCCCATTCTCTCTCTCTCGCTCTCGCTCTCGCTCTCGCTCTCGCTCTCACTCTCACTCTCACTCTCTCTTTCTCTGCCTCTTTCCTTCTGTCTGTTACTCTCAAATAAATAAACAAAAAAAAATTTAAATGTCTTTTAAAAAAAAGTAAAAATAAGTGAATTCATCATGGAGGGCAGCTGGGGCCAGTAGTTCTCTCTCCACCCCTGATGAGCTGAGCTCCCAGCACTACGGGGAACTGAGCAGGCATACCGGGTACTGGCGATGGGGTTCCTGCCACAGGAGGGGTGCCTCCCTTAGGTCCTGCAAAATGGCTGAAGCTACACCTGGCCTCGTTGTAGTGGGGTGGTTTGTCCATGCTTGGCAGACTATTCATGGCCCACCCTTACCTCCCAACTTGGCCAGCAACGTGCTTTGGGAATGGATAGGTCACCTGACCCTTCACCCCACCCTCTTGGACAAGAGACCTGGAGTCACACCTCTGAGCCCCTCCCACTGCCCCCCACGCTCACCTTCTTCTGAACAAAGTCCATGATGTTTTTGAAGTCCAGGTCATCATAGTAGTTCTCAATTCCCCTCCGAATGTTGTCATTCAGAAAGTCAATGGTCTGGTGAGGACAGAGCCCAAGGAAAAAGGACCACACGTCAGGGCAGCCCCCATGTCTTCTGAAAGTCCACGCTGGTACAGAGCGCCACGTGCCTAGCAGCCCCCGCCCGCCCGCCCGCGTGGAGTGTCCCTTCCGCTGCCCGCCAACAACTGCCCAGCCCACTCCTCAGGCCTCCAGTGCCCAGGCCCCGAGAGGCCCACTCTGATAGAGCCCACTAGAGCTGGACCTCGGCCCTCATGGTTCCTGGCCGGTGTCTTTCTGGCCCCCACCCCACTCAGGGACACAGGTTCACTGAACCTCCCTCTGACCCCTCCAGGCCTCACTCCATGCTCTCACAATCCTAACTCTTGCTTTCCAAAGAAAAAGGGAAACTGAGGCCCCAGGGGAAAGTGGGACAGGGAGAGAAGAGATGACTTGCTCTGGGTCACAGAGCAGGCAGGCGGGTGGCAGCTGGGCAGGGCTGGAAACCAGGCCTCTGACTCTGCCCGGGCCTCTCCTCATCACTCAATGCTCTCACCCTGGGGCCCTCCCACTTCAGGCCCCGCTGATCCCCACCATCGGCAAGAGCTCTGGCACGGTGCCCTCTCCCAGTCACGCTGGGCTTTCTGAAATCAACAGTCGGCTGTTGTGTGAGACAGGAGGGCACAAAAGGCCCCACAGCGGGCAGGGTTGGGGGCGGGTGTGTGGGTAGCCCGGCCCGGAGATCACTGCGACAAGCAAAGCTTTCAGAGCAGAGGCAGGGTATCAGCAGAGACTGGGGACAAAGGGGCATTCTTGGCTCCGGTGCCCTACAGAGGAGCCAGACAATTCCCCCAGGGAGGCGCCGCCGTGGGGTGCTGGGATGGCAGGGTGCAGGTTCCAGGGCCCCTCATCGCTCAACTTCCCATTGGTGAGCCAACCCTGAGGGGACCTTTCTTCAAAGTGTCCTCCAGACCTGAGGATCAGAGACTTAGCTGAGAGGGGCCATCAGGCACATCTTTACTTCTAACTCCATTTTCTCACCCATAAAATTGGGAGGCAAGTCAGTGGTGTAAGTTTCAGGCAGAGCCACGTGTCAGAGCGCACCGAAGAGCGTGGTTCTACATCTCACTGTTTTCCCAGGCAACCAGCGTCTCGTGGTACCGCTTCGTACCATGCCGAGAATGGGCGACGAGCCCAAGGGACACCCGCCTCTTGATCAAAAAGACCCACTGTCATGGAGGGAGCCCCTGGGGCCAGAGTCCTGGGGCTTCCTGCAGCCCAGAGACCTTGTCCAAGGCCACACTCAGCTGACACTGGTGAAGACGCTGAGTCCAGGGTGTCACACTCCAGCGCAACAACCTTCAAGGTGCCGAGCTAAAAGCCCTAGGCTCGGGTTGGTTCAGCGCGGCCACATGGCTCCTCCCGCAGACCCGCACTGCTCCCCGTGAAGCGAGGGCCAGGGCCGAGCCCGGCCGCGAGGGGCCAGGAGGAAACCGGCTGCCGAGCCACCACCAGCGGGCAGGCCTAAGCTGGGGGACCAGGGAGTCCAAGAGAAGCTCTGAGATCACTGGCCCACTGCCCTTCATGGCTGGGGTTGGGTGGACCATCTCCCACCCTGCCTGCCAGCCACACAGCTGGGGCAAAGCAAAGGACTTTCCCTGGCCTACATCTACCCTCCCCAGAGGTCCCTAGGTCCAGAAGCCTCTCCATGCTCTGGGCCACAAGGGGACGAGGCAGCTGGCTAGGGTGTGTGGTGGGGGGGGGGGTGAATGGAAAACTGGACACCAGGGTGTGGTCTGTCTGCCACCCAAGGTGGGGCAAGGGAATTAGCTCACAGCACTGAACGCCTCGCTGCTGGGGCCTTGGCCAAGCTGGGCATGAGGGGGGCCGCAGGGTCAGGGCGATGTCTTGGGCCACAAGGGTGGGAATGTGATGTGGTGGCGTCCTGCCACCTCTAGGGACTGGGGACACAGTTGGCTGATCATGGACCCCTGGCCCACTCCCAGACCCCCACAGGATTCTTCTTTGTTGTTACTGTTTTTTGAGGTAGCATCTCACTTTAGCTCAGGCTGACCTGAAAGTCATTATAGTCTCAGGGTGGCCTTGAACTCACAGTGACCCTTCTACCTCTACCTCCCGAGTTAAAGGGATTAAAGGCATGTGCCACCACATCCAGTCCACAGGGTTAAAAAAAAAAAAAGTTATTAATTTTGAGAGAGAAAGAGTGAATGGGTGCACCAAGGCATCTAGCCACTGCAAAGAATGAACTCCAAACATATGCACCACCTTGTGCATCTGGCTTATGTGGGTCCTGGGGAATCAAACCTTGGTCCTTTGGCTTTGCCGGCAAGCGCCTTAACCACTATGCCATCTCTTTAGAGGGCCCCCAGGACTTCCTCAGGACTGGCTATAGAGCGGGTGAGGGAGGGAGCCAGAGCAGGAGGAAGGGCAGTCCAGCTCCATTTCCCTCTCTCAAGAACACACTGACCCATCCAAGGGAGGCTGCTGTGAGGGTCAGCCCTCTGTCCGGTAAGCAAGCTAACCGCTTGAGGAAGCAGGGCCATGCTGGGAGCCTGGGCAGCCTTTCTGAACTAACAGGAGGAACTGATGGTCCTGGGTGCCCAGGGCAGCAGCTGCCCCAGATCCCACAGCAGGGGCGGAGGTGCTCCTTGGGCGCGCAGGCTGCTTTTGGCACTGCGTGCATGTTTGTGGTGTGTGAGTGTGGACGGTGGGGATGTGCAGGTGGTGTGTGGATGTGGCACATGTGACCTGGGGAGTGTGTAGTGTGTGTGGCGTTATACACGCACATGCGTGGTGTGTGTGTGTGTGATGTGGGGAGTGTGTGTACTTGGTGTGTATGTGTGGAGCGTGCATGTGACGTGATATGATGAACTGAGAGATGCGAAGTGCGTGTGTTTCCGAGGAGAGGAGCAGGATGCTAAGGTGGCCTTTGAAGGTAGCTCAAGTAAGTGACAAGGTCCCGTGAGGTGACAGGTGGTCGTTGAGCGTAAAGTGTTCACTAATGCTGGCACACCAGTCAGAGGCGGGGGAGGGAAAACTCTGGCTCCTGCCGCTGCCCCACAGGCCAAGCCCGCCACTGTCCCCACGCTCCCGGCCGGTCACACCGGCAGGGCCAGTTGCAGCAAGCACGAGACACACCACCTTTCCCCAGCACTGGCATGGCACACAGGGGCACAGGGCCAAGAGCCAGCCAACATCACAAAGGCCGTGTCACTTTCAGGGCATGCTGGTGAAGCCACCAGGTCAAGCCACGCAGACCTGTCCTTTCCAGAGCTTTCGTTCAGAGCTAGGTTTCTAGCTCTGCCGCCTCTGCGCCCCCTCCCTGGGGAGAACCTGGACTGCTTCCAGGGGACGAGGGCCGGTGCTAGAGCAGGGGACAAGGGAGTCCTCGGGGTCTCCCACAGCTCACGGCATAGGGACCCTGGCCCCTAGGGACAGATCTGCAACGGCCCCTTCAAGTGGCTTCAGAGCTTCAACCCTTGCCGGGCGTGGTGGCGCACGCCTTTAATCCCAGCACTTGGGAGGCAGAGTTAGGAGGATCGCCATGAGTTCGAGGCCACCCTGAGACTCCATAGTGAATTCCAGGTCAGCCTGGGTTAGAGTGAGACCCTACCTGGGAAGAGAAAATAAAAAAGGAAAACATGGCCCCCTTAGATGGAGACTGAGAAAGCTCCCCTCCCCCCTTGCCCTGCTGGGGGTGGGGCACAGGTTTATCAGCTATTCAGTGCTCCAGCTCAGCCCTGCTACCACCAATACCTGATGCCCTCATAGACGACAGCAGGTGTGCAGTGTGACCCAGACAGCTGAGGGCTCGCCTAGTTCTCTCAAGGCTGGTGTCAAGGCGCCGCACATACCTCCGCTGAGCACCTCTCACCCGGCTCCCCGCCACGGGCCACACACCTACCCAGGCGGAGAAGCCCCCAGACCCTGGTTGCAGGATCCACAGAAGCCTCACCCAGCTTAGGAGCTTATGGTTTCTTCTCAGAGCCAAGAGTCTGCCCACCTTGCACTACCTGGTCCGACAGGCCAGCACAGGAACGTTAGCTCAGTGACTGCTCAGACAGTACCACAAGATGGACTCAGGCTGGCCTCGAACTCCTGAGCCTCCTGCCTCCGCCTCCTCAGCGATTTCCTACTGGCATGCACCACCACCACCAACAAGACCGACTTTCAGAATTAACAGAATAACAGAATTAATTGTTAGCAGAATTAACAGACTGCAGGGCTGGGAACTGAACTGATTCCAAGGTGGCTCAAGAAACAAACGTGGGGCTGGAGAGACGGCTTAGTCATTTAAGGTGCTTGCCTGAGAAGCCTAAAGACCCATGTTCAACTCTCCAGATCCCATATAAGCCAGATGCACAAAGGCGAGACAAGCGCAAGGTCCCACATGCCCACTAGGTGGCGCAAGCATCTGGAGTTCGACTGCAGTGGCTGAGGCCCTGGCTTGCAATTCTCTCGTTCTCTAAAATTAAAAACAATAAAGCAGGTGTGGTGGTGCATGCCTTAAATCTCAGCACTCAGGAGGCAGAAGCAGGAGGATCACTGTGAGTTTGAGGCTACCCTGAGACTACATAGTGAATTCTAGGTCAGCCTGAGCTAGAGTGAGGCCTTACCTTGGGGGGAAAAAAACCCGTCTTCTCTTAATGAAGACACAATGGACTTGGGAGTGACCTTTGGGCTCCTCGCCATTTCCTCCACATCCCCAGCCTCTTCCCCCCCGGGGCCATTTCTTCCCCATGCCCAGCACTGGCCTGCCTCCTGTATGACAAAATTATATTTCATTTCAGCTGGAAGGGACATTGTGAGGTTTCTATTTAAAAAAAAAAACAAAAAACGAGGTGGCATTTGACCATAAAAGCAAGAAAAAAGAAAAACTTGGGAGCTAAGGAAAAAAATATAAAAATATATAAATCACTTTGGTCCCACCCCTCCCACAAAATACAGTAAATATGTTAATATTTCTGTTTCCTATAGTGTTTTTCCAGCCCTTTTCTTGTAAATAGTGACTCACTATGGAACAAACGTAGGTCTCAAACTCACAATCCTCCTGCCTCAGTCTCCCAAGCATCAGTGTTACAAATGTGTACCACCTTACCTGGTCTGATTTAGAATTTTACATTTATTTATTTATTTGCATGCAAAGAGAGAGAATGGGTGCGTCAGGACCTCCAGCTGCTACAAATGAACTCCATATGCATGCACCACTGTGTATCTGGCTTTCTATGGGTCCTGGGGAATCGATCCCAGGTCTTTAGGCTTTGCAGGAAAGCACTTTAAACTGCTGAGTCATCTCTCCAGCCCTGCTTTAGTATTTTTTAAAATGTGTGTTATGAATAGAAGACACTGAATGAAAATGGATCCTTCTCTCTCTCCATGCACAAGAATTAAGTCCAGCCGGGCGTGGTGGCGCACGCCTTTAATCCCAGCACTCGGGAGGCAGAGGTAGGAGGATCGCCGTGAGTTCAAGGCTACCCTGAGACTACATAGTGAATTCCAGGTCAGCCTGAGCCAGAGTGAGACCCTACCTCGAAAAACCAAAAAAAAAAAAGAATTAAGTCCAAATGGATCAAAGACCTTAGTATCAGACCTAAAATTTTGAAACTGCTAGAGGAAAAAGTAGGGGAAACCCTACATATTGGTCTTGGCGAAGACTTTCTGAATAGAACCCCAATTGCTCAGGAAATAAAACTACAGATTAACCGCTGGGACCTCATGAAATTGCAAAGCTTTTGTACAGCAAAGACACTGAATAGAGCAGAGGCAACCTACAGAACGGGAGAAAATCAGCTACACATCTGACAGAGGATTAATATCTAAGATATACAAAGAAATCAAAAAATTAAACAAGAAATTAACCCAATTAAAAATGGGCTATGGAACTAAATAGAGTTTTCTCAAAAGAAGAAATACAGATGGCGTATAAGCATCTGAAAAAAAAAAAAAAGTTCCACATCCCTAGTCATCAGGGAAATGCAGATTAAAACTTCGTTGAGGTTCCATCTCCCTCCTGCCAGATTGGCTACCATCATGAAGACAAATGACCCTAAATGCTGGTGAGGATGTGGAAAAGAGGAATCCTTCTACACTGTTGGTGGGAACGCAATCTAGTCCAGCCATTGTACAAATCCTGAGACAGCTGAAAATAGATCTACCATACGACCCAGCTATAGCAGTCCTAGGCGCATATCTTAAGGACTCATCTCACTACCTTAGAGACACTTGCTCAACCATGTTTATGGGAAATGGGACCGGCCTAGATGTCCCTAAACTGATGAGTGGATAATGAAGATGCGGCACATTTACACAATGGAGTTCTATTTAGCAGTAAAGAACAATTAAGTTATGAAATGTGCAGGAAAATGGATGGGTCTGGAAAGGATTATACTAAGTGAGGTAACCCAGGCCCAGAAAGCCAAACGTTTGGCATGTTGTTCTCTCTCATATGTGGATCCTACCTACAGATGATTGGACTGTGTGAGTAGGAATAAAACTCAGTAGCAGAGGCCAGTAAGATAGAAAGGAGATTTAAAGGGAAGAGAAAGGTTGGGGGGGGGGCTACTTAATAGGATGGTATTGTATATGTGTAAGCAGAAGACATTCAAGCTGGGCGTGGTGACGCACGCCTTTAATCCCAGCACTCGAGAGGCAGAGGTAGGAGGATCACCGTGAGTTCAAGGCCAGCCTGAGACTCCGTAGTGAATTCCATGTCAGCCTCTATTACAGTGAGACCCTACCTCGAAAAACAAACAAACAAACAAAAAAGACAATGTGATATTTGGATGTGTGCACTCTATGCATGTGGGAGCATGTGTGTGTGTACACGTGTGTGAAAACCAAAAGTTGGTGTTGGGTGTCTTCCTTAATTGCTCTCCGCTAGACTTACTGAGACAAGGTCTCTCAGCTGAGCCCAGAGCTCACGGATTGGGCCAGCCTAACTCGTCAGCTTGCCCTGGGGATCCGGCCTCCACTTCCTGAGCCCCGGGTACAGGCAGCTGGCCCGCCTGCCCGGCATCCACAGCACTGCCTCGGTGCCAGAGATGAGAACTGAGGTCTTCAAGCTTGCACAGTAAGCACTTTCTCCACTAAGTCACCTCCCCAGCACCCCACCCCCTGCCCCACCCCCACTTTTGAGACAGGCCTTGCTATTTATGTAGCTTAGGCTGGCCTCAAACTCACAGCAATCCTCCTGCCTCAACCTGCCAAGTCCTGGGATTACAGACATAGTGCACCACCTATGGCTTGGGAAACTATTTAACTTGTAGGCTCCCCTTTTCCCTGGCTCATGCCCCTCTCCAAAGCAGACCGCAAAACTAAAACCGCGCCCTCCCCCAAGGGGCCATAGGAGCTGGAATGCTGTTCCTCCACGGTGGAGGGCTTCAGGAGTAGACTCGGACCCACCCTTGTCAATGAGGTCATAGGACCACCCCCATTCCAGGGGGTCTTGTGCAAACCCACAAGGGAGGATTCCCAAAGAATCTGAAGATGAGCTGGCTGAGCCTACCCACCCAGCCTCCTAGCATTCACGAGTGCAGCGAAGCCCTGGAAAAACCCAAGGGGAGCCGGGCGTGGTGGCGCACGCCTTTAATCCCAGCACTGGGGAGGCAGAGGTAGGAGGACTGCTGTGAGTTTGAGGCCATCCTGAGACTACGCAGTGAATTCCAAGTCAGCCTGGGCTAAAGTGAGACCCTACCTTGAAAAAAAAAAAAAAAGAGGGGGGGCGATGGTTCACAGAGTTGATCTCCAGGAGGACCCTGGAGGGTGGAGCACCAGAGAGGTGTCTCCCCTCTGTTTCCTTTATAATTTTTATTTATTTATATAGAACAGGTGCACCAGGGCCTCTAGCCACTGCAAACAAAGTCCAGACACATGCGCCCCCTTGGGCATCTGGTTTACATAGGCACTGGGGAATCAAACCTGGGTCCTCAGGCAAGTGCCTTAACCACTACACCATCTCTCCAGCCCTTCTGTCTCCTTTAGAACAGCATTCATAACAGACCTGTTGGCCAACAGCTGAGCTATGGTGACCTTCGTGCACAGCCGTGCACACAGGAAGAACCGCCTGGGGGGGGGGTGTGCAACTGGCCGCGGAAGGAGATGGGACATTCCTGGGGCCTGAGTCCTCAACTGTGGGCCCTGATGCCATCTCCAGCGGCAGTGACAAAACTGGACTGAATGGGAGGACACCCAGCTGATCCCCAGAACGGGTTATTTTCATGGGGGAACACCCTCCCATATCACCCAAGTTTTCCTCTACAGTTACCATGACCCACCCTTGAGCCTCCACATGGCTGAGAGCCCAGAATATGCACAAAGACCCCTATGGGGGGACACCCCATCCAAGGGGAGGAACGCGCTTCGTGGGCCATTCTGGGGGGATAACTGGAAACGGCCCTTGACTCAGGCCTGGGCTTCCTGAGCCGTGAGGACGGAAGGTCCCCAGAGGCTTCCCAGGGGCCTTCTCCCAGCCGGGCTCCTTCCCTTGAAAGAAGGAAGTGATGTCATGGCCCCAGCTGACCTATGAGGCCTTGGTGAGATGTGCTAGAAGCAGCCCTGAGGCCCATTTAGGAAGGGGCGGGTCTTGTGAAGGCTGTGGGTGATGCTCACAAGGGCTGGCCAGGTGCCAGCCAGCAAAGCACTAACACATACCCACCCCACCCCACCCGCAAGGCCGCTGGCCAGTCCCAGAGCCCTGCTGACCACAGAAGAGCACAGATCACACACCTCTGGAGGCTGCTGGGAAATCAACCAGGAGCCTGTACCTGGCAGCTTGGAGCAAACAGGTTGAAAAGTAGAAAAAAGGAAAGGGCATCTGGCATGGTGAGGCTCGCTTGGAACCTTAGCACTCGAGAGGAAGAGGCCAGAGGTTAGCAGTTCAAGGTGACCCTCAGCAACACAGTGCGTCTGAGGACGGCCTGGGCTCTAGAAGACTTGGCCTCAGGGCTGGAGGGATGGCTCAGTGGTTGGAGACGCTTGCTCACAAAGCCTCTAGCCACTGCAAATGAACTCCAGATACATGTGCCACTTTGTGCATCTGGCTTTTATGTGGATACTGGGGAATCAAACCCAGATCGTCAGGCTTTGCAACTAGGTGCTTTTAACTGCTGAGGCATCTCCCCAGCCCAAATAATTTTTTTTTTTTTAAACACAAGGCTGGGGATGTAGTTCAACCTTGGTGGAGTGTTCACCTAACATGCAAGAAGCCCTGGATTCAACCCCCCCCCCCACAAGCACAACATAAAACCAGACGTGGTGGTATGTATCTATAATTCTAGTACTGGGGAGGTGCAGGCAGGAGATCAGAAGTTTAAAGTCCTCCTTGGCTACACAGAGTTTGAAGCTAAGTCTGAGCTGCATGAAACCCTGTCTCAAAGAAAAAAAAAAAAAAGATAGTAAGATGGGGTGGAAGCTGACTCTGTCTTGCTCTATGTTCTTGGAAAGATTTCTTTTTTTTTAAAGATTTTATTTTTATTTATTTATTACAGACAGAGAGAAGGAGAGTGAGTGTGTGAGAGAATGGGCACACCAGGGCCTCTAGCCACTGCAAGCGAACTCCAGAAGCATGAGCCACCATGTGCATCTGGCTTATGTGGGACCTGGAGAATCGAACGGGGGTCCTTAGGCTTCGCAGGCATGCACCTTAACCTCTAAGCCATCTCTCCAGCCCTCTTGAGAAGATTTCTTAACCGCTCTGTGTATTCGTGACTCTCCACCAATACGATGGGAATCACTTCTCACCCCTCCTGAGACTCACCCAATAGGAAGCAGGCCCTGGGGTCCCAAAGGGTGTAGGCTTGCCCAGGTTGGGTCCCAGGTGTGACTGGTTCCTGTTCCCACATTAGGGAGAACATCAGCCGTGCTCATGTAAGAGTGTGGGCAGGGGTCAGAGACCAGGGTCCAAGCCCCATCTCCTCCCAGCGGATGGCCCTCGCTCCTCTACTGCCCATGCCCCCCCATCCCCCCTCGAGCTATGTTGATATGTAAGTCAGGTCACATCCCTTCCCTGCCAAAGACTGCAGTGGGGCTGGAAAGATGCCTGGGCAGTTAAGGCGCTTGCCTGCAAAACATAAGAACTCACGTTCGAATCTCCAGGTCCCACGTAGCCAGACACCCAGTGACACAAGCATGCGATGTCACGCATGTGCACCAGGGGGCACATGCATCTGGAATTCGTTTACAGCAGCTGAAGGCTCTATTACACCTTCTCTCTCTCTCCATCACCCCCCCCTCTCAAAAATAACATATGGGCTGGAGAGATGGCTTAGCAGTTAAGCGCTTGCCTGTGAAGCCTAAGGACCTCGGTTCGAGGCTTGGTTCCCCAGGTACCACGTTAGCCAGATGCACAAGGGGGCACATGCGTCTGGAGTTCGTTTGCAGAGGCTGGAAGCCCTGGCGCGCCCATTCTCTCTCCCTCTCTCTCTTTCTCTGTGTCTGTCACTCTCAAAAAAAATAAATAAAAATTTTTAAAAATAGTATTATCTGAATGCCCATTTAAAAAAAAATAACATATATATAATTTATATATATGCATATATATGTGTATGTGTATAAATGTGTATATATGTATGTATACACACACACACATATATATATATATTCTCCAGTATATATGCTTCTACTGCCTTTTGCAAACACCCCAAGCTCCTAACCCAGGACCTCTGAGGACTCACACGATCCCTGGATCATCCTTTCAACCACCTCCCACCCACCTCCCCACACTTCCCCCAGCCAAGCAGCATCCACATCGTCCTGCCGCCCTGCCTGACAGCTGGTGCCCGCTGCCCGCTGCCCCGTCATGACCCCATGCGCCCAGGCTCTCTTAACACACCTTGCTTCCTGTTCTTGGTGGCCAGTCCACTCGTTCAGGGCCCATGACCTCTGAAGAGAAAGTCCAGGGGACCCAGCACCCTGCCACACCCCCACAGCTTGGGGCACATACTGCGGGGGCTCTCAGCACCCACATGGCTGAAGACAAGTCTGCAGGCCCACCTGGTTCCGGAAGATCAAGGCCACCACTCCACCAATGAGCTCCATTATGAGGCAGAGTCCCAGGATGTACATAAACTGGAAAACAAGATTCAGGGACTCGTCAGGACGGGGCTGAGGATGGCCAAGGGGCCTCAAGAGACCTGGCACCTCCTGTAAGATCAAGCAGAGTAAGGTGACAGCTGTCCCTGGCTCCAGGCCTGCCTGCCCTTCTCTGAAAACACAGCGTCATGCCCCGGAAAGCCTGTGGCTGGAGAGTGACTCAGCCATCCCAGGAGTATTATCCACGTTTGTCCCAGGGCTTCTGCATGGCCAGTCTGCCCACCGCCCACCCTTTCAATCAAAACACCAAGCCTCACTCGGGCACAGCCTGAGGGATGAGAACAGGATTGAAGGGCAGGCCGAGGCAGTATTTCCAGCCCCTTCCCACCCCAAGAGAAGCCTGAAACTCATAAGAAAACAAGCATCATTCAAACGGATTGCAGAACCTTCCAGACTCACATAGCGTCCAGACCTTGCTTATACGGGACCGTGAGGCTTTTGCATGAGACTGGGGAAAATGATTTGGTCAGGACACACATAAATGCAGTAGGCCTGCCTTCCTGGTGCCCCAACTTTGGGGTGCCATCCTTCACTGTGGTGATTCGAATGTACAATAGTCCCCCAGATTTGTGCTGGAATAGGTAATCGCCAGTTAGTGGTGATTTTGGGGAAGGTGGTGGAGCCTTGCTATAGAGTGTGTGTCACTGGGGGGTGGGGGTGACGGTGGGGGGCTTGAGGTGTTCCAGCCCAGGCCTCCCTTGCTGTTCTTGCTCTCTCTACTTTCTCCCCATTTATGTGACCACGTGATGTTGGCCAGCTCTCCTGCCATGTTGTCTCTACCAAGATAGAATCCCCTCTCCTTCCTTGAGCTGTTTCTGGTTCGAGTCTTTTGCCCCAACGATGCAAAAGTAATTGATACACTCACTTATGGAGCAGGGGTGCAACCTGGTTGACCACAACTCCCCACCACCAACCTGACGGGCACATGACCCAAGTCATGCCCACCAGAGTGCTCAGACTCCAGCCAGAGTATTCAGACCTCACTGGACTCTCTAGCAATGAAAGACTCCGTGGGCCTGAGGAGGGGCCCTTAGTGGGTGGGATTAGTGGGACTGCCAGCCTTGCCCGGTGGCCCATCTGAACCCCTTGGCCCATGATGACTCTTGCCCTCTGCCCCTTCTCCATCTTCCCTCGCTCGCTCGCTTGCTCTCTCTCATCGGAGCGTGGCTCCTCCATGACACGACAGCAGAGGTGCAGCTCGGACACTATTCAAGAGGGCTGCACAGGGCTGGAGAGATGGCTTAGCGGTTAAGCGCTCGCCTGTGAAGCCTAAGGACCCCGGTTCGAGGCTCGGTTCCCCAGGTCCCACGTTAGCCAGATGCACAAGGGGGCGCACGCGTCTGGAGTTCGTTTGCAGAGGCTGGAAGCCCTGGCGCGCCCATTCTCTCTCTCTCCCTCTATCTGTCTTTCTCTCTGTGTCTGTCGCTCTCAAATAAATAAATTAAAAAAAAAAAAAAGAGGGCTGCATACACGAAAGGGCGCGGCCGAGCTGGCCTCAGCCGCCGTGTTCCAATGGCTGAGCCAGCGAACACCCCGGGACAGCTAGATCGTGACAAAGACGGGCAAACCAAGCGGCTTAGTGCCCAAGGGCCGATGCCTCAGCTTTTTATTTGGTGGGGGGGGAGGCAGGGTTCAAGGTAGAGTCTCACACTAGCCCGGGCTGACCTAGAATTCGCTACGTAGTCTCAGGGTGGCCTTGAACTCACGGTGATCATCCCGCCTCTGCCTCCCCAGTGCTGGCATTAAAGGCGTGTGTCCGGCTCTCCTCGGCTTTTTTTTTTTTTTTTTTTTTTGGAGACTCCAAGGACCAAGCCTTCCCAGTGCCAGGTCCCAGCCGAGGGCTGGGCAGGACCGACTCACCGCTTGGAGGAGGCACAGGTTGTCTCGGAGGGAAGCCAGAACCCCGATGAAGGAGACGATGAACATGACCACCCCCAGGAGGATGAGGATGATGGCCGGGGCCAGGAAGGCACTTTCGAGGGTTTTGTACTTTTGCCGTTCCGCCTCTGCGTAGATCCCCACGGACAGGACCAGGCCCCCGATCAACTGCGTCAAAAGCAAGGAGAAATGGGCTGGAGGGAGGCTCAGCGGCAGAACGCTCGCCTAGCATGCATAAAGACCTGAGCTCGGGGCCCCTGCACGGCAGGAAGCCAGGCGGGGCAGCGCAGACCTGTAATCCTGGCCCTCGGGAGGTGCAGGCAGGAGGATCAGTTCAAGGTCATCCCTGGTTACATACTAAGTTTGAGGATACGTGAGACCTTGTCTGAAAAAGAAAAAAAAGGAGGGAGAAGAAGGAAGACCACATGAAGATATACCCAGAAAGATGTCCATCTATATGAGCCAAGGAGAGGCTGGGAAGATGGCTCAGTGGATAAGAGTGGAGGACCAACGTTTGATCCCTAGCTCTGACTAAAAAGGCCGGCATGGCCACACATGCCTGTAACCTCAGTACTCAGCGGGCAGAGACAGGGAGATCACCCAGGTTCAGTTAGAGACTGTCTCAAAGAAACAAGGCCTCTCTTTTATTTATTTATTTATTTATTTATTTGAGAGCGACAGACACAGAGAGAAAGACAGATAGAGGGAGAGAGAGAGAATGGGCGCGCCAGGGCTTCCAGCCTCTGCAAACGAACTCCAGACGCGTGCGCCCCCTTGTGCATCTGGCTAACGTGGGTCCTGGGGAACCGAGCCTCGAACTGGGGTCCTTAGGCTTCACAGGCAAGCGCTTAACCACTAAGCCATCTCTCCAGCCCACAAGGCCTCTCTTGATGGACCATCATGCCCTCGTAGCAAAGCTCCCTGGCCTTCTGGAGTGCTGAGGCTGCCCTGTGTACAGGAAGTCTCTGCTTCCTCCTGAGCTTCCAGAAGGGCCAGGGATAGAGGAGTCACATGAACAGAACTTAGGACTGGACGCCACTGCCAGGAAGCCAGCTCTCTTGGGCCCAGCATCCTGCTATATGTCAAGGCTGAGTCCTCTCGGCTTGCAAAGACCCATCTCCCAGTCCAGAAGGAAGGCCAGGAGGGGCTCACAGCATGGACAGATCCAGTCATCAACCCTCTATGAACAAGCATGAACATATCAGGAACACCGAGTAAAGGAGGGAGAAGTTGTTAATGACCCATCTGAGAAAAAATAATAATAATAAAGTTTAAAAAATATTTTATTAATTTATTTGAGAGAGAGGGGCAGATAGAAAGAGAGAATAGGTGTGCCAGGGCCTCCAGCCACTGCAAACAAGATACATGTGCCCCCTTGTGCATCTGGCTTATGTGAGTCCTGGGGAATCAAACCAGGGTCCTCAGGCTTCACAGGCAAACGCCTTAACCGCTAAGCCATTTCACCAGCCCGAGTAAAAAACTCAAATTTACAGGGCAACACACACACACACACACACACACACACACACACACGCACACCTCTGCAGAAAATGGCTCCCACTGGAAATAACATCTACCTTTGACAGAGGACAGTTAACTAGACTCTCACCTTGTCACTGAACCCACAGCTGTTACATCTTAGTATTTTCAGAATGACATCAGGATGGGAACACACACACCCCTCCCCCCCATCCTGTCCCCATACCTCCTTCCTGCTGGCACTGTGTGTCTTTGGCAACCATCTCTAGGGTCGTGTGGTGGTTTGCATAGGTGTCCCCTATAAACTTATATGTTTTGACTGCTAGGTCCCCAGCTGGTGGCAATTTGGGAATTGCAGCCTCCTGGGGGCAGCGTATTGTTGGAGGCAGGCTTATGGGTGTTCTAGCCAGCTTCCCCTTGCCAGTGTTTGGCACACCCTCCTGCTACTGGTATCTACCTGATGTTGGCCAGAAGGTGATGTCCACCCTCTGCTCATGCCTCATTTCCCCTGCCATTATGGAGCTTCCCTCAGTGTGTAAACGGAAATAAACCCTTTCCCCCCACAAGCTGCTTTTGGTCGGATGCAACAGTTGGGTCCACTTCCTGCGTAAGCATGAGTGCCCGAGACTGCCCAAGTCCACATTTCCAGTCCCATGTAAACCACCGCGACGGTACGCCTCTAACCCCAGGACCACAGGGCAACAGACACCCAAGAATCCATGGAGCCCTAAAGGCTCTGGGAACAGCAAGAAGATTCCAGGGCTGGAGGGATGGTTCAGTGGTTAAAGATGCTTGTGTGCAAAGCCTGCTGGACCCCACTGGACTCCCCAGAACCCACATAAAGCCAGATGCACAAAGTGGTGCATGAGCCTGGAGTTCGTGTGCAGTGGCAGGAAGCCCTGTGTGCCCATTCTCTCTCTCTCTCTACTTGAAAATAAGTAATAAATGATTTTTTTTTTCTTTTTGGTTTTGTGAGGTAGGGTCTTGCTCTAGCCCAGGCTGACCTGGAATTCACTAAGCAGTCTCAGGGTGGCCTCAAACTCACGGCAATCCTCCTACTTCTGCCTCCCGAGTGCTGGGATTAAAGGCGTGTGCCACCACGGCCAGCAATAAATATCTTTTTTTTTTAATTTTTTTTTTTTTTATTTGAGAGAGACAGACACAGAGAGAAAGAGATAGAGGGGGAGAGAGAGAATGGGTGCGCCAGGGCTTCCAGCCTCTGCAAACGAACTCCAGACGCGTGCGCCCCTTGTGCATCTGGCTAACGTGGGACCTGGGGAACCGAGCCTCGAACCGGGGTCCTTAGGCTTCACAGGCAAGCGCTTAACCGCTAAGCCATCTCTCCAGCCCATAAATATCTTTTTTAAAGAAACTCCAGCTCAAAAGCAAGTCCAGGCAAAAAAGCAACAGAGCAGGGGACACCCAACGTTCCACTCTGGCCACTGCAGGCAAGAAACCCCCGCTGCAGGCCAGCATGTGGGACGGCACAAGGACACATACACGTGCATACACCACACACACGCCACGCACACGTGCACACACAAGCAAAGAAGAAAAGCTGTCCCCCACACCCCAGCGCTGACATGGCTCCCCACTCTGGACAGAGCCAACCGTGAGCCTCTGTGGGTCAGTGGGAGGTTGCTTCTACTTTCTTACAGACTCCCCAGAGCCCTGGGACCACCCCAGACAGCCTTGCTCTGATCTCACCCCCTCTGTCGGACAGCACTGTGACATCCTAGACCACCGACGTCACGAGCAAAGAGAAGTCCCATGGCAAACGCAAGCCCAGTCCTCCCAAGTCCCTCGCCACCGTGCACCAAGCTAACACAGGTTCGTATCTCCTGAAAAGCTGTAGGTTACTATCACTGCCCTTCTAACAGCCCCAGGCAAACCTTATGAGGACCCTTCACCCCACAAAGGAGCCTCATGCAGATGTGCCCAGCAGCACTGGGCAGAGGGAGCGCCGGTGAACATGAATCTTCCCAGGAACTCCAAGGTTTGCCTGTGAGATTTACATCTCTGCTGACAACATCAACGTATCCATCTGAGTCTGAGGTCATCTGTCCATGCCAGCCTGCGATCCCTCCCGCTCCTGCTCATTATAACCCTGCCCTAGGCAGCCAGCCAGCCAGCCCCAGTGCAGAAAGCAAACGGCCCATTTGTCAAGCAGGACGCTTCAGCTAAACAGGCCTGGGGTGGGGGCACGGGCCATGCCCATTTGGGGACATAAGGGAACAGAGCATGCTGTTGGCAGCCCACAAGCCAAGACCCCAAAGCCCAGGCTTTGTAATCCAGCTGCAGACACGTCCTGACACCCTCTGAGCCCTGTAGCCTGGAATTCAGCCTCCTCCTGGGGAGGGGCAGGCCTCACTCCATGTACCCGCTGGGAAGCAGGAGACCCTGTGTGGCACCCCAGCACCCGGCTTTCCTCAGGAAGCGCTGGGTCAGCACATGCCCCCACCCCCCCCACGGCCAGGGACAATGGGAACCGCAAAGTCTGTTCTCACCCTTAGGCATGTAATGGGCTTCTATTGGATTCCAAGCTCTGTATGAACTGCACAGGGCACAAAGGGTTAAATTTAGATATGGAGGGCTGGAGAAATGGCTCAGCAGTTACGGCGCTTATCTATGAAGCCTAAGGACTCTGGTTTGAGTCCCCAGTTCCCACATAAGCCAGATGCACAAGGTGGCACATGTCTGGAGTTCATCTGCAGGGGCTAGATGCCCTGGAGCACCCATTCTCTCGAGATATCTGCCCCTCTCTCTCTCTTTCTCTCTCAAATACATACAATATTTTTTAAGTTAGATATGGAACTAGACTGAGGAAGACAGTGTGACAGAAATGCCTGTCCTATGGATGGGAATCAGGGGATCTTGGAACTGGGGCTAGAAGAAAATGGCACATCTTTCCCGACGTCTGCTCTAATCTGAACCTCAAGCGTCCCCAGAGGCCCATCGAGGGCTTGCTCCTCAAGGCGGTGCTAGCAGGGGCAGGGCGTGCTTCTGGAGGTAGTGCCAGTAAGAAGTCTCCAGACTTCCCCAAATGGGCATGGCCCGTGCCCCACCCCGAGCCTGTTTGGCTGAAGCATCCTGCTTGACAAATGGGCCGTTTGCTTTCTGCACTGGGGCTGGATGGCTTCACTGGGGGCCAACCTGGAGCTACAGCATAAGTTCCAGGTCTGCCTGGACTACAGTGAGACCCTAGCTCAAAAAGTTAAAAAATTTAAAAAAAAAGCTAAAGTGGAGGGCTAGCATAGCAGTTAAGGCGCTTGCCTGCAAAGCCTATGGGCCCAAGTTTGAGTCCCCAGTACCCACATAAGCCGGATTCACATGGTGGCACATGTGTCTGGAGTTCGTCTGCAGTGGCTACAGGCCCTGGTGCACCCATTCTCTCTCTCTCTGAAAGAAGAATAAAATATTTAAAAAAAACTAAGGTGGAGATAATTGGGGAAAAAAAACAATATTGACCTTTGACCTTCACAGTCACTCATGTACCCACACACACATGTATGACCACACACACATATAAGTACCTTAAAATATCACGTAAAATCCTCATTACTTCAAAATTACAGAAATACTAAACTCACCGCTAGATCCAGTGATTTAATGCACTGGTAAATAAATACTCTGTAGGAGCCGGATGTGGTGGGGCATGCCTTTAATTAACCCCAGCACTTGGTAGGCAGAGGTAGGAGGATCACCATGAGTTTAAGGACAGCCTGAGACTACATAGTGAATTCCAGGTCAGCCTGGGCTAGAGTGGGACCCTACCTTGAAAAACCAAAACAAAAGAGAGAAAACACAGAAATACTTCGTTACCGTGTAACAAATGGGTTTGACAATATTTTAATCATGTTCTCTTTATATAATTGGCTTTGGAATCCCATGCATTTCATTTTATGTATTTAGGAGAACATTGTGTTCTGAGAACAGCTTAGCTTTTCCAGAGAGCCAAAAGGGTTCTTGTGCAAAAAGCAAGACATCCCTGATCCGTGGGGATAATGGTGTGTGTCTGAAGTGTCCCAGATGGCTTTGTGTGTTTGAACACTTGTTAGGGAAGGGTGTGGCACCTTCTGGAGGCTACCAAGGATGTGCCTGGAGGTATGTCCTGCCTCTGGCTCTGGTCTAGCTCTGTGTCCTGGTCAGCAGAATGTGAGAAGCCATCCTGTGACAGCCTGCCGCCATGGGCCAACCCAATCCAGTCACCACGAAGGACTCCAAACTGTGAGTCACAGGAGCCTAAAAAAATCTCCCCCACCCTCTTAAGTTGCCTTCTGTCAGGCACTTGGTCATGGTGACATAAAGTAACCAGCTCAGGGCTGGAGAGGTGGCTTAGTGGTTAAGGCGCTTGCCAGCAAAGCCAAAGAACCCAGGTTCAATTCTCCAGTACACATGGAAAGCCTGATGCCCAAGGTGGTACGTGCATCCGGAGATTGTAGTGGCTAGTGGCTATGGCATGCCCATTCTCCTTCCCTCTCTATCTGCCCCTCTCTTTCTCTCTCTCTCAAACAAATATTTTTTTTTGAGTAACCAGTTCAACATAATGCCTGCAAAGACACGACCAATCTCCTAGACCAGGCCCAACAAGGCCAAGCAACACCGAACACTGGAGAAAGCCGTCAGGATCCTGCGCACAAGCCGTCCCCTGACTGCCATCAAGGCCACTGGGCAGGTCTGTCATGAAGCAATGGATGAAACTGGTGTGGGGTAGCTCACAGCACTTTGGTCGATGAGGGTGACGGCCACACGGACTAGCCTGCCCTCGCTGCTTTTGCAGTTCTTGCGTGCTTGACAACTTCCATGACTATAGACAATGAACCCTTCCCCCCCACCAACTTTCCCCTTTGAAACTCCACTCTCCATCACACCCCCTCCCAACCAGTCTCTCTTTTATTCCGATGTCGTCATCTTTTCCTCCTATTATGCTGGTCTTGTGCAGGTAGTGTCAGGCACTGCGAGGTCGTGGATGCCCAGTGTGGTTATTTACATACTCGTTCAAGTCAGGTGTGGTGGAACCCACCTTTAATCCCAGCAATCAGGAGGCTAAGGTAAGGGGATCATTGTGAGTTCAAAGCCAGCCTGGGCTACAGCGTGAGTTCCAGGTCAGCCTGGGTGAGAGTGAGACCCTGCCTCAAAACAATAAACAAACAAATAAAATAAACACAAACTGATCCACCCATCCATCCATTCAAACAAGGGTTGTTCTATGTGACCCAGATTCAAGCAATACCCCGACTTCAGCTTCCCGGTTACCTGGGGCCACAGACGCATGCCAATGCTCATCAGCCTGGATTTGTCACTGTTCCCTTTCAATGGCGATTTGTCCACATGTAGCAGAGGCTACTGTACTGGACAACACTGCCGAGCGTCTCTCTCTAATGCCCCTCACCACTCCCACGATGCTCCTTGCAGCCTGTCTGAGTTCACAGCCCGCCTGCCTCACCCTCCCCACTGCTGTGACTCCGGCATGGACAAACAGGCCTGGCTTGCAAGGTCTCGTCCCGTATGTCTTCTTTAATAGCAAGACTCTCCTACGCAGTCTGGCAGAGCTGGGGAAAGACTTCCAGAGGCATTTTGTAGAGCCTGGAAAGGTCCATGGGCAGGAGCCACGGCCTTTGCAAATCAAGCCTATCTAGGAAGCAGAAGACACGCAGTTTTCTACCCCTCCAGTTGGCACAAATTTGATTTAAAAGCCTCCCACACACACACAGCACATTCCAGGCAGGGAGCAAGCCATGCGGGGAGGTTTGCCAGCCCAGACATTGAGTCCAGCCGGGGCAGAGTGGAATTTCTAATCAAGAGCCATCGCAAACACACAGAGGACTTGCTGAGTGGCCAGGGCCCGTGTTGGGCAGGCATCTGGGAGTCTCTGAAGAAGAGGCCACAGGCTGGGAGAAGATTCTGTGAGTAAATGCTTGCAATGCCAGTACGGGGCCTGAGTAAAACGCAGGCATGGGCTGCAGAGATGGCTCAGTGGTTAAGGCGCTTGCCTGCAAAGCCTAACGACTAGAGCTCGATTTCCCAGGACCCGCATAAAGCCAGACGCACACAGTGGCGCATGCAACTGGAGTTTGTTTGCAGCGGCTGAAAGCCCTAGTGTGTCCATTCGCTGTGTGTCTCTCTTCTTTCTATCTCTCTCTGCTTGCAAACAGATGAATAAAAATATTTCAAACCCAAAACTCCAGGCATGATGGGGCATGTCCGTAATCCCAGCACCAGGAAGGCAGAGAAAGGCAGAACCCCAAAGGAGCACTGGCTAGTTAGCTTAGCTGAATCAGCAAGAGACCCACTCTCAAAAATGAAAATAAGGGCTGGAGGGGTGGCTTAGCAGCTAAGGTGATTGTCTGCAAAGCCAAAGGACCCAGATTCAATTCCCCAGGACCCACGTAAGCCGGTGGCGCATGTGTCTAGAGTTCATTTGCAGTAGCTAGAGGCCCTGGTACACCCATTCTCTCTCTCTCTCTCTCCTCTATCTGCCTCTCTGTAATATGTAAATAAAATTATATATACATATGTGTATATTATTTAATAATAAATAAATATACATGTTATATATACATATATTAGAAAAATAAAAATAAGCAGGGAATGGTGGTGCACACCTTTAATCCCAGCACTCAGGAGGCTAAAGTAGGAGAATTATCATGAGTTCAAGGCCAGCCTCAACTAGAGTGAGTTTCACGTCAGCTTGGGCTAGAGTGAGACTGTTTCAAAAAATAATAATATATCAAACTGCCCAGTAGGCACTTCTCTTAATGTTCATACCCATATATTAAAGCTACTCTCACTTTTGGTTAGAGAACTTTCTCTTTTCAGATGGCAGTGACCTTGGGATGACTCAGAAGGCATCATGGTGCTGGAAAGAAGTGACAGAGGAGCGCTCAGCACTGCAATATCTCTATCACACCTTCCAAGGCTCAGGGTCCATTGCGGAAGAGGTGGCAGAAAGAATGTACGAGCCAAAGGAAGGGTAGGACTCCTTACAACATGCTCCCCCAGACACATAATGGCCTGGATATCCATGACCTCACAGTGCCTGACACTACCTACACAAAGACCATCATAATAGGAGGGAAAGATCATGACATCAAAATAAAAGAGACTGATTGAGAAGGGGAGGGGCTATGATGGAGAGTGGAGTTTCAAAGGGGAAAGTGGGGGGGAGAGGGCATTACCATGGGATATTGTTTGCAATCATGGAAGTTGTTAATAAATAATAATAAAAATAATAAGTAAATACGTAAGGTGGAGAGCAACTAAAGAAGACAGCGAATGTCGGCCTCTGGTTCCCACCCCCCCCCCCACACACACACACACTTGCACAAGCACGTGCACACACTCATGTGTCCACCTACACAAAGAAGTAAGTGGCTAGGACCCTGAGACAAGCCACAGAGCAATTTCTTCCTCTGGGGAGGTCAGGGAAGGGCCGCAGGAGACACCGAGTTTAACAGCATGGGGGGGGGGGGGGGCCCAGGTATCCAGGGAGCAGACCCCCATCTCTGTGAAGGCATGAGTTGTAGAAATGACACCCCTTCAGACGCCTCTCAGCCCAAAGAAAGAGGAGTGGTGACCCCACTCTGGAACACAGCCCTGGAGGCTTAGGGTAGGAGTGACTCATGTTCACTATGGAAACCATGGAAACGGCCAAGGGAGGGAGGGGAGGCAAGAGCAGAATCACCTCCACCCAGTGCGCTCCTCCCCTACTTCCTTCTCCCTCCCTCTCCAGCCGCTGTCTCTTTGGTGAGACTCGGCACCTGCCTCCCACGCGGTGTCTCCATGGTCCACGGGCAGTGGTGGCTGCCAACTACCTCCCTCCAGTCAGCCCAGGCCAGATATGCTCACAAAAACCAACAGGTGGAGCCTGGCGTGGTGGCGCACACCTTTCATCCCGGCACTCGGGAGGCAGAGGTAGGATCGCTGTGAGTTCGAGGCCAGCCTGAGACTACAGAGTGAATTCCAGGTCAGCCTGGGCTACAGTAAAACCCTACCTTGAAAACCAACAGAGAGAGAAAGGAAATGCATCCAGCAGGTGCAGAGCTGAGGCCTCACAGCCAGGACACTGTTTCCCAGGAGCCACCTGACCTAACTGGACACATAAGAGTTGTCTCCATACAGTTTAGCCAATAATAGAGCCCAGTAAGCATTCCATGGTTCCTGACTTTATTTTGGTTGATGGACTGATTTTTGAGGCAGTCTCCAAGAACACATACGGGACTTGAATTTTGTCATGTGAGACCCTGGATTCAACCTTCAGCACCACATAAAACCAGGCATGGGGCACATGCCTGTATCCCAGAGCTGGAAGCAAGCTGGGCGTGATGGTGCACACCTCTAATCCCAGCACTCAGGAGACAGAAGTAGGAATGCTGTGAGTTCCAGGCCAGCCTGGGACTACAGAGTGAATTCCAGGTCAGCCTGGGCTACAGTGAGACCTTACTTCAAAAATTGGGGGGGGGGGGGTGGCTGGAGAGATGGCTTAGCAGTTAAGGTGTTGGCCTGCAAAGCCAAAGGATTCCGATTTGACTCTCCAGGATCCATATAAGCCAGATGCACAAGGGGGTGCATGCATCTGGAGTTTGTTTGCAGTGGCTGGAGACCCTAGTGTGCCCATCCTCTCTCTCTCTCTCTCTCTCAAATAAATTATAAATAAACACATATATTTTAAAAATATTTTTTAAAAGGAACAGAGAGAGAGAAGCAGAAAAGCAGAAGGATCAGATGTTCAAGATCATCCTTGGCTACAAAGAGCAGAGAAAAACTTAGAGGCCTCCTCTCCCAGGAAGCCTTCCTGGGTCACCCTGTCAATGAGGGCCTCTCTTCTCTTCTCAACATCTATGAAGCCAACACTGGGAGGTTCTCCCTGGTGGCACTAGACACTGAGCAAAACAGCCCATACTCCAACTTCTTGCAGGATGTGGCGGTAGGATCCAACAATGTGCGTACCAACTGTGACCTCAACAGCAAACATCACAGTCTGCACACATGTAGCAAATGCATCAGGATGTCCCAAAAGCTTACAGAAAGCGTGGTGGTTCCCCTCCAGACTGCGCTCTTACCACGGAAGCCACAGGGAAAGTGGTCAGCGGTGACAAGCTACAATCACCGAGGGACCATAATGCCTTTGAGGCGAAATGGCACACCCAAGTTCCAGGCACCCAGCAAGTGCTCAATAAAAGCCACTTCTTCTGTAATCATGCAGCATTCCTGTCCTGAAGAGACAGAGAGATGGTTCAGCAGTTAAGGCGTTTGCCTGCAAAACCTAGCAAACCAGGCTCGATTCCCCGGGACCAGTATGAAGCCAGATACACAAAGTGGTGTATGCGTCTGGAGTTTGCTTGCAGTGGCTGGAGACCCTGGTGTGCTCATTCTCATTCATTTTCTTTCTCTCTCTCTTTCTTTCTCTCTCTAATCTCTATGTCTCTCTGATTGCAAATAAATAAAAATTTTAAAAATATTTACAAAACAATAACCACCACCACAAAAAGAAAAGACCTAAATCAGATGCCAGAAACCATCTACCTTTCACGACCACTTTGGTCTAGGGTCACTTCCGGGGAAGAGGGAAGAATTCCATTCTGAATTGAAGCAGGACTCACTGGTTGCACGTACACCCATGAGGTTCCAGTTGTCTCCTAGACACTGGGAGTGAAGGCAATGGGCTCCTGTCTGACCCTCCTCCACCCTACTCCCACTGTCCCCAAACATCAAGCCACAGAGCTCACAGTCCAACCAGGTCATTCTCACAGCCAAGGGAAGGTGACATCCGGGTAAGGACAGGACCCAAGCCATACTGGATGAGCAGCCAAGCAGCTCAAGGACAGAGTCTGGGGCCATGGAGAAGACCCTACCTTTTGCACTGAGGACTGTATGCAAGTGATCCAATGGGCCTGTGATTTTATTTTAAATTTTGAGATGGGGTCCTCCTATTTCTGCCTCCCTCAACCCTCCCCTCTTTCTCTCCCATTCTCTATCTTCTTCTGCTTGCAAATAAATAAATACAAATATTTTCAGGGCCGGAGTGCTATAGTCATGCGCCACCATGCCCAATCAAGAGTCACGTCTAGATGAACTTTCCGAAGTTCTGTAACCACAGGAAACTCGCATGGATTTAAGTGTCACTCTCGGCCTTTGAATTCATTATCCTGAGGAAAGGTGCTTATGTAAGGGAGAGGGCTGGCAGCCAAGTTGGCAAGGCAGGGCACAGCTGCAAATGCAGTGCCCGCACCTTCTGAAGCCGTAGCCTCTAGGAAAAGCTCTTGCCAGAAGCGTGTGGCTTGACACTAATTAGGAGAAAACAAAGCAAATCCAGATGTTCTGCACATCAGCTGACCCTGGGGCCTCGAAGGGTTCAAAAAGAACTGAGAGGTGCCAGGCGTGGTGGCGCACGCCTTTGACCCCAGCACTCAGGAGGCAGAGGTAGGAGGATTGCTGTGAGTTTGAGGCTAGCCTGGGACTACAGTGTGAATTCCAGGTCAGCCTGGGCTAGAGTGAGACCCTACCTCGAAAAACCAAAACAACAACAACAAAAAAATCTCAGTGGGTAAAAGCACTTGCAGTGCAGGTGTGATGCCTTGAGTGTGGGTCCCCAGGACCCATGGGCCCTCTCTCTCCTATGTGAGATGAAAGAGAGAGCTAGAAGTGCCCACAACCTGTGGGGCAGCGAGCCCGGCGGCACGCCACAGCAAGCAGCGAAGACCCCCGCCTCGAGCAGCGGAAGGTGAAGACTGACCCTGAGGTTGTCCTCGGACCTCCACACGCGCCACGTGCATTCCTGCACTCACACACGCAGAGAGAGAGAGAGAACGAGAGAGAGATTTACAAAATAACACTTAAGGGAGGAGAGAATGTGGGAACAGGAGAATTGAGCCCAGGCCTGCAGGCTTTGCAAGCAAGCACCTTTAACCGCTGAGCTGTATCCTCAGCCCGAACTTGACATCTTAGGCATGAAAATGCCTACTCCCAAGAACATGTGTTTAGCACACCTTGGCATACGTGGAGTGACTTGCCATGGTGTCTATCACACTCTCTGTAATAGTCAAAGGTCAAAACCACTAACGGAGGCGTGGAGGGGCTGGAGAGATGGCTCAGCAGTTAAGGCACTGGTCGGTAAAGCCTAAAGATCCAGGTTCAATACTGCAGTACCCTCGTAAAGCCAGATGCACAAAGTGGCACATGTGTCTGGCATTTGTTTGCAGAAGATAGAGTCCCTGGCACACCCATTCTCTGTTTCTCTTCTCTTTTTTCCCTCTCTCTATGCAAATAAATAAAGTAAAAATTAAAATTAAAATCACCCACTGGGGCTGGCAGTCCATGGTACACACTATAGCACCCTTTCACCTTGCCCATAACATTGATTGCTTTACAGCAGTAAGAGATCCGGAAAGCAAGCCAGATCCCAGTCCACTGTTCTCTGCGTGGTCACCTGCAGGCTTCAGCTCTCCTCCACTGACGCTGCAGACCACCCTAGTGCTGGCAGGGAAGTATGGGGGGGGGTCAGCCAGGACTGAAAGTTGGGCAGCCTCCCCTGGCCTGAAATGAATGCCCAAACTGGGGCCTTCGCTAACTACTAACTGGAGGTAAATCCAGGGTGTAGGGGGAACCTGCCTATTACACACCCAAGTGGCCCTATAGAAACCAGGAAACCACAGGCTTCAGGGCATGCTATTCACTGCGGGGACCGAGGAGGATAGCAGAAAGATGGTCTGGCACCTTAAATTCTTCTCCTTTGAGAACATTAGACCAAGAGAAAATGTGCACTAAACCTGGTGTGCTGGCGCACGCCTGCAATTTCAACATGCGAGAGGCCGAGGCAGGAGGATTGCCTGGGCTACCTGAGTTTCAGGATAGCCGGGCTACACTGTGAAGCCCTGGTGGGGGTGAGGGATTGCAGAGAGGCAGGAGAGAGCTGGGCCTGAGGGAGGAAGAAAGGACCCACCAAGCTCTTCCTGAGGCTGCTGTGGTGGACTGGAGAGCCCCTGACAGCTGGAGGCACCCCCTCACTGCGTCGGGGGGAGGGAAGAGGCCATCTCACTCTCTGAGTGCTGTTTCTCTCTACCATAGCACAGGAATAGAATGGTGACTCAGAGGATCCCTCCGAGATGGCCAAGCTCCTTTGTAGACTGTGAAGTGCCTTGGCACAATGGGGATTTGGCACAATGGGGGTTCCTGCTCTTTCTCTCAAAGTCAGCTGAGCACAGGCTGGGTTCTGGCCACAGGCTCCGAGGTACCAAAGTCCCAGAAGGAGCAAGAAACAGCCACTGGGACATTGGGATGACTCAGAAGGCACCATGGTGCTGAGAAGAAGTGACAGAGGAGTGCTCAGCACTGAAACATCTCTATCACACCTTCCAAGGCTCAGGGTCCATTGCGGAAGAGGTGACGGAAGGAATGTAAGAGCCAAAGGAAGGGTAGGACTCCTTACAACGTGCTCCCCCCAGACACAAAATGGCCTGGATATCCATGACCTCACAGTGCCTGACACTACCTACACAAGACCAGCATAACAGGAGGAAAAGATCATGACATCAAAATAAGAGAGAGACTGACTGAGAGGGGGAGGGGATATGATGGAGAGTGGAGTTTCAAAAAGGAAAGTGGGGGAGGGAGAGAATTACCATGAGCTATTGTTTACAATTATGGAAGTTATCAATAAAAATAAATAAATTTTAAAAAGAAAAAGAAAAAGAAACAGCCACTGGGAGCTTCCATGTTTCCCAAGCTCCTGCTGACCTCATGCTACGTGGCCTACGCTACCCAGATACTTGTGTTACTATTGGCTGGAGAGTTTTCTTTTTTATTGTTGTTTGTTTGTTTGTCAGTCAGGACCTTAAAACGGAGTGCTAGGGGATCAGGAAAGTCTTTGAACCCCAAACCCTAGGCTGATATCTACTTTCCACCAGAGAATTGAATAAAATAAGATTGAGAAGGAAATTATTATCTTCATTTAGGGAAGTGCAGAGCCAAGGGAAGGAGACTAAATACACCCACGTGGCTTGAGAGTCTAGACGGTGGGTCTAGAAAAACCATGGAGGGAACAGAAAAGAAAGTTCAAAGAGCTCCTGCCATGTGGAAAGCGAGAGACGGGTAACAAGCTCGTGGGGAAGTAAGGGGCACAGGGGGGTTGTCCCCTCGCCTTGGCCCAGGTGGACTGTGGTAAGACGAAACTCATCAGAAGCTGGCGGTTCACCGGTGGTCAGTCAGCCCGGAAAGAGCCTGCCATCTCCCTACAATCGTGTTTCTATCCTTACGGTGAAGGGGTGCACCTTCTGGCTCAAGCGAGCCAGAGAGAGACCACTAGAGGCTGGCTCAAGAAAAGCCCAGCCATGATGCCAAGTTCTGGGGTCTAAGCTTGACTAATCAGAAGGTCAGGATTCCAGAAAAAGGCCTTCCTCCCAGGGAGGGGTGCAGGTATGGAAAACCAGGCCTAGGAAATGAGGCAAGAGACAAGAAGTCAGGTCATCCTTTGATCTCCAGCAAGTACAGACCTTCCTGCCTTTTTACTTTCAGGGACCCAGTCACCCTAAGTGCCTAACAAAGCCACCTGACTCCCCCTCAGTCCTCTGTAGCCCATGCGGACCTGGAACTCACTAGGTAGCACGGTCTGGCCCCAAACTCATGGCAGTCCTTCTGTTCCAACCTCCTGAGTGATGGAATACTGAATGAGATTTTGCTCTGAGTGAATGACTTTTCTTCTGAAAATATGGTCCTGAGCTAACCTATTAACACCTATGAGATTACAGATTTGAGGTACTTAATTATTTCCTTTACTATGCATTTTATTTAATACACACACACTTAAACGTTCCCCTGGACCACCTAGCATGATGGTGTAGACCACCTAACATCATGGGGTGGGCCACCAGGGATAAGCTGATCTGGCTCAACTCCCTCATTTGCAGATGGGAATCTGAGGCCCAGAGAAAGACTGTCACTCCCACAAGGTCACACAGCAAATTAGCCACCGGTCAGCAGCTGTGACCCATTTTCTTTGGACTCCCAGGCCAACTGTCCCCACAGGAGGCTGCCCTTCCTCGCTAGGAGCACGCATTCTCACGCCCTGGCATACCCTCTCCAAAAAAACACAAAAAGAAAATGAACAAATTTCTGAAGAACAGTGAAACTGGCTCTATTTCTCCTTCCTGTGGCTGCAAGAACCAGACAGGATCTGGGCTCAAAAGCCTCTGTTGGGGGAGGGGTCTGCATACTCCCTCCTTTCCCACACTGAGCAAGCGGCCAGCCCACATCACCGAGGGAGCTCTGGCCCCAGCCCTAGGGAGCCTCCAGAAACTCCCAGATGCCCCCCCTAAAAAAGAGTTTGACAGTGACCGAGTAAGCGGAGCAAAGAAATAAGAACACATCGTCCAAGGCCAGCGAGAGAGAGAGAGAGAGAGAGAGAGAGAGAGAGAGAGAGGACCCCCACTGTGGTGGTCCAACTTGGATGTCCCCCATAAACTTAGTGTTCTGAATGCTAGGTCCCCAACTGGTGGCAATTTGGGAAGTGGAACCTCCTGGAGGGAGTGTGTATTGTTGGGGCCGGGCTTATGGGTGTTAGAGCCAGTTTCCCCATGCCAGTGTGCGGCACACTCTCCAGTTGCTGTTGTCCACCTGAAGTTGACCACAGGCGATGTCCAGTCTCTGCTCATGCCATCGTGGAGCTTCCCCTGGAGTCTGTGAGCCAAAGTAAATCCTTTCCTCCAACAAGCTGCTCTTGGTCGGGTGTTTTCCGACAGCAGCTCCAAGCTGACTGCAACACCCACAGCCCACATAGACCTCCTCACAGCAGGCACTGGCTAGCCAGCCACTGGCCTCTCTGAGCCTCCTCCCCTGAGGATGGGGCAGGAAGACACTCCACCCCCATCACTATGGGGGTGCACACAGAAGGACGTCCCTAAAGCCGCTCAGGCAAGCAGGAGGCACCAGCAAACAATGGAGCTGGAGGACACGTGGCTGAGCCAACTGACAGCTCAGAGGCACATCCGGGCTGCAGAGAGGGAGGCTGGGGACTTCGCTCGGTTGGAACAGCATTCACCGAGCATGCCCGAGGCCGTGGGTTCCGTACTCAGCACCGCATAAACCAAGTGTGTGGCCGCACGCACGTCATCCCAGTGCTGGAGAGGCAGAGGCAAGAGGACCAGAAGTTCAAGGTCATTCTTGGCGATGTTGTGAGGTCAAGGGCAGCCTGAGCCGCATGAGACACTGTCTCACGCACACACACCCAGCACCAGAGGGGAGCTCAGAGGAGAAGGACAGCAACAAATGGATTGGAACCAGGCCCTGGGGCTGGGGAGATGGCTCAGCAGTTAAAGGTACTTGACTGCAAAACCTGCTGGCACGGGTTCAAAGCCCCAGTACCCAGGTAAAGCCTCCTGCTCAAAGTGACACACGCATCCGGAGCTCGTGCGCAGCAACTAGAGGCCCAGATGTGCCCATGCATGCACGCACGCACACACACACACACACACACCAAGCAACTGGCTATTGCTACCCCTCTGGGAGTCTTGAGTCAACTCTGACAGAGGTCCTGCCAGGGGCCCCTGGGAGTTGATGACTAGGTCCTCCACCAGCCCTCCGGGGTCACCCAAGTCTGCAGCTGTTGCAGCATATCTAGGACTCAGCCAGCTCCAACTTCCCAAGGGACAGACAGACAGATGGGGCTCAAGAGCCAGGCCAATGGCAGTGGCTCCAGGTCAAAGGCTGAGCCAGAACCAAACAGAGATGTGAACTGGGCTGGCAACAAACTCATCTAGCAAGCAGGGTGCAACAGTTTTGTGCATGCCTGTAACCCCAGCAGAAGAGAAGCTCAGACAAAACTGCCACGGAGTTAGAGAGTGAGACACCTGTCTCAAAAATACTAAAAAACAGGCCAGGGAATGCCTCAGTGGCTAAAGACACTTCCTTGCAAAGCCTGTTGGCCAGGGTTTGATTCACTCACACTCACACAGAGCTGGAGAGGTGGCTTAGGAGTTAAGAGACTTGCCTGCAAAGCCTAAAGACCCAAGTTCAACTCCCCAGAACCCACATAAGCCAGATGCAAGATGCACAAAGTTGTTCTCTCTCTCTGTGTGTCTACTACAAATATAAATAAATAAAATATTTTTTAAAATAAGTTTTATATATATATATATATGTGTATATATGTGTGTGTGTGTGTGTGTGTGTGTGTGTGTATATATTTTAAAGCTGAACACAGCCGGGTGTGGTGGTGCCCACCTTTAATCCCAGCACTTGGGAGGCAGAGGTAAGAGGACCACCATGAGTTCAAAGCCACCTAGAGAGGGAATTCCAGGTCAGCCTGAGCTAGAGTGAGACCCTACCTTGAAAAGAAAAAAAAAAAAAAAAAGCTGGACACAACAAAGTGGCACGTGAAGCTGGAGTTCCTGTCCAGTGTTTAAGGCACTTGCCTGCAAAGACAAAGGACCTAGGTTCGATTCCCCAGGACCCACGTAAGCCAGATGCAAAAGGTGGAGCATGCTTCTAAAGTTTGTTTGCAGTGGCTAGAGGCCCTGGTGCGCCCAATTCTCTCTCTCTGTCTATCTCTCTCTCTCTGACTCTCTCAAACAAATAAATAAATAAAACTTTAAAAATAAAATAAAAAATACCAAAAACAAAAGACATCACCTTGAGAAGCTGATCCCACCACAAAACATGTCCCAGAACATGTGACTGTGACCTTATTTGGAAGCTGCAGGCTCCGGGCTCCACCCCGGACCCACTGAGTCAGCAGTCTTGGTGCTGGGGCCTGGTCACATGACCCAATGGAACCCTAAGCCCCACAGTGGAAGCCCACTGGCCTAGACAGCGCTGTCTTCTGACCGTGGGAAGAGGCCCAGTCTCAGACACCCTACCCCCACGGCACCCAGAAGACTGTCCCAGACTGGGTGACCACCCGCCACCTCATTCTCATCCCTGCCACAGGATAGCCCCGGGACACACAGTGAGTCCGTAGATATGACACCCCCAACCGTGGTCACCCCCGGGGACTTCCACCGTGCACCTGGCAGCGCGGAAGAACCAGGCACACCAACTCTACCTTGGGGCCAGGGAACCGGCCTTGGGATGCCGGGTGACCGTCCTGCAAGGGATGTGCAGCTGCCTGGGACCGTGGCTCCAGCCCCCTAGAGCAGGAAGCAGAGGACTCTGTACACAGGAAAGCGAGGCTGACTGAGCCAAGGCTGCTCTGCAGGCCAAGATATGCATGCCTCCCCAGTGAGAAAGCCCCTTTTGGAAGATATTAAAATAACACACCATGGGCACTGTTTTCATAGCGACCAAAGCTCGTCTCAGAGACAGATACAAACAAACAGTGGCCTGAAGCATGTCATGTCCCCTCTCATGCCTCAGCGCCTGAATGGACACAATGGGACAGCGTCCCTGTCCTCCCCAGAGCACAGTTGTTCTGAGGAGCTAGAGGGGCTAAGGAAAGCTTGAGAGCCTTGGTCATGACATGCTGTGAGACCATCTGGCCACAGGCCCTGAGGATATGCCTACGCCACTCCTCTCCCTGACGGGAGGCAATGGCTAAACCTCTTTCAACAGAAAAGAAAATCGAGATGCAGGGCTGGAGAGATGCTTCAGTGGTTAAGGTGCTTGCCTGCAAAGCCTAACAACCCAGGTTCAATTCCCCAGTACCCAAAGCCAGATGCCTAAAGTAGCACATGCATCTGGAGTTTGTTTCCAATGACAAGAGGCCCTGGCATGCCCATTGTCTCTTTCTTTTTTTCTCTTTCTCCTCTGCCAGGCATGATGGTGCATACTTTTAATCCCAGCACTTGGGAATCCAAGATAGATCTCTGACTTCAGGGCCAATTTGAAATTACATAGTGAATTCCAGGTCAGCCTGGGCTAAAAGGAGACCCTGCCTCAAAAAGTAAAAAAAATGAGGCACAGAGTGTTAGCATTGACTCATGCCTGACCACATGGATAAGTGCATTTGCTCTATTCATTCACTGACTACCATGTGGCTATTATCCTAGCAAAGTGCCTGACAGAACCGGCCCTTCCCCCCTCCTCCTCTGACCAACCCAACCTCAGTCTGCAGGGCCCCACAGGGAGGGATACTCTCCCCACCAAGGTTCATCTCGGACTCTTCTTCCAAGTCTCTCTTATATCCCACCCTGCCTGATGTCTCCTTGGTAGCTGAGCCTATAGAAGGGACAAGTGATACAGTTTTGTTGTGGTTGTTGTTTCTGTTTTTTGAGGTAGGGTCTCGCTCCAGCCCAGGCTGACCTGGAATTCACTATGAAGTCTCAGGGTGGCCTCGAACTCACAGAGATCCTCCTACCCCTGCCTACTGAGTGCTGGGATTAAACCACACCTGGCCAAGTAATACTTTAGACTTCTGTGTCACACCTCTTCTAGCCCAGAGCCTAGCTCAGACCTAAACCACTTTGGTAGCCAGCTGTGTGACATCCCTGGCCCAGGCAGACGCTACGCTGGTCCTGGAGCCTAGAAGTGCACTTTTCACCCAGCCTCGTGTGCATGCTTACCTCACGGCCCACAGATGCTGCTGGTGGACCCTGGAGGCCACAGACGAGAACTCTATACTCTGGTCCTTTACTCAGGTCACACAAAGGTTCCAGATAACCCTGCCACCAGTCCTGACAATTCAACTTCTCTGTGGCTCAGCCCCCGGGCCCCTCATACAATCATGCTCTCCATCCTCACGTGGCTCTCCCTATGCGTCCTCGTCCACTTCGGCCCTGCTGCCTCGGGGAGATGTCCTGCCCCGGTCCTTTCCTGTGACCAGCATCCTCTCACTGATTCTTAGCTGAAATGTCAGCTCGTCACTAAGGCCTTTTCCTAGGCCACACCACCCAAAAGTAGGAGCCCCCAGTTTTCGTTCACTATCAGATTCCCTTCTTAGCAAGAGTTCTACCTGTGTGTTTGTCTGGAAGCCTTTCTTTCTTTTTTTAATATTTTATTTATTTATTTATTTGCGAGAGAAAGAGGCAGACACAGAGAGAGGATGGGTACACCAGGGCCATCAGCCGCGGCAGACGAACTCCAAATGTATGGGCCACCTTGTGTAAGCATCTGGCTTACGTGGGTCCTGGAGAATCGAACCTGGGTCCTTTGGACTTGCAGGCAAGCGCCTTAACCGCTAAGCCATCTCTCCAGGCCCTGAAAGCCTTTCTTGTTCACAGTTCACAACCAGAGCCTGACATGCAACTGCTGTCAAGTAGCTGTTGACTGACTAACTGCACCGCGCTCGGGTCTCGCCTAGAGTCTCCTGCCTCCCGGCAAGATGTGGCACCAAAGCCGCTCCGGTGCAAGGTCCTGCCTGGGAAAGGGTTTCTCCGATGCCCTCTGTCCTGGCTCACCCGGGCGACATCTTTGCTGCAGGTGGGGCCAGCGAGCCCAGGAACTTCAAGACCTGCGCCTTATCTGGTTTCTTCTGAGCCCCACCCATGGTGACATAGTGAGTCACCCAGAGAGAAAGGGTGGGGGAAGGAGGGTAGGAAGTTCTGCCCACTTCTGTGGGACCAAGAGCCCCTCGGGGAGGGTCCAGCTCTACAGGCCGAGGCAGCCATCACCCTGAAGGGGGGAAAGGCACCGTGAGTGACAGGGTTCTCTGTGTCCTCGCTGCCCTTCTGCAAACAGGGACGGACGCTGGAAGGCTGCCTTCCCCGACCAGGCTGAGGATGGAGGCCGTGGCCAGTGCCAGCCTATGAACCAGTCCCCACGGAACATTAGTTATGCTAGATGGCCCCGCCGAGGTGAAGGCTTCTGCTTCCTTCCGGGTGAAGCTCATTCATCTGAAGAGCCTACCAATCATGTGAAGATGGCCCCGCCTAATGAGCAGGAGGGAGGGGAATAAGGAAATATTATATATATATATATATATATATATATATATATATATATATATATATATATATATATATATACACACACACACACACACACACACACATAAACAGATGTCCAGACAGGCATTTGCCACTTGGAACAAGGGGTCCCTTCCCCAGGGAGAATTGAAGATGATTTTTACTCTCTTCGCTGTGGCTTCCTACATTGCTTGAAGTGTTTAAGCCAGGTGCACATATGTCTTCCGTGAAAACAAAACACTTTTTTAATATATTTATTTATTTATTTGAGAGAGAGAGAAAGAAAGAATGGGTGCACCAGGACCTCTAGCCACTGCAAACAAACTCCAGATGCATGCACCACCTTGTGCATCTGGCTTTACGTGGGTATTGGGGAACTGAACTTGGGCCCATAAACTTTTCTGGCAAACACCTTAACCGCTAAGCCATCTCTCCAGCCCAACACAGAACTCTTTTTTTGCAGGTGCCTGGAGTTCAATGGCAGTGACAGGAGGCCCTGAAGCAGCCGTACTCACTCTCTCTATTTCTCTCTGCCTCTTTCACACTCTCTCTCAAATACCACACACACACACACACACACACACACACACACACACATATCTGCTAGAGGACTGGAGAGCTGGCTTAGTGAGTAAGGCACTTGCCTGTGAAGCCTAAAAACCCAGGTCTGATTCTCCAAGTCCCATGTAAGCCAGATGCACATGGTGGCCCAAGTGTCTGGAGTTCATCTAACATGGCTAGAGGCCCTGGTGTGCCCATGCTCTCTCTCTTGCTCTCTCTGTCTCCAATAAATAAATTTTTTAAAATGTATCTCTCACACACACACACACACACACACGCACACACATATTAGCTAAAGCCAGGCTTGGTGGGGCACACTTATAATTCCTAGCACTCGGGGCTGAGGCAGGAGGATCACTGGGAGTTCCAGATCAGCCTGCGCTACTAGGTGAGACCCAATCTCAAACAAAGAAAAAAAAAAATCCACTAGAAACAATCTCCCCTGTCTGGTGTCACCCACTGCCACACTGGGAGGTGGCGGCCTGGCTCCTCCCACAGAATCCACCTCCCACCCTAACCCAGCAAGTAGAAAGATAAGGTCTGGGGCAGAGACACCTGTTTCCTGGTATCCTCCTCTTGCTGCCTGGCTTGGAGGCAGCCCCCTTTCTCCCCAGTCTGTTTTCTCCTGGGTAAATTAATAAGAAGGTTGGTCCTGAGGCATCTTGGAGGGCTCTTCACATTCTCCCTGGGTGAGTCCAGAGTGCCCGGTGGGAGAGGGGCAGTAAGCAGTACCCTGTGTGCATAAGCAGCAGACTGTTTGCCGTGCCAGGCGTGGCTCTGAACTCTTTCACGTGTCAACCCACTCACCCTGAGCAACGCTCGGCAGACTCTAGTATCATTTTACAGATCAGGCAGAGAAAGCCCACAGAGGTCAGTCACCCAGTATCCTGTGGAGACGGGACCAAGGCAGCTCAGTACAGAGTCCACACTCGGAAACACACCGTGCCAAGGAAACATAAAGGTTCAGAGCCTGGGAATGTGGCTCAATGGGTAGGATGTTCACCTAGCAAGCACAAAGCCCTGGGTTCAAACGCCGGCTGCACATGAATTAAGGGTGGTGTGGTGAGTGTACCTGGCAGGAGGGAAAGATTAGAAGTTCAAGGTCATCCTCTGCTACGTACCAAGTTCAAAACCAACACAAACTGTCTCAGGGAGGAAAGAAACCGACTTAGTAGTGGTGGCAAAGGCCTTTAATCCCAGCGCTCAGAAGGCAGAGGCAGGTGACTGAGGCCAGCCTGAGACTACAGAGTGAATTCCAGGTCAGCCTGGGCTAGAGCAAGTCCCCACCTCCCTCAAAAAAATTAAGTAAAGAAAGAAAGAAAGAAAAGAGAAGAAAAACAGATTTAGAGGGAGAAGACGTATTGCTCTAACATTCATAATCTCCACCATTTACCCTCCCTACTGGCCCCCATCTGGCTCTCCTTTACTTGATTCCTCAACACCCTCTCCCCCCACATCCACCCACCTGCCCAACCACACACACCCTTGCCCACGTGCAAATCCAATAGGTTTTGCTTTCTAGACAGCCGGTGGCAGGGAGACCCGCTCAGCTCACTTTGCAAGTTCAAAGCCTCAGCAAAGCTTATGGTGATCAATCAGGCAGCCAGGCTGGATCCCAGCCTTGGGTGCTGGTGGGATTCCATCACCCTCATACACCTCCCTTGCCTCCTGCCTGCCCATCCCCCACCGGCATTCAGAGAGCACACACGTGGACCACACCCCTAACCACACCCCTAACCGGCAGGAGCCCAAAGCCCAGCCTCGGAAAAGCAGCCGCGTAAACGGATCTCTGGGATATCCTCTGCGGGGCTAAAATTAGAGATGTGGCCCCAGCAGTCTGAGGGCAGGCGAGTGCCTCACAACGATTCAGCCTACAGGCGGGAAGGGGAAGCTCTGCGCGACACTTGCAGAGACATCAGGGAAGAGACAGGAGCACTGGGCTGAGGAGAAGGAGAACTGGGGGTTCAGGCCAGCTCTGAGGAGTGGCCCTGAACACACCCTCTCAGGGAACCCTCCAGCATGGCCTGAGGGATTACTGTAAGTGCCTCAGGGTCTTACTCATGTTAGCAATTGTGAACCTGCACTTTTTAATATACATACATATATATGTATATATATATTTTATATATAATATATATATTTATTTTATTTATTTATTTAGAAAGAGAGAGACAGCAAGAACAAGGCAGAGAGAGAGCGAATGGGCATGCCAGGGCCACCAGCCACTGCAAACGGACACCAGACGCATGTGACATCTTGTGCACCCAGCTTACATGGATACCGTGGAGGCGAACCTGGGTCCTTAGGCTTAAAAGGCAAGTGCCTTAATCACTAAGCCATCTCTGCAACCCTGAACCTGCCTTTGGTCAGAGTAGGTGAGCATTAGGGTCATGGCCCTCAGTACTCATCACATTTATCTAGGGTGTCGTAAAGTCTCCGCTGTCTGCTCTCTATGATGAGAGCTACTAATTTCCACAGGTAGTAGTGATGAAACACCTCCTTTAAAAATAAATCCAGGGAGGGAGGGACTTACCATGGGATATTTTTTTACAATCATGGAAAATGCTAATAAAAATTTAAAACAATAAAAGAAAAATAAATCCAAGGGGGTAGCTCAGAGATTAAAAGCACTTGCTTGCAAAGCCTGTTGACCAGGGCTGGAGAGATAGATGGCTTAGCGGTTAAGGCATTTGCCTGCAAAGCCAAAGGACCCAGGTTCGATTCCCCAGGACCCAGGTTAGCCAGATGCACAAGGTGGCACATGCGTCTGGAGTTCGTCTGCACTGGCTGGAGGCGCCCATTCTCTTTCTCTCTGTCCCTCTTGCTCTGTCAAAAAAAAAAAAAAGCCTGTTGACCAGTTCCCACATATGCCAGATGCTCAAAGCAGTGCATATACCTGGAGCTCATTTGCAGCAGCAAGAAGCCCTGGTGTGCCCATTATCATTCTCTCTCTCTCTCTCTCAAACAGTTTAAAAAAAAAAAAAAAAAAAAACTATGCTGGAGAGATGGCTTAGTGGTTAAGACGCTTGCTTGCAAAGCCAAGGACCCAGGTTCAATTCCCTAGGACCCACATAAGCCAGATGCACAAGGGGGCACATGTGTCTGGAGTTCATTTGCCGAGTGAAAGAGAAAAGGAATGGACATGCCAGGGCCTCCAGCCACTGCAAACAAACTCCAAGGGCTGGAGAGATTGTCCAGTGGTTAGGGCACTTGCCTGCAATGCCTAAAAAACCCAGGTAAAGCCAGATGCACAAAGTGGCACATGCATCTGAAGTTCATTTACAGTGGATAGAGGCCCTGGCATTCTCATTCTCTCCCTTCCTCCTTCCCTCCCTTTCTCTCTTTCCTTGCAAATAAATGGAATATTTCTTAAAACATTTTTTTTAATGTCCACCAAAACCAAGTACCAGCCGGGTGTGGTGGTGCACGCCTTTAATTCCAGCACTTGGGAGGCAGAGGTAGGAGGACTGCCACGAGTTCAAGACCACCCTGAGGGTACACGTAAGCCAGATGCACATGGTGGCACATGTATCTGGAGTTCATTTGCAGTGGCAGAGGCCCCACCCAATGTACCCATTTTCTCCCTCACACAGATAAATAAATAAAAATAAAACAAACACCAATACTCTACATGGCTCAGTGTTCCCATAACGACTGCTACTACAGGAAAGAGCTAATGACCTTGCTGGTCCGCTGCTCCTTCCCCTGGGTGACCTGAGGGCGGAGGCGTACAGCTAACTTGAAAACGCATCAAGCTACGCATATGCATATACACGTATAGCTGTATTTCTGTGTTATGCTATGCATTCTTGGGGAGTTCACCCCAGCAATTTCACTTCTACCCCAGAGAACTCCACACACACAGACTCAACAGAGATGCTCACCACGTGACCCATAGCAACAGCAAACTGGAAACAACCTCCAAATTCCCAGCTGTGGCCAGATGAAATAAGCCATGGTATGGCCATAAAAAGGGGGGGGGGGCTGGAGGGCTGGCTTAGCGGTTAAGGCATTTGCCTGCAAAGCCAAAGGACCCTGGTTCAATTCCCCAGGACCCACGTTAGCCAGATGCACAAGGGGGCGCACGCATCTGGAGTTCGTTTGCAGTGGTTGGGGGCCCTGGCGCGCCCATTCTCTTTCTGTCTCCCTCTTTCTCTGTCAAATAAATAAATAAAAATAAAAATATTTTTAAAAAGAAAGAAAGAAAGAGGCAGCCCCTGGCAGATCTCCAAAATGTACAAGGATTTTCATTTAAGTGAAGAGCTGGGGATGGACCCCAGTCTGTAGAGTGCTTGCCTGGCAGGCATGAAGCCCTGGGTTCCAACCCCAGCACTGCACAAACCAGGCATATGGGGGTGCATGCCTGTAATCCCAGCCCTGAGGACGTGGAGGTGGGAAGGAGTCAGCCTGGACTAGAGTGAGACTCTGCCTCAAAAGAAAAGAAAAAAAATTCAAGGTCATGCTTTGGCTAGATGTTGAATTCCAGGTCTGAGCTACATGAAACCCTGCCTCAAAAAAAAAAAAAAAAGTTTTACAGAAGGAACAGAAGGCTAGGCTATGGTAACTCTTATGGCCCCACCAGATCTAAAAACAGAGATGTGAGCTTATAAAGTGAGTAACTCTGGTCCTCACCCCTCCTCTTGCCAGAGGGGAGGACAGAGATGAACTCAAGGTAATGGACTTTTCTGTAAATGGTTTCCAATTCACAGTAACCCCAGTCGGGACACATTACTTAACTTGCAGAGCCTCCGCCCGGCAGTCACACTCTGGTACCTGGAGCTGCCCCAGCAGAGCTGGCAGGTGGCTGAGTTCTTGGCCTGCGGTGGGAAGATTTCAAAGCAGAAATACTGCCAGGGATGGGAATAGGGCGGCCTCAGATGCCTAAAGGAAAGACTCCAAGTCCTGAGCTCTCAGTCTCAAGCGGGTGGGATTCTCCAGTGGCTTGCAAAGACCATGCCACTGACTTTTGCAGATTCAAAGTTGGTTTTATGGAACTGCGTTTACTTTTTTTTTTGTTTTGGGGGGCTTTTTGTGGGTCTTTTGTGGATTTTTGTTTGTTTTTAGCTGTGATAGGAAGATTGAACCCTTGTAAATACTATGCAAACTCTCTACCATTGAGCTATACCCCCAGCCCATTTTAAATTGTTAGGACTGAGTCTCACAAATCTGCCTGAAGCCACCCTTAAACTCTTTATAGCCCTGGCCAAGCTTGGAACCTTCCATCTTTTGGCCTCAGGATTACAAGTCTGTGCCACCAGACCCAGCCATCATTTGCTTCCCCCCCTCCTCCCGCCCCGGTTTTTCTATGTAGGGTCTCACTCTAGCCCAGGCTGACCTGGAATTCACTCTGTATTCTCAGGGTGGCCTCGAACTCACAGTGATCTTCATACCTCTGCCTCCCAAGTGCTGGGATTAAAGGCGTGCGCCACCACGCCCGGCTATCATTCACTTTTATACAGTACTTTTCTTGTTCACACTCTTGTCATATCATTAATCCAAAAAAAAAAAAAAAATAACCCCAGTGAGGTGCAAAGTATGACGCGTGGAAAAAATGGAGGGGGGTAAAGAGCGAGCACAATTTCTTTCAACACTGAGGGGAGGAAGTGGAGACCACACCTTTCTACCACTCACACTTGGCCTTTTAACTGGCCTACAGGCCAAACAAAGCTGGAAAGAACCCTGGGGACTTCAGGAACCATCTAGAGTACAACAACTGGAGGAGCATTTGTACATTGACACACACACCTGCGCCAGGGCCCAGGCACCTGCAGCGTGTGAGAAACTCTCTCTTCCATTCTCAGGCAACTGTGGGTGAAAGCAAGCCTCCGAACGACAGCGCGAATCACCCCCACTCCAGCCTCTGCCTTCCTGCAGTTGTCTGCCCCCTGGGTCTCGGTTTCTCCTTCCAGTCCCCAGCCTGTACTGTCCACCTCTCCTACAGGGAATCGGAGTCAGAGACCTAGGCTAGAAGCTGACCTGAGGCTGAATGTTTTGAAATAGGATGACCAGTGGGCAGTTCTAAGGCCCAAATCAGAGCAGAAACTTGCCTACCACATGCCAGAGGGTCAGGAACACAGCCAAATTAGAATGTCCTAAGTGTGGGCAGGGTCACCCTAAAAGGGTGTGGTTTTGGACGGCTGGTCCCCAGCTGCTGGCAATTGGAGAGGGCGTGTTTCTAGGAGTGGGCTGGGGGCATTACAGCAAGCTCCCCTCCCGCCTCCGCCTCTTGCCAGAGCTCAGCTCACTATCTTGCTGCTGGTTTCCACCTGCTGTGGTGAGAAGTAACGTCAAACCTCTACTCATGCCATGCTTTCCCTGCCCCGGTGAAGCTTCCCCTTGAAGCCGAAATAAGAAACGCTCCTCCCATCAGCTGCTTGGGGCTGGGTGGTCTGCCCAGCAAAGTGAAAGTAACTGCAACAGGGTCCCAGTCAAAGTCAGTGCCATCAGCTGCTGCTAGCAGAAGAGATGTAATGAGGGGTACAGTAGGAACCACTTGGGGTCCCAGGTCAAGGCTACCCATGTCTATACAGGGAACGAGGGCTATTTTAGAGAAGGAAGTGTGGAGACAGCTCGTAGTAGAAAGATGTCCTTGTTTCTCAACTAAGACCCAGATACAATGACCTTACAAGCTAGGTATGGTGGCACACAACTGTAATTCCACCAACTGGGAAATGAAGACAGAAGAATCAGAATCAGAAGTTCAAGGTCATCCTCAGCTACATAGCAAGATTGAGGCTACATGAGACCCTGTCTTAAAAAAAAAAAACACTGCCGGGCGTGGTGGTGCACGCCTTTAATCCCAGTACTTGGGAGGCAGAGGTAGGAGGATCGCCATGAATTCAAGGCCACCCTGAGACTACATAGTGAATTCCAGGTCAGCCTGAGCTAGAGTGAGACCCTACCTTGAAAAACAAACAAAAACTAAAATAAAGTAACCTTTCAAAAAGCCAGTCTCAGCCAGATGTGATGGCGCACACCTTTAGTCTGTCATGAGTTTGAGGCCACCCTGAGACTGCATAGTGAATTCCAGGTCAGCCTGAGATACAGTGAGACCCTATCTTGAAGAAAGAAAGAAACAAACAAACAAACAGGGAGGGAGCGAACCAGCCAGCCTCATGGCTGGGTGTAGTGGCACACACCTATAATCCTAGCACTTGGGAAGCTGAGGCAGGAGGACTGCTGTGAATTTGAGCTACTCTGGGCAACATAGTGAGTCCCAAGGCAGCCAAGGCTACAGTAACACCCTGTCTCAAACAAAACCAACCAACCAACCAAGGGATGACAACAAACCAAGCTAGTCTCACTGCATTGTGAGATCCTGTCTGCATAACAAGTCACACTTGACCATTCCATCTCTTTAAGCACTACTTCATTTAATTTCCACAACCTTTTTTTTGTCCAAAGACAAACTAATGACTGTCTCCATTTGCTGATGAGGAAGGTGTGATCCAGAGAGATGAAGTAACGTCCCCCCAGGATCACTCGGCTAGAAAGTGGATGGGCAGCAGCCTTGTGCCCACTCAAGGCCATCCTGCTCCCGCACAGGGAAAAGGGAGGGAAGTCCAGTGACATGAGAAATAATAACACCGCCTAGGAGCGTCGGAGAGGAGACGTGGACTAGCTGGGATGCCCTAACTGCACCAGGAACACACGCGCTTCGTGCTTTATCAAAGGGGAAACCGAGGCACCCCAGAGAAACGTCTTGCTCGGAGGAGGAGGCACGAGCAAGGACCAGACCTCGAATCCAGGCGGTGCCAACCCCAAAGGCTGACTTTGCACCTGTGCACAGGTTGATGGGGATGGCAAACTCTGCAACACCCTGCAGGTGGGGTGGGCGCGGTGGACACCGTCACCATGGCCTACCCAGCCGGGGGATTCCGCTGGCAAACCAAGCCACCCGTCACAGGTGCACAAGGTGAGCCACGTGGCGTTCTGGGGACAAGCTGCTCCCGCGCTCGGGACCAGGGCTGAGCTGGGGCCACCAGCCGTCTAGTTCCTCTAGTTCCCGATTCCCAGGGAAGTGCATCGAGGAGCCAGGGCGCGCGCGCTGGGGCGCCTAAAGCTAGCTCCAACGCGGGGTCCCGCGGGGAAGAGAGGAGCCCATCACTGGAGTGTGGGGCCCCCCCACGCCCCCGCACACGCCCATGCCCCCGGCTGCCCCGGGGTCACTCACCCAGAACACCGTGGAGTAGACGATGAGCGAGAACTTGAGCCAGAGATAAGAGAAGCGCGCGCAGTAGCGCACCTGCTCCGAGTCCCCGCGGGGCATCCTGGCCGCTCCCCGCGCAGGAGTCGGGGGGCTTCGGAGCTTCGAGAAGCGGGGGGGAGGGGGGAGTGGTTCTGGATCCTTCCCTCGGCCGGCTCTCCAGGCCCCACCTGCGGCTGTCAGGCAGCCAGCCCCAAGGCCCGCTCTCCCTCTCCGGGACTGACGTGGGCGCGCGGCAATCACAGCCCCGGGGCCTGGGGAGCCGGCCGTCCTGGCAGCCAATGGGAACGAAGGGGGCGGGTCTGGAGGGCGGGGCTTCGTCGCTGGACCGGAGCGAGGGGCGGGGCTTGTCTCCAAGCTGCGGGCGGAGCCGGGCGTGGGAGCGCGGACGAGAGCCGAGCGCGGGCCTGGGCGAGCGCGCCTCCCCCAGCCAGCCAGACTGGGGCCGCGAACTCGTGCTGGCGCTGTGCCTAAGGCCCGGGGTGAGATCTCCAGCAGCCTCAAAAAAAATTATATATATATATAAAATATAGAAAGCAGGCTTTCCGCTCTTGTCAAGAGGGAATAACCGTGGGGAAGGGGTAGCGGTGAGCTGCGAAGGTGTTACAAGTGCAAATGAGCGTGTGTGTGCAAGACGCGATGCAGTGTGCATCCTGGAAGGTGGGCAGTCTCCTCCCGGAACAAATCCTTTTCCTCCACCGTGGAAAAAAGAAAACAGCCCACTGGCGCCCGGTCCAGCTGCTTCCTCCCAGGAAGTCCTCCCCCACGCCCATCTTCAGGCCAGGTTCCGCCGGCAGCGCCGCGGCCACTGCCGCACTTGGTCTAGTTCTTTTGTCCGCCTGGAACCGGAGGAGGCTGCGAGTCTGTCTCCGAAGATGGTCTCCAGCTCTACTCGCTGCTCTTTTCCTGTCTCGGGGGCCCCGCTCGGCTCAGAGCTCAGGAACCGAGTGTTTGCGGCCCTCAGTAATTAAACGCGTGGCCCTGGGGGTCGTGAGCTTGGGCAGGGTGCTGGGTGAGGTGCCCGGTCGTGACTCTCGGAGTGGCATCCTTACACAAGTGCTCTGCCCTGGCTGGCGTGGCTGGGAGAGAAAAGCCAGCGGGCCGGTGCTGCTCTTAGGTTTTGATTTTTTTTTTTTTTTTTTTTTTTTTTTTAATTTGAGATAGGGTTTCACGCTAGCCCAGGCTGACCTGGCCTCGAGCTCGTGGCGATCCTCCTACCTCTGCCCCCCAAGTGCTGGGATTAAAGGCGATGGCCACCAGCTTGAGGCTTATTTATTTAAAGCAGGGTTTCACAGGGAGTGATGGTTTAAACCTTTAATCCCAGTTTTCTTGTGACTGAGGTAGAAGAATCAAAATGAGTTTGAAGTCAGCCTAGGCAAGAGTGAGGCCATACCTCACAAAGAAAAGGGAAAAAAAGGAGACTGGGTTTCATGGAGTCCAGACTGACTTTATACTCATTAATGCTCTTGTCTCTACCTTCTCCTAAGTGCTGGGGCTCCGGGGTTTTTTTTTTTTTTTCAATTTTTTATTTTTATTTATTTGTTAGAGAGAGGAAGGGAGGGGCGGGGGAGAGAATGGGTCTGCCAAGCAAGGCCTCTAGCCACTGCAAACGAACTACAGATGCATGTACCACCTTGTGCATCTGGCTTACGTGGGAGCTGGAGAATCGAACCTGGGCCCTTAGGCTTTGCAGCCAAACGCCTTAACAGTTAAGCCACCTCCAGCCCAGCGCTGAGGTTTCTGTCCTGTGACTCCAGGCTCAGCTTTGCCAGTGCCTTTTGTGGGACTGTCCGAACTTGCGGAGTAGCATGATGTACGTAAGTAAGCGTGCTGCTCGCTGGCTGCATACCAGACTCACCCGGTGTCAGCTGATTTTGTTTAGAAGGTCTCATGTAGCCCAGGCTGTCCTTGAACTTCTGGTCTTCCTGCCTGTACCTCCCAAGTACTGAGATTATAGACATGCAACGCCATGCCTCGTTTAGCCTGTGAACTTTAAATGTATCCAGCCCCCCCCCCCCCCACACACACACCAGTCCAATTGGAATCTGACCTACAGGGACTTGGGATTCAACCTCACAGACTCAGAAATAGCCCTTGAAGCTGAAGCAGTCCTCCAGCATTTTATCAGAAAGCCACACCCCGGAGATTTCTTACTGAGCTCTCCACCGCCATGGAGTGGAGGCTCTTACCGATTTTCATTATGTAAATATTTCTACAGCTCCTGACTTTAAGTAGGTGAGCCTAGGAGATGGGTGCAGTCTTGTAAGGTCAGAATCCCACACAGCCTACCCCCCCCATCTCATTACACCCCAAGGTTTTCCTTATTAGTATAATGGATGCATTGATGAAATCTTCTGATTGTTAATTAACGTAGCAGACATTTGAGATGAATTCCTCTTCGGTGGAAGTAATCATATTCAAGATCCATATGAGACTGGGCTAGGAAGAGTAGGAAGAGTGCTTGCTGTGTAAGCGAGAGACTCTGAGCGTGGATTCCCAGCATCCACCTTGAAGTCCGTCAGGGTTGTGCAAGCCTGTAACCCAGCACTAGGGTGGGGTGCACAGGAGGATCAACGGGGCTCCCTGGCCAGCCAGTCTTCAAAAAAGAGAAAAGAAAAGAAAAAGTGAAGGTAGAGCGCGGTGGCTCAGAGGTAGAAGGATCTCTGTGAGTTCAAAGCCACCCTGAGACTCCATAGTGAATTCCAACTCAGCCTGGGCTTCAGCGAGAACCTACCTCAGAAACCCAAAATTAAAATAAAAAATAAAAACAGTGACAGGTTTGGAGAGAAACCCTGTCTCAGAGAAATAAGGGAGAAGAGCATTGAAGAGGACCCCAGTGTCCTCCCCTGGCCTCTGCACGCGTATACACCTGTGCACGCGTGTGCGCGTGCGCGCGCGCGCACGCACACACACACACACACACACACACACACTAGATGTACAGACTGGATGAAATGGTATCAGCACCATCTTTTTTTTATTGGCAATTCCGTACATAGTAACAGTATACTATGATCATATTCACCTCTCACCACCCTCCTTTTCCCTCTCCCAAAGCCTCCCTCCACTAAATCTCTTCATTTTTTTCCCATTTATACATATACATATATATATATATATATATATATATGTAAATACTTTTTACATAGGTTATAGTTTTATATCCCTCCATACCCCACCTTCGTCGCCATTTCCCTGAGGACCCTGCTCAGTGAGGTCCTTGGTGTTTCCAGTTAGGGTCTTTGTTAGTTACTGGGGGGGATACTGTGCCTCAGGATATTTCTACGCATCCTATGGCTCTTACAATCTTCCCACCCCCTCTTCCTCAGCAATTCCCAAGCCTTGGGCATGTTAGCAGCTTGTTTTGAATGTTGACTTCCCTTTAGCCTCTGTGTTTTTATTTTGATGTGTTTCATTTCACTTCCACCAACACCATCATTACTTGTCCAGAAAGAACTCATTGTCTTTCCCTGGGCTAAGTCCTTCAGGGGACCTTTGTCCCACGGACATAGCCATCGGTCTAACAGAATCCTAACTCTAAAATGTGGCATTTTCCCTAAGCAGTCCCTTCCTGCAGTCTCAGAGAGCCGGGCCTGCATTGATTTTACAGAAGTTACAGGGTTTGGGCGTGGTGGCACGCGTCTTTCATCCCAGCACTCGGGAGGCACAGGTAGGAGGATCGCCGAGAGTTCGAGGCCACCCTGAGACTCCATAGTGAATTCCAGGTCAGCCTGGGCTACAGGAAAACACTACCTCAAAAAAACATTAAAAAGAAGAAGGAGGAGGAGGAGGAGGAGAAGGAGAAAAAAAGAAGTTATAGGAACCGGTTTTTGTGGCCACTTTCTCATGCTTTGTGGGTGTAGAATGGGCAGCAAAGTGTCCTGAGATCTGTCTTCATGATAACTTGGCAGGGACATGTAGGAGGAAATAACCGTTGTCTACAGAGGCTGTGATGGTTGATGGGAAAACATTTCCAGACTGTCTTGGCACACCCTCCTACTGCTGTTGCCCACCTGATGTTGGCCAGGTGATGCCCACTCTGCTCACGCCATCCGTTTTCCTTGCCATCATGCAGCTTCCCCTCGAGTGGGTTTGCATCTGTGCAGCTGGGCACATGATTTTGCCAGTTTCCCCACGTGTGGAATAATGAGGTTGGACTGCTGCTATTCCACCCCGGCAACCTTTGAATCCTTACCTGATAGGTCTGTCAGCAAATGCATATTTCACTTCTACTCAGCTTCAAATTCCGCCTAGGCTCCAGGGAAATGGCTGCAAACAAGGTATATACAGGAACTTTTGAGATTGGAGAGATGGCTCAATGGTTAAGGTGTTTGCCTGCAAAATCTAATAACCCGGGTTCAATTCTCCAATAAAGCCAGATGCACAAAGGGGAGCATGCATCTGGAGTTTGCTTGAAGTGGCTAGAGACCTTTCTGTCCCCATTCTCCCTCTCTCTCTCTCTCTCTCTCTCTCTTCTCACTCTGTGCAAATAAATAAAATATTTAGAAAAGAGATTTCTCAAAAAGAGAGAGAGACTTTCCGATCCGCCATCTGCGGTGGCCGCCGCCAAGATGCAGATTTTCGTGAAAACCCTTACGGGGAAGACCATCACGCTCGAGGTTGAACCCTCGGACACTATAGAAAATGTAAAGGCCAAGATCCAGGATAAGGAAGGAATTCCTCCTGATCAGCAGAGATTGATCTTTGCTGGAAAGCAACTGGAAGATGGGCGTACTTTGTCTGACTACAATATTCAAAAGGAGTCCACCCTTCATCTTGTACTGAGACTTCGTGGTGGTGCTAAAATAAGGAAGAAGAAGTCTTACACCACTCCCAAGAAAAATAAGCACAAGAGAAAGAAAGTTAAGTTGGCTGTCCTGAAATATTATAAGGTGGACGAAAATGCTAAAATTAGTCGCCTTCGTCGAGAGTGTCCTTCTGATGAGTGTGGGGCTGGGGTTTTTATGGCCAGCCATTTTGACAGGCATTACTGTGGCAAGTGTTGTCTGACTTACTGCTTCAACAAACCAGAAGACAAATAATTGTGTATGAGTTAATAAAAGTCTCAGACTTAAAAAAAAAAAAAAAAGACAGAGAGAGAGAGCAAGATTTCTCAGTGGTTAAGGTACTTGCCTGCAAAGCCTAAGGACCCGGGTTTGACTCCCCAGTACCCACGTAAAGCCAGTTGCACAGTGGCACGTGTATTTGGAGTTTGTTTGCAGCAGCTGGAGGCCCTGGCATGCCTATTCTCTCCCTCTCTCTCTCCTCTCTCTCTCTCTCTCTCTCTCTCTCTCTCTTTCTGTGTGTGTGTGTGTGTGTGTGTGTGTGTGTGTATCTTCTCTCCCCACCCCTCTCTTTGCAAATAAATAAATACAAATATTTAAAGGAAGAACTTCTAAGACTGGAGAGATGGCCCAGCAGATAGGTGCACTTCCTGTGTAAGCATGAGGGCCCGAGACTGCCAGGAGTTCAAATCTCCAGACCCCATGTACAACAGCTGGGCGTGGTCACACGCACCTGTAACCCCAGTCCTACAGGGGAGCAGAGACCTGACATCAAACTCCGGAAACAGTAAAAAGAGAGACTCCGGTTCAAAAAACAGACTAACTGGGAGAGTGAAGGCGCTTGACATCCGCTGTTCCACTCTGGCCACCGAAAGGTGAGTTTGTGGGGCGCGGCAAGGGCACAAATGTGCGCATGTGCCACACACCCCCCCCCCACTGCACACACATAAGCAAAATAAAAATAAAATTAAAACAAAAAACTTTGGTCCTTACTGTTTTCTGGCTAAATGCATATATTATGCCCACTAAACACTTATGTTTATGCCCGTATATTAATGCTACTCTCCCTTTTGGTTAGAGAAGCTTCTCTTTTCAGATGGTGGTGACTCAAAGCTCACCACAGTGCTGAGAAGTGCCAGCAGAGTGTTTGGCACTGAGACATCACTATCACACCCTCCCAGGCTCAGGGACCATTGCGGAAGAGACAGAAGAAAGAATGTAAGAGCCAAGGGAAGGGGAGGAGTGCTTACAATGCAGTCTTCCAGACATAAAGCGGCCTTGATATTCATAACCTGACAGTGGCTGACGCTACCTACAGAGACCTGCATCATGGGAGGGGGAAATGGTGACATCAAAATAGAAGAGAGACTGATTGGGCAGAGGAAGAGATTCAGTGGAGGGGGGTTAGGAGGGGCAAAGGGAGGGTGGTGGGAGGGGGTTATGATCATGGCATATTGTGCATATTTATGGAAGTTGTCAATAAATAGTTAAAAAAGAAAACCTCTTAGGGGCTGGAAAGATGGCTCAGTGATTAAGGTGCTTGCCCATAAAGCCTAACAACCCGAGTTTGATTCTCCAGTACCCACATAAAGCCAGATGCACAAAGTGGTACACGAGTCTGCAGTTTGCAATAGCTGGAGGCCCTGGTGCACCCGTTCTCTCCCCCCCCCCCCTCCTGAGCATGGTGGCGCATGTCTTTAATCCCAGCACTAAGGAGGCAGAGGTAGGGGGAATCGCTGTGATTTCAAGGCTATCCTGAGACTGCATAGTAAATTCCAGGCCTGCCTTAACTAGAGTGAGACCCTACCTCAAAAAAGAAGGAAAAAGCCAGGCGTGGTGATGCACCCATTTAATCCCAGCACTCGGGAGGCAGAGGTAGGAGGATTGCCATGAGTTCGAGGCCACCCTGAGACTCCATAGTAAATTCCAAGTCAGCCTGGGCTAGCGTGAGATCCTACCTCGAAAAACCAACAAAAGAAGAAGAAGAAGAAGAAAACCCGGTGTGGTGGTGCACGCCTTTAATCCCAACATTCGGTATGCAGAGGTAGGAGGATTGCTGTGAGTTCAAGGCCACGCTGAGAAGACTACATAGTTAATTCCAGGTCAGCCTGGGCCAGAGTGAGACTCTACTTTGAAAAACCAAAAAAAGAAAAGAAAAAGAAATTTTCTGTCCTATTCTTTGAGGAATGGAGAAGTGTGGGATAGTGTGCAAAGCAGGAAAACCTATGGACCAGGGTGACTTCAGCTGCAGGCATACGCTAATGATCAGAAGAAGAACCTTCAAGTGAAAGGTACAAAGACCAAGTGGCAGGCCGGCCTTGGAGAGTCTGTGTGACTCATGCCGGGCAGTGGGAAGAGTGGAAGGACGTGGGAAGCCTGTGGCCTCAGTGAACAGGTTCTGTATGTCCAGATGCAGTGTAAGTCACTTGTAGGGTCAGAGCAGGGCAAGTGAGAATGACTCTAACCTGTGTGTTAGAAGACAGCTGTGGGAGGCTGGAGAGATGGCTTAGCGGTTAAGTACTTGCCTGTGAAGCCTAAGGACCCCGGTTCGAGGCTCGATTCCCCAGGACCCACGTTAGCCAGATGCACAAGGGGGCACATGCATCTGGAGTTCCTTTGCAGTGGTTGGAGGCCTTGGTGCGCCCATTCTCTCTCTCTCTCTCTCACTCTGTGTGTGTGTGTGTGTTTCTCTGTCTCTCGCTTTCTCTAAAAAATAATAATACTATTAACACATGGTGTGGGGGAAGCAGAAGAGATTCCTTTGCAGGTAAAGGGCTTGCTACATGAAAACCTGTTTCCCAGCCCTCAGGAGGTTGAGATAAAAGGACTGATGAGTTCAAGGACAGCCTGAGGTTATAGTGAGTACCAGATCAGTCTGGGCTAAAGTGAAACCCTATCTTGAAAAAAAAATATATTTTTTTAAAGACAACCTGAAGGCTAGAGAGATGACTTAGTGGTTAAGGCACTTGCCTGAGAAGCCTAAGGACCCAGGTTCGATTCCCCAGTATCTACGCAAACCAGATGCACAAGATGGTGCATGTGTCTGGAGTTCGTTTGCAGTGGCTACAGGCCCTGGTGCACCCATTCTGTCTCTCTCTCTCTCTCTCTCTTTTTTTTTTTTTAATTTTTGGTTTTTATTTTTATTAATTTATTTGAGAGCGACAGAGAAAGAGGCAGAGAGAGAGAGAACGGGCACACCAGGGCCTCCAGCCACTGTAGACGAATTCCAGACACGTGCGCCCCTTGTGCATCTGGCTAATGTGGGTCCTGGGGAATTGAGCCTCAAACCAGGGTCCTTAGGCTTCACAGGCAAGCGCTTAACCGCTAAGCCACCTCTCCAGCCCATCTCTCTTTTTTTTAAATGATTTTTTTAAAAGTTGTTTTGTTTGTTTATTTTTATTTATTTGAGAGTGACAGAGAGAGAGAGAGAGAGAGAGAGAGAGAGAGAGAAGCAGAGAGCAACAGAGAGAATGGCCTCCCAGGGCTTCCAGCCTCTGCAAACAAACTCCAGACACGTGTGCCCCCTTGTGCATCTGGCTAACATGGGTCCTGGGGAATCGAGCCTCGAACCAGGGTCCTTAGGCTTCACAGGCAAGTGCTTAACCATTAAGCCATCTCTCCAGCCCTCTGTCTCTCTCTTAAATAAATAAATAAAAATTTAAAGACAATCTGAGCCGGGCGTGGTGCCTCATGCTTTAATCCCAGCACTTGAGAGGCAGAGGTAAACTGATCTCTGTGAGTTCAAGGCCAGCCTGGAAACTACCCAGTGAGTTGCAAGTCAGCCTGAGTTGGAGCAATATCCTAAGGTGTGGGGAAGGGGAGACAAGCTGAGTTTGGGTCGCTATCACTTATGTAAAAGCTGGGCATGGCAGCATGGCCTATAATCCCAGCACCGGAGAGATAGAAACAGGATGATCCCCCTTGAGTTGCTGGCTATCTAGTGTAGCACAGGCTTCCCTTCCTGCCTTCTGACGCCCTCTGGACCCCTCATAGGACCAGTGGGTGTCCCCCACCCACAAGATCTGTTTTCTTTCTTCTGTCCCTTCTGTGTAGTTTGGTCACCATCCAGGTTTGCCCGGAACTGAAGATGGCCCTAGAGATTAGGGGCTTGCCATCTCTAAACCAGGACAGTCCCTGGCACACCACAGGAGTTTTCTGGAGACTGAAGGGTTTCCTGAGATGCAGGATTTGGGGTGCACACACCAAAACCTCCTGGGGATACCAGGACAAATTTGCCACCCTAGTTTCGCATCCTCTGTCAGCTCACAGACGCTCAGAGCAGAATACCTGGGTGAGGGTACCTCAGGTCTGCATCCTTTGAAAAAAGCAGAGGAAATATGGGAAGAGAGGGTATGAAAAAGAAGAGACCCTTAAAGTGCTTTTTGTCATTGTTGTTTGTTTTAGTTTTGTGTATTAGTTTGTAGAGTCTTTATTTTTATATTTATTTATTTATTTGAGAGAGAGAGAAAGAAAGATCAGATAGGAAGGAAGGAAGGAAGGAAGGAAGGAAGGAAGGAAGGAAGGGAGGAAGGAAGGGACAGAGGGAGAGAATGGGCATGCTGGGACTTCCAGCCACTGCAAATGAACTCCAGATGCTGTGCCTCCTTGTACATCTGGCTTACGTGGGTCCTGGGGAATTGAACCTGGGTCCTTTGGCTTTTCAGGCAAGTGCTTTAGCCACTAAGCCATATCCACAGTACCCATGTTTGTGGAGTCTTATATCATCCAGGCCTTGAATTTGCTAAGGATGATTTTGAACTCCTGATCTTCCTGCTGGGATTATAGGATACACAGCCATGCTCATAATTTTTTTAAAATTTTGTTTCTTGCAGTACTGGGGATTGAACTCAAGGCCTTGTGCATGCTAGACAAATGATGTACCACTAAGTTAGGACATCCACAACTTTCCTTTTACTTTTTATTTTGAGACAGGTTCTCACTAAGCTGCCCAGGCTGGGCTTGAATTTACTCTACAGCCCAGGCAGGCCTGGAATTTGTGATCTTCCTGCCTCAACCTCCTGAGTATAGGGGATTAGAATGTTCTTTCTTTAAAAAAAGAAAAGAAAGAAGGAAGGAAAGAAAGAGAAAAGGAAAGTAGGAGCTGGAGCGATGGCTCAGCAGGTAAAGGTTCTTGCTTGCCAAAGCCTGACAACCAGAGTTCGATTCCCCAGCACGCACAGAAAGACAGATGCACAAAGTGCCACAAGTTTCTGAAGTATCTCTGTAGTGGTAGGAGGCCCTGGTGTGCCTCTTTCTTTGTCTCTCTCAAATAAATAAATAAAGATATTTTTAAATTTTTTTAAACTTATCTATTTGTGAGAGAGAGAGAATGGGTGTGCCAGAGCCTACAGCCCCTGCAAATGAACTCCAGATGCATGTGCCACCTTATGCATCTGGCTTATGTGGGTCCTGGGGAATTGAACCTGGATCCTTTGGCTTTGTGGGCAAGTGCCTTAAGCACTAAACCATCTTTCCAGCCCTAGACATATTTTTCTTTAAATATTCTTGTTTTCATTTTCACTTCCCTGCTGACTAGGGAGGAGGAGTGTACTTTAATGTGTTGATTAGCTGTTGTAGTTCTGTAAATGCCCTGTAAATGTCACCCTTTGAACATTTTCCGATGAAGTAATAGGTTCTTGTAAGAGCCAAGCACTGACAGCCTGAGAACATGACATTCCCGCTTCTCATACCACAGTATGGAGGGACCCTTCTAGCTGAGGGCATTCCAGGCCAGTCCCCTACATAGCTTTGGCAACAGAGGGTCTCAGAGCCAGCCACCAGACAGAAGCTGGTCTTGTTGGGGGTGGTCAGGCCTTGTGGGAAAGCAGCCTTAGAGTATTGTCCAATAGGATGTCGAGCCAGGCCCATGTGACCCCTGGGGATGGTTGTGTCCTTAGCAGCTCCACCTGTCACTTGAGGGGAAGGACAGGGCAGCTGCTTGGTGAAGGGCTGGGTGCTTCTTGGTGAGGGGGAAATAGCTGGGCTCTCCACACTGTTGGGGGGGTCTTAGTCTGCTTTCTGTGGCTGTAACAAAATACCTGAAACCAGCTAATTTTTGGAGAACTGAGGTTTATTTACTTCATGGTTCTAGAGTCTAGGGTACTGCCTCTACTTGGCATCTGGTGGACACCTGGTTATGGTACCATAATCTGGTAGGGGCATCACACAGCAAGACTATTCTTTTTTCTAAAATTATTTATTTATTTATTTATTTGAGAGCGTCAGACACAGAGAGAAAGACAGATAGAGGGAGAGGGAGAGAATGGGCGTGCCAGGGCTTCCAGCCTCTGCAAACGAACTCCAGACGCGTGCGCCCCCTTGTGCATCTGGCTAACGTGGGATCTGGGGAACCGAGCCTCGAACCGGGGTCCTTAGGCTTCACAGGCAAGCGCTTAACCACTAAGCCATCTCTCCAGCCCAAGACTATTCTTATAAAGCCACTAATGTGGGGCCTGGGATGTATTCAGTTGGCAGTGTTGGTCTAGCAGGCACAAAGCCTTGGGTTCAGTCAACACTGTATAAATCAGACGTGATGGCGCACACCTGTAATCCCAGCACACTGGAGGTGAAGACAGGATGAGGACTGGAAGTTCAAGGTCATTCTTTTTTGTTTGTTTGTTTGTTTTTTGTTTTTCGAGATAGGATCTCACTCTAGGTCAGGCTGACCTGGAATTCACTATGTAGTCTTAGGGTGGCCTCAAACTCTTGGTGATCCTCCTACCTCTGCCTCCCGAGTGCTGGGATTAAAGGCAAGCGCCACCACGCACAACTCTTTTTTTTTTTTAATATGTCTTTATTTATTTATTTTTTTAAAATTTTTATTTATTTATTTGAGAGCGACAGACAGAGAGAGAAAGAGGCAGAGGGAGAGAATGGGCGCGCCAGGGCTTCCAGCCACTGCAAACGAACTCCAGACGCATGCACCCCCTGGTGCATCTGGCTAACGTGGGTCCTGGGGAACCGAGCCTCGAACCGGGGTCCTTAGGCTTCATAGGCAAGCGCTTAACCGCTAAGCCATCTCTCCAGCCCTGTTTTACTTTATTTATTTCTTTGACAGAGAGAAAGAGGTAGAGAGAGCAGGAGAGAGAGAATGGGCATGTGAGGGCCTCCAGCCTCTGCAAATGAACTCTAGACGCCATGCACCACCTTGTGCAGCTGGCTTGCATGGATCCTGGGGAATTGAACCTGGGTCCTTTGGCTCTGCAGGCAAGTGCCTCAACTGCTAAGCCATCTCTCCAGCCCAAGGTCATTCTTACATACTAGGGAATTCCTATGGCTGCGTGAGATCTTACCTCATGACTAAATCCACAGGGGGAGGTGGGCGACTACAGAGGAACGCAACAGAACACTTTACACTCAGAAAGCATTTGCATGCACTGGTCTGGGCCAGGGAGGGCATATCAGTTACTGTTTCCATTGCTGGCACAAAATACCCAACCCGAAGCAGCTTATGGCTGGGGGGCATTCACTCTGTTTAAGCTTTCAGTGGGAAGTCCAGCACGCCCGGGAAAGCACAGCAGGAGCATTCAGCCACAGCAACACTGTCACATCCACAGGAATTACGGAGATGGACGCTGGTGCTACTTTTACTTTTTTTTTCGTTGTTGTTTTTTGAGATAGGGTCTCATTCTAATCCAGGCTGACCTGGAAGTCACTATGTAGTCTCAGGGTGGCCTCGAATTCACTGCGATCCTCCTACCTCTGGCAGCTCTCTCCTTTTTAGATAGTCCAGGACCCCAGCCCATGGAATGGTGCCACCCACAGTTAGGGTGGCTCTTCCCACCTCCATTAATCCAACCTAGAAAATCCCTAACGGGCTAACAGACACGGTAAGTGATTTGTCTCCACGGTGGTTCTAAATCCTAGCAAGGTGAAGAGAGATTGACCATTGCAGAAACAAGCCAATGTTCTGTCTGGTGCTAAGGGGCCCAGTAACCCTTAAAGGTGGGCTTTATCGCTGCCAAGACACTTTCACTCCACCGTTAACAGCCTGCTCGCTCCTTGAATGAGTTGGACCAGGCGCTCATTGGTGCCAGGTAGGTAGCTGGAACAGAGAGGTGGGAAGGTCCAGCTGACTGCCGGAATCTACCCCGGGTTCTGGGTGCCGGGAAGGATGCTAGGCCCTCGCAGACACTGATTAAACGTGAGCCACCGCCAGCTGTCCAGGAGGCCGTTTGGGCTGACGGCTGGCAGCCCACCCACCCCAGATGGCAGAGTTCGGTGCTTCCCCAAGCTCTGTCAGAGACCGCAGTCACTGTGTCCCAGGAGGGGGTCCCTCCCAAGCTCCTAGCTTTGCTCTGCTTCCTGGATTTTCTCTCAGTGCATTTCAACTTCCTTTTTCTGCTCAGCCCAATGGTAGCCCCTGCTTTCTGTCTTACATACCAAGTCCCTCGCATCTCCGCTCAGCCAAAGGAAAGGCCCTCTGTTAGCAAAATACAATTTTCTCTTACCATCATGAATCACTGTACTGTCTCCCCCCCCCCTTCCTTGAGAGGTATCACCAAGGCTTTGTGAGAAAACAAGACAGAGAGGATTCTCCATTTTATTCAGGAGGAGGCTGAGGCTTTATCATTCAAGGCCTTTATCATTCATGCAGGGCCTAAAACCTGGGGGTAGGTGGCACAATCCCCATGGCCTCCTCAATTTCCCTGCAGACCAGCAGCAATGTTGTCTTGCCCTCTCTGAGCAAAAAGGCTCTGAACATTTCTCCACGACTGAAGAGATGTCAGCCTCCTCTGGACGGCCTGGGGGAGGTCAGCAGGGGGCTGAGGAAGGAGGAAGGCATTGGTTGCTTGAAGTTACGTTGCTACTTAGTACTTACTGGGAATCATCCACAGGCTACCTGCTAATTAAAGTCAGCTAGGGTGGAGGACACAGTGGAATTCTTTCAGTAAAGAGCATAATCTTTCTTCAATCTACTCTCTCATAAAATCAAATCAACTGCCCCAGAATGTCCTCTAATTTTTGCATTGCTCATACTTTTTTTTTTTTTCTCAAGGTAGGGTCTCGCTCTAGCCCACGCTGACCTGGAATTCACTATATAGTCTCAGGCTGGCCTCAAACTCACAGCAATGCTCCTACCTCTGCCTTCTTGGAGTGCTGGGGTTAAAGGCATGTGCCACTACACCCGGCTATTTATTTATTTATTTGTTTGTTTTGAGTTAGGGTCTCACTCTAGCCCATGCTGACCTGGAATTCACTATGTAGTCTCAGGGTGGCCTTGAACTCATGGAGATCCTCCTACCTCTGCCTCCCGGGTGCTGGGATTAAAGGCGTGCGCCACCGCGCCCGGCTCCTTTTTTTTTTTTTTAAGTAGATTATTATGATGATGTTCATACTGGCTTTGAATTCCTACAATCCTCCTGCCTCAGCCTACCGAATAGATGACTAGATGGAGCACCAAGCATGTGGCCTCACGACATCTACTTGCAGAGAAAATCCCCAAATAAACAAAAATAAAATACTTTAAAAAAAAAAACAAAACAGTCGTGGTAATCCGTACCTGTAACCCCAATGCGAGAAGGCAGAGACAGGAGGACAGTCCCAGGGCTCAATGAGCAGCTTGGCTACTTCAATCACTGAGCTCCATGTTCACGAGACCCTGTGTCAAAAGTATGAAGTAGGCTGGGCATGGTGGAGCACACTTTCAATCCCAGCACTCAGGAAGCTGAGGCAGAGGGATGGCTGTGAGTTCGAGGCCACCCTGAGACCATATAGTGAATTTCAGGTTAGCCTGGGCTACAGCGAGAGACCCAACCTCAGAAAACAACAACAACAATAATAATAAGGTAATGTAAAAAAATAAGGAGGAGAGCAATTGAGGAAGACACTTGACATTGGCCTCTGGCACCCACATGTACATGTGCACACACACACACTCACACTCCCAACCACTGTATACACAAATGTGGCTGATTCTGTCAGCTAACTCTATCGCTGAAAGAGTGGAACATTGTAGGGAGCCAATGCAGACGCCATTACAAGATGATGCTGGCTTCCCGCCAGTCTTGAGGTAAATACTTCCTCATTTAGGCAGCAACCTCCCTTGAGGTTGTGCATGCGCTTGATGCACCTTGTCCTGAGCCTATCCCGTGGCTCCTGTGGGTGGGTGAGCCTATGGCAGCCAATCAGCAGGCGCCCCATAGTATTCTGCCCTATAAAAGCAGCTACACTCCTGGGCCCCTCGCCCCTCGCCATCAACTTTCCTGTTAACCAAGAGGCTCTCCAATAAAGTGTGATCGAGAAGGATCTTCGTCTGGTGGTCGTTCTTTCCCTGCAGGACAGGGGCTCGCCCCAGAACATACTCATTCCCACCTCCCTGCTGCATGACACAGATATAAGCTTCTGGGGATTGTTTTGGTTTTTCTGACATGAAATGTACACGCAGCGGGCTCGGCGCCTCTCCGTCCAGGCTCCCTGCTCCCAGGGAAGAGGTGGAACCAAGGCTGACCCACCCCCTGGCACCTTTGAGGAGACCCCAGCCACCAAAGCCATCGGCCTCCTGCGGGATTTCTGGCTAAGTAAGGAAAATCAGTGCTTAGTGCCTTCTGGTTTTTCAATCTTTTACATATTACTTTATTTATTTTTTGTTTTTTGAGGTAGGTTCTTGCTCTAGCCCAGGCTGACCTGGAATTCACTATGTAGTCAGTCTCAGGGTGGCCTCGAACTCACGGCGATCCTCCTACCTCTGCCTCCTGAGTGCTGGGATTAAAGGCGTGCACCACCACGCCCCGGCTACTTTTTCTTTTTTAAGCTTTTCTTTTTTCTTTTCTTTCTTGAAGGTGATGGGGATGTCGGGGCTTGGCTGGAGGCGGTCCATTTTCTGAGATTCCAAACATATGTGAACACGGTGTGCTTGGGAGAGAAACTGCCTACTAGAGATGACGTGTGTTCAGTACAGAGAGTGCTGGCTCAGTAAATAACAGCGTTGGCCAATCACCATCTTCATCATCATCGGGTGGAGAGGCTCCTCAAAGCCCTGTGGACACAATGAATTTAAGTGGCATGGCCGCCCTCTAGTGTCGGCTTCTGTGTATTACAGGGACTCGGGGTCAGCCCTGGCACCTCGCGGGCTAGGGACAGTCGCAAGCTTGGGGCAGCTGATTGAGAGTCTCTTGGCCCCTGTAGGACACTCACAGGAAATGGACAAAGCCCTCAGCGGCTGGACAGGGAGCCTGGAGGCCTGAGTTCCAGCGCCAGCTCCGCCAGCACTTGGTTATCTGAGTGCCTTGCCTGGACCTGAGGATTCTCATCTGCAGGGCTTCCTGTCTTTGTTGATGACCACAGCAGGAGGCAAGCCTGACATTCTCTGTCCCCATCTACCAGATGAGACAAGGGGTAGTTCCAGAAGAATCCACAGACACTCCTGGAGTGGCAGACTGTGACTGTCTTGGATTCCGTGCAAAAAAAAAAAGTCTACCCAGGGCCAAAATAAATAAATGATGTCTGCCGATCATAAACTGCACACACCTTTAGTCCCAGCACTCAGGAGGCAGAGGTAGGAGGATGGCTGAGAGTTCCAGGCCACCCTGAAACTACATGGTGAATTCCAGGTCAGCCTGGGCTACAGTGAGACCCTACCTCAAAAAAAATAAAACAAACAAAATCATGTCTCTGGCAAGACATCCCACCCTTGGGACATTTGGGAGGAGCTTCCTGTCACAGAGAAGCTAGTGTGAAGAGGAGAAAGTGTGTGCAGCACAGACTAGACTTTGACTATTGGTTTCCCCAACTGTGTCACCTTGGACAAGTCATTTAACTTCCCTGAACACGTATTCCTGACTGTGGATGGGGTTGGAAAAAATCAGCACGGTGCTGGGCGTGGTGGCACACACCTTTAATCCCAGCACTTGGGAGGCAGAAGTAGGAGGACTGCCGTGAGTTCAAGGCCACCCTGAGACTTACAGAGCAAATTCCAGATCAACCTGAACTAGAAAGAGACCTCGAAAAACCAAAGCGGGGGCGAAAAAAAAGTCAGCAAGGACAGGCAATGCTACTTCAGCCATTTTCCTGAGGAACTGTCCTCAACCCTTTGTTATCAGCAGTTTTATTTCCACAAGCACCCCGGAGAGGTAATTAATTAATGCACATCGTCTTTTACAGATGAGGCAAAAGAACCACAGAGGCTGAGTAACTCATTCAACCTCCAGCCCCATGCTTAGCACTCAGTGAATAGCAGCTACTGCTGTGACCTTAGAGGTGACAGTCACTGCTGGTGTTGAAGCAGGTGGGCTCCTGGGTAGAGTCAAGGAAAAAAATTTTAAGACACAGAAAGGAGTTGGGCGTGGTGGTGCACACCTTTAATCCCAGCACTGGGGAGGCAGAGGCAGGAGGCTCACTGTGAGTTGCAGGCCAGCCTGAGACGACATAGTGAGTTCCAGGTCAGCCTGGGCTAGACTGAGACCCTACCCCCCAAAAAAAGAACAAGGAAAAGAAAAGTAGTAACGGTCTCTAATCTGTATCCAGCCCAAGACACACAAAGTAACGTTCTCCAGTTTGTATCCAGTTCAAGACACACAAAGTAACATTCTCCAGTTTGTATCCAGTTCAAGACACACAAAGTAACGTTCTCCAGTTTGTATCCAGTTCAAGACACACAAAGTAACATTCTCCAGTTTGTATCCAGTTCAAGACATACAAAGTAACGTTCTCCAGTTTGTATCCAGTTCAAGACACACAAAGTAACGTTCTCCAGTTTGTATCCAGTTCAAGACACACAAAGTAACATTCTCCAATTTGTATCCAGCACAAACATAGAATGTAACATTTTCCAGTATATATCAAGCATAACTCATCATCATTGGTGTGGTAGCCTCTGGACAAGGGACGACAAGGGTTCTTGGAACCACTAGCTCTAGGAACAAAACTCAATTGGCTCCCAAAGAAGAAAGATGCCCTTCCCACCTTCCCTTGAAACTAGAGATGTCAGAGACACTACAGTATACCTGTGAGTCAGGGGGAATCTTCTGTCACTAAAGACAGAAGCCTTGATGCATTTTGCTCCCTCCTGAGATGAGGGTTCTGTCATATAAAGAATGACACTTGGACGCACATGTGCACAAGGTGGCACATGCCTCTGGAATTCAATTGCAGTGGCTGGAGGGCCTGGTATGCCAAATCTCTCTCTCTCATAAAAAAAAAAAAAAAAAAAAAGCAAAAGAAAAGAACAGAATGACCCTTAGGAGCCGGGTGTGGTGGCACACTCCTTTAATCCCAGCACTCAAGAGACAGAGGTAGGAGGCTTGTCATGGGTTGGAGGCTAGCCTGAGATAGTAAATTCCAGGTCAGCCTGGTCTAGGGTGAGACCCTACATTGAAAAATAAACAAAAGAATGACGCTTGGGGGCTGAGGAGACAGCCAGAGGTTAAAAGTGTTTGCTTGCAAAGCCTGTTGGCCTGGGTTTAATCCCCTAGTGCCCACATAAAGCCAGGCGCACAGCGTGGTGCATGCACTTGTGGTGTATCTGCAGAGGAAGAGGCCCTGGGGCACAAGATACCCTGAAATTCCCATCCTTCTTTTAAAATAGTTTATTATTTATTTATTTATTTGACAGAGAGAGAGAATGGGCGCACCAGGGCCTCCACACTGCAAACGAACTCCAGGCACGTGCGCCCCCTTGTGCATCTGGCTAACGTGGGTCCTGGGGAGTCGAACCTGGGTCCTTTGGCTTTGCAGGCAAATGCCTTAACTGCTAAGCCATCCCTCCAGCCTCAGGAAGTCCAGCTTCCTTCTCGGAGCGCAGCCCTCAAAGAGCTTTGGACATCATGAGGCTGTTTCTCAGCTACTTCAGGCTCCCAGCGATGGACAACAAGAGTCCCCTATTTGTTAAATCATCTGTCACATCAAAACAAAGTAGTTCAAGTATCAAATCCAGGTGTGTCCAATGTGGTCATTCATTTACTTAATGAGCAAGTATCCCTGAGCGTAGACAGTGGCCAAAACAGGGGTGAGAGGGGAAGAAGAAGGATGGAGTCCAATCAGGAGAGTCATATGCAAATTCTTTTGCTCCATAGGGAAAACATGCTTTGCATAAGTGTAACCAACGACAATATGAACAAGAAAGAAACCTTAGGCCTGCCACCAAAGCTTGGAGATACTTAACCTCAGGGGAGGTCTTGGCGATTTATTATAGGATGCGATGATGTCATAATAAGACCCCCAATACAGTGCCTCCCACAGAGAAAGTTGTTTCGCTTCATTTTGATAACTCTGTCGCACAACAAGCTATTTTTCATGCTCTGTTGGGGTTCTACCATACTCAGCATGGCTTCCCTCTGTGGATTCAAGAAGGGCATTCCACCAGGATTCCGGGTAACCTCATTGAGGAGGGGTCTCAGTGGAATTGGGGCAGGAGATTTGCAACATGTTCCTATCATAAAGTTCTCAATTAAAAAGAGAAATAATGGCTGGAGAGATGGCTTAGTGGGTAAGGTGCTTGCCTGAGAAGCCTAAGGACCCAGGTTCAAGTCCCCAGGACCCACGTAAGCCACACGCACAAGGTGATGCACGCACACAAGGTCACGTATGTGCACAAGGTGGTACATGTGTCTAGAGTTCGATTGCAATGGCTAGAGGTCCTGGTGTGCCAATTCTGACTCTCTCTCTCTCACTCTCGCTCTCTCATAAAAAGAAAAAAAAAAAAAAACAACTGAGCATGGTGCATGCCTTTAATTCTAGAACTCCTAGGGAGGCAGAAGTAGGAGGATCACTGCTTGAGGCCAGCCTGAGACTGCATAGTGAGTTCCAGGTCAGCCTAGGCTAGAGCAAGACCTTACCTCAAAATACATAAATAAGGGCTAGAGAGATGGTTTAGCAGCTAAGGCATTTACCTGAGAAGCCAAAGGACCCAGGTTCGATTCCCCAGGACCCACATAAGCCAGATGCACAAGGAGGCGCACATGTCTGGAGTTTGTTTGCAGTGGCTGGAGGCCCCGGAGCGCCCACTCTCTCTATATGCTTCTTTCTTGATCTTTCAAATAAAAAATTAAAATATTATTTTAAATATTTAATATAAGTAAAAACATTGTATACATGTAGAAAAGTATCATAATGAAACTCCTCATTATGGATAAATAACATATACCAACAAAAAAAAGAAGGAAGAGGAAGAGGAGTTGGCAGCTCTTTGAACCAAACCTAGTGAGGCCTGCCTTTAATTTCAGTTGCTCTAGAAGCTGAGGTAGGAGGATCACAAATTCAGAGTCAGTCTGATACACAGAGTAAATTCAAAGCCAGCCTGGGCAACTTTATGTCTAAAAAAAAAAAGATTTTTGTTTTGAGGCAAGCACAACAGACTGGCCTTTTTTTTCTTTTTTCTTTTTTCTTTTTCTTTTTTTTAATGAGAAAGAACAAGAGAGAGGGAGAGAAAGAGGGCGAATTTGCATGCCAGGACCTCTAGCCACTGTAATTGAATTCCAGATGCATGTGCCACTTTGTACACGCGTGCAACCTTGAGCATGCATCACCTTGTGCATCTGGCTTACGTGGGATTTGGACAGTCGAAGGTGGGTCCTTAATTTTTCACAAGCAAGTGTCTCAACAGCTAAAGCATCTCTCAAAAAAATCTTAAAACTTGAAAAGAGCTGGGATAGACATATAGTTCAGTGGTACAGAACTTACACAGCATGCACAGGGCGCAGGTTTAATCTCCGACACCACCACAACCACACCAAAAAAAAAAAAAAAAAAAAAAAAAAAAAAAAAAAAAAGGCTCACCTGCATCCATGAGGAGGTGGCTTGTGAGGGGGTCTTTGAGGGACCCAACAGGGTGACTAGAGAAGGCAACCCCAAAAGGACATCCAAAGCTATCCCCCCGCAGGCCCACCCCTCTCTTCCCTCTCTAGCCTGGGGGGAAGGCAGGAGGAGGATATTCTAATGGCTTTAATATGGAAATTTAGCTTAAATTTTCCCTGCCTTTCCCACACTCTAAAACTGGAATGCAAGTATTTTTTTTTTTTTCACTTTCAGAGAAGCTCTAAAGATTAAAGGAAGGTCTTGTACCCTTGATGAAAGCAGAATTTTTCCCTCTGAACTCTGTCTTGTGGCATGAGAGAGTAAAGGATAGCAGTAGAAGGGAGGCTAAGATTTTTATAGAGCGAGACTTTTTTTTTTTTAAGTTTAGAGAGATTTTATTAGAGTAAGAGGAGAAAGTACAGAGAGCTTCTGCCCATGAGACGACAGGAAACGGGTAATGACCCTCAGAAGTGGGAGTTTTGGTGGTTGGTTTTTTTTTTTTTTTTTTTTTTTTTTTGAGTTAGGGTCTCGCTGTAGCTCAGGCTGAGCTGGAATTCACTATGTAGTCCCAGGGTGACCTCAAAATCACAGCTATCTTCCTACCTCTGCCTCTCTGGGGCCCTGGGATTAAAGGTGTGAACCACCACACCTGGCTAGAAGTAAGACTTTGTTGAGAGAACAAGGAAGGAAAAGGACAATGAGACCAGAAGTGTCCAGCCCTCTCCTCCCGAGACCCCGGGAGGAGTGACCACAGTGGGGTGTGGGGATGCGGCTCTGGACAGATGGACTTTCAGTTTTCACTCCCCTCCTGAGCCTAAATTCCTGGGGTCCAGATGTGTCTCAGCAGTAATAACCCCATCCCATGGCACTCTGTAGAAACAGAGAGCTTAGAAATCTCAGTGCTGAGCTAGAGAGATGGCTCAGCAATCAAAGACACTTGCTTGCAAAGCCTGATGACCCCAGGTTCAATTACCTAGTATCCATGTAAAGCCAGATGCACCAACTGGCACATGCATCTGTAGTTCATTTGCAGTGGCAAGAGGCCCTGCTCCCCCCTTCAAATAAATATTAAAAAAAAAGAAAGAAAGAAAGAAAGAAATCTCAGCAGAGCGTGGTGGCATACACCTTTAGTCCCATCACTCAGGAGGCAGAGGAAGGAGGATCACCATGAGTTCGAGGCCACCCTGAGACTACATAGAGAATTCCAGGTCAGCCTGGGCCAGAGTGAGACCCTACCTCAAAAAAAAAGAAAAAAAAAAAAGGAGAAGAAAGAAAGAAAAAAGAAAGAAAGCTCAGTGTTTTTAAGACATGAAAGCAGGAAGTGGGTTGTTGGAAAGAAGAGTTTGATTTATTTGTTTTTAATTTATTTATATATGAGTATGTACGGGCACACCAGAGTCTCTCACCACTGCACACAAATGTCTGCTTGGGCTTACATGGGCAGCTGGGGAATTGAACCCAGGCCAGAACAGCACGAGCAAGCTCTTTTACCTACTTAGCCATCTCCCAGCCCCTGGCTTTGTCTTTTTGACAGAAAGACTGAGACAGCCCTACAAAAGAAGAGCTACTTGGGAAGAGGAGAGTGCCCAGGGGAATAGGGCAGGGGAAGAGGGACAAAAGAGCGTGACAGGATGGGAAGAGGATCCAACAACAGAATGAGCCTGGTGTGGTGATGCAAGAGCGCCTTTAATTCCAGCACTCAAGAGCGCCTTTAATTCCAGCACTCAAGAGGCAGCCTGGGACTAGAGTGAGGCCCTACCTTGAAAAAAGTACAGTATGTTCCCATGTTAAGACTCTGAATAATTTTTTTTTTTTTTGGCCAGGCGTGATGGCACATGCCTTCAATCCCAGCACTCTGCAGGCAGAGGTAGGAGGATCACCGTGAGTTCAAGGCCACCCTGAGACTCCATAGTGAATTCCAGGTCCGTGAATCCCAGGTCAGCTTGGGCTACAGTGAGACTCTACCTCCAAAAACCAAAAAGGAAAGAAAGAAATGAGTGGAAGAAAGACAGAGAAAGAAGAGAAAAGAAATCACTTCAGTGGCCATGAAGGCCTCATCCCAGAGGCCTTGGCGCCGTGGACAGCTCGGGCCTCAGAGCAACCAAACCGTTGGTGTGCCTTCCCAGCACATAGGACGAGACAGATAGATAGGCGTCCAGTCAAGATGAAACTGCTGGGCTGGAGAGATGGCTCAGCAGTTCAAGGTGCTTCCTTGAAAAGCCTTACAGCCTGGGTTCAAGTCCCCAGCACTCACATAAAGCCAGATGCACAAAGAGGCACATGTGTTTCAAATTTGTTTGCAGTGGTAAGAGGCTCTGGTCCACCCATTCTTTCTCTCTTTTTCTCCTTGCAAATATATAATAAATAAAAATATTAAAGGTGAATGTGTGTGTGGAGGTCAGAGGTCAGGTAACTTCCTTGAATACTCTACACATTATTTACTGAGGGAGGGTCTCTGACTTGAACCTATTCCAGCTCAGCCTGGGCTAGAGCGAGACCCTACCTCAAAGAAAAAAACAACTGGTGCATTCTCCACCTTTTGCATCTGGCTTATGTAGGTGGCTGGGGAATTGAACCTGGGTCAGCAGGCTTTGTAAGCAAGCACCTTTAATGCTGAGCCATCTTCCCCACCTCCAAATTTGACTTTTAGAAAATAAGGAAACAGAACCTCTCTTGTACACCAGGCTTGAGGACTGACATTTTATATTCATGACATCTCTCATCCTGTCCTGCAGGACCCTTCAGATCCAGCCAAGATACTCCAACGTGTCTCAGGGTCAGAGCTCACTCCCACACCTCCTTTTCCATTGCTATGCCAGCCCCTCCTTACTGCCCACAGCCTACAGAGGCCTCTTGTGCCCTCCTCCGAAGCTTGAAGCATCACGGGCCACACAGGAAGCTTTGGGCTATTCTCGCTGCCTGGGTGGGCCTCCATCACGAAGGTGGAGACGTAACTCCTACCTCTGGTCTTCATTTGTTTGTTTGTTTTTCGAGGTAGGGCTCCGGCCCAGGCTAACCTGGGATTCCTCTCGGGCTGGCCTTGAGCTCCCGGTGATCCTCCTGCCTCAGCCACCTGAGGGCTGGGATTAAAGGCATGTGCCACCACATTCGACATCTCCTTCCTCTGCGCTGCTCTTCTAATCACCTGGTCAGGTACCACCTGCATAGGGTCCAGGGCTGGAGCCACCTGGCAGCTAGACTGACTCTTGGCCATTCTCCTTTTCCTCATCATGGCCAGCTTGGTACCACGTTAGCCAACGTTCTGGGCAGGTGCCAACTCCCCTCTGTCTGCAATAAGCAGACTGACTGCGGGCCGACCCTGTGTGCTCCTCACCCAGCAAGCGGGTGTCTGGGGCGTCTCTCTACTTCCTCCTCTGCCTGCCATACATGGGCAGATTCTGCGGGAGCCCGACGTTGAGAAATGCTCGCGATGCGTGTTAAGAGCCCCTGAGCTCCGTGTACACCAGAGCTCCCCCAGATGTAAACATTCGGGCCTCTCTTCTCCAGCTAGATAAACTTCAGGCTTTTAGGGCAAGGCTCTGCCCTGGCACACTCCCCATGTTTAAAGAAGATGTCAGCAGGAGCCTGCACTCTTGGCAGAAGCTGCATCTAAGTCTCCCAGCTCAAGTCCCGAATTCAAATTCAAGGCCACTGATGCCCCTGTAAGGGGCTCGGGGCTCATGTGCCAAAAGAACAGCTCCGGTTCCTTCCTGTGGTTTAAAGTTGGGGGGAGCCTTTAGGAGCAATAAGTACAGAATGCTTCCGAACCCCTCAATGTCGTCCAACACCCTGCCTGCCTTAGAGACGTCCTTTCACGGTTAGCTGTCTGGGGTAGTTCTGGTGCCGGGGATTGAACCCAGGGACTTGCACATGCAGGCAAATGCTCCGTCATTGGCCAGTATGACTTTTATTTGATTTTTCCTCATTATGTTGCTCAAACTGGCCTTAAACTTGATGCTCCTGCTTCAGCCTCTCAAGCAGCTGGGGTTACAAGCTTGTGTCCCCACAGCCAGCATCCTGTTAAGCTTCAGCTGTTGGGAATATAAGAATGATGACCCCTTCACCACCGCACAGCCACATCTTGAGCTTTAGTCATCATTTGTTATTAATTTTATTCACCTGACTTTTTTTTGTTTATTTTGTTTTTCAAGGTAGGGTGTCACTGTAGCTCAGGCTGACCTGGGATTCATTATGTAGTCTCAGGGTGGCCTTGAACTCATGGCGATTCTCCTACCTCTGCCTCCCGAGTGCTGGGATTAAAGGCGTGCGCTACCACGCCCAGCTTTTAAATTTTATTCCTTTTTTTGAAACAAGATCTCATGTAGCCCAGGTTGGCCTCAAACTTGGAACTTTTTTTTTTTTGAGGTAGGGTCTCTGTCTAGGCCAGGCTGACCTGGAATTCACTCTGTAGTCTCAGGGGGGCCTCAAACTCCTGGAGATCCTCCTACCTCTGCCTTCCGAGTGCTGAGGTTAAAGGCGTGCACCACCACGCCCAGCTTAGCCTTGAACTCTATCCTCTGCATCCACTTCCCAATGCTAGATCACAAATAGTGAACATCACTTTCAGCAAATGTGATCCTTTACACTGGGTTCGTGGGCTGCAGAGATGGCTCAGCAGTTGGAACATTTGCCTGCAAAGCCTAAGGACCTGAGTTCAATTTGGCATGCCCATTTTCTCCATCTATCTCTCTCTCTCTCTGCTTGCAAATAAACAACAAATTTTTTAAAAAATAAACTGGATTTGTGGAGCTGAATAACAAGCTTACTGGGTTGCCCCTTTTCTTTTTTTAATTTTATTTAATTATTTGAGAGAGAGAGAGGGAGAGAAAAAATGGGCATGTCAGGGTCTCTAGACATTGCAACCAACTCCAGATGCGTGCCACCATTTAGCCGTAGTAAACGTGGTCATCTACCTACTAGATCCCCCAGCAACCCACTGTACATGTTATGGTGGACAATATTTAGCTACCACACTCTGCAGGCCTTGCCTCAGAGCCACCCTGTGAATAGTGACCCCTTCCTTAGGTGACCCACACGCAACAGTCCATTCTCGTTCACCTTCTGCCCAGCAGGGCAGCCCTGATAGGACTCGTCAGCCCCCGGTCAGCCTCGGTGGTCCCAGGCTGCTGTGGAACGTGCTCAGGTTCAGCATCGTCCTCAGGGCGCTGCTGCCTTCCCAGGGGCTCCTTAACCTGGCTCTTGACTGCTAGACTCTCGGGGTCAGAATCTGCTTCCTGGGCTGTGTGAGCGACCTGGACTTTCTGTTCCTCATCCTAGCAGAGGTCCTGATAACCCCCCCCACCACCACCCACACGCACTTCCTGCTGGTGGGACTTTTTATACAACCCCCCCCCACTTCTTAATATCTGTGTGTGTGTATGTGTGTGTGTGCCAGGGTCTCTTGTATACACCTCTCTTTTTTTAAATTTTTTATTTTTATTTATTTTATTTATTTATTTATTTGAGAGCGACAGAGAGAGAGAGAGAGAGAGAGAGAGAGAGAGAGAATGGGTGCACCAGGGCCTCCAGCCACTGCAAACGAACTCCAGACACATGCGCCCCCTTGTGCATCTGCCTAACGCGGGTCCTGGGGAATCAAGCCTCCAACCAGGGTCCTTAGGCTTTACAGGCAAGCACTTAACCACTAAGCCATCTCTCCAGCCCTTATATACACCTCTTTATATCTGGGTATTGGGGAACCAAACCAGGCCCAGCAGACTTTATAAGCCAGCACCTTTGACCATGGAGCCACCTCTCCAGCCCCCTCACATGCACCTTTAAAGAGGCAAGTTTTCGGTGTTTTTCTTTTATTATTTAGCGACAGGGTCTCCTGTAGCCCAAGCTGGCCTCAGACTTATGGTGTAGCTTCTGATCCCCCAGCCCCTATCTCCAGAGGAGTGTTGGCATTGCAGGCATGTGTGCCCCCACACCCAGTTTTACCCTCCAGTTTTGATGTTCCAACAGGAGCAAGAAATGCCATTCTTTTTCTCTTTTGACAGAGACGGACCTTTAAGACGATGGTCTAGCGTGGACTCCAACGGCCTTCTCTGAGCCACAAAGCCTGCCAGACACGCCTGTGTCCTGGGTGACTCCCACCTCTCCTCCCCTGAGGCGCCAAGCTTTATGACACATACTTGGGAAACTACAAGAGCATATGATTTAAGGAGGAAATAAAAACTCAGATTTAGTAGCTCCAAAATATAATCCCCATTTCATACACAATGGAGGTGGTGGGGTGTTGGGGAGAGGGGGTGCGCTATTCCCGGCTTCTGGGACTGGCGACATGCTCTCAAGGCATCTCAGCCCTGCCGTGGGGGTTCAACAAACTCCAGCTGCCCGAGAGCAGGAGGTCAGGATGGCCAGGGGATATGTTCATGTTGGGCTGACATAAGAATGTCTGCCCACTTTGCCCTCTAGGACCCCAGAACAAGCCCAAAGTTGACTGGATGCTACTGCTGCCGCCATGTGACCAAAGGCGAAGGCCCTCCTGTAAGAGACCAAAGTCCAGGCAGACCACGTTCATCCACTCCAGGGTAGAAACAGGCCTTTCCCAGTGACCTGCCCAGGGCAGTCGGTTCTGCCCAGGGCTCGGGAAGTCCCAGGCCCTCTACCCAAAACAAGCTGTGTCCAAAATCAGCTGCTAGACTCTCCAATCCCAGCCAGCGTCACCACCTGAGGCGACCTCCTGGGGCTTGTGAAAGCTAGCCTCCAGTGCGTCTGTCCTGGCCAGCTAGTCCAGATTAATTAGGGAGCTTTAGGCCAAAGAGTTGGACACCGTACCTGGGAATAACCCTGAGTGTATCCTCTGGCCTCCACACCCAAGCACACATGCACACACATGAACATGAATAGACACATATGCACACACACATGCACTCACATTTTATTTATTTATTTATTTTTTTAAATTTTATTTATTTATTTGAGAGCGACAGACACAGAGAGAAAGACAGATAGAGAGAGAGAGAGAATGGGTGCGCCAGGGCTTCCAGCCTCTGCAAACGAACTCCAGACGCGTGCGCCCCCTTGTGCATCTGGCTAACGTGGGACCTGGGGAAGCGAGCCTCGAACCGGGGTCCTTAGGCTTCACAGGCAAGCGCTTAACCGCTAAGCCATCTCTCCAGCCCTCACATTTTATTTATTTATTTATTGTTATTTTTATTTTATTGTTTGCAAGCAGAGAGAGAGGGAGAGAAGAGAGGCAGAAGAGAGAATGAGTGCGCCGGGGCCACCAGCTGCTGCAAACGAATTTCAGATGCACGTGCCGCTGTGAATCTGGCTTAACGTGGGTACTGGGGAACCGAACCTGGGCCATTAGGCTTTGCAGGCGAGCGCCTTGACCACTAGGCTGTCTCTCCAGCCCCCACACTTAAATAAGGGAACAAGAAAGATAGCCCTCATGTGCTTTCATCCCCTGCATTTCAGAAGCCTGCCCTTAAGGCCCCATGCCACAGGCGTGCCCAGGTGCATGCGTGTGAGAGAGACTCACTCACCAGCTCATTCAGTGCTCAGGGCATAAGCACAGAGTCAACCACAGAGAGTAGGTGGTGGGCACACCCAGGGCAGCCCCTTGGGCCTTGCTAGTGTTCACAGGGGCCCGTCTTTGTTCTGGGACAGTGGTTCCCAAAGTGCGGTCCATGGACCAGGGCCACCAACATCACTGACGAACTGGTTACAAATGCTTTGGCTTCTAGCGTCTCCCTTCTGCCCATGTCCAGCTTCTTTAACTTTAAATTTTATTTTATTTTGTTTGTTTGTTTCTTTTTTTTTTTTTTTTAACTTTTGAGGTAGGGTCTCGCTCTAGCCCAGGCTGACCTGGAATTCACTATGTAGTCTCAGGGTGGCCTTGAACTCTAGGCAATCCTCCTACCTCTGCCTCCCGAGTGCTGGGATTAAAGGCGTGCGCCACCCACGCCCGGTTTTGTTTATTTATTTATTTTGAGGCAGGAGCTTGCTCTAGTCCAGGTTGACCTGGAATTCACTCTGTAACCTGAACTCACAGGGATCCTCTACCTTAAGCGCTTAAGGTACAGGGATTTGAGGTGTGAGCCACCACGTCTGACTTTTACATCACACTTTTAGATGCCGTCTCCCATGTTAAATGTGACATGTGCACCTGTCTTCATTTGAAACCTGCAGGTAGAGGGCAGGGCGTGGTGATGGCTCACATAGGGGCCAGCCTGGTCTGCGGTGAGTTTAAGGTCAGCCTGGACTGGAGTGAGATACTACTTCAAAAAAGAAAAGAAATCAGGGGCTAGAGAGATGGCTTACTGGTTTAAGGCACTTACCTGTAAAGCCAAGGGACCCAGGTTCAATTCTCCAGTACTCACGTAAAGCCACGTGAACAAGGTGGCTCATGCACCTGGTGTTTGTTTGCAGTGTCTAGAGGTCCTGGTGTGCCCATTCTCTCTCTCTCTGTGTGTCCCTCTTTCTCTTTCTCAAATATGTAAGTAAATAAAATAAAATAAATCATCAAATGTGATGGCTCACACATATAATCCCAGCACTTGGGAGGCTGAGGTAAGAGGATTGGCATGAGTTCAAGTCACTCTAGGCTAGAATGAAACACTGACTCAAAAATAAGATCCCCCCCCCAAAAAAAATGAGGGAAGGAGGAGGGAGACAAGAAGGGACGCCTGAGTACTATTTATCGAGGTTCAATTTCTGATTTTACAGCTAAGCAAAGTGGGGCTGAAGATGAGCAGGATTGCCTGAGGTCCGCCAGCAAGTTGGGGATGGTGACGGGCGACCAGAACGCAGACCTCTGAGCATCCCTCATAACTCAGCTGTAAATGCACCACCACACCCTGGATATTTATGCACTAGCTAAGCACTTGATGCTAGGTGCAGCTCCTTCCCTGGGCAGAATGTAAACACTGTGACTATACCCTTCATACCCACCCACCCCCCCCCAGTCTGTGCCTAGTCCCCCAGAAGGCTCTCTCTGCTTCCCAGCGGATCCTCAATCTTTCCAGAGATGAGGCCCAGGCACCCAAGCAGAGGGTGGGACAGGGCCAGAGAGGAAGCCCCACCTCACGAGCAGACAGCTCCCCTGCCAAGGCCCCTGTCTGCCTTGCAGAGAAGCAGCTAGGAGCAGCAGCAGCTGGCTGGCAGCTTCAGGGCCCCCCACCCAGCCTGGCCTTGCACCCTAAAGCCTTGCTGCCCAGTTGGCTTGTGGGATCCACTGACTCCAATTGAGCACGCCTCTCATCTGGAACATTCCCTGAATTGCGTTAAGAGAGACGTGGGTTCAAATTGTGAATGGTCATGTGAGTACCCTGGGCTGGTCTCGTCCACCTCCACAGAGAAGGCTCTGGATGGGCGGTGCGTTAGGAGGAGGGCCCCTGCCCTGGAGTGGCGACGTTTGGGAGGTCTGGCCGGGATGCCACTAGGCTGTCTAGTCATTCTCAGTTTTGCTTGAGCCATAGATGTGGTTCCCCAAGCTACACGTGCTCCTCTTTGGCTCTTCTTCCCGGCCGTGTATTCGCACATCGAAGAGGATTCCTCTCCTGTAGCAAACAAGAAGGAACTGCCCAGCCAGGGCCTGCGGCTTGAGCCCAGAAAGCACCATGGAGGACTGTCCTGTCGGGACTGACACCAGCATCTTGTCTGGCTTTGAGAGCAACACCACCAACGTCACAGCCTTCTCCATGCCCGGCTGGCAGCTGGCACTGTGGACCGTAGCCTACGTGGCCCTGGTGCTGGTGGCTGTGGTGGGCAATGCCACCGTCGTCTGGATCATCCTGGCCCACGAACGGATGCGGACGGTCACCAACTACTTCGTCATCAACCTGGCTGTGGCCGACCTGTGCATGGCCGCCTTCAACGCCACGTTCAACTTCGTCTATGCCAGCCACAACATCTGGCACTTCGGCCGCGCCTTCTGCTACTTCCAGAACCTCTTTCCCATCACAGCCATGTTTGTCAGCATCTACTCAATGACCGCCGTGGCTGCGGACAGGCGAGAGGGGCGGCCGGGGGGTGGGGGGAAGGAAGGAGGGTGCGGGGGGGGGGTCTCGCTTGGCCAGGGCCCCAAGTCACACAGCAAGGTAGGGGGGAAGGGGGCGGCACTTGTCTCCCAAACCTCATCGTGATCCAGAAGCTACGGATCTGGACAGGGAGGGATCTGGATGGCCCAAGCAGGGAGCGTTGAGGTCAGACATGGGGGTGACTTTGCCCTGGGAAGCTGCCAGTAAGGGAAGAGTAGGTGGTGGTGATGGCAGAGAATCCTGGGGTGCACTGGCTTTCTGGATCTACAAGGAAATGGTTGGCGTTGCATGAGATTTTTTTTAATGTAGTCAGACAGGGGTGTTTTCCCGACTCTGCTTGAAGGGGCTGCAGACTGTGTCTTCTGGGGAGAGGGGCTGGGGCAGGGGTCCAGCGGGCAGCAGCTGGCTTATCGGGACAGGCAGGACTTGCTGGAAGGGGAGTTCAGTGCCTCGGGGAGTTGGGCTGACCCACAGATGACAGGATGAAGGTGGGAAAGGCACAGGAAGTGTGACGGAGGAAGACGGGCGCCTGAGATCTTCCCAGACAGGGTGGTTGGAGGGCTGTGAACCTCAAAGTCTCCCCCACCCCGCCTCACCTCGACTCCCCCAGCGAGCTTCACCCACAGCCTTCCCCTGCTCCTCGTCAGCTGCGGAGCTGTGGAGTTCTCTGGTGACATCATTTGGGACATCTTTTACTTGGTTAGGAAAAAAAAGAAGCCAGGCATGGTGGCACACGACCTTTAAACCCAGCACTCGGGAGGCAGAGGTAGGAGGATCACCATGAGTTCGGGGCTACCTTGAGACTATATAGTGAATTCCAGGCCAGCCTGGGCTAGACTGAGACCCTACTTTGAAACGAAAAAAAAAAAACAAATGTGTGTGTGGCCCACACCTTTAATCCCCGCTCTAGGGAGGACGAGGTCGTAGGAGGAGTTCTGCTAGAAGTGAGTTCCAGGTCAGCCTGGGCTACTGAGACTCTACCTTGAGAAAACTAAAAAGAAAAAATAATAATAAAGTTTGGCACTCGGCTGGTAGAGTGCTTGCCTAGCACGAAGCCCTGGGTTCGATCCCCAGGATCACATAAAACCAAGCATGGCGGCATTCACCTGTAATCCCAGGACTTGGGAGGTAGAGACAGGAAGATCAGAAGTTCAGGGTTGTCCTCAGCTAGATAGTAAGTTTGAAGTCAGCCTGGGCTATATGAGACCCTGTCTCAAAAACAGAAAAAGGGGGAGAGGGGATGGGGAGAGAATTTGAACATCGTTCATGTAGGTTTCACTTCTAACTTTACACCATGAGACACTGAGTCTTGAGAGCTAAGCAGGACTTTGAAGTCAGGGGTAAAGCCAGGGGCCTGGAGTCCAAACCTCTGACCTACGGGCTCAGGGCGGGTCTCGCATGAGGGTGAGGTCTGAGCACAAGAGCAGGGAGTTGGTAGAATCAGTCTGGGAGGTACTGAGGAATGAATATTCCAGGCAGACGACAGATGGCCATGTTCCCTTGGGTGCAATCTTATGTGCAAGATGCTAGGAGATGAACTTTCCTACTCGTGGACAGGGGACCCATAAAATTCAAAGCCGCTCTTCCTTCCCAGCCTTGTCCCAAGCTCAGGTTTATGGCCAGGGAGGTCCAGACATCGTCCAGAACCAAGGCCATTTCTGGAAAATTTAAAGGCAGTGCATAAACAGGAATATTTCCACTCTCCAGACTCGAGGTCCTGCGTAAACATTAATTTCCTTCACACAACAGCCCAAGTACCTGCCGCTTACAAGATACCCCACCCGCTGGCATTGGCTCATGGAGGTGGAGATGGAAGATCTAAGAGCTCAGACTGTTTGCTAAAGATCCTGTCCTATTAAAGCAATGGAGACAGGATTCAAATTCACACCAGCCCGATTCCAAATCCCAGGGCTTTTGTCCCCGCCCCCTCACCTCACAAATCAATTTTACAATTTTTAAAATTTGATATTTAATAACTATGTCTCAGTATGACCGCTGATCTTTGTAATTCCATATATTACTTGGTTTTTAACGTTTTTCACTTTTTGTGAGAGAAAGCAAGAGAATTGGCATGCCAGGGCCTCCACCCACTGCAACCAAACTCCAGACGCATGTGCCACCTTGTGCGCATATGCAACCTTGCATGCTTGCATCACCTTGTTTGTCTGGCTTATGTGGGATCTGGAGAATCAAACATGAGTCTTTAGGCTTCACAGGCAAGTACCTTAACCATTAAGCCATCTCCCCAGATCACCACATACTATTTTTTAAAAATGTTTTGTTTGTTTTTATGAGACGAGGTCTCCTAAAGCCCAGGCTGACCTTGAACTCACTATGTAGCTGAGGCTGGCCTTGAAGTACTGATCCTCCTGTATCTATTTCCTTAGTGATGGGATTACAGGCATGTGCCACCAAGCCTGGTTGCAGTATAATTTATTCACATAAAAGTCTTATTCTGGGGCCTGGAAAGATGGCTTAGTGGTTAAAGCGCTTGCCTGCGAAGCCTAAGGACCCAGGTTCAACTCCCCAGAACCTATGTAAGCCAGACGCATTAGGTGGGGCATGTGCATAGGTGGCACACGTACTCAAGGTGGCGCGTGTGTCTGGAGTTTGCTTGCAGTGGCGAAGGCCCTGGCATGCCAATTCTGTCTCTCACTCATAAAAAGAAGGTCTTATTCTGGATCGAGAGAGATGGCCCAATGGTTAAAGCCACTTGCTTACAAAGCCTGATGGCCTAGGTTCGATTCCCCAGTACTTATGTAAAGCCAGATGTGGCGCATGCATCTGGAGTTTGTTTGCAGGGGCTAGAGGCCCTGGTGTGCCCATACTCACTCATTCTCTCTCTCTTTGTCAAATAAATAATTTTTAAATAAATCTTATAGCTGGAGAGATAGTTCAGAGGTTAAGGTACTTTATCTGTAAAGTCTAAAGACCTGATGTGGTTTTTTTTTTTTTCTTTCTTTTACCAGGTAGGGTCTCCATCTAGCCCAGGCTGACCTGGAATTCACTATGGAGTCTCATGGTGGCCTTGAATTCATGGAAATCCTCCTACTTCTGGCTCCCAAGTGATAGGATTAAAAGCGTGCACCACCACGCCTGGCTTTAAATATTTTATTTTTATTTATATATTTATATGACAGAGAAAGAGGAAGAGAGAGAAAATGGAGAATGGGTGCACCAGGGCCTCCAGCCACTGCAAATAAACTCCAGATGCTTGCGCCCCTTGTGCATCTGGCTGACATTGGTCCTGAGGAATCAAACCTGGGTCCTTTGGCTTTGCAGGCAAGTGCTTTCACCGCTAGGACATCCCTCCAGCCCTGAAGACCTGAGTATGATTCCTCTGTACTCACATAAGTCAGATGCACAAGGTGGTGCATGCATCTGGAGTTTGTTTGCAATAGCTACAGGCCTTGGTGCGCCCATACATGCTCCTCCCTCCCCCCATGTCTGTATCTCTCTGCTTGCAAATAAATGAGTAACATATATTCTCTCTCTCTATCTATGTGTCTCTCTCTCACAGTGCTCTCTCTAAAAAAATAAAAATAAATTACAAAAAAAATAAATTTTTAAAGGTGCTGGAGAGATGGATTAGCTGTTAAAGAACTTGCCTGCGAAGCCTAAGGACACATGTTCGACTCTCCAGATCCCACATAAGCCAGACACACAAAGGGGAAGCAAGCACAATGTCTCATGTGTCCACCAGGTTATGCAAGCATCTGGAGTTTAATTGCAATGGCTGAGGCCCTGGCACACCAATTTTCTCTCTCTCTCTCTCTCTCTCTCTCTCTCTCATGCACTCTCTAAAAATGGAAAAAAAAAATAGGGCTGGAGAGATGGCTTAGTGGTTAAGGCATTTGCCTGCAAAGCCAAAGGACCTCAGTTTGATTTCCCAGGACCCACATAAGCCATATGCACAAGGGGGCGCATGCATCTGGAGTTTGTTTGCAGAGGCTAGAGGCTCTGGCATGTCCATTCTCTCTCGCTCTCAAATAAATAAATAAAAATAAAGTAAAAAAATTAAAAAAAAATGCTGGGCATGATGGTGCACGCCTTTAATCTTAGCACTTGGGAGGCAGAGGTTGGAGGATCACTGTGAGTTCAATACCACCCTGAGACTGCATAGTGAATTCCAGGTCAGCCTGGTCTAGAGCAAGACCCTACCTCGAAAACCAAAATAATAATAATAATCAAACACATGTACCACCTTGTGCATCTGGCTTAAGTGGGTACTGGGGAATTGAACCCGAGGCCTTAGGCAAGCACCTTAACAGCTAAGCCTTTCCTCCAGCCCTAAATAAAATATTTAAAAAAAAAAATCTCAGCCAGGCATGGTAGTACACACCTGTAATTTCAGCACTCAGGAAGTAGAGGTAGGAGGATCACTGTGAGTTCAAAGCCAGCCTAGAACTACAGAGTGAGGACCAGCTCAGCCCAGGCTACAGTAAGGCCCTATCTCCAAAAGCAAAAAAAAAAAAAAAAAGTCTTATTCTCTGGATATGGTGGTAAATACCTGTTATCCTAGCATTTGAGGGGAAAAGGCAGAAATTCGAGGTCATCTTCAACTTCATAGTAAATTTGAGACTAGTCTGAGCTACATGGAAACCTGTCTCAAATAAATACATAATGCCAGGCGTGGTGGTGCACGTCTTTAATCCCAGCACTCAGGAGGCTTAGGTAGGAGGATCACTGTGAGTTCGAGGCCACCCTGAGACTCCATAGTGAATTCCAGGTCAGCCTGGATGAGAGTGAGACCCTACCTTGAAAACAAAATAAATGAGTAAGTTCAGCTTCTCGGTCTTAGCCATGCCCCCAGCGCTCCCGGTCACAGGTGGTGAGTGGTCACCAAACAGGACACTGCATGTGTTAAACATCTCCACGGATACAGAAGGTTCCAGCTCCGAGATGAATGCAAAGGGGGCTGTCATGGGGCACATGGTATAGACCCTCTGATTGATGCTGGCCTGAGCTTCAGGCTAATGCCGCACACTCCATCCCTCTCCAGGTTGGCTCACAGGCAGGCAGTCCACTACCTCTGGCTGCCGGAGGGTCTGTCGGTGCCTGGAGGGAGGCGGCGCGTTCATCTAGGCTCTGAGGCACTAGCGAGCTATGGCTGTGGCACAGTCACAGGCCCCCTGGCTCTTGGCAGGTCTGGTTTTATGACTTGACCACCTGCGGGCATGGCACTGGTGTGTGGAGGAGCTGGAGGAAGAGGGGGCAGATCCATGGTGAGGGTGCCCACCGCTCACACCACTGCACTCTGCCCACAGGTACATGGCCATTGTCCACCCCTTCCAGCCACGCCTGTCAGCCGCGGGCACCAAGGCGGTGATCGCGGGCATCTGGCTCGTAGCCCTGGCCCTCGCCTTCCCCCAGTGCTTTCACTCCACCATCACGGTGGACCAGGGAGCCACCAAGTGCGTGGTGGCCTGGCCCAATGACAGCGGGAGCAAGACGGTCCTCCTGTAAGGGCCCCCGGGGACCAGGGTGGAGTGCCATGCATGTCTGCTTGTAGGTCAGCTTGTGTCTGTTGTCCTGTGCATGCCTGACAGGAAGTACGGATGCGCGCGCGTTGATACTGAATGTCTAATCCTCCTGCCTCCACTCCCCCAGGGCTGAAATGATGCGTGCGCCTCCGCACTGGGTTTAAAGTGTTTTACATTCTATAGCATTTTATTTATTAATTTGCAAGCAGAGAGATACAGACAGAGAGAGAGAGAAAAGTATGGTCACACCAGGGCTCTAGCCACTGCAGATGAACTCCAAATGCATGTGCCACCTTGTGCATCTGGCTTTACTTGGGTACTGGGGAATCGAACTCGGGTCATTAGGCTTTGCAGGCATGCACCTTAACTGCCGAGCTATCTCTCTAGCCCTGTTTTACTTTTTTTTTTTTTTTAATTTATGTGAGAGAGAGGAAAAGGCAGAGAGAAAGAAAGAATGGGCACGCAGGGGCCTCCAGCCACTGCAGATGAACTCCAGATGCATGCGCGTCCTTGTGCATCTGGCTCACGTGGGTCCTGGGGAATCGAACTGGGGTCCTTAGGCTTCGCAGGCAGATACCTTAACCGCTAAGCCATTTTCCCAGCCTCTGTTTTACATTTTAAAGGAACATAAGATTTGGTTAGCTTTTCTCCTTTTTTTGTTATTGTTACTATTTCCTTTTTTTGTCACATGGAAGGATGGGGCTCATGCTGGCGACCTTTTGCAGGGGAAGCCCCTTTTTGGTACATACCCTAGCCAATGCTGCCTTTAGTTTTCTTTAAACCAAACCCCAGGGTGGAGTTGCACAGTGGAGTGGGGGAGGGCGAGGGGTCCACGGATACAGCTCTTGGGAGCTTTCGAGTGGACCTGGCCACCTGCAGCGCAGACCTCCGTGTCTCTCCAGGTATCACCTTGTGGTCATTGTGCTCATCTACTTCCTGCCCCTGGTGGTGATGTTCCTCGCCTACAGCATCATCGGCCTTACACTGTGGAGGCGCGCGGTGCCAGGACATCAGGCGCACGGTGCCAACCTGCGCCACCTGCAGGCCAAGAAGAAGGTAGGATGTGGGGGCGAGGGCGCGGGGTTGAGCAGGCCTACCCTGGAGAATCGCTTCTAAAGGCCACCCGCTAGAGGGCGCCCAGCAGTGCAGAATAAACGGGCCCTTGTGCCCAGCCTGAGTCTGAACTTCCTCTCCACCAGATGCATACGCCTTGGTCTTTGGGTAGATACTAAGTTAATATAACGTTAAAGAAATAAACTTTCTAGAATGTTTTTTTTCTTTTCTTTCTTTCTTTCTTCTTTTTTTTTTTTTTTGAGAGAGGGCCTCGCTCCAGCCCAGGCTGACCTGGAATTTACTATGTAGTCCCAGGGTAGCCTCGAACTCACAGTGATCCTCCTACCTCTGTCTTCCGAGTCAGAGCAGTCGTTTTAATTGAGTGGTTCCCGGCCGGGCGCGGTGGCACATGTCTTTAATCCCAGCATTCAGGACGCAGAGGTCAGAGAATTGTGGTGAGTTTGAAGCCACCCTGGGACTACATAGTGAATTCCAGATCAGTCTGGGCTAGAGTGAGACCCTACCTTGAAAAACCAAAAACAAAACAAAACAAAAAAAAAGGACCCTGAAGTGAAGGGCTCAGGAACACGAGGCGTGAGAGGTTAGTGAGGGCACCCCAAGCTAGTCCCGGGGGAGCTAAAGCCTGGGACAATAGGGGCCGAGGACTGACCTGAAACTATCCCGGACCAGTTTGTGAAGACCATGGTGCTGGTGGTGGTGACATTTGCTGTGTGCTGGCTGCCCTACCACCTCTACTTCATCCTGGGCAGCTTCCAGGAGGACATCTACTACCACACGTTCATCCAGCAGGTCTACCTGGCGCTCTTCTGGCTGGCCATGAGCTCCACCATGTACAACCCCATCATCTACTGCTGCCTCAACCGCAGGTGAGCCCCCCAACCGCAGGTGAGTCCCCACCCCCGCCGCCCACCCTCAGGCCTCCATGGGACTGTGCGCAGCAGGATCTCCACCTTCACTCTTGCCCAAGCCTGGGGGAGCTGTCCCCTACCCCATGTAGGAAATGGTGTCCTCAAGTGACCCCAGAGCACATGGCCCGGGACTAGATTGAGCTCTGTCTGCTAACCCCCCAAGCCTTGTCCGATCCCTGGGATGCTGTTCCTACCACCTCTCTGTCCACCCATCTCTTCTGAGGTCTAAGTCAAGGGCAAGGAGGAAGGCAGAAAAGCAGGGTCACAGAGCTGGAGGGAGTATAGAATGAGAGGAAGAAAGAACAAGGTTGGGGTTGGAGAAATGGCTTAGTGGTTAAGGTGCTTGTCTGCAAAGCCAAAGAGGCCAAGTTTGATTCCCTAGGACCCACATAAGCCAGATAGATGCACAAGGTGGCGCATGCATCTGGAGTTTGTTTGCAGTGACTAGAGGCCCTGGTGTGCCCATTCTCTCTCTCCCTCTCTCTGTTTCTAATAAATAAATTTAAATAAATCTTAGCTGGGTGTGGTGGCGTACACCTTTAATCCCAGCGCTCAGGAGGCAGAGGTAGGATGATCACTGTGAGTTTGGAGCCGCCCTGAGACTACATAGTGAATTAATTACAGGTAAGCCTGGGCTAGAGGGGGGAGGAAAAAAATAAAATATTAAAATAAGAGCAAAGTCAAGGAGAGAGGGCTGTCTTCTGAGCTGGTATATTATTATTTTATTGTGTTACTATGTGTGTGGCAGGGTGTTGGTGTATGTGTGTGTACGAGTGCATGTGAAGGCCAGAGGACAAATTCAGGTATTATAGTTACCTTGTCATTGCTGGCACAGAAGTGTCAGACAAAAGCAGCTGATGGGCTCTGTTGTTCTCAAATAAATAAATAAACAAAAATAAATAAAATAAACTTACATTAAAATAAAAAAGCAGAGCCAGGTATGGCGGCACACGCCTTTAATCCCAGCACTCAGGAGGCAGAGGTAGGAGGATCACTGTGAGTTCAAGGCCACCCTGAGACTCCATAGTGAATTCCAGGTCAGCCTGAGCCAGAGTGAGACCCTATCTTGAAAAACCAACAGATGAAAAAGTAAAAATAAATATAAAAGCAGAGCCAGGTGTGGTGGTGCACGCCTTTAATCCCAGCTCTAGGGAGGCAGAGGTAGGAGGACTGCCATGTGTTTGAGACCACCCAGAGATTACATAGTGAACTCCATGTCAGCCTGGGCTAGAGTGAAACCCTACCTCAAAAAAAATTTTTTTTTTTTAAATTGTTTGGTCTAGAGAGATAGCTTAGCAGTTAAGGCACTTACCTGTGAAGCCTAAGTATCCAGGTTTGATTCCCCAGTACCCACATAAAACAGATGCACAAGATGGCTAGCTGTCCTGGTGTGCCCATTTTCTCTATCTGCCTCTTTCTCTCTCTCTTGCAAATAAGCAAATTAAAACAAATTTAAAAACAATTTTTAAAATTTTTATTTATCTGAGTCAGGAAGAGAGTGAGAGAGTGAGAATGGGCATGCCAGGACTTCTAGCCACTGCAAACAAACTCCAGATGCATGTGTCCCCTTGTGCATCTGGCTTATGTGGGTCCATGGGGAGTCGACCCTGGATCCTTTGGCTTTGCAGGCAAGCGCCTTAACAGGTAAGCCATCCCTCCAGCCCCCAAACACCTTAAAAAAAAAAAAAAAAGCAGCTGATGGGAGGAAAGGGTATATTTTGGCTTACAGTCTGGAGGGGAAGCCCCATGGTGGCAGGGTTAAGCCTGGCATGAGCAGGGGCCGGGCGTCACCTCGGCCACAGCAGGTGGAAAGCAGCAGCAGGAGAGTGAGCCGAGCTGGCGCCGGCAAGCTGACAGGTAGTGAACCTCAAAGCCACCGCCTCCCCGCCCCCCAGTGACGCGCCTTCTCCAGCAAGGCTCCACCTCCCAAACTGCCACCAGCTGGGGACCCAGCATTCAAAACACATGACTTTATGGGGACATGTGATTCAAACCACCACAGGTGTCATCTACAGGAAAGTCATCCACGGTTGGTTTATCTGTTGTTTTGGCCTTTGCTTTTGAGACAGGGTCTCATGTAGCTCAGGCTGGCCTTGAACTCACAGTGTCTGCTTCCTATGAATATCAGCTCTACTTGGACCTCCAGTACTGCTGTAGAAAGAGCTAATTATTATTTTTTTAAAAAGCTAGAGCTGGGTGTGGTGGCTCACACCTTTAATATCAGCACTCAGGAGGCAGAGGTAGGAGGATCACCATGAGTTCGAGGCCACCCTGAGGCTACATAGTGAATTCCAGGTCAGCCTGGGCTACAGTGAAACCCTACCTCCAATCTTCCCCTTCCCTCCCTCCACCAACAAAAAAAAAAAACAAACTTTTTTTTGCTGTTGTTTCAAGGTAGAGGTCTCACTGTAGCCCAGGCTGACCTGGAATTCACTATGTAGTCTCAGGGTGGCCTCGAACTCATGGTGATCCTCCTAAGACTCTGCCTTTGGAGTACTGGGATTAAAGATGTGCACCACCACACTTAGCTTAAAAAAAAAAAGTCCCTTCTATTCATTCATTTATTTGCAGGAGTGTGTGTGGGTGCACACCAAGGTCTCTTGTCGTTGCCAACAAATGCAGGTACATACACCACCCTTTGAGTGTAACTTTATGTGGGTGCTGGAGTTGAACCCCAGGCTGCCAGACTTCCCAAGCAAGTGCCTTTAACCACTGAGACATCTTCCCATAAAGTTGTTCATTCTTTAATTTTTTATGGTACCAGAGTGCTGTACTCAAGCTACATCCCCAGCCCTCTTTTCACTTTATATATATATTTTGGTTTTTTTTTTTTTTCAAGGTTGGGTCTTGCTCTAGCCCAGGGTGGCCTGGAACTCACTCCATAGTCCTAGGCTGGCCTTGAACTCATGGCAATCCTCTTACCTCTCCCTCATGAGTGCTGGGATTATTAAAGGCATGTGCCACCACATCTGGCTCCAGATAACTTTTTTTTTTTTTTTTTCCAGCTAGGGTCTCACTCTAGCCCAGGCTGACCTGAAATTCACTATGTAGTTTCAGGACAGATAACATTTAAAAAATATATTTTTATTTATTGGAGGGGGGGGTGTTACATGCCAGGACCTCTTGCAAAAGAACTCCAGACACATGTGCCACTTTGTGCGTCTGGTTTTCTGTGGGTTCTGAAAAACTGTAACTGGGCCATCAAGCTTTGCAAGTAACCACTGAACCATCTTCTTCCCCAACCCAATTTATCATTGTTTTGCTCACACCTATGCTTGTGCACGCTTACATGCGCACTCTTGTCTGCACGTGTGTGCAGACAAGAGGACAAGCTCAGATATTGTTCTTTGGGTGGTGTCCACTTTTTTTTCACCCAGGGCCTCACCAAGGAGGCTCGAGTCGCTGGCCAGCACGCTCCAGCAATCAGCCTGTCTCTGCTTCATGGGCATGTACCACTTTTTAAAGTGGGTGCTGGGGATTGACCTTATGCTTGCCAGCACTTTGCCAAGGGAGCTATCTCCCAGTCCTGAGAGTTGCTTATTTTTTAAGCAAATGGACACACACTTGGTGGCTTCGTGTGTGAATGTTCATTTCAAGCAGTTCCTGGGGAGAGCGCCCCACGCCACCCACATGACCAGAGCCCTGATTCTTTTTTAAGGGATTCCTCTCTGAATACTACCTTATGTATTTGAGAGACAGAGAGTGAGTATGGGCACACCAGGGCCTCCTGCCACTGCAAATGAACTCCAGATGAGTGCACCATTCTGTCATCTGGTTTTATGTGGGCACTGGGGAATCAAACCCCAGTCGTTAGGGTTTGCAGGCAAGCGTCTTACCTGCTGAGCTATCTCTCCAGTCCAGGATACTTTTTTTTTTTTGTTTTCAAGGTAGGGTCTCACTCTAATCCAGGCTGACCTGGAATTCACTATGTAGTCTCAGGCTGGCCTCGAACTCACAACGATCCTTCTACCCCTGCCTCCCGAGTGCTGGGATTAAAGGCATGTGCCACCATGCCTGGCTTTGGATACTTTAGAAGCCAGACTAGAAAGCTTGCTGCTTCTATGTAATTATACTTGATTTCTTTTTGCTGTAGTAACAGGGGTCCAACTTGGCTTGAGCAACAATTTTAACAACTAGAGGAAACCACCCTAGGTTTGGCTGGCTCTCTTCCTCCCCCTCTCTTCTTCCCCTCCCTTCCTTTCTTCCAACAGGGTCTCATATCCCAGACTGGCCTCCATCTTGGTATGCAGCCAAGGATGACCTTGACGTATCCTCCTGCCTCCACCTCCTGATTACAGGTATATGCCACCATGTCCAGTTCACATGCGCCATGGATGAAACCCAGGCTTTGCAATCACTCTACCAACTGGGCTTCATCCCAGAATTTTTGTTTGGTTATTGTTTGGCTTCCCCCTGCCCCCAGAGAGAGAGAAGAGAGAGAGTATGTGTGTGTGTGAGAGAGAGTGAATTGGCAAACCAGGGTCTCAGCCACTGCAGTTGAATGCCAGATGTTTGTGCCACCTAGTGGGCATGTGCGACCTTGCACTTGCCTCATCTTTGTGCCTCTGGCTTACGTGGAACATGGAGAGATTTAACATGGGTCCTTAGGCATCACAGGCAAGCACCTTAACCACTAAGCCATTTTTCCAACCCCTTGTTTGGCTTTTTAAAAATATTTATTCATTTAAAGAGAGACAAAAAAAAAAGTGGGCTCACTGGGGCCTCTAGCCACTGCCAACCAACGCCAGATGCATGCACCATCACGATCACGTGCATCAGACTTTCATGGGTTTTGGTGAATCGAACCTGGGTCTGTAGGAGTCTCGAGAAAGTGCTTTAACCTCTCAACCCTCCCCCCCTCCTTTTTTTGGGCCTTTTGGGACAGGTTTCCACGATGTAGCCTTGGCTGGCCTGGATTTATAGCTGTCTTCCCACCTCTTGCTGGTTGTTTTTAAAAACCAAATGCACTAAAAGCATGCCTCTCTCAACAGCCCCAAAGCAATGGCAGGCTCTTCAGAGTGAGGCAAGACTGCTCTGCAAGTCAGACAGTTCTTCTGTCTCTACTTCCCTTGCTCAGGGCAACCCTCCACACACCCCCCCCCCCAGGTTTCGCTCTGGCTTCCGGCTGGCTTTCCGATGCTGCCCTTGGGTCACGCCGATGGAGGAGGACAGGCTGGAGCTGACGCACACTCCATCCCTCTCCATGAGGGTTAACAGGTGTCACACAAAAGAGACTTTGTTCATGACTGGGGACGTGGCCCCGCCTGCGGCTACCAACGGGCAGGCTGGAGGTTGCCAAGAGAGGGAGCCTGCTGGACCCTGATGCCTTGAATCCATATGTAGAGCCAGGCTTGGCATCCTTTAGAAAGCAGTCAGTGGAGAGATCTGGATGCAAGCCTGGCCTGTGCTCCGTCAACGGGAAAACAAGACGGTGCCTAGAACAGTACAGGCAATAAGGCTGAAGAGCCCAGACCTTGGGCTCCCGCGGGGATCCAGGAAGGGTCAGAGAAGACTGCGAGCCAGCACTTACCTCATCAGGCATTGCAAGCTTCAACGTAACGCAACACAAGAGGAAAATTGGATCCAGTATCCAGGAGACACTGCAGACGTAATGAGTAAAGACAAGTGACTTGCTGTTAGGGTGACAGGAAAAGGTATCAGGCTGTAGAGAGGATGAAAGGGGTCAGCTGCCCAGCTCCGGAGCACTGCTACCATGGTGACGGGAGACCACTGTTGGCAGAGCTTCCAAGAAAATCCTGGAATCCAAATTTCCATATGAAGGTTTGTGGCTCGCAAACACGTTGATAAACACCGGGCAAGCCTAACTGAGCACGTCTGTGGGCGGGGCACACAGGCTGAAGACAGCAGGGAGGAAGGTTCTTGCTGGGCAAAGCGCATCAGCTGGGTCCACCCGAGGCTCGAAGGACTGAGACACAGCCTAGAGTAGCCGGGGGCGGATTGTCATGAGGAACCTTTCGGTGACGCCGGGTAAGCCGCCCTGACTCCCTGCTTGCTGGCAGGATCAGTGGAGGTGTCTAACAACTAGTGGGCCACACTCCGATGAAACGCTCAACAAACAGCCGGCAGCCACGGTGTTCATTACCATGGCAGCCGTGGTACGCAAGTGCCTCCCGCAAACTAAGAACTCAGCTCCAACTCTCACTTCTGCAGGAAGAGCCTGGCAGGGACGCACCAAGTGCTCCGATATCCACAATGCTATAGGCCTGGCCCAGCACACCTCAAAGCCACAGCTCCCCCTCCCTGACCACTGCGCCCACTCTCTGCCCTATAAAGCGCACCTGAGGATCAACGCTGTCTGTGTTTATTCCTAGAGTTACCACAAATGCTGGTTCTACCAGTGACCCCCCCCCTTAAAGGGACACTGATGTCACCAAACTGAATCAGACTGTAGTCACGCCACTCAAGACTTGGGAGTCTTGGCTGGGACCACCACAGGGTGTCTGGAGACACTGATGTGGAGCTACCGAAGGGCCGTGGGAACTAGACAAAATGACAGCAATCTGCTGAGCTACAGGGTGGGTAGAAAGGTCAGAGAGTGGACGACATACGGAAGCCTGGGGAGGGGACGTGCAGCCACTCTGCTTGCCTGGCACCCCATGCGCCCTGGAGCCCGAGCCAGGCCCGTCTCTCTGGTTGTTGGCTAGTGGGAAGCAGGCACCCAGCACCGCTCTCTGAAGCCAAGCAGCCCCCAGAGGCCACTTCACTTGTCCTTTGTTCCGGGAGGACAGGGACCTCCATCCTCCCCCTTCTTCCAGATAGAGGCTTAGGGTGCAGGGGGCTGCAGGGGCAGCTGAGAGGACGGGGGCGCGAGACCAGGCAAGAGGCTGCTTGTGAGACATTGCACAGGGACAGCACAGAAACCTCCGTACCAAACCAACACCGGGGGCTGAAGACCTTTATTTAAGTTAGTTGATTTTGAGGAAGGGTCTCGTGTATCCCAGGCTAGCCTGGAGTTCCCTCAGTGTCTGAGGATGACCTTGAACTTGCCTCCGAGAATGCTAGGTTCATAGGTGTGTACCACCACGCCCAGTTAACCAAGACCTTTATATTATCATTTCTCCCCCCAATCAGGAGGCCCTAAAAAGTACCCAGCGTCTCCTTCCCACCACATCCCAAGACCTCCTCCCCTCTCCCCAGCTAGGAAGCATCACTTGGGCCTGTAAATCGGTACAAAGTTTACTAGTCATACAACATGGCTCACAAAAGCGATGGGACATTTCAGTGATGGCATGATTTGCGGATTGGCTCCTTTTACCCAGATGACGACGAGACACTTTTCGACAGGACCCCACCACCACCACCACCACCACGAGACAAACAGAAGGCAAGACCACCACAACACGGCTAGGACGGGTTCCACGGACACACACTTCAGTGGCACTGATGCCCCCGGGTGGGATGGCAGGCTGTGGTGGGTGCCAGGAAGGTAGGAAGCAGTAACGCTACGTCCACACTCGCCTTTCAGGCCATGCCCCTGGGAGGGGGAGTCCGGCAGTGTCTGCTGGTGATGATGACACACTTCACACAGGGGAGGTGACCCCAAGGACGGGCTTGGGAGGCCCAGAAGGCAGGTCCAATGGGGAAGGGGCAACTTTTCATCTGGCTAGGCACCTGTGGCAGACGTTGGGTGCCGCTATACTTCACGCGTGGGCAATGCACAGCCGGGTCGAATTCAAATCATGCAGAGTGGCGGGGTGGGCGGGGGGGGGGGGTCCGGGCGAGAGACTATCAACAGCACGCGCTCTATGTGGTACCCTACGTTACGCCTTTGGCTGGATTCTCTTCCTCCCGCTGTGGAGTGGCGGGTTCCAGCGCCGGGGGTCCCAGCGGAGCAGCTCGCTGGGCGGAACAGGGGATCATCGCTTTTCGAGAGGAGTGCTGGAAAGGTGGCGGGCTGGGGGTCCTGCCTCTTAGCTCATTTCTCCTCGCTGCTTTACGCCCACGGCTGTGATGAGGGCGGCCCCCTTGCCGCTGCCATCTTCAGACAGAAGGAAGGACACGTTACACTTTGGTGACAGTTCCTTCACGGTTTGGTGCATGATTCTGGAGAAGCTGAAAGACGAAAGATAGAGAGAAGGCTGAGAGGAGGGAAGATCAGGTATGAAACCACCCACATACGCATGAAGTGGGAGGAAGCTACTTAAAAACAACCAGGCCGGGCTGGCGCTGTAGCTCTGTTGATAGCGTGCGTGCATGAAGCCCCGGGCTCCTTCCATCTAGCAATACACAGACTGGGCATAGTGGAAATTGTCTACAATCCCATCAGCCAGGAGGGAGAAGTAGGAGGATTAGATGTTCAAGATTATCTGCAGGTACAAAGAGAGTCTGAGGCCAAGACTGGAGAGATGGCTTAGCAATTAAGCAGCTTGCCTGTGAAGCCTAAGGACCCAGGTTCAACTCCCCAGAACCCAGGTAAGCCACACACACAAGGTAATGGATGAGCACAAAGTGTCACACCCATCTGGAGTTGAGCTGCAGTGGCTGGAGGCCCTGGCACACCCATTAAAAAAAAAAAAACAGTTGTGGAAGGTTTTATATATATACATATATTTAGTTATTTACTTGAGAGCAAGAAAGATGCAGAGAAAGAGAGAGAATGGGCGTGCCAGGGCCTCCAGCCATTGCAAATGAACTCCAGATGCGTGCGCCCCCTTATGCATCTGGTTTACGTGGGTCCTGGAGAATCGATCTGGGATCCTTTCTTTGCAGGCAAATGCCTTCACCGCTAAGCCATCTATCCAGCCCTTGTGGAAGTTCTCTCTCTCTCTCTCTCTTTTTAAGAGAGTTCAAGCATCTTCGTCGGGACAAGGCAGCCCCCAAGAAGGGGAGGGGACCCTAGGGGCAGTGCTGGACGGGAAGACAGGGCTAGGCTGACTGCCTGCTAGGAGACCATGCCTGATCCACACAGTTTCCACTGTTACACGTGGCTTGAGGAAGAGAGCTTGGGAGCTAAGAAGGGGGAGAGGTGAGGAGATGCCTCACCCCATACCACGGCCATAAGGTAAACACATAATGTTTCTGAGGCATTGGGGTGAAGCCGTCTGGAGATAGGTGACACTATGACCTGGGTTTTCTAGGATGGCCCCAAGTACGTTAGTAGCATTCTTTTTATTGGCAAAAAAAAAAAAAAAAGGCCAGGCATGGCGGCACACGCCTTTAATCCCAGCACTCGGGAGGCAGAGGTAGGAGGATCACCATGAGTTCAAGGGCACCCTGAGACTCCATAGTGAATTCCAGGTCAGCCTGAGCTAGAGTGAAGCCCTCGAAACAAACAAACAAACAAAAAAGGCTCCTGAAACCAGGTATGGTGGCTCTTTCCAGCGCTTGGGAGGCTGACATAGGAGGACTGCTGTGAGTTTGAGGCCAGCCTGGACTACAGAGTGAGTCTCAGGTTAACCTGAGCTAAAATTCTGCCTCAAAAATAAAAATGGCCAAAAAAAAAAAAGAAGAAACAAAACAAATAAATAAATAAAAATGGCCGTTCTATCCCTAAGATGCCCACTTTGGAATACACCATGGTCCAATAGCTGACGGGTTCGCTTGTCCTCTAGTGTGGAATGTCACACACTTGTCCAAAAGAAAGCTCCCCCCCCCCCCCCCCGCGCGCCCCCAGCCAAGGGTCCCTGTCCTTCCAGGTCCCTACAAACTCGATGCACAAGTGGAAAGGGCAGTGGCCTCCCCTGTTCTTGCCTTCCTCCCCCATTTACCAAGCACAGCTGTTCAGCCAGGCTGTAGCTAGCCACACCCACCCTCCCGTCAGAGGGGCATGCCATGCCAATGTGAGCTGACCAAGCGACCACTTCTCTGGCTGCCCAAGAGCCCCCATCAGACTCTAGAGCGCTTATTCTTCCGGACACCGTGGTCCCCCACAGCACAACCTTGGGCTGCTGTGTTGGGCCGGGAGTTCTGCTGGCAGACTGGTAACCCTCAAAGGGGCTCGGTGGCCCGGGACAGCTCAGCCCGTGGCAGACAGAAGCCATACTCACTGCGGGTGCAGCTTGTAGAGTGTCCCGTCCACCCCCACGGTCACGTTCAGGTGGTCCAGCCCTCGGTTCTCTCGGATCTTGTCCACCACGGCGGCCATGCCCGCGCCGCACAGCTGCGCGGCCCGCCGGGACACGACGCCGCACACCGTCTTCACGAGGATGCTGTCGTCGCACGTGCTGTTCAGCCCCAGCTGCTGGAGGATGGTCCGGACCTGGAGCAGCGCTAATCGGTCGCTGCGGTGGACAGAAGTCACGGGGCTGAAGGAGCACGGCCTGAGGAGCAGCATCCTGGAGACCCCAGGACTGACCCCAAAGCCCCGTGCTTATCTGAGAACAGCGTCCCTGAGGTTTCATGCACATTACCTAGTTTAATTCTTAAGTATTGCATGCCAAACACAAAAATTTGGCATATCTAGAAAAAAAGAAATTTAAATTAGAAGGGGCCTGGAGAGATGGTTTAATGGTTAAGGCATTTGCCTGCAAAGCAGGTTCAACTCTCCAGGACCCATGTAAGCCAGATGCACAAGGGAGCGCACACGTCTGGAGTTTGTTTACAGTGGCTGGAGGCCCTGGCGTGCCCATTCTCTCTCTCTCTCTCTGCTTCTTTCTTCTTCTCAAATAAATAAATTTAAAAAATATTTCTTAAAAAAGAAAAAATTGGGGCTGGAGAGATGGCTTAGTGGTAAAGCGCTTGCCTGTGAAGCCTAAGGACCCTGGTTTGAGGCTCGATTCCCCAGGACCCATGTTAGCCAGATGCACAGGGGGCACACACGTCTGGAGTTTGTTTGCAGTGGCTGGAGGCCCTGGTGCACCCATTCTCTCTCTCTGTCTCTTTCTCTCTGTCTGTCGTTCTCAAAAAGATAAATAAATAAAATGAACAAAAAAATTAAATATCCATGACCTCATAGTGCCTGACACTACCTACACAAGACCATCATAATAGGAGGAAAAGATGATGACATCAAAATAAAAGAGAGACTGAGATGGGGAGGGGATATGACCAGAGAGTGGAGTTTCAAAGGCAAAAGTTTGTGTGTGTGTGGGGGGGGAATTACCATGGGATATTGTCAATTAAAAAAAGGGAAAAAAAGTCAGTCTATTGGACTTGCCTCAAATAAAAAACCACTATGGTAAGCGAAACATAAAAGCACCAATACTACGTGACTCTGCTTCTGTCGGGCGCCTGGGGTCGTCAGGTTCACAAAAATGGAAGGGGGAATGGTGAGGACAGCCCTCCCCACTCACCTCTCGATCTGAGAGAGAAACTTGGTCTCGAAGATGCCCCGGGTCTTCAGCGGCTCGGATATCTGACCCCGGAAGAGGAACCCTTTCTTGGTGAAGTCGATCAAAATGTTGCGGACGATCTCCCCAAGGTACATACCACTGATCATCTTCTCGTACCTGAGACGGAAGGAAGAGGAGGCTGGGGCACCTACTGGATCTCTAAGTGCCCCCAAGAGCATGCTCACATCGTGGCCACGTGACTGTGCAGTGCCACGGAGGCAGAGTAGGGGACCAGGAAGGACTCTACCCTAACCACAGGAGACCCGAGGCCCCAGCCACTAGCCTTCCTCCCTCCCCAGTGCATCCCTGCCTTGGCCTGGCTGAATCCCGCTCAGATCTCAGACACATGCCATGACCCCACACAGGACTGTCCCAGACTGGATCCCAGCAGTTCCAGGCTCTCTGGTATATCTGCATTTCTCCTGCACAATACAGGCTCCCTGCCTCTGGGCACCAGAGCTCTATCGCTGACGACCCCCAGCGGACAGGAAGTAGGCTTGCTCAGCTCCAAGTACCCAGGGCCCAGTCCAGCAAGGCCTTCAGCAAAGTGCTCAGGACACAGCTGCATAGTAAGTAAACAGCTAGGCTGGTTTTTTGATTTTGTTTTTGTTTTTGATTTTTCTGCCTTTGAGGACGAGTCTCATTTTCACCCAGGCTAACCTTGAATTCACCCGGTAGCCCAGGCTGGCCTTGAACTCATGGTGTGATCCTTCTACTGCAGCCTCCCAGAAATGGGATGAAAGGCATGTACCACCACGCCTGCCTCAGCTGAATCTTGAAGGACACATCAACAGGAAAGGGAAAGTGCCGTGAGCCGGGCATGGTGGTGCACGCCTTCAATCCCAGTACTTGGGAAGCAGAGGTAGGAGGATCGCTGTGAGTTCGAGGCCACCCTGAGACTACAGAATGAATTCCAGGTCAGCTTGGGCCAGAGCGAGACCCTACCTTGAAAAACAAAAACAAAACAAAAAAAAATGATAATAAATAAAGGAAAGTTCCCAGACTTTTTCCTTTTCTGAATGTTTTACAAACAGCCAGAATGTGATCAATTGCCCAGCAGAGTAACAAGGTCACAAAGCTAGGAAAATTCAGGCAGACAACACTTCTGAGGTCAAATTGGAGCCAATTTCTGCTCTGGGGACATGACTTGGGCCAGCTTGTCCTGACGATGGAACAAAAGGCGTCTTGGTCTTGGTTTCAATCCTGTGTGGACGCTGCCATTTCTGACCTGGTCCCTGGGCTGCAATACTCCAGAGGACCACTGATGGGGGGGAGGGGCACGAGGTGCAGCAGGAAGGATGAACTGAGAAAGGGCCTCTATGTCACCCATGAAAACATGAGAGATCATTCTCATAGGGAAGAAACCCCGAACAAGAAGAAGGCTAAACTCTTTCAGGCGAGAAATGGCACTGAGGCAGTGGTGTGTCTCCACTGCCGCCTATCCTCTGGGTATATATTCTAGGGACATTTTCCCCCATACCGAGGGTCCGTCTTCTAGGGTTCTTGGTTACCCCTAGGCCAGAAGCCGACGTTAGGAGTGAGCCAGCAGAACAGCCTAATGCACCAATCCTTGCCCTCATCCTGGCCACTGGTCGCGCCCTCCGCCAGGCGGATTACCTTTGCTTCCCACGGTTCATAGAATACTCGTCCACCAGTTGGTCATACTCCGTTCTGATGTCATCCAGACTGCCGTTGTCCCCGAAGGCGCCCCACTCCATGTTGATGCACATTTGCCCCTTTTCCCCCTCCAGCAACTCCACGTTCTTCATCTCTTCCATGTAGCAGGCATTGCAGCCAGTACCTGCAGACAGCGGGGAGGGGGTTCAGAGGCATCAAGATGGACACATTGGCAGAGGACTGCAAAGTCCTCCCTACCTGGGCTACAAAACCGAGCATGGGCGTGGTGGCGCATGCCTTTAACCCCAGCATTCGGGAGGCAGACGTAGGAGGATCACTATTAGTTCGAGGCCACCCTGAGATTGCATAGTGAATTCCAGTCAGCCTGAGCTAGAGTGAGACCTTACCTCAAAAAAAAAAAAAAAAACAAAACTCAGCACTTGGGAAGCAGAGGTAGGAGGATCGCTGTGAGTTCAAGGCCACCCTGAGACTACAGAGTGAGTTCCAGGTCAGCATGAGTTAAGAGTGAGATGCTACCTCAAAAAAACAAAACTAAATAATTTGTTTTTTCGAGGTAGGGTTTCACTCTAATCCAGGCTGACCTGGAATTCACTCTGTAGTCTCAGGGTGGTCTCGAATTCACGGCGATCCCCCTACCTCTGCCTCCCGAGTGCTGGGATTAAAGGCATGTGCCACCACGCCTGGCTAAATAAATATTTTTTTAAAAAAGATGAGAGCTGCTGTGGCACAAGTCTTTTGAGTTGTGGTTATGTCCATTCGTAGGAATGCCTTTCCTTTCTGTTTCTGTCACTCACCATGTGTCTGGCCCAATTCTTTGTCCTGGGACACAGGAGACTGATCTCAGTGGGTGCCCTCCAGACACAATCTGCACCTGTGCTATGGGCCTCACACTTGGGCCTTGGGGTCTGGAAGTTCAGATATGGAAACTTGCCTTGAACTCACGCTACAGTCAAGAATGACCTTGAACTTCTGTTTCTCTGGCTTCTACATCCCAAGTGCTGAGAGCACAGTGTGACCCAGAGCCCAGGGCACGCCAGGCGAGCACTCGACCCAATGAGCTACCCTCAACGCATGCTATGCTTCTACACAGCTGGCTAGATCCCTTGTCCTAAGGGGCATGTTTCTGAGTGAACAAAGCAATAACATTGTTTTCCCAGAAAAACTTGGAAATACAATTGGAGAATTTGAGTTAAGCTACACAGAGAACACTGGATTTATTTATTATTATTTATTTATTATCATTATTATTTTGACTCAGGGTCTCACTGTATAGTCCTGGCTAACCTAAAACATGCCTCGAATTTGCAGGGATCCTGCATCTGCCTTCCAAAATTACTGGGATTCCAGGTGTGTTCCATTGTGCCCAACTTTGATTAATTTATCTTATGTCAATGGCCTCTTCTATGGTGACCTGTGCAGCAGGGCTATATTTATGTTAACAGAAGATGGTTTTACCACAAAAAAAGTATCTCCAGTTTCAGTACTATTCAGATTGGAAATATATATATATGATACAAGCCAGGTGTGGCGGCGTATGCCTTTAATCCCAGCACTCGGGAGGCAGAAGTAGGAGGACTGCCATGAGTTCGAGGCCACCCTGAGACTCCATAGTAAATTCCAGGTGAGCCTGAGCTAGAGTGAGACCCTACCTCAAAAATCAAAAGAAAAAAGAAACCTGACCTAAGTCACCAAGTGAAGGGACACATCAGCCCTGGAGCTTCCTCCATTACTTTCAGAAGACGAGTCCTTCTTAAGCTGCCCTTCGGCCGAGTCTGCACTAGTGAAATCTTTGAGTCACCGCCAGACACGGACTCAGAGCCACTGGCTTGGGAAGTTCCACTGCTCTCAGAACCAACGGCAGCATCACATGCCACATGGAAGATGGGACGATTCTAAGTAAAGGAGCACTCCTGTGGGCGCATCCACACATGCACACGGGCCCCCTGACATATGGATTCCAGGACTCAGAAGCCTATGGTTTCTATCCCTGAGCTCCCTAAAGTATGGTGACTCAGTGTCCCCCGGGACTGGGGTGTGAGCACATGCTGCTAATCCACTGAGGAGTCAGGAAAGCAAACTGAGAGGACACGCTCACAGCAGCCTGCATCCCATGACCTCAAGCTTGGAGTCACGGGCTTATGTTATTAAAGAGACTGAAACTCAGCCAGGTTCCTCCCGCATTTTAAGATGAGCCTCCCAGGGAACAGATCCTGACAGGGCCCAGATGCCATTCCAACCGTCTCCCAGAGAGGCTGCGGGTCCACAGACCACACATTCCCCAGCAAAGGCCGGCTGGGATGTGGGCCAGCTTTCACCTTCCTTATGCCGACCGACTGATGCAGGCTGTACTTTTGCCTGTGGGATTTTTGAGTATAGACACCAACTGATAAAAGGAAGGAAAAAAAAAAATGCAGGGCCATCTAATAAGCCTGCTGTGTTCAGGAGAGAGGGCCTGACCTCCCAGGCAGGAAGGTGAAGCCAGGTCTAGAGAATGTGCTGAGTCATTCTGGCCTCGCAGGTGCCCCCCCCCCCCCAGGGCGTTCACAAGCAAAAGGCAGCGATGGGAGGAGAAAGCTTTGCCAAACAGAAGGAAGAAATACAGGCCGCAGACAACCTTTCATGGGAGCAGCTTCCGGCCATTCTGAATTTCAGCAGCTGCCCAGGGTGGTTTAATTGTAAATACACAGGCTTCGCCCCGCCCCAACCTCCGGATACTAAGCAAATGGTCCCCAAGACTGGGGTGCTATTCTGTTTCATCAAATTGAGACTGCAGATACTGGTTGACTAAGAATCTTCCCCCTAAATTCCCCTAACACTAGGCACAGGAGCAATGGGACAAAGGGCTCCTGAGGGCCCCTGTCAATGTGCTTCTAGACTTTAATGCTCTTGGGCTGAAGAGATGGCTTTGCAGTCAAGGTGCTTGCCTGCAAAACCAAAGGACCCAGGTTCGATTCCCCAAGAACCACGTAAGCTAGATGCATGACGTGGTCCATGCATTTGGAGTTCCTCTGAGGTGGCTGTGAGAGACCAAATATAACTATTAAAAAAAAAAAAAAAAAAAGGCCCAGGCCTGACTTAGATAGAGAACTAGCTGGCCAATGTGCTGACCTTTTGCTTTTGTAAACTTTGCTTGCTTAATTGCTGCCTTTCCCCCTAACGTTTCTGAGGAATCCCCACTTAAGGGCAATGGAGATGACTTCATCTGCCTGGAGTGCCCCTAGCTCCTGCCCCCAACTTTGCCCACTAAGTGGCCCCCTAAACCAATCAGAACTGTTTAAATCAACCAATCATGTATCTATCCCCTACTTCATTATTCAAATTCCTATATGAACCCCTTCCCCCAAAAGAAAGGGGCTCTCTCCCTCACTACCGCTGTGCCGGACTGTGGGGACGGAGCCCAGGCCTAGGCTTGCAATAAAGAAACCTGCTGCTTTTGCATTCGGGTGTCTCGGCTTCTATGGCGGTTCTCTGGGTGACTCTTGGGTGACCAGGGGACTTGGCTCCTGGTCAGGGGTCTTGGCACAACAGCTGGAGGCCCTGATGTGCCCATTCTCTCTCCTTCTCTCTATCTGCCTCTCTCTTTCTCAAATAAATAAATATTAAAAATAATTTTAAAATACTTTAATGCTCTTGGGCTGGAGAAATGACTTAGCAGTCAAGATGCTTGCCTACAAAACCAAAGGACCCAGGTTTAGACTTTCTCCAAACCCATGTTTCTCCCCCCAGCCCCCCACCCCGCCCTTCCTGAGCTCCCATGAATGGATCAGGGTCCTTCCTGTGCACCTGAACCTGCCACTGAGGCTCAGCCCAGGTACATTTGCAAGGTTCTAAAGGTGCCCAACCCAGGCTACCATGTGGCAACCTGTTCAGTACTCCCCACGGAGCTTGGGAGCGTTTTTGCATTTTCCTTCTCATCTCAATTCTCCCTTAGGAAATCTTCCGTAATTTATCCTTCTTTGTGTCTGTGTTTCTCAACAGTTGTCAACCACGGACAAGAACCTGAAGCCTCCGGCTTGGTGTCTTGGTGGATTCTTTGAGAGCCACACTGGCCTGTGGAGTTCCAATCCCCCCACCCGCCATCCCTAGGCACACTGCTCAGAGCGCTATCCTGCAACACAGCCGTCCTCAAAATAAACAACATTTCCCTCTGGGAAAAAGAGACACCCTCGGGACACTTACCAACGATAAGTCCAATCTCACAGGTGGGCTCCTCATAAGCACACGTCATCATGGTGCCCACCGTGTCGTTGACCACGGCCACCACATCCAAGTCAAATTCCTTTGGAAAGAAAGGGATGTAGCTTTAGGGAAAGGAGAGCTTGGCCTGCCTGCTCACCCCGCCGCACCCCACCCAGCATGCCGCTAGAGCATCGCTCAAGACTGCATGCTGCTGGGAGCAGGGTCAATCCTATGACTGTGTTCTGAGCTTTGACATGATTTCAGAGCGGTCATGTCGTCTAAATCCAACATGACAGCTGGAGAGATGGCTTAGCAGTTAAGGCTTTTGCCTGCAAGGCCAGAGGATCCAGGTTCGATTCCCCAGGACCCACGTTAGCTAGCTGCACAAGAGGGCACATGCGTCTGGAGTTCGTTTGTAGTGGCTGGAGGTTCTGGTGCACCCATTCTCTCACTCTCTTTGTCTCTCAAATAAACAAATAATATTTAAATACAACATGCCAACAGGGCAGCCATGTCTGGTGCTTGCCCTCAGGACTGGCTGTTGGGGCTGCTCCTCTTTCCATTCCTATGAGAGTCACAGTTCTGCCTTTGTTTAAACATATCCCTGAACACAAAGCTGATTATGGCTGGATACTTTTTATAACACAAGTCACATACTTCTTTCATGACTCCAATTCTTTACAACAATCAAGTATAATTTTTACAATCCCTCAAAGCAGTAAAGAGTTCATTTATTTGAGAGACACAGAGAGAAAGATACACAGAATAGGCACCCCAGGTCCTCTATCCACTACACACAAAACTCCAGATACATGTGCCACCTTGTGCATCTGACTTTACATGGGTACTGAAGAATCGAACCTGGTCCTTTAGCTTTGTAGTGTCTTAACCACTAAGCCACCTCTCCAGCCTGCCAATAAATAGTTTTTAAAATACTCTTTAGGCGAGTGTGGTGGCGCACACCTTTAATCCCAGCACTCGGGAGGCAGAGGTAGGAGGATCACTGTGAGTTCAAGGCCACCCTGAGACTCCATAGTGAATTCCAGGTTAGCCTGTGCTACAGTGAGACCCTACCTCGAAAAACCAAAATAAAATAAAATAATCTTTAATAGTTATCTCCTTCCAGCTAAATGCTGTGGCACATGCCTTTAGTCCTAGCACTTGGCAGGCAGAGGTAGGAGGATCACTGTGGGTTTGAGGCCAACCTGGGACTACAGAGCGAATTCCAGGTCAGCCTGGGCTAGAGTGAGACCCCACCTCAAAACAAACAAACAGAAAGTTACCTCTCTCCTTTTTACAGCATCCCTTAGTAAAGTAGCGACATCATGACCCACGCAGTCAGTGGCCTTAAATCCCTTTGTCCAGGTGACCAGGATTCCCTGAAACATGAATGAGAGATATCAGAAGAGCCTGGGCAATTAACCCTTCTTGGCAGGACACAGAGCTTAGTGCCCTTCCTTCCAGGTCACGATCACAGAGCCATACACTGGGCATGCAGCTGACCTAGCAGAATGCTTGCCTAGCATTCATGAGGCCCTGGGTTCCAATCTGGCACCCCATAAATGTGTGTGTGGTGGCACCTGCCTGTCATCCTCACCTCCACAGCAAGTTGGAGGCCAGAGAGACAGAAAACCCCACCTCAAAAATTAATGTTTCAGGGGGCTGGAGAGATGGCTTAGTGGTTAAGCGCTTGCCTGTGAAGCCTAAGGACCCCGGTTCGAGGCTCGGTTCCCCAGGTCCCACGTTAGCCAGATGCACAAGGGGGCGCACGCGTCTGGAGTTCGTTTGCAGAGGCTGGAAGCCCTGGAGCGCCCATTCTCTCTCTCTCCCTCTATCTGTCTTTCTCTCTGTGTCTGCCACTCTCAAATAAATAAATAAAAAAAAAAATTAATGTTTCAGGCGGGTGTGGTGGCACACACCTTTCATCCCAGCACTCGGGAGGCAGAGGTAGGAGGATCGCCATGAGTTCAAGGCCACCGTGAGACTACAGAGTTAATTCCAGGTCAGCCTGGACCAGAGTGAGACCCTACCTCGAAAAACAAAACAAAACAAAACAAAACAAAACAAAAAAATTAACATTTCCAGCCGGGCGTGATGGCGCACACCTTTAATCCCAGCACTTGGGAGGCATAGATAGAAGAATTGCTGTGAGTTCGAGACCAGCCTGAGCTAGATCGAGACCCTACCTCGAAAAACCAAAAAAAAAAAAAAAAGTTTTGATCAAAAAGGACTAGAGGAGCACAGTCTCGAGTCACACTGTAACTGATGACGTCACTTTACCTGGTTCGCCCAGTGCTGCCAAAGAGTCCTTCACCCCTGGCTTCAGGCCTCCTCCCTGAACGACAGGCTGGCTCCCACCTCAGTGACTTGGCACAATCTGCTCCTTCTGCTACTGTATGCCTGCCCCATCCCTTGCAGCCCAGGAGCTCCCACAGGACAGAAAACTGTAACCCTCTGTGTGTGCCCAGAGCTTAGCACCAGCAGACACTCAAACCCCAGCTTGGATCCTTTCATCCCATTTATAGGGCAAGTGTGGTAGTTTGAATTGACTATATGTCCCTAAACACATTGGCTATTATTTTTTTATGCAAGAAAGAGAAGGAGGGAAAGAGAGAGAATTGACACACCTGGGCCTCAGCCACTGCAATCGAACTCCAAACATGTGCACCCCCTTGTGTGCATGTGAGACCCTGTGCACTTGCGTTACTATGTGTCTGGCTCATGTGGGACCTGGAGAGTTGAACCTGAGTACTTAGGCTTTGTAGGCAAGTGCCTTAGCTGCTAAGCGAGCTCTCCAGCCTAGACGAGAATTTGTGTGCCATCCTTGCACAAGGGCCATGGTAATCTTCTCTGCATTGTTCCAATTTTAGTCCGTGTGCTGTCGAAGCAAGCACCTGAGTTTTTTTTTTTTAATATTTTATTTACTTATTTATTTGAGAGAGAGAAAGAGGCAGAGAGAGAGAATGGGTGTGACAGGGTCTCCAGCTACTGCAAACAAATTCCGAACACATGGGCCCTCTTGTGCATCTGGCTTATGTGGGTCCTGGGGAATCAAACCAGGGTCCTTAGGCTTCGCAGGCAAACGCTTTAACTACTAAGCCATTTCACTTAAGCTTGAAACTTGGGTCTCCAGCAGCCTGCTGGAAGGTGTGTCACTGGGAAGCAGATCTTAAGTCTGGCCTTGAGGTGAGTTCAGAGTACCGAGTGCAAGCTGGCTGTGTTCATGTCTCTGTGCAGGAATCTATGAAAGTGAGCTCTTTCCACCACTGACAGCGTTTCCCCCGGACTAGGTCAGTCTGAAGGAAACCTTTTCCTCCCATAAGCCGCTTCTGGTTGAATGCTTGTCTAGCAATGCAAAGGTAACCAAAACAGCAAGTGTTTACAAAAGATCTCCTGCGAGGATGCTGGGCTAGGGCACATGCTCCTTGCTCAGAAAAAGCCAAAAAAAAAAAAAAAAAAAGTGCAGAGTACTATATTCAAGATGATGAATGACTAAGGTGCCAGGGAAGGATGAGAGTGAAGTTCTTTGTGCCTGGAAGCCCCAAAGGTTCTCTCTCACAAAAGGTGTCGCTTCTAACAAGGTCAGAAGAGTGGAGTCCCCGAACGTTCTTGAAGGTGTGCAACAAAGCCTAGGATGATGTGGCACGAGAGACAGTGCCAGACATGTAGGCATGACACTGAGGCCAGACCGCCCTAGCCACGTGAGGGTGGCACTCTCTGAAGTCTGATGCCCACAGGAGACACTCACCGCATCCAGGCTCGTCTGCTTGCAGGGAAACGAGAAGGTGAATCCCAGAGGCATCCGGGGGCCTTTGATGCCCATGTAGTCCAGGAAGTCGGAGATGCAGGAGACGATGTGATCAAAGAGCTTCAGGGGACAGGAAGGGACCACTCAGGCTCTCTAGTTTGAGACTTTCAGCGCACACGCACAAGCACACCCTGCATCCTGTCACATGCAGAGCGAGCCCCTCTCCCCATAATCTTCCCAGCCATTAAAGCCTCACAGGTAACGCATGGCTCAAAGCACCCGACGGTGTCACATGGCAGGCTTGAGCTTGTCCCACAACCACCACGTCACTGGCCATGTGTGTGATACGCACACACCTGACGGGAGCAAGAGTCGGCGTGCCTCACCTCTTCCCCGGTACCCTGCATGATTTCGATGGGAATGGCGTAGATCTTGTTGTGCATTTCTACCGTTCTCTTCTTCCCGCTGCGAATTTTCACCAGCAGGACACGGAAATTGGTTCCACCAAGATCGAGCGCCAAGAAGTCACCATGTTCTGTTACAGGAAAGAAGATAGAGAATATCATTTAAAAAAAAACAAGGGCTGGAGGGATGGCTTAGCATTTAAGGCACTTGTCTGCGAAGCAAAGGACCCAGGTTCGATTCCCCAGGACCCACGTTAGCCAGATTCACAAGGTGGTGCCCTGACATACCCATTCTCTCTCTCTCTCTGTCAAATAAATAAATAAATAAATAATATTAAAAGAAAACAAAAAAACAAGGGCTGGAGATGTCTGCGAAGCCAAAGGACTCTGGGTCAATTTCCAGTATCCACGTAAGCCAGACGCACAAGGTGGCGCATGCATCTAGGGTTTGCAGTGGTTGAAGGTTCTGGCGTGACCATTCTTTCTATCTGCTTCTGTCTCTATCTCTCTTAAATATTTTTTTTTTAAAAAAAAACATACATCTTGGCAGTCAGTATCCTCAAGGCCCCCAAACTGCATTAAGGGGAACTGCCCCCACAGCCCCCACTGCACAAAGTAGCCAGACACTGGGTTACTGACTCATAAACTGGGCCACACTGGAAGGACAAAAGGCCCCAAGAGTGAACCACTAGTCACAATAAACCTTACAGGGGGTTGTAGAAAAGCCTAGCAACAACACTCTGACATTAGGGAACCTCATATAAAAATTCATAATTTGCTGGGCGTGGTGGCCGCATGCCTTTAATCCCAGCACTTGGGAGGCAGAGGAAGAAGGATTGCCATGAGTTCAATGCCACCCTGAGACTACATAGTGAATTTCAGGTCAGCCTGGGCCAGAGTGAGACCCTACCTCAAGAACAAAAACAAAACAAAAACAACAGCAACAAAAAGTCATAATCTGAGCCGGGCGTGGTGGCGCACACCTTTAATCCCAGCACTTGGGAGGCAGAGGTAGGAGGATCACCGTGAGTTCGAGGCCACCTTGAGACTCCATAGTGAATTCCAGGTCAGCCTGAGCCAGAGTGAGACCCTACCTTAGAAAACAAAAAAACAAAAAAACAAAAAAAAAAAAAAAGTCATAATCTGCATCAATGCCCAGAGTCTAAGAGATGGCCACAAGCCTCCCTCCAGGTACCCACCCTTCTTTACAATGGAGGCAGTATAAGGTTCTTCTCGCCAGAAGATAGTCTGCTCTCTGCCCTCTGGATCTGGGATCACAGCAAAGCTGAGCTAACTTCACCTTCCCCCCCAACCCATGGATCCTGCTGCTGCCAACGTGCAGCCCAAGACATGGCAGGGCACTCTCACGTGCAGGAAGACTGAGCTCAGCCTCCCAGCTGGCTACAGAACAGGGGGGCCTGCCCTGACTCGTGGGCCACAGTGAACTCTGAAGGGAGTCTACCACGTAATAATAAGTCACATCCACAGGATGTGTTTATGTCACAGACATTCATTGTCCCAAGGATCCAAAAAAAACAAAACAACCACTCTTGAGCATCCCCACAGAGCTAAGTTAGACGAAGGGTTGGATGCCTGGATCCTACCTGCCCACGTGTGAAAAGCCCCGGGCCTGTTTGGTTCCCTCATACAGACCGGGCCAGGACTTAAGATGTGCTCAGTATTAATTCTGATGGTGTTTTGTTGCTGCAGTTGGTGGTGGTGGTGGGGGGGTGTGTTTGTGTGCCACAGCATATATGTGGAGGTCAGAGGGTAACCCTGGAGTGCTGGTGTTTCCTGTTTGCTGCTGTGTGTGGGATTAGAGAACCCCGCACTAATGCAGCCAGCCTTACACGGGCTCCGGGGACCCAACGCCAGTTATCAGGCTTACTCAGCAAGTACTTTGAACCACCGAGCCATCCATCTCCCGAGCCCCTGATCTGTTTTTTTTTTTCCCCTTAAATACTTATTTTATATATAGATAGATAGATAGATAGATAGATAGATAGATAGATAGATAGATATAAAATCTGACAGAGAGAAAGGGAGAGACAGACAGACAGAATGGGCCTCTAGCCACTGCAAATGAACTCCAGACTCATGCACCACCTTGTGCATCTGACTAACGTGGGTCCTGGGGAATCAAATCTGGGTCCTTTGGCTTTGCAGGCAAATGCCTTAACCACTGAGCCATCCCCCCAGCCCCTGATCGGGTTTTAAGTAGCTGAGGTTGGAATCAAGCTTGCTATGTAGCTAAGATTGACCTCAAATTCCTGATCCTCCTGTCTCTACACCCCAAGTGCTGGGATTACATATGTACATTACTACTCTTGGCTTCCCACTTCCCAACTTGAACATGATTTTTTTCTTTCTTCTTCTTTTTTTTTTTTTTTTTTTTTTTCCCGAGGTAGGGTCTCACTCTAGCCCAGGCTGACCTGGAACTTACTCTGTAGTCCCAGGCTGGCCTCAAACTCAGAGATCCACCTACCTCTGCCTTTCGAGTGCTGAGATTAAAGGCATGCGCCACCATGCCCGGCAGTTCTCACATGATTTTGGATAAAGGCTCTAGCCAGGGAGGTCCCTGCTTGAGAAATTTAACCACTCTGAGCCAGGCACATAACAAGCCAGAGGTGACGATGAAAAATGGGTGAGTTAGCTTCCAGCATGGGCAATGCAAAGACATCCTCTGGAGGGTTCAAAACTCCCCTGATCCAGGGCCCCCTAACTGACGCCCCCCCCCCCACCAAGCCTGGTACAGGGGCACGGCGGCCCCAGCAGGCCCTCACCAGTGCCATCGGGGGTGCTCTGGACAAAAGAGGGAAGCATCTTGACCACAGCCTGGTCATGCGTCTTCTTCCCCAGCCCGGCCTCCATCTCGGCGCGCATCTTCCTCTTCACCTCCAGTAGTGTCTGATGGCTGAGGCGGAAGTGGGCCAGGGTCTCCTCGATCTGCCTGTGCTGCTCGGCCAGCCGGTAGGCCACCGCGGTCACCATGGCCGCCCCCTTGCCGCTGCCGCTCTCGGAGAGGAGGAAGCGCACGTCCGAGTCGGGCACCAGGCGCCTGAGGGTTTTGTGGAAACGCCGGGAGTACCTGGGGGACACAGGGGGGCGGGCACTGCAGCAGCGGCCGGTGGCAACCTGTTGGGGACCCCTTTCGTCTACATGCTTGACTTCTACTCCCTGTGCTTGCTGATCTTTCCTGCCACACGAGTTTTGCATCTGTTGTACAAAAGGCAGCAGGTGGACTGGAGAGGTGCCTCAGTTAGTAAGGGGCTCGCCCCACAACCATGAGGACCTGAGTTTGAACCCCCAACACCCCCGTAAAGTCAGGTGTGATCCAATATCAACCCGTGGCCCCCATATGCACCCGGCACATGTAAAGTTGGGTGTGATCCAACATCAACCCGTGGCCCCCATATGCACCCGCCACATGTAAAGTCAGGTGTGATCCAATATCAACTCATGGCCCCGCCCACATGCAAACACACACAAACATGAAGAAGCAATAAAATAATTTTTTTGAAAAAAAGAAAAGCCCACCCAGCATGGTGGCGCACGCCTTTAGTCCTAGGACTGAGGAGGCGGAGGTAGGAGGATCGCCGTGAGTTTGAAACCACCCTGACTGAGACTACATAGTGAATTCCAGGCCAGCCTGAGCTAGAGCAAGATCCTACTCAAAAACCAAAATAAAAGCAGAAAGATTTTGGCCACCACTGTGACCACAAAAAGTCAAGGGTACAGAGTTTCAAAGTCAGAAAGATCCAGAATCAAGGATGAGTTCTGTCACGTCCACATCAAGTGACGTTGAGCCAGTTACTTAACCTTGGCATCAAAGGGATCTATGTGTGGCCCAAGGTGGAGTGAGAACTGAACAGGTTCATGAGCAAGGACTGAAGAATAATCCTCTTGGGTGTGTGGGGGGTGTGTTTTCACTTGGCTCTTTCTCCTCCCTAGAAGAAAACCTTGGGGCAGGACAGGACTGTATGAGAGCCAGAGGTTGCATCCTGCGGTATGGAAAGCTGTTGCCAATAGAAACAGGAAAGATGGTTCTCCCAAAATATTAGCAGTTGTCAGCTCCAAGGAGTAGGAATAACAACGGCTTCTATTCTTTGTGTAATTTTTTGTACTGTCTGAAGTTTTTATGCAGAGTACCTATTACTTCCGAAATGAAAAATACTTAGTCAAAGCTATTCTTTAAAATGTGAGTTTTGTTTTTTGTTTTTTTTTTTTAATAAAAAAACCGTTCTGGATATGGCCAGTTGTGTGACCTTAGTGTACCAAATACCATCAAACTGTAACACAGAAGAGTGGTAAAGGTGACACAGTTTGTGCTAAATGCATCTTTACTACCTCAGAAAGTTATAATGTGATGTTACGAATCCTTAGGCTTTCTTGCCCAAAAATGAGCTAAAAAAGCAAGTTTTTTTCCAAAGAAAAAGCTGGGTATGGTGACACACACTTGTAGTCCCAGCTACTAAAAGGCTGAGGTGAAAATCACTCAAGGGCTAGAGAGAGATAGCTTAGCAGTTAAATTGTTTGCCTGCAATGCCAAAGGACCCAGGTTCAATTCCCCAGGACCCACATAAGCCAAATGCACAAGGTGGTACATGCACGTGGAGTTTGTTTGCAGTGGCTAGAGGCCCTGGCACCCCATTCTCTCTCTTTCTCTCTATCTGCTACTTTTTATCTTTCAAAAAAAATAAATAATAAAAAATAAAAAAAGCAGTGCCTGGGGGTCTGGAGGCTTTTAACAGTCTTCTGATTCCTGCAGACACATCACACCTCACATTCCTGGCAGCTAGAGAAATCTTTATCCCGACCTGTGAAACAAGAGAGCGAGACCAACGAGACCCACCAAGGGCAAGACTTCCCAAACTGGCAACTCTACCTAGGCATTGTTGTATATATAAAAAAAAAAAAAAGCCATATACTGGGTGCAAAATTCTAACCTCAAGAAAAGAGTCTTGGCCCAGATTAATACCAAGAGCCAGTTTCAGCAAAGGGCAAACTCACTGTGGGTGCGTCTTGTAAAGAGAGCCGTCCACACCAACCGTGGTCCGCAGCCTGGGCGTGCCCTTGTTATCTCTCAGGCGGTTCAAGATGGCACCCAGCGTGGCAGCCACCAGGTTGGCCGAGCGAAAGGAGACGATGGTGCATACGTGCTGGACCGAAATACAGTCGTCATCGGACGGCTCCACTCCCAGGCGGGTCAGGATTTCTTTGGCATTGTGGATGCCTTCCTTATTCCTGCGAGGTGGAAGGCCAAGACATGTGAGTTAAGCGCCACGACACCAGTGGAAAGAAAGGACTAGATGGGCCAAAGAGTTGGCTCATTGGGTAAGGTGCTTGCTAGTTCCATTCCCCGATATCCATGTCAAGCCAGATGCACAAGCTAGCGCCTGCAGCCCTGGGTCCACTGGCAGGGGCTGGAGGGTCTGGAGTACCCATTCTTTGTCTTCTCTCTCTCTGCTTGCAAATAGAGAGAAAGAAAGAACTAGAAAGTGCATGCAACACGTGGCATGGGATTAAGACTGGCAAATGGGGCTTTCTTTGCGGTTAAGGCACATGCCTGTAAAGCCAAAGGACCCAGGTTCAATTCCCCAGTACCCATGTAAGTCAGATGCACAAGGTGGCACATATGTCTGGAGTTCATTTGCAGTGGCAGGAGGCCCTGGAGCACCCATTCTCTCTCCCCCCTCTCTCTCTGTCTCTTTTTCTCAAATAAATAATAATAATTAAAAAAAATAAGGATACTGAGCCAGGCTTGGTGGCGCATGCCTTTAATCCCAGCACTCAGAAGGCAGAGGTAGGAGGACCACCGTGAGTTCGAGGTCATCCTGAGACTACATAGTGAATTCCAGGTGAGCATGGACTAGAGTGAGACCCTACCTCACAAAAAAAAAGGACTGTCTCCCTTCCATTCCCCTCCATCGCCAGATGGCACCTACTTTTCGATGGCAGACACATCACTGGTGTTGAACTTTCCCCGAGTGAGCAGCTCGGGGGTGATCCGCCCTTCAAATAAGAGGCCCTCCTTGGCCATCTTGACCAGGATGAGTCGGACCAGCTCCCCCAGGTAGAGGCCGCTGACCATCTTCTCGAATCTGCAGAAGGAAAAGTCCATAGGTACTTGTGAACCGGGTGTGGTGGCGCACGCCTTTAATCCCAGCACTCGGGGAGGCAGGGGCAGGAGGATTTCTGGGAGTTCAAGGCCAGCCTGAGACTACATAGTGAATTCCAGGTCAGCCTGGGCTAGAGGGAGACCCTACCTCAAAAAAAATAAAAAATAAAATAAAATTCATAGGTACTTGTGAGTGCTCCCTCTGTCCCAATGCTGGGGCACCAATGATGAAGGGACAAAAGTGGGCACAGCCTCTCCTTGTCCCTCACAAGCTCCTGGTCTCCCCCTCCCCAGGCAAGAGAATGCTCTTATGTGATCCAAGATCCAACAAGAAGGGGACAGGGAGGTTGACCCCAGACAGGGTGGTCACCCAGACCCCCCAGGTTGTGTCTAGGACCCTTCAGGGCAGGCGCAGGCAAGCAAGGCTGACTGGAAGAAACATCCGGGTTTAGATTGGGGGCGACAGATGATAAGGCCCCCGGAAAAATGAACAGAATATAATGATATCTGTGCACGGTACTATTTTAAATTATTTATTTATGAGAGAGAGAGAAAGAACGAGAGATTAGGCACGACAGGGCCTCTAGTCATTGTAAACAAACTCCAGACTCATGTGCCACCCTGTGCATCCAACCAGGGATCTTAACTGTGCCTTAACTGCTAAGCCGTCTCTCCAGCGCCGTGCAAGGTACTTTTTAAAGGATTCCTACACCGTCCCTGCACAATTCAGCCTCCTGGAGAAAACGGGTAGGCAGCAAACACTCTCCTCACTTCCTATCTCAGAAGGGGGCAGGTCTTCTAGGGGGTGGGGATAGCAGTCTTCCCCCATAAGGCCACTGCCAGGACATCTTCTAATCACAGTCTAAGGGCTTCTCGTGTCCTTTTCCAGCCAAAGGACTACAAATTTTCTGTCTGGAGAATGTACTCTTCCCCCAAAATCCAATCAGCTCGTCCCACTGCTCATGCCGCATTCAGAAGCAGGCCAATCCCAGAGTGAACTGGCTTTCTCCCCGCACTCCCCCAGGAGGATGGTGGGAGCTGTGAGGTTCTCTGACTGCAGCAGCCACTCTGGTCCAAGTACTACATGGGGACAGGTGGTCTCCTGGAGCCTGACATGGAAACTGAGGCGTGCCAGGGCCAGCTTCCACTCAAGGCCAATGAAATCGGGCTCAATGCTCTACCTGAGCCAGATTCAGCTGTAAGTTTGGGACCTGAGTAGGCAAGATCAGAAGGCAGGCTCCAGATTAAAGGCCTTAAAAAAAAAATCTGAGGATGGAGAGATGGCTTAGCAATTAAGGTGCTTGCCTACAAAGCCAAAGGACCCAGGTTCGATTCCCCAGAACCCACATAAGCCAGATGCAAAAGGTGTGCATATGTCTAGAGTTTGTTTGCAGCGGTTAGAGGCCCTCATGCACTCATTCTCTCTCTGTCTCCTATCTCTTTGCTTGCAAAGAAATAAATAAAATTTTAAAAAATTCTGGCCAGGCATGATGGTGTACACCTTTAATCCCAGCACTTGGAAGGCAGAGGAAGGAGGATCACTGTGTGTTCAAGGCCACCCTGAGACTACATAGTGAATTCCAGATCAGCGTGGGCTAGAGTGAGACCCTATCTCAAAAAAATAATTAATTAATTTAAAAATTCTGTCTGTACATAATTAAAGTATTTTCTGATGGCTACTGCCATCTCAAAAAAATTATTTTTCTTAAATTTACTTGCACAAACTGAGTGTGTGTGTGTGTGTGTGTGTGTGTGTGTGTGTGTGTGAGGGTCTCTTGATGCTTGCAAATAATGACCAACCAGCTTTATGTGGACACCTGGGAAATTGAAACCGTGCCAGTAGGCTTTGCAAGCAAGTGCCTTTAAGTACTGTGACATCTAACCAGCCCCAAAGTGCTCATCTCTTAAGTAGCCTTGCTGGCACCCCAAGAGCTGGCCGTGACACAGCACAACCATCCAACAGCCCAGGATGCTGCCAGGCCCTGCCTGTCAACACAGCATGGCCTCCTTAGAAACATAGTGCAGTGGAGGCCTGTCCACAGGAGGGAACAAGTGCCTGATACTGAAAACCTATGACAGAGGAAATCATGAGCCCTAGGGGTGTAACGTCTGCTGGTGTCTGGCTAAGTATATATATTATCCTCATCACACTGCCTAGTGAGCACTTCTCTTAATGTTCATACCCATATGTTAATGCTGCTCTCAGTTTTGGTTACAGAAGTTTCTCTTTTCAGATAGTGGTGACCTTGGGATGACTCAGAAGGCACCATAGTGCCCAGAAAGCCAAGCGCCACATGTTCTCCCTCATATGCGGATCCTAGCTGCAGATGATTGGGCTTCTGCATGAGAAGGAAAAAACTCAGTAGCAGAGGCCAGTAAGTTAAAAAGGAGATATAAAGGGAAGAGAAAAGAAGGGAGGAGGGTACTTAATAGGTTGGTATTGTATATATGTAAGAATGATTGAGATGGGGAAGGGATATGATGGAGAATGGAATTTCAAGGGGGAAAGTTGGGGGGGTATTACCATGGGATATTTTTTATAATCATGGAAAATGTTAATAAAAATTTGAGAAAAGAAAAAAAGAGTAAAAAAAATTAAGAATACCATTCAACAAGTTTTCTTCTGAGAATTTATCCCAGACCTTATTCACTCATGTATGAAAAGTAGATTCCTTATCAAGATTTCATCCATTTAAGAGATACATGGCAACAGACACTAGGCGAAAATAGCCATGTGAATGTTCTTTGTGTGATACAAAATGATTTCCATGACCTAACTTTACTCAAAAAAAAAAAAATGTAGTGTCTATATAGTATGTCAGCTTTTAGGTAAAAATGGTACAAAAAGGAGTGTAAATTGTGGTTCTCTATTACAAATTATCTCTAGAAAAATATACAAAACTCTTCATAGTAAGTATCTCTAAAAATAGGAACAGTGTAACTGGTATATACAGACAGAGCTTTTTGCTATATACTCCATAGTACTTTAGCATATAAATGTGTAACTTGTTCAAAACTGTAAAACATTCAATTGTAAAATATCTTCTTTTCTCATCTAAACAGTAGCATCTGCTTATTATTGAAGCTTCCAAATAATGCTGAGGCTCCAGCCCCAATTCTAATTCCTATTGGAAGTCAAATCGTCCTTTATATTACCTTGCAAATGGCAGTGCAGTAGAGAAGCCCTAGAGAGCAGGAAGGAGGACAAATGGAGGGAGAAAAAATGTCACAGAGAAGGCACTGGACTGTGAGTTAAGAGCTCTGACACATACCTGGATGTTTCTTCCCTGGTGGCCTAGATTTCAGTGCTCTCTCAGATACTTCACTTGCTTATCTTTAAATTAGTGCCCTATGCAACTAACTGATAGGCCACACTTTTGAGACATAAATATGAAAAAGGTCTTTGGTGACTATGGAGATGGCCCAGCAGATGAAGTCACTTGTTTACAAAGCCCACAAGCACTGGGTTCAATTCCCCGGTACTTTCATAAAGCCAAATGCACAAAGACATACATGTATTTGGAGTTTGTTTGCACTGGCAAGAGGCCCTTGTGCACCCATTCTGTCTGTCTCAAATAAAATTTTTTTTAAGTAAAAAAAAAAAAAAAAGAAAGAACGAAAGAAAGAAATGCAGTCTTCATTGTTCCTTCCTGACAGGACTGGGCAGGCCCGCCAGGTAGTGGGTGGAGGCTCCCATTGGAAGCTCCGGAGTAGGAGAGCGCCCTGAGGCTGACTGCTGGCCAGACTCCTGGGCACACAGCTCCAAGGAGCCAGGCTTAATCCCAGAACTGGCAGTGCTCCTCCTGCCTCCATGGCCTCTGCACCCCTCTAGAGCTGGACCTCCACCTACGTGTCATGGGAACAATGACAGTCTTCCTGCAAGGTCATATGGAAGCAGGCAGGTCAAGTCTGTGGAATACGGCTACAGAGCGCTTACGACTCTTGCTCTGTGTCCAGTAGCTGCTCTGTAAACTGAGGGTCAGTTGAACTATGGATTTGTCGGCCTCCGACTCCCCCCAGGTTGGGACTACAGATATGTGCCACCATTCCCAGTTTGCGGTACTGGGAACCAAACTCTGGGTTGTCATGCATGCTAGAGAAATAATCAACTTAGCTGCATTCCCAGCCTGACACTTCTCTTTTGTTTTTAAAAGCCTGATGATTTTGTTTGTCTGTCTGTCTCTGTCTGTTCATTTGTTTTTCGAGGTAGGGTCTCACTGTAGCCCAGACTGACCTGGAATTTACTATGGAGTCTCTGGCTGGCCTCGAGACACAAATTAATCAAATGACAAAAAGGCACCATCACAACAGATACCAGAGAAATTCAATAAATCATAAGGACATATATTCACCTAAGTTACAAAATCTAAAAGAAACGATGATTTCATTGATTTATATCACTTAACAAAATTAAATCAAGACGAGATTAACCACTTAAATAGACCTATAACAAGCATGGAGATCCAAGCAGTTATATATAGTCTCCCAACTAGAGGCTAAGAGATGGCTTAGCAGTTAAGGCCTGCAAAGCCAAAGTACCCAGGTTCAATTCCCCAGGACCCACATAAGCCACATACACAAGGGGGCACATGCATCTAGAATTTTTCTGCAGTGGCTGGAGGCCTGGCAGCCCATTCATTCTCTCCCTCTCTCTCTCTCTGTCTCTTCCTATTTCTGTGTGTCTCTCTCTCTTAACTAAATAAAAATAAAAAATAAATTAATTTTTTAAAATCTCCCAACTAAAAAAAGTCCAGGCCCAGATGGATTCACTGGTGAATTTTAACAGACATTCATGAAAAAACTAACATCAATGCTTCTCAAACTTTTCCATAAATTAGAAAAAGAAGGAATGGTATCAAACTCAGCATCACCCTGATACCAAAGCCAGAAAAGACAGAACAGAAACATAAAATTACAGACCAATCTCCCTCATGAACATAAATGCAAAATTTTTCAACAAAATATTGGCAAACAGAATATAAGAATATATCAGAAAAGCCGGGCGTGGTGGTGCATGCCTTAAATCCCAGCACTCGGGAGGCAGAGGTAGGAGGATTACTATAAGTTCAAGGTCACCCTGAGACTCCATAGTGAATTCCAGGTCAGCCTGGGCTAGAGTGAGACACTACCTCAAAACAAAACAAAAAAAAAAAAAAGAATTTACCAGAAAGATCATACACCCTGACCAAGTAGGCTTTATCCCAGAGATGCAGGGATGGCTCAACATATGAAAATTGATAAATTTAATACATTATATAAGTGGATTAAAAGACAAAAATTGTATGATCATCTCATTAGATGCAGAAAAGGTATTTGATACTATTTGATGATAAAAGTCATACAGAGACTGGGAGTAGAAGGCAATCTCATCATAATAAAGGCTGTTTATGACAAACCTACAGCCAACATAATACTAAATGGAGAAAAATTGAAGTTTTTCCACTAAAATCAGGAACTAAACAAGGGTGTCCACTGTCCCCACTTTTATTTAATATAGTACTGGAAGCCTTAGCCATAGCAATAAGGCAAGAGACACATATAAGGATACAAATTGGAAAGGAAGAGATCAAAATATCATTATTTACAGATGATATGATTCTATACATAACAGACCCTAAAGACTCTCCAAGCAAACTTTTAGAGCTGATAAGCATCTACAGCCATGTAGCAGGATACAAAATAAACAGAAATCAGTTGCCTTCCTATATGCTAATAACAAACACACAGAATGAAATCAGAAACTCACTTCCATTCACAATTGCATCAAAATAAAATAAAACAAAATAAAGTGCCTTGGAATAAACCCAGCCAAGGAAGTAAAGGATCTCTATAATGACAACTTTAAAACAATTATGAGAAATTGCAGAAGACACTAGGAAATGGAAAGACATTCCTTGTTCTTCCAATGGAAGTATCAGTATTGTGAAAATGTCAACCTTACTGAAAGCAATCTACACATTTAATGCAATCCCCAACAAAATTCCAATGGCACTCTTCACAGAAACAGAAAAAACAACCCAAAATTTCATTTGGAAGCACAAAGAACCTTGAATATATAAAACAATTTTGAGCAAAAATAAGGCTGGTGGGATCACCATACCTGATTTTAACCTGTATTAACGAATTAGTAACAAAAACAGCATGGTACTGGCACAAAAACAGACATGTAGATCAATGGAACAGAATACAGGACCCAGATTTAAGTCCAGGCAGTCACCTGATCTTCGACAAAAATGCCTTTTCAGCAAATGGTGCTGGGAAAATGTATCTGTAGAAGGATGAAAATGGATCCTTATCTCTCTCCATGCACAAGAATTAAGTCCAAATGGGTCAAAGATCTTACTATCAGATCTGAAACTCTGAAACTGCTAAAGGAAAAAGCAGGGGTAACCCTTTAACATATTGGTATTAGCAAAGACTCAATGTAACTCCAATTGCTCAGGAATTAAAATCATTGATACTGTGAACAGAGCAAAGAGGCAACCTACAGAATGGGAGAACATCTCTGTCAGCTATGCATCTGAGAGAGGATTAATATCTACGATATACAAAGAACACAAAAATTAAATAATAAGAAATCAAACAACCCAATTAAAAAATGGGCCATGGACCCTTGGTTTCCCACAAGGAATAGATGGTAAGATCCTATTGCTGAAGACTCCACATACTTGGGCTGCAAGGCCACTGAGAAATCCTGCTGGAACTGAGCTGATAACCTCCACCATGTAGATCAGCTGACAGAAAACTAGAAGACACCATTCTGCATGCGGCTCAATGGGACAGAGCGAAATCACCAGTGAAGATACTCAACAGTGGACACTGCAAGACTTATATTTGGCCAGCCAGGCCAAATGAGCCCACGGGTATAATAGTCACACATCTGTTATGGGGGAAACCAATGGCCCACTCCATGGGAGGGAATACATCCCTGATACTGAAAACCTACAACAGGGGTAGTAATGAGCCCTAGGGTGTAACATCTATTGCTGTCTGGCTAAACATATATACTGTGCTCACTAAACTGCCCAGTAAGCACTTCTCTTACTGTTCATACCCATATATTAATGCTACTCACACTTTTGGTTAGAAAACCTTCTCTTTCCAGATGGCAGTGACCTTCAGATGACTCAAAAGGCACCATGGTGCTGAGAAGTGACAGAGGACTGCTCAATACTGAAATATCTCTATCACACCTTCCAAGGCTCATGGTCCATTGTGGAGGAGGTGGTGGGAAGAACGTAAGAGCCAAAGGAAGGGTAGGACTCCTTACAATGTGCTCCTCCAGAAACAACATGGCCTGGATATCCATGAACGCACAGTGCCTGACACTACCTGCACAAGACCATCATGATAGGAGGAAAGGATCATGACATCAAAATAAATAGAGACTGATTGAGAGGGGGTGGGGATATGATGGAGAATGGAGTTTCAAAGGAGAAAGTGGGGAGGGCATTACCATGGGATATTGTTTGCAATCATGGAAGTTGTCAATAAAAAATAAATCAAATGGATGGTAGCATTCACAAACACCTGACTTTGTGTCCTTTTGTCTCCTGTTCCCAGGCTTTTGCTAGGCGACTCCCAGGTCAGATACTTAGCTAGAAAGACAAGGTCAAGGACTCACAGCTGCTTTCCAGGGTTGAGGGATCCTCGGTCCAGCTCCCTGTCAAACTCGGTGCGGATGTCTTCCAGGGCGCCGTCGTCCCCGAAGGCCCCCCACTCCGTGTTGATGCACATCCGCCCCTCGTCGCCCTCCACCAGGTCGATGTACCTCAGTTCCTCCATGTAGCAAGCGTTGGTGCCAGTGCCTGGGGGGGGGGGCAACATTGGAAGCTGAGGCCACAGGAGAAAGGGGAGGGCGCCTCTCCTGAAGCGCTGGGCTGAGCGGGCCGTTCTGGGGGCACGTTACCAATGATCAGGCCGACTTCACACTGCTGGTCGTCATAGCCACAGGTCATCATGGTCCCCACTGTGTCGTTGACCACAGCTACAATGTTGGCATCGTAGTCCTGGGCACAGATAGTGAGCTGGGTGTCACCTTTGTTGTTTTTTTTTAATAATACATTTTTAAATAATTTATACTTATTTACTTATTTCTTTGACAGAGAAAGAGGGAGAGAGAGAATGGGCACTCCAGGACCTCCAGCCACTGCAGAGAAACTCCAGACACGTGTGGCCCCTTGTGCATCTGGCTAACATGGGTCCTGGAGAATCAAGCCTGGGTCCTTTGGCTTGGCAGGCAAATGCCTTAACCGCTAAGCCATCCCTCCAGCCTGGGTGTCACCTATGAACCCCACATCGAGCAGAGGCGCCCTAACCTTAGGCAGAGCTTGGTTTTCATAGTCATCAACACTGTGAGCAGGTCTCACTGCTGCCAGGACTTAAATGAATTGAATCAAAGAGCAGTGATTACATTACTGAAAATATAGGGTCCGCTTAATTACCCAGTCTAGGGTTCTTTGGGGAGTGGATTTTCCTCATAGAGCCACGTTCCTCAGCTAGGCTCTACGGGGGAGCAGAGAGGCACGGGAGGAGGCAGTTCAGGAAACGCGGGCTCACAGGCTGACGCCCCCCGCCCGCCTCTTCCCACCACGGTGCTCAGACCGGGATATTGCACGTGCTCTAGTCATGTGAACGTGTCGTTCCCCGCCCCGCGGCCCGCTGAGCACAGCCAGAGAGAAATTACCCCTCGTTTCTTGATGGCTTTCTCCAGCAGTTTGACCACATCGGCACCTTCCACGCCGCTGGCTTTGAACCGCTTCGTCCACGTGATCAGGATGGCCTGTGGGAGGAGGGGACAGGCGGGGTTTGGGTCAGGAGCCTCAGCATCCCAAGGCCTGGAAGTGGAGGACGGAGCCAGATGGGTCCATCACCTGCCTATCCCCACGATACATTTCCCTGGGGGATACAAGGGAAGAAAAAAAACAAGCAAAGAAACAGACTCATGTCCAACTTGCACAAGTGGCCAGCTGTAGGAATTCCAAAGCACGCTGTCCATCTGCCTCTCGTCCCACAGCCACTGGGCCCCAGAATTCTGGAGCCACCTTCCTGTTATGGTAATTGAGACTTCAAAGAGCATTGTATCCCCCCCTCACGCGACCCCCTCATACCTAACCAGATTAGGTCTGGGATCTTATTACTACCGACTACTATGGTAACTGCCTAAACCTTTCTGCACCTAACTGAGAGGAAAAACAACGTTCTCCCAGCCACCACCCGTTAACTCTAGACAGAGATGAAATTCAAACTCTCAATTCCCCAAAAGGTAAGTGGATAAGGGGGAGGGGTTCTTCCCCCATGCACCATGCCAAATGCCAGATCACAGATCACCTTTCCTTCCTGTGCTGGTTTGAATCGGATGTCCCCCATAAAATGTGTTCTGAGCATACAGCCTCTGCGGGTACCCACTGCTCTCTGTCTGGACAAGAGGCCTGCCCAGTGGGAGAGAACTCATATCTGGCACTGGAAACCAAGACAGAATCCCATGGTCAGGAAAGTCAAGACTTCAGAGAGAAGCCCCACTGCTCTCACAGAAGAGTGGGCTCGCACACCAAAACAAACAAACTCTCTGAAGTGACTGTGCACACCCCCTTTAACTCAAGCTGCCCTCACTCTCGTTTGAAGAATCTGCTTTGTTTTGCAGATGGGAGAGCAAACAGAGAACTGAGATCCATTAATAAGACAAGAAGATAGCTGGTAACGTGAACACTGCTCTTACTGCTAGCCTGACAACCAGTTCCAAGGTGATGGTGACAGGTATGGTGATCAGTCAAAACCCATCAAAGCAGAACTCCATACACTACAGAGAACTCAACACTACATCAGATTATTAATAGGCCTGCCATGGCTCAGGGAACATTGTGGGAGGGGGGTAGAAAGGTTGCAAGAGCCAAAGAGTGGGCAGGAATACTGAGGCATGGTTTTCTGCTACTCTGCAGGGACTGATGGAGGTCTTCATGACCCCAATGTAACAGGAGCTAGGGCAAGGGGATAAAAGAATATAACCTGGCCAGGCATGGTGATGCATACCTTTAATCTCAGTACTCAGGAGGCAGAGGTAGGAGGATCACCGTGAGTCCAAGGTTACCCTGAGACTACATAGTGAATTCCAGGTCAGCCTGAACTACAGTGAGACCCTATCTTGAAAACCCAAGAAGAATATATATATACATGTATATAAATTAGGACTGGAAAGATGGCTCAGCAGTAAGGCACTGGCCTGCAATGCCAAACAAGCAGAGCCTGATTCCCAGTACCCAGTAAAGCCAGATGCACAGGTGGTGCATGCATCTCGAGCCTACTCATAGCAGCTGGGGGCTGGTGACAATTTAGGAGATGGAGCCTTGCTGGAGGAGGGGTGTTTCTGGAGGTGGCGTTGGGGGGTGTTAAGCCAGCTGCCCCTTGCCAGAGCTGGGCTCACTAGCTGCTGTTTTCCACCTGCTGTGGCAGAGGTGGTGTCCAGCCTCTGCTCATGCCATGTTTTCCCTTGGCATCATGAAGCTTCCTTTTTTGTGGTGGCAGGAGGCCCTGGCATGCCCATGCTCATCCCCCCCCCCCACTCTGTGCTTGCAAAGAAATAAATAATTTAAAAGTGAAAGTGAAACCTTGGGCCCACGAACCCGTCTGTGTCATTCCTCCACTGCGAACCTCGACGCGGGAGGGCCACGTGGCACACAGTCAAATGGAAGGCAGCTCTGAAAACAGACGCCATGCACCAAGAGAGCTGATGGCATTCATGGAGAATGCCACCCAAAGTTGTCCTCTGCCCTGTGGGTGCACACCTGTGAGCATGTGCATGAGGACGCACACACAGAGAGCCTGAGAAGTCCCAGCACGGCCTCTCTGACTGACCACCCACCGAACTTTCCAGCCAGGTCTCAGTTTCTAACGCCCCCAAGAAAACCAGGCATGGTTAGGTGGGAAAGGCGAAGAAAAATGCAAAGAGAATTCTTGGTTGGGGAGCTGAAGCCAGGGCTGAGGCATTGCAGGAGCAATGTTGACGAACTCGGTCTGTGCCTCTCTGGCTGAGTCTGCTGTTTGTCCAGTATGAGAGGCCATTTGTGTTTGCAGAGTAAGGGAGAAATCAAGGAGAGACACCCAAGGATTAGTCACAGGGAGTGCGCGGAAGCAGGCACCCACTCCGGGATATTTGTTTTTGAGGCAGAATAGGCAGGTGGGAGGTTACAGACAAGGGAATTAGAGCCTGGGAGAGAGCAGGCTCCGTCCTCACACCGGCTCTACCTTACCTGATAAGGCTTTGGTGCAGAAGACAGAAAACTTCTAACTTCCATCAAATGACACATAGAGATAATATCCTATATCTTTAGGTCTGGGGCAATATCCATCATAAATTTTTTGCTTACTACTGAAAATTCTTTAACTATTTTTAAAAATTTTTTGTTCATTTTTATTTATTTATTTGAGAACGACAGACAGAGGCAGAGAGAGAGAATGGGCGTGCCGGGGCCTCCAGCCACTGCAAACAAACTCCAGATGCTTGCGCCCTCTTGTGCATCTGGCTAACGTGGGACCTGGGGAATTGAGACTTGAACCGGGGTCCTCAGGCTTCACAGGCAAGCGCTTAACTGCTAAGCCATCTCTCCAACCCTCTGTCTTGTTTTCAGTTTTTCAAGGTATGGTCTCACTCTAGCCCATGCAATTTGATTTAAACATTTCCTTATTCACTTATTTATTTGTGTATCTCTGTATTTATTTATTCATGAATGACAGCCTCTAGCCAGATCTGGCCTCAAACTTGCTATGCAGCCGAGGACAATTCTGAATTTCTGATTCTCCCACCTCCCAGTGCTGGGGTGACAGGTGTGAGTCACCACGCCATCCCTCCAGTGCTGGGGAAGGTGCCTCAGGGCTTCAAACACGCTAGACAAGTGCTCCCCCAACCTAACTATGTCCTCAGCCTGCAATGGGATATAATAAAATTGTATATTCCCATAACTTTGATTTTATTAGCACATATTATTATATGACTGTTCTATTTTATTAGCTATGCTTGTCAATCTCTTAGTGTTCTTATTTACAAACTAGAACTTCATCACGGATATGTATGTATGTGAGAAAACATACTGTTTATGATGTCCAGAGGTAGTCACGGTCTCAGGCACTTCCTGAGTGTTAGGTCATAAGCACTGTCTCTTTAAGAGGACAGACATTAGTCCTAGGAAGGCAAAGCAGCACACAGCCCCATCTGCAGTTCCTTCTGACCCCGGGCACAGGGACAGACAACCTGGCCTGAGTGGGACAGCAGGATAAGATAACATTCGCATTGATGAGTCTGTGACTTACTCCATGCCCTCTCTCAGCTCCTCATATTAGTAACCCAAGTCACAACCACCCCATAGCAAGCCTTTAACTAGAAACCTCCCGCAGCAAGACTACACAAGGAACTTCCTTTCTCCCAAGAGCTTCTGCCTTTGACAGTCTTAAGAAACTCCACAGCAGAGTGGGAGCTAATACAAGATTCCACCTAAAATCTGTTTCGTTGTCTCTCATTAACACCAGGTCAAAATCTTCACCACTAAGGTCTCAGAACACATCTCTCATATGGGGTAGGGGGACACTGTCAGCAAGCTTTGCACCGGGCTGAAAGAGGCACCCTGGAGGCCAAACCGACAGGAACACCTTGGAGATGCGGCACGGCCAGATACTCGAGGGAATGTGGATGGGATCACACACACCTGGACAGAGACAAGATGGGACAGCCACACCTCAGAGGCATTCGTGGGGAGGCCACAAAATGCAATCCGGGATGACCTTACCTCATCTATTTTGGATTGTCGGCACGGGAAAGAAAACGTGAATCCCACAGGTAATTTCTTGTCTTTGATATTCTTTTTCTCCATGAAGTCCCCCAGGCATTCAGCGACATGGTCAAAAAGCTGGAGAGAACAGGAGAGAGACGTCAGGTGGGAGGAAGGGGACACAGTATTGGGGAGATGACTGAAGAGTCACACCGCCTGATCAAGGAGCTGCCTGTGGGGCAGCGCAGCCGCCTGGAAGCATCTCAAACCCCAAGATGGAAACTGATGTGTGAAGGAAATCGAGAAACAAAACGCCAGCAGTCTCCCATGACACACTGCCCTCAGGTCTCCATCAGTTACCCACAAGTGGCCTTCGAGCCTCTCCCATGCTGATCTATGAAACTTTCACAAATTCTATGACAATTCCACAGCATCCAACACCCTGGAGTAACCGAACAGCCTTCAGACAATCATAGTTTTGTTTTCTTAAAAAAATTAGTTTCGGGGCTGGAGAGATGGCTTAGTGGTTAAGCGCTTGACTGTGAAGCCTAAGGACCCTGGTTCGAGGCTCGGTTCCCCAGGTCCCACGTTATCCAGATGCACAAGGGGGCGCACGCGTCTGGAGTTCGTTTGCAGAGGCTGGAAGCCCTGGCACGCCCATTCCCTCTCTCTCCCTCTATCTGTCTTTCTCTGTGTCTGTCGCTCTCAAATAAATAAATAAATAAATGAATAAATAAATAAATAAATAAATTAGTTTCGGCTGGAGAGATGGCTGGGCAGTTAAGATGCATGCCTGAAAAGCCAAAGGACCCAAGCTCGAGTCTCCCGTACCATGTAAAGCCAGATGCACAAGGTAGTAAGTGCATCTGGAGTGTTTGCACTGGTAAGAGGCCCTGGTGTACCCGTTATCTCTATCTGCCTCTTTTTTTCCCCTTCTGTGTCCCAAATAAATAAATAAAAATATTTTTAAAAATGTATTTAAAGATGGGCTGGAGAGATGGCTTAGCGGTTAAGCGCTTGCCTGTGAAGCCTAAGGACCCTGGTTCGAGGCTCGGTTCCCCAGGTCCCACGTTAGCCAGATGCACAAGGGGGCGCACACGTCTGGAGTTCATTTGCTGGAAGCCCTGGCATGCCCATTCTCTCTCTCTCCCTCTATCTGTCTTTCTCTCTGTGTCTGTCGCTCTCAAATAAATAAATAAAATTTTTAAAAAATGTATTTAAAGATAAGTGTGGTGGTGTACGGGTTAATCCCAGCACTCGGGAGGCAGACGCAGGTGGACAGCCATGAGTTCACTGAGTCTACATAGTCAACTCTAGATCAGCCTGGGCTAGAGCAAGACCCCACCTCAAAAACAAAAAACAAAAAAGGAAAACTGCTCCTCCACAGGTAAAATACCATATGAGAAGGCTGGGCAGATGGCGCAGCAGTTAAAGGGCCAAACTGAGCTGCAAAGATGGCTCAGCAGTTAAAAGCACTTGTTGCAAAGCTGGCTATACCCAGGTTCAATTTTCCCCAATTACCACTTAAACCTAGGTACAAGGAGGCATCTTTAATCCCAGTTCTTGGGAGGCTGAGGTAGGAAGACTGTGGTGAGTTTGAGGCCACCCTGAGAGTACACAGTGAGTTCCAGGTCAGCCTGGGCTAGACTGAGACTACCTTGGAAAAAAAGAAAAAAAAAGGAGGGGGGACCAAAAGCACACATACACATGCATGCACACATACACATGCATACACACACACACACACACACACACCCAGTCAGTCACCCTGAGCCAGCTTTAGCACTGAACTTGACTGCTGGGCCAAAGAGAGGTCCAATCATTTGTTTGGGAGCTCTGTCCCTGAGTCACAGTTAGTCACAGTCAGGCTGCACTTTCAATGGCATTTCTGACTCAAGAGACACATGTGATTACCTTCCCAGGTGGTGCTGGGCTAAGCTTCCTGTGACCTGTTTCAGATTGAAATAAACCCATCATGAAGTCCTCTTATCCCAAGCCATCTGCAGAGGAAGGACCCAGCTGAGAAGGGGAAGGAAGGAGGGCTGACCAAGAGAGAGAGAGAGAGGGGGGGGGGGAGGGAGGGAGGGAGGGAGGGAGGGAGGGAGGGAGGGAGAAAGGGAGGGAGGGGGAGAGAGAGAGAGAGAGAGAAGTACCCGGAATGGCTGGATGCAAGCCAGGGGACCACGGTCAGGGGTCCTTACCCAGAACCCACATCCAAGTCAAACACAGCTCACCAGTGTTCTGTTGGGAAGGCCAAGATGAGCGCTGGGGATGGTGGGACACACCTAAGATCCCAGCGCTCGGGAGGCTCTAGGGCTTGAAGATCCAGAGTTTGAGGCTAGCCTGAGCTACCGAAGGAGTTCCAAGCCAGCTTGGGCATTTTAGTGAGATCCTACTTCAAAAGTTAAAAAAAAAAAAAAAAGTAGCTGGAGCCAGACATGGTGGCGCAGGCCTTTAATCCCAGCACTTGGGAGGTGGAGACAGGAGGATCACTGTGAGTTCAAGGCCACCCTGAGACTACATAGTTAATTCCAGGTCAGCCTGAGTTAGAGTGAGACCCTACCTTGAAAAAAAAAAATCAAAAAGTAAAAAATGGGCATGGGCAGATCACTTATCTGGTATCCTCAAGGCCCTAGTACCACAAAATAAATAAACAAACACACAAGAAAAATACATGTTAATTTCTTCTTTCGAGACAACATATTTATTTTTTGGGTTTTTTTTTTCGGGAGGGTGTCTCCCTCCAGCCTAGACTGACCTGGAATTCACACTGTAATCTCAGGGCCCCTCCAAACACGTGACGATCCTCCTACCTGTGCCTCCCAAGTGTGGAGATCAAAGGCATGCGCCACCACGCCCAGCTAATCAGAGAATCTGGGTGTGATGATGCAGGTGTGTAGTCCCAGGACTGAGGAGGCAGAAACAGGAGGATTCTGAGTTCAAGGGCCAGCCTGGGCTATTTGGCAATTTCCAGGCCTACATAGTGAGACACTATCTCGAAAAAAAAGTAAAATGAATAAATAAAAATTAAAAATAAAGGGTAGAGAGATGGCTAAGGTGCTTGCCTGCAAAGCCTAAGGACCCAGATTCGAATTGTCAGTACCCACATGAGCCAGCTGCACAAGGTGGTGCATGTCCCTGGAGTCTGAAGTGGCTAGAGGCCCTGGCATGCCCATTCTCTGTATCTGCCTGTTTCTCTCTCTCTTTCTTTCTCTGTGTCTCAAATAAATAAATATTCTTAAATAAAAATAAATAGATAGCCCTTGATTGAGTAAATAATAGCTAAACAAAAACTGAAGTATCTGTTATTTAAACTTCACAGAACTGGGCTGGAGAGATGGTTTAGCAGTTAAGGCACTTGCCTGTGAAGCCTAAGGACCCAGGTCCAATTCCCCGGCACCCATGTAAAGCCAGATGCATGACGTGGTGCGTGCATCTGGAGTTCGTCAGCAGTGGCCGGAGCCCTAACATGTCCATTCCCTCTCCTTCCCTCTCTCTCTCTCTCTTAAATAAATAAATAATATATATTTTTTAATTCACAGAACTATGTGATTGATATTTTAACAATGTTACATTTATACTTCTGAAATCACTGAGTTTAATTTTTACAGGCTTTTGAGTTGCTGTAAATGTAAGGCGGAAGGATGGAGGGAGGGAGAGAAAAGAAAGAGCTGGCAGACAGGCAGGCTGGGTGGAAGGTGGACACAGAGCTTGCCTTTAAATTAAATAGCGTCTCAAATGAAAGATTTTAAAACGAATTTTTTTGAATAGCCACACATCACAGGAGATTCCCCACGATCTCAATCCCAAGACATTACTGCTGCTCAAAGCCTGTGAGTGTGAGCTGCTCCGCAGGTAACAAGAGGACCCGGGTCACCAGAACCCGCCACACAGCACGGCAGTCAGAGGTCTGAGGAAATGGATCAGCGGACACGGACGCTGGCAACGCACACCGCACGGCTGGGGAGTGTTCCCACTTCATCCCGCCCTTCTCCAGGCATTGCTCCCCTAACCGCTTCAGCGAAGCCTCTTGTCCACCCACAGCCTCCACGCTCCCTCCACGTCAACACTGACGCTTAGGGCTGCGGAGATGGCTTAGCGGTTAAGGTGCTTGCCTGTGATGCCTATGGACTCAGGTTCAATTCCCCAGGACCCACATAAGCCAGATGCACAGGATGGCACATGGATTTGGAGTTTGTGGGCAGTGACTGGAGGACCTGGGGTGCCCCTTTCTCTTTCTGCCTTTCTAACTCTCTCTCAAATAAATAATAAAATATTTTTTTAAAAAAATACCTGAGGGAGGGCTAGAGAGATGGCTTAGCGGTTAAGCGCTTGCCTGTGAAGCCTAAGGACCCCGGTTCGAGGCTCGGTTCCCCAGGTCCCACGTTAGCCAGATGCACAAGGGGGCGCACGCGTCTGGAGTTCGTTTGCAGAGGCTGGAGGCCCTGGCGCGCCCATTCTCTCTCTCTCCCTCTGTCTGTCTTTCTCTCTGTGTCTGTTGCTCTCAAATAAATAAATAAATAAATAAATAAATAAAACCTGAGGGAATGCTGAATCCCAGTCACACGTATCATATACAGATGGGCCCTGCCAGGGCATGTCCACAGCCTCAACCAAGAAAGGCCCTGAGGCCTGGGGGAAAGGAGGCCTTGGGCACAAGTGGGAGGAAGGCCCGTGCCCTCTGCTTGCTGTGCCAAGGGTGTATGCAATGCTGTGAAATCAGGAGCGTGGTGCCCTTGATTGCCCAAGTTGTGAACCCTCTTCCTGTCTGACAAGGTCGCCTGGCTCCCAGTGTGTGGGCGAGGACGCCAGTGACCTGAAAGAAGGGCAGCTCTGCCCGAGGGCTGTGCTCTGGAAACCAACCCAGCCCTCCCGTGTGGTGGACACGCCCCTTGGGAGTCCTTCGCGTCGTCTGAGCCATGAAAGCGTCCCGGGCACGCTGGGCCGCGGGCCTGCTCTGAGGGGAGCGCGGACCCACCTGGCTCCCGCTGCCATGCACGATGTTCTCTGGGGTCTCATAGGCCTCGGACTCCATGTGGACATTTTGTCTCTTCTCATGATTCACTTGCACCCGCAGAATCCGAAAGGAAGATCCACCCAGATCCAGGGCAATGAAATCCCCCTTTTCTGTTGAGGGAGACGAGAAAGAAATATGTTAGATTCAAGCGTCAGAAGACCACAGGACATGGCCCCTCCCTGCATGTGGCCCCATCTGTCACCCCCACCACCACCACCAACACACACAGACAGACAGCAGAAACCATGCTAACGTTGACCAACCAGCAACCTGAGACAGAAAGAGCTTCCAGCAACCCCGGTCTCTCCCACTGACTGCAGGGGGTCCGCTGAATTCAGTACAAAGCTCCACCACATTTTCCTCTAATTCCTGACCCACTTGGGCTGCAGGGGAGTCTTAGCAGTTAAGGCACAGGCCTGTGATGCCTAAGGAACACAGGCTTGATGCCCCAGTACCCATGTAAGCCAGATACACAAAGCGGCACGTGTCTTGGGTTCATTTGCAGTGACTAGAGGCCCTGGTGAGCCCATTCTCTCCTCTCTCAAACAAATATATGTGCGTGTGTGTGTGTGTGTGTGTGTGTGTGTGTTCATTAGCATTGTTGGGCTGGAGAGATGAATTAGTTGTTAAGGTATTTGCCTGCAAAGTCAAAGGACCCAGGTTCAATTCCCCAGGACCCACGTAAGCCAGATGCACAAGGAGGGCACATGCGTCTGGAGTTCGTTTGCAGTAGCCCTAACGAACCCATTCTTTCTCTCTCCCTCTCTCTGTGTCTAGTTCTGTCTCTCTCAAATACATAAATAAAAATATCTTTAAAAATTATCACTGCTGCCCGTAAAGTAAGATCACGCAGCATTCCAGCTCAGAAAACCCTGCGCCTGAGACCCATTCCATGCCTGGGGCCGTTCCACGTCAGCTCAGACACCTGCCACCGCGTGTCTTCAGATCCATTAGTCCTCAGAGCAGTTTCCTCATTGTTGTGATAAAATATACACAGCCTACATTTTATCACTGTAACTTTTTTGTGACATGTGCTGTGTGTCCGTATGTGTGTGCATGTTCATGTGGAGGCCAGAGGTCAATGCCCGGTGTCTTCCTCAATGCTTTTTAAATAATAATAATAAATTACTATATGCCACCTTATTTTTTGATAGTGTTTCTCACTCACTCAGCTACACTAGCCAGCCAGTGGGCCTAAGGGATCCAGTTGTCTCGGCCTCCCAAGCACTGGGATTACAGGCACCTGCCACCACACTTGGATTTTATGTGGCGGTTGGGAATCTGAATTTAGGACCTCACACTTGTGCAGTAAGCATTGTACCCATTGTGCCATCTTCCCAGCGCCACTGGGGAGTGTACAGGGTAGTGTCATTAACTACATCCTAAGGTTGGGCAACAATCATTATCTATTTCCAAAACTTTTTCGTTATCCCAACAGAAACTCAATAAGCATTAAGCAATAGCTCCTGATCCTGCACCCCCCGGCCCCCCATGCTTGGTAACCTCTATTCTATTGTCTGAAATTTTCCTGTTCTGGGTCTTTCACTGAAGCCAACACTAACTGTGTTCTTGGGTCTGGTTTCTTCCACGTAGCATGGTGTCTCCAAGGCTCTTCCATGCTGAGCCTGTGTCACTGGGGGAGGGGGGACAGCCAGGAAGGTCACTACTACTTTTTTTTTTCTTTTTTTATAATGCAAAAGAGAGAGAGAGAGAGAGAAGACAGACAGAGAGAGAATGGGCATCTTGTGCATCTGGCTTATACGGGTACTAGGGAATCACACCTGGGTCCTTAGACTTTACGGGCAAGTGCTTTAATCGTTAATCCACCTTTCCTGCCCTGACTTCAATTATAAATGAGTGAATTGTGTGTTACATAAATTAAATTTCAATACTACTATCATGTAAAAAGTAATAGAGGGCTAGAGAGATGGCTTAGCAGTTAAGGGGCTTGCCTGCAAAAATCAAAGGATCCCGGTTCGACTCTCCAGGACCCACGTAAGCCAGATGCCTAAGGGGGCGCATACATCTGGAGTTCATTTGCACTGACTGAAGGCTCTGGCATGCCCATTCTCTCTCTCAAATAAATAAATTAATAAAATATATTTTTTAAAAAGCCAGGCCTGTATCCCACGTCCTGTGGGGGGCAGGGACAGGAGACGCTCTGGGGGTTCTGGTCACCCAATCTAACTGGAAAAAAAAAAGGCACACCCATTCTCTCTACCTGCCTCTCTCTCCCCCAAATAAGTAAGTGAAGAAAATTTTTAAAAATGTTTAGTAGCATGATAAATTTTTCAGTTGCCAGGCAGGTCTGTCTGGTCTCATGTTTAGGTGAACCAGAGAAAAGCGGTTTCATGTCACCCAAGTTCCTGGTGATGGCCTCACTAGTAGCAACCTCTCCACACAGAGCGGCACCTGGGGAGGGTCCAGGACAGGTGAAGGGCGTCCTGCTGTCCTGCGCTGCTCAAACACAGGACGCGAGCCTGGTCTTGGAGCCCACTCCTCATGGTCTGCTCACTCCACCCCTCCTGACCTGTGGAAACATCTCAGGTTCACAGGGTCTCGGGACCAGAGCAGAAAGAGCGGCAGAGGCAGGCCAAGCCAAAGCTAAAAACAAGACACTGCACGTTGAGTGATGGATTTGAGAGGAACCTGCCAGATGGCTGCGCTGGATGCTCACAAGGAGCCTGCCAGCTTCCAGGTTTTCCCATGCGATGGACCCTGGCTCCACCCAAAGGTGTCCTTTTGTGGCTGCTGGGGGAAAGGGTGACTGCACCGTCCTGTTAATCACTTGTATGGCTCAGGAAACGCTGGACAAATATGCATTCGCAATGTCCCTTTACAGATACAGAAGGTGCAACCAAACTGGTCTTACCTGTGGTGGAGGACCCCACCCTTCTCTGAGACTCGCAAATGCCATGATGCGCATTACTTTGTACGTCTGTCTGTCTTATCTTGCTCAGTTACCAGCAAGATGCTCAGAGGCTAGGGCATTTCCCCGGCTGCCCAGAGCAGATAGCAGGTGATCAGAGAGTGAACTATCAGGCTCAAGGTCTGTTCTCTCCTGCACTCTGCTGGGCAACAGACACCCAGGAATGACTTCGGGTAAGGGCAACAGGGGCTTTGGTAAGCTCGGGATGTCTGGCATCTCTGTGGCTTCAAACTCTTCTGTTTTCAGCTCCCATCAGTCCTTGAACTCAGAATCCTCCTGCCTCAGCCTCCTGAGTAAGTTTAGGATTGCAAACGTGTACCAGCAGACTCTCATGCCCATGTTACAGATGAGGAAATAGAGGTTCAAAGATGTGAAGTGGGCTGGGAAGATGGCCCAGCTGTTACAAAGCGCTAAAGCCGGGCGAGGTGGCACACGCCTTTAATCCCAGCACTGGGGAGGCAGAGGTAGGAGGATCGCTGCGAGTTCAAGGCCACCCTGAGAGCACATAGTCCTTTCCAGGTCAGCCTGGGCTAGAGCGAGACTCTTCCTCGAAAACCAAACAACAACAACAAAAAGTACTTGCTTGCAAAGCCTTAGGGCTGGGGTGCAATTCCCCAGGACCCATTTAAGGCCAGATGCACAACGTGGTGATTGCATCTGGAGGTCCTTTGCAGCAGCAGGACGTCACGGTATGCCCATCCTCCCTCCCTCCCTCCCTCCCTCCCTCCCTCCCTCCCTCCCTCCCTCCCTCTCTCTCTCTCTCTCTCTCAATCTCTCAGGTCTCTCTCCAAGGTCATGACTTCTCAAAGGTGGAGAGAAACAATGCAAGTGGTAGCGGGAGAAGTCTCCCCAACATCCTTTCCTTTCCTTTTTCTTCGACTTCAGCCTCTTTTGGCGACAGCATCTTCCCTTCAACTCCCCCTTCGAATCTCTGGCTTCCAATCTGCCATCCCACGTCAGCCCAAGCCTCCTACTTGCCCTTTCTCTACAATTCCCATTCCCACTGCAGCCAGGAGAGCCGCTCTGCCTGATGGGCTCATTAGCTCAGTATCTGAGGGCCCCGGCCTGTCTCCCCTTTCTAATGATGGCCACAATTACCAGCAAATAACGAACAGCAAACACAGGGCCAGGTGCCTGCGCCGGAATACAGAGCCAACGCAGACTGCCTTCACGCGGGGCGGCCTTGGCCCAGCTCCCTGGGTGCGCTGAAGGCATTCCCTGCTGTCGACAACGGTACACTCAAAAGCTGCCAGGCAGTACCTTTTGGCTTCTCGTTTGGTAAAGACCATGTTAGGAACCATGAAGGAGAAATAAAGGAATATCCAAGAATATATATACCTTCAAAAAGCTGACAATCTCACTGATACCCACAATATTTTTATAAGAAGAGAGGAAAAAGACACTTCATGAATGAGCACAGTTGGAAAAGTCTACTCAGAGAAACTTAACAAAGAAATGCTGTCCATAAAAAAGAAAAATAATGAACGCGGGAAAAGTTCACTAAAAAACAGGCTGGGGCTGGATAGATGGCTTGGCGGTTAAGGCCTGCAAAGCCAAAGGACCCCGGTTCGATTCCCCAGGACCCACATAAGCCAGATGCACAAGGGGCCGCATGCGTCTGTAGTTCATCTACAGTGACTGGAGGCCCTGGCATGCACATCCTCTCTCTGCCTCTTTTTCTATCAAATAAGTAGAAAATAAATAAAACTTTTAAAACTTTAAGAGAAAATACACACAGGCTGATATGGGAAACTGGGGAGAGAGCTTGCCTGCAAAGCCCTGCCTGCTTGCCTAAATTCCATTCTCTAGGACCCACATAAATTCACATAAATTCAGATGCACAAACTGATGTGTGTCTGCAGTTTGTTTGCAGCTGCCCTAGACCCTAGTATGCCTGCCTTCCCCTACCCCCCTCTCTCCCTTTACTTGCAAAAAAGCCAAAAAAAAAAAAAAAAAAAAAGGATCAGGCAGGGTGTGGTGGTGTGCATCTTTAATCTAAGCATTTGACAGTCAGAGGCAGGAGGAACACCATGAGTTTGAGGCCAGCCTAAGACTACAGAGTGATTTCCAGATCAACCTGTGCTAGAGCGAGACCCTATCTCAAAAAACAAAGAAAAGGATGACTGGCATCCTTAGAATAAAATGCAAGAACTCAAAACCAGGCAGGTGGCACACACCTTTATTCCTAGTACCTGAGGAGGCAGAGGTAGGAGGGTTGCTTTGCGTTTGAGGTCAGCCTGGGACTCCAGAGTGAATTCCAGGTCAGCCTGGGCTATAGCAAGACCCTACCTCAAACAAACAACAACAAAAGAAACAAACAAAAAATAAATTTATACATATACAATAATACGGAGGGCCTAAGGGTGTCCCCATGACTCGGGGATTTGGCCTCATCCCCTCTTTCCCTTTTTTTTGCTGTCAGCACTGGTCTGTGTTTGTGGGGGGCGCTGATGCTTGATCCTATCAGCTCAGAAGAGAGGCTCAAGGGGGGCGTGGTCTAGGCTGCTGGGTCGGATCCTGCAAAGGCCAGCACGTGTTTCCCAGGATGGGTGGATAACTACACGGGTCATGAGTAAGGCATGACTGATGCTGAGGCATGCAATTATTTGATGAACATTAACAACAAATAACACCAAAGATAGATAGGTATGAGAGAGGAATGTTACACAAAATAGATTTCAGAGCTAGCTTTTTAAAATGACCGTTTCAGACTGGAGGGATGGCTTAGTAGTTAAAGCGCTTGCCTGAAAGGCAAAGGACCCAGGTTTGATTCTCCAGGACCCACGTAAGCCAGATGCACAAGGTGGCGCATGCATCTGGAGTTCATTAGTAGTGGCTAAAGGCCCCCTGGCGCACCCATTCTCTATCTGCCTCTCTCACTCGCTAATAAATAATCAAAAATTTTAAAAATATATTAAAAAAATAAAATAAAAATGAATGTTTCCAGGGCTAGAGAGTTAGTTGGCTTAGTGGTTAAGGCGTTTGCCTGCAAAGCCAAAAGTTCCTGGTTCAACTCTCCAGGACCCACGTAAACCAGATGCACAAGAAGCACATGCATCTGGAGTTCATTTGCAGTGGCTAGAGGCCCTGGTACACCCATTCTTTCTCCCAAATAAACAAAATATATTTTGCCGGGCGTGGTGGCGCACGCCTTTAATCCCAGCACTTGGGAGGCAGAGGTAGGAGGATCGCTGTGAGTTCAAGGCCACCCTGAGACTCCATAGTGAATTTCAGGTCAGTCTGGCCCAGAGTGAGACCCTACCTCGAAAAAAAACAAAAAAAACAAAACAAAACAAAAATATATATATATATATATTTTTAATTTTCAATGAAGGTTTCCAAATAAATCAGCTATGTTAGGAGATGCTGGGGGACAAGTGGTGATGCCAAGGTTATGCCAGGTTCTTCTCTTTCAAGACTGCTCAGAACCTTGACTATGCTAGTACCTACTAGGAATCCCTACGAGGGAACTGGAGAATGGAGTGCTTCTCAAATGACTATGAGTTCTAGCCCTTGTTTGCAGGAGGATCAGATGTGGCAAATGAATGACTACATTACTAGTGTTCTTGGATCCCACTTTGAGACCCTGGACACTGGAAATGGTTCGCGGAGAGAGTGACAGAGAACGTCGCCGCTGCCCCAGTACCCTTCCCGAGTGAGGATACGGAATAAAAGGCACCGAGTCACTGCACCACCAACCTCCTCTGCCCTGCCCCCTCCCTAATGTATGCCCAAAGCTGGTCACACAAGATCAGGCGCCCACACGATCAGGTATCTTTCAGAGTTCTCCCAAGCCCAGCACCTGACCAGAACCTTTCTAGGACTTCAGCAAGAGGTACTGGGCATAGTGGTGCATGCCTTTAATCTCAACACCAGGGAGGCAGAGTTAAGAAGATCACTGTGAGTTCAAGGACACTCTGAGACTACATAGTGAATTCAAGTCAGCCTGAACTACAGGGAAAGCTTATCTTGAAAAGCCAATAAATATATAAATAAATACATATGTGTATGTATGTGTTAGTAACCATAAATAAAAGGTCAAGGGTAGTGTAGATTCTTTTTATTTTATTTGTTTGTGGAGGGGGAAGGGCCACATACACAACACACATGTGCATCTTGCTTTATGTAGGTGCTGGGGAACTGAATCTGGGTCAACAGACTATGAAAGCAAGCACCTTTAACTACTGAGCCATCTCCCCTTCCCCTGGAGCAAGCTCTTTCTCTTTTCTAAGTTTTCTAAGTTTGTTTATTTGCAAGCAGAGAGAGATAGAAGACAGACAGAGAGAATGGGCGCACCAGGGCCTCCAGCCATTACAAACAAACTCTTGATGCATGTGCCATTCTGTGCATCTGGCTTTATGTACTGGTACTGGGAAATCAAACCCAGGCTGTTAGGCTCTGCATGCCAGCACCTTGACCACTTGGCTATCTCTCCAGCCTCTGAAACAGATTCTTTTTTTTTTTTTAGTTTTTCTTTTTGTTTATTTGAGAGAGAAAGAAGCAAAGAGAAGCGCCAGGACCTCCAGCCACTGCAAACAAACTCCAGCTGCATGCGCCCCCTTATGCATCTGGTTTACGTGGGTCCTGATGAATAGAACCGGGGACCTTAGGCTTTGTAGGCAAATGCCTTCACCACGAAGCCAGCCCTCTAGCCCTGGAGCATATTCTTAAAACAGACCAAGAAACATGTGAGACAAAGATGTCAGAGTGTGTGTGGCGAACAGCAAAGGTGCTTCGTGGACTCCGAGAGCCGCCCGTGGCCAGGCCCGTTTGCATGGCAAGGCGAAGCCCAGCAGGCGGGTGGCCTCAGCTGTTGTAACCGCAGCTCCCAGTGTGTGCTTCACAGCTGTGGCTTTCCTGGAATCTACACACAGGCTGCTTTGAAACGATAAGATCCAGGCATCCAGAGCAGGAAGAAATAGCAGGAACAGAGATAGAGGCCAAACTCGGGAAAGTGCCTCCCCCCACACACACCAAAAAAAAAAAATGACCTCCTGGGACCTCCCAGCAAGTGAGGCCCAGAGCACAGGGTGCGGCTCACTGTGTGATTCTCAGAACCCACGTTTGCAAAGTAGAAACTGGGTTGCCAGGGAAGGGTGGCTGCCGTGAAGCAGATAAGGCCTTGACTTTGGGTCTCCACTTGACCTTTGTGCCCACACCGCAGGGCGGGGTGTGGGGAGTCCTCAGGGAGCCCCTCGAATCTCCATTTCAGGCACAAACCCCATGGGCGCAGACAAAAGAAGAATGCCACCACTCCTCCCCATTTTTCTGCTTTCTTGATTGAGCTTGTGGGGAATTTGTTCAAATAGGGACTTGAATTCTCCCTCGAGTCCAAGACTGCCCTGGCCACTAAGGGTTGCTACTTAGGTTGGTCCTGGTGCTCAATGAAGAGATGCTCCTCAAATGAGCCCTTGGTTTATTCTAAAGACGTAAGGCCAACACAGCATCCACAAACCCCAAAATGCTGCACTTTCAAAGTGTCACAAGTCACTGCACAGCCCCACCCAGGAGGGGAAGGTCAGCAATGTGCAATGTAGTGTCATCCGTACCTGGCACATGACAAACGGGAGGGTGGATGGACAGAGGGACGAGAGGATGAATGGATGTATGAGTGAATAAATGAAGGGATGGATAGATTAATGGGAGAACAGGAGGGTGGATGGATGGTGATTGGATGAAAGGATGGAGGCTGGATCGATGGGAAAAGAGATGGGCGGGTGGGTAGAGAGAGGAAGGGAAGGAAGGCTGGGGTGGAGAGATGGGAGAAGACACAGATGCAGTGGTGAGCGAGCGAATGAACGAACACATAAGCAAATACCAGCTGGAAAGACAGTTTCATGAGCACTCAGCCCTCCAGGGACTCACCAGAACCATCAGGAATGGACCTTACAAAGGTCGGCAACATTTTGACCGTGGCTGTGGGATTATAATCCCGGGAGAGGCCGTTCTTCATCTCCTTCTTGAAGCGAGTCAGAATATCTATGAGAGTTTCATCGGAGAGCCGCATGGCGTACAGGTACTTGTCAATCTGGGAGATAAGACAAGACGGGGGGAGAGTGAGACCGAGGCTCCAGCCTGGCTCAGGGACACAGGACAGGGTCACTGGAACCTGTGCCCAGGAAAATGGCACTCCAGCCAGCACTGGGCCATCCTCAAGAGCACATCAAACCACTGGCACATCATACAATTCCCTCGGCCATACTGGCCGCAGCATGGCATAAACACTCTGGTCCCAGCTCCTTACCTGCAAAGAGAACATGACAACTCCAGGTTCCTTTCCGACTCTGGAGTATGGCCCTTCCATGCCCAAGGACCTCCCATATCAGAAATACCTCAAGTTTCCTTAAGAATGAAGGCGCCAGGGCTGGACGGATGGCTTAGCGGTTAAGGCGCTTGCCTTCAAAGCCAAAGGACCCAGGTCCAATTCCCCAGGACCTACGTAGACCAGATGAACAAGGTAGCACATGCATCTAGAGTTTGCAGTGACTGAAGGCCCTGGCATGCCCATTCCCTCCTCTCCCCCACCCCACCCCCTCTCTCTCAAACAAATAAAATAAAATAACAAAGTTTTTAAAAAAATTAAAAATGAACCCTCTACAGCCAGACATCTGGGTTAAAGTTCCAGCCCTGTTGCCAACCAGTTGGATGGATTTCAGTTTTCTCAACTGAAATGAATAGGGCCTAGCCAGGCACGGTAGAGCATGCCTACAATCCCAGCATTTGGGAGCCTGAGCTCAGGAAGATCATGAGTTCAAGACCCGCCTGCTTCACAGTATCTCGTAAGATCAAAGGAGCTAGAGAAGCTCTTAGGGGACAATGAGTGATCGCTAGACGTCATTACTATCAACATGAGACCGCAGTGGTGGCAGGCTTCCTTGAACTTGACTTCTAGGAAGGCAGAAACAGTGAGCAAAGGGCTGGAGCACTTCCGAGGGCAGACGGTGGCTGGTCCGGAGCAGAAACTCACTCTAAGAAGTACCTGAGGCCCTGTGCCCACACGTAGAAGGCTTTGTGCCAGGCCAGCTTGTCCACACCTCCTAGCAGGCCACAACACTCTTCCCGGGTCCCCAAATCTCCTTCAGCTCCCCTGACACCTAAACTCAGGCTCCTAATTATTCCCTTCCTTCAGCATACCTTCCTATTTAGTCTCCTAAAAAGTGCTTATGCCGGGCTGGAGGGGTGGCTTAGTGGTTAAGGCGTTTGTCTGCAAAGCCAAAGGACCCAGGTTCGAGTCACCGGGACCCACGTTAGCCAGATGCACAAGATAATGCATATGTCTGGAGTTCATTTGCAGTGGCTGGAGGCCCTTGTCATGCCTATTGTCCACTCACCCCTTTTTCTCTCTGTCAAAGAAATAAATAAATAAAAATAATTTAAAGTGCTTATGCCAGGCATGGTAGTGAACGCCTTTAATCCCAGAACTCGGGAGGCAGAGGTAGGAGGATCTCCGTGAGTTTGAGGCCAGCCTGAGACTACATAGTGAATTCCAAGTCACCCCTGGGCTTGAGTGAGACCCCACCTCGAAAATCCAAAAAACAACAACAAAAAAAAAGGAGCGGGAACAGTGGAGCGGCCTCCACTGTGGTGGCTTTCCGCCTGCAATCTCTCGTTCCAGCACACTGTGCCCCTGTCCCGGGAGCCTTTCATACCACAAGCGTGGTGAGCTCCCGCTCTCACTAGATGCCCATGCTGGCAGGGGGGATGCCCCGCTGTCGGCATATAGGCACCACCCCTCCCGCTCCTGGTCACTGCCTCTCCTCTCCTCTCTTCCCAGCTCTCCAATTCTTACCTGTTCCAAGTTCAGGACAGACCATTAAGTCTGGAACATGTCCACCTACCTCCCCGAGAGTCTCCCGGGCACTAATCTCCCACATCTAGTCTGCATCACAGCTTTCTAGGACTGTCACCTCTGCCATGTCTGGACTGTCCACCTCCGCCTCCCCAGTGCCTGACATGGAGCCCTGCACACAGTCTGCTCACGGGGACAGAGCCGGACTCATGACTCACGACTCAGTAACACTGACGACCTTGGGGCAGATTTGCTGCTGAGATGAGAATGGCATCTCGTGCTCACTGCTCAGAGAGGCTCGGAATGTCCTGATTTCAGGCTAGGTCACTTATGAATATTTTGTTCTGGTCTCCAGACCTTACACTCCCTCCAGGAGTGTTATAAGGCACGGTGGCAGCCAATCACGGCACCAATCCTGTAGCCACATAGGCAGTCATTAACAGTCATTAATTTGCCTTTCTCCAAGAGACACAGCCAAATGAAGGATAATCGGAAACCAAAGAGTGGGGTCTGGAGAGATGGCTCAGTGGCTAAGGCGCTTGCCTGCAATGCCTAATGACGCAGGTAAAGCCAGATGCACAAAGTGGTGCATGTATGTGGAGTTCATCTGTAATGGCTAGAGGCCCTGGCACACCCATTCTCTCCCTCTCCCTCCCTCTCTTTCTTTCTCCTTGTAAAAGAATAAAGAAAATATTTTTAGAGCCAGCATAGGGGGCGCATGCCTTTATTCCCAGCACTCGGGAGGCAGAGGTAGGAGGATCACTGTGAGTTCCCGCATGAACCAGATGCACATGGTGACACACGCATCTGGAGTTCGTTTGCAGTGACTAGAGGCCCTGGTGTGCCCATTCTCCCTCTACCTCTCGCTCCCTCTCTCTGTCTCAAATAAATAAAAACAAAATCTTTGCCAGGTGTGGGCATGTCTTCAATCCCAGCACTTGGGAGGCAGAGGTAGGAGGATCACAGTGAGTTCAACACCACCCTGAGACTACATAGTGAATTCCAGGTCAGCCTGGGCCAGATTGAGACCCCACCTCAAAAAAACAAAAAATAAATAAAATCTTAAAAAAAGAAAAAAAAATCCTCAGGAGGCATAGGTAGGAGGATCTCTGTGAGTTCAATGCCCCCCTGAGATTACATAGTAAATTTCAGTTCAGCCTGAGCTAGAAGACCCTTCCTCAAAAAAAAAAAAAAAAATTACAGGCTATTGACAAGGCTCTCGGTTTCCCACCAGGAGTAGATAATGAGCCAGTGGGTGCAACAGTGGCATGTCTGTTCTGGGATAAACCAACTGCTCTCTAATTGGACTGGAGACCCACTCTATGCCCAGAAAGCACTTCTCTCAATGTTCATATATTAATGCTACTCTCAGTTTTGGTTAGAGAAGCTTCTCTTTTCAGATGGTGGTGGAATGACCCAAAAGGCACCATAGTGCTGAGAAGACGTGAAGGAGGAGTGTCCAGTGCTAAAACATCTCTATCACACCTTCCAAGGCTCAGGGTCCATTGCGGAAGCGGTGGTGTGGTGGAAAGAATGTAAAATCCAAAGGAAGAATGACAGGACTCCTTACAACGTGCTCCTCCAGACACAAAATGGCAAGCAACCAGATAGAAATTGGCCTTGGTATCCACGAAGTCGTGGTGCCTAGCATTATCTTCACAAGACTCTCATAATAGGAGGAAAGTATGATGACATCAAAATAAAAGAGAGACTAATGGAGAGAGGGAGGGGACATGATGGGTGTAGATTTGTGAAGGGGAAGTGGGGGGGGGGGAGGAAAAAAATCATGGTGTATTGTCTGTAAGTATGGATGCGGGCAATAAAAAGGGAAAAAAGAAAAACGATACCAAAGAGTGGGTCACAGGGGCTAGGGAGACGACTCAGTGGGTACAGAGCTGTGCACAAGCAGGAGGACCTCAGTTCAGAGCCCAGCACCCGTGTAAAAGCCAGGCACGGTGGCACCTGTAACCCCAGCGCTGAGGCACCACAGACAGGAAGATCCTTAGGGCCTGCTGGCTGGCTACTTTATCGACCTGGTAAACTCTCACTGAGCAACAGAGCTGAAAAAGACACCCAACACTGATCTCTGGCCTCCACATGCAGGTACACAATCCACACACATGGACACACACAGGTATACCTTAATTTAATTAAAAAAAAAAAAAAGCCAGGCGTGGTGTCACACTCCTTTAATCCCAGCAATCGGGAGGCAGAGGTAGGGGGATCGCTGTGACCCTGAGATTCCATAGTGAATTCCAGGTCAGCCTGAGCCAGTGAGACCCTACCTCAAAAAAAAAAAAAAAAAAAAAAAAGAGCAGGCCGGGAGTGGTGGCACATGCCTGTAACCCCAGCACATGGGAGGCTGAGGCACCAGAATCGCTGTGAGTTCAAGGACACCCTAAGAGTAATTTCAGGTCAGGCCTGGGCTGGAGCCAGACCCTACCTCAAAGAAAACAGCTGAAGAGATGGCTTAGCGGTTAAGGCATTTGCCTGCAAAGTGAAAGGACCCAGGTTCAATTCCCCAGGACCCGCATAAGCCAGATGCACAAGGGGACCCACACGTCTGGAGTTCATTTGCAGTGGCTGGAGGCTCTGGTGCACCCAGTCTCTCTCTCCCTCCCTCCCTCTTTGTCTGTCAAATAAATAAATAAATAAAAATTTAGAAAAATTTTAAAAAGGCTTTAATCCCAGCATTCAAAAGGCAGATGTAGAAGGATCGCTGTGAGTTTGAGGCCACTACAGAGTGAGTTCCTGGACAGTGCGGGATTATAGTGAGATATTGCCTTTAAAAAAATGAGAGAGAGGAAGGAAGGAAAGGTCAAAAGGGAGGAAAGAAATGCAGACCTGATCCCAATGCAGAGCAAGCCTGGGGCAGAGAATCCAATGGTACAATGGTCTTTCTTTTTTTCCAAATTGTGTGTGTGCACGCAAGCACACATATAAGCACACGCCAGGGTCTCTTGCCGCTGGCTACGGAATCAAACCCAGGCCAGCAGGCTTTGCAAGCAAGCACCTATAGTCACTGAGGCATCACTCCATTAGTGATGGTCTTTCTTTTTATTTATTTATTTATTTATTTATTTATTTATTTATTTATTTATTTGAGAGAGACAGACACACAGAGAGAAAGACAGATAGAGGGAGAGAGAGAGAATGGGCGCGCCAGGGCTTCCAGCCTCTGCAAACGAACTCCAGACGCGTGCGCCCCCTTGTGCATCTGGCTAACGTGGGACTTGGGGAACCGAGCCTCGAACCGGGGTCCTTAGGCTTCACAGGCAAGCGCTTAACCGCTAAGCCATCTCTCCAGCCCAGTGATGGTCTTTCTGAAGGAGCAAGCTGTCTGCTAAGGACGCAGCAGGGAGTAGCAGAGACCAGATTCCCCCAGAAATAGTCACCCAACTGCCCCAGCCTCACGCTTCAACTGCCACCCTCCCCAAGCAACAGCATGACTGGCAGCAGACGTGCGACCCTCCTCTGACTCTGGGTGGGTCCCTCAGGGAAAGGGTGCCTGTTAAATACAGCTGGCCTGGCTGCTTGGCAGAGAAGGAGCTCAGAAATGCTGGCTAATGGAAGACGGCTTTGTAATTATATCATGGCTTGTAATTATGCCGGGGCTTACGTAAAGTAAAGCAAGAGCTTGTGCATCCAGTATGACATTTAATCTTCAAAAGGATCCTAACAGGAAGACTGTGTGCATGTGTGTATGGAGGCCAGAGAACAACCTCGGGTGTTGTGCCTCTTGGGCACTGCTCACCTTTTTTCTTAATATATATATTTTTTAATTTTTGATTTAGAGAAAGCAAGCGAGAGAGAAAGAGAGACAAAGACCGAAACAGAGAGAACTGACATGCCAGGGGCTCAGCCACTGAAATCGAACTCCAGATGCTTGCGCCACCTAGTGGCCATGTGCTTGCCTCACCTTTGTGCGTCTAGCTTACATGGGATCTGGACAGTCGAACATGGGTCCTTAGGCTTCGCAGGCAAGTGCCTTAACTGCTAAGCCATCTCTCCAACCCCCACCTTTTCTTTCTGAGACAAGGCCTCTCATCCACCTGGAACTCACCAAGTAGGCAAGATTGGCTGGCCAGGAAGCAATAGGGATCCAACCTGTGTCTGCCTCCCCAGTATTACAATTATAAGCACAAGAAACCAGGTTTGATTTTTCTGTTTGTTTGAGTTTTGTTGTTTTGAGGCAGAGTCTCGCTCTATCCCAGGCTGAATTCGAACTCTGTCTGTAACCAGATTGGTTTTGAACTCACAGCAATCCTCCATCTGCCTCCCAATGCTAGGGCTAAGAGCATGTGCCACCACACCTGGCTTTCTTGCTCAGCTTTTTAACATGGGTTTTAGGGATGTGGCCTCAAGTCCTCATGCTGGTATAACAAGTGCTTTACCACCTGATCTATCTCCCTAGCCCCAAGGAGACATCCTTCTTTATTTTCCTTTAACTTTTTTTTTCCCTTTAACTTTTTATTGACAACCTCCATACAAATACACAATATATCCTGATCATAAAACCCTCCCACCTCCCTCCTTTGTTCCCCTCTCACATATCTCCCCTCACTGAACCCCTTCTTTCTAACTAGTCCCTCTTCTGATATCATTTTTAAAACAATTTTAAGAAAGTTTATTTGGTTTTTTGTTTATTTATTTGAGAGAGACAGACAGAGAGAGAGAGAGAAAGAGAGAATGGGTGCGCCAGGGCTTCCAGCCACTGCAAATGAACTCCAGACGCATGCGCCCCCTTGTGCATCTGGCTAACATTGGTCCTGGGAAATGGAGCCTGAAACCTGGGTCCTTAGGCTTCATAGACAAGCGCTGAACTGCTAAGGCATCTCTCCAGCCCTTTAAAACAATTTTAATATATTTCTTAAATATTTATTTATTTACTCATTTATTTGCCAGAAGAGAGGGAGACAGAAGAGAGAGACAGAGAGAATGGGCCCATCAGGGTCTCCAGCCATTACAGTCAAACTCCAGATGCATGCGCCACCTTGTGCATCTGACTTTTACATGGGTACTGGGGTTGTTAGGTTTTGTAGGCCAGTGCCTTAACCACTAAGCCATCTCTCCAATATGATGTCATTTTTTGTTCTGGCTTGGTTATTTTTGGGGGGGCTGGCCTCATATTATGCAGGTCTTGTGTAGGTGGCATCAGTCACTGTGAGGTCACAAACACAACCCAGGAAGGCATCTGAATCCCCACGTCACAGATGGCTGACGGAGGCTACAAGAAGCTAAGCTAAGGTTTGAGGACACAGCATGGGGAATGAGATCTTGCACCTGCAGATCTAAGGCCCATCGGTGCAATCACCCTCTCCTTGAGAAAAACATGGTCCCCTGCTCTGCAGAGGGGTGATCTAAGGAAAACAATTAAGGGTGTTCCAGCCAGACAGAATGAAACTCTGGAACCATCCCAGCCCCTCCCTGGAGCTTCAGCTCGACACATACAGTAATCCAAGAACCCCAAGATTCTAGAACAGCTGAGTCAAACCCAAGCCGAGCGCAGCAGTCATGCTTTTCTGGAGACAGGCTTCTCTTCCGCTCAGGGCCCGGATCACCACAGGGCAGAGCCCGCTCAGCACGGAGACGGGTGTTACCAAAGCAGCTGTGGTCAGAGTCTGAGCCCTCGGCGGCCCTAAAGAGTCGCCCATCACCCAACAGGCCAGTTAAAGTAATAGTGAGAAGCAGAGAAAGATTTTACTCAATGTAGCCAGAGTGGGAACAGAAACAATCAAGAGGTCCAGTAACCTGACCATCTTTGAGGTCATGACATGAGGTTTAAATAGCTACGCAGGGGCTGGAGAGCTGGCTTAGTGGTAAAAAGCATTTGCCTGCAAAGCCAAAGGGCCCAGGGTCAATTTCCCAGGACAAGTGGTGCATGCATCTGGAGTTCATTTGCAGTGGCTGCAGGCCCTGGCATGCCCATTCTCTCTCTTTCTCTCTATCAAATAAATAAAAACAAATAGCTAAGTGGGGGCTGGAGAGATGGCTTAGCAGTTAAAATACTTGCCTGCAAAGCCAAGGGACATAGGTTCAATTCCCCAGTACCCACAAAAGCCAAATGCACAAAGTGAAGTATGCGTCTGCAGTTCATTTGCAGTAGCTGGAGCACCCATTCTTTCTCTCTCTCTTCATCTCTCTCTCAAATAAATAAGTAAAAGTAAAATATTTAAAAGTGAATAGGTAAGCACACCTGGTCAAGATGTGGTCCTGCCCATCACTGACTGACCCATCTCTTTCTGGGAGACAAACTCCCTTCCCTAGGTGTCACGAGAGCCTCAGCCTTTTCCTTCATGAGTCTTCTGGGAAATTTTCAATTCCCTGGGGTCTAGGTCTCAGTAGTCTGATAGTTGAAGAGAAGGATACAAGTGTATCCTGCCAGGACAGTTGCATATATATATTGCCATGACTCCAAGGCCACCCTGAGACCACATAGTGAATTCCAGGCCACCCTGAGCTAGAGTGAGTCCCTACCTCAAATAACCAAAGGAAAAAAAAAAAAAAGAACACACTTTGTATGGATTACATGGCTACATCATGTGTCGTGTGGGAACCATCATCTTCCTCCTTCCTCAGTGGGGTTGCTGCTCTTCCCCACAGGGCTGTGGGGGAAAGGGTCGTTCTGGCTTACAGTCCAGGGGATACTGTCCACAACAGCGGGCGAGAAATGGCAGTGGGATCATGGGCAGCGGGCTCCACACCCTTGGCAGTCAGTGGAGAACCCACATGTTGCCCTCCTCCAGCCCCTCAGGCACACATACTCGTGCGTTCACAGCTGCCTCCTCGACCGAAACCCTGCGCCTACCGCTCCGGCCAGGTGGTACCCACAGAGTCCCTGCTGTCCCCCAACCCCGCTTTATACTTGATCATGGGTGGGCTCAGCATGTCATCTCTTCTGATGGCTTCTCATGCAAGTCTCAGCCTTTGGAACATCCGCCACAGACAAGGGCTCCCAGGAGCCAAGACAGAAGCCCTGGCTGCCACGTGCCCGCTCTGAAGCATGCTGCCTGAGGCAGGTGTGAGGACGCCCTGCTGGCACTGGCAGGGACACGGGTACCCCATAACAAACTCAGCCCTTCCCTCCCCGTCTGAGTCTGACCAGCCCCCAGGGCCTCAGCCACCGTCCCCTGCAGCCCCATCCATGAGAGGGGAAGCCACAGCGCTGCCTGACCCTCTTGCCCAGAGAACTGCCCTCCTTACTCTGGAGTGTGGACCAGGGGGCATTTGATGCTCAACAGCTCCCACAGCTAGACCCAGGCTGAGGCAGGAGACATCACCACAGCGAGAAAGCAGCCTTGCCAAGCGCCCTGGCGCAGAGCTGTCAGCCACTGAAAGAACCAGGGGCCTGGCACTGGGCACTACTCAAGCATGGCCGCTGGCCCTGACCCCAGCCCCACCTCCTGATCACAAACAGAATAGGCACACACACAAAAAAAGAATTCAAGACTGCACATGCTCAAGTGAGCAGGCCGGTCGTGACAGGATTATCAGTAACCAGGGCATTTTCCCGTCCCGTAGAAAGGGCACGGCCATGGAAAATCTCTCCCTCTCTCAGAGGTAGAGAGAATGAGACTGCACTGGGTGAGGCGACATACGTTGTCACCTAAACACTCAGGGAGCTCAGGCAGGAGGATTGAGAGTCTGAGGCCAACCTGGGCTACATGCCAAACATTCTCGCACAAAAAAATAAAAATAAAATAAGGCTGGAGAGATGGCTTAGCAGTTAAGGCGCTTGCCTGCAAGGCCAAAGAACCCAGGATTGAGTCCCCACTGCCCAAGTAAAGCCTTTGAAACTCCACTCCATCATATCCCTTCCCCCTCCCAATCAGTCTCTCTTTTATTTATTTATTTATTTATTTATTTATTTATTTATTTATTTATTTAGGTTTTTCGAGATAGGGTCTCACTCTAGCCCAGGCTGACCTGGAATTCACTATAGAGTCTCAGGATGGCCTCGAACTCACGGCAATCCTCCTACCTCTGCCTCCCAAGTGCTGGGATTAAAGGCGTGTGCCACCACGCCCGGCATTATTTTGATGTCACGATCTTTTCATCCTATTATGATAGTCTTGTGTAGGTGACACATACATCAGGAGTATGTCTGCAGCCGCCCAAGGCCCTGGCACATCCATTCTCTCTTCCTATCTGTCTCTCTCTCTCTCGCAAATAATAAATAAAGTATTGAAGCCATGCGTTGTGGTGCACACCTTGAATCCCATCACTCGGGAGGCAGAGGTAGGAGGATCACCGTGAGTTCAAGACCACCCTGAGACTACATAGTGATTTCCAGGTCAGCCTGAGCTAAAATGAGACCCTACCTTGAAAAACAAAACAAAAAAAAGTTGAAAATAAGTAAAATAAAAACAGACTCAGAGCAGCAGGTGTGGCCATATGCACACCTCTAAGCAACACTTTATATGTGGGGGAGCCGGGGAGCTGGCAGGAAGGGTAAAGGAGGACTTTAGCTTATGGGCAGGGAGGATATTTCAACATCGAATCCACTTCCCTTTCTTGAAGGGACTGACACTCAGCCCTGGTGTGACTGCTGGCACTGGTAACGGCTCACACGTGCTCTGCCACTGTAGCAGGACTTCTGCCGACCCCCTGGAATGTCACAACAAGACAAGAAACCAGCCAAACGCCAAGGGCCCGACAGTAGCGCCTGGACCTACGAGCTCCCTGTCTCTCGTCCCGCCGCCGTTCAGTGAAGCAGGCGGAAAGACCACCATCTGCGTTTTACAGGACAGGAACCGGACAGCCATGACTCTGTGCAGTCACATGGTTTCCCAGTGGCAGCAGGATCTAGATTCTGGGTCTTGTAACCTCTCATTCGGGTTCCTCCTTAAACACTCCTCTGGTGGCTCACGTGTTAGAAAGAGCAGAGAGGCTTTTTTTTTTTTTTTTTTTTGGTTTTTCAAGGTATAGTCTCTCTCTAGCCCAGCCTGACCTGGAAGGCTCTATGTAGTCTCAGGCTGGACTCAAACTCATGGCAATCCTCCTACCTCTGTCTCCTGAGTGCCGGGGTTAAAGGCATGCGCCACAAGCCCGACTTACAGACAAGACCTTAAAAATATCAAAACAAGTAAGCATCAAGAATAGCTTCCTTAGGCATCATGGTGTTCAGAAGTGACCGGAGTGCTCAGCACTGAAACATCTCCATCACACCTTCCAAGGCTCAGGGTCCATTGCGGAAGAGGTGGTGGAAAGAATGTAAGAGCCAAAGGAAGGGTAGGACTACTTACAACATGCTCCTCCAGACACAAAATGGCCTGGATATCCATGACCTCACAGTGCCTGACACTACCTACACAAGGCCATCATAATAAGAGGAAGAGACGATGACATTAAAATAAGAGAGACTGACTGAGAGGGGGAGGGGATGTGATGGAGAGTGGAGGTTCGAAGAGGAAAGTGGGGGGAGGGAGGGAATTACCATGGGATATTGTTTACAATCATGGAAGTTATTAATTAAAAAAAGAATATCTTCCTTCACCCATCCCTAAGTGACGATTATGTGTCCCCAACTCTTTCTACACAAATACCTAAAAAATGCCTCTGCTAGAGCTGAGACAGTTAAAGGCACTTGCTCACTTACAGGCGGAGCACATGCATATGGAGTTCATTTGCAATGGTGGCCACTCCCCCTCTCTCTCTCCTTACAAAAATTAAGACATAAAAGGGCTGGAGATCCCCAGGACCCACATTAGCCAGATGCACAAGGGGGCAAACACATCTGGAGTTCATTTACAGGAGCTTAAGGCCCTGGTGCACTCATTCTCTCTATCTGCCTGCACCTCTGTCGCTCTCAAATAAATAAAAATAAAAAAAAATTTTAAGGGGCTGGAGAGATGGCTTAGTGGTTAAAGTGCATGCCTGCGATGCCTAAAGACCCAGGTTCAATTCCCCAGGTCCCACATAAGCCAGATGCACAAGGTGGCGCATGCATCTGGAGTTTGTTTGCAGTGGCCAGAGGCCTTGGCATGCCCTTTCTCTCTCTCATATAAATAAAAATATTTTTTTAAAGAAAGTAAAATATTTTTTAAACTTGAAAAGGGACTGAAGAGGTGGCTCTGCAGTTAAAGATATTTCCTTTTAAAGTCTGACAGCCTGAGCTCGATAACCCAATACCTATGTAAAGCCAGATACACACAGTGATGCATTTGTCTGGTGTTCCTTTGCAGTGGCAAGAGGCCCTGGTACACCTATCCCCCCTCTCCCCACCCTCTTTTCTCTGTCCCTCCTTGCAAATAAATAATAAAATATTTTTTAATTTTTATTTATTTAAGAGAAAGAGGCAGAGAGAATGGGTACACTAGAGCCTCCAGCTGGTACAAACTAACTCCAGACACATGAGCTTATGTGGGTCCTGAGGAATGGAACCTGGGTCCTTGGCTTTGTAGAAAAGTAACTTCTAAGCCATCTCTCTACCCATGTTATTACTTTTAAAAGTAACAAACTAGGCTCTGTATGCATGGCTAGAATCCAGTACTTGGGAAGTTGAGGCATACAATGAGTAAATAAATAACAATAATATGTATTTACTTTTTAAAAACTTTTTAAAATTGACAACTCCCAAAATTATAAATGAATCATAATACTCTCCCCTCCCCCACCATCCCCCTCATAAACCCACGCTCCATCATGCCCCTCCCTCTCTCAATCAGTCTCTCTTTTATTTTGCTGTCTTCATCTCTTCCTCCTATTTTGAGGGTCTTGTGTAGGTGGTGTAGGGCACTGTGAGGTCGTGGGTACCCAGGCCAAATTTTGTCGGGAAGATTGCACTGTAAGCAGTCCTACCTTTCCTTTGGCTTGTATTTATTTTTTATTCAACATATTTTGTTTATTTGAGAAAGAGAAAAAGGCAGAAAGATAGAGAATGGGCACACCAGGGCCTCCAGCCTCTGCAAACGAACTCCAGATGCGTGCGCCCCCTTGCGCATCTGGCTTATATGGGTCCTGGAGAGTCAAACCGGGATCTTTTGGCTTTTCAGGCAAACGCTGTAACTGCTAAGCCATCTCTCCAGCCCTTATATTTGCTTTTTAAAATTGTCAAATACACCGGGCATGGTGGTGCACATCTTTAATCCCAGCACTTGGGAGGCTGAGGTAGGAGGATCACTATGAGTTTGAGGCCACCCCAAGACTACAGAGTGAATTCCTAGGTCAGCCTGGACTAGAGCGAGACCCTACCTCGGAAAAAAAAAAAAAAAAAGTCTTGAGTTTTTCCCCATCCTCCATAGAGATTCCTGCTTATACAGCTCTGTGTTCCTGAAGTGTTTTCCCACCTGCCTGAACACCCTTCCAGCACACAATCATGTCCTAAACACTTACACCCTAAGGCGACCTTTTTCTGTTCCCTGGGTATTACCTCTAAGGCATCACTACGTCATACAGAGCTCTCCTCAGGAGCCTGCCTAGCTGACGCAGGACACCGATGGACAACGCTGACACTCACATCTAACTCTTGGCTTTGTCACCCTGGTGCCACCTCAGCCTTCCCACTGTCTTGTGGGTGCCTGGTCTTTGCACCGCCCTGACTTGCAGGAACGGGGCAAGCATTGCTAGCTCCAATGTCCCAAGGGAAAAAAAAGAGAGGCTCCTCAGCTGGTCATGGTGCTCTGTGGACCAGTGAGGGGACTGCGGTGGACAGCAAGCTCTCCAATTCCTGGGCCTGTGTTCCTGCCTCGGCCCAGGAGAAGAGCCAGACCAGGGGCTTCCTGGAGGGGCAAGGCCTGACATTACAGGTGATCCTGATGTCCAGGATGTCACCACCATCCCACAAGCAGCATGCCCACAGAAGGGCCCCTGGGCTGGGGTGTTTTCCGGGAATCTTGGCACACCCTCCAGCCACTCAGCTAAACAACAGGCACCTGCTGTTTCCCGGTCAGCAGCCCTGGTGCAGAAGTCAGGGAGCAAACCAGAATCCCGGAGCCCGCCAGCCACCCCACCGTGGTGGATCCCAGGCCAGAGCCAGCACAGTGCCTGGGATTCCGCCCCTTGCGGCACACAGCTCCCGGCCCCTGCCCCGCTGTCAGCCAGTTCCCGCGCAGGGAAGGGATTTGGGGAGACACCTGTGGCCTGTAGTGTTCCCTCACGGCAGCCGTCAACTGCCAGTACCCTCGCGCTGACAATACTTCACCCTCTATAAAGTCCTTCCTTGCAGAGCTACCGTCCGATGGCTTCTCTGACCCCTCAACTCACCACGTGCAGAACGCATGCCATAATGCGCCTGACCGCACACCATCTGCTCCTCTCCAGCATTGCCCCGGTCATAGGTGTCCTTTACATAGAAGCCAGCAGGCCCCAGTGCACACGTCATGGAGTGTGTGTCTCCTGATGCCACCGGGACACATCACATGCATGATCCGCACGCCTCGGCTAGGTGTGAGTGCCCTGGGGTGCAGGGGCCAGGTCCCTCTGACTTCTGCGCGCCCGTAAGCCCTGGGGATGGTGCCACGTGGTGGCACTCTGCTAGACTGGGTGGCTCCTTAGCTGGGTGGGCAGGCTCTGGTGATGCCTAGCACAGGGAGGTTTCAGAAGGTTTGCTGGCTCAGATAAGGCCTAATAATGCCTCTTCCCCAAACGGCCCAGCCTTCTACCCCGTCACCAGCCCTTCTCTGAGCTGTGGTGAATTCCAGGCCTTTCCACCCCCACCGCCACCCCACCACATCTCTCTCCTCCTGGCAGAGGCCTAACAGGACACCAGGGCCTTAAAGTGAATCAGATTCTCATGCCCCTGTTCAAGCTTCCGAGAGGCTACTGAGCTGTATTCAAGTCACCAAAGAACTTGTATATAAGGAAATGCTTTTGGGAAAATGAATTCCCCTATAGAGGTTCCTCCTCAGTGAATGACCAGGAGCAGATATCCCCAAAACAAAACACAAACAGGGCTGGAGAGGTGGTTCAGCAGTTAAGATGCTTTCCTGCAAAGCCTAAAGACCCAGGTTTGATTCCCAAGTACCCACATAAAGCCAGATGCACAAAATTGTTTGTTTATAGTGGTGAAAGTCCCTGGCACACTCATACTCTTTCTTCCTTTCCCTCCCTCTCTCTCTCTCTCTCTCTCTCTCTCTCTATCATTTCTCTGAATGAATGTAAATGAATAGAAGAATAGAATAGAATAGAAAAGAAAAGAATTTCAAAAAGTACCAAGCCAGGGCTGGAGAGATGGCTTAACAGTTAAGCGCTTGCCTGTGAAGCCTAAGGATCCCGGTTTGAGGCTCGATTCCCCAGGACCCACATTAGCCAGACGCACAAGGGGGCACAAGCATCTGGAGTTCATTTGTAGTGGCTGGAGGCCCTGGTGTGCCCATTCTCCCTCTCTCTCTATCTGCCTCTTTCTCTGTCACTCTCAAATAAATAAAATAAACAAAAAAAAAAATTTAAAAAGGTACCAAGCCAGGCATAGTGGCACATGCCTCCACTTTCAGCACTTGGGAGACAGGAGGACGGCCATGAGTCCATGAGTCCAAGGCCACCCTGAGACCACATAGTGAATTCCAGCCTGAGCTAGAGGGAGACCCTACCTCAAAAAACCAAAATAAATAAATCAATAGGCAGTTGAGGATAATACTCCCCTCACCACCACCAAAGTGAAGTTGTTTTTTGTTTTGTTTTCTTGGCTAGGAGTGGGAAAGGTCCTTGAGCCTACAAGGACCTGGTTTCTCTCTTATCTCTTTTTCCCTAAAGCTAGACCAAAGGATGTGAATAAAATTACCAGGTCCCCGAATACATGCGTGGACTCTGGCTTTTCCTCATCTCTTCTTCCCTAAATGAGCTCCCCTTCCCTAGAAATCTGCCAGGAAAGATGTGAATAAGGTTACCGAGTGGGGCTGGAGAGGTGGCTCAGCAGTTAAGGCACGTGCCTGCAAAGCCTACGGACCAGGTCGACGCTCAAGGTCCCACTTAAGCCAGATGCACAGCGACGTTAAACGCAAGGTCACCCATGTACACAAGGGGGCACATGTCTAGAGTACGAATGCAGTGGTTGGAGGCCCTGGCACACCAATTCTCTCTCTTTTGCACTAAACAAACAAACAAAAAAGGCACTATAAAGCATATATATATACCTATAAAGCTTAATGAAAACTGGGTTCAATGCCCTGGTACCCACATAAAACCAGCTTAGCACATGGGTCTGGAGTTTGACTGCAGTGGGTGGAGGCCCTGACATGCCCATTCCTCACTCTCTGCTTCTCTCTCTCTCTCTCAAATAAATTTTTAAAAAGTGAAAAAATAAAAATAAGTTAAAAAATAGAAAAACAAAAACTAAATAAATAATATTACAGAGCGACTGGATGCCTGGCATGGGAACTGAACTGGTCAACTTTCGCCTGTCCAGTAAATTCCCATAAAAGACACCAACCTGAGTCATCAGGTGGGCTTTCCCACTTCCTGGGATACCTCCTACCCTGAAGCAGAAACTCTGCCTTCTTTCCTTATCTTAAGCTCTATCATAAAATCTTTCTACCAGGCATGGTGGGGCACATGCCTTTAATCCCAACACTTGGGAGGCAGAGGTAGGAGGAATGCTGTGAGTTTGAGACCAGCCTGGGACTATAGAGAGGTCCAGGACAGCCAGGACTAGAGTGAAACCCTACCTCAAAAAAATGAATAAATAGCCTGGCGTGGTGATGCACACCTTTAATCCTAGCACTCGAGAGGCAGAGGTAGGATGATCACTGTGAGTTTGAGGCCACCCTGAGACTACATACTAAATTCCAGGTCAGCCTGGGCTAGAGTGAGACCCTACCTCAAAAAACCAAAGCATAAATAAATAAATAAATAAATAAATAAATAAATAAATAAATAAAAGGTTTCTAAACCTTGCCCTCTGTAGTCTGTGAATTTCATTCACTGAGTTGTTAAGAACATGGAGGCCACTGACTCAGTGCAGGTTTTGTGTGACCAAGACCATCTGGCACCCTTGCTTCTGGGTTAATGCCCAACCAAAAGCTGAGAATGGCTCCGTCACTCTCAAAGACAGCCGGAATGCTCATGCCACTGGCCATGTCCTCGTTTCCCGATCAAATGGACAGACTAAAAAGCCATTACAAGGGCTGAGAGATGGCTTAGCAGTTAAGGCACTTGCCTGTGAAACCTAAGGACCCAGGTTCAATTCCCCAGTACCCATGTAAAGCCAAATGCACATGGTGGCGCACGTGTCAGGAGTTCGTTTGCAGTGGCTGGGGGCCCTGACACATATATTCTCTTTGTCTTTCAAGTTCTTTCTATCTCCCTCTGCTTGCAAATTCATAAATAAAAGTAATTGTCAAAAAAAAGCAATCACAGGGGCTGGAGAGATGGCTTAGCAGTTAAGACGCTTGCCTGTGAACTGTGAAGTCCTAGATAAAACTCCCCAGAACCTACATAAGCCGGATGTATATGGTGCTGCATGTGTCTGGAGTTCATTTGCAGTGGCTAAAGGCCCAGGTGTGCCCATTCTCTTTCTCTCTCTCATAAATAAAAATACAATTTTAAGCTGGGCGTGGTAGCAAACACCTTTAATCCCAGCACTCGGGAGGTAGGAGGAACGCCATTAGTTCAAGGTCACCCTGAGACTACATAGTGAATTCCAGGTCAGCCTGGGCTAAGAGCGAGACTCTACCTCAAAAACCTAAATAAATAAATAAATAAAATATTTTTTAAAATGTAAAGCAATCATGGGCCTAGACAGACAGCTAAGTGGCTAAGGTTAAGGCACTTTCCTTCACAGCCGGAGGACCCAGGTTTGATTCCCTAGCTCCCACATAAAGCCAGATGCACAAGGTGGCACATGTGTCTGGAATTCGTTTGCGGTGGCTGGAGGTCTCGGTGTGCCCATTCTGTTTGTCTCTCTTCTCACTATCTTTCTCTGCTTGCTAATAAATAATACTAATTTTTTAAAATAAAAACCAATCACAGGTGTCTGCAATGCTCCCACGGTGCAGCATCCGCAGTGATGGGGGCTCACGTATCTGCTGCGTGGGGGAAGGTGAGGGCCGATTTCATTACCGCTGCACAGGGACAGGAGTGACTGGACTTGGTCCCCCAAGGGCTGAGTCCTCCTTCCACAACAAAGACCAGACAGGAAGCTGGTCTGCACTCCGGGTTCCAGGGAAAGCCCGGAGGACACTGGGAACTGGGAGGCTGCAGCCTGCGGTTCCGGCCCTGCCACATTCCAGGACTCTGTCTTCCCTGGAGGCCACACAGCCTCCTGCTTATTTAGCTAGCTCAATGTGACAGCTTTCTTCTCTTCCTGGGCCACCCTCCCCAGCCAAGGTCACTGGGAAGACTTTGGGCCTGACCCCAGGGTCCTCTTGGCAAGAGGAGTGAGAACGGGGGTTTACTCTGGGAAGCCTCTGCTGCCCTGGTAGCAGGGGACTTGGGGCACTTTGATGTCCCTGGGAAGCCCCAGCTCTCCCTGTAAGATGAGGCCCCTAATGGCCACGTTTTAAGCAGTGCACATTGGGTAGTTGATTTGTCCACATTTTCATTTCTAGAACTTCAGTTTGGGGGCTGCAGAAATGGCTCAGCGGTTAAGGCACTGGCTTAAAAAGCCTGAAGGTCAGGGTTCAATTCCCCAGTACCCACATAAAGACAAATGCACAAAGTGGCACATACATATGAAGTTTGTTTGCAGTGGCAAGAGGCCCTGGCACACCCATTAACTCTCTCACTCACTCGCTCTCTTTTCTCGTTCTCTGCTTGCAAATAAATAAATATTTAAGGGCTGGAAAGATGGCTTAGCGGTTAAGGAACTACAAAGCCAAAGGACCTCAGTTCACATAAGCCAGATACACAAGGTGGTGCATGCAATTGGAGTTCCTTTGCAGCAGCTGGAGGCCCTGGAACGCCCTGTCTGTCTTCTCTCTCAAATAAATAAAAAGTAAAAAAATAAATAAGTAAATAAATATATAAAAAATCTTTAGAGGGCTAGAGAGATGGCTTAGTGGTTGTTTGCCTGCAAAGCCAAAGGACCTCGGTTTGACTCCCCAGGACCCATGTAAGCCAGATGCATAAGGTGGCACATGCATTGGGAGTTTGTTTGCAGTGCTGGGGGCCCTGGCTCCCCCATTTTCTCTCTCTCTCTCCCTATTTCCCTCTCTCAAATAAATAAATTAAAAAGAACTTTAGGGGCTGGAGAGATGGATTAGCAGTTAAGGCACTTGCCTGCAAAGCCTAAGAACCCATGTTCGACTCTCCAGGTCCCATGTAAGCCAGACACACAAAGTGACGCAAGCACGCAAGGTCACACACACACACACACACACAAGGGTCGCACGTGTCTGGCCTTTGATTGCATTGGCTGAGGCCCTGGCACACCAATTCTCTCCCCCCACCCTCGTAGAAAAAGAAAGAAAGAAGGAAGGGAGGGAGGAAGGGAGGGAGGGAGGGAGGGAGGGAGGGAGGGAACTTCAGTTTTCTCATGACGAGTGAGTGGTGGAACTGGGCGCTGTACCATACCCCTGCAACCCCAGTACCCTGGAGGCTAAGGCAGGAAGATCAGAGCATGAGGCCAAGCAGGGCTTTAAGCAAGACCTTGTCTCAAGATCAACAAACGGGGGGAGGGGGGGGCGGCTTTACAAGGCTTGTTTGCTCAGATTCTCTTTCCGCCTTCCTCCAGCGGTAAAGATGTTCTTTTACCTCAGGTATGGGATGGCAGCTTCCTAAATGAGATCTATCTTAAGACTCACTTCAGGGAGTCCTAGAAGAATCCTTCCTCGGTTTTATAATCAGCTTTGCAGGAGGAGGGAGCAGCAAGGTGGGGGAGAAGAGAGGGGGCCTTCCTGCTTCCACAGCTTTCTCAGAGGTCAAGAGGCCATATTTGGGGGGCAGTTTGCCCTGAGACCCACCAATGGCTTTAGGAGTCAGAGGCCCTGGATTCGAGTTCTGATTCTGAGCACAGCAAAATCTCACGTGGGTGTCAAGGACATCCGGGTCCCATATCGACTCTACTGCATTCTGCCCAAGATCACATCAACGTTACTTTCAGGGTGTGACCGGCACAATCAGTGATACATTGGAAACTCACTGGAAAGATTCAACCAAATCAAGAATCTTAATAAATCAAATCATTTTGTAAATGGAACAGAGAGGGGGTGCTGTCTTTGTTACAGAGGTGGTGGCCCTGAGTGTCCTACTCACTTCACCCTGCCCACCCAGCAGAGTCCTGGAAGGCACCAGGACCCACGAGACAAACGAATTCTGGGTAAATCATGGTGGTGAAGTGCATGCAATCAATAGATGGAATCAACAGTGGTTTGCAGCATGGCCAAGCATAGGCCAGCACAGGGCAATCCAGGGGACACTGAGTATGCACCACCCTCCAGAGTTGTGGGAGTCCCCTTGTAAACTGTAAACAAGGGGGCTGGAGAGGTGGCTCAGTGGTTAGTGGTCAAAGGCAGTTGCCCTCAGCGCCTGACAGCCCCATTCAACTCCCCAGGACCCACATAAAGCCAGATGCACAAGGCGGTGCATGTGTCTGGACTTCGTTTGCAGTGGCCGGAGGCCCTGGAGTACCCACTTTCTTGTTCTCTCTCTTCCCCCTTGCAAATAATTAATAAAGTAAATAAATATATGTAAGGGTGGGGGAGGAGACAACTGAAAGAGGACAGAAAGAAATCTACAAATTCTTAACATTTCACTGTAAATTAGACCAATTTCCACAGGAAGGGGATCCTCAACCCTGAGTGATGGCAGGAGGAGGGGGTGAGCAGAAGGTGGGGAGCCGGAGCTGGTGTTGGGGAGGAGCAGGAGACCTGGGGAGCGTCACGGAACCGGATAATCCGAAGCCGGCTCTGCACCTCCCACCAACCTTTCCCTCCTTGGATGTTTCCCGAAACCGCTGCACAAAAAAGAGTTGAGGGGCTGGAGAGAGAGCTTAGCAGCTAAGACGCCTGCCTGCGAAGCCTAAGGAGGGACCCAGGTTCAACTCCCCAGAACCAACATAAGCCAGATACGTACCCATGGTGGCAAATGAATCTGGAGTTTGTTTGCAATGGCTAGGTCTCCCCTCCCTTTCCCCCTCTCTCTCTCAAATAAATATTTTTTTTTTTTAAGTGTTGGGCATAAAACGATGGTAAGACCACAGGCGTCTACGGTTGGGGAGCTGGCTCACTGGGTAACGTGTTGCTGAGTTCAGGTCCCCAGCGCCTGTGTAAAGGAGTTCACAGTAATCCTCATGCTCTCACAGCAAGATGGGAGGCAGAGACAGAAGACTCCCCACACAGGTGAGTCAGCTAGGCTGGCATACTCAGCGGCCAGCAGGAGACCCTGCCTCAAACAAGGGAAAAGCCGAGGACTACCACGTGAAGTTGTCCCTTGACCTCCGCACGCGTGCTATGGTACACACGCTGTGGCAGGTGCGCACACAACTTACACACATGAACACACATTCACACAGAGATTTTTTTTTCAGGGGAGGGTCTCACTCTAGCCCAGGCTGATCTGAAATTCACTATGTAGTCTCAGGGTGGCCTTGAACTCACAGTGATCCTCCTACCTCTGCCTCCTGAGTGCTAGGATTAAAGGTGGTGCACAACAAGATTTATTTATTTATATTTGAGTGAGAGAGACTGGGTGCGCCAGTGCCTCCAGCCCACTGCAAAGGAACTCCAAATACATGTGCCACCTAGTGCTTCCATCTTAAGTGGGTCCTGAGGGATTGAACCTGAGTCCCTTGACCCTGAGGCAAATGTCTGAACCACTACACCATCTCTCCAGCCCAAGATTTATTTGTTTCTTTTTTAAATAAACTTGCCAGGCGTGGTGGTGCATGCCTTTAATCTCAACACTTGGGAAGAGGTAGGAGGATCGTCATAAGTTTGAGGCCACCCTGCGAATACAGAGTGAATTCCAGGGCAGCCTGGGCTAGAGCAAGACCTTACCTTGAAAAGCCAAGATAAATAAATAAACTCATGCACGAATCTACACAGGCACCATTATTCATGACAGCCCTAAGGGGGACAGCCCAAATGTCCATCAGCTGACAAGTGGATAACAAACGAAGAACCCCGAGACAATGGCTTGTCGAAGGACTGACCCACGCTATGGAATGGATGAGCCTCAGTATGCCAACGGAAGGAAACCAGACACAAAAGGTCATGTTTTGTACAATTCCATTTATGTGAAATGTCCAGAAGAGGCAAATCCAAACACCATAGTGGATTAGTGGTTGCCTGGAGTCGGGGCAGGGGTGAACCAGGAGTGCGTGCTAATGAGGATAGCATTTCTTTTCGGGGTGCTGAGGACATTCTGTAACTAGACAGTAGTGATGGCTGCATGGCCTTGTGTATGTCCCAGACACAAGTGACCTGGAGAGCTTCAAAGCCAGGGCAATCAGTGGTGGTACACACCTGTAATCCCAGCATGTGAGAGGCTGAGACAGGAGGATCACGAGTTAGTGCAAGGCCAACCTGGGCTACACAGTCCCAGGTTAGCCTGGGCTACGTTGCAAAGTCCTTGTCTCAACAAAACAAAAAATAAAAACAAGGACGGGGCTTTTTGTACTATGGGAGTTCCAGGTTCGATTCCCCAGTACCCACGTAAAGCCACACGCAAAAGGTGATGCATGTGTCTGGAGTTTGTTTACAGTGGCCAGAGGCCATGGCATGCCCGTTCTCTATCAGCCTCTTACTCTCACTATCTCTCAGAAAGGAAGGAAGGACAGGAGGGGAGGGAGAGAGGTAGTTTAAATTTATACTTTGAAAAATGATAGCAATTACTCGTGAGCCAGGTGTGGTGGTGCACACCTTTAATCCCAGCACTCAGGAGACAGAGGTAGGAGGATCGCCATGAGTTCGAGGCCACCCTGAGACTACATAGTGAATTCCAGGTCAGCCTGAACTATTGTGAGACTCTACCTCGAAAAACTGGGGGGGAAAAAAAAGTTATTAATCGGGAGGCCAAGGTAGGAGGATCGCAATGAGTTCGAGACCATTTTGAGACTACAGAGTAAATTCCAGGTCAGCCTGGGCTAGAGTGAGACCCTACCTCGAAAAACAAACAAACAAAAATACTAAGTGGACTGGAGAGATGGCTAAGCAGTTAAGGCACTTGCCTAAGAAGCCTAAGAATCCAGGTTCGACTCCCCAGAACCCATATAAGCCAGATGCATTCTGGAGTTCATTTACAGTGACTAGAGGACCCAATGTGCCCAGTCTCTCCACCCCCTCTCAAATAAATCATATTTTTAAAAAATGATACTAAGAGCTGGGAGTTGGCTCAGTGGTCAAAAGTATTTGCTTACAAAGAGTGTCAGCCCAGGAGAGATGGCTTAGCGGTTAAGCGCTTGCCTGTGAAGCCTAAGGACCCCGGTTCGAGGCTCGGTTCCCCAAGTCCCACGTTAGCCAGATGCACAAGGGGGCACACGCGTCTGGAGTTCGTTTGCAGAGGCTGGAAGCCCTGGCGCGCCCGTTCTCTCTCTCTCCCTCTATCTGTCTTTCTCTCTGTGTCTGTCTCTCTCAAAAAATAAATAAATAAATAAATAAAAATAAATAAATAAAAGAGTGTCAGCCCAGGGTTTGATCCCCCAGCACCTACAATGCATACACACACATCCACAAATAAATAATTTTAATCTCAAAACAATGGTAACAGGGCTGGAGAGATGGCTTAGCGGTTAAGTGCTTGCCTGTGAAGCCTAAGGACCCCGGTTTGAGGCTCAAGTCCCCAGGACTCACGTTAGCCAGATGCACAAGGGGGCGCACGCGTCTGGAGTTCGTTTGCAGAGGCTGGAAGCCCTGGCACGCCCTCTCTCTCTCTCTCTCTCTCTCTCTCTCTCTCTCTCTCTCTCCTGATCCTCCTGCCTCTGCCTCTTCAGCAACATCCTACCAGCGTGCGCCACCACAGCCGGCCCATTCTCTCTCTCTATCTGCCTCTTTCTCTCTCTCTGTCACTCTCAAAAAATGAACAAAAGAAAGAAGAAAGAAAAAATGGTACTAAATGCAGAGGAAAGAGCACACAGCCGCACCATGGCTCTCAGTGTGCAGAGCCTGGAGTTGACACGGACTGCACCGAGCCTGCTAGGACATTCTCTGCCAGGGCCGGGGTCAGCATCGCCGGGTCAGCTGCAGCTTGCAAGGGGCTGGGCTGCAGGCTGCCCCATTCAGCTTTCCCTATAGCCACCCTCTCCTTTTACGGAATATAGACTGAAAGTGGCTGCTGGCTTGATTGAGTTCTGGTGTGTGTGTGCGTGTGTGTTTCCTTAACAGGACTGGGAATGCTTAGAAGACAGATAAGCCTGCCCTGCCAGAGGTAGATCCAGAAAAGGGGGGGGGGGGTGGAGCAAAAAGTCATACATGTGTTTCATTGCCAGTCACCCAAGAACAAGGGGAGGGCCCTGCAGCCACCTCCTCACTGGCCCCTCAAAAAAGGCTCACAACTAGTTCTCTCTAATTCACTTGGCCAGACTGCAACCAGGAACCAGGGCTGTAAGATAAGGTAAGCTAGGAAATGAGCGAACAAGAAGCTTCTTTGCTGTGATGGGTGTGGAAATGGCTTAGGAAACCAAACTGTAAAAGACAATATGCAATGGTCTCATCACACCAAGGGTTGGTCACACACACATTCCTCTGATGGGAGTGTGGCAGGGCACAGCTTCTAGGGATGGCAATATGGCCAAACTGATCAATGGTAAAGTGCACACACCTCTTCACCTGCTAGTTCCAGCCCACGGTCACGGGGCAAACTGGAGCCAGAGCTCACAGACACATTGTGATCAGAAATGTCAAAAACCCAAATGTCTCTCAAAAAAAAAAAAATGCCTAAGGGCTGGGGAGAGGCCTCAGTAGTTAAAGCACTTGCTTGCAAAGCCTAAAGACCGAGGTTCGATTCCCCAGATGCACAAGGCAGCACATGCAGCCTGAGTTCCTTTGCACTGGCTGGAGGCCCTTGCACGCCCATTCTCTCTCTCTCTTTGTCTCTCTCAAATAAATAAAGTAAATGGCTAAAATAAAACATGGACACAATGTAACACTAAGTTAGCAACATAAATGAATAAATTACATGTATCAATATGACAAAAAAAAATCCACCAAATGAGCTAAAAGCAGGAATAAAAATGCATACAATACAGCACCAGTTGTAAAAACATACAACCACAGAGCGCTAATATCATGAGTGTTGCAGCTCGCTGCAGTGTGGTAGCAGTTACGATGCTCCATGTGGTTTACAGGTATATGTGTATATAATGAAAAGAAAAGGTATAAAAGCATGCATAGAAGGGGTAAGCATCAAACCCAGGTTACACGTCACCTCCAGAAAGACAAGAAAATGAAATCAGTGGTGGCAACAGGAATGATTTCCGTAACGTCTATAATGTAACTCTGTAATTATATCTAGCCGGGCATGGTGGCACACACCTTTAATCCCAGCACTTGGGAAGCAGAGGTAGGAGGATCACCGTGAGTTCAAGGCCACCCTGAGAACTACATAGTGAATTCCAGGTCAGCCTGAGCTACAGTGAGACCATACCTCGAAAACTAATAATAATAATGTCTAACTTTTCAAGCTGAGTATGAACACACATACATTAGTTATGTGAACCTCAATAATTTTATGTCTTACATATTTCGTAATAAAAATGAGTCACACTTGAAAAATATTTTTACTTATCTATTTGAGAGAGAAAAGTAAATTGAGAAAGAACTGCCAGGGCCTCTAGCCACTGCAAACGAACTCGACACATGAGCCATCTTGTGCATCTGGCCCTACGTGGGTACTGGGGAATCAAACCTAGGTCCTTTGGCTTGCAATCGCTAAGCCATTTCTCCAACCCTAATAACTTACATTTCTCTCTCTCTTTTTTTTTTTCCAACGTAGGGTCTCACTCTATCTCAGTCTCCTACCTCTGCCTCCCCAGTACTGGGATTAAAGACATGCACCACCACGCCAGGCTATTTTGTTCATTTTTTGATATAAGGTCTCACTCTGGCCTAGGCTGACCTGGAATTCACTATGTAATCCCAGGCTAGCCTTAAACTCACAGTGATCCTGCTACCTCAGCTTCCAAAGGGCTCGAATTCTAGGCGTGCACACCCCCTGCAGGCTGTTTCTAGCATTTATAATGTAATTTCAATGATATACAATTGGTATCTGATATGATACCTAGTATTTCAGGATGCTCAAAGCTAAGAGACCTTTAAAACATTTAAATTAAACCGGGCGTGGTGGTGCCTTTAATCCCAGCACCTGAGGGGCAGAGGTAGGAGGATCACCATGAGTTGAATGCCACCCAGAGACTACATAGTAAATTCCAGGTCAGCTTAGGCTAGACCGAAACCCTACCTTAAAAAACCAAAAAAAAAAGAAAAAAAATTCTGATTTAGGTTAACCTCTGGGCAAACCTACGGAGATTATCGTGATTAGGCTAACAGAGGCGGTGTGGGCAGGATCATTTGCATGGCCTGGGGTCCTGGGCTGTATTATAACCTGCTTGAACAGAGGCAATCATCTCTCGGCTTCCCCTCTGTGGGTTCAGTGTGACCAGCTGCCACATGTTTCTGTTGCCACGCCTTCCCCACACGATGGACTGTAACCTGGAACTATAAACTGAAAAAAATCTGCCTCCTTGAAACTTATGGCTTGGTTTGGTTTTAGTTTTTCAAGGTATGGTCTCACTCTCGCCCAGGCTGACCTGGAATTCACTGTGTAGTCTCAGGGTGTCCTCGAACTCACGGCGATCCTCCTACCTCTGCCTCCCGAGCGCTGGGATTAAAGGCGTCCGCTACCACCACGCCTGGCTCCTTAAACTTTTAAAAAATATTTTATTTATTTATGAGAGACAGAAAGAGAGTGTGCGTATGGAGGTGTCAGGGCTTTCTGCCACTGTAAACAAACAACAGACCCGTGCTCCACTAAGCACATCTGGGTACTGGGGCGTTGGAATGTCAGGTTTTGCAAGCAAGTGTCTTCAGTCACTGAGCCATCTCCCAGCCCCTTAAACTAATGTGAGTCCCAGCGATGAGAAAGGTGATAATACAGGGACTTTAAACCAGTCACAGGGTGACTGGCAGGCACTGCTGACTCGCGGAGAGGTGACAGGGCAGCTGCCTGCCTGTGCAACATCTCTCCCGGGTCCTGGGCAGCCAGGCATGCTCAGAGCTGGCCAGGAATTCCTCGGTGCAGACAGAAGAGCGAGCACGCGACGACGGTGCCCGGCACTCCCAGCCAGAGTCTTCCGGGGAGAAAGCCGCCCATGCTTTTCCCCAGAGAGCAGCAGGGACGTGGGAGGCGGCAGCACCAGCCGGTGTGGTCGGCTGAGGAGGCACCGCGCAGCCCAGTTTATTCCCTCACGACAGTCCCTCCCAATCCAACCACGCGAACAATGGGAGCAACCTGGGATAGCCCCTAGGGGGCCACTGGGGCGCAGGCCACGAAGACTCACCTACCTGGCTATTTGTACCAAGTTGAAAGGTGGACAGCAATTTCTAACTCTCGGGCCGGAGGGATGGCTTAGCGGTTAAGCTGTTTGCCTGCAAAGCCAAAGGACCCTGGTTCGATGCTCCAGAACCCACGTAAGCCAGAGATGCACATGGTGGCCCATGCATCTGGAGTTCCTTTGCAGTGGCTGGAGGCCCTGGTGCACCCATTCACTCTCTCTCTTTCTCAAATAAATAAGTAAATAAAAATAAAGTTTAAGCCGGGCGTGGTGGCACATACCTTTATTCCCAGCACTTGAGAGGCAGAGGTAGGAGGACCACCATGTGTTCAAGGCCACCCCGAGACTACACAGTGAATTCCATGTCAGCCTGAGCTAGAATGAGACCGTACCTCGAAAAACCAAAGTAAATAAATAAAGTTTAGGGAAAAAAAAGTTCTAATTCTCTCACCTCCCCAACAAAAAGGAATAGGCCTCATGGCCACAGGGAGTGGAGGAAGCTGCAGGATGTGTCTGGCTTCCCTCTTTGTGTGTTTTTGAGACATGAGTTTCACTATGTAGTCAAACTGACCTCTGTCTGGGTCCTTCTGCCTCAGCCTGTGGGAGTGCTGTGATTCCAGGTGAGTCACCGTGCCCGGCTCCTCCCTTCTTTCCTTCCTCCGCCTCTCTCTCTTTGTTTTCTCTTCTTTCTTTCCTCTCTCCCTTCTTCTGCTTTTTCATAAAGCTGTGAACACCCAGGCTCCCAGAACATGGTGCTTGGGTGGCCCCTAATTGCTAAGCATACTGTAACACATTTTCCCCCGGCCAAGGACTCCTGGGTTGGGCCACTGGACATGACATCACACCTGTCTGCTCACCTTCTAAAGGAGGACTGGACTGCTTTGGGAAGCCCGCCCAGTGAAAACCGAGGGATTCTGACAAGCCCTAGAGGAAAAGACTTGTCTTTCTTTAGAAGCCAAGCTTGGAACTTCCTGGCTCCATCCATCTTTTCTAAACAAATGACACACTATGCAGCCAGGTCCCTCATGGGGACACAGTGGTACAAGCTGGCGGGATGCAAGGCATGTTAAAGTCACTTAGAGGTCATCGGACCCAGCATTCTGATGAAGGGAACTGCTCACACACGCGCCTCTTTCCTCCTGAAAGCATCAGAAGAGTGCAAGAAAAATGTGCTACACATTTGGCTCAGCCTCATGTCAGGACACCCACTGACCAATAACTGCAAACACAGTCCAGGATGTGGGGTATCAAGCTGTGCAGTCAGACATGTGTTTTTGTGAGGCTGGACTATAGGATGTGTCTCCCAGTCAATGGAGAGAAATGATACCCACTCTCTCTGCCACCCTGATAACCTTCCCCAGCCCGATCCAACTTCCCTCCTCCCACCGTAGCCAGAAGACCGGTGTGGATTACTGGAAGACACCAGGTCTGTCTCCAGAGCCCCCAGAGGCCTCCAGGACCGGAAGGCTGAATCATCATGGCCGCCCACGCTGGAGCAGTCTTCGCTGGGTCCCTTGGAGGGCGGTATGCTGAGTTTAGAGCCCTCCACCCCCAAGGCAACCTTCCCAGTGATAAGTAGCAGCTGGGAAGGGCGGGCCTCTAATAAGTCCTGAGCCCCAGAGGATAGATGTCGTCCCCAGTACCTAGTGACAGTGCCTGGAACATCGGAACGCGCGCCCACTAGGAGCGCTTGCTTTCTAAGGCAGCCAGGGGAGGATGCTACGGACACACCCCCACTTAGCAGGGTCACACAACCCACCCCACCATGCTCTCATACTCCCACACAGGAAGCAGTTCTGGGTGAGGGGCAGCATCCAGGTGAGCGGCAGGTGGAGCACGCCTTTGATCCCAGCACTCGGGAGGCAGAGGTAAGAGGATCACTATGAGTTCAAGGCTACCCTGAGACCACATAGTGAATCCCAGGTCAGCCTGGACTAGAGTGAGACCTTACCTCGAAAAAACAAACAAACAAAAGAGACTTGCTTGCAAAGCCTGCCAACCTGGGTTAGACTCCCCAGCACCCATGTACAGCCAGATTGTACAAAGTGGCCCATGCATTTTGGAGTTCACTGACAGCGGCTGAAGGCAATGGCACACCCATGTTCATATTCTCTACCTCTGTGCAAATAAAGGATAAATAAGAAACTGGGCGTGGTGATGCACGCTTTTAATCCCAGCACTCAGGAGGCAGAGGTAGGAGGACTGCCTCGAGTTCAAGGCCACCCAGAGACTACATAGTTAATTCCAGGTCAGCCTGGTCTAGAGCAAAACCCTACCTCGAGAGGGGGGTGTCCAAAAATAAAAATTCTCCCTAGGCATGGTGGTGCACACCCTCTATCCCAGAGGTAGGAAGGTCACCATGAGTCAGAAGCCACCCTGAGACTACATACTGAATCCCAGGTGAACCTGGGCTAGAGGGAGACCCTACCTCGAAAGCAAACAACAAAAAATAAAAACTTTAAAAAGGGCTAGAGGGATAACTTAGCAGTTAAGGCACTTGCCTGCAAAGTCAAAGGACTTAGGGTCAATTCCCCAGGATCCACATAAGCCAAATGCACAAGGTTGTGCATGCATCTGGAGTTCCTTTCCAGCGGCTGAAGGCCCTGGCGCATCCATCCTCTCTATCTGTCTCTTTCTCTCCCTCTCTTTCTCTCAAATAAATAAAATAAATTTTTAAAAATGCTTCTAAAAAATTTAAATAAATAAACCCACAAGAGTCTCCTTCATAAATATCATTAACTGGTGAACGTTCAGGAACCTCCGCTGCAAGGTTCTAAAGTAGAGGGAAGGGATATGGAATCTCAGAGTAAAGGAGGATTTAGTTAAGCATCAGCTGAATCATAAGCCACGTACGAACAGATATCTGCGGGGGCCTGGTAGAGAGAATGTGACACGGGTGAATCAGACCCTTCAAGTAGTGGAAGGCCCTGAGGTCACACTATACCTACAATGTGTCTGCTGAATCAGAAATCTCATCAAGTGCAGTCTAAACCTTCGTCCAGCTCAGCTGCTGGAGGCCACCCACGGCTAACGAGGAGAGCAGACGCGTCTGTGTCCCTCAGCTGGTGGAGCCCACATCAGTAACACGCAGCAGCACATGGAGGAACGGGATGCATCACAGATTGCATGCTTGATACAGAGTAGGAAGGATCGCACTGTAGCTCAGGCTGACCTGGAATTCACTCTGTAGTCTCAGGGTGGCTTCGAACTCTCCCCCGCCTCCCAAGTGCTGGGATTAAGGACACGGGCCACCACACGAGGCAAGCTTAGCTCTTAAAACTACAAGCTCCTGGTCCCCACCGGGACCCAGAAGCATCTCTCAGCACCTTCCCACCCTCAGCTCATGTCCAGGAGAGGCTGTTCAAGTTATTGAGTGGAGGGAGTAAGTAAGGAGCAGGGCCTTGGCTCCACCTCTAACTAGCAGGGTGACCTTGGCGGGGTCACTGCCTTCAGCAGGCCTATTTCCTAAGGTGCCAGATGAGGAAGTGGGCAGGGCCACTCCATGGTTGTACAGGCAGAAAACAGACCAAGCCTGTCATTTCTGCCTGTCACCTGTAGATAGCACTGCCTGTCTGTACTTCAAAATCGGGCTGACTGTCCATCCCAGCTAATTCCGGCAGTAACGGCACCCACCCGTGGATGGATGTGGAGCTTGGGCCAGACCCAGCACTGACAAAGTGTGTTTCTGATCAGAAGTTTGCAGAAAGGTGACATACACCTTTAAGACCCACCAGCAGGTAACATTTTTACACTAGATAGACATAATTCCTGGGGTCGGGCCAGGTGTCCAAGTGAAAGAACACACATGTCTCAGAACACATGTCAAGGCCTCCATGTTAGGAGTGACCGAAACCTCTCCTTTGAGCTCCTGGGCTGGGACTGAATGGAAATTATGGCTTCACAGGAATTAAAAAATTCCACTGGGACGTGCTGCTCCTGACCTGAGGCCTTCCGAGCAAAGTTTCCGGTGGCCTCCGCCCCCTCCCGAGCTCCGGAAAGCCAAGCGGGTCACGCCGTCCTCAGTCCTTACGAGCAACTACAGTAGCGGAGGGGAGCCCCGGGGAGGAGGTGACAGTTTCCTGGGCAACCCCCCCCCCCGACATTCTCCGCTGGGAAACCCCCAAACATGGGATGCCTGGCCTCCAAGCCAGCACCCCCCTCCAGCTAGCTGCTCACTCACCTCCCCAGCATCTCTGTGGTCACACCTCCCTCCACCCACGGCGCAACCATGACCCTCCCTACCCTTGAGGACCCCGCCGACCGGTGCCCCCCCAACCCAGACAGCACTTGACCCCGGGGCTCCATCGGACACCCGCAGTCTTTTGGCAAGGACACTGCAGCATGAAGCCCAGCCTCGGAAGCGGGGGTGGGAGATGGGGAAGGGGGGAGGGTCCTCCGGGGTACCGACCCCCTGCTCTATGACACGGGCACACATGCTAAGGCCCCGGGGTGGACGGATTGGAGGGGGGGGGGCGGGGGAGAAGCCCCAGCACGAGGCCCCTGGCCTGATCCCTGCGGTCCTAACCAATTGCTGGTCCGGGGGAGAGGCGGGGGCGCGGGAGGATGCGGGCGGCGGCGAGCGGATGCGGGAATGCCGGGCTGCGGCCGGCCGCCCGGGGCGGGGCTCTCACCTTTTTGACTTGGTCATCCTTCAGCTCCGTGAAGTAGTAAGCCAGGAGCTGCGCGGCGATCATGTTGGGGGTTCGGCGGGGGGGGACGCGGCGGCGGGGAGGACAGACGCGGCGCAGCAGGCGTGGGGGCAGCCGGGCCGGTCCTCCACAGCCTGGCTCAGCCAGCCCCGGTCCTCCGGCTGTGGCTCGATGGCTCCTCCTCCTGCCCAGACTCCTCCTCCCCCCCGGCGTGGGGCGCGGCCCCGGCCCGCGCTCCGGTCCCCGGGAAGGTGACAGCGGCCCTCCTCCTCGGCGCCCATTGGCTGCGGCGCGCCAGGGATGGAGCGCTGGAAGTGGGGGGGATGCAAGGGGGGGTGGGAGGACGCACGGGGCGCTCCCTCCAGCGCCGGAAAGGAAATCGGCGACGTCGTGAAGTCGTCGGCGTCCCCCCCCCCTGCCCCTCCACCGCTACCCGCCACCAGTACCCCCAGCACGAGCAGCGGCACCCGGACGGGCATCACCCTGCACGTCCCCCACGTAGGGAGTGTCCTAGAGCGCTCCGTCACGGGACGCAAGGCTGGGAGGTGCACCGGGCTGGGACGACAGGGACCGGGCATCCTGGAGGACTCCGGGGTCCATTTGAGGCCCCCGAGGAGGCCTAGCTGTCCTGGTACCCCCGGGCTCCCGCACGGCGCCCCACCTTGGTCCCGAACGGCAGTGCATCTATCGCCCCAACCCAGGCCTATATGAGGGATTGATTGTACGGCTAAACCCAGAGCGCTGGGCCCCGACTCCGCCCTCCAGCTCCCCTCCCCACCCCCACACTAGGCACATGGCTGATGGGTAGGGACTTGGGCCAGCGGGTCCCCATCCTCCTGGTCGCGGTTTGAGGCTCGCAGTACAGTTCAGGCACCCCTCCCCAGACGCAATTTCACTCCCCCTGAAGTTGAAGGGGAGGTGAATCATTGCCTTCCAAGACAACCTGTAAGGACTCAAACACACCGAACTGACCGCTATCCTGGTCCGACAAGTAAGGAAACTGAGGCTCAGTGAGGCCTCGCTGTCTCACTGCGCTTTGTAATTACTGACCAGGGTTAGAGCTGAGTCAGTGGGTCTTCAGTGCTGGTGGCTCTATGCCCAAACGGGTCCGTGTTCCAGGGACCAATACTGCCCCATGGGATGCCCTAAGAGATGCTAGGAGTCACTAGCCCGCTCCAGCGGAGGTACAGTTGCAGAAGGACATTGCATTAGGACAGCCATTCTCAGGAAACCAGGAGCCTGACAGCTGCCATCCCCACCCCCACCCCCGAAAAGGAGGAGCTTAGAACTAGGGACCCTCTGGCCTTGGCTTATGCCAGATCCAGGTACATCTCAAGTCAGCTCACGAGCCTCTTCATACACAAAATGGAGATGCCAATACCCACACTCCCCGATGGTTATTGTGAAACACTATGTAAATAACTACCTGCACTGAATACACAATAAGCGATAGGCATTATCACAGAAGGTACTGGGGAGCCGTTGGGCTTAAATCTTCAGTGTGAGCTGGAGAGATGGCTTAGCGGTTAAGGCGCCACATAAGCCAGATGCACAAAGTGGCACGTGCATCTGGGGTTCATTTGCAGTGTGGCTGGAGGCTTGGTGCATCCACTCTCTCTCTCTCTCTCCCTCTCTCAAATTTAAGAAATAAAAATAAACAAGTCTTCAGTGTTAGGCCCTCATAGTTGTAGTTTTTTAATTTATTGATTGATTGACTGATTTGAGGTAGGGTCTCGCTCTAGCCCAGGCTGATCTGGAATTTACTATGTAGTCTCTGGGTGGCCTCGAACTCACAGCAATCCTTCTATCTCTGCCTCCTGAGTGCTGGGATTAAAGGTATGTGCCCCCATGTCTGGCCAGTTTTATATTTGAGTTGTTTTCAAAAACGACACCCCCACCCACCACACACAAGATTGTTTAAGCTTCAAGCCCCACAAAACCTCACTCTTTCCCTGCATAATTCTAAATCGGGAACAGTGGGGTTTTCTTTGGCACGTGTCAGACAGTACCGGCATGGCCACCAGGCAGATTCGAGTTGCTGAGAACAAGATGGTTCCTCTGAGCGGACGTTTCATTTCTGCAAATGTCCTTCCACCTAGCTCCAACGCTGGGCACTGGGAGGAATGAGAACTCGGTTCTGCTTATTGCTGTGGCTTCACACCTAGCCTGCTTCTTTCTGGCCAAGAGCGAGGATCAGCATGGCCCCCACCCGGGGCCCCAGCCAGCACCATCACCTGGTCCCCACTCCAACCCCTACGGGAGCCAGAGTTACAGAGAAGCTAGCCAAGCCGGTAGGCAACTGGGTGCTGCGGCCGGCCTGGTCAAGGTGACTCAGTACACGCGCAAATGCATGCACGCAGCCAGGCTCCAAGGCCTAGCATTAATTTCCTGATACACATCTCTAGGCCAGGCCAGCTGCTGCTCCCAGCCCCCAGTTACCCTCTCCCACAGCCCAGGAATATGACAAGAACCTTGGAGCTGTCCTCCTTGGTTGCTGGCTTCCAGCCACCTAGGCCATTCTGAGCTCCAGGCCACATTAATACTGCTGAAAAGCAGCCTAATTACATCATGTCCCTGCCCACAGTCCCTACCGGCGGCCCCTTCCATCCTGAGAAGGCCAGTTGAAACATCTCAGCCTCTGGCTGAGGCCTTCTGTAATCTGACTCCGCTCTTTCCCATTTATCTCTTCCTTCACCCTTGCCCACAGCTAGGCAGCTTCCTGCTGTTTGTGCGCCTATCAAGTCCATTCTGTGGTGCCCCCTTGCCTTCTCTACCCACCTGCACCCGGCTAAGCACCAACATTCCCCCTGCAGCCGCAGCTGGCCGACCTTGCCCCAGCCAGCCCTTCCCTGACGGCAGCTACTCACCCTGGCCTCCCAGGCCTCGGCGCCAGTGCAGAGCACACTCCGGCCGTGGTCAGAGTCCATCCAAGTGGACACCAAGGCTCTTCTCTACATCCGAGGAGCCTGACTCGCGGCTGGTGGGCCATCTTGCCCACTGGCGGGTCATGAGAAAGTTTGGAGCCTGGACTCAAACCCAGTTCCGATGCCTAGCCAACGCTCTGTCCATCCTACCCCACCACCTCAGGCAGCCTGGGCCTCAGATAAGCAACACTGAGTCATGACTGCCTCCCTGATACGGCTGACTGTCTTCTAGGGAGTGGGTGTTAATCTACCCGGAGGCCAGTGTGCAGGCAGCGCTCTGTCCCCTCCTCATTGAGTCACAGATCATATTGTGCATCTCTTGATTATTTGCTGCTTATATACACAGTACACAGGTCTCTTTCTTTCCTTCTTTCTTCCTTTCTTCCTTCCTTTCTTTCTTTCTTTCTTTCTTTCTTCCTTTCTTTCTTTCTTTCTTTTTGAGGTAGAGTCTTACTCTAGCTCAGGCTGACCTAGAATTCACTTTGTATTCTCAGGGTGGCCTCCAATTCACAGCAATTCTCCCACCTCTGCCTCCTGAGGACTTGGGATTAAAGGTGTGTGCCACCACGCCTGGCCTTTTTTTTTTTTTTTTTTTTTGAGACGTGGCTTCTCATATGCTAGACTGGCCTAGAACTCACTATGTAGCCAAGGCTAACCTTAAACTCCTTCCTGCCTCTCCAAAGCAGGAGATTACAAGCATGCATTTACCATGCCCAGTTTTATGCAGTGCTAGAGACTGAACCCAGGGCTTTGTGCATGCTAAGCAAGCACTCTGCCAACTGAGCTACACTGCCAACCCATGTTACACGGGCCTTACAGCCCAGCTTACTGCCTTGATTAGTGCCTGGACACACAGGAAGATTTCAACTCAAAACCAGTCTCAAGTCTTCCTCCCATCCAGGCAGTTTTCCTCAAGCCCGCTGATCCCTTGGTTCATTAACTGTGCTTCCCCTGGTACAAGTTGGAGGGAAAATCAAGTGGTGCCAGGCTGTCATCACCCCAAACACATCTATGGGTTAAGGAGTTTATCTGCAGAACCAAAGAGCCCAGGTTCTGTTCCCCAGGACCCACGTAAAACCAGATGCACAAAGTTGTTTGCAGTGGCTAGAGGCCCTGGTGCACCCATTCTCTCATTTTTGCTCTATCTCTCAAATAAATAAATAAAAGTAAAAGATTTTTTTTACGGGGCCAGGTGTGCTGGCACACGCCTTTAGTCCCAGCACTCGGGAGGCAGATAGAAGGATTGCTGTGAGTTCGAGGCCACCCAGAGACTATATAGCAAGTTCCAGGTCAGCCTAGGCTTAGAGTGAAACCCTACCTCGAAAAATTTAAATCTGTTCAGAAGACCATGCAAGCTACAAACTAGGAAGGTCTTTAGTAATTTCCATCTGATCCAGGGCACTAGGAGGAATGCCACCGCACAGTGATCTCCAGCGATGGAAGTGGACCCCAGCACCTGGGAGCATGCGCACACCAGTCGCAGTGTTTGCATAACACTGACAGTTTACAAAGCAGTTTCTCATTTATTGCCTCATTTCTCCCGATAACAGCCTGGAGAGGTTAGAAAGGCAAATATCATTATCCACACTTAATCAATCAATGAGGTGTGAGGATTACAGAGCCGGTTTAAAGTCTGAGAGAGAGAGTGAGAAAAGCAAGCCAGCTGGGCATGGTGGCGCACATCTTTAATCTCAGAATTTGGGAGGCAGAGGTAGGAGGTTCCCTGTGAGTTCAAGGCTACCCTGAGACTACAAAGTGAATTCCAGGTCAGCCTGAGCTAAAGCAAGATACTACCTAAAAAGAGACAAGAGAGAGAGAGAGAGAGAGATCGAGAGTGGACTGGGGAAATGGCTTAGCGGTTACGACATTTGCCTGCAAAGCCTATAGACCCGGGTTCAATGCCCCAGGGCCCATATAAACCAGATGCACAAGGGGGCACATGTGTCTGGAGTTCGTATGCATGGCTAGAGGCCCTGGCATGCCCATTCTCACTTTTCCTCTATCTGACTCGCTCTCTCATAAATAAATAAAACATTGGAGAGAGAGAGATAGCTCAGCTACTCACACTGGCTGATACGGTGCCTGCACCACTATGCACCGTAAAGTAAGCCAGCTTTTCTGTGGGCTAGATAGGTGATTTGCAACCTTGTGACCTGGCTGCCACCTGGAGAAGGTGCCTAAGATAACACTGAACCCCAGGAACAATGACTGAGTTGATCCAGGCCGCAGTCCAAATACCACCTTCTCAAACTGCCCAGGTGAAACCCGGATGTTGCCATGAATAAGAATTACTAATATAGACCTTGGTTTTCCCTCTGGAAGGATCCTCTACAATGAACTATTGACCCATGACACTTAGAAGCTGCTCCTTTTCTGGTCTGTTAGAGGCTCTGTGGATCCGGAGCACAGTGGGGTGAAAGTTCACTTGGATTTTCCCATCAGCTTTGAATGAGAGGAGGAAGCAGTGACCACCAGCCTCCCCAGAGTGGTTGGATTGATAAAAATCACATTCTCAACCTGTCACCTTCCCTCTTTCATTTGACCCAAGTTCTGTTCTCCAATACCAGAGCCAATAAACTAGCAAGTGTCATGCTAAAATTCTGGCCTATAATGTCTTATTTGGTCTAGCTGATGTTTCATAAATATGGGCCAACACTTAACTGGGTCCTTAGGCTTCTCAGGCAAGTGCCTTTAATCCCAGCACTTGGAGACAGAGGCAAGATGCTCATCACCCATTCAAGGCCAACCTCACCTACATAATGAGTTCTAGGCCAGCCAGGGCTTCTTAGTGAGACCCCCACCTTAGAAAAGCAAAACAATCAGGTGTGGTGGCACAAGCCTTTTTAATCTCAGCACTTGGGAGGCAGAGATCGGAGATAACGCAGTGAGTTCAAGGCCCGGCTGGAGCTAAGATCAGCCTGGGCTTAAAGTGAGACCCTAACTTTAAAAAAAAAAAGAAAAGAAAGGAAGGAAAGAAGAAAAAGAAAGAAAGAAAAGGGGGGAATAAACTAAAAGGACTGTAGATGGCTCAGCAGTTAAAGGTGCTTGCTTGCAAAGCCCGACAGCCTGGATTCAATTCTCCAGTAGAGTCAGATGCACAGTGGCAAGAGGCCCTAGTGTACCCATTCTCTCTCTCCTTCTCTCTATACATAGTTTTTTTTTTCTTTTGCCAAATACTGGGATATCATGTGGATACCCCATAATTTATTCATGCAAAGATTCATGCACATGGTCGTACCAGCTTTATGAGCAAGGTCAAAAACTGGAAACTAACTGTCCGCAAGCAAGGAAGTAGAAGAAATCATTGTATATTCATTAAATGAGATACTTCTCTGCAATAAAAATGAACGCTTTCTAGAGGGTAAGTTTTGTTTTCTGTTTTGTTTTTCCAAGGTAGGGTCTCGCTCTAGCCCGGGCTGACCTGTTATTCACCATGCAATCTCAGGGTGGCCTGGACCTCACGGCGATCCTCCTACCTCTGCCTCCCAAGTGCTGGGATGAAAAGCCACCACACCCAGCTGGATTCAGTGATTTTTTTTTTCCCAGAGCCGTGCGGTCACCACCACAAGCCAGCTTTAGAACATCTTCAGCTCCCTGTCTCTAATAGTTATCGCCTTGTGACCTTCTAGAGCCCCGGGTCCTAGGCAGACACGAATCTTGTTCTGGACGTTTTATGTACACGGAATAATACGATATATGATCTGCCATGGCTGGAGGTCTGGGCCCAGGAGAGCGCAGGCTGGCGGCAGACACCATCCCACCGCACGGCTCCCTGGCTGTCTGTAAAGTCATCATCAGAATCACCAAAGAGAATTACCATGCAGTATCTTTTTTCCATAGAAAATGTTTCAGAAGGAAGTGAAAACCACACTTAGGCTTCTTACCTTACTTTCAGTAAGTGGAGGCTTTATTGGGGGTTCAACTGCTACGGCCTTAAAGAGACAGAACCAGACCTTGTTAGGAAGGCGTCTTAGCAACTTGCACGCACAGCCTATTAACGCTCCCGGCTAATCACACTCAGCAAGAGCAATTCAAGAAGACAATTCAAACATGAATGGCTCTTTGGCTGAGATGCTGGGAGTTCAGAAATTTCTAGCTCATGAATTTATTCACATAAACACTTATCACCTTCTTTCAAATGCGCCAGGCACTGTGTAGGCGCTGGCAATTCAAAGACGGGGAAACAAACTGGGCAAGATGGCAGAGGTGGGGGATCCTCCTGAGATCGAGGCCACCTTGAGACTTCGTGGTGAATTCCAGGTCAGCCTGAGCGAGAGTGAGACCCTACTTCAAAAGAAAAAGCCATCACAGATGGCAAACAACTGCAGTCAGCCCTCAAGGAGCCTATGGGCCTTCCTTCTGCCTCTTTCCACCAGGGACTGTCCGCTAAAATCAATAATGAAAACACAGCCGGGCGTGGTGGCGCACGCCTTTACTCCCAGCACTCGGGAGGCAGAGGCAGGAGGACCACCGTGAGTTCGAGGCCAGCCTGAGACTACATAGTGAATTCCAGGTCAGCCTGGGCTAGAGTGAGACCCTACCTCAGGGAAAATAATAATCATCATAATAATAATGAAAACACAGCGCTGGGGAGATGGCTCAACAGTTAAAGACTCACTTGCAAAGCCTTGACAGCCTGGGTTTGATTCTCCAGTACCCAAGCTGGATGCATGAAGTGGCGCATGCATCTGGAATTTGTTTGCAGCAACCCGAGGCCCTGCCATGACCATTCTTCCCCCATTGAAAATTAATTTTATAACTAAAAAAAATTATTTATTTGCAAGGCAGGAGAGAGACAAGCAGAGAGAACGGGCCCATGTCATTTTGTGCATCCAGCTTGTTGGGGGTACTGGAGCATCGAACCCCAGGCCGTTAGGCTTTGCAAGCAAGTACCTTCACCGCTGAACCATCTCTCCATTGATGCCCACTGACTTTTCTAACAGAAGCTCCTGGGCTGAATTCTATGGCCCCGTAAATGCAGCTCATTCTGACATCTTAGTTTTGCTGAGAAAGTGCGGCTAACACTTGGCATGTGCACGTGGACACGAGAGAGCACACGTGAAGGTCACAGGGTAACCTTGGCCGTGGTTCACACCTTCTACCTTATTGGAGGCGGAGTCTCTCGTTATCATTCAGTGACACTCTGCCAAGCTAGCTGGCTCAGGAGCTACTGGAAAGTCTCCTCTCTCTACTTCTCTGCTTGCTAAAGGCATCCTGGGATTACAGAAGCTCACCACAGCATTAGCTTTTAAAGTTTTTATTAAAATATTTATTTGTTTGTTTATTTATTTATGAGAAAAGAGAGAAAGAATGGGTATGCCAGAGCTTCTTGCTGCTACAAATTCCAGATGCATGTGCCATTTTGTGCATGTGACTTTACATGGGCACTGGAGAGTTGAATCCAGGCCAGCAGGCTTTGCAAACACATGCCTTTAACCAATGAATAATCTCCCCGGCTCACCCCTTTTTCTTTTGCAGAGAGAAGGGAAAGAGAGGAGAGAGGGAGAGAGAATGCACATGCCAGGGCCTCCAGCCACTGTAAAGGAACTACAGATGCCTATGCCACTTTGTGCATCTGGCTTTACAGGGGTACTGGGAATTCAAACCCAGGTCCTTAGGCTTTGTAGGCAAGCATCTCAACCACTAAGCTACCTCTCCGGCCCCAGGGCCCCCCTTTTTAATGTGTGTTCCGGGGACCGAAACTTAGGTACTCAGGTTTCCATGACAAATACTTTATCCACTGAGCCACCTCGCAACCCAAAACTCTATCCTGGCGAGTAACTGGCTCATTTGAAATTCATCCTGCACATGGGCCCCCGAAATAGACTACAGTTGTTTCCTTTCAGGGATCGGGAACCTGAGGACAAACGTGTGCCCTGGGGACCAGAGCCACCTGAGAGACAGGTGCAGGAGCCCGCTTGTTTCGAGAAGACCTCCCGCCATCAGTTTTTAGGTGCTAAAGTCATCCCAGTTTAGGCTCAGAAACTGGGGAGAGCCAACTCGGGGGGGCTGCAGGGGCTCAGGAACTAAGGGACTTCCCCTGAGTTTGGTAGGAATACTTTAAATGCTGCCCTGAGAAGGGCTCTCCAAAGCACTGCCCCCTGGGTCTGTCCTCCCTCGCAGGCTGGGAGGATTGAAGCCCTTGTCTCTTCTGCCTCTTCTACTCCCCCTCCCGTCTCCTGCCCCCTTCTTTCCTCTCCCTACCCGTCTCCTCTGCTCTAGTCTCTTCTCTCATTTCTTCCCTCTCTCCACTTCCTCTTTTTTTGTTTGTTTATTGTTGAGATAAATTCTCTTGGGCAACAGGCTGGCCTTGAACTCACAATCTTTAAAATTGCCTACCACATCTGGTTCTTTCCTGTTTCTAACGCCCAAGTGGAAGGTGTCCATCTCATTTTTTTAAAAGACTTATTTTTATTTATGTATTTATTAGAGACAGAAACGTGGGGTGGGGAGAATGAGCAAGCCAGGGCCTCCAGCCACTGGAAATAAACTCCAGATGCATGCCCCACCATGTGCATCTGGCTTACATGGGACCTGGAGAATCCAACCTGGGTCCTTAGGCTTCGAAGGAATGTGCCTTAACTGCTAAGCCATCTCTCCAGCACCCCCCCTTTTCTTTTGGTTTTTCGAGGTGGGGGTCTCACTCTAGTCCAGGCTGACCTGGAATTCACTATGTAGTCTCAGAGTGGCCTCAAACTCACGGTGATCCTCCTACCTCTGCCTCCCAAGTGCTGGGAGTAAAGGCGTGCACCACATTTTTGACTTGCCAGACCTAAGGTTGGAGTAAGCTGTGATATGGAGGTCCCAAAAAGCACAGTCTGAGGCTCCCTAGGGACTCTGGACTTCCTCCTTTTCTCCTTCTTCATCTCCCAGCCCGTGTGCAAAATAGGAAAGGAGAGGCAGTTCCAAGCCACGAGGTTTGTTTGGGACATTGTTGCCACCTCTCACAGCCCCCGCTGTCCCCTTCCTGTGCCCCTGCCTGGCTTTGCCAGCCCCAGGCAGAATGCCACTAGGAATTTCTAAAACAGGCTAGGGTGGCCTTGGAGAAGTGGCACAAAGCAGCCAGTGTCATGGGCACCATGGGGCCGTCAGGAGGCTGGGGCACTTGTCTGGAATTCAGTGATGACCTGTGGGTTTAGGATCGGTCCTTTGGGTTACTTAGGGATCTAGATTAGGGGAGGGGGCTCTGTGATCTCAGACGCAAGATGGAAGCTCAGACATTGGTGTTTGGGTTGAGTCCTCCAGAGGTTCTCAGTGCCCTGAGGCCTGGCCTGGAGATGATTTGTGCTGCGGGGCTGCCGTTCAACAACACTCCACACCAGCCTTGGTATTCATGCTTTCTACATCCATCCATTCATCCAGGGGTGGGCTGGAAATATTCAGAAAGGGCATGGCTCAGTGGATAAAGTGCCTGCCATGCGAGTCTAAGGACCTGAGTTCGGATCCCCAACACCCGTGTGAAAGCTGTGTGCAGCGGTGTGGGTGCCGGTCATTCTCAGTGGGAGTCAGAGACAGGAATATCCCTTAGTGGTTGCTGGCTAGCTAGTCTATCTGACTCATTGAGCTCTAGGTTTAATGCAAGACCTTGTCTCCAAAAAAAAAAAAGCTGGGCGTGGTAGTGCACACCTTTAATCCCAGGACTCAGGAAGCAGAGGTAGGATCGCTGTGAGTTCAAGGCCACACTGAGACTTACATAGCAAATTCTAGGTCACCCTTAGCTAGAGTGGGGCCCTACCTTGAAAAATAAATAAATAAATAAAGGGCTGGAGGTATGGCTTAGCAGTTAAGGCATTTGCCTGCAAAGCCAAAGGACCAAGGTTCAATCCCCCAGGAACAACATTCGATTCCCCAGGACCTATGTTAGTCAGATACATAACGGGGTGCATATGTCTGGAGTTCGTTTGCAGTGGCTGGAGGCCCTAACATGTCCATTCTCTCTTTCTCCCTTATTCTCTGTCAAATAAATAAATACATTTTAATTTTAAAAATAGCTAACAAACTCTGCCTTGCCTGTACTAAGTATATGCATACTTTCTGCCTTGTCATCAGTCCTTAAACAAAGTGCTTTAATTTTCTTAGTGGTGGAGCCACTGGTCTGTTGGTTGTTCTGGTAATAATTCCCAACCATAGCCAGGCGTGGTGGCGCACTCCTTTAATCCCAGCACTCAAGAGGCAGAGGTGGGAGGATCATAGTGAGTTCAAGGCCATCCTGAGACTACATAGTGAATTCCAGGTCAAGCTGGGCTAGAATGAAACCCTACCTTGAAAATTAATAATAATATTTCCCAACCATGAGTGCACAGGCGTTCCTGACCCGGCTCAGTGGATCAAACGAATACACAAGAAAAAGAGATACCAAAGGAGAAGAGGGAAGACGCGGTTTAGGGGAAGGAGAATGGAGGGGGATAAGAGAAGCTAACAGGAGGGAATTTTCATGAAACCAAACATACATGCATATAAATTGCCAACTGGAGATGGAGAGATGGCTCAGTGGTTAAGGTGCTTGCTGCAAAGCCTAACGACCTGGATTTGATTCCCTCACAACCTATGTAAATCCACATGTACCAAGTGGCACATGCATCTGGAGTCAGCAGTGGCTAGAGGCCCTGGCGTAGCCATATCCCCCCCCCCCTCTCTTTGTCTATCTCTCTCTGCCGGGCATGGTGGCACATGCCTTTAATCCCAGCACTCGGGAGGCAGAGGTAGGAGGATTGCCATGAGTTCGAGGCCACCCTGAGACTCCATAGTAAATTCCAGGTCAGCCTGGGCTACAGAGCGACCCTACCTCGAAAAACCAATTAAAAAAAAAAAAAAAACAAAGAAAAATTTAGTCCGGGTATGGTGGCGCACACCTTTAATCTCAGCACGTGGCGGCTGAGGTGGGAGAATCACTGTGAGTTCGATGCCAGCCTGAGACTACAGAATGAATTCCAGGTTAGCCTGAGCTAAAGTGAGACCTTACCCCCACCCCAAAAAAAAGGAAAAGAAAAGAAGAAAAGCACTCCTGCGTTCCTTTGTACAGCTCCCACTCATTACTTCCTAGTGTAAATGACCAAGAAGTGACTAGCCAGATGTACCAAGACTCGGGGTCCTCATGAAAAGCTCCTGCCTACCCTGTGACACATTCCTGCTACGTCCCGCGCCTGATGGACCCCAACACAACAGCCCATCAGGACGCAGTGCAGGGGGCCCTGGGGGAGCAGGGCACAGCTGGGCAAGCTCACCTGTCCTCGCTGGCAGTTCTGCCCCATGGTGGGGGTGCTGGTCGCGCTGGGTCCTGGCCTGTCTTCTGCTCTCAGTAGCTGGGCCTCCAAAGTCTGGAGAAGGTCAAGTTCGAAAGAGGCAGATCAGAGTCTCCCAACAGTCTCGTCGCCGTCCTCCCCAACCGAGGAGTTCAGCAGCCTGATACTGAGGGCTGACCAGGGACAGAATGCACACTTCTGCTTCTAGAAGGATCCATAAACCCAGGTAAAATGCCCTAAAGTTATTCTAGCAGGCTATTATTCTGGATTAAATACCCTAGAGTAGCCGGGCGTGGTGGCGCACGCCTTTAATCCCAGCACTTGGGAGGCAGAGGTAGGAGGAGCACCGTGAGTTCTAGGCCACCCTGAGACTCCTTAGTGAATCCCAGGTCAGCCTGGGCTAGAGTGAGACCCTACTTCGAAAAAACAAAAACAAACAAACAAACAAAAAATTCCCTAGAGTCATGTGTGGGGTTGAAATCCATCATCAGATACAACTTGTGTTTTGTTTTGTTTTTCGAGGCAAGGTCTCTCTCTGGCACAGGCTGACCTGGAATTCACTATGGAGTCTCAGGATGGCCTCGAACTCACAGTGATCCTCCTACCTCTGCTTCCTGAGTGCTGCTATTAAAGGCGTGAGCCACCACGTCCGGCTTCCCCGGTCATTTTGTTTTTGTTTTTGTTTGTTTGTTTTTTGAGGTAGAGTCTCTCTCTACTCCAGGCTGACCTGGAATTCACTATATACTCTCAGCGTGGCCTCAAACTCACAATGATCCTTCTACTTCTGCCTCCTGAGAGCTGGGATTAAAGGCGTCCACCACACTCAGCTGTTCCCCTCCATATTTTCACTTTAAGACAGGGTATCATGGGGCTGGCCTTGAATTCCCCTTGTAGCTTAGTATAACCTTAAATTTCTGATCCTGCTGGCTCAACCTGCCAAGTACTGGGATTACAAACATGGGCCACCACACCCAGTCTATGGGGTGCTGGGTACTGCAAAATAAAAATAAATTAAATTAAATTAAAATTTCCTGATTTACATAGGTACTGAGGAATCTAACCTGAGTCCTTTGGCTTTGCAGGCAAGTGCCTTAACCACCAAGCCATCCCTGCAGCTCCCACCTTTAAAAGCTTTTTTATTAACAACCTCCATAATTATAGACAATAAACCATGATATTTCTCTCCCCCCATTCCCCTCTTCACAGCTCCACTCTCTAATATCTAATCCCCTCCCTCTCTCAATCAGTCTTTCTTTTATTATTTATTTATTTTTGGTTTTGCAAGGTAGAGTTTCACTCTGGGCCAGGCTGACCTGGAATTCACTATGTAGTCTCAGGGTGGCCTTGAACCCAAATGATCCTCCTACTTCTGCCTCCCGAGTGCTGGGATTAAAGGTGTGCACCACCACACCCACCCCAGCTTTGATAATCACAATCTTTTATTTCTTTTTCTTTCTTTATTATTTTTTTATAATAGCCTTCTTAAGAAGTATGATGTCTTAAGATTTGAATCTTTTTTCTTAATATTTTTATTGCCAGACATGGAGGCACACACCTTTTGTTGTTGTTTATTTTTATTTATTTGAGAGTGACAGAGAAAGAGGCAGATAGAGAGAGAGAGAATGGGCATGCCAAGGCCTCCAGCCCTGGCAAACATCTTCCAGACAGATGCTCTATCTTGTGCCTTATGTGGGTCCTAGGGAATTGAACCGGGGTTCTTAGGCTTCACAGGCAAACGCTTAACAGCTAAGCCATCTTTCCAGCCTTATCTTAAGATGTGAATTTGCCTTAAAAGGTACTTGCTTAGCCAGGCATGGTGGCATACGCTTTTAATCCCAGCCCTTGGGAAGCAGTGATAGGAGGATTACTATGATGAGTTCAAGGCCACCCTGAAACTACATAGGGAATTCCAGGTCAGCCTGGACTAGAGTGAGAACCTATCTCGAAAAAACAAACAAAAGAGACTTGCTTGCAAAGCCTGCCAACGGGGGTTAGACTCCCCAGCACCCATGTACAGCCAGATTGTACCAAGTGGCCCATGCATTTGGACTTCACTGACAGTGGCAGAAGGCTATGACACACCCATATTCATATTCTCTTTCTCTCTGTGCAAATAAAGAAAAAATAAGAAGCCAGGCATGGTGGTGCACGCCTTTAATCCCAGCACTCGGGAGGCAGAGGTGGGAGGATCATCGAGAGCTAGAGGCCACCCTGAGAATACATAGTTAATTCCAGGTCAGCCTGGACCAAAGTAAGCCCCTACCTCAGAACACCCCCCCCCCCACCAAAAATAAAATAAAATAAAAGGAAAGAAAGAAGGAAGGAAGGAAGGAATAAATAAGGAAGCTGAGGAGAGAATCCCTATTCACTAGACAGCCTAAGTCAAAACAGAAGGCAACTTTGTTAAATTTCTAACATAGCCTGAACAGCTTGCAGATGCCACGTGCTTTGCCTAACAATCAGTGTGCTGAGCAACGGCGACAGAGTCCCTTCCTTCCGAGACCTTTTCTACTCTAAGAGGGAAGCCAAGAATCGGGCTTTTCAACGTGGGCACGATGCTGGAAGACCCACCACTGGTTCACAAAAGTCGGGGCAATGGTGAGCTGTGCTGCAGTTTGGTTCAAAGATACAAACAAGGGCCGGGAGAGATGGTGTAGCGGTTAAGACATTTGCCTGCAAAGCCAAAGGACCCAGGTTCAATTCTCCCCGGGGCCCACGTAAGCCAGATGCACAAGGCAGGGGTGTGCATCAGAGGTAGGAAGATGGTCATGGGATGGTTGTGAAAATAATATAGCCACGTGGGACGGGGAGGACTTTGTTCATAATCAGAGCATGTAGAATAAAATGCTCGGTACCTAGTGTGCCCGCAAGATAGTTAGTAGACTGTTACTGTGGGCTGATGGGTAATTTTACTAAAATTGAAACAGGCTTTTTTGGTGTGTGTGATGGCTAAAAGATAACTTCAGGCATTGTTCCTAAGGCACCATCCACCTTTTTATTTATTTATTTGAGTATTAATATTATTATTATTTATTTAATAAATGATATTATTTATTTATTTTATTATTGATATTATTTTTTTGTCTGTTTGTTTTGTTTTTCGAGGTAGGGTCTTACTCTAGCTCAGGCTGACCTGGAATTCAATATGTCTCAGGGTGGCCTTGAACTCACAGTGATCCTCCTACCTCTGCCTCCCAAGTGCTGGGATTAAAGGGCTGCGCCACCACGCCCGGCTTTCCCTGTTTTGTTTTGTTTTTTTTTTTTTTTTTGAGACAGCCTCAGTCTGTAGCCCAGGCTGGCCCACAATTCTAAACTAGGCTGTAAATTATAAACTAGTCTGTGAATTCTAAACTAGGCTGTAAATTCTAAACTAGGCTGGCCTCAAACTTGTGCCAGTCCTTTGGCTTGTGCCTGCCAAGTGCCTGGTTTACGGACGTGAGCCATCACAGCTGGCATCGCTTATGACTTCACTGTGTTCTCCTAGCTGTGCTAGACAGCTTTACCAACTCCAGCGGCGCCCCGCACACACCTGTGTTCCTTCCGGACAGAAAGGCAGCTTCCCAAGGCTGCCCGGGACCGCGGTACGTTAGAGAACCGGTGTTTGCCCTACCCCATTGGTATCTACGTCGCGAGGGCCCGCAGGTGATGGAGAAGGGGACCGCTCACACTGCGGTCCAGCTGCTTCTTCCCGTTACCAAGGAGACCAGTGGGGGAGGGAAGGAAGGACCTCTGCGCCCCGGGGCCGAGGTTGCCCTTTCTCCCGAAGCTGCTCGGTCTCAGGTAGAAACTTCAGGAAATCACATATTCCCGCCAGCAGGCGCTCTTGGATGCATGCCTTCATCTCTGTTTCAACTGACGAATCATGGGGCATCCCTAGCCCACCCCCCGCCCTGTACCGGATTTCCAGCTCTGGAGTCCGCTCCTCCGTGAGGACTCCGTGTTCTCTCTCTCTCTCTCCCCCCTTCATTTGCATTTATTTATTTATTTAGGTTTTTCCAGGTAAGGTGTTGCTCTAGCCTAGGCTGACCTGGAATTCATTCTGGAGTCTCAGGGTGGCCTTGAACTCTCGGAGATCCTCCTACCTCTGCCTCCTGAAGTGCTGGGATTAAAGGCGTGCGCCACCACACCCGGCTCCAAAGTATATTTTACAATAAAAGTAAAATTACAAAAAATAAAATCAAACAAACAAACAAAAAAACCCATGATGCTAGCCAGGTGTGGTGGTGCATGGCTTTAATCTCAGCACTCAGGAGGCAGAGGTAGGAGGACCACCATGAGTTCGAGGCTACCCTGAGACTCCATAGTGAATTCCAGGTCAGCCTGGACCAGAGTGAGACCCTACCTCGAAAATAAGTAAATAAAATAAAATAAAAATTTGCTCTTTTAAACACTTGCCTGCCTTTTATATCTTTAATAGGCAGAGAAAAATTAACCTCAAAACCCAAAGGGTAAAACATCCCTCCCACCGAGGGAAACATCTGTATAATCAAGTTACCTTTCTCTAAATTTCTTTTTCTTTGTTTTGCTTTACTTTTTGAGATATGATCTCACTTTAGCCCAGGCTGACCTGGAATTCAGTATGTAGTCTCAGGCTGGCCTCAAAATCAGCAGTCTCTCTCAATTTTTGACATAGGCACCGTTCTAACACAGTTTTGATGAGATGTTCCATGTCTTGGGTCATTTTTCTGAATTAAGACATCCTGATAAATCTGGCAGCCAGGCATGGTGACACACACCTTTTTTATTTTTTTAAATTTTGTTTGCAACAGAAAGAGGAAGTGGTGAGGAGAGAGAGAGAGAGAGAATGGGCACATCAGAGCCACTGCAAATGAACTCCCCTTGTACTTATGTGGGACCTGAAGAATTGAACTTGGGTCTTTTGGTTTCACAAGCAAGTGTCTTAACTGCTAAGCCATCTCTCCAGCCCTTAAAAAAAAGGATATATATATATATATATGTATGTATATGTATATATGTATAATGTATATATGTATGTGTGTATATATATATATATATATATATATATATATATATATATACACACACTTTTTTTTTTTTTTTTTTTAGGTAGGGTTTTACTCTAGCTCAGGCTGACTTGGAATTCACAATGTAGTCTCAGGCTGGCCTTGCACTCACAGTGATCCTCCTACCTCTGCCTCCTGAGTGCTGGGATAAATCTGGTATTTTAGTAAAAGAGACATCCTCAAGTCATTCACATTCTGCTAATGAGTAGGTTCCTTATTCCCTGCCAGTGATGGCTTCCTTTTGTTTTAGCCCGTTCCAGTGACTTCCTGCCTTCCACTGGCAAGTCATTAGGCAAGATGTGTATGAGGCCCCTGCTAGCAGTGACTCAGGCATGCGTTTGCCAGAACCCTCCTAATATGAGCCCCCCCTTTTTTCTTTCGTTTTTCGAGGTAGGGTCTCATTGTAGCCCAGGCAGACCTGGAATTCACTATGGAGTCTCAGGGTGGCCTCCAACTCACGGCGATCCTCTTACCTCTGCCTCCCGAGTGCTGGGATTAAAGGCGTGCGCCACCACGCGGGCTTCTAGGCAATTTATTATTCACAGAGCCACAGGAAGCTGGCACGGAAGGTGAGAGGGAATGCGAGGCCCCTGTGATCTACTGCCCAAGCCCAGGCCTCCCGCCCACTTGCCTTGGGAGGACTTGAGGCACCTCTGCTGGCTCGTCACTTGGGGTCACTCTCATCTTTCCGAAAAGGACAGCATATGGCGTCCTCGCAGTGAGATGGAAATTGCTGGGTGAACGCAGGTGGGGTGGGGGGGTGTGCTCTTCGCCCCCCGGCAACAATGCTCGGGGCAACGCTTCTTGCACCAGTAGTGGTGACCTGGAACAGAAAGAGACAAAAGTACATTTGTCATTCAAGCTAGAGGCCTGGAAGGGGTAGAGCCTGCAGAGCACCCTATGGAGAGAAAGGTGCGGGTCTGGGATGTCCCTGCCGGCCTCGTGGGCACTCAGATGCCCTTGACCTTCAGACAGTGCCAGCTAACGACGAGGCTCTTTGTCTTACTCAAGCCTCACAGCCGCAGTGAGCAGGGAGAGAAGACACTGATGTGGAAGACGGAGACGCCGGGCGTCGGGCCCTGCTCTGAAGGACCTCCGTGCATGGCCACCTGGACGCTCCCCAGTTACATGGGGACATAGAGGTCACACAAGCAGTTCACATACGTGTGGAACTTGAGCTTGGAGCTTGAGAACTGGGTTCTGAACCCTCGTCTGTCTTTCCAGCCCTGGAGCCTTAACTAAAACAGGGTTGCCGTAGCTGATGCTCAAAGTTACTGAATCCAACTCAAGTTTGCTGTTGTTGTTGTTACCGGTTGATCTTTTTCCTTAATTTTTATTTACTTGAGAGAGAGATAGACAGAGAGAAAAAGAATGGGCACTCCAGGGCCTCCAGCCGCTGCAAATGAACTCCAAACGCATATGCCACCTTGTGCATGTGGCTCACGTGAGTTCTGGCCAGCTCCTTAACTGCTGAGTCATCTCTCCAGCTCCTGAGTGCCAGGATTGAAGGGCTGCACCACCACACCCAGCTGGTATTTCTATTAATATTTATTTATGTATTTATTTATTTAAGAGAAAGAGAGAGAGAGGCAGATAGAGAGAATGGGCATGCCAGGGCCGCTAGCCACTACTCCAGCCACTTCAAACTAATTCCAGATGCATATGCCACCTTGTGCTTCTGGCTTACATAGGCTTTATAGGCTAGCACCTTAACCAGTAAGCTATCTCATGAAAGACTCATGTGGTCCAGGCTAGCCCTAAGCTTGTGTGTAGCCCAGGATGATCTTGAACTTTTCAAAAAATTATTTATTTGAGAACGACAGACAGAGAGAGAAAGAGGCAGATAGAGAGAGAGGGAATGGGCGCGCCAGGGCCTCCAGCCACTGCAAACGAACTCCAGACACATGCACCCCTTGTGCATCTGGCTAACGTGGGTCCTGGGGAATCGAGCCTAGAACCAGGGTCCTTAGGCTTCACAGGCAAGCGCTTAATGGCTAAGCCATCTCTCCAGCCCCCCTTTTTTTTGAGGGGGGGTCTCACTCTAGCTCAGGCTGACCTGGAATTCACTATGTATTCTGAGGGTGGCCTCAAACTCAAATGGCGATTCTCGTACCTCTGCCACCTGAGTGCTGGGATAAAAGGCGAGCGCCACCACACCCGGCTGATCTTGAATGTTTGATCTTTCTGCCTCCACCTTCCAAGTGGTGGGCTTATGTACAGGTGTGACCACCACCCTTACTTTATGTGGCCCAGGGTGTCAAACCCCAGGGCTGAGTGAATGCTAGGTGAGTTCTCTGCCCACTGAGCAGTAGCCTCAGTTCCCAACTCAGAATTTTCAAGTCTATAAAGAAATGCCTTTTACCCCAGCCCTCAGGAGGCAGAGGTAAGAGGATCGCTGTGAGTTTGAGGCCAGCCTGAGACTACATAGTGAATTCTAGGTCACCAACCAAACAAACAAAAAACTGAACCTAGCAGGGTGTGGTGTCACATGCCTTTAATCCCAGCACTCGGGAGGCAGACGTAGGAGGATCGCTATGAGTTTGAGGCAACCCTGAGACTACATAGTGAATTCTAGGTCAGGTTGGGCCAGAGTAAGACCTTACCTCAAAAAAAAAAAAAAAAAGAAGAGGAAATGGATTAGCAGTTAAGGTGTTTGCTTGCGAAGCCTAAGGACCCCAGTTCGATTCCCCAGGACCCACATTAGCCAGATGCACAAGGGGGTGCATGTGTCTGGAGTTCGTTTGCAGTGGCTGGAGGCCCTGGCACTGTGCTTTATGTGGGTACTAGGGAATCGAACCCATCCTCTCTTTCTCTCTGCCTCTTGCTCTGTCTCTCTCTCAAATAAATAAATAAAATATTTTTTTAAAAAATCCTGAATCTGATGTTTCTGGCAGCATCCCACTCACTTATGTGGCCTTATCGAGCCCCTTAACTGCAGCCTTCTGGGCACACAACACACGCACCTTCCACTGCACGTGTATTCAAGCCAGGCAATGCCTGCGAACACAGCCCGAGACCCTGCCCAGATCTCAGACTGCTTGATGTTGTATGTTCTGAAATGCAGTGCTGCTGCTGCTGTTCCTCCTCCTCCTTCGAAGTTTTCTGCTTATAGGCTAGGGAGATGGCTCAGTTTGCAAAGCCTGCCAACTTGGATTCAATTCCTCAGTGGGAAGAGGCCCTGGCATGCCCATTCTTTGTCTCTCCTGACAAGCAAACTTAAAAAAAAAAAAAATAAATAAATAACAAACAGGGTTGGAGAGCTGGCTTAGCATTAAGGTGTTTACCTGAGAAGCCTAAGGACCCATGTTGGACTCTCCAAATCTCACTTATGTAATCCCAACACACAAAGGTGATGCAAACTCAAGGTCGCACATGCCCACTAGGTGGCGCAGCGTCTGGCATTTGATTGCAGTGGCTGAGGCCCTGGTATGCCGATTCTCTCTCTCTCTCTCTTTCTCTCTCTCTCTCTCTCTCTCTCTCTCTCTCTCTTTCTCTTTCTCTCTCTCTCTCTCTCTCTCTCTCTCGTGCTCTCTAAAATAAAAAATAAAACAGAAACAAAAACCAAAAAGAATCATCTGAAATCTGGTGGTGGCACAAGCCTTTACCCCGGCACTTGAATGGCTGAGGAGGAGGATTGCTTTGTTTGAGGCCAGCCTGAGGCTACAGAATAGGTTCCAGGTTAGCCTGCACTAGAGTGAAACCCCTGGGGGTTGGAGAGGTGGTAGGGAGACAAAAAACAAAAACTTTTCTGGCGGGGTGTGATGGTGTACACCTTTTATCCCAGCACTTGGGAGGCTGACACAGAAAGATTGCTGTGAATTCCAAGTTCGATTCTCCAGGACCCACGTAAGCCAGATGCACAAGGGGGCGCATGTGTCTAGAGTTCGTTTGCAGTGGCTGGAGGCCCTGGTGTGCCCATTCATACTCTCTTTCTCTCTGTCGCTCTCAAATAAAAAAAATAAGTAAAATATATTTTTGTTTATTTATTTGAGAGCGACAGAGAGAAAGAGGCAAATAGAGAGAGAGAGAGAGAGAGAGAATGAGCACTCCTGGGCCTCCTGCCACTGCAAACAAACTCCAGACGCATGTGCCCACTTGTGCATCTGGCTAATGTGGATCCTGGTGAATCAAGCCTACAACCGGGGTCCTTAGGCTTCATAGGCAAGTGCTTAACTGCTAAGCCATCCCTCCAGCCCATAAAATATATTTTTAAAAATTCATTCAAGGGCTGGAGAGATGGCATAGCAGTTGGGGTGCTTGCCTGAGAAACACAGGACCCAGGTTCAATTCCCCAGTACCCACAGAAAGCACATGCACAAGGTGGCACATGTGTCTGGAGTTTGTTTTCAGTGGCTAGAGGCCCTGGCATGCCCATTCTTTCTCTCAAATAAAATATCTTTTTAATCACTCAACGGCTAGAGAGGTAGTTTAACAGGTGCAAGCGTGAGGACTGAGTTCTGGCCCCCAGAGCCTACATAACGCAGGCTGCACTGTAGCCCAGCACTCCTGTGGCAGGATGGGAGGCGGAGATGGGAGAATCCCCAGAAACGCAATGGCCAGCTCGCCCAGCCTGCACGATGGAGAACAAGAGACCCTGCCTCAGAGTCCAGGCATGGTGGTGCACCCCTTTAATCCCAGCACTCGGGAGGCAGAGGTAGGAGGATCATCACCCTGAGTTCAAGGCCACCCTGAGATTCCATAGTGAATTCCAGGTCAGCCTGGGCTATAGTGAAACCCTACTTCGGGGGCGGGGGGGGATTAGGCCTGACCCAGGACTGCTGAGTTGAAAACTCTGGGGACAGAACTAACAGTGTTTTATCAAGGCCTCTGGGCACTTCCGTGGCATGCTGAAGTTTGAAAGCCATCTTCATCTGGTCATGAAGAGTGTCACAGACCCTGATCTATGCCTGGGTCTCAGTCACCACACAACGGAATCTGCAAATGAGATTCTGAGAGAAGCGCTTACAGGGCTCTGCAGGTGGAGGGAGAACTAGGGGAAGTGGTTGGGTGCGGTACAGGGTGGGCAATCCCCAAGGCTGTTAGCAATTCAGAGAGTAATTGCTCAGGGGATGAGGCTCAGGAGGTAAAAGTATGTTATCTGAAAACTGGGAAGAACTAAGCCCATCCGTTTTCCTTCCACTCCCACGGTCTTAGCGCTTTTAATTTTTTTTTTTTGATTTATTGTTAGTTATTTATTTGAGAGCAACAGACAGAGAAAGAGGCAGAGAGAGAGAGAATGGGCGCGCCAGGGCCTCCAGCCACTGCAAACGAACTCCAGACGCGTGCGCCCCCTTGTGCATCTGGCTAACGTGGGACCTGGGGAACCGAGCCTCAAACCGGGGTCCTTAGGCTTCACAGGCAAGCGCTTAACAGTTAAACCATCTCTCTAGCCCAGTCTTAGCACTTTTGAGCTGCTGTAACAAATGACCGTGGATGGGTTAACTTATTTCTTTATTGACTTTGGTTTCTTTTTTAATTTTTTTGTTCATTTTTATTTATTATTTGAGAGTGACAGAGAGAGAGAAAGAATGGGCACCTCAAGGCTTCCAGCCACTGCAAACGAACTCCAGACACATGCGCCCCCTTGTGCATCTGGCTAATGTGGGTCCTGGGGAATCAAGCCTTGAACTGGGGTCCTTAGGCTTCACAGTCAAGTGCTTAACCTCTAAGCCATCTCTCCAGCTCTGTCTTTTTTTTTTTTTAATTAATTATTTATTTATTTGAGAGCGACAGACACAGACAGAAAGACAGATAGAGGGAAAGAGAGAGAATGGGCGCGCCAGGGCCTCCAGCCTCTGCAAACGAACTCCAGACGCGTGCGCCCCCTTGTGCATCTGGCTAACATGGGACCTGGGGAACCGAGCCTCAAACCGGGGTACTTAGGCTTCACAGGCAAGCGCTTAACTGCTATGACATCTCTCCAGCCCTCTTTTGTTTTTTGAGATAGGTTCCTACTCTAGTCCAGACTGACCTGAAATTTACTATGTAGTCTCAGGCTGGCCTTGAACTCACAGCAATACTCCTACCTCTCCCTCCCAAATTCTGGGCTTAAAGTTGTGCACCACCATGCTGGGCACCAGGTTAATTTATAAGCAATGGAAATGTACTGCTCAGTTGTGAGGAGTCCAAAATCACCTGGGGTGTGGTGAGGCTTTTGTCTCACTGATGCGACCTGCCTCCTTTGCAGGTCAGTTGGACAAACTAGTTCTCTGAGACCTCTTTTATAAGGACACTAATCCTACTCAAAAGGGAAGAGATGGCTGGAGAGATGGCTTAGTGGCTAAAGCTCTTGCCTGAGAAGCCCAAGGACCCAGGTTCAATTCCTCAGTGCCCATGTAAGCCAGATGCACAAGGTGACTCATGTGTCTGGAGTTCATTTGCAGTGGCTAGAGGCCCTGGCACACCCATTCTGTATCTGCTTCTTTCTGTCTCTCTCAAATAAATAAATAAAAATATTTTTTAAAAAGATGGTAAGTTTTTTTTTAAAGGAAAGAAAAAGGAAGCCAGAAGAAGAGGTTAGAGAAATAACAGAAGGTGATGTGGGGACAATTATAATCAAAATGTATTATATACATGTATGAAAATATCACTATGAAGTCCATTACTTTGTATAATCAATATATGATAATAAAAATGTTTTGAGAGGGGCTAGGGAGATGGCTTAGTAGCTAAGAGCACTTGCTGCTCAAATATGAGAGCCTCTAAAGCTGGAGACCACCAAGTTCAACTCCCCAGAACCCACGTAAAAAGCTAGTCATGGGGCTGGAGAGATGGCTCAGTGGTTAAGGCGCTTGCCTACAAAGCCTAACATCCAGGGTTCAATTCCCTGGTACCCATGTAAAGCCAGATGCACAAGATGGCACATGTGTCTGGAGTTCGTTTGCAGCGGCTAGAGGCCCTGGCACGCCTATACTCTCTCTGCCTCTTTCTATCCCTCCCTCTCAAAAAAATAATAAAAAAGTTTTAAAACAATTCTGGCTGGAGAGATGGCTTAGCGGTTAAGGCGTTTGCCTGCAAAGCCAAAGGATCCCCATTCAACTCTCCAGGACCCATGTAAGCAAGATGCACAAGGGGGCGCATGCATTTGGAGTTCATTTGTGGTGGCTGGAGGCCCTGGCATGTCCATTCTCTCCCTCTCTCTCTCTCTTTCCCTCTCTCTCCCTCTCTCTCTCTCACTCTCTTGCGCTCTCTGCCTCTTTCTCTCTCAAACAATTCTAACTTGTATTTACATGCTGCCCTTATTTAGAGATACAAAGTGGAGAGGTGATTAGGCCATGTCAGACAAAGCTGGCTGAAGATTCAGAAGGCAACCAGACAGGGATCTACTTGGTCACCTCAGGAACAACCAGCGAGCCCACTCCTGAAAAGGCTCTCTGGGATGCCACCATCTGGAGGTGCTGTCACCCTTTTGTGATGATATGACATAAGTCAAAACAAGACAGTGGCCAGGCGTGGTGGCGCACGCTTTTAATCCCAGCCCTGAGGAGGCAGAGGTAGGAGGATCCCTGTGAGTTCGAGGCCACCCTGAGACTACATAGTGAATTGCAGGTCAGCCTGGGCTACAGTGAGACCCTACCCCAAAAAACCCAAAAAATTTAAAGATTAAAAAAAGAGAGAGAGAGAGAGAGAGATGGGAAGAACTTACTGTGGCGTTTGGGCTCTTCTGGCTTGGAGATGGTCTTGGGAGTGGCCCGGTAAGGAAGGGACTGTCTCCCTTGAGGTTGCGGTCACAGCTCCCCTGCACGCTTGACAATGCTGGCTGGAAAAGTGCCCACATGCTCTCAAACCTGCTTTCTCATCCAGCACCCAACAAAAAATGCTCGCCAGCCCAGCACGCCATAACATCCAAACCAAATCTGTTGTGTTTTTTCCCAAAATCTAGCTCAAGTCCATTGAATGCAATCCTCTTCTCAGAGGAAGCAAAAGGCTTCCTCATCTCAAGAAAAAAAAAAATGCCAGCTATGCGCTCCCACAGACTTCCAGGCCTGGAGGCCAAGGGCCCAGGGGCTCTCTAATGAAACCTCCCGCTCATCTACAATTCAATTCTCCTTTGTGCACAATCCCAGACGCTGTCCAGCTCTTCAGAGCCAAGCTTCCATCTCAGGGTGGCTCACCCTGGCCCTCAACCTTGAAGCATTCCCTGACCTCAAAAGCAAACTCAGGGGCTGCAGAGATGGCTTAGTGGTTAAGCGCTTGCCTGTGAAGCCTAAGGACCCCGGTTCGAGGCTCGGTTCCCCAGGTCCCACGTTAGCCAGATGCACAAGGGGGCGCACGCGTCTGGAGTTCGTTTGCAGAGGCTGGAAGCCCTGGCGTGCCCATTCTCTCTCTCTCCCTCTGTCTTTCTCTCTGTGTCACTCTCAAATAAATAAATAAAATAAATAAATAAATAAATAAATCCTACTTTAAAAAAAAAAAAGCAAGCTCAGAAATGGAGACAGCCTAACATTGGACCACAGGCTGACATAGCTCTGCTGTCTTGGGAAGAGAGATGGATTTCCTATTTAGCCCAATATGTGCCACCTTGAATGTACCAGGCCCTGGAGGGAAGGGGCACGGTGAGTGGAGAGTGGGCAGAGTCGAGCTATGAAACCTCAAAGAGCTTTATAGACAAGACATAGATTAATCACACACATACCCAAGAAAGCGAGCTAGGCAGTCAGATTGGGAGCTGGGAATGCGCTAGGTGCCAGGGAAGTAACAGGGTGGCACAGAGAAGACGGATCCAGCCTAGGAGCATTGGTTAATGTCAGTTCCCTCAGGAGCTGTGCACCTCATCTCCTCTTCCCTCTGCCTTAATGCCACCATCAGACCCAGTCCTGTCGCTTGTCCCTCCACAGCCACCGTACAGCAACTTACTTAGATCACCATCCAAGGTGAGCAGTGTTGCGTCTATGCTCATAAAGAGCTATGAAGTAGGAAAGATGGGAAGCCGGGCATGGTGGCGCACGCCTTTAATCCCAGCACTCGGGAGGCAGAGGTAGGAGGATCGCCATGAGTTCAAGGCCACCCTGAGACTACAGAGTGAATTCCAGGTCAACCTGGGTTAGAGTGAGACCCTACCTCGAAAAACAAAACAAAACAAAAAACAATAGGAAAGATGGCATAAATTCTAATGGTGGTTACTCATCATATTTGTTGAGCAACCCTCTCACAAAAAGAGGTGGGTGGGACTGGAGAGATGGCTCAGCTGTTAAGGTGCTTGCCTACAAAGCCTAAAGATCCAAGTTTGATTCCCCAGTACCCACATAAAGCCAGACGCACAAAGTAGTGCATGCATCTGGAGTTAATTTTCAGCAGCTAGAGGCCCTGGGTGCCCATTATTTCTGCCAGGCATAGTGGTTAATCCCAGTATTCAGGAGGCCGAGGTAGGAAGATTCCTGTGAATTCCCTGTCTGAGACTACATAGTTCCCACCCTAGGATTACATAGTGAATGCTAGGTCAGCCTGGGCTATGGTGAGATGCTACCTCACAACAAAACAAAAAATCTTCACCCCCCCCCAAAAAAAAAGGCTAGACATGGTGGTGCACACTTTTAATCCTAGCAGTCAGAGGTAGGAGGATTGATATGAGTTCGAGGCCACCCTGAGACTACATACTGAATTCCAGGTCAGCCTGGGCTAGAGTGAGACCCTACCTTGAAAAAACAAAACAAAGAGGTGGATGGCATTCCTAAGGATAACACCGATGAGTACTTTGGCCTCCACATGCATGTATACACATATGCAAATGTGCATGTGTGCATCCACGTACATATAAATACCCCCCACACGCACACAGGAATACCACACACGAAAAAAGAAGAGTATGAGCCGGGCGTGGTGGCCCACGTCTTTATACTCCCAGCACTCAGGAGGCAGAGGTAGGAGGGTCTCTGTGAGTTCAAGGCCACCCCTGAGACTACATAGTGAATTCCAGGTCAGCCTGGAATTGGAATTCACTACCTCGAAAAACCGAAACTAAATATAAATAAATAAGAAGAACATGTGTAAAATGAAAGCACATCTCTGTGTACTACTTGCCCCCTAGGAAGTGACCCTTTCTGCAGGTGAGAAGGATGAAGGTGGAGGAGAGTGACTTAGACTCTTCTGGGCTTAGGTGGGGCTCAGCGGTGGAGTGCCGGCTTCGCACACACAAGAAAATCAATCCCAGCCGGGCGTGGTGGTGCGCGCCCTTAATCCCAGCACTCGGGAGGCAGAGGTAGGAGGATCACCGTGAGTTCGAGGCCATCCTGAGACTACATAGTGAATTCCAGGTCTGCCTGGGCTACAGTGAGACCCTACCTCAAAAAACCAAAACAAAAGACTTAATCCCACTTCTGCTTTTCCGTATTTGTAACTGAAGGCGACGTTTCCTGCCGCTTACCTGAAAGCCCAGTGAACGACGTGAGGTTGGAGCTAAGCTTGTTGAGTAAACAGCTGAGGGGCAGCGGGTGGGCTTGTTGCCCCTTAGACCCTCACGCACCAGCCTCTGGGGTGGGCAGACCAAGACAGTGGCTTCTGATTCCGAATAGATTACAACTCTGCCCAAGGAGGGCCTTGCGACTGGCAGGGGGGCTTCTGTGAGGATTTGGGGTGCCCAGGATTCTCCTCCCTTGAGGTCAGCCTCTCCCTGCTCACTAACTCATTGAAATGACTCAGCCTAGGGTGGCCCTGGGCCAGGACATTCCAGGACGGAGCCGTGGGTGCCCTGTGGGTGAATATAAGCTCCCGGAGTGAAACTCATGGGACCTAAGCATGTGGACAACTGGGAGACCTGTGCCAGCTCAGACGGGGATGTCGGAACAGGGCACCCGTGGAAAACAAGGGACGGCCCAGACGCAGGATGCGATGAGGAAGAAGGTAAGCGTACGAAATAAGAGGTGAGATCATAAAAAAGAACTGGTACTCTTACGCATAGAACATGTAATATAGGTTACTGAAAAATAAAACTTAGGAACCGGGCATAGTGGTTTTTGTATTTTTGTGGGTTTTTTTCTAGGTGTGGCAACACACACCTTTATGAGAGAGAGAGAGAGAGAGAGAGAGAGGGAGGGAGGGAGGGAGAGAGAAGAAAAAGAGATAATTGGCTTGCCAGGGCCTCAACCAAACAATCAAACTCCAGAGGTGTGCGCCACCTTGTGCGCATGTGCGACCTTGTGTATTTTCATCACCTTATGCGTCTGGCTTACATGGGACCTGGACAGTGGATCATGGGTCCTTAGGCTTTGCAGGCAAGCGCCTTAACTGCTAAGCCATCTCTCCAGCCCCACAGTGGTTCTTTAATAATATTTTATTTATTTATTTATTTATTTTTAAATACTTTATTTATTTGAGCAGGGAGAGAGACAGAGGGGGCATGCCAGGGCCTCCAGCCGTTGCAATACGTGCCACCTTGTGCTTACATAGGTCCTGGGGAATCAAACCTGGGTCCTTTGGCTTTGTAGGTGAATGCCTTTAACCACTAAGCCATCTCTCCAGCCCTATTTTATTTATTTATTAGGGGGCCACATTGGATCCTCTAGCCACTACAAACAAACTCTAGATGCATGTGCCACCATGTGTATTTGGGCTCTGTGGGTTCTGGGAAAAACCTGGGTCCTTAGACTTTGCAAGCAAGCGCCTTAACCACTAAGCCATCTCTCCAGTGCCATAGTGGTTTTAGGAGGACTGCCATGAGTTCAAAGCCAGCCTGGGCTACAGAATGTGTTCCAGTAAAGCCTAGGCTAGAGTGAGATCTTGCCTAAAAATGACCAAAAGAAAATTAAAATAAAAAAAAAAAGCTAGGTAGTGCTTGGTTGGTTGGTTTAGACAGGACTCCCAAAACCACAAACCATAAAAGAAAAAAATAATAAACTTCATTAAAATATCTGTTCTTTTGTATTGTCTTTTCCAGGTAGGGTTTCACTCTAGCCCAGGCTGACCTGGAACTCACTCTGTAGTCTCAGGGTGGCCTCGAACCCACAGCCATCCTCCCTACCTTTGCCTCCTGACTACTGGGATTAAAGCATGTGCCACCATGCCCAGGCTTTTTTTTTTTTTTTATTGTTGTCATTTTTGAGACAAAGTCTTATGTTGCCCGGGCTTGCCTCAAACTCACTATTTAGGGGATGGAGAGTTGGCCCAGTGGTTAAAGGAACTTGTTTGTAAAGCCTTTCAGCCTGGGCTCAATTCTAAAGTACTCCTGGAAAGCCAGATGCACAAAGTGGAGCTCATTTGCAGTAGCTCACTGTCTGTCTCTCTCTGCTTGCAAATAAATAAAAAATATTTTTAAAGGTCTCAAGAGATGGCTTAGCAGTGAAAGCAGTTGCCTGTGACACCTAAGGACCCAGGTTTGACTCCTCAGAACCTATGTAAGCCAGACGCACATGGTGGTGCATGTGTCTGGAGTTCGTTTGCAGTGTCTACAAGCCTTGGTATGCCCATTCTCTCTCTATCTCTCAAATAAATAAATATAAATAAAGCAATAAAATATAGATTAAAAATATTTGAATAAGAATACACATTTCTTACAATTAGCAAAAATGACTGGTGACATGGAAACCTGACTTTTTTTTGGTTTTTCGAGGTAGAGTCTCACCCTAGCTCAGGCTGACCTGGAATTCACAATGTAGTCTCAGGGTGGCCTCGAATTTACAGGGATCCTCCTACCTCTCTGCCTCCCAAGGGATTAATCCAAGGGATTAAAGGCATGTGCCACCATACCTGGATCCAAGATGAGTTGTGGGGTTTTTTTTTTACATTTTTATTTATTTATTTATTTATTTGAGACAAAGAGAGGGAGAGAGAGATAGAGTGAGTGAGAATGGGTGTGCCAGGGTCTGTAGCCACTGTAAACGAACTACAGACACATGCACCACCATGTGCATCTGGCTTATGTGGGACCTAGAGAATCGAACCTGGGTCCTTAAGTGTTGCAGGCAAATGCCTTAACCACTAAGCCATCTCTCCAGCCCCCAAGATGCCTTTTTATTTATTTTTAAATTATTTTTTGTTTATTTTTATTTATTTGAGAGCGACAGACAGAGAGAGAAAGAGGCAGAGAGAGAGAATGGGCATGCCAGGGCCTCCAGCCACTGCAAACGAACTCCAGATGCATGCACCCCTTTGTACATCTGGCTAACGTGGGTCCTGGGGACTTGAGCCTTGAACCAGGGTCCTTAGGCTTCACAGGCAAACGCTTAACTGCTAAGCCATCTCCCCAGCCCTGTTTTTTTGTTTTTTTTGAGGTAGGGTCTAACTCTAGCCAGGCTGACCTGGAATTCACTATGTAGTCTCAAGTTGGCTTCAAACTCATGGCTATCCTCTTACCTCTGTCTTCCAAGTGCTGGGATTAAAGACCTGTGCCACATTTGGTGCCAAAATACATTTTTAAATAGAAAAGCCGGGGGGCTGGGGCTGGAGGGATGGCTTAGCTGTTAAGGCACTTGCCTGCGAAGCTAAATAACCCAGGTTCTATTCCCAAGGACCCACATTAGCAAGATGCACAAGTGGGCGCATGCATCTGGAGTTTGTTTGCAGTGAGTGGCTAGAAACCCTGGTGCGAACATTCTCTGTCTCTCTCTCTCCCTCTTTCTCTGTCAAATAAATAAAAACAACATATTTAAGAAAAAAACAACGCTGGGGGCTGGATAGATTGCTCAGTGAGCAGTGCTTGCCTGCAAAGCCTACCAGCCCGAGTTTGATTCCCCAGTACCTTTGCAAAGCCAGGTGCACAGAGTGCTTCTGGAGTCTGTTTGCTGTGGCTGGGCGCCCTTGGTGCTCCCATTTTCTCTGTCTGTGTCTCTTCTCTCTCTCTGTCTGCTTACAAATACATAAAACATTGTAGTTTTCATTTTTTAAAATTTTCTTTCTTTATTTGTTTTGTTTTGTTTTTGTTTTTCAAGGTAGGGTCTCTCTCTAGCTGACCTGGAATTCACTATGGAGTCTCAGGGTGGCCTCGAACTCACGGCGATCCTCCTACCTCTGCCTCCCGAGTGCTGGGATGAAAGGCATGCACCACCATGCCTGGCTTCTTTCTTTTCTTTCTTTAATTTTAATTTTAATTTATTTTTTTATTTGCATTTATTTATTAGAGACAGAGGGAGAAGGAGAGAGAGAGAATAGGAGCACCAGGGTCTCTAGCCACTGCCAACAAACTCCAGACCCTTGTGCCACCTTGCGCATCTGGCTCACATGGCACTTGGAGAATTGGACCTGGAGAATTGAACCTGGGTCCTTAGGCTTTGGAGGCAAGTGCCTTAACTGTTAAGCCATTTCTCCAGTCCAAATATTTATTTATTTATTTGTTTTTATTTGACAGAGAAAGAGGGAGAGGGAGAGAGAGAGAAAAAAAAAGTGGGTGCACCAGGGCCTCCAGCCACTACAAACAAACTCTAGGCGCATGTGCCCCCTTGTGTATCTGGGTCTTGCGGAATTGAACCTGGATCCTTTGGCTTTGCAGGCAAATGCCTTAACCATTAAACCATCCCTCCAGCCCCCAGATAAGATATTTTAAAGGGGAAAAGTTGGTGACATTCTCCCAAGGACAGTTTACCTTTGTGAGGTTGCTGGTGTGGCCTAGTAAACCTTGAGAAGTGGACCCTTCATTGCTCCCAGGTGTTTCAGGGGTTGGCCCACGCAGCCGTAGGAGATGTCTGCCCACTCTGGAGTTCCATTTCTGCCTCAAGGGTTCTGTGATGCCATCAATTACTTAGAATGGTCAAGGTTGCCTAGATACCTCCAGGGCTCCTTCTTCTTCTAAGAGAGCAGAGCAGAGTCATCCGTGGAGAAGGAGGCTGGGCAGCTTCCTCTGACCGCATACATGTGCTGAGAGACCATGACAGGAGGATTGCGACACGGTGACCTGAACCTCTGAGCCAGATCACCTGTCCAGGCAGGATGCTGCAAGCCCAAGGGAAGTGCAAGTGGAAGCTGAGGGTGTGGGGCCCAGAAATGGGAGGACCATGGCTGGGTTCAACTCCCGAGTACCCCCACAAAACCAGATGACCGAGCGGTGCGTGCGTCTGCAGTTCGTTTACAGTGACTAGAGTCTGTGTTGGTACGCTCTTCCCCCGCTTCTCTCTCTCTCTCTCTCTCTCTCTCTATATATATATATATATAGATAGATATATAGATATATAGATATATAGATATATAGATATATAGATAGATATAGATAGAGATATAGATAGAGATATAGATATACACATATTTTTTATTTTTTTCCCCTGGAAGCTGAGGGTGAGGTGCCCAGAAATGAGGGGACTGGGGCTAGAAAGCAAGGACAAGCCAAGTTTCTGGCTGAGACAATCTAACAAGATTTCCCCGGGGTTTGCTGGGTGTTGCATGTCCACCAACCCAGCACTTGCAAGGCAGAGGCGGAAGGATTGCCACACATTCTAGGGCCGCCTGGGCTATATAGTTACAATGTCACAAAAACACCAAGAAGGAAGAAGAAAAGGAAAAGGAAGAGGAGAGGGAAGAAGGAGAAGGAGGAAGGAAAAGGACAAAAAGAGAATAGGAGCCGGGCGTGGTGGCGCACGCCTTTAATCCCAGCACTTGGGAGGCAGAGGTAGGAGGATCGCCGTGAGTTCGAGGCCACCCTGAGACTCCATAGTGAATTCCAGGTCAGCCTGGGCTAGAGTGAGACCTTACCTTGAAAAAGAAAAAAAAAAAACAAAAAAAAAGAAAAAAGAGAGAATAGGAGGGAAACGAGAAGGAAGAGAAGTCTCCAAAGAGATCTAACCATCAAGTGCACACATACATGCATTTGTGCATACATGTATGCATACATACATACATGATTTTTTTTTTTTGTAGTAGGGTCTCACTCTAGCACAGGCTAACCTGGAATTCACTATGTAGTATCAGAGTGGCCTCAAATTCACAGTGATCCTTCTACCTCTGCCTCCCGAGTGCTGGGATTAAATGCGTGCGCCACCACGCCCGGCTTGATTTTATTTCTTTTATGAGAGAGAGAGAGAGAGAGTGAGAGAATTGGAACACCAGGGCCTCTAGCCACTATAATAGAACTCCAGACACATGCACCACCTGTGTGCATGCATGACCTTGTGCACATACATGACCTTGTATGTCCGGTTTACATGGATTCTAAGGAGTCAAACCTGAGTTCTTAGACTTTGCAAGCAAGCCCCTTAAACACTAAGCCATCCCTCCAGCCTCATACATGAATTTTTTGAGACATGGTCTCATGCAGCCCGGGGTGGCCCCAAACTCCATTTTCCAAAATGTTTATTTATTTGTAAGGAGAGAGGAGAGAGAAAGAATGGGTGCACCAGGGCCTTAGCCACTACAAACGAACTCAAAATGAATGTGCCACTTTGTGCATCTTGGCCCCAAACTTTTTAACAAAATATTTATTTGAGAGAGAGAGAGATAAAGAAGCAGATAGATAAAGAGTGAGAAGTCAGGGCCTCCAGACACTTCAAGTGAATTCCAGATGCATGCAGTGCCACCTTGTGCATCTGGCTTACATGGATCCTGGGGAATCGAACCTGGGTCCTTAGACTTCACAAGCAATCACCTTAACCTCTAAGCCATCTCTCCAGCCCCCAAACTCTTTTTTTTTAATTTTTATTTATTTATTTATTAAAGACAGAGAGAGGGAGAGAGAGAGAATGGGCATGTCAGGGCCTCTAGCCACTGCAAATGAACTCCAGATGCATGTGCCACCATTGTGCATCTGGCTTACGTGGGACCTGGAGAATCAAACCTGAGTCCTTAGGCTTCACAGGCATACGCCTTAACCGCTAAGCCATCTGTCCAGCCCCCAGCTCCCAAACTCTTTATGTAACCAAAATGATCTTGAACTCCTGATCCTCCTCCTACCTCCTCAGTGTTGGGATTACAGGTGTATACCACTAAAACTGGCTCTAAAACAATAATTTTTTTTCCAAAAAATTTTTATTAACAACTTCCATAATTATAAAAAATATCCCATGGTAATGCCCTCCCTCCCCCATTTTCCCCTTTGACTTGAAACAATAAATTTAATAAATCCTTTCCAGGTGTGCTGGCACACACCTTTAATCCCAGCACTTGGAAGGCCGAGATAGAAGGATCGCCATGAGTTTGATGCCCCCCCTGAGACTACAGAATGAATTCCAGATCAGCTTGGGCAGGAGTGAGACCCTACCTGGAAAAACCAAAATAAATAAATGAACAAACAAATAAATCCTCACATTTCTTCAAAGAGACTGCCAGAGTTCTATCTCCAGGTCCCACATACCCAGCCGACCACAGGCTCCTTTAACCCCAGTCCCATAGGGGAGCAGAGATCTGACCACTGTGGGAGCCCTGCACGCTCCAGAATCCATAAAGAGACCCCAGCCCAAAACCAGACAGGGCAGAACAGTGGTGGAGTGGGACACCCCATGTTCCACTCCAGCCACCTTACACAAATGCCCCCTGAAGCAGGCGAGCATGTGGGGCACTACCCCCATGGCACCTTCTGGTTCTAGAGGTCCATCATGCCACCAGCTGCACCTGCAGATATCAAGGAAGCCTCCCAGAACAAAGACCAACACCTCACGCCAAGTTCTGTGGGAAACCAGATATGTTTAATTCATTGGCTGGATGTCATATACCTCACAGCCCTTGAAATGACTCACAGCACAAAACGCATCACAGATGCTGCAGTCGTGAGCCACCCGCGACACGCACCTGCTAAGGAATGAAACCCGGGGGCCTCACACAGTCCCTGAGATGGAGAAAGATGTCAGCACCTCTGTGTTCTGAGCTGCCCACGCCCAGAGATAACACAAGTTAGGCCAAGTTACATTTGACCCCCCCCCTCCCAGTTCATCACAGTAGCCTCTCCCTCTCAGAGGTGCGTCCATCAGCCTAGGGTCCAGTCTACTGGCAGAGATAGCTTTCAATATCCTAGGGAGGAGTTGAGCCAGCTGCCTGGGCAAATTCTGTGTACAGTTCTGGGTCTACTAGCCACGGGACCCAAAGCCACGAAGATCTGAGAAAATCAGGCCTCAACTAGAAATTGTTACCAAAAAGTGATCCCTCAGGCCAGATACTTTGATTTCAAACGTTGGCCCGTCTTTGTCCCAAATATTCCAAATAGGGGTTGCTGATGAGTATCATTGCAAAACCAGTAACAAGACGCTAAAAGTACCCCGGGAAACCTGAGGTTCTCGTTCAGCCACGGACGAGGGAGAGCAGGCAGGAGCTCCTTGCTGGTCCCTGGCCCACGGGTGGGCAGAGAGGGCTGGTTGGCACTGGCAGTGCATCGGGCCCAGCAGGGACCCCTAGTTCTCCTTCTGTGTTTGCTGTAACCTCTTGGCCACAGCCGTGATTAGAGCCGCTCCCTTGCCGCTGCCGTCCTCTGACAGCATGAAAGTCACATCGCACTTGGGGGCAAGCTCTTTCACCGTCTCCTGCAGTATCCGAGAAAAGCTGTGGTAAAGAGAGAGAAGTGTCATCAGGCTTTGGGGTGGGATCAGTAAGGTATCCATCATTGTGATCTCATTTCTTCCACCCTGGCCTTAAGACGAAAGGACACGCTCTTTGGTTATTTGTCTGTTTTTCCAGGTAGGGTCTCACTGCAGCCCAGGATGACCTGGAATTCACTCTGTAGTCTCAGGGTGGCCTCAAACTCACGGCGATCCTCCTACCTCTGCCTCCCGAGTGCTGGGATTAAAGGCGTGCGCCACCATGCCCGGCTAGGACACACTCTTTGACCAACCAAGTGGGAGGTTGCCTGTGGCAGGGTAAGAGGATTGTCATGAGTTCAAAGCCACCCTAAGACTACAGAGTGAATTCTAGGTCAGCCTGAGCTAGAGTGAGACCCTACCTCAAAAAACCAGAAAAAGAAAAGTGAGACATTTACTCAAAATAATAGCTCTTGAGCATTCATTGCTCGCTTGTTGCTTCACAATGGACTGAATGTGACCTGCTTACCCCAAGCTCCTACTGCCAGTCTTCCCCACCATGAGCTGTAACCTTGAACTAGACACTGAAATAAGCCTTCCCTTCCTTCCTTAAAAAATATTAGTAGCTCTTATTATTATTTTAAAAATATTTTATTTATTTGTAAGGAGGGAGAGAGAGAATGAGTGCACCAGGGCCTCCTGCCACTGCAAATGAACTCCAGATGTGTGCGCTACTTTGTGCACCTGGTTTACATGGGTGCTGAGGAATTGAACCTGGACTGTCAAGCTTTGAAAACAAGTGCCTTTTTCCTAAAAATTTTTATTACTTTTCTTTAAATTTTTATTTATTTATTTATTTGAGAGCAACAGACAGAGAGAGAAAGAGGAAGAGAAAGAGAGAGAGAGAGAGGGTGGGCCAGGGCTTCCAGACACTGCAAACAAACTCCAGATGTGCGTGCCCCCTTGTGCATCTGGCTAACGTGGGTCCTGGGGAATTGAGCCTCGAACCAGTGTCCTTAGGCCTCACAGGCAAGCGCTTAAGTGCTAAGCCATCTCTCCAGCCCCACATTTTTATTATTTATTTACTTATTTGAGAGAGAAAAAAGCAGAAAGAGAGAGAGAGAGAGAATGGGCACGCCGGGGCCTCTAGCCACGGCAAATGAACTCCAGGCACATCTGGCTTACATGACCCCTGGGGAATTGAACCTGGGTCCTTTGGCTTTACAGATAAGTGCCTTAACTGCTAAGCCATCTCTGCAGCCCCACAAGAGCCTTTTTGAAACTTTATTTCCAAGAGGAAAGGAGTCATGATGTGTGCACCCTGAGGACGGTGCCAAACTCTTGACAGGTGCTGACCCCTTTAATCTACATGCATTTCACCATAAGGGGCAGAGGTCATTGTTGGTGACCTTGTTCAGATGGAAGCCTGGAGTTACGAGACTGGTGCACATGGATAGCCAGGCAGCAAAGACCCCTTGTCTCAGGTTCAGTAGGGTCACCATGCCGGGGTACCTTGCTACCAAAGGCCAGGACCTCCTCCTCCCTCTCTGTGTAGCTGAAAGGCTGTGTGTGTCCATCCCTGGCCACCAGAGTGGCCACCTCCTGCCCATCCCTGTCTCGGGCACTCACTGAGGGTGCAGCTTGTACAGGGTGCCGTCCACACCCACGGTGATCTTCAGGTGCTCCAGGCCCTGGTCCTCCCGCCTTTTTTCCACGATGGCGGCCAGGCCTGCGCCGCAAAGCTGGGCTGCCCGCCGGGACACGGCTCCGCACACCTCTTTCACCACGATGCTGTCTTCGCACGTGCTGTCCAGGCCCAGCTGCTGCAGGATCCTCCTGACCTGCAGCAGGGCCAGCCGGTCGCTGTGGGTGAGCAGAGCCGGCCGTCAGTACCTGCTTCCTGGGGCCTGGCACCTTCTTGCCATGACCCAGGGCCTCCACCTCCCGCCAGGGTCTAGCTGGGGCCAGGGGAGGAAGATCCATGTAGTCGCTGAGGCTGCATGCTGTGGTATGCCCTAAAAGCTAGGACATAAAAGGTCCAGAACCTCAGAAGTCTCATCCTTTTTTTTTTTTTTTTTCTGTGGTGTCTCGCTCTAGCCTGGGCTGACTTGGAAATCACTATGCAGTCTCAGAGTGGCGTCGAACTCACAGCATCCTCCTACCGCTGCCTCCCAAGTACTAGGAGATAGCCCAGTGGTTGAAGATGCTTGCTTGCAAAGCCTGCTGGCCCAGATTCAATTCTCCAGCCACTCACATAAAGCATTCATTTGCAGTGATGAGAGTTTTTGACACTGGCATGTGTCGGACAAAAAAAGAGACAGACAGAGAAAATGGGTGCATCGGGGCCTCTAGCCACTGCAAACTAACTCCAGATAAATGCACCACTTTGCACATCTGGCTTTCATAGGTACTGGGGAATTGAACTGGGTAATTAGGCTTTGCAGGCAAGTACCTTAACTGCTTAGCCAGCTCCCCAGCCCTCTAAATAAATAATGTTTTAGAGGGATGATATGTCAGGCATGATGGTGCACGCCTTTAATCCTAGCACTTGGGAGGCAGAGGTAGGAGGACAGCATAGTGATTTCCAAGTCAGCCCAGGCTAGAATGAGACACTACCTCAAAAAAAAAAAATGATGATAACACACAAAAATTTTTAAAAATTGTAATTGGTAACAAGGGTTCCCTTCCCTGACTTTTCTTTCATGTTATTGGCATATCATCTTTTTGTTTCTTTGTTTGTTTTTCAAGGTAGGGTCTCACTCTAGCTCAGGCTGACCCAGAATTTACTATGTAGTCTCAGGGTGGCCTCGAACTCATGGTGATCCTCCTACATCTGCCTCCCAAGGGCCGGTATTAAAGGCGTGCACCACCATGCCCGGCTTACATCATCTTTTTAAATTAATTATTTATTTGAGAGAGACAGAGAGAAAGAGTATAGACCGTCTAAGGCCTCCTGTCACTGCAAATGAACTACAGGTACAAGCACCACTTCATGCATCTGGCTTACCTGAGTACTGGGCAATCAAACCTGGGCCATCAGGCTTTGCAAGTAAGCACCTTTAATCTCTGAGCCATCTCTCCAACCCACATATCATCTTCTCAGGAATAAAGGAAGATTATTTTTTGCACCTTTTAATTTAATTTTACTTTATTGTATTTTGCCCTCTGCAGTATTTTAGGAACCTCAATGGAGAGCCCGGTCCTTCTGTCTAAGTAACCGAAGACCACTTAGGCAATTGCCTGACGCCTGCCTGCCAGCCTTCCTGTCTGCCTACCTTCCTGCCCTCCTTCCTTCCTTCCTTCCTTTTCTTTCTTTCTGGCAAGCCCAGCAGATTGACCTTCTTTTTAAGACAGAGAAATGGGCATGCCAGGGCCTCTAGTCACTGCAAACAAACTCTAGATGTGTATGCCACCATGTGCATCTGGCTTACGTGGGACCTAGAGAATTGAACTTGGGTCTTCCGGCTTCACAGGCAAGCACCTTAACTGGTAAGTCATCTCTTTAGCCTTCTCCAGCTCACTTGCTCCCTCTTTCTTTCTTTCTTTCTTTCTTTCTTTCTTTCTTTCTTCCTTCCTTCCTTCCTTCCTTCCTTCCTTCCTTCCTTCCTTCCTTCCTTCCTTTCTCTCTCTCTCTCTCTCTCTTTCTCTCTTTATCTCTTCTTTTTGTTTTTGTTTTTTGAGGTAGGGTTTCACTGTAGCCCAGGCTGACCTGGAATTCACTATGGAGTCTCAGGGTGGCGTCAAACTCATGGCGATCCTCCTACCTCTGCCTCCCGAGTGCTGGGATTAAAGTCATGCGCCACCACACCCAGCTTTTGTCTCTTTCCTTTTTTTTTTTTTTTTTTTTTTTTCCTTTTTCATTTCAGATAGGGTCTCTTTCAGACTAGGCTGGCCTCAAACTTGCTGTGTAGCCAAGGATGACCTTAAACTGCTGCTCCTCATGCTGGGATTCCAGACATGCATTGCCACATCCGGTGCATCAGATGCTAGAGAAAGAATCCAGAGCTCTGAGTGTGCTAGACAAGCACCCTGCCATCAGAGCTACATCCCAGCCCTGTTTCCAGTTTGTGAGTGTGTGTAACGTGTGTGGTAGGGTGTAGGGTGTGCAGATACACGCGCCTCGTGCACACATGCAGAGGTCAGAGGAGAATGCCGGACATCTTCCTCTTTTTGCTCATCCACGTTTCCTTGAGATGGAGTCTCTCACCAAACCTGGACCTGCGGTTTCATGAGCTCCAGAGATTCTCTGATCTCCGCTCCTCACGGGACTTGGGGAAACAGAGTCTAGCCTAGCTGTTTCTGTGGGTGTTGGGGACTCAAACTCAGGGAGAGCCAGACCTTCTCAGGCCTTCATGCTCATACAGCATGCGCTCTTAGCCGCTGAGCCACCTCCCCCGACCCTGCTTTCATGCCCCACCGTGGCAGGATGACAGCCCATCCCCTTCAGAGCCTCCCACACTAAGCAGGTCCATTTGAGCACACATCACCTTTCAATCTGAGACAGGAACTTGGTTTCAAAGATAGCCCTGGTCCGGAGGCGCTCTGAAATCTGGCCTCGGAAGAGGAACCCCTGCCTGGTGAGGTCGATCAGGATCTGCCGCACAATCTCCCCCAGGTACATCCCACTGGTCATTTTCTCATACCTGTTCGGGGAGGAAGGATGAGGCTGGTGAGAGTGAGGGACGGGTTTCTGAAAGGAGCCAGGACTGGGTATGGAAAGCGTGTCGCTGGTTCTTCTGGTCTGTGGTTCGGAACGGCCTAGGGAGGCTCTCTCCACAGCAGACCCAGAAGACAGTGCGATGTGAGAAAGGCAGGCGTTAGAGCCACGTGGACCAGGGCTTGGGTCCTGACTGCCCCCACCTTGGCTACAGGGTAAGTGCCAGCTTTGTGAGCCCTCACGAGACTGCAGGAGGCACCGGGAGAAGTCAGTCCTCGCCTGGCCCCAAAGCCAGTTCTTCCTGATGGCTTTGCACTGCCAGTCTATTCTGATGGAGACGGTCTCAGTTTTATCATCTTCGTGTGTGATGTGGTGTGTGTGCAGATACAAGCATCTTGCACACACGTGGGTGCAGGCCAGGGGAGAGCGTCAAGCGTCCCCTTTCACTTCTCCCCTTGTCTCCTTGAGATGGGGGTCACTCACTGAACTAAACTATTTTCTTGGTCTCTGCCCCACAGGACTGGGGTTACAAGTGTACGTGACCGCCTCCAGCTATTTACGTGGGTGCTGAGGACTGAACTGAGTCTTGTTCAGCAAGAGCTCTTCCCCGTTGAGCCATCTCCCCACACCCTCTTTTTCATTTTTTTTGTCTTAGATATGGGCCATTGGCTCTGCAAGAGACCTTGTCTTAAAGGAAGCAAAGCATAGACACCTCAAAGTTGTCCTCTGAACTGGGCATGGTGGTGCACGTCTTTAATCCCAGCACTCGGGAGGCAGAGGTAGGAGGATCACTGTGAGTTCAAGGCCACCCTGAGACTACATAGTGTATTTCAGGTCAGCCTGGGCCAGAGTGAGACCCTACCTCGAAAAACCAAAAAAATAAAATAATGAACCATAAAGAACTCTATGTCACACATCCCTGCTCCGTGACACCCAGGCCCTTCGCAAGCAGACATGTGACAGCTCCTGCCTCACTTCCAGAGCCACCACTGACCCTTATGATGCCTGACGGTAACTAGGAAAAGGGACCCTGTTCCTTCGGCCTATCAGAAACATCATACTGGCCTTCCTTCACTCCAGTCAGACCCTTCACTAACACAGACACGTATGAGCTCTCCCAAAGCTATCATGCCCGTGCTGTGAAGACAGACCGCTCCCCAGGTTGAAGTTGCCTCCTGCACAAGTGACATCAGTGCAAACATCTGCCCTCCTCACCTCTGCTTGCCAGGAAGTGACATCAGCGCAAACATCTGCCTCCTCACCTCTGCTTGCCAGGATTCAAGGAGCCCTCGTCCACCTCCTCGTCATACTGCGTGCGGATATCGTCTATGCAGCCGTTATCTCCAAACCCTCCCCACTCCGTGTTGATGCACATCTTCCCCTCGTCCCCATCCACCAGCTCGATGTTCCTCATCTCCTCCATGTAGCACACGTTGCTTCCTGTCCCTGGAAGGAATCGAGACACCACTGGGTCTGAGAGAGGCAGCAGAGTGCCGTACGTTGGAGCTGAGCTAGAGCTGGGTGGCATTCCAGCTTTACACTCGGCGGCATGGCTTAATGGATAAGGGGAAGGGAAGACTGGTCTTCAGTGGTGTAGCCAATGGTATATTATCCATCCCCCCACCAAAACCTCACCCATGTTCATGCAAGCAACGCTAATTAAACTCATTGGATCAAAAAAGCAAAAAGGCACCAAAAAAAAGAGCTGGGCATGGTGGCGCACGCCTTTAATCCCAGCACTCGGGAGGCAGAGGTAGGAGGATTGCCGTGAGTTCGAGGCCACCCTGAGACTACAGACTGAATTCCAGGTCAGCCTGGGCTACAGTGAGACCTTCCCTTGAAAAACAAAAAAGAAAGAAAAGAGAAAGAGGGGCTTGAAAAATGGCTCAGCGGATAAGGGCACAGGCTTGCAAAGCCTGCCAGCCCGGGTATGACTCCCCAGTACCCATAAGGAGCCAGATACAAAAAGTGGCACATATATCTGGCATTTGTTTGCAGCAGCAAGAGCCCCTGGCAGATCCATGCACACACACACACACACACAAATTAAAAAATAAATAATTTTTAAAATATTTTATTTATTTGAAAGAGAATGGGCATGCCAGGGCCTCCAGCCACTGCAAATGAACTCCAGACACATGTGCCCCCTTGTGCATCTGGCTAACGTGGGTCCTGGGGAATAGAACTGGGGTTCTCAGGCTTAGCAGGCAAATGCATTAACCACTAAGCCATTTCCCCAGCCCAAATAAATAATTTTTTAAATATTTGTTTTACTTTATTTTAATTATTAGAGAGAGAGAATGGGCACGCCAGGACCTCTAGCTACTGCAAACAACTCCAGACACCTGCACTCCTATGTGCAGCTGGCTTATGTGGGTTCTGGGGAATTGAGCCTGGGTCCTTAGGCTTTACAGGCAAGTGTCCTAAGTACTAAAATAAAAAAGAGCGGGCGTGGTGGTGCACACCTTTAATCCCAGCACTCAGGAGGCAGAGGTAGGAGGATCACTGTGAGTTCAAGGCCACCCTGAGACTACAGAGTGAATTCCAGGTCAGCCTTGACTAGAGTGAAACCCTACCTCAGGAAAAAAAAACAAACAAACAAACAAACATCAAAAGGGACTGGAAAGATGGCTCAGCAGTTAAAGGTGCTTGCTTGCAAAAGCCTGATGACCTGGGTTCGATTCCCCAGTACCTACATGAAGCCAAATGCAGAGGCAAGTAACCCTAATTAAGCTGCACATGCATCCAGTTTGCAGTGGCAAGAGGCCCTGTCATGCCCATTCTCTTTCTCTGTCTCATCTCTCTTTCTTTCTCTTTCTCTGCTTACAGATAATAACTTTCTACGTTTTTATTTTATTTTTACCTATTTAGAGAGAGAGAGAGAAAAAAAATGGGCAGAGCAGGGCCACCGACCACTGCAAATGAACTCCAGACACATGTGCCACCTTGTGCACCTGGCTTATGTGGGTTCTGGAGAATTGAATTTGGATCCTTAGGCTTTGCAGGCAAGTGCCTTAACTGCTAAACCATCTCTCCAGACTCAATTTAAAAAAAAATTTTTTTTTTTTGGTTTTTTGAGGTAGGGTCTCATTGTAGCTCAGGTTGACCTGGAATTCACTTTATTGTCTCAGGGTGGCCTCAAACTCATGGCAATCCTCCTACCTCTGCCTCCCAAGGGCTGGAATTAAAGGAGTGACCACCACACCCGGCTCAGAGGACAACTTAGAGGTGTCTGTGCTCTGCTTCCTTTGAGACAAAGTCTCTTGCAGAGCCAATGGCCCATATCTAAGACTGAAAAAAATGAAAAAGAGGGGCTGGGGAAATGGCTCCGTGGGTAAGTGGGTCTGTTGATCAGTGGAGTTTAGAACTAGAAGAATTAGCTGGGCATGGTGGTGCACCTGTCCCCCTGCCTTGGAGGGAGACTCTCCCTCAGGAGCCCTCCCTTGGCCTTAACCTAACCACCGCCAACTTCTTCTCCAGACCCAGGGAGGGCCTGCACCTGCCCAGGCCACCCTCTTCCCCATGTCTAACTTTCCTTCCAACTTTCCACCTCCACATGTACCAGGAGAGCCAGAAGAGTCCCGGGAACAGAGAGATGCCCAGTTGACCAGCGTGAGAACCCATCCAGGTCCCTCCACGATTTCCTTCCCCCCAAGACGGCCAGGCCCACGGCCATAAGCTGAAAATCCCTTCTTCAATGAAAACAATGACCTTGGTTCAGAGCCTTACTGGAGAAGGACGTTAAGGAGAGCTTTGGGAATTCAGCAACCTGGAATCCCAGTCGGTGAGCGAGCGTCTGAGCCCTCACGCCCTTACCTGGGTTCCAAGGGACCCTCAAGAGGGCTGGATGGGGTTGGGCCAGTGGACCGTGCCTGACCACTTACCTGCGATCAAGCCGACCTCACAGTTAGGGTCTTCATAGCCACAGGTCATCATAGTGCCCACCGTGTCATTCACTACTGCAACGATGTCCAGGTCAAACTCCTGCAAAAGAAACAGCCTCTGACTGCAAGCAGAACGCACAAGGGGTGGTGTCAGACCAAGGCAGGCATGGGCCTGCATCACAGGGCCTGGGTGTAGGATGGCAGAACAGAGAGCTAAAGGGAAAGGGGCAAGGTTGGGCATAGCCTACATTTCTCCTCTTGATGGCTTCCCTGAGCATGTCCACCACGTCTTCCCCTTCACATTCAGTGGCCTTGAAGCCTTTGGTCCACCTTATGAGCCGTCCCTGAAAGAGAGGAGCGTTCACCTGGAGCCCAGACAGAGGAACTCAGCCTCTGCTAAACGCAAGGCGCCAACTGTGGTCACTGGTCCCGTGCGTGTGTTTGCAACTCAGTGTCAACCTTCTCGGCCCTCATGTGGCCCAGAGGTGGAGCCAAGCACGATGCCCACACAAGTGCCACTGCCGAGCAGGTTACAGAAGCACTGCGCATTCTCCAAGGCTCAGATGTGTCCCTGCCATGCCTGGGGTCAGACTGACCCCACTTCCAACAGACTGAGACACCATCACATGCAGAGCTGCAGAATGTCTGTCAAGGGCTGGAGAGATGGCTCAGCACTTGAGTATGCTTACTTGCAAAGCCCGCCAGCCCAGGTTCAACTCCCCAGTGCCCACATAAAGTCAAGATGCACAAAGTGGCGCGTGCATCTACAGTTTGTTTGCAGTGGCTACAGGCCCTGGTACACCCATCTGCTTGCCCCCTCCCCTCTGTAAAATAAATAAAATAGTAAACAAAAAAAAAAAAAAACCTTTTTGTTGTTTTATTTCGAGGTAGGGTCTAACTCTAGTCCAGGCTGGCCTGGAATTCACTATGTAATTTCAGGGTGGCCTTGAACTCATGGTGATCCTCTACCTCTGCCTCCTGAGTGCTGGGATTAAAGGTATGCACCACCATGCCCTGCTAAAAAAAATTTTAAAGGAAAGAAATGCATTTCCTTTTGGGGGAAGATGGGTGAGGCAAGGACTCTCAAGTAGGCCAGGCTGGCTTTGAACTCCTTATGTAGCCAAGGTTGGCCTTCAACTCCTACCTCACCTCCAGCTCCATCCTGAATACTGGGGTAAGAGGCATGCGCCACCAGGCCCAGCTCAAGAAATGCATTTCTTAACCAGACATGGTGGAATACACCTTTAATCCCAACACTCGGGAGGCAGAGGTAGGAGGAATGCTGTAGTTCAAGGACACCCTGAGACGACATAGTGAGTTCCAGGTCAGCCTGGGCTAGAGTGAAACCCTACCTCAAAAAAAACAAAATCAAAATAAAGAAAGAAAGAAGAAATAGGACTGGAGAGATGGCTTAGCAGTTAAGTGCTTGCCTGTGGAGCCTAAGGATCCCAGTTGGAGGCTCTATTCCCCAGGACCCACAGAAGCCAGATGCACAAGGTAGCACATGTGTCTGGAGTTCATTTGCAGTGGATGGAGGCCCTGGTGCACCCAATTCTCTCTCTCTCTCCCTCTTTATCTCTCTGTCTGTTGCTCTCAAATCAATAAATAAAAACAAACAAAAAATAAGAAATAAGTAAAAAAGAAAAAGGGGGGGCTAGGAAGCCAGGCATGGGGGCGCACGCCTTTAATCCCAGTACTCGGGAGGCAGAGCTAAGAGGATTGCCGTGAGTTTGAAGCCACCTTGAGACCACATAGCTACAGAGTGAATTCCAGGTCAGCCTGGGCAGGAGCAAGACCCTACCTTGAAAAAGCGAAAATAAATAAATAAGCGGGCTAGGGATATAGCTCAGTGGTAGAGCACTTGTCTGGCAAGGGTTCGATTCCCAGAGCCACAGAAAATTGTAAATGTGGGGGTTGGGAGATGCTCGGTGCATGAAGCACTTGCTGCACAAACCAGAGGGACTGAGTCCGGGTCCCCAGAGCCCACTCGAGACCGCACCCGGGAGCGCACGGGCCAGCTAGCCCGGTGTGGTGGTCAGAACGTCAGGTGTCCCCCATGGCTCAGGGGCTCGTGATGAAGATCCCTACTTAGTCCCCAGCTGGAGGAGCCTTTGGGAGGTGGAGCCCCAATGCAGGAGGTGCACCTCGGGGGACAGGCCCGCTCTCGCTCTGCCACGGCTGTGTGACGTCGTGAGCCAGCTGCCTTTCTGCGCCACGGCGACGCTCCTCCTCCCGACACGGTGAGCCTGAAGTAAGCCCTGCCCTCCCGTGCGCTGCCCTTGCTTAGGTGCTTGGCCCAGCCACAAGAAGATTAACTGCCACACCTGGCATACACGAGAGACCCCCCTTCTCCAACAAGGTAGGAGGAGAGGACCACGCCCGAGATGTCTCTGACCTCACCATGCTGCGTCAGCACACTTACACACACTTTTTTTTAATTCTTTTTTTTTTTGTTTGTTTGTTTTGGTTTTTTAAGGTAGGGTCTCACTGTAACCCAGGCTGACCTGGAAGTCACTCTGTAGTCTCAGGATGGCCTCAAATTCACAGCAATCCTCCTTACCTCTTCTTCCCAAATGTTGGAACTAAAGTCATGCATCACAATGCCTGACTTCATTTTTTTTTCTATTTTATTTATTTAGTTGAGACAGAGAGAGGGAGAGAGAGAATGGGTGTGCCAGGGCCTCTAACCACTGCAAACGAACTCCAGACACATGTGCCACCATGTGCATCTGGCTTACATGGGACCTGAGGAATGGAACCTGGGTCCTTAGGCTTCACAGGCATACGCCTTAGCTGCTAAGCCATCTCTCCAGCCCCCAACTTCAAATTTTAAAACCTGTTTAAAATTTTTATTTATTTATTTATTAGAGACAGAGAGAGGGACAGAAAGAGAGAGATGGAGAATAGGAACACCAGGGCCTCCAGCCACTGCAAACAAACTCCAGACGCGTGCACCACCATGTGCATCTGGCTTACGTGGGACCTGGGGAGTCAAACCCGGGTCCTTGGGCTTTGCAGGCAAGTGCCTTAACCACTAAGCCATCTCTCCAGCCCTTCAATTGTTTTTTTTTTTTTTGTTTTTAATCCTCTGCACCATTTGTTCCCAGCTGCCCTGAACCTCTGACGCCCTACATAATACAAGAGAAATAGAGAAGAATCTTGGGATGCCCATGGTGGAGGATGGCAGCCCCGGGCTGGCTGAGCCTCACCTTGTCGATGCTCGTCTGATCGCAGGGAAAGGAGAAGGTAAAGCCCAAAGGCAGCTGGGCGCCCTTGAGGCCCATGTACTCCAGGAAGTCGGCAATGCACTGCACGATGTGGTCATACAGCTGCAGGGAGAGAGCGGCGTTCGGGCGAGGCAGGCTGCGGCGGGGGCGGCAGCGGGCATGCGGGCCTGGCACCCACCTCCTCCCCAGTGCCCTGCATGATCTCCTGGCACTCACCTCCTCCCCAGTGCCCTGCATGATCTCCTGGCACCCACCTCCTCCCCAGTGCCCTGCATGATCTCCTGGCACCCACCTCCTCCCCAGTGCCCTGCATGATCTCCTGGCACCCACCTCCTCCCCAGTGCCCTGCATGATCTCCTGGCACTCACCTCCTCCCCAGTGCCCTGCATGATCTCCTGGCACCCACCTCCTCCCCAGTGCCCTGCATGATCTCCAGGGGGATGGCGAAGATCTTGTTGTACATCCGCACCGACCTCCGTCCGCTTCTGATCTTCACCAGGAGGACTCGGAAGTTAGTGCCTCCCAAATCCAGGGCAAGAAACTTGCCTTTCTCTGTGGTGGAGAAAGTGGGCGGGGGGGGAGGGGCTGCATCTACCCGTGTGAAGTGCGCAGGGACCTGGGCCACGCGTTACAGGAAGAGGAGATGGCAGGCCCTGGAAGGCAGCCCGAGCCTGTCCTGGGCCAGAACACTTTTCTCAGCCTCGCCTTCCCTGGACACCCAGGCACCACCTACACTATCTAATGAGGTGAAACGCCAAGGGGCCTGGTGCTTCTGAGAAACAGGTTTTCATTGTCAGCAAGGGTGGCGTCCTCGGCGTCCACAGATGGACAGGGAACAGCCTGTGGTTCTTGTGGTCTGCACTAGGGTGCGAGAGTAAAGACCCCCATGATTCTGCCTGTCTTCGTGGCGCCCCGATTGACCTGGGGACTACGTCGGCACGGTAGGAAAGTTGTGCGCAGGTTGGTCCTGTTTCCACAGTAACGCACAGGCGGTGCTCTGCCCCTTTCCCCCGTCATCACAGGTGGCTGCTGCTGCCACCCACCCAACACCCGGACTAGACGAATGGAACTGATACCATCTGGACTTCTGGTTTTGACAGATTTATTTGGACCAGAGGCATTGTTGATTTTTGTTTTTGTTTTTTGAGGTAGGGTCTTGCTCTAGCCCCGGCTGACCTGGAATTAGTCTCAGGCTGGCCTTGAACTCAGTGATCCACCTACCTCTGCCTCTCAAGTGCTGGGGTTAAAGGTGCATACCACCACACCTGGCGAGGCATTGTTTTTTTGAAGAAAAAAAAAAAACGTTGTATAGGTTGTCTAAAAATAAAGTGCATTTAAACTAAAAAAAGGGGAGGAGGGGGCTATAGAGATGGTTTAGTGGTTAAGTGCTTGCCTGTGAAGACTAAGGACCCATGTTCAACTCTACAGGTCCCATGTAAGCCAGACACACAAAGGTGAGGTCAGCGCAAGGTCGCACATGCCCACTAGGTGGCTCAAGTGTCTGGAGTTCGATTGCAGTGGCTGAGGCCCTGGTGTGCCAATTATCTTTCTCATAGAAAAAAATTATACAACAACAAAAAAATTCTTTTAAACATGTCATGTAGGTTGTCTAAAAATAAAGTTCATTTAAATTCAAAAAAATAGAAACAAGAAAGCAGCCAGGCTCTTGTCTCTTGTCTTCCCATGTGTGCAGGAGGAGGTTGGACTTCCATGGACTCTTCTAGTTCTTTTTCTTTTTCTTTTCTTTTTTTTTTTTTTTTTTTTTTTGAGGTAGGGTCTCACTCTAGCCCAAGCTGACCTAGAATTCACTATGGAGTCTCAGGGTGGCCTTGATCTCACAGCCATCCTCCTGCCTCTGCCTGCCAAGTGCTGTGATTGAAGGCGTGCACCACCACACCCAGCCCATTCTTCTAGTTCTAAACACTGATCAACAGACCACAGCCACCATATTCTTGGTGCAATGGACATCCATCCTTCTATCCATCACATGTCTGTCTTTCACCCATCCATGACGTGTCTAGCCTTCTATCTATACTGAATAGTGCAGGGTCCAGGGTCCACTCATGTTCTTACCTGCACACATGTGCATGCACACGCGCACACACACACACACACAGTCTAATCAAGACACCCAGATTCAAGACTAAACTGGGAATTAAGCATATGGCTGTGTCCTGCACACCTGGTATTGGTTTCAGAAGCATGAAAAATGCGAGGAGTGGTCGTGAATTGCACACAGTTCCAGGAGCCGCTGCGGAGATGCGGCATGAGGCAGGGCCTGATGCCCTGATAGGCTGAAGGAGCCCTTAGAAGATGAACCGTGGTTTACAGGAAGACCTGAAGATGTTTTGGGTATTCCAGGACTATGCAAGGGCTACCATGGAGCGCACTGTTGGCCTGAGATGGAAGTGTTCCCTGGCTACTCTGCCCAGCTGGAGGGGCAGAACTGGAAAATCTGGAGACTGTCAGTCTCTGGTTATATTGAACTTGAACTGCAGAAGTTTGATGTTTGTTTGATGGTGGTTGAGTTTGCATTGTTTTAGTCTCTCCTTGCTATGCCTTATACCGACTGAAAATGTTTACTCTGTGCCTTTATATGTTGGAAGTATTTAACTTGTTTGATTTTATAGGACTCAGTATCTTAAATTGATCAAGACTGTGGGGACCTTTGAAATTGGACTGAGTAGTACAGTTTACAATGTGTGATGGTTATGAATCTATTGGGGGCCAGGGGCAGAATGTGGTAGTTTGAATAGATGGCCCCCAATATATTCACTGTTTTATTAGTTTATAGTTTGCATCTGCAGCCACCTGGCTGGAGGCGGTGTCACTGGGTGGATCTTAAGGTGCGGTGGTGGGATTCAGATGTCAATCTAAAGACATGCAAAGCGTGCCTAGCTGGAGCTCCTGAAGTGTGCTGTGCTGTGTGGCTTTTAGCTTGTGGCTTCTCTCTCTCTCTCTCTTTCTGTTTGGACCTGTGAAAACAGGGCCAGCTTCTTCTGCCACTATGGAACCTCCCCCCAGATCTGTAGGCTTCAGTAAATATTCCTTTCTCAAAAAAAAAAAAAAAAAAAGAGAAAGAGAGAGACTAATCTGTTCTCTAATTCCTGTTCCCTTCATTCAAGACTCTAAAACCCCAACTTCCACTGCATTTACAGGCCATGGACAGGGGCTCTGGTCACCCCTTCAGAGCACATGACCATGCCAACCCACCTGTGCCATCAGGCATCCCGCAGACATAGGTAGGGAGCATCTTGACCGTGGCCAGGGCGTGGGTCTTCCTCTTGAGTCCATACTCGAGCTCAGCCCGCATCTTGTCCCGCACCCTCACCAGTCGCTCTCGAGTCATCTGGAACAAGGCTAGCACCTGGTCAATCTGCTTTCGCTGGGTCTGCACGCGGGAGGCCACTGCGGTCACCATGGCAGCCCCCTTGGCACTGCCACTCTCAGACAGGAGGAAGCGCACATCGCAGTTTGGGACCAGTTTCCTCACCACCTTGTGCAGGCGTTTGGGGTACCTGTAGATACAGATCGATGGGATGATAGATAGGCAGATAGATAGACAGACGGACAGATGTGCGTGTTGATAGAAAAGTAGGTGGATGCATGATGGATAGATGGATGGATGACAAAACCTTAAACAGTTATGTGGCTAATCATGAATAATAACAAGAGAGATCTTTACTGCTACACAGCGCTGCGGCGCACTGCACGCTCTGTAAATATGAGCGTGTTTCTGTTGTGTTGCCGTTTGTATTTGGAATGTGATTTCATAGTTTTCCTGTACATGGCTTTAATTCGATATTATCTTTTGGAGATATTAATATACACTTTCCCATAAAAGATGTATCACAGGTCTCATTCAGTCCCTATAAGGTAACAGGGAACCATAGATCCACTGATAAGGCAAGAAGATAGCCGGCTGCCCACCATGAGACTTTCCACCTCTACCACATCTGCCAGGGCCCAGGAGAAATTGCAGAGGAAGTGATGTCATGAATATTGTTCTTACTGCTAGCCTGACAACCAGCCCCAGGATGATGGTGACAGACACTTAGAATAATCCAAACCTATGCAAGCGGAAATCCAGAGGCTACAGAGAATTCAGCACTAAATCAAACTGCCAACCGGCCTGCCATGGCTCAGGGAACTTTGTGCAAGTGAACCCTGGGCAAGGGGTGTCAGGGTGAGGGGACAATAATGTGTAACCTGTTATACTATATATATAATTAAATTTAAAAAAAGAAAAATGTATATTGAACAGTCATAAAGACTGTGTCTGTCCAATGGAAATAAGACCCAGTGGTTGCAGCCAATGGGACGTGGAGGCCCTGCTGGGCCAAGACTCACCCTTTCACCTGCTGGATGGTGGGGAAAATGGCTAGGATGGCTGGGGCATTGGGAGGGACACTGGGGAGGCTCGGGAAAGTGCCTCTTGTTTGTTTGCTTACTTGCTTGAGGTAGGGTCTCCCTCTAGCCCAGGCTGACCTGGAACTCACTGTGTATTCTCAGACTGGCCTCAAACTCATGACCACCCTCCTACCTCTGCCTCCAGAGTGCTGGGATTAAAGGCATGCGCTACCACGTCCGGCAGAGGCAAATGCCTTTTCGATCAGCTAATATTTCAACCCCTAGGCATGTCCACAAATGGTATGGTAAATGGATGTCATCTCTGTCCAGAAGGGGAAGATTTACTTCCTCAGCTCTTTCTAGGATGTACCCACCTGACTTGCAATGCCATCTCTGTTAGCTAAAGGGCCTTTTGCTCTCCATCCTCCTGGGAACTGTTCGTCTCATTTCCTCCTACCAGGTTCTTTCATGAGGATTTGGCAACCTCTGCCATCTCTGGTACTCCCCATCAATAGCAAGGTATATCTTACTTCATAGTCTCACCACCAGCAGGTATTCATAAGTAATAGACAGGTAAATAGATACATTCACGCACAGATAGACAAGCGGATGGATGGACAAATTCATAGATAGATGGATGAATGCATTCATGCACACATGGGTAGATGTATCCATGTATGGCTTTCCTAATTAGGAAACTGGCTTTAGCAGATTATTCAATTTATTTTATTTTATATTTATTTATTTATTTATTTGCAAGAGAGAGAGGTAGATAAAGAAAGAGAGAATGGGCATGCCAGGCCCTCTAGCCAGTGCAAACAAACTCCAGACACATGCACCACCTTGTGCATCTGTCTCAGTGGTTAAAACTCTTGATGGCAAAGCCTAAGGACTCAGGTTCAATTCCCCAGGACCCACATAAGCCAGATGCACAAGGTGGTGCATGCATCTGGAGTTCATTGGCAGGGGCTGGAGGCCCTGGTGTGCCTATTCTCTCTGTCTCTCTTCTATCTCTCTTTACTTGAACGTAAATAAATATTTTCTCCCCCACAGGATGTGATGGCGCACGCCTTTAATCCCAGCACTTGGGAGGCAGAGGTGGGAGGATCGCTGTGAGTTTGAGGACAACCTGGGACTACGTAGTGAATTCCAGGTCAGCCTAAGCTTGGGGAGAAGGCGCTCATTTACAAACCTTACTAGCCTGGGATTCAATTCTCCAGTACCCATGTAAAGCCAGATGCACAAAGTAGCACATTCATCTGGAGTTTGCAGTGGCAAGAGACCCTGGTGAGCTCATCCTCTCCCTCTCTCAAATTAATAAATAAATTATTTTTAAAAAGAAGTGGTTGGCAGAGGTACGGGAATCGCCATGAGTTTGAGGCTACCCTGAGAATACAGAGGGAATTCCAGGTCAGCCTGGAGTGAAACCCTACCTCGAAACCCATCCCCCCACCAAAAAAAAAGAAGTGGCTGGTTCTCCAGACCATCAGAAGCACTAGGACTCAGTTCTGAGGGATGCTCCGTTGTGGGGTGAGGGCTAGCAGGCACACTCACTGAGGGTGTATCTTGTAGAGTGTTCCATCCATGCCCACTGTGGTCCGGAGCCTCTCCAGTTTCCTATTCTCTCGGAGGCGCGTCAGGATGGCCGCCAGAGCTGCGGCACAGAGATTGGCCGAGCGGAAGGACACGATGGTGCAGACGTGCTGGACGGCGATGCAGTCAGCCTCGGAGGGATCCAGGCCCAGATCCACCAGGATCTCTCGGGTATTAGCAAGGCCTTCTTTAGTCCTAGCCAGGGGGACAGGAATGAGGGAATGAATTCCATACTTCTCCATGCCGTGCCCATATTTCTGGGTGAAACCAACTCTTAGGGACATGAAAATCAATGAGCTACTTCATGGTAACTTGTTATGGTCAATAACAATATCAACACTGATAACTACTGTGCATTAAGCACTCACTGTGAGCCGGGTACTTGTCTAAGAGCTTGGCACGCAGGTTAACTCATTTAATCCTCAGGCCAATCCTGATGAATTGCGGCCAGTGCCACATTGTGCAAGTGAGAGATGTGAGACAGATAGAAGGTAAGCGACTTGTCCCCTCACACAGCTCACCTGGGCTACAGCCACAATTTGAACTCGAGTAGCTAGACGGCAGAGACCAACATTGCTAAGCACCCTGTACTAGAATGCCAATCACAGAGACTTCATCCCCTGCCGAGCTCTGCCCAGACACGGATGCTGGACATCAGGGCTGCCCTGCTGAGTTGAGAATTGAACACTGAGTTGAGAATTTAAGGGCAATGCCAGGGATTCCATGTCCGAGGAGCAGGTTCCAAAGTTAACTGAGCCAGGATCCTTCATCAGCCAGCTCTCCAAAGCAGGGGTCTGAGGGTAAGCACCCAGATCAAGATACAAAGCCAGCCCTGCCTGGGAGCAGGAGTCCTTCTCTTAGACCCCACGCGTGAGCTTTCGGGGGTGCAAAGATGCCCTGATACTGCAAGCAACGTGATGTGAAAATTTGTATTTGGGGATAAAGCACCCAGAACTTGAATCAGATTCCCAAAGGGGCTCATAACCCTAAAAATATTACAAGTTATCATGCCAGGGAGGAAGAAGACAGAAAAACATGACAGAAGGTGGCTCTCTGACAGTAGCCTCTGTATAGTTACGCCACAAAAAAAAAAAAAAAAAAAAAAAAAAAAAAGTGGCAGGACAGAAATTGCTAACCTGAGGACTGGAGGGGTGGCTTTACCTGCAAAGCCTAAGGACCCAGGTTCCCAGGATCCATGTAAAGCCAGATGCACAGATGGACATGCAACTGGTGTTCATTTGCAGTGGCTAGGAGGCCCTGCCATGCCCATTCTCTCTCTTTCTCCCTCTCTCAAAGAAATAAATAAAATATATTTTAAAAGCCTGGCGTGGTGACACACACCTTTAACCCCAGCACTTGGGAGGCAGCGGTAGGAGGATCGCCATGAGTTCGAGACCACCTTGAGACTACATTGTGAATTCCAGGTCAACCTGGGCTAGAGTGAGACCCTACCTCGAAAAATCAAAAAATCAAAAATAAAACTGAAAAAAAAAAATGCTAACCTGAAACTGGGAAGACATCTCAGTGGTTAAAGACACTTGCTTAGGGCTGGAGAGATGGTTTAGCAGTTGAGGCACTTGTCTGCAAAGCCAAAAGACTTCAGCTCAATTCTACAGGACCCATGTAAGCCAGATGCACAAGGTGGCACATGCGTCTGGAGTTTGTTTGCAGTAGAGACACTGGCATTCCCATTCTCTCTGTCTGTCTGCCTCTCTCTCATAAATAAATAATAACTAAAACATTTTAAAGACACTTGCTTACAAAGCCTGTCGGCCAGGGCACAATTCCCAAGCCACCCACATAAATAAGATGCAAAAAGTGGTACAAGCCTCAAGGTTCTTTTGCTATGGCAAGAGGCCCTGGCGTGCACATACACACATAAATAAAAATAAAAGTTAGAAGTTGCTGACCCATCTGAAGCCACTCCCAGGCCTAAAGCTCACCATGAAGGTAAGAGATCTGTCCCCATTGGTGCGACTTGGCCAGCTACCCCAACCCTCTTTAGAGACCAAGAAGGAGGGGTGTCCCCGCGGCTTACTTCTCCATGGCAGCCACGTGTTGGGTGTCGATCTTGCCCTTGGTGTGGAGAGCAGAGGATTTCTTGCCCCCAAACAGGAGGCCAGCCTTGGCCATCTTCAGCAGGATGAGCCTGACCAGCTCCCCCATGTACAGGCCACTGATCATCTTCTCGAACCTGCAAGGCAGTCACATGACGCAGCACCATCCATTCCCCGAACGCCACAGGCCAGAGTCAGAAGCCAGCAGGAAAGGAGCTCCGCCCGTCACGAGGTCTCGGTACAGCTGAGGGATGGGGTGCCCTGTCCCATGTGAGCTGCGCCCTCCGAGCCTACGCCAGGGCAGAGCTGAGTGGGAGGAGAGCTAAGGAACCCTTTCCGCTCCCATGCTGGGCTCCGGGATGTCCCTGGCTATTGGGGGACCATTTGTACTGTGGATGTAAGGAACCACAGTGCCTCAGATTTCAGATACTGACTTAGGGGTATTTCTAACTCCTCCTGCACTGAGCTTCTGTCCCAGTGACATGATGTTTGTTAAAGGTTCTTTTGTTTCTATTTTGGGGGTTTTCCAAGGTAGGGTTTTGCTCTATCCCAGGCTGACCTGGAATTCACTGTGTAGTCAAAGGGTGGCCTTGAACTCCCAGTGATCCTCCTACCTCTGCCTCCCGAGTGCTGGGATTAAAGGTGTTGTGCCACCACGCCTGGCTGTTAAAGGTTCTGTTCTCAGTCTATGGGCCTCTACTGAGGGGAGGTGAGAGCCTTTACGAGATGCTCCTATGTGGCGAGACTACATAGTGATTTTTAGGTCCACCTGAGCTACAGTGACACTCTCATTCAAAAAAAAAAAAAAAAAAAAAAAAGGTGCTGGAGAGATGGCTTAGCAGTTAAGGCATTTGCCTGCAAAACCAAAGGATCCTGGTTCAATTCTCCAGGACCCACGTAAGCCAGATGCACAAGGGGGCGCATGCATCTACAGTTCATTTGCAGTGGCTGGAGGCCCTGGCATGCCCATTCTCTCTGCCTCTTTCTCTCTCTATCAAATACATAAATAAAATATATTTTAAAATAAATACAAGGATGAACCTGGTAAAGAGTCATCCAGCCATTTGAGGGTGTTTGTGGTTACACAAGATAATGTTCTTGTTTTTAGATGGTACACCCTAAAGTATTTAGGGGGTAAGAAAGGCAACCTAAGTCTCAAATAGTTCAGAAATTTTGTTTTGTTTTGTTCTCGTTGAAAGAGGGCCTTCCTCCGTAACCCAGGTTGGCCTGGAACTCACTATACAGGCCAGGCTGACCATGAACTCCACCTAGCAGGTGCTAAGCTTGACAGGTATGAGCCACCACACCCAGATAGAAAAAAACATCAGGGTTGGAGAGATGGCTTAGTGGTTAAGGTGTTGCCTGTAAAGCCAAAGGACCCAGTTTCGATTCTCCAGGTCCCATGTAAGCCAGATGCACAGGGTCACACATGCATCTGGAGTTCTGCAGGGGCTAGAGACCCTGGCACACCTATTCTCTCTCTCTCTCTTGCTCGCTCTGTCTCTAATAAATAAATAAAAATAACTTTATACATACAATAGGTGTATATAAACAGAGACTAAATGCAGACATACACAGAGAGAAAGAATGCATTTAGGAAATTTGAGTGAAGGGCCATGTTGGGAAATTTTGCATTATCTTCACAAGCTTTCTGTAAATCTGAAATTGTTTAGGATGCCTTAAAACATTTCTTTTTAGCCGGGCATGGTGGTGCATGCCTTTAATCCCAGCACTAGGGAGTCAGAGGTAGGAAGATAGCCATGAGTTTGAGGTCAGTCTGAGACTACATAACGAATTCCAAGTCAGCCAAGAGATCCTACTTTGAAAAAATAAAAAGAAAAAGAAAGAGAGGGTTAGAGAGATGATTCAGAGATTAAAATGCTTGCTTGAAAAGCTTAACAGCCTGTGTTTGATTCCCCAGTACCCATGTAAAGCCAGATGCACAAAGTGGCACATGCATCTGGACTTTGTTTGCAGCAGCCGGAGGCCCTGGTGCACCCACTCTCTCTGTGTCTATCTCTCTATCTAGCCCTCTCTCTTGCAAATTAATAAATAAAATCTTTTTCTAAAAGGAAGGAAGGAAGGAACAAAAAAAACAACTGTGTAGTAAATGCTCACTGAGCTCAGCAGGTAGCTGAAGAGCTATGAGGGACTCCTCAAAAACTATCCTGAGGGCTGGAGAGATGGCTTAGTGGTTAAGCACTTGCCTATGAAACCTAAGGACCCCGGTTCAAGGCTCAATTCCCCAGGACCCCTGTTAGCCAGATGCATAAGGGGGCGCACGCATCTGGAGTTCATTTGCAGTGGCTGGAGGCCTTGGCACGCCCATCCTCCCTCTCTATCTGCCTCTTTCCCTCTCTCTCTTTCTCTCTCTCTCTCTCTCTCTCTCACTCTCAAATAAATAAATAAAAATGAACAAAAAAATTTAAAAAAACTGTCCTGAGGGCTGGAGGGATTGCTAAGTGGTTAGGGTGCTTGCGTGCAAAGCTTAATGACCCAAGTTCCAATCCCCAGTACCCATGTGAAGCCAGATGCACAAAGTGACGCACACATCTCAGTTCATTTTCAGTGGCTAGAGACTCTAAGTGCCCATTCTCTAGCTCTCTCTCCTTGCAGATAAATAATTAAGGGAAAAAATGTTCTGCAGGTGAGTGAGGCCTGAGGCTGGGAAGATACGGATGGAGGATAATGACAGACATGGAGAGGAAGCCTTACAGGGCTCCTAGTGCTACAAGGTGACGCCTCTGAGAAAGCAGGGTGGTCAGGGAGCCACAGAGACACACACAGGGCACACGACAGATTTCTGTTCCCTTGTGACCCGTGGCTGACATGCTCCAAGCGGGCAGCACCTCTCGCTTTTGGTTCAAGGTCTTGTATGCGCACGCGTGCTCCAGCCACACAGCCTGCCTTGGGACTATGGTTGTGACCTGGGAGACATCACTGTATCCCCTCGTTTCTCATCTGTTGAACAAAACTGCCCTATGGACTAACTGTGCTGGGTGACTAGTGACAACTAGAGATTCCCCTCTCCCCTAAGTACTGTGCCCCTGCTCAGTGCCCACGCCCAGACTATAGAGCCAAAAGGCACTCACAGCTGCTTTCCAGGGTTGAGCGAGCCGAGGTCCAGCTCCCTGTCAAACTCGGTGCGGATGTCCTCCAGGGCGCCGTCGTCCCCGAAGGCCCCCCACTCCGTGTTGATGCACATCCGCCCCTCGTCGCCCTCCACCAGGTCGATGTTGCTCATGTCCTCCATGTAACACGCGTTGGTGCCAGTGCCTGCGGGGACCAGGGTGGACAAAGAGGAAAGGGCGCCCGTGCCCGCTCTAGTGACCACTCCCCGAGTCCGAGGCCAGCCCGGGCTACCTAGTTCGACCTTGTCTCAACAAACTGCTTCGTGCTACTGACCCCCAGCTGCCTTCGCATGGACTCTCCTGGCAGGTGGACACCTCCCTTGCATCCAGTGCCTAGCCCAGGCCCTCTCTGCATCTCTCTTGACCTCATTTCTACCCTGGTGCCAAAACTTGATTCTCACCAGGTGTGGTGGCGCACACCTTTAATCCCAGCACTCGGGGGGCAGAGGTAGGAGGATCACAGAGTGTTCAAGGCCACCCTGAGATTACATAGTGAATTTTAGGTTAGTCTGAGCTAGAGTGAGACCCTACCTTGAAAAACAAAGATTTAATTCTCCTCAGAGCAGACCAGTTGAACTGCTTTCATATATATGAAAGAGGCAGCTAGAGAATGGGCATGCCAAGGCATCTAGCCAGACATATGCACCACCTAACAGGTAATAGGTACTGGGAAATCTAGTCTGCATCATTAGGCTTTTCAGGCAAGCACCTTAACTGCTGAGCCCCCTTTTTCTGTTTTTTTTTTAATATATATTTTATCTATCTATTTATTTAGGAAAGGAAAAAAGGCAGATAGACAAAATGGGCACACCAGGGCCTCCAGCCACTGCAAATGAACTCCAGCTGCATGTGCCACCTTATGCATCTGACTTATGTGGGTACTGGGGAATTGAACCTGGGTCCTTAGACTTCACAGTCAAGTGCCTTAACCACCAAGCCATCTCTCCAGCCACCACCACCCCCCTTTTTGGGGGTAGAGTCTCTCTCTAGCTGGAATTCACTCTGTAGTCTCAGGGTGGCCTCAAACTCACGGCGATCCTCCCACCTCTGCCTCCCGAGTGCTGGGATTGAAGGCGTGCGCCATTATGCCCGGCTCCTGTTTTTTTACTTGTGTGTGTGTGTGCATATGAATGAACGTGAGTATGGGCACACACATGTCACAGCGCTCATGGAGAGGTCAGAGAACAGCCTCAAGGTGTCAGCTGACTCCTTCTACCTCGTTTGAATGAACAAATGGGTTTCTGTCCCCTGTGCTGCCCTCTTGAATAGCACTGGTGCTTTTCCTATTTACTCAGATTTTGCTGAAACTCAGCACTAACGAAGCCCTTCTCACACCTCCAGGAAGCAAGTCCCATTGACTTACCAATGATGACACCGACTTCGCAGTAAGGATCATCATAGGCACATGTCATCATGGTCCCCACGGTGTCGTTGACCAAGGCCAGGATGTCCACGTCCAGGTCCTGGTAAACACAAGGCGCCCAGGTGTGAGTGGAGGAAGGGTGCACCCTCCCCCACACACACACACACAGGAAGGGAAGGCAGCGGAGGCTGCCACAGCGACATCTCTGGGCACCGCCTGTTGGGCCAGCCTGCAAGAAACTGGCTTTTGCCAGGGGAGCAAGAAAGGGGGCCCCAGGCACTTGAAGTGAGGGTAAAAGGCTTCTGTCAAAGGAGGCTACAAGGATAGCCTACCAGGAGCCTAAGCCGGGAGACAGAGAGGTAAACATGTCTGTCCTAGGAGCAGTGGTGTTTCCAAAAGAAAGCCCCGCAGGCCTGGTCCACAGGATGCTGTCAGCCAGGGAGCCCAGCTTCAGTCCGGTCCCCTCGGACAGCACCTGGTTTCCAGCCTGCCTTTCCTGTTCTGCTGAGTCAACTTGAGTCACCAAGGTTCCCCAAAGTTTGGAGAACCATCTTCTTTATTTATTCATTTATTTACAAATGCTTTTATTTATTTATCTATTTGTAAGCAGAGAGAGAGAGAGAGAGAATGGGTGCTCAAGGGGTCTTGCCACTGCAAATGAACTCCAGACGCGTGTACCACTTTATGCATCTGCCTTTATGAGTTCTGGGGAACTGAAACCCTGAGGCTGGCAGGCTTTGCAAGCAAGCACCTTTAAGCAGTGAGCCGTTTTCCCAGCTCCATTGGAGGACAATTGTATTGACTGGTTGACAGATCGATTATTTTTTGGTTTTTCGAGGTAGGGTCTCACTCTAGCCCAGGCTGATCTGGAATTCACTGGGTGGTCAATCCTCCTACCTCCGACTCCCGAGAGCTGGGATTAAAGGCGTGTGCCACCATGCCCAGCGCAGGACAACTTTAAAATGAGCCCAATAAGAGAACTATGCAAGTTACAAAGTACTAGAAACTTGGCTCGAAAGAGAAGAAAAGACCAGAAGTATACACATTCAAGTACTCCCTGTGGCCTGGGGCGCAGCTCAGGAGGGGAGTTCTTGCCACCATTCAAGAGGCACGGGGTCACAAAATGGCCGGGAGAGCCATGACCTCACGGTGCCTGACACCACCTACACAAGACCATCATAATAGAAGGAAAAGATGATGACATCAAAATAAAAGAGACTGATTGAGAGGGGGAGGGGGCTGAAGGAGAGTAGAGTTGCGAGGGGGAAAGTCTGGGTTGGGAGGAGGGACTTCCATGGTTTATTGCCTATAATTATGGAAGTTGTCAATAAAAGAAAAAAAATTTTAAAAGAGGTTTGAGGGCTGGAGAGATGGCTTAGCGATTAAGCGCTTGCCTGTGAAGCCTAAGGACCCCGGTTCGAGGCTCGATTCCCCAGGACCCACGTGAGCCAGATGCACAAGGGGGCGCACTTGTCTGGAGTTCGTTTGCAGTGCCTGGAAGCCCTGGCGCGCCCATTCTCTCTCTGTCTCTCTATCTGCCTCTCTCTCTCTCTGTGTCACTCTCAAATAAATAAATAAAAATGAACAAAAATATTTTTTTTTAAAAAGAGGTTTGATCAGTAGCACTGTGGGGGGGCCCCCTTGCTGTCACCAGCACTGTGGGGGGTGGGATCCACTTGCCATCAGGCAACAAGCGATCCGGATTTTATTAGTAGGCCTTCAGCTCAGCAAGGAACAAGTCTTACTTTTGAAGTTATGTAAATTCTTGTCAAATATATTCAACAGGAATAGAGTGTCAAGTGCAACAGAAAGACTAAAAAGAGAGCTGTGTGTGTGTGTGTGTGTGTGTGTGTGTGGCTGGGGATTGAATCCAAGGTCTTATGCATGCCGGATAAGTGCTGTCCCATTAAGCTACATCTTAAGCCCCATCAGATAATCTTGTAAATTTTAGAGAGAAGTAAACAGTGGCATTTAAACATAGCTCAGGTCTATCCAAGTCCCCCTGAAGAGCTGTGGGGTCCGGAGACCCAGGGAAGTGCAGTGGTGGGCACTGGCCCCACATGTGGAGGTTCACCAGCGAGCTTGTCCAAGCTGGCCACATCTGCACCCCAGTGGGGACCCTCTGTCCCCCCTTTGACCCTCCTTTCATGCAGGTACAGTCCAAGGGCCCCAAGATGAAGAGGCGAGGACTGGAAGACCCCCAGACCAGGGCCAAGGTGAGTCTCTCACCTCGTGTCTTTGCATGGCGTTTCGCAGACGGCTCACCACATCTGTGTCTTGAACTCCCCGCGCCTTAAACTTCTTGGTCCATGAAAGCAGAACGCCCTGTGGGGAGAGTTTAGATCATGCAGGTGCCCAGTGTGGCATGGAGCAGCAGGCTGCCATGCTCGGAGCACCCCATGGCTTCACATCTGGAAGCTGAATCACCTGGGTCTTTGGTTTTCCTCTCTCTCTCTTGTTTGTTTGTTTGTTTGAGCTAGAGTCTCGCTCTAGCCCAGGTTGACCTGGAATTCACTATGTAGTCTCAGGGTGGCCTTGAACTCACCTGAGTGCTAAGATTAAAGGTGTGTGCCAAAACTCCTCCCACTACAGTCTTTTATTTATTTGTTTGTTTTTACATTTATTTTTCAAGGTAAAGTCTTGCTCTCACCTAAGTTGGCCTGGAATTCATTATGTAGACTGAGGCTGGCCTCAGACTCACAGAAATCCTCCTACCTCTGCCTCCTGAGTGCTGAGATTAAAAGTGTGTGCCACCACTCCCAGCAGTCACCCCCCCCCCCCCGCCCCGCCTTGGTTTTTCAAGGTAGGGTTTCACTCTAGTCTAGACTGACCTGGAATAATTCACTCTCTATCCTCAGGATGGTCTCAGTCTCGAGCTCACGGCCATCCTCCTACCTCTGCCTCCCAAGTGCTGGGATTAAAGGTATGTGCCACCATGCCCGGCATTCAGCAGTTGTTTTTTTTAAAAAATATTTTATTTGGAGCTGGGAAGAGGACTCAGTGGTTAAAGGCACTTGTTTGCAAAGCCTGATTTTCTAGATTCAATTTCCCAATACCCACATAATACCAGATGCTCAAAGTGGTGCATTGTCTGGAATTTTTTTGCAGTGGCAGGAGGTCCTGGGGCACATATATTCATTCTCTCTTTCTATTTCTCCCTCTCATAAATAAATTAAATATTTAAAAAAATAATGCTAAGAGGCTGGAGAGATGGCTTAGCACTTAAGTGCTTGTCTGTGAAGCCTAAGAACCCCGGTTCAAGGCTCAATTCCCCAGGACCCAGGTTAGCCAGATACACAAGGGGGCGCATGCATCTGGAGTTCGTTTACAGTGGCTGGAGGCCATGGCGCACTCATTCTCCTTCTCTATTTGCCTGTATCTCTGTCTGTCGCTCTCAAATAAATAAATAAAAATAAATAAAATATATATATAATGCTGAGCATGGTGGTGCACGGCTTTACTCCCAGCACTCTGGAGACAGAGGGAGGAGGATCTCTGTGAGTTTGAAGCCAGCCTGGAACTACAGAGTGAATCCAAGGTCGGCCTGAGCTAAAGCGAGACCCGACCTCAAAAATAAACTTTATTTATTTGCAAGGAGAGAGAGAGTGGACACACCAGGGATTCTTGCCATTGTAAACGTACTCCAAATGCATGTGCCACTTTGTACATCTGGCTTTATGTGGATACTGAGGAATTGAACCCAGGCTGTCAAGTTTTGCAAGCAAGCAGCTTTAACTGTTGAGCCATCTCTCCAGCCCTTTTTTATGTTTTTAAGACAAAGTTTCATTCATAGCCAGGGCTGACCTGGGACTCACAATGTAGCCCAAGCTGGTCTCAAAACTCATAGTTCATGCTTCAGACTCCTATGTCCTGGGTTTACAGGTATGAGCCACCTGGCCTGGCAAAAATCCTTTCTTTTGGTTATAGTGAAATATATGACACACTAGGGACTAGAAAGCTGCCTCTGTGGTAAAAGTGCTTGCTTGAAATATTCGGCACAATGCTGTAACCTGTCCTCACACTACTGTGCGACAGGACAGAAAACTCAGTTCCCCCAGCCAGGCATGGTGGCGCACGCCTTTAATACCAGCACTCGGGAGGCAGAGGTAGGAAGATTGCCACAAGTTCAAGGCCAGCCTGAGACTACATAGTGAATTCCAGGTCAGCTTGAGCTAGAGTGAGACCCTACCTCGAAAAACCAAAATTAACAACAACAACAAAATTTCCTTACAAGTAGCGTTACCCACGAGTTTTGTGTCTGAAATCATAAGTAATGATAGAATTTGTCAGACTAGAAGACAACCTACAAATTGATAGAGTCGACCAAATCCATCCACCCAGTCAAAGGCAATTAAGTCCAACGTCACAAACCCCAGAACCATACCTCTTCCAGCCCCCTCGATTTATGGATGAAGAAACTGAGAGTCAGAGACAAGGACCTTGTTGGAGCGGTCACAGGGAGGACAGCCCAGTTAGAATGCCCGGTTCAGGACTCGCCATAGGCACTCAGGTTGCTTCCTGCACCGCAGCGCCCCCGTGTGGCAGCTGTCACTAACATGTCTTCATTGGCTAAGGCAGCACCCAGGCTTCACCAGGGTGACAGATGTACGGTGGTTCCCCCTCCCCAAAAGTTGTTAGGGACTACGTGCAACCCCGTGGGGAGAGAGCATGTATGGACAAAAGCTGTGACGTAGGCAGGATGTGGGAGCACCTACTGTAACCCCAGCACTTAGGAGGCTGAGGCAGGAGGATCACAAGTTCAAAGCCAGGCTGGGCTACACAGGAGACCCTGACGCCAAAAGTCAAATCAAATTAAGACAAACAAGCTAACAGTGGCAACAAAAAGGAAGACTTTAGCTGGATATGGTGACACACACCTTTAATCCCAGCACTCGGGGGGCAGAGGTAGGAGGATCACCGTGAGTTCAAGGCCACCCTGAGACTACAGAGTGAATTCCTGGTCAACCTGGGCTAGAGTGAGACCCCACCTCAAAAAATCAAAAAAAAAAAAAAGTAGAGATTGGTGCTCCTCCAGACACAAAATGGCCTGGATACCCATGACCTCACAGTGCCTGACGCTACCTACACAAGACCATCATAATAGGAGGAAAAGAGGATGGCATCAAAATAAAAGAGAGACTGATTGAGAGGGGAAGGGGATATGATGGAGAATGGAGTTTCAAGGGGAAAGTGGAGGGAGGAAGGAAATTACCACGGGATATTGTTTACAATTATGGAAGTTGTCAATAAAAAAAAAATAAACTAGGAAAAAAGTGATAAAATACTGAGGAGAAAATAAGCAAATATATACACAACTTATAAATTCTATACATGTAGCATAATCTCAATATTTAATGTGTATTTAGCTTTTGGAAGAAACCTCTAAAGTGGAGTAGTCTATAGCTCTAAGTGTTGGGATGAGAGGTATGTGCTATCCATCCCAAAGACACAATACACGAGAAAAGATTTGGAAAGAAGAAACGTTCATTCAAGGCAATAGTTTTGGTGTGTGATGTGTGCATGTATGTTTTTGCATGTGTGTGGGCACATGTGTATTCAAGCACATGGGGGTGTGTGTGAGTGCAAGTGAATGACAGAGATTAATGTAAAGTGTCTTCCTCGACCTGCCTCCACTTTAGTTACTGAAATATGGTCTCTTCCTTGAACTCAGAGCTCGCTGACTCGGCGAATCTAGCTGGCCAGTGTGCCCCAGGGACGTCCTCTCTCTCATTACAGGTGGGCCACCATGACCACCCAGCATTTGCATGGATGGTAGGGTCTGAACTCACCCTTGCGTGGAAGTACTTTACCAACTGAGCTATCTCCCCAGCCTGCATTGTCCTTTTAAATAACCCTTTGGGGGCTAGAAACATGACTTAGCGGTTAACGCGCTTGCCTTCGAAGCCTAAGGACCCAGGTCTGACTCTCCAGATCCCACATAAGCCAGGCGCACAAAGATGAGGCAAGGGCGAGTTCGCACTTGCCCACTAGGTAGCGCAAGCGCCTGGAGTTTGATTGCAGTGGCTGAGGCCCAGGCATGTGAATTCTCTCTAATTCTATCTCTCCCTCTCTCTCTGTGTAGAAAATAAAAATAAACAATCCTTTCACAGATTGACCTCGGATTGGGTTAGGTCCCATGCTCACAAATGAAAACACCGCAATCCTCCCACCTGGCCAGGGGCACCTATGGAACCACACCGCCCCCAGGTGCCGGGTCTGCTCACCGCAATCCTGCTTCTAAAACTCCCAAGGGAGTGAGGCGCCTGCCCTGTGGCCTCCCACCCCACCAGTAGGCAGCTGCATCAGAAATCTTGAGTGGGTCCTCAAGCCAGCAGCACGGCATGTTCTGGAACCTTAGGGGCAGCGGAGATGGCTCAGTGAGAAAACTGCCTCACAAGCATGAGCTCAGATCCTCAGAACCCACATAAAAGCTGGGTGTCGTCAGACATGGCGGTGCACCTTTCAGCCCAGCATTTGGGGGCAGAGGTAGGAGGATCACCGTGAGTTTGAGGCCAGTCTGAAGCTACAGAGTGAGTTCCAGGTCAGCCTGGGCTAGAGGGAGACCCTACCATGAAACACCCAGTAAGTAGGGGCTGGAGAGATGCCTTAGTGGTTAAGTGCTTGCCTGCGAAGCCTAAGGACCCTGGTTCAGGGCCCCACTCTCCAGGATCCACGTAAAGCAGATGCACAAGGTGGTGCATGCATCTGGAGTTCGTTTGCAGTGCCTGGAGGCCCTGGTGCACCCATTCTCTCTCTCTATCTATTTCTCTCTCTGTCTATCATTCTCAAATAAACAAATAAATTAGGAAAAAAAATACACCCAACATCGACCTCTGGCCTACACATGCATGTGAACACAGTGAACACGAACCCCACGTGGTGTACATACATAGACACACCGCACACACACACATGTACATGCACACGCACGCAAAAGAAGAGAAAAAGGGGCTGAAGAGATGACTCAGCAGTTGAGGCACTTGCTTACAAAAGAGGAGAAAGTAAACAAAAACACTTAAGACCTGACTTCAGTCCCTTGACTCTCCAGGGCCCTCCTGAGGATTCTGCTGCACACCAAGGTTGAGAACTACTGACCCCATTCCCTCCCTCATGCTGGGCCCATGCCGAGTGCACAGTGCCACCTCTTCATTAGCAAAGGCAGAGAAAAGGGGGCTAGGGAGATGGCTCAGCAGTTAAAGTCCCTTGTTTGCAAAGCCTGCCAACCCAGGGCTCAATTCCCAAGCCACCCATGGGTGCAAAAAAAAAAAAAGTGGTGCAAGCATCTAATGTTCGAGAGGCCCTTGTGCACATACATGCATGCACACACATGTGCAAATGCATTTTTAAAAATATTTATTTGCAAGCAAAGAGAAACTGAAACAAAGAGAAAGACACAGAGAGAGAGAGAGACAGCATGGGCGCACCAGGGCCTCCAGCCACTGCAAACAAACTCCAGATGCATGTGCCACTTTGTGCATCTGGCTTACGTGGGTACTGAGGCATCAAACCCAGATTGTTAGGCTTTGAAGAAAACACCTTAACTGATGAGCCATTATCTTTCTAGCCCAAATACATAAAAAAAAAAAAAGCAGAGAAAGAAGGACTGGAGAGATAGCTTAGCAGTTAAGGCACTTGCCTACAAAGCCTAAGAACCCAGTTTTGATTCCCCAGTACCTACATAAAGCCAAATGCATAAGGTGGCGCATGTATCTGGGGTTCATTTGTAGTGACTGTAAGCCCTGGCATGCCATTCTCTCTCCCTCTCTCTCTACCTCTTTCTGTCTGTCTCAAATAAATAAATTAATTAAATTTAATATTTTTTAGTTTTTTATTTACTTATTTGAGAGTGACAGTCAGAGAGGAAGAGGCAAAGAGAGAGAGAGAATGGGCCTGCCAGGGCCTCCAGCCACTGCAGACAAACTCCAGACACATGAGCCCCCTTGTGCATCTGGCTAACATGGGTCCTGGGGAATCGAGCCTGGAACCAGGGTCCTTAGGCTTCACAGGCAAGCGCTTAACTGCTAAGCCATCTCTCCAGCCCTAATTTAATATTTAAAAAAAAAAACAAAAAGCAGATGGTTTAGCAGTTAAGGAGATTGCCTGCAAAGCCTAAGGACACAGGTTCGATTCCCCAGAACCCATGTAAGCCAGATGCACAAGGTGGCGCACATGTCTAGAGTTTGGTTGCAATGGCTAGATGCCCTGGCACACCAATTCTCTCCCTCTCTCGTGTGTAAAAAATAAATAAATAAAATAAAATAAAATTGGTAGATTTAAACACACACACACACACACAAAAAAAAAAAAAAAAAAAAAAAAAAAAAAGCAGAGAAAGAGACCAACAAACCAGAAAGCTTTGTGCTGCACATTTGCAAAAGCGCCAACCCAGGGCCTTACCTCCTCCAACTTGGTCTGTCTGCAGGGGAAAGAGAAGGTGAAGCCAAGGGGCAGTTTCTTGTGCGTCAGCTCTTTGGTCTTCATGAAATCTGCCAGGCAGTCAGCTATGTAATCGAATAGCTGCAGGGAGAGAAAGTGCAGGGCACCAGGCTAAGGCACGGTTTCTCGTGACTGGGAGCCAGGCCTTGCCCCCCGGCTGGCCTGTACCTCTGTGCCATTGCCCCGGGTGATTTCATTGGGCGTCGGGTAGAACTGACTCTCCATGTGGACGTTCCGCTTTCCCTCTTCTGAGACTTTCACCTTCAAGACTCGAAACTTGGATCCTCCAAGATCCAGGGACAGGAACTCCCCATTTTCTACAAAGAAATAAAACCAGTCATCAGGGCTGGAGAGATAGCTTAGCGGTTAAGCGCTTGCCTGTGAAGCCTAAGGACTCTGTTTCTAGGCTCAACTCCCCAGGACCCATGTTAGCCAGATGCATAAGGGGGCGCACGCATCTGGAGTTCGTCTGCAGTGGCTGGAGGCCCTGGTGCGCCCATTCTCTCTCTCTCTCTCTGCCTGCCTCTTTCTCTGTTTGTCACTCTCAAATAAATAAATAAAAAATAATAAACAAAAAGTTTTTTAAAAACAGTCATCATTCAGTGAGGGTCTGTCTGCACCGTGACAAGCCCTAGAGTATAAGTCAGACATGTAATAGATGCCACCAAATCTCAGGATGTGGGACTGGAGTCATGGCGCAATGGGTAAAATGCTTGCCACTCAAGCAAAAGGCCTGAGCTTGGGTCCCCAGCACACAAGTAAAAATGCTGAGCATGGGGCTGGAGAGATGGCTTGATGGTTAAGGCGCTTGCCTACAAAGCCAAAGGATCCAGGTTCAATTCCCCAGTACCCACATAAATCCAGATACACAAAGTGGCACAAGTGTCTGGATTTTGCTTGTAGTGGTTGGAGTTCCTAGTATGCCGATTCTCTCTCTCTCTCTCTTTTTAAAATGATATGTTTTATTTATTTATTGAGAGAGAAAGAGGCAGAGAGAATTGGCACACCAGGGCTTCCAGCCACAACCACTGCAAATGAACTCCAGACTCATATGCCCCGGATCCTTTGGCTTTGTAGGCAAACACCTTAACCTCTAAGCCATCTCTCCATCCCCTCTCTCCCTCTCCTAAATAAATAAGGGCTGGAGGGATGGTTTAGCAGTTAAGGTGCTTGCCTGCAAAGCCAAAGGAACCAGGTTTGATTCCCCAGGACCCACGTAAGCCAGATGCAGGAAGTGGGGCATGCATCTGGAGTTTGCTTACAGCAGCTGGAGACCCTGGTGCACCAAATCTCTCTCTCTTTCTGTCAAATAAATAAATATAATATAAAATAAATATAAATATAAATTATATATATATGTGTGTGTGTGTGTGTGTGTATGTGTATATATATATATATATATATATATATATATATATATATATATATATATATATATACATATACATATATATATATGTATTTAAAATGCTGGGCATGGCACTGGAGAGATGGCTTAGTGGTTAAGCGCTTGCCTGTGAAGCCTAAGGACCCATGTTAGCTAGATGCACAAGGGGGCGCACATGTCTGGAGTTTGTTTACAGTGGCTAGAGGCCCCGGTGTGCCCATTCTCTCTCTCTCTCTGTCTCTTTCTCTCTCTGTATCTGTCGCTATCAAATAAAAATAAACAAAAGAAAAATTTTTAATTCTGGTATAACTGACTAGTTCATTGTCAAACTGTCTCAAAACATAACAGAGAGAGCAACTGAAAAGGAGACCCAACATTGACCTCGGGCCTCCACATGCATACTCACGTGTGCATGTGTACCTGCATACACATGTACACCCACACTCCCATAAACATGCAGCAACACATGCACACCACGCCAACACACACAGATCTCGGGATGTTGCATGGGCTAGTGTCTTCATCCCCCTTGCTGAGGGTTGAGGCATGTGGCCATTTGTCTGCATCATACAGCAAAAGGCAGAACTAGAGGGTGTTTGTCTGTGTGTCCCTGTGTCCTGAGCCCGATCCACTCGCTCATGTTGGGGGCAATGAGCGTGCTCACTGGAAGTGAACTCACTTCAAGAGCGACCCTGAGAAATGAGCTTTGGAGGTGGGGCCTACGCCAACATGCCAGGACAGGGACGAAAACTGTTCCAGCAATCACGAGGGAAATGCAGAGAGGGCGTGAAGGAAAAGATGGGCACACAGCAGAGGGGCCAGCCTCACTCAAGCCTCAGTCTGATGGACCGAGAGACACATCCCAGGAAGGGAGTGCCGGGGGTGGCCCGGGAGCCCATAGCCCCAGTCCCACAGGGGAGCAGAGACCTGAGCACCCGCGGAGTCCCGCAAGCTCAGGAAACAGCACAAAGAGGCTCTCGCTCAAAAACAAGACCAGTGGCTGGAGAGATGGCTCAGTGGCTAAAGGAGCTTGTTGCAAAGCCCAGTGACCCGGATTCCGTTCCCAGCACCACGCAGAGACACGTGCACAATGGCGCATGAGTCTGGAGCCTGATTGCAATAGCCAGAGGCATGCCCATTTCCGCTCTCTACCTCCCTCTCTTCCTCCCTCTGCTTGCAAATAAATAAAAAATAGTTTTTTAAAAGGCAGGGCATGGGCCTGGAGAGATGGCTTAGCGGTTAAGCGCTTGCCTGTGAAGTCTAAGAACCTGGTTCCAGGCTTGATTCCCCAGGACCCTGATGCACAAGCCAGATGCACAAGGAAGAGCACGCGTCTGGAGTTCGTTTGGGGTGGCTGGAAGCCCTGGCGCACCCATTCTCTCTGTCTGTCTGTCTGTCTTTCTGTCTGTCTGTCTCTCTCTCTCTCTCTCTCTCTCTCTCTCTCTCCCTCCCTCTTTCTCTCTCTCTGCCTGTCACTCTCAAATAAATAAATAAAAATAAAAACTAAAATAAAATAAACAAAGCACGGCATGGAGCCAGGCATGGTGGTGTACATCTTTAATTCCAGCACTCAGGAGGCAGAGGTAGGAGGATTGCTGTGAGTTCAAGGTGACCCTGAGACTACATAGTAAGAGTGAGACCCTGCCTCGAAATCCACCCCCAAATAAAAAAAAGAAAGAAAGAAAGATGGGCTGGAGAGATGGTTTCGTGGTTAAGCACTTGCCTGTGAAGCCTAAGGACCCTGGTTTGAGGCTACATTCCCCAGGACCCACATAAGCCAGATGCACAAGGTGGAGCATGCATCTGGCGTTCGTTTAGGTGGCTGGAGGCCCTGACGCGCCCATTCTCATTCTCTCTCTCCCTCTCCCTCTCTCTCTTTCTGTCTATCTGTTGCTCTCAAATAAATAAATAAAAATAAACAAAAAAATTTAAAGAAAGAAAGAAGAAAAAAGCATCATTTCACACGGAAGCAATAGCCAAACACCACTCATGTGGATGCTGACATCAGTATGTAACCACCTGGCCCCTCTCCCAGGAAGGGGAGATCTGGTACTGCTGCAATTTGACTGTGTCCGACCCACTCACCATGTCACAAAACTAGCAAGCTACCGTAACAAAAATAAGCCTTGGGAGCTGGTGGCGCACGCCTGTAATCCCAGCACTCAGGAGGCAGAGGTAGTAGGATCACTGTGAGTCCGAGGTCACCCTGAGACTACATTGTGAATTCCAGGTCAGCCTGGGCTAGAGCAAGACCCTACCTCAAAAAAAAAAAAAAACAAAAAATAAAATAAAATAAGGCTTAGGGCTGGAGATACAGCTCAGAGGTTAAGGCACTTGGCTGCAAAGTCTAGTGACTGGGGTTTGATTCTCCAGTACCACATACACAAGATGCACAATGGCACATGCATCTGGAGACTGTTTGCAGTGACAGGAAGCCCTGGTGTGCCCATACTTATTCTCTCTGTTGGTCTCTTTCTGTCTGTCTGTCTCTCATATGAATAGTGAATAAAATACAAAAAAATAAGGCTGAGGATGGAGAGATGGCTTAGTGGTTAAGGCATATGCCTGCAAAGCCAAAGGATTCAGGTTCAATTCCCCAGGACCCACAAGATGTCAGATGTCAGATGCACAAGGGAAACATGCGTCTGGAGTTTGTTTGCACTGGTTTGAGTCCCTAGTATGCCTATTCTCTTTCTCTCTCTCTCTAATAAATAAATAAAATATTTTAAAAATAAAAAATAAGGCTTCTTTAGCCAGCATCTTATCTTCAACTCACCCCCAGCTTACAAATGCCATAGCCTTACCTAAAGAGCAAGGGAGGGTGGAGAGATGGCTTAGCAGTTAAGGCACTTGCTGCAAAGCCAAAGGACCCAGGTCCGATTCCCCCAGGACACACGAAAACCAGATGCACAGGTGGCGCATGTGTCTGGAGCTCATTTTCAGTGGCTGGAGGCCCTGGAGTGCCCATTCTCTCTGTCTCTTTCTCTGTCTCAAGCAAATAAAAGTTAAAAAATATTTAAAGAAAAATAAATAAAGAGCACAGAGGACGCCAACTCCAGTTTTTGTTCCCATGGAGACTTCTGGAGATTATCTCCCCAGATTAGTCTTGAGAGGAGCCATTTATGACTAAGTGTTCCAGGGAATCCAGGGACAGAATCTGGCCTGCTTATCACAATGTCAGCAAGAGACACTCTCACTGGGTGTGTTATATTGGTGTGGAAGTCGTGCAAACATCCACAGAGCACCTACTCCAAATCACATGCCAGGTGCTGGGGAGGCAAGGATGGCTGGCTGTGGGCATTCTGAGGAAGTTATTAGAAATATCAGGATGAGGAGGATCACTATGAGTTCAAGGCCAGACGACATAGTGACTTCTAGGTCAGTCTGGGCCAGAGTGAGACCCTAACTCAAACAAAAAATTATTTGGGGCTGGAGACATGACAGGGTTCAATTCTTCAGTCCCCACGTAAAACCAGATGCACAGAGTGACACATGCATTTGGAGTTTGCAGCTGTGGGATGCCCCGGCACGCCCATTCCCTCCCTCTTCCCCTCCCTCCCTCTGTCCTGACAAATAAAGATTTTTTTTTATTTTTTAGGGCTAGAGAGATAGTTTAGTGGTTAAGGCACTTGACTGTGAAGCCTAAGGACACACATTCCACTCTCCAGATCCCATGAAAGCCAGACGCACAAGGTGACGCATGTGCACAAGGTGGCACACATGTCTGGAGTTCAAGTTCAGTCACTAGAGCCCTGGTCTGCCAAAGTTCTCTCTCATTCTGTCGTTTGCTCTTTCTCTCTCTCTCTCTCATAAAAAAAAAAAAAAAAAAGATTTAAAAAATAAATACCAAGCCAGGCGTGGTGGCTCACGGCTTTAATCCCAGCACTCAGAAGGAAAAGGTAGGAGGATCACCATGAGTTCGAGGCCACCCTGAGACTACAGAGCGAATTCCAAGTCAGCCTGGACTAGATCAAAACCCTACCTCAAAAAAAAAAAAAAAAAAAAGATAAATAAATAAATAAATAAGAAAAAAGAAAAGAAATATCAGTATAGGAAATGGAAATGATAGATCAGAGGATAAAGGCACTTGTTACAAAGCCTGACGGTCTGGGTTTGATTCCTCAGAACCCATGTAAAACCAGATGCACAAAGTGGTACATGAGTCTGGAGTTGGTTTGCAGTGGCAGGAGGTGCACCCATATTACTTATCTCTCTCACTCAGATAAATAAATAAATAAACAAATAAATAAAATCTTTAAAAGAGAGAAAGTGGGAGTGCTGGCTTAGTGGCTAAGGAATTTGCCTGCAAAGTCAAGGACCCAGGTTCGATTCCCCAGGACCCACGTAAACAAGATGTACAAGGTGGTGCATGTGTCTGGAGTTCATTTGCAGTGGCTAGAGGCCCTGGCATGCCAGTTCTCTCTATCTGCCTCTCTCTCTCTCTCAGCCTATTTCTCTCTCTCTCGAATAAATAAAGAAAAATAAATTTTAAAATAAAGAATGGAAGTTGTCAAAAAATAACATTAAAAACCCGGGCGTGGTGATGCACACTTTTAATCCCAGCACTCGGGAGGCAGAGGTAGAAGGAGCGCCGTGAGTTCGAGGCCACCCAGAGACTACATAGTGAATTCCAGGTCAGCCTGAGCTAGAGTGAAACCCTACCTCGAAAACCCAAAATAAATAAATAATTTGAAAAGAAAAAAATAAGTAAATGAAAATAAGAAAAACATAAAGAAGAGAGGAAGATATTAGTTAATAAATTAATTGATGCCAGGGTGGACAAGCAGCATGCTGGTGGGAAGTGTAGACAGAGGCACCCATATCGGAGGTGGGAGCTGGCAGCCAGCTCCCCAGGGAGGTGAGACAGCCCTGAGAAGAGAGAGAATTAGGCAACCAGAGAGGGGCCAATGGGTGTCCCAGTAAGAAAGGGTCATAGTTGGGCTGGAGAGATGGTTTAGTGGTTAAGCGCTTGCCTGTGAAGCCTAAGGACCCCGGTTCAAGGCTCAATTCCCCAGGACCCACGTTAGCCAGATGCACAAGGGGGCGCATGCATCTGGAGTTTGTTTGCAGTGGCTGGAAGCCCCGGCGCGCCCATTCTCTCTCTTGCTCTCTGCCTCTTTCTCTCTCTCTGTCGCTCTCAAATAAATAAAAATAAAAATAAAATAAAATAAAATAAAATAAAAAAACAAGAAAGGGTCATAGTGGACGGATGAGAGGATCTGCAGATCTGTACCAGAAATGGGGCTGGACGGTGTTGGGGTAAATCAGGAAGGTTTTGGAAACACTCCCCTTCATTCCAAACCCCCACAGGCAATGTGGTCTTCATACGGGTGAGAGTGAGCTACAGGCAGGTTTTTTTGTTTGTTTGTTTGTTTATTTTTATTTATTTATTTACTTGAGAGCAACAGAAAGAGAAAGAGGCAGAGAGAGAGAATGGGCGCGCCAGGGCCTCCAGCCACTGCAAACGAACTCCAGACGCATGCGCACCCTTGTGCATCCGGCTAACGTGGGTCCTGGGGAATTGAGCCTCGAACAGGGGTCTTTAGGCTTCACAGGCAAGTGTTTAACCGCTGAGCCATCTCTCCAGCCCTACAGGCAGATTTGAAAGAAAAGAATGCCAGATCTGATCCAGATTTGGGGGCAAACATCTCTGGCAGCCAGCCAGGATAGACCAAGGGTTTGACAAGGGATGAAGTATCACATGAACAGGGGTGTAATGAGGAAGACTGACTGGTGGCCGTCCCTTCCTCTGTCCCCCACATACTGTCCTTCTCCCTGTGCAAATGCTTGCCTGCACCAGTGACTCCAGGTGCCCCTCATGGAAACCATGTGGCACGTCCCTTCCAGGGTGTGACTCTGACCCCAGAGGACTTCCTGGGCCCTGGGGGAGGGAGGCCCTGCCCAGGCAGAGGAACCTTGCAGGGTCACTACAGAAACCAGAGTGCTAAGAGAGGAGAATTCTGCCTGCTTCTAATGGCCACCATCAGGACCCATGCCTCTGCTCCCCCCTCATTCCCTCAGACAGTGTCCCCTTAAGGATACAGTGGCCCATACATAGATTTTGGAAGCTCAGGGTCCAGAGGAAAGAGGCCTAGGAAACTGTCTTGGAATCCCAGTGGCAGTTGAACATTCAGTTCAGGCAGATCTGGAACCAAGCCCTAGCACAGTCCCAGGCCCAGCAGCCAGCCCTGGAGGACCACCTCAGGGTCCGGTGTATATTCTCAGCACAGGGAAGGCAGAGGTAGGAGGATTGCCGTAAGCTCAAAGCCAGCCTGGCCTAGTCACCCCTCTCACTGAAACGTCATTAACCACACAAAGTTAAGCTCAAATCACAGGGTGGGGACTGAAAGTCAAGTCAGACCCCAACCCCTGGAGATGCTTTGTCCAAGCCTTGGTCTGCTCTTTGGGCTCCTTCATTACTCTCTATTTTTATTTGTTTATTTATTAGAGAGAGAGAGAGAATGAGAATGAGCACGCCAGGGCCTCTAGCCACTGCAAATGAACTCCAGATGCATGCGCCACCTTCTGCATCTGGCTTATGTGGGTACTGGGGAATTGAATCTGGGTCCTTAGGCTTTGTAGGTGAGCGTCTTAACCACTGAGTCATCTCTCCAGCCCCTCACTCCTCTCTCAATCACTTTCTACTCTCTGAAATTGCTTAGAGCCTCACTTCCTTCCCCCCTCCAAGAGAGGCATTGAAGCCACAGCCCTTCCTGGATCTTCGCGTTGTATATGGCTCCCACGCACACAGGCCTGTTAATAAAATGGCAAGCTCTTTCTCCCGCCGCTCTGTCCCTTGTCCGTTTATTTCAGCAGACTTAAAGGCTTGGGTCTTCAGAGGGACTCAGAAAGTTCCTTGGCCTCTCCATCAACAATCCTACAAGTCTGTGGGCCACACCGAGACACCCTTCTACGATGAGGGTGATAGCACAATATCCTGGGGTTCACCATAGCACCTGCTCACTGGGGACCCTGGGTCCAGACACATCAGTGCAACCAAATGACAGGCAGGGCACCGCGTCCTGTGAGGAGAGGTCTTCAGGGGACAGTAAAGAAAGAGGGCAGGCGTGTCTTGGCTTGAGGAGGAGGGAGTGGAGCACTTGGTCAGTCTCACTTCTAAACCTTCTGGAAGCAGACTGCTCAAGGTCACTTTCCCTTGCCACTGGGGCCACACCCCGCTGGTATCTGCAAGAGGTGTGGCGGCCCAGGAGAACTTGGATCCAGCGCTCCTCACCACACCCCCCCACACCCCATGACTCAGATGCCAAACGGCCTTGGCTGACCTGTCGGGAACCACAGGCCCCTCAGCGTTCTTACCCCGTGCCAAGGCGCAGCAGAGATTTCCAGAACACACGCTCCTCTAGGGAGGCACACTGCCCATCACGGGCAGAGAGGAAGCAACGTCTCTCCCTTCACTGTCCTGGGCTTCTCCCGCGTAAGGCAGCCAAGCTACTTTGCCGAAGCACTGCCCCAGAACTCTGCTAATCCAATCCAAGCCCCCTCCCCTGCCGGAAAGGACACACACCTCAGGCCTTGCTCCTTCAACAACAGCACCCTGAAACTGGCTCTGAGCGCTGATGCTCTGACATTGGGGGAGCCCCATGCTTCGGGCGCACTCACTGGTCGGTGTTCTGGCAGCTGCTCCCCAGTGTTCCAGGAGGCCCACATGATGCAGGGAGACCCTGGCATCCTAGGATGGCAGCACATGCTCAGAAATAATAATAATAGTAAAATAATACAGCCGGGCGTGGTGGCACACACCTTTAATCCCAGCACTTGGGAGGCAGAGGTAGGAGGATCACCGTGAGTTCAAGGCCAGCCTGGGATATAGAATGAGTTTTAGGTCAGCCTGAACTAGAATAAGACTCTACCTCAAACAAAAAAAAAAAAAAAAATAGTTCTTCCGGGCTGGAGAGATGGTTTAGTGGTTAAGGTACTTGTCTGCAAAGCCAAAGGAACCAAGTATGATTCCCCAGGACCCACGTAAGCCAAATATACAAAGGAGAACATGCATCTGGAGTTGGTTTGCGGTGGCTGGAGGCCCTGGCATGCCCATCCCATCCCCCCACCACCTGCATCTTTCTCTCTCTCTCAAATAAATAAAGAAAAAAAATACTTTAAAAAAAACTTCTCTCTTATGCTTTTTCCAGAGCCAGGTGGGTCTTACAAATCCCTCTGCAGAGAGTTATAGGCTGTGGTAGGCAAAATTGTACCTTCATCCCCTAAGATCTCCATGCCTCAATTCCCGGGTCCTTGGGGCCCATGGGGACAGGAAATTAAAGCCGCAGACTGTAGATGGCATCAAAATTGCTCATCTGCTGGCTCTGATGTCGGGAGCTTACCCTGGGTTATCTGAGTAGGCCGGATGCTGAATGTGCAAGAGGGAGGCTGAAGGCCAGAGCCAGAGGGAGATTTAAAAAAAAAAAATAAATTAACTTATTGCTGGGCGTGGTGGCTCACGCCTTTAATCCCAGCACTCGGGAGGCAGAGGTAGGAGGACCTCTGTGAGTTTGAGGCCACCCTGAGACTACAGAGTGAATTCCAGGTCAGCCTGAGCTAGAGCAAGACCCTACCTCAAAAAAAAAGAAAAAAAAAATTCAACTTATTTATTTAGTCGCAGTGCATACGTGTGTGCATGCCAGGTCTCCTGACACTCACTGCAAATGAACACAAGATGCTTGCACTACTTGCAATCTGGCTTTATGTGGGTGCTGGGAAATCAAACTCAGCCCACAGGTCTTGCAAACAAGTGCCTTTAACCCCTGAGCCATCTTCCCCGCGCTCAGGGAGAGATTTGAAGACACAACGCTGTTGGCTCAGAAAGGGGCAGAAGGCTGCTGGAAGCTGCTGGAAGCTGGAGGAGATAAGGAAAGTCATCCTCCCCGCATGGCCCTGAGAAGGAATACACCTGCCACTGTTTGATTTTAGCCTAGCAAGACCCATCTCAAACTTCTGACCGTATGAACTGTAACAGAATAAGTCTGTGTTGCATTCATCCTGGGAGTTTGTGGGAATGTGTTACCAGGGCCTCCAAGGGCAGAGGTCCAGGGAATGGCATGTGGAGAACTGTCCAGGAAGAAATTATTTACGCTCAGGTAACTAAGGAGCACAGGTCCTAATGCAGACTGCTGAGTGCATCAGCTAGCCCATGCTGACTTATCTTAGGCCTCCTGAGCTCACCTCTGAGAACAGAAAATAGCAATAGAATCCTACTACATAGATGTTGGGGACAGCTCAGTGGTAGAGCATTTACCTAGCTTAGAACACACACACTCTCTCTCTATTCTCTCTCTCTCTCTCATTAGCACATAGCTAGGCCAACTCTCCTATTAGACAGATGTAAAAACCAAGGCCAATCACTGCATGGGGTCACTAAGTAATGACAGGGTAGGCCAGAACCTAAGTTTTGTTTTGTTTTGTTAAATATTTTATTTATTTATTTATTAGAGAGAGAGAAAGAGGCAGAGAGAATGGATGCACCAAGGCCTCCAGCCACTGCAAACACATGAGCCACCTTGTGCATCTGGCTTACATGGGTACTGGGGAATCGAACCTGGGTCATTAGGCTTTGCAGGCAAGAGCCTTGACTGCTGAGCCATCTCTCCAGCCCCCTTGGTTTCTTGAATTGTCACTTAATAATACTTTTACTACATACTTCCTTTCACTAGTTACTGTCTCAAGCCTAGAATCTGAACCTAGAAGTGAAGGTCACGTACCACTGACTCAACACTTGTGTCAAGGTCTAGCTGGGACCACTGGTGAATAAAACCTGGCCTCCAGGGACTGTCGCCCACAGCTGTGGCAAGGGCATTGACAAACTCCCATCCCGGAGTGAGGAAACTCCACAGAGAGAGGCAGTGAGTGATGCGTAGACTGGGCTTGGGAAGCTAAGATGGCACTTGCCAAGGCAAGAGTGGGGGATGCGGGGCTGGAGAGATGGCTTGGTGGTGAAAGCCCTTGCCTGTGAAGCCTAAGGACCCCGGTTCAATTGCCCAGTGCCCGCGTGAGCTAGATGCACAAGGTGGTGCATGCCTCTGGAGTTTGCAATGGCTAGAGGCTCTGGTGTGCCCATTCTCTCCCTCTAGAACAGAGGATGTAGCAGGAGAGCAAACAGCATGAGCAGTGCCCCTGCATGCAGGGAGCCCAGGTCTGTGGAACCCAGGGGTGCTCAACAGGACCGGAGAGGGACGAGGGGACAGAGAGAGAGAAGCTAAGGTGCAGGGAGAATGCGCCAAGCCGCTGAGGGGCAGGGGGTCCCTGGAAGCCCCACTCACCCGAGCCATCTGGAATGGCCCTGACGAAGGTGGGCAGCATCTTCACCGAGGCCGTGGGGTTGGTGTCCCTGGCCAGGCCTTTCTCCATCTCCGCCCGGAAGCGCGCCATGACGTCCAGCAGGGTCTCATCTGAGAGCCGCAGGTGATACAGGAACCTGTCCACCTGGAATGGAGGCAGGCCGGGGTGTCCAGCGATCGTGGCTGGCAGCGGATGCCCTCCACCGAGGGTGGGCATGCCCAGACTCTCCAGAAAGCTGCACTCCTGACTCTAGGCATGGCTTTGTAACATGCACTCCCAAAGGCTCCTTACCCAAGGCCCCCCATCAGCTAGGGGGCAAGGCAGGGAGTTGGGAGAACAGAGCTAAAGGTTGGTGCAGGGCAGATCTGTTCCTCTGAAGGGGAACCGAGGAAGACGTGACTCTCCGTTATTCTGATGGGACAGTGGGAGGAGAGCGAAGAATGAATCAGGGTTTCTCATTCCTACTCTCTCTCTCTCCACTGGAAACGACTAGCTATACCTTTAGTCATAAGTTCCTAAGCCATTTTTCCCCCTGGTCTTTTAAGATCAGGTCATGTAGAACATGCAGCCCAGAGTGGTCTAAAATTTGCTAAGTAGCCCAGGCTGGACTCAAACTTGTGATCTTCCAGTCTCTGCCTCATGGTTCTGATTACAGACACGTGTCACCATGCCTGGATTAACATCCCAGTATGAGAACAATATATTGGCCAGGCGTGGTGGTGCACGCCTTTAATCCCAGCACTCGGGAGGCAGAGGTAGGAGGATCACCATGAGCTCGAGACCACCCTGAGACTACCTAGTGAATTCCAGGTAAGCCTGAGCTAGACTGAGACCCTTCCTTAGGAAGGAAGGAAGGAAGGAAAGAAGGAAGGAAGGAAGGAAGGAAGGAAGGAAGGAAGGAAGGAAGGAAGGAAGGAAGGAAGGAAGGAAGGGCGTGTGCGACCATGCCTGGTTCAAGTCTAATTTTAAAACTTTTTTTTTTTTTTTTCATTGAAAGAGAAGCTGGGTGTGGTGGTGCACACCTTTAATTCCAGGTCAGCCTGGGCTAAAGTGAGACCCTACCATGAAAGAACAAAAAAGAAAGAAAGAGAGAGAGAGAGGGAGAGAGGGAGAGAGGGAGTGAAGGTGAGTGCAGGCACTCCAGGACCACTTGATGCTGCAGACAAACTCCAGTTGCACACGCCACCTTGTGTGTCTGGCTTTACATGGGTACTGGAAAATTGAGACCAGGCCAGCAGGCCTTCGCAAGCAAGCGCCTTTAACCACTATTTTTTAAAGTTATTATTTATTTATTTATTTATTTGAGAGAAAGAGGCAGAGAAGGAGCGAGAGAGAGAAAGAGAGAAAAAGAGAGAGAGAATGGGTGTGCCAGGGCATCCAGCCACTGCAAATGAACTCCAGATGCATGTGCCAACTTGTGCATTTGGCTTACGTGGGTCCTGGGAAGTCAAACCAAGGTCCTTTGGCTTTGCAGGCAAACGTCTAAACCACCCAGCCATCTCTCCAGCCTCTTTTTTTTTTTTTTTTAATTTAGCCTTGTTGTTTATTTCTTTGCAAGCAGATAGAGAGATAGAGAGAGAGAAAGAGAAGAATTGAATTTGGGTGGTTAGGCTTTGCAGGCAAGCATCTTAACCACTGATCCATCTCTCCAGCTCCTCCTTTTTTTCCCTCTTTTTCGAGACGGGCTCACCCGTTCCTCGGATTGGCCTGCAGCTCGCATGCTTGCTTCCTCCCTGCTGGCTGCCTGCCATGCTGAGCTTCCCCTGAAAGGGTGAGCTGAAATAAACCCTTCCCTTCCATGCGCTGCTGCCGCTGGCCAGATGTTTTGTCCCAGCAAGGAGAAGGTCACTGCTACAGAAAGTTGGCACCGGGAGTCACGGATAACCTTGAACTTGGTATCCTTCTGCATGCACCTCCCAAGTGCCGGCATTCGGGCGCTCACCATCACACGTAAAGGATGACGCACTAGGGATTGAACTCAGGGCTTGGTGCATGCTCAGCAGGCAGGCACGCTGCCCACGGAGCCACATCTCAAATCCCCAGAATTTTTTTTTAAATTTAATTTATTTATTTGAGAGACACAGACACAGAGAGAAAGACAGATAGAGGGAGAGAGAGAGAGAGAATGGGCACGCCAGGGCTTCCAGCCTCTGCAAATGAACTCCAGACGCGTGCGCCCCCTTGTGCATCTGGCTAACGTGGGACCTGGGGAACCGAGCCTCGAACTGGGGCCCTTAGGCTTCACAGGCAAGCAGTTAACTGCTAAGCCATCTCTCCAGCCCTTTTTTTTTTTTTTTTTTTCTTTTTTTGAGGTAGAGTCTAACTCTAGCCCAGGCTGACCTGGAAGTCATTATGTAGCCTCAGAGTGGCCTCGAACTCATGGCCATCCTCCTACCTCTGCCTCCCAAGTGCTGGGACTAAAGGCGTGCACCACCACACCCAGCATGAAATCTAATTGTTGCAGTCATGTCAAAACTGGGGCACAGCAGCACATGGCTGTAACCCCAGCACTTGGGAGGTGGTAGCAGGAGGAACAGAAGTTCAAGGTCATCTCAGTTCCATAGGGAGTTTGAGACCATCCCAGACTATATGAGACCCTGTAACAAAAAAGAGGAAGGGCCAGGCATGGTGGCGCACACCTTTAATCCCAGCACTCAGAGGCAGACGTAAGAAGTTCGCTGTGAACTCGAGGCCACCCTGAGACTACATTGTGACGTCCAGGTTGGTCTGGGACCCTACCTCAAAAAAAAAAAAAAAAAACAGGACATGAGGAAGGGCTTGTCAAATTTCTCTTGGAAATGAGAGAGGATGTCACTTAAATAAACAGGGACTGGGGCTGGAGAGATGGCTCAACCGTGAAAGGCGCCTGTGTGTAAATAATCAGGACATTAAAGCAAAGGGCCACTGTCTCAAGGAGGAAAGTTACAAAAGGAATGTAAGTCACTGTGACGTGTTCAGTCCATCTGATGGTGACACGTCACATTAGGGATGCAGAAAGGCCACTGGCCTTCTGCGCTCCCAGGACGGCTTGGGCACGGTAGGCGGGAAGATCGATCCGTCATAGAGCACGTGCTCCTCCCCGCCAGGTCACGAGGCCAGCGGAGTCCAGGCCCGCTCCTCAGGGGAGAACCCTGCATGCCAGAGTGTTGTCCTGCACGTCGCCTTATCGAATCTCCTTGACAGCCCTTGAGCTGACCAAATAAGGCCACAGGTACCATCCCTAGCTGAGGAATGAGGAAGATAAGGCTCAGAGCCACTGACCGGCACAGAGAACGGCGCTGGGGCTGGTTAACGCAGCGCACGTGCGCCGTCGCGCCTCAGCCTGTGTCTGGCTCACATCGCTCTGTGGGATCCACGCGCCCATCAGACAGCTTAGACTCAAGGTGTCGCGGGACAGGTGCCAGCCTTCAGCCAAACCTCAGAAGACAGGAGGACCCAACCCAGAGGCCTAAGACAGTGAAACAGCCCCAGGACTTTGGGGACGAGAGAGGGTCCAGAAAACCATTAGAGTCGTCAACAACAATAAAAGGACAATTGAGCTTTCAGCTCCCTGGGGAAGATAAAATGTAACCAGGTCATGCTTCATTAGAGCTCAGACTGCATAACTAATTGCTTGGCACAGCCACACGCAAATGGAGAAAACTGCTCAGGAAGGACGTGACCCAAGTAATTGGGATACAACAAAGGTGGAGTGCCCTACGTGGGAAGTAAACTTGAGCCTTTGTTGTCATGGCAAAGCCCCCAAACAATCCCCCGAACCTAACGATCACTGTTGGTTGGCCCAAGAGGATGGGGCTTCTCCACATGTCCGTGTATCACCGTCCTGTGTAAGTCACTGTTTTTCAGATGCTTCTAGGTCACATGTGAGGTACAGCCTAACAGCCATTCAGCTACTTGGGTAACTGCTGGTCTTTCCGTTAGCTTAAGCTATGGCAGAAAGAATGTCAGCTTAGCAGTTTCTTGTTTATTCCTTGTATCTTCCTAGAACAGTAACTAGAAGGAACGTATGTTGGAGCAAAACAAACAAACAAAAATAATAAGCCAGGTGTGATGGCACATGCCTTTAATCCCAGCACTGTGAGTTCAAGGCCAGCCTGAGACTACATAGTAAATTCCAGGTCAGCTTGGGCTAGAGCAAGACACTACCTTGAAAAACAAAAACAAAAACAAACAAACAAACAAAAAAAAGCAAAGGAAAAAAATGCCTTTAAAAAAGAACCCAAACAGGGCATGGGTGTGAACAGAGACACATGCCCCAGGAATTATGGGAGAGAACTTGAGTGTCAGAAGCCCAAGCCCACTTCTGGAGGGACTCACAAACTGAAATGGGACAGGAAAGCCAACGGCCTTTAAATTAGAAAGAGTTAATAATCCGGGCATGGTGGTGGACGTCTTTAATCCCAGCACTTGAAAGGCAGAGGTAGAAGGGTCACTGTGAGTTCGAGGCCACCCTCAGACTACAGAGTGAATTCCAGGTAAACCTGGGCTACAGTCAAGACTCTACCTCAGGGGAAAAAAAAAAAAAGTAAATGTAGGCACTGGGGAGAAGTCTCAGCACTTAAAGCTGGGTGTTTGCTTGCAAAGCCTGCCAGGCTGCTTTCAATTCCCCAGTACCCACATAAAGCCAGATGCACAAAGTAGCCCATGCACCTGAAGTTCATTTGCAAGAAGCCATGCTGTGTACCCATTCTCTCTCTCTCCCTCTCTCCACTCTTTCTCTCATAAGTAAATAAAATATTAAAACAAGAAAAAGTAAATGAAGAGCTGCAGAGATGGCTTAGCAGTTAAAGCATTTGCCTGCAAAGCCTAAGGACCCAGGTTCAATTCTCCAGGACCCACGTAAGCCAGATGCACAAAGTGGCACATGCATCTGGAGTTCGTCTGCAGTGGCAGGAAGCCCTGGCGCACCCATTCTCTCTCTCTCTCTCTGCCTCTTTCTCTGTCGCTCTCAAATAAATAAATAAAAAGAAACCAAAAAATTTTTTTTAAAAAAGAGAAAGAGAAAGTAAATGAAAAAACTTGAAGCTCAAGACTATCTGACTAAAGAAAGAAGGAACCCAAAGGAGCTGCAGTGACCACTCAGTCCAAAGTTCCAGTACTACGGATTGAGTCATAAAGTCGTTCCACTCTTTGACCTCCAGAGCTCACTTCCAGGAGCCCGTTCTCAGGAGATGGTCTGCGGCGTGGAGAGCGGCAGGTGCCCACACCTGCTCTTTTCCTCGGAAGGAGTTTGCCTGTGATGATGGGTTCAATCAGTAATTTTTTTTTTTTTTTTGAGGAGAGAATTTGAACATTTTGATTTATGTATAGCAATGTTATTATTATTTACTTTTCTTTTTTGAGGTAGGGTCTCCCTCTAGTCCAGGCTGACCTGGAATTCACTATGTAGTCTCAGAATAGCCTCAAACTCAAGGCGATCCTCCTACCTCTGCCTCCTGAGTGCTGGGATTAAAGGCGTGTGACACCACACACGGCTGTATAGAAATGTTTTAATTGTTGAAAAGATGCCTCTGGGCTGGAGACATGGTTTAATGGTGCTTGCTTCCAAACCTGATGGTCCAGGTTCAATTCCCCATTACTCAAGTGTAGCCAGACAGACTCACAAAGTGGAGACTCACTCTTTCTCTCTGTGTCTTTCTGTCTCTCTCAAATAAGTAAATAACATTTTTTTAGGGCTGGAGAGATGGCCTAGCGGTTAAGGTGTTTGCCTGTGAAGCCTGAGGACTCACAGTTGACTCTCCAGGTCCCACTAATCCAGACACACAGTGACAGAAGCACGCCAGGTCACACATGTGTATGGGGGGGCACACATCTGTAGTTCAATTGTAGTGGCTGGAGGCCCTGGCCAGCCAATTCTCTCTTTCTTTCTCACTCTTGTATAAAAAAAGCAGTCTGCTGGGTCTGCATAAAAAAAAGTTTGCTGGGTATGGTGGCGCACACCTTTAATCCAGCACTTGGGAGGCAGAGGTAGGAGGATTGCCATGAGTTCAAGGCCACCCTGAGACCACAGAGTGAATTCCAGATTTGCCTGAGCTACAGTGAGACCCTACCTCGAAAATCCAAAGAAAGCCAGGCATGGTGGTACATGCCTTTAATCCCAGAACTTGGGAGGCAGAGATAGGAGGATCGCCGAGAGTTCGAGGCCACCCTGAGAATACATAGTGAATTCCAGGTCAGCCTGAGCTAGAATGAACCTACCTTAGAAGACCAAAACAAAACAAAACAAAAAAATATATTTATTTATTTGAGAGAGAGGAAAAAAAGAGACAGAGGGAGAGAATGGGCACACCAGGGCCTCTAGTCACTGCGAATGAACTCCAGATGCATATGCTACTTTGTGCATCTGGTTTACATGGGTACTGGGGAATCGAACTTGGGTCTTTAGGCTTTGCAGGCAAGTACCTTAACTGCTAAACCATCTCTCCAGCCCCAGCCCAAACATTTTTTTGTTTGTTTTTTTTTTTTCAAGGTAGAGTCTCACTCTAGCTCGGGCTGACCTGGAGTTCACTATGTAGTCTCAGGATGACCTCGAACTCACAGCAATCCTCCTACCTCTGCCTCCCAAGTGCTGGAATTAAAGGCATGTGCCACCACACCCAGCTCCAAACATTTTTTAATATATTTTTATTTATTTATTTATTAGAGAGAGGGAGAGAATGTGCACGCCAGGGCCTCCAGCCACTGCATATGAACTCCAGATGCATGTGCCCCCTTGTGCATCTGGCTTACATGGGTCCTGGAGAGTTGAACTGGGATCCTTTGGCTTTGCAGGCAACCGTTGTAACCACTAAGCCATCTCTCCAGCACCCCCCCCTTTCTTTAAAAAAATACGTTTTATTCAAATAATTTTTAAATAAAGAGAAAACAATGTTTCTGAAAGTACCCAAATGGAGGCTGGTCTGGGTTCAATTCTTCAGATACCTACATAAAGCTGGGTAGGTGTTCGTTTGCAGCAGCCAAACACCCTGGCATGCCCCAAACCACCCCACACAAATAAATAAATTTTCAAAAAGAAAGTATCCAAATTACCAACAAAAAGAGGAATGGTAGGGCTGGAGAGATGGTTTAGCAGTTAAGTGTTTGCCTGTGAAGCCTAAGCGCCCCGGTTCGAGGTTCGATTCCTCAGGACCCACGTTAGCCAGATGCACAAGGGGGCGCACGCGTCTGGAGTTTGTTTGCAGTGGCTGGAGGCCCTGGTGCGCCCATTCTCTATATATATGTACCTGCCTCTCTCTCTCTCTCTGTCGCTCTCAAATAAATATTTTTTTAAAAAAAAAAAAGAGGAATGGTAAGCAAATGTTGGCACATCTACCTAGTTGAAGGTGAGGAAGACTGACGTGATGAGCAGGAAGACAATGGAGAGACCCACATGGGCGGTTACAACATAGGTGGTTACATCAGAAGTCGGGGGGGGGGGGGGGCGGGGGGCAGAGCCGGGCGTGGTGACGCACTCCTTGAATCCCAGCACTTGGGAGGCCGAGGTAGAAGGATCGCTGTGAGTTCGAGGCCACCCTGTAGAAGGATCGCTGTGAGTTCGAGGCCACCCTGAGACTACACAGTGAATTCCAGGTCAAGAGGGAAACCTTACCTCGAAAAACCAAAAAAAAAAAAAAAAAAAAAGCCAGGGAGGTGGGATACGGAGCCATGACAGACAGCACAGTGGAAGTGTGACCATGAACACAAACACCATGGAAGAAATGAGAGGTGCCACAGAACTGTCCCCACAGCACATGTGACAGCTAAGTTAAAGGGGACAGTAAAGTTAACATTTCTACTTCGTTGTACTGTTGACTTAGTAAGCTGGAAAAAAAAAAAAAAAAACGCACGTTGAAAGCCTAACCTATCCGGTCCTTATGAATGAACAGTCGATGGGTCAGTGACCAGGCCGGGCCTAGCGTTATCAATAGATCAAATAGGTCAATATTGGAAAATTGGAAACAAAGCTGTCTTCAAAGTCGATATGAGATTTTAAAACATTCATCAAGGCTATAAATGTTAATCCTCGCAGGCCAGTGTAGCTCAGGAATACAAACTTTTAGACACCTGACTACGGAAGAGAGAACAGGCCGGGCGTGGTGGCGCACGCCTTTGATCCCAGCACTCTGGAGGCAGAGGTAGGAGGATTGCCGTGAGTTCGAGGCCACCCTGAGACTCCATAGTGAATTCCAGGTCAGTCTGGGCTAGGGTGAGACCCTACCTCAAAAAAACAGAAAAGAAAAAAAGAAAGAAAGAAAAATATATTTTATTTATTCATTGAGAGAGAGAGAGGTGCAGGTAGAGGGAGAGAATGGCATGTCAGGGTCTCTAGCCACTGCAAAGGAACTCCAGACAGCACATGTACCACCTTGTGCAGCTGGCTTTACATGGACACTGGGGAATCACAGACAAGCACCTTACCCACTGAGCCATCTCTCCAGTCCATAAATTCTCCTAATTCTTTACAAATGACTCTCCACCATTATGGTCTCTTTCCCTAAACATTTCTGAGCTGGGCATACACTTTGTTAAGCTTTTTTTTTTTTTTTTTTTTTTTTTTAAAATAAAGAGAGATCTGGCACAACAGGGCCTCCAGCCACTGGAACTGAACTCCAGACGCATGTACCACCTTGTGCGCTTGCGTCATTTTGTGCATCTGGCTTACATGGGACCTGGAGAGTTGAACATGGGTCCTTAGGCTTTACAGGTAAGTGCCTTAACCACTAAGCCATCTCTCTAGCCCTTCTTTAAGCTTTTTTTTTTTTAATTTTTTTTTTATTTGAGAGCAACAGACACAGAGAGAAAGACAGATAGAGGGAGAGAGAGAGAATGGGCGCGCCAGGGCTTCCAGCCTCTGCAAACGAACTCCAGACGCGTGCGCCCCCTTGTGCATCTGGCTAACGTGGGATCTGGGGAACCGAGCCTCGAAGTGGGGTCCTTAGGCTTCACAGGCAAGCGCTTAACCACTAAGCCATCTCTCTAGCCCTTGTTTAAGCTTTTTAAAGACCTTCTCTTCATCCTATATGTGCCAGGAGATCCTGACTGAAAGTCAAGGCTTGGAATAGTAACACCATGCCCCAGTATATGGAAGATTCACTATCATTTACCCATTGGGATTTTTACTGGCTTTGGCTCCCAGTATCTTTTCCAACAGGATTTCTTAAGTTCTTCCTTTTTTTCTTTCCAGTGCTGGGAAGTCGAACCCAGGACCTTAGACAAGTGCTCTACCTGCGAGCTACCCCCACTTCAAAATCCTCCCACCTCCACCTGTTTATTTATCTTTGCAAGGAGATAGAAAGAGAGAACAGGCATGCCAGAGCCTCTAGCTACTGCAGATGAACTCCAGATGCATATGCCACTTTGTGGATCTGGCTTTACATGGGTACTGGGGATTCAAACCCAGGTTGTTTAGGCTTTGCATGCAAGCGCCTTGACCACTGGACATCTCTCCAGCCCCACTTTTTTTTTTTAATTGGGGATACAGTCTCATGGAGTTCAGACTGGCCTCAAACTCAGATTCTCCACACAGCCAAGGACGACCTTGGACTCCTGATGTTCCTGCCTCCACCTCCCAAGCGCTGGACTAGAAGCATGTACCACCATGTCCAATGCTAAGTCCCTGTTTTTAAAAATATTTCATTTTATTTTACTTATTTGAGAGAGAGAGAGAGAGAGAGAAGAAAGAGAGAGAGAGAATGGTCACATCAGTGCCTTCGGTTACTGCAAACAAACTCCAGACGTGCGCGTCCCCTTGTGCATCTGGCTTACGAGGGTCCTGGGGAATCAAACCTGGGTCCTTTGGCTTTGCGGGCATGTGCCTGAACTGCTAAGCCACCTCTCTCCAACCCTCTAAGTCCCTTTTGATGAAGAGAGGGGGCTCAGTCGAGTGTGTCATTGAATGGACCAGGCATCTCAGCTTTGGGGGGGGGGGGGTTGCTCCTTACCTTCTTGATCTGATCCTCCTTCAGCTTGGAGAAGTAAAACGCCATCAAGTGTACGGCAAACATATTTGTTCCCCAAGTTTGCTTTCTCCCAGACGCGCAGTGTTTAGTCCCAGTGCCTGCTTCCAGAATGGGCCGGGAGCCGCTTGCTGCCGACTAAATAGCCGCCGCCGCCTGGCTCAATGATTAAACTTCGCCGGGCTCGGTCCCTCCCTCCGCCGCACGCTGACTTGGCTGCGGGGGAAGCTGCCGCGAGGGAGGCCAGGAATTGATGAGGACCTGACCGCTGGAGAATGGGGTGCAGCGACCCCCGTTGCTAAGTGACACTCTCACATGGGCAGCGCTCCACGAAGCCACTCAGCCGGGGAAAATCTTCGGAGAAGTTGGGCACAAAACAAAGCCATCTTTCAACCGGGGTGGCTGCTCTGCAAAGAATTTCCAGTCCCAGGCTGTCCCCTTTCCTCCTCTACCTGGTAACATAACCCCATGAGCCCCACCCCAGGCCCCCCCAAAGCACCATCTGAAAGAGACTAAAGTGTCCCGGTCAGGGAGAGCCCAAGAATGCTGAGGCAAATTCCTCCACTAGTAACAGGTCAGCTCTCTTCGCTGACAGCCTCTGGTTAATGGGAAACAATCAATAAAGGTTGTCTGTCCACAGTGCGAGGCCAGACAACCTTTATTTTAACAGGTAGTGACCCAGGAAACAAAATGTGTAAGAAAGAATGAACTGGAGCCTGGTGTGGTGGGGCACGCCTTGAATCCCAGCACTCGGGAGGGAGGCAGAGGTAGGAGAGGTAGGAGGATCGCTGAGAGTTTAAGGCCACCCTGAGACTACGTAGTGAATTTCTGGTCAGCCTGGGCTAGAGCAAGACCCAACATGGAAAAAGCCAAAAAGGAAAAAAGGAAAAGAAGAAGAGGAGGAGGAAGAAGAAGAAAAATTATTATTTATGGATGCTGGAGAGATGGCTTAGGGGTAAAGGTATTTGCCTGCAAAGCCAAAGGACCCAGGATCAATTACCCAGGACCCACGTAAGCCAGATGCACAAGGTGGCATATGCATCTAGAGTTTGTCTGCAGTGGCTGGAGACCAGAGTGTGCCCATTCTTTGTCTCTCTGCCTGTTTCTTTCTCTCCTTCTCTCTCTCTCAAATAAATAAATACAATACTATATATATATATATATATGATTGGTTTTTGGATCTCCCTCTAGCTCAGGCTGACCTGGAATTCATTATGTAGAGTCGGGTAGCCTCAAACTCACAGCAATTCTCTTACTTCTGCCTCCCAAGAGCTGGGATTAAAGGCATGTATCACCACGCCTGGCCAAAACCAATTTTTTTTATTTTTTTATTTATTTATTTTTTTTAGTATTTAATTTATTTATTTATTTGAGAGAGAGGGTGAGAAAGAGAGAAACAAATAGAAAGAATGGGTGCACCAGGGCCTCCAGCCACTGCAAATGAACTCTAGATGCATGCATCGCCTTGTGCCTCCAGCCTGCGAAAAACAATTTTTTAAATATTTTATTTGTTTATTTATTTGAGAGAGAGAGAGAAATTGGCAAATAGAGAGAAAGAGAGAATGGGTGCACCAGGGTCTTCAGCCTCTGCAAACAAACTCCAGACACATGCACCCCCTTGTGCGTCTGGCTTACATGGGTCCTGGAGAATAGAACCAGGGTCGTTAGGCTTCACAGGCAACATCTTAACCACTAAGCCATCTCTCCAGCCTTCAAAAAACAAACTTTAAAGCCAGAGAGTAATTGAGGGAGACACCGATGTCAATCTCTGGCCTCCACACATATGTGTATCCACAGACATGCACACACACACACACAAATTTTAACTAGTATTTTACAGTGGAAAAAAGGGGGCTTCCTGAAAGAAATTCCTGATTCCCATCTCCCAAATACTAATCAAATGCTCTGTAAAATTAAGAACTGACTAGAAGGTCCACTTGTCACCCCAGTGTTTCTCTCTCCCACACAGCCCCGTTCTACTGCCGTCCTGGTCAGCTGCACAGCACAGTCTTGATAAAACAATGACTGAAGGGGCTGGAGAGATGGTTAAGTGCTTGCCTGCAAAGCCAAGGATCCAGGTTCGATTCCCCAGGACCCATATACAGCCAGATGTACAAGGTGGCACATGTGTCTGGAGTTCATTTGCAGTGGCTAGAGACCCTGCACACCCATTATCTCCCTCTCTCTTTCTGCCTCCTTCTCTCTTAAATAAATAAACATACAATGACTGAAGGATGGAGCAGGCTTTCAACAGCCACCTCTTCAGAAACCAGTGGAAGTCTGGATGGGAGACAGGGTCTAAAGACACTTGATTAAAATGACTTTCAAGCCGGCTGTGTGGCGCACACCTTTGATCGCAGCACTGGGGAGGCAGAGGTAGGGGGATCACTGTGAGTTTGAGGCCACCCTGAGACTGCAGAGTGAATTCCAGATCAGCCTGAGCTAGAACAAGACCCTACCTAAAAACAAAAACAAAACAATAATCAAAAAATGACTCAGATAAAGGGAAGAGAAAGGAAGGGAAGAGGGTACTTAATAGGTTGATATTGTATATACGTAAGTACAATGATTGTAATGGGGAGGTAATATGATGGAGAATGGAATTTCAAAGGGGAAAGTGTGGGGGTGGGGAGGGAGGGAATTACCATGGGATATTTTTTTATAATCATGGAAAATGTTAATAAAAATTAAATATACAAAAATAAACAAGTTTTTAAAAATGACTCTCAGATACTTTCCTCAGATGACACTGGGCGTGCTCAAAGCTTCCTCAATAGAGAAATCCTGTTCAGTCTGTTTACCCCAAACAATGACTTTTAACTCCTTCACTTATCATGCAAGTGGACAAAAGGTTGACCTTTCTCTTCATCTGGGTTCTGCAAACACGAGAACTGTTGGAGTTCAGAAACAGGCTCTGTGCTCCCCCGCACCAGCTGACAGTATGCCATCCCGGGCCGGTGGCCTATCTGTGAATAATCACGTCAGTCTTAATTCCTCCACTCAGTGCATACGGCACTACGTTGGTTGACTCATCCCAGCCACGAGGCCACAGTGGCCAGTGGGCAGAGGGGAAGAAAGCAATAACCAAAGATCTCCGCAGTCTCCGGTTGTTCGTGTGAGTCAGACGGGCAGTGTTTGGAAGTTCAGCTGGGTAAATGGCACCAGACGCCTTCCTTATGTTACCCCATGCCATCTTTCACCTACTCACATTAGCATGGACCTTCCAGGTGTGTGAGGTGGCTGACAGGTCAGCTGACTAATCCAAGATGTTTAATGATTATTGAAGATCATCACATGCACTTTCATCTGGCCCAATCTCACCTGGTAGAACCAAGATAAAATAATTAGGTTAGTTTGCCATCCTACACTGATTATCCCCACCCAAGACATTTGATCCTTCCTGAGGCATTTATGGCGCTAGTCACAGATAGCTGGGAATAAGTCTTATGAACATGGGTTTGGCTTAAGAACACTGGAGGGTTGTCACTGACCAATGAGGCTTTAGTTAAAGTGTATGACCCATTTGGAATAGCTTTCCCATGTATGTAGGGAAACTCTACACCCAGCTCCATTTCCACAGAGCTCCGTTTAATTTTATACTTACTTATTTATTTATTTAAGAGAGAGACAGACACACAGAGAGAGAGACAGAGAGAATGGGTGCACCAGGACCTCCAGCCACTGCAAACGAACTCCAGACATATGCGCCACCTTGTGCATCTGGCTTACGTGGGTCCTAGGGAATCGAACTTGGGTCTTTTGGCTTTCCAGGCAAGTGACTTAACTGCTAAGCCATCCCTCCAGCTTCTATTTTATTTTTTAAGTACTTTATTTGAGAGAGAGAGAGAAAGAATGGGTGCACCAGTTCCTCCTGCCACTGCAAACCAATACCAGATGTATGCTCCAGGTTGTATGTATCTGACTTTATGTGGGTGCTGGGGAATCAAACCTGGGTTGGCAGGCTTTGCAAGCAAGTGCCTTTAACTACTAAACCATATCCCCCCCCCACCCCAGAGCTCCATTTTAATCATCATGGTCACCTAGCCAGGCCCAAAGCAATAATATGTTTTCCTTTAAGTACAGAGCCTGATAGGAGGACAAGGAAATCCAATAAAAATTTCCTGTTTATTTAGCACACACTTATGTTTAGAAAACACTTAAATGGTGCTGTCGAGGTGCTTTACAGAATTAATCCCCAGAGCAGCTGTCACCCTCCACGTTTATTCGTAGAGAAGCCAAATCCCAGAGGCCCACTGGTACTTGGTTGAATAGAGATTTGATTGCCAGCAGTGTGTCTGGAGCCTGCGCTTAACCAGTGTGAGGCCTGATCTCCTTAGCCTGAGGCAGAGCACAGGGAAGTCAGAGGGCCCGGCTGCAACGGCAGCCAACAGCCCCGGGGAGCGCGTTTTAAGCACACGGGCCCTAGGCCCTGTCTTCACTCAAGATGAGGGCCAAGTTCATAACTGCATAGTCCACAGAGCCACCTCAGAAGGGAAATCTGTGAGACCACACAAAAGAAGACAGGCAACCCCCATTGGACACACTTATTTAAAAAAGCATCTCCTGAATTTAAGCCTTTAAAAAGTTAGGGACCCTGGGCTGGAGAGATGGCTTAGCAGTTAAGCGCTTGCCTGTGAAGCCTAAGGACCTCGGTTCGAGGCTCGATTCCACAGGACCCACGTTAGTCAGATGCACAAGGGGGCACACGTGTCTGGAGTTCGTTTGCAGAGGCTGGAAGCCCTGGCGCGCCCATTCTCTCTCTTTCTCTCTCCTCCCTCTTTCTCTCTCTGTCTGTTGCTCTCAAATAAATAAATAAAAATTTTAAAAAATTATTTAAAAAAAAGTTATGAACCCTTCCTAAAATTCCTATTTCATCTCATCCTATAGGTCTCTTAGCATAAGAAAATGTATATAGCTCTTCTCATCCATTGAGTAAAATACAACCATAAACCATTAGAAGGCACCAGTTTAATTTGCAAGATTATGGAAACAGTTCCACTTCCTATTACTAAACAACAGATCTTAAAAAAAAAAAAATTATTAAGCCGGGCATGGTGGCGCATGCCTTTAATCCCAGCACTCAGGAGACAGAGGTAGGAGGATTGCTGAGAGTTCGAGGCCACCCTGAGACTACACAGTGAATTTAAGGTCCACCTGAGCTAGAGTGAGACCCTACCTCAAAAACCAAAAAGAAAAAAATTATTTGTTAATCTGACAGAGAATGGCCACACCAGGGCCTCTAGTCACTGCTACCAAATGTCAGACACATGTGCCACCACATGCTCATATGGGTCAGGGGAATAGAACTCGGGTCGTTTGGCTTTGTTGGCCTTAACTGCTAAGCCATCTCTCCAAGCCAAAATAACAGATCTTGAACTCTGTATTGTGTTCATTTTAATAGTAAGTCTAAGGCTGCCCATATCAGCCTGATTCACTGATACTAAACTTGCTGCAAAAGAATGAGAATGTGAGAAAGCCAGGTGTGGAGGCGCACGCCTTTAATCCCAGCACTCAGGAGGCAGAGGTAGGTGATCCCTTGAGTTCAAGGTCACCCTGCGTCTACACAGTGAATTCCAGATCAGCCTGGGCTAGAGCGAGGCCCTACCTCGGAAAAAAAAAAAAAAAAAAAAGAGAGAGAGAGAGAGAGAGAATATGAGAGCAAATGGCCACAGAGAAAATAAATGTAGAAATTTCCAGACTCTGAGAGTAAAGTTACTATAGCATGTGAAACTGAAACGTCAACTTCAGCAATGTTCAAGACTGCAACTAATCATTTTATGTTTATTGCTCACCTAGAGAAGACAAGGAATGCTTAGGAAGAAATCATGACGCAACCATTTTTTATTTTTGTTTACTTTTATTTATTCATTTGAGAGCAACAGACAGAGAGAAAAAGGAAGCACATAGGTCAAGAGAGAATGGGCACCCCAGGGTCTCCAGCCACTGCAAATGAACTCTAGACACATGTGCTCCCTTGTGCATCTGGCTTAAGTGGGTCCTGGGGAATTGAACCAGGGTCCTCTGGCTTTGCAGACAAATGCTTTAACCACTAAGCTGTCTCTCCAGCCATGAAGAAGATAACTTCTAGAAGCAAGCAAGACTTCTGGTTAGACATGACATAAACCTATGAGGCAAGGGTAGTGACATGAAACAGTGACCATACAAGATCATAAGGTATGGGCTGGGGAGATGGCTCAGTGAATTAAGGTGCTTGATTGCAAAGCTTGCTGGCCCATGTTCAATTCCTCAGAACTCATGTAACAAAATGGCACATGCATCTGGAGTGTGTTTTCAGTGGCAAGAAGCCCTGGTGCACCCATTCCCTGTCTCTCTCTGTTGCAAATAAATAAAGCACAGGATTGTAAGGTACTTTTGGAAATAGCTGATAGAAAGGGTTGGGGCAATGGCTCAGCAGTTAGAGGTACTTGCTTATAAAGCCTGCATGTCTAGGATTCAATTCCCCAGTACCCATATAATGCCTGATGTGTGTCTAGAGCTCCTTTGCAATGACAAAAGAAAGGCCCTGGGGCACCAATTCTCTCTTCTTTCTCTACTTCAAATAAAATTTTAAAAAATTTTTAAAGAAAGCTAGCCGGGCTTGGTAACCCACTCCTTTAATCCCAGCACTGGGGAGGCAGAGGTAAGAGTATCACTGTGAGTTCAAGGCCAACCTAAGACTACATAGTGAATTCCAAGTCAGCCTGGCTACAGTGTGACCCTACCTCGAAAACACAATTTTTTTTAAAAAAAACGTGTACGGTGATGCACACCTTTAATTCCAGCATACAGGGGTCAGAGATAGGAGGATTGCCATGCTGGATTGAGGCCACCCTGAAACTACATAGTGAATTCCAGATCAGCCTGAACTAGGGTGAAGCCCTACCTCCAAAAACAAACAAACAAAAAAATCAGACAAATCCCAATTGAGGGATTCCATCCTTTATTTTTTTTTAATTTTTTAATTTTTATTAACATTTTCCATGATTATAAACAATACCATGGTAATTCCCTCCCTCCCCCCTATTTTTTTATTTTTATTTGGTAAAACTATGGATTGAACACAGGGCCCCACACATGCTTGGTGAGTGCTCTGCCCCTGTGCGACTTCCCAGGCTTGAGAGACATTCTTATAAAACATATGACTCAAATGCTTGCTGTCATCTGGTTAAATGAATATATCATGCCCACCAAGCTACCCTCTAAGCAATTTTTTAAATGTTCATACCCATATATTAATGCTACTCTCACTTTTGGTTAGAGAAACCTCTCTTTTTAGATGGCAGTGACCTTGGGATGACTCAGAAGGCACCATGGTGCTGAGAAGAAGTGACAGAGGAGTGCTCAGCACTGAGACATCTCTATCACACCTTCCAAGGCTCAGGATCCATTGTGGAAGAGGTGGCGGAAAGAATGTAAGAGCCAAAGGAAGGGTAGGACTCATTACAACGTGCTCCACCAGACACAAAATGGCCTGGATATCCATGACCTCACAGTGCCTGACACTACCTACACAAGACCAGCATAACAGGAGGAAAAGACCATGACATCAATGTAGAAGAGAGACTGACTGGAAAGAAGAAAGGATTCAATGGAGGGTGGGTCTGAGAGGGGGGAATGGGAGTGGAAGAGGGAATTATCATGGTTTATTGTTTATACTTATGGAAGCTAACAATAAAAAGGTTTAAAAATATGACTCTGTCAAAGTGATCAAGAGCAAGGGCAGGATGAAACGCTGTCCTGGTCAGGCTGCAGCTAGGTGACAGAGCTCCTGTCTAGCACAAAGCCTTGGGTGGAATCCCCAGTCCTGCATAGATTTACTGAGCCCACTACAGTATACTGAGTAACTACAGTGCTTTCTTCCCAATAGTGCAAAAGTTAAGGTTTAAAAATGCAAGCTGTGGGCTGGGGAGATGGTTTAGCAGTTAAGGCACTTGCCTGTAAAGCCAAAAGACCTAGCTTCGATTTCCCAAGACACACGTAAGCCAGATGCACAAGGTGGTGCATGTGTCTAGTTTGTTTGCAGTGGCTGGAAGACCTGGCATGCCCATTCTCTGTCTCTCTCTCTGTCAAAATAAATCAAATAAATGAAAAGGGGGGCCGGGTATGGCGGCGCACTCAGGAGGCAGAGGTAGGAGGATCTCTGTGAGTTCAAGGCCACCCTGAGATTACACAGTGAGTTCCAGGTCAGCCTGTACTAGAGTGAGACCCTACCTCAAAATAATAATAATAATAGCTATTATTATTTTTTCTCAATTTTTATTAACATCTTCCATGATTATAAAAAATATCCCATGGTAATACTCTCCCTCCCCCCACTTTCCCCTTTGAAATTCCATTCTCCATCATATCCCCTCCCACTACTACTTTTGGTGGAGAGCTTGCCTAGCATGCACAAGCCCAGGGTCTGATCCCCAGCCTCATAAACAGGCAGAGTGAGGGACATCTGTAAGCCTAGAAGAGAGAGGCAGGAGGACCAGGAGTTTACAGTCAGCCGGGCATGGTGGTGCACTCCTTTAATCCCAGCACTTGGGAGGCAGAGGTAGGAGGATCACTGTGAGTTCAAGGCTAGCCTTAGACTACACAGTGAATTCCAGGTCAGCCTGAGCTAGTGACACCCTACCTCGAAAAACAAACAAACAAAAAAAGAGTTTCCAGTCTTTGGCTATATAGTGAGTTTGAAGCCAGCCTGGGATACATGAGACCCTGTCTTAAGCAAACAAATAAGTGTGCAAGTATCTGAGTTGTAATATTACCGAAATTTAATTAATAAGAGACAGAATTGGTACTTCAGTGGGAAGTCATTTACATAAACTGGTAGATATGAGGTCACTGTGGACAAGGTAGGGACAAAACCACTGTACAGAATTCAGATGGTCACGAATGGAGTTTGTTTTGTATCCTCTCAGGGTAGACTCTCTCCTTCCAGCAGAAAGCCATCCATCACTTTTTAAAAATATATTTTTAGCTGGGCGTGGTGGTGCACGCCTTTAATCCCAGCACTTGGGAAGCAGAGATAGGAAGATCACGGTGAGTTCAGGCCACACTGAGACTACATAGTGAATTCCAGGTCAGCCTGAGCTAGAGTGAGACCCTACCTCGAAAAACCAAAAAAAAAAAAATAATAATAATAATAATAATAATAAATAATCATATATACATACATACAGACAGACAGACAGACATGGGCAGAGAGAGAGAGGGAGAGAAACAGAGAGGGGAGAAAGAATGGGCACATGCCCTCTCACCTCTGCAAACAAACTTCAAATGTACGGCGTCACTTTGTGCATCTGGCTTTACGTGGGTACTGGGGAATCAAACCCAGGCCATCAGGCTTTGCATGTAAGTGCCATTAACCTCTGAGCCATCCCTCTAACCCCAGAAAGACACCAATTTTTTTTGTTTGTTTGTTTTCGGTTTTTTAAGGTAGGGTGACATTCTAGCTCAGGCTGACCTGGAATTCACTATGTAGTCCCAGGGTGGCCTCGAACTCACAATAATCCTCCTATCTCTGCCTCCTAAATGCTGGGATTAAAGGTGTGCGCCACCACGGCTGGCTTTTTAAAGGCACCATTTTCTAAGAACCAGCACCTTAAGCAGTTCAAGGTCAACATTCTCAGAAAAAGAAAACAGGGAATCCCTACCTTCTCTCTCTTTACAGAAGTCCCTTTTCTACTGAATTCTGTGACTCTTGCATTTCAAATTCATATATAACATTGCATTCTTGTAAGTGTCCTTGTTTTTAAAATAAAAAAGGAATTTTCAGAGTTGGAGAGATTGACCATAAAGTAGTTCAAAAGTCCAGAGTTGGGCTGGGGAGATGGCTTAGCAGTTAAGCGCTTGCCTGTGAAGCCTAAGGACATCGGTTCGAGGCTCAGTTCCCCAGGACCCATGTCAGCCAGATGCACAAGGGGGCGCACGTGTCTGGAGTTCATTTTCAGTGGCTGGAAACCCTGGCGCGCACATTCTCTCTCTCTCTCTCTTTCTCTCCCTCCTTCTCTCTGTCACTCTCAAATTAATTAATTAATTAATTAATTAATTAAACAAAAAAAATTTTTTTCAAAGTCCAGAGTCTATTTCCTAAATGCTAATTTAAAATGGCATAGCACTGTCTCCACGTGGCTACTGACGAATCAAACCTGGGCCAGCAGGCTTTGCAGGCAAGTGCCTTTAACCACCAAGCTGTTTCCCCAGCCCTAAGACTGTAATCTTTCTTTTTTTTTTTTCCCCGAGCCTCACTTTACCTCAGGTTGACCTGGAACTCACTCTGTAGTCCCAGGCTAGCCTCGAACTCACAACAATCCTCCTGCCTCTGCCTGCCAAATGCTGGAATTAAAGGGGCACACCACCATGCCTGGCAAGACTGTAATCTTAAAAGTCACTTCTATCCACATTTGCCAAAAATACCTTCTCAAATGTAGTCTTCAAAGCCCAATGCTACCTCAAAAAGCTATTTTTTTTTTTCCTCTAGCATTGTTTTCTTTTGTCCTGAACTATTGTTTTTCTTCTGTCTGAAACTACCCCACTGTGTCAAATGACAGACACTTAGAGAACAGTGATGACTCGGTAGCATGTTTATAAACACTGCAGTCTGACCAGGTTCCTGTATTCTTTTGTTTTGTTTTTTGAGGTAGGGTCTCACTAGCTCAGGCTGACCTGGAGTTCACTATGTAGTCTCATAGTGCTGGATAACCACGGCCGGCCCAGGTTTGTGTTCCAAGACTTTGAAAGAGGAGGGGGGGCCTTTGCATGGTTTGTTCCTTAGTTTCTCGGCAAGCTGCATGACATGCTAGTCTGTTGGCATTAGACACAGAATGACTGCTTTGTAATCACACATGATTCTGAGTGCAAGAGACTGAAGGTCTATGCTGACAGTCTTGCATATCTGAGTCACAGTAAGTCATTTTACAAAAGACCAGTGCCATTCTGTAGGTTTCCACTCTTCCACAGACATAATATGCAAAGGATTAATCACATTTTTAAAAATTCCCCAGGTTAGCCAGGTGTGGTGGCACACCTGTAACCCCAGCACTCAGGAAGCTGAGATAGGAAGGTCACTATGCAAGGCCACTGAGCTAGAATAAGTTCCAAGTCAGCCTGGGCTAGAGTGAGACCCTGCCTCAAAAATCACCAAAACCAAACAAACAGAATTCCTCTGGTCTGCAGTGAGAGCAGAGTCCAACATGTGAGCCTCAGTCCACACTTCCTGTGGACGGCCTGCTGAACCACAATAATTCAAAAAGGGCTTTCAGGTGAGGGTCTCAAAGCCTATTAGAATACTGTAAGGGCCTGGCATGGTGGTACCCACCTTTATTTTATTTTATTTTTTTTTTTCCACCTTTAATCCTAACACTTGGGAGGCTAAGGTAGTAGTAGGATGATTGTGAGTTCAAAGCCAGCCTGGGCGAGAATAAGATTGACTCAAAAAAAAAAAAAAAAAGCAACAAGCCAGTGTGGTGGCACACACCTTTAATCCCAGCACTCGGGAGGCTGAGGTAGGAGAATTGCTGAGTTTGAGGCCACCCTGAGACTGCGTAGTGAATTCCAGGTCAGTCTGGACTAGAGCAAAACCTTACCTGGAAATACAAAAAAAATAAAAAAGTAGGAAAGGATGAATAGATGGAGAGAGAGAGGGAAGAAATTGCAAGGGAAAATAAAAAAGTACTGTCTTACCATCACAATAGGATGAAAAGATGATGACATCAAAATAAAGACTGAGGCTAGAGACCTTGGCATGCTCTCTCTCTTCTTTCTCTCTCAAATAAATAAATAAAAATAAAAATACTGCTAGGGTCCAGTAAGAAGGTGGATTTTCTTCGATTCCCTTTGGGAATCACATTAGCTAGACCTTCAGTGTGCATCACAGTCCCCTGCCACTGGAAATGAACTCCAGATGCACACTCCACTTTATGCATCTGGCTTTACTTGGGAACTAGGGAACTGAACCTGGGACATCAAGCTTTGCAAGCAAGTACCTTTAATCTCTGAGCCATCTTTTGAGCCCTTAAGTATTGTTTAAAAGATAGAATCTGGGATGACAATTGAAAGCTGATAAAAGCTGCACTGTATGCAGCCTATGGGAGACAGAAGTCATCAGCGGTGAAAACAGTGGACACTGGAAGCCTCAAGTTTGGCCAGATAAGCCAAATGACAAAATGAATGCAAAGTAGCATGTCTGCTCTGGGGGAAACCAACTGCTCTCTAATTGGACTAGAGGCCCACTCTATGAGAGGGAATACAAGCCTGGTACTGAAAACTTAATCAAAAGCCTATGGCAGGGGAGGTCATGAGTCTTAGGGGTATAAAGCCTGCTCTTGGCTAGCTAAATGTCTACATTATTCTTACCAAACTGCCCTGAAAGCATTACACTTAATGTTCTAGTCATATATTAATGCTACTCTCACTTTTGGTTAGAGAAGCTTCTCTTTGCAGATGGCAGTGACCACTGGGATGACCCCAAAGGCAACATAGTGCTGAGAGGAAGTGACAGAGGAGTGTCCAGCACTGAAACATCTCTATCACACCCTCCAAGGCTCAGAGTGCATTGTGGAAGAGGTGGTGGAAAGACTGTAAGAGCCGAAGGAAGGGTATCACTCCTTACAGTGCAACTGTCCAGAAAGAAATTGCCTTTGATATCCATGACCTCACAGTGCCTAGCAATGCTTACACAAAACCCTCATAGTAGGAGAAAAAAGACAATGACATCAAAATAAAAGAGAGACTAATGGAGAGAGGGAGGGGATATGATGGAGAGTAGAGTCGTGAAGGGGAAAGCAAGAGAGGGGAGGGAAATATCATGGTTGATTGTATGTAAGTATAGAAGTTGTCAATAAAAAAATTTAAAAAAAAACGGGAAAGTGTGTGGGTGGGGAGGGAGGGAATTACCATGGGATATATTTTATAATCATGGAAAATGTTAATAAAAATTAAAAAAAAAAATTAAAAATTAAAAAAAAAATAAAGACTGATTGATGGGGGAGGGGATATGATGGAGAATGGAATTTCAAAGGGGAAAGTGGGGGGGCATTACCATGGGATATATTTTATAATCATGGAAGTTGTTAATAAATATAAATAAATACATAAAAAGTGCTGTCTTAGGAAAGGCAGGAGCATAACCATAATGAAATGCACACCTGGGATTTAACAGAATCCACAAAAAGATAAGTGCATGTCAAACTTTAACAAAGAAGCTGGTGACAATTTTTAAGCCTAGTGCAAAGATCTCTCCAGGGCCACTCCATATATTGTTTCCTGTTTTTCATCCGCCAATGCCATCTTTAGTCTCCCTGCTTTACCACAGTGCCCACCTGTTGAACCGGGTCCTTAGGCTTCACAGGCAAGTGCTTAACCACCAAACCATCTCTCCAGCCCCAGCTTCTTTTTACTTAAGTGAGAAAGAGGGAGAGAGAGAGAGAGTGAATGGGTATGCTAGGGCCTCTAGCTACTGCAAATGAACTCCAGATGCATGTGCCACCTTGTGCATCTGGCTTACATGCATCCTGGGGAATCAAACCTGGGTCCATTGGCTTTGCAGACAAATGTCTTAATGGCTAAGCCATCTCTCCATCCTTTTTTTTTTTTTTTTTAAGAGAGAGAGAGAATTGGTGCACCAGGGACTCCAGCCACTACAATTAAACTCCAGTTGTGGGCACCACCTTGTACACGAGTCACCTGTGCATCTGGATCACGTGGGATCTGGGGGAGTCAAACATGGGTCCTTAGGCTTCACAGGAAAGCGCCCTAACCACTAAGCCATCTCTCCAGCCCCTTTAAGCTTCTTTTAGCAACATTCTTGTCAGGGTTTAAATCTCTGTTGGACAGAGGCCGCTCTGCATCAGACTGGCCTCTGAATAGGGACAAGCACCAAATATTTAGGACAGCTCACTTTTACCACTCCCACTCTCTTGCCTTGGTTTGCTTCTTCCACCAGCTAGCTCTACACTCCTATCCCTTCACCTCACAAAGACTGAGGTCTACACTGTGGACAGACACTGGTCCTGGCTCTCTTGGAGCTCTATCAGGACAGGCTGCCTTGCTGGCTACTGTGAATTCAGTGGGGGTCTCTGGTGGTGAGTTTGACAGACAGCAGCATGTGCGCTGGACAGAAGGCTCAGCAGTTGAGGTGCTGGCCTACAAAGCTAACGACCCAGGTTCAAAACCTCAGTACTCACGTTCAGCCAGATGCATAAATGGCGCATGCAGCTGGAGCTTGTTCACAGTGCCTAGGACCCTGGCAGGCCCGTTCGCTCTCTTCTCTCTCCTTGCAAACAATTAAGAAAATAAAATATTTTTTTAATGTAAAAGCAATGTGTGCAAAGGAGTTCTCTCCAGGACACCCTCAGCAAGCGGCAGGCTTTTCCCTAAGCTGACCTGCTTCTTGTCCTCACAGTGCAGTCAGCGAACCCGACCCAGGGAAAATCCATGGTGTTCCACAGCTATCAGAACAACGGGTAGGTTAAGTTGTCCTTAGGAGTTTACTTAAACATGCAGGATAGCTATAGTACTCTTGCAGGAAGTGAATGAATGAGAGGAAGAGGATTTAAGATAGATTTTTAATTGCAAAATTAAAAAATCAAATCCTAATCAGAATTGGAGTCCTTCTTCTTTCTTCTCGTCCCGGCCTTTTCTTTGCTGTGCTCAGGACTCTGTGTCAGCCACTCCTTCTGGAGCTGCTTCAGCATGGCCGGGGTGAGCAGTCCTTGCTGCACCAACCGGGAGGCAAGCGGCAGCTCCCCGGAGCCGGAGCTCGGCTGCTGGGCAGTTCGGGCCCCTGAACTTTTGGTGCCACGTGTCCTTCTTGCCTGGCTCTTCGAGGTTCCTGACAAACATGGCTGGCTCCCTGGCAAGTTCTCCAGATTCAAAAGCTTACGTGTCTCAGAAGTCTTAATCAATTTGGTGATGTTGTGCACCCCACCTTGGATGATGGCATCCAGTTCTTTCTGGAGTTCTCGAACAAGGCTGGCATCTGGAAACATATCCATGAACCGGTAGCTGGGAAAGACACACAGCGTTAATTCTCCCGCATTCTTGAGCTCGTTTCAGCAGCACACCTACTCACACGTCCTGACACTGGATGCCTCCATGTACTCTTCACGCGTGAACCCTGTCCAGTGCCCTTCCCACCCTTTCTCTGTGTTCTTAAAATGTTTTTGTTTATTAACTATTATTTGAGACAGGACAGAGAGAAGCAGAGAGAGAGAGAGAGAGAATGGGTGTGCCAGGGTCTCCAGCCACTGCAAACGCACTCCAGACACATGTCCCCCCACCCCGCCGTGCATCTGGCTCACGTGGGTCCTGGGGAATCAAACCTGGGTCGTTTGGCACTTTTAGCTACTGAGCCATCTCCCCAGCCCTCATTTGGCTATCATTATCATTATCTTTTTTTTTTTTTTTTTTAATTTTCTTGGTTTTTCAAGGTAGGGTCTCTAGCCAGGCTGACCTAGAATTCACAATGTAGTTTCAGGGTGGTGGCCTTAAACTCAAGGCAATCCTCCTACTTCTGCTTCTTGAGTGCTGGGAATAAAGGCATGTGCCACCACACCCAGCTTAATTTGGCTACCTAAATGAAAACCACAAAAACTTTTTTTTTTGAATGGGATGGGTATAAGCCAGGATCAAGCACGTTTATGGAAAAGAAATATAATACAGAATATCTTGCAAATATGTGACTAGTTTGAAAGAGTAAAATTCCATCAGAAATCCTCTGAATTGTTCTATTACTTGGAAAAATGAAGGCATAGGGAGGAAAAAGTCTTGTGGTACCTTAGCCATAGGTACAGATCAAAGACATCGTGGACAGCTTCGAGATCCATGAGGTCTTTAATATTCTTAGGTGGAAGTAAAGGCCATTTGATGTAGCGGCATAACCACGCACAGGTCAGGGGCTCATTCCTGCTGTACTGCCTGGCAAACTGCGAAGAGAAGAGAGTTGGTACAAGAATAGGAATCCCTGTAAGTGTGTAATTAGAAAGAAAAAGGAACAGCAAAATGTTCACTGTGTTTGTTTCAATCTGGTTTCAATCTGGTTTCCTCCTGCTTGACATTTTTCTGTACTTGAAAAAAAAAATTTAATACTTTTCATTTTTTTTTTTAGTGTATTTTACTTAAGAGACAGAAAGATGGGGTCAGAGAGACAGAGAGAGAAAGAGAATGAGAATGGGCACACCAGGGCCTCCAGCCACTGCAGACAAACTCCAGATGCTTGTGTCCTTGTGCATTTGGCTTATATAGGTCCTGGAGAATTGAACCAGGATCTTTTAGCTTTGCAGGCAAGCACTTTAACTGCTAAGCCATCTCTCCAGCCCCCTTCTTAATTTTTATTCATTTCATTTATTTGAGAGAGAAAGAGAAAGAAGTAGATAGAAAGAGGGAAAGGGCACGTCAGGGCCTTCAGCCCTGCAAACAAACTCCAGATGTATACACCACCTTGTGCATCTAACTTACGTGGGTCCTAGGGAATCAAACCTGGGTCCTTGGCTTTGCAGGCAAGTGCCTTAACCACTATGCCATCTCTCCAGCCTCATTGAATACTTTATAAAAATGTGTTCGAAAAGAAAAAAAAAAAAAAAAAAAAGCACACAGAAGATATGTTTGGCCGGGCATGGTGGCACACGCCTTTAATCCCAGTCCTCGGGAGGCAGAGGTAGGAGGATCGCCATGAGTTCAAGGCCACCCTGAGACTATATAGTGAACTCCAGGTCAGCCTGAGCTAGAGTGAGACTACCTCGAGAAACCAAAAAAAAAAAAAAAAAAAGATATGTTTTTTTTTTTTTTAAGTTTAATTTATTAGTTTTCTTTTCAGTAAATACAGGCAATTTGGTACCACTATTTAGGCTCATCTGTGATCTACCCCCTCCCATTAGGCCCTCCTTGTTAATGAAAATGGGTCGTGCATTGTGGAGTTAGCCCCCAGTTATTGGTATGATAAATGTCTCTGCAAATCATGACCCAACATGTGACTCTGACATTCTTTCCGCCCCCTCTTCCGCAAAATTTCCCTGAGCCATGTTGGGTTCATTTCTGGTCTGCTTCAGTGCTGAGGTGCTGGGGGCCTCTGTGTTTGTTTGTTTTTGAGACAGAACCGTATGCAGCTCAGAGTGGCTTTTAACTCATTATTTTGCTGAAGCAAGCTTTGTCCAGATCTTCCTGACTCCATCTCCTTGCGCCACTACGGCCAGTATTTTTGAAAATTAAAACCGTGGCACTGCCAAGCCTGGTGGCACCTACCTGTAATCCCAGCACTTGAGGGGCAAAGGCAGGAAGACAGCAAGTTCAAGGACAGCTCAGGTAACAAAGAAAGATCCTATTTCAATTTTTGTTTTTGGTTTTTCGAGGTAGGGTCTCATTCTAGCCCAGGCTGATCTGGAATTCACTATGTAGCCCCAGGCTGGCCTCAAACGCACAGTGATCTCCCTACCTCTGCCTTCCAAGTGCTGGAATTAAAGGCATGTGCCACTGTACTCAGCCCTACCTCAGTTTTTTTTTTTTAATTAATTTATTTATTTATTTGAGAGTGACAGACACAGAGAGAAGAAAAACAGATAGAGGGAGAGAGAGAGAATGGGCGCGCCAGGGCCTCCAGCCTCTGCAAACAAACTCCAGACGCGTGCGCCCCCTTGTGCATCTGGCTAACGTGGGACCTGGGGAACCGAGCCTTGAACCGGGGTCCTTAGGCTTCACAGGCAAGCACTTAACCGCTAAGCCATCTCTCCAGCCCCCTACCTCAGTTTTTTAAAAAAGGGGTCAGAATATGGCTGAGTGGCAGTGTGCTGGCCTCGCAAGCAAAAGGCCCTAGGATCAAGCCTTGCTATGAAAAACTAAAAGGATTTTTTTTTTTCGTTTTCTTATCAGAAGTTGTGCAGACTGCGTTAAATTCTGTTGTGGTTTGATGGGACATTCTCCCTGCCACAGGCTCATGTTTGAACACTTGATCCCCAGCTTGATTATGCTATTTAGAACCTTTAAGAGACAAGGCCTGGCCAGAGACTACATAGGGAATGCCAGATCAGCCTGAGCTACAACAAGACCCTACCTCAAAAAAAAAAAAAAAACAGTTGAGAGACAAGGGCCAGGCATAGTGGCGCACGCCTTTAATCCCAGCACTTGGGAGGCAGAGGTAGGAGGATCGCTGTGAGTTTGAGGCCAGCCTGAGACTCCATAGTGAATTCCAAGTCTTCGTACTTGGAGGCTGAAGTAGAAGGACTTCCATGAGTTCAGGGTCAGCCTGGGCTACAGTGAGACCCTGCCTCAAAAAACCAAAACCAAACAAACAAAAAAAGCAACCTCTGGATAGTCACCTCACAGTCAAGGGAACTAAGTACTGCGGTTGCAGCTAAGCCCTGATCCTGCCAGCTGTTGACTTAGCTGTTTTGGCTTCTTCACAATCGCTACCAGAGGCCCAGATACACGGCCAGGGCTCCCGTCTCCCTCAAAAATGACTGAGTCACTTTATATTCTGACCTGGAACTCACTCTGTAACCCAGGCTGGCCCTGAACTCATGGAAGTCCTTCTACTTCAGCCTCCAAGTACGAAGACTGAAGGCATGTGCCACCAACCAGGCTAATACTGACGTTTTAACGAAGTCTTTCATATGGCAGGACACACTCCTGTATGCTTAGTCTGAATAACAAAGTACTGTTTGGAAAAAAACCATTTATCTGAAGCAACTTAAAAGGGCACAAAAACCAGGCATGGTGGCACACACCTTTAATGCCAGCACTTGAGAGGTAGAGGTAGGAAGATTGTCATGAGTTTGAGCCCACCCTGAGACCACATAGTGAATTCCAGGTCAGCCTGGGCTAGAATGAAACCCTGCCTTAAAAATAAAACAAGAGCCAGGCGTGGTGACGCACACCTTTAATTCCAGCACTCAGAAGGCAGAGGTAGGAGGATTGCTGTGAGTTCGAGGCCACCCTGAGACTCCATAGTGAATTGCAGGTCAGCATGGGCTAGAATAAGATCCTACCTCGAAAAACCAAAAACTAAAAAATAAAAATAAATAAATAAATAAACAAAACAAGGGCTGGAGGGATGGCTTAGCCATTAAGGCATTTGCCTACAAAGCCAAAGGACCCAGGTTTGATTCTCCAGGACCCACATTAGCCAGATGCACAAGGGGCGCATGCATCTGGAGTTCATTCACAGTGGCTGGAGGCCCTGGCATGCCCA